>NC_087554.1:31371465-32603652 GCF_036250125.1 Pseudopipra pipra | reverse complement strand
TATTGGAATACTCATGTATATGTTTTTTAGTATACACATATAAAATACCTCAATATTATTTTAATATATTACAATGAAACCCTGAGTTATGAAGTGGAGGAATTCAAATAAATGGTAATTTGAGTTTAATGAAATAACTTCATAGAAATTTTAATCAAAACTATTATAAGTTTTGATCAAAACGGCTAAAAATTGTTAATAAGAACTTAAAGTGACATCTTTTGACAAGAACAAGATGTTCTTTCAAATCAGCAAGGCCAAAGAGGTACTAGACTGCCTTCTGTTATGCTTTAATTTTACTAAACAGGGGTAACTATCCTTTTTTAGAATTTATTTCTCTGATTTCAGCCAGAGAATAGTACAAAGAAGAAAGTGAGAACAGCAAAATTCATGTTCCAAGAAGAGATGGAAGAAAGCTTCAAAGCAGAGCATGCTTCAAAAACAGAAACAACAAGTATCTAAAACTACCTCCAAATCTCTCTCCTTAATAAATCTCCCTATTCAAAACGTCATTTAGATCTGCATGCCAAACTACTCCGGCACAACAATGAAAAAAATACATTTAAAGGCTTTTGAACAAAGTAATTAATGCAGGATCTGATCTTCAAGAACCGAAGATTCCCCCCGCGCCCCCTCCCCCCTTTCCTCCTTGGAATCTGTCACACCCAAGAAATTAAATCCGTCAGCAGGCCTTACACCCAGCTTGTTGTCTTCCCTTTCTCTGCAGCACGGGAGCTTTCCTCGCCCTCCTGGCACGTATCTGCCTCTGTACACGCCTGTTCCGTGCTGGGGCTCATGGCCCCATCTTAGAGAACGCCCAAAGTGCCAGATCTCGCTCGCGGAAGCTGGGGGCACCGCACAGGGCTGGGCAGGGGCCGCCGAGGAGCGGGATGGAGCGGGACGGAGCGAGACGGATCTATCGGCGTCCCCGCCGCCGGCCCGCCCGCCCGGCGCGGCGCTTGTGAGCCGCACCTGCGTCCGGCGAGGCACAGCGCGGCCCCGCCACGCTCCCCAAGGCCGGCGGCCCCGGGAACCTTCGCGCTCCCTCGCCTCACTCACCCGCTGCTCATGGTCCCGGGCCGGGCCGCGGGCGGGGCGGCGGGATCGCTGGGATCGGCGGGATCGCTACTGCCGGGGCCCGGCGCCCCGAGCCTGCGCCATTCAAACGCCGCCGCGGTGCATGCCGGGCCGCGCGCGCCGCCCCGCGCGACACCGCCGCGCCCCCTGGCGGTGGCCGCGGCACCGGCGTGACTCGCGCCAGCCGCGTCCTGCCCCGCCGCGAGACAGCCCGGGAATGCCGAGGAATCTGGGGGTTCCTATGTTCTGTCGGGAACCTCGCAACCCCGCCGTGTCTGCAGGATAATGACGCGGGCGTCGTTATGAGCGTGCGACGCTCAGGCTGGCTGAGAAAACCATACTCGCTCCACACTCCGCTGGACTGTAACCAGCAAGATCTTTCTGTCCTGGCTACTCTCGAGTGGGAGCAATGGTATTCGTTATTGAAGGTGGTATCCTTAATTCGGTGATGGGCTCCTTTCCATAGGAAGGAATAGCCCCAGTGCTCCAGGGACAGATCAAAGGCTGCCCAGGGCAGGTAAAGGGCAGCAAGACCTGGCACCTTTTGTGTGGGAGCAATCCTTGGACATATTCAGTTTTGGAGGTAGTATTTCTATTTCAGTGATGGGATCCTGAAAGAGAATGACAATACTTTTCTGAAGGAAGGAAAGCATGTAGGCTCAGTGTTCCAGGTGACGATGAAAGGCTATCCATGGGGGGGAATAACAGGCAAGACTTTGTGTCCTAGAAGCTCTTGTGTGGACGTAAGATTATAGCTGAGTGTACCAAGGTACACTAGCTAAAACTCAAGTAAATTATAGTTGAGTGTGGATAGTTTTGGTATTCCTGAGGCTAGAGTGTTACTAAGGTTCCCTCTTTAATCTGTTGCAACATCTCAGAACATACCTAAAGCCAGTGAAAAAACCGGCTTGTTTTCATCATAAGTGGAGGGAAAGGTGAGATTTATGACACGTCTCCTCTTGCTTTAGTCCTCTTACCCATCATAAATTCTGACCTGAAGTGTGTTATTTCCTCATGCAAGCTCACAGCATCCCTGTAAGATAGAGACTTCATCTGTCACTTTTAGGCATATAAGATTTGTATTGGCTGAAAGTTTTTTACCTAGTGTACCTTAGTCTCAGTTTTGGGGAATGGGAGTGTAGGCTTTGACAATTTACATCCTTTCTTCAATAAGTTATACGACAATTTAATTTATAACTTGATTACCAAAGCATTTCCTCAGTGTCTGAACAACTCCAAGACTATCTGGATTTAATCAGAAGCTACATTACCACTTTTTGTGATGTGCTTTTTGTCTTATAATATCCTCAGACTTAAAACAAGTTAAACCCATTAGATACCAGTTTATGACAGCAAACTGTTATACAAAGAAGGCATTTAATAGCATGAAATTAAAGTGCAAATATATAACAGGTCCTTAGGTCAGGTAACGATTCATCTGTAAGTTTCATAACCATATTGATCTTAAAAGTGGTTAGAGTGTTTCACCATCATCATTCTCCTTTTCATCCAAAATGCCCTGGTGATTAGGAATGCATTCTTATTTTCAGTCTAAATTAATTCACATCCTGTTTATTCTTCTAGTGCCAATATTACCCTATAGTTTAAAAAACTGTCACCTTCTATTATGTGTATCTGCTATAAGAGAATAATATAAGAGAATAATTTTATCCTCTCAGGAATTTCGTTTCACTTGCCTGACGGTCTTGATCTCCTATTGCAGGATAGCCTTTCTGTTTGCTTAATCATCCTAATGGCACTTCTGCCTTCATTTTTGCAGATGTTGAATTTTCTGCCCTGTGTGCACAGTGTTTACTCTACACATGGTTCTCTTACTCATCTGAGCAGCTGTGGATATCCAGGTATATATGGTCACTAAGAGTTTTTAAAAGAATATTTTCTTTGAGCTGTGTACTGATGGAAACTTACCAAAAGAAACAGATGATGATATGTTGTTTTAGAGAAAGGGACAATTACCAGATGATGTACACTACAAAATGCCTGGGCTTTCCAAAACAGACCTTTCCCATGAAGTTTGTCTGGAGCACATAGTTACATACCCAGCGATTTTTAGATGATTGCCAGCTAAATGCAGCTGAGTTGCATGCTTATGCTAGACAGTGGCAGAAATGGGAGATGTGTTTCGTATGTGATGTGATCTTATGTTTAGCTTGAAAGGGAAGAGCAACTGGTTTGTCCAGTCAAGGTGCCAAATATTTTTATTACTGGGCCTGGTTATTAAATACATCTTCTGAAAAGAAGCTGCTCTGCAAGTCCACATAGGGGGAAAATTTTGTAATGAAAATGCGATTTCTGCCAAGGGCCCTGTTCTGTTTTCAGAAGCACACAAGCTGTGTACTCTGGCTACGTAGGAATGACCGTGGACCATCTAGCTGCTAATACTAACAAGTTAGTTAGGACTATCCTAGGGCTCAGCTGCAGTAATTTCTATTAAAAATCTCTGCATCTTTTCCTTTGATTCTGTTTTTGATATGCATAGTTTCAATTGTTTTAAATTACTATCTGGGCCTGGAAAAACAATTTCCTTAGCTAAACATCCTTATACTCTTCCTAAATATATTCACAGAATCACAGAATATGCCAAGTTGTTAGTGACCCACAAGGATCATTGGTCCAACTCCTGGCCCTGCACAAGACCATCCCCAAGAGTCATACTATGTGCCTGAGAGCATTGTCCAAATGCTCCTTGAACTCTGGCAGGCTTGGTGCTGTGACCACTTCTCTGGGGAGCCTGTTCCTTAGCCTATTTTCCTTTAACTTACTTTTTTTTTGCCTTTTTTTTTTTTTTTTAAATTTGTGTAATTTGTTCAATAGAATAAAGATCTAATGTTTCTGCTTCTGCACAGAGCTAATAGAGAAGTGCTAGCATACCACACCTGTACGATACTTGTAAAGTGTTCGAAGTTTGCGTTAAGAGAATGGTACTTTACTAACATTGCTTATTTTAACCCTCTTGAGTCAAATTTGCTATACAGGTAAAACCAGGGGATTTTGGCAGAAGAGCTACACCAGTCTTATTATTGAACCTGAACAAAATGTTGCGCTTTTAAAATAAATATTTGCAATAAATTCAAACCTCAAGCAATTTTAGCTGCTGTTCTAATATAGAAAATTGTATACTTAAGGAATTTTTTAATAATTTAAATTTTTTGGCAAGGTCTAATTATGGATTTTCAAGGAAAAGAATTACCCATGAGAGATTTCGTTTATGTAATCTACCTTAGAACAATGCTTTTTACTACTCTTACTATGGCACAGTGTGATGTGATAGGACAGCTTTATGAACAAAAGACGGAGTATTTTCAGTCCTTAGAAACATCATGGTTGTAAATGAATTAAGCAGGTTATCAAAAATAAAGCCAACCAAGAGCTTATATATTCTCACAGCATGACTTTCTGAACCTGCCCTAAGTGAAGCTGTATGAAATACGAAGTGAGGAATGAACACTAAGACATCTAAGATAGCACCAAAGAGCTATGCTTACCCTTTCCCTGCTCTTAAGGACAGTTTTTTTACAGTTACTTCCATGATTCCCCAGTTCTTTGTGCACAGCTTGACAGATTTAAACAGTCGAATATTCCAGATGGGTAAGAGTCTAACTAGATAAGGTAACTGTGGTGTGATAGGATTTTATAAGATCATGATATGTAATATGAATCATGTTTTTCTGCAGGAGTGAAAGAATACAGATCCAAATATATGCAGGCCTAACATGCAGAAATGTACACATGTCTACATTTAAAAATACATTTAAAAATAACCTACTAACTGCTTTCTCTTGTATTCTTTTATTTTTAAAATTTATATTGCTATTAAACCCATTTGCATTTTTAAAGAATTAAATTGATTAAGTCTGGATATAGAGGAACTCAGGAATTCTGTGAGTTGTTTCCTTTGCAGAGATCTTGAACTACAAATTATATGTTTGGTGTCATTTTCTCAAATGTAACAATAGTTTCTCTGGCAATTTATAGTGAAAAACAGAAATTTTGATGGTGATTGTGGATGCAACATAGAAATCTAATATATAAAAATTGAAAGCTTGAATGTACAGTAAAGCACAATACTTGGGCAGAGGCAAAGAAATTGGGAAGGATAGAATAGGTAAGTCCACTAAAACTGGTTCTACTGTTCAGAGCTGACTAAGGTGTTATGACTGTGTAGTGTTATACCGATAATATGATTTTTTTCTGAAACCTTCAAAAGGAAATTGCATCTTAATATTTTCTGCCTTTTTTTGTGTGTTTGCATTTCCTTCTTATGATGCCCCCTCCCTTTATTTCCAAATTTAATTTCTCACAAACAGCCTACTTGGATTTTCCATTTTTCCTGATATTTTGTCTGCAATAAACTTTTTCTTCCAGATGTTACATAAGTAGTACTGTCCCAATTGATGTTATTTTACCAGACCGGCTTCTTTTTCATTCCTCCTTAGGTAGAATTTAAAGTCAATGAAGTGTACTGACAGGGATCTTCTCTTAGATCTACCCAGTAGATATCTGGGATGTGCAGTAGATGGGATATTTGAGGGGGTGGGAGTTACTTCAAGGCTATTAACTGTTTAATCTTTAGCCTGCAGGTTGGAGACAGAACAGCTCAGGCAGTTGGTAATGGGATAAAGCTTTTCACCTCTGAATTGCCAACTCTGGGCCAGATTAGTAGGACATAATATTTCCACCATCTGGTGTCTGGTCAGTGACCCATATGAGAGAGAAATCAGTAGCCATCCCTGTTGTTGGTGAACAGCTTTACAATTAAACCCACCGCCTAAAAAAAACCCACTGTGTGAAGAATGATTGCACCACAAACAGCTCCAAATGAGCATGAGGACTAAAAATCACTCTAGAAATCTGATGATCAGGCCTCAGCAAACTGAATGGAGCATAGGAAAATTTGTCACTATGAGCTGTCAGGAGAGGTGCTATTTCATTGGGAATATTCAGTTTACAGGAAGGTAGTTTTTAAAAAGCAAACAACTCATAATTCTTGGCTGAGAATGACAACAGCATGTACAAAAAGTGACATGATTTTTCTCTGATGCAGAACAGCTGGGCTTCTAAATGCAAATATCCACCAATAGTATTTCTGGTTGGCATATGATGGCAATACTCAAATAGTTCAGCTGAAAGAGATGATCTATTCAAATATGTAAATTTTTTTCAATCTGAGATAGGTTAGCTGACTTAATGAATAAGAAATTATGCATCAATGTGCCAAATTGGGATTCTCTGTAACACAGCACTTCTGGACACTGCATCCGTTTCCTATTTTAGAAATAAGGTCACATGTAATTACAGAATCTGTGAATTGGGTTAGTGTCTGAATTTCTGTAGTTTTCTGAAGCAATATTCTATCTGAACTAGAAAACCCCCAAGTTAAATAGTACCTAAAGAAAAAACACATACTGTAATATTGAAAAAAGGTTATATTGAAAATTTTTATTTGTCACTATAATATTTAACTTTAACATGGAAATAATAAACTATAGCTAATTAGTTCAGGGCTTTGCTTAATGTTTCTGAAGCAAAACTAGGCTTTCAGAGTGACCATTTTGAGAGAAACTAACCAGCTAGGCCTTGATGAAGAGTTTTAAGCAAATGTATGAAGAATTTAGTATCTGATTTTCTGGGTTGCTAACACTATTTGGCTTTGTTTGAGGTCAGGCATCTCGATGACAATGATCATGGTTTCAGACGCATGATTTTTAACACGGTGACACTGTATGCTCTGCCGCCACCCGCCGAGACCTGGACGAAATGAATCGACTGGCTCTTAAGCGTGGATTGTTGCTGCCTTCCCGCCGCCGCCCGGGAGGTGGCGGCCCCGCCATGCCGGGCCCCTCCGGCCCGCCCGGGAGCGCCCTCGTTTTTCAAACCTGTTTTCAGGGCCATTTTTGAAGCCTTATTGTCTCTGCATAGCTTTGCTGAAAGCGCAGTTATCTTGCATTTGTGAGTGACTGTTTCATAACCCCCCCCACCATTTATTCGTTTATGTTTAGTGTTGAATACCAATGATTACCTCGTCGGCTTTTCATCATGAACTGTGGATTGCCCAGGAGTCATAACACTGGAATAATTGTTCTCATCCACAGTATTCAAGAAACAGAGCCTGTGGATTTTTTTTTAAATAGATGTAGCGAGTTAATTCTCATTATTAACAGCTCACAAGGACAGTATGCTTTTAAATTAAACAAGCTTGGCTTGTAAAATGTTGTAACTCAGGGTGGCATAAGGTAAACATTCAAATTCAGTTTTTGTGCATATGGAAAGAATCTTTGGGTTTCAATAACAGGCTGTGGTGGCTGTGATCTCACCTACAGTTGTACATGGGGATTTCACTTTCACAGAAGCTACAGAGTATGTTCTGGGACACAAAGAATGGCTAAGATATCTCACCTCAAATGTGTGCTTTTATTGTTAGATCTTCAATCTCAGAAACATACAAATATTTTGTAAAAAATCTTTGTTTCTGCAGACTCAGTTACTGAATAGCAAACAAATACAGCAAAATCATGTTGCCTTGCCTTCAATTCCAACTAATTCATTTAACAATTCTTGTTTCAAATACTTTACTGAACATAATATCAATTTTTTTGTGCTGCCTGCTATACCATCATTCTATTTAATTGAATTTATTTATTTCTCCATTTAATCCTTCCATGTCCTTAAATCCTTTGGTTCAGCCTAATCCTTCAAATCCTATAATTACTCAAACAAAGCATTTTAACCTTGTGGCCTTCCTGGACTCTTGCCTATTGCTTATGACATGTAGGTCTCTCTTGACTAATGATGTTTACTGCTGCATTTTCTTTCCTAGGATACTCATGGAAAATTTCATGCCACATAGCTCCCATTTATAGGAGGGCTTGATGTCACAGTATTACTATAAGCATTGTAAAAATAGTGGTGGTTGTGTTCCGCTATCAGGACAATTACTTCTTTTAGTGAGAATTTATAGTTGACATTGATGTAATCCCAAATAATTAATTCCAATAAAGCATAGATTTTTGACTCTTTTGATTTCAAGTAACTATTATCAAGTTCTTTGTGTCTCCTCAAAAGTTTTTTTTTACATACTGTGCAAGGTGTATAACCATTCTAATTCAGGCATCTAAGAATGACAGCACTTGATGATATTATGTTGGTTTGCCTGAGTATTTTTCTAAACACTTAATAAACATATTTTATTAATTTCTCTTAGGAAATTCGTAATATTAGGATGATGACACTAGTTTATGGTAGTTATATTTTTTCCTATAAGTTATATAAGTTATATTCATAAAGTAGTAAAACTTTTTTTTTTGAGAGTAATGAGTAGATGAGGCTCTGACTAAAATTAACCAGTGATTTTGTTAATTGGAATGCTATTTAAAAAGATGATGAAGAACATTTTTATATAATAGTATTAAGAAGAGAAGGAAATAAAATTATGGCAGGAATTTTAGAAAAAGGCTACAAATTTTAATGACATACAGTACTGAAAGCAAATGACTTCTTAATAATGGTGAAAGCAAATAATAATGTCTTAAGGGACCGGGTTTTAATAAGGTCCAAAAAGAATATAGAGGCAAAAAGAGACTGGAAAGATATCAGGATGGTGTCAAGAAGAGGGGTATCAAATTAAGCATGTGAAAGTACAGGAAAACAAATACCTGGAATGTGAGTAATAGAAACAAATTAGGCTGAAAGAATAAAGGAACCATGTGTGTCTGCCTATAAATTTTGTATGTATTTAAAATGCTGTACTAAATTTCATGATTCTAACTGAAAAAAACCACAATCCTGTTTTCATTATTAAGCACCTGTGTTAGGGAAAAATTCTAAATTGTTCTGAATATCTTGTGTAGTGAGAAAGATATATTTTTTAGGGGGTAATGATAAACAGAAAAGTCATGAAATCTGCATCTTTATTCTGTGTTCAGCTGGTCTGAAGCTGTCATGGAGGGTACGTACACATGCTTAAACAGACATACAGAGAGAGCTTGAATCCTATAAGCTTGAATAACAGAGTACTCTCCTTGTTACTGTTTTTATGACCTCTGAGAAAAATTTGCTAACTAGTGTTTGAACCACAGCTTCTGGTGCTCAACTCTTATCTTTTAGTACAGTTAATATATCACATATTTACCAGATGTACATGGAGTGATTTTTTTCTAATGTACACACATTACTTTAAACTGCCTAAACAAACCATGGAAGCATATATGAATATAAGTTGGGATGACTTCTAAGCACCAGAAATTTGCACATCTGGGCCTGACACAGATTTATGGCATCACCTTTTCCAACATATTTTTAAAAGAGGTTCTACCTAAGAAAAAAAATTCTCCTTATAAGGCACACTAAGCTGAGCTGGTAACAATGGAACGCCTGGAACTATTTTCTCAATACAATTTCTTGGGAGAATATTTTTTCTGTGATTGAGTAACTGAGACTAAGCTATTGAAAATAAAAATGTTCAAAAACAATTCTTTTTTATTTAGAATAACCAAACAGACTCCTAAATCCACTTCCCCATCCTACACCAAAAAGGACATAGTTGTAGGTACAAGAAGGGGGAACAAACATGACAAGTAATAGGATGTGGGAGAAAATGCATTTCTGGGGAAGAGACATTGGGAAGACTTGCACCGTACAACTTGTGGAGGAGACACATAAGCTCAGATTTCTTCCCAGTGAAGTCAATGAGAGCAGAGTTGTCTCATGCCAAAGCTTACTAATTAATGAGGAGCATTAAGACATAATATTCAGCATACATTTCTTGTATTTCTCAATACAATGAGAAGACTAAAGAAACTATAAAGCAGTAATTAAAAAGCAGATGCTGTGGAAAATGTGTAGGTAGAGATAATACAGGGTTTCTTTACCAAGCTAATACTGTTGGAAAAATGGGGGCGTTTTGTGCATATGAACCAAGCAACCAAATGTCTATATCAACACAGATTAATTGTGCGGTTGAATTCACCTCTGCAGGATGTTACTTGGGCAAACAGCACAATATGATGTGATATAACATTACTAAGAATAGGATTTCAGTTAGGATTAAAGTTAAAATGTTACAAATACTCATAATTTAAGGGGTAAGATTTTAATCGGTAGGAGCGTGACAAAAATGTCACCATTTTAATATTGCTGCCAGACCCATTATTTTCCTCTTTCCTTTAGCATTTGTCACTGCTGATAAAAATACTGTAGATTTACTGAAAATAGCCTGAACAGTACAGGCTATTTAAGAGAATTCACGGTGACTACACTGTCTTTGAGCTTGCTGTTATTTGCGTGAAATTATTACAACTGTGAAGAAAAGCTGTAAGTGAATTAAACCAATTTAGGGACCATCCATACTTGTTCACAATGAGCAGTATTGAATCCCTGCAGACTTTTTAGTAATAATCATAATAGTCATTGTGAGCACCAGTAGTCTACCCTTATTAGAGAAACAAAACGTCATCCTGGTTTCTTCATTTTAGACTTGCTTTTTGATATTAAGAAGGAGTAACTCCTTAAGTAAGTAACAAGTTCTGGGATATTTTCCTCTTTTCACAGTACCTTAACATGGAAAATCCTCTATGCCTATTCTGCAGCTTGATCTTGCATGAATCCTAGCCCTTTCTTCATAGCTCTTTCATATTGGTTAGATACCATCTTCTTATCTTTGTTGAAGCCAGTCAAGAAAAAAAACAAACAAACAAAACAAATACCCATCACCACCAAAAATACCCCCAAAAAACCTAAAAAAAAGGTAATTCTTCAGAGAGTTTTGCTTTGATGAGTTTTTAAATTTTACATGTTTGCTGCAAATATAGGCTATGACATGAACAGTTTGCCACTTTTCTAAATGGTAAGGAGGTAGTAGGTTCTATTTTTATAATTTACATCTGGGTCCATTTTTTTTCTTTTTACATCTGTTTACTCTTCTGTAGCTGCATTTCGAAATATTTCCTCCTTTGGCTACAATTTTTCCAATTTGGGTTTAAAAAAATTGTATATAAAACTTGCAGGCTGAGCTTTTTTCTTTAAGAAAGGGAAATCAGTCTTTAAGAAATATGACTTAGTACTTTCACATGTACGTTGCATATTCTGTTCTTTACATGCTTCACTTCCATGAGATACAGATTTGGAAAATCTGTAAATAATATTATTCTTCTTCCTGTGTCTTTTATTACATTTTTTCATTTTATTATATTTTTTTTCCATATACCTACTCCTACGTATCTGTCATGCAAATTGTCTCTGCAAAACGGGGTGGAAGAACTGCTAAGCTTCTAAGGGGCTGTGTGGGAACCTTCAGACACTGTCTGCATCTTGGAGCATCCATTTATTTTGGTCGGTTGCTATGAGATACTTTGCAACTTTCTGCACTTAATATGAAGATTTGCCTCCTCCTCATTCACATTTAAAATTGTGTCTTGTGGTGTGTTAAATGGCAATGACATTCATAAACTGTCACATTATTGAGTCTTGAATGATAGCTCAGTTCTTATTTGTAATATTTTGCAAACATGTAATTCTTTTGAAAATAAATTCTACGATGATTGAAGAGAAGCTTTGTGGAGACTTCTGGAAATATTTCTGTTATTTGCTGGTTTATTTAAAAACATAAAGATTCAAAGCAGATGATTTCTATCAATCTTTGTTAAAGACTTAGGGCATGTCTCCATTCACGATTGTCTACTTGGTGCCCTGGACTCCGCAGGAGACAATTTTTCATAACTTAAATAAAACAGCTATTCTCAAAATCAGATTTAAATAGATTACATAAGCTGTTTTTAAACTGCAGTGGAATTAAAATATGAAATACTGTGGTTCAGAAAGTCTCCAACAGCGAGCAAAAAATAGTATGCAGCTATTAGGTTACAAATGTGTATCCAAAGAAAGGACAAGGTGAGGAAATGTCATTTTAACTGCAGTCCTGGAGTATCATACCCTAGCAATCTCATAACTCTCTGTTCTCCTGTGCCTGTATTGTTTGTTTGTTTCTCACTTCCTCTGAAGTATAGGAAATTTATTTCTGGGCCCAAATGATCACAGACATGTCAAAAAAAGCTGGTTATAATTTTACTTTTGATTATACTTTACTTCTAAGCTTGTTATTCTACATCACTCCACGTGGTGTCTTCATGGACTGTAAATCTTTAAAAATAATTAACATGCAGCTCGTGTATGAGCCATTTATGCATTTTGTAAGATTTAAAGCTTTTTACTTCAAAGACTAGATTATTTTTTTTCTGAAGGAAGGTGACCTAGTAAACAAATAATTTAAATTGCTCAGGGACTGTTAGAAGAAGCTGATTTTGTTTTTGAAGGCTTTATAGTGATTCTTCTTTACTTTCCAAATACTTAAATTCAGAAGCAATGTTGTTCAATATGTTCAATAGGTGAGATTCCCGAGTAAGTTAGTGGAATGTAGAGGGTGAAGAAATCCCCGAGAAAGGCTGAGGAATGGAGTTTGTTCACCCTGGAGAGGAGAAGGCTCAGTGGGATGCTGTTGCAGTCTTCTAGTACTTGAAAGTGTAGCTATGGTGGAGTGGGAGGTGCTTTCTTCTCAAGTGCACAAAGGGACAGGACAAGAGGCAGCAGGCACAAGTTGCTTTGGAAGAAAATCTCTGTGGATATAGGAAAGATTTTCTTTACCATGAGAACAACTAAACTCTGGAATAGGTTGCTTAGAGAGGTGGTGGAATGTTTCTCACAGGAATTACTTAAAACTTGGCTTGGCAGAGCCCTGAGTAACCTAATCTAAATCCCTACTTTCAGGAGAAGTTTAGACCAGATCATCTTAAAAGCCACCTTTCAACCTAGACTATTCTATGTTTGCATGGTTCTTGTCAAATATCTGAAATAATATGTCTTTAAGGAGAAAAATCGAATATCACTTTTGGTGTGCTGGTGAATTATTGTGATGAGGGCCCAAAGCATGGTGGTATATGATGTGCAGAAATACAAAAAGACATACAGAAAGACATGCAGAAAGATGTAAGATGCACAGAAAAATATGATCCATGAAAAGTCATCCAACCAGGCAAAGTCCTACGAAGTCCATCTCCCATTTTGTGACAGCATCAGTTTTAGTGAATGTCTTAGTTATTGGGATTGTGATAGGATGGAAATGAGCTTTTAAGGCACTTCCCAGACTTTAGAAAGTCAGAGTAGTCACTGTTTTCATTGGTATTGGAGAAAATGACAGAGTGCATGGGACATCTCCTCTACTGAGGAAACTGTAGAAATTTCTTTTACTTAATCTCGTAGTTCAAATATTTGGTTCTTATAAAGCAGTGAGATCTTCTGGTTTTGCTTTATCAAGACAAAATGATGGTTTTCAGTTTTTTAAGAACTGCCTGGAGACCTGAGTCAGCTATTATACAAGTGGCCGTTTTTAAAGTAGGTAGCAAAAAACACGACGTCTAATATATTCAGTTCTTGGTGTACATTGAAATTAGGGTATAAACACAGTATTTTAAAATATCAAGATGAATGTAAGCAACAGGTTTTACTGAATTGCTAATCATTAATAGTAAATAAAGAGAAATGCCTACACTGCCTTTTTTTGGTGTAGAGAAAGCACTACAGAGCATAAAGCATAAAACTGTAAGTAAAAGAGAAATGGATACATTTTAAGAAATTACATCACAGCAAATTGCCGAGAACAGTAAAAGACTTGGAAGCTTCAAAAAGCAGGGTCACTATGCCTTTTATATAGCCAGTTGCTGGAGTTCCAGATCCAGAACTGTGTGTTATATATGTCGACTTCCTCTCCAATGTATGGGAACATCAGAACCTTTAAAGGTTTATTTGAACATTTTTCAGTCTGTATAGGGAGCCAAATCAGATGAACAGACAAACAGGTAGGGGGAGGTGATTTTCCTTCTCTATTCTGCTCTTGTGAGACCGCATCTGGAGTACTGCATTCAGCTACAGGGCCCTCAACTTAGGATGGACGTAGCTGGAGCGAGTCCAAAGGAAGGTCATGAAGATGATCATGGGGCTGGAGCACCTCTCCTGTGAAGACAGGCTGAGAGAGTTGGGGTTGTTCATCCTGGAGAAGAGAAGGCTCCAGGGAGACCTTATAGCACCTTCCAGTAAGGTAACTAAAGGGGACTACAAGAAAACTGGAGATGGACATTTTACAAGGGTAGGTAATGCTTGGACAAGGGGTAATGGCCTCAAGCTGAAAAATGGTAGGTTTAGAGTAGATATTAGGGTGATATTCTTTACTGTGAGAGTGGTGAGGCATTGGAACAGGTTGCCCGGGACGCCCCATCCCTGGAAGTGTTTAAGGCCAGACTGGATGGCGTGGAAGGTGTCCTGGTGTCCCTGACCATGGCAGTGGGATTGGAGTGAAATGATCTTTAAGGTTTCTTCCAATTCAAATAATTCTGTGATTCTGTGATTCTATGAATGTGCCTAAAATCTTGTGCTCCAGTGGAGCAAGAATACTTCATATACGTGGTAGGCAAGTTCTTCATATATTTATCTCCAACTTGTGTCTGCTCCTGTTAGTAAGTACTGTGACTGTAATGGTGGTAGTGGTAGTGGGTTGATAGTACACACAGTCTTCCCTGCTGTGATAGCCTGTGTGTCCCAACAGGTAGGGTGGGTAGGGGCTAAAGCTGTTACGTCTCCACATTTTCCCAGTGTTTGCCCTGCCAGTATCTAGATATTAAAATAATTGAGCATTCTGAACTATTTTATTTCAAAACTCTATTGCAAGAAGTGCCTATAATAGCTGCTGGTTCAGAGCATTTTTTTTACCCATAAGGTGGTGACATAGATTTGGTGCACTTCTTAACTGAATGGAGTTGAAACCCACTTTACTGCTCTTCTGAAAAATGTCTTAGTCACCAAATTATTGACTATGCTGGTTGGAGGGCACTTTGTTGCTCTTCTGAAACTGACCGACTGTGGAGTAAAAAGAGAAATTCTGGGCTCTGTTACAGAATGAGGAAGTCCAGAAGGAAATATTATTTAGGGAGTTTTCTGGCACTTGCAAGGTATGGGTCCCTGTTTACATCAACACTTCCATTTTTTTCTATTAAGCATGAGTTGACATTTAAAATGCAAATAAAAGGCATAGAACATCACCACCACTACCATCCCCACCCCCATCCCCCCAGCTGGACTCCCACTTTCCTGGTAGTTTTCTCACCCTATGAGTCTTATATTTCTGCATGGAATCCTGCCACAGCTCTAGCAGGAAGGGAGGACACAGTACTGTCTAACAGAGGAGGCAGAACTGAGTCAAAGCTTGTAAATACTGTTATTAAGGTTGTAAATAGTTTTCTTGTAATAAAGCATAAATTAACTTACATGAGAGACATCAACTTTTAAGGAGGTAGGGAGTGTTTTCTCTCCAGGTCTTTGTTGGAATGCAAAACTAGCTCCTGCTGCTTACAGTGAAAATGTTCCAGTTTCTTTAGGGAAAGAAACCTACAGTCATGCAAGATTCTTCCCCATACTTCCTTCTTTCCAGGTACTTGTGGGACAAACTCACAGCAAATTAGTAATTTTGTTCATCAAGATCTTAAATCCTGCTGGGAGCTGGAATAAAGCACTGTTCACAGTGAAATAAATGAAAAATCTTTCACTGTTCTTATTCAATAGTAGGTTAGCATTTCATGCTTGGCATCTTTCATATTATATTTTTGAAGTTTGTTCATCAGCTAGTGCAAAAGTCTATGTACAGACATGTCTCATTCCTCTTGTTTAGCGAATGTGTGTATTCTATGTAGTGTAAGAAATTTGAAAATCTTAATGTATAATGTTTTCTTCTCTTACCATTTCTTTATCATCTGAGCAGACTTTTGGTCCAACTGCTTCTAGTAAAGTGTTTGAAGATCTATAATGTGATTTAAATGTGAGAATTGGGTTGAGACTCCTTTTTGTTCTGTAGTTTTGAGAATTCCAAGGTCAACCTTGGTAATATAGAAATAAGGTGTAAAGTAGCACCCACTAATAGGTGCTACTGGTTCATAGCTACTATGTTAAAGTTAAGTTTGCAGATGCTCAGAGAACCACCATTCCGTGACCTCAGTCTCCAAAACAAGTTTAAAGCTCCACTTAAGCAATATCAGAAAGAAAGAGAAGTGAATCCTAGATTCTGTTAAATGAGTAAGTAAAGTATGTAAATGAATTATGAGTAAAAGTTTAATTATTATAGTAGTCAATTTGCATTTTAGTAAATTGCAAATGTGCTCAGTTTTTAAGAGAATTTTTACAGAAAACTTCTTCCAAAGCCTAGTGTAAAACAGTGCCCATCTTGTTAAAGGCCTTGAGAAAAACCCAATTATTCTTATTTAGTGAGAATAAAGCAGTCCAGCACCGCATATATTTCACAGTATTCAAATTCTACTTTTCAGAGAAAGTGATTAATTCCCCCATCCACTGTTTTATTGCATCTTTCAATAATATCTCAGAACTGTACAGATATTACTCATTTTTGCCACAACTCTGCAAAAGGAGTCCTTATTAACCTTATTTAGCAAAGGGGAGACACAGATTTAAAGGACTGCATTCACACTATTTACTGTGATCTCAATATAAGATAACAGTTAGTGGGGTAAGACAATCACTCTTCACACCCTGGCTGCCAGTTTTGCCAGCAAAAGGAAACCAAGACTGTTTATTTGTTACTATGAACTTCTGTGAATACTGTGAATCATGGCATGATTTCTTCACCGAACTTGGCATTAAACATTTCATATGTTTAGACATGACTTCCAATAAGGTATTAAGCTTGTCATCTAGAAGTATGCTCTACTGGCAGTCTGTGAAATGTTCAATTTAATTGATTTGTCAGCATGGCACAGGAATTCATAAGTGTGATGTAGGATGAGGATGAGCTTGAAAAAAGACTATGTAGTTAAAGGCCATATCATAATGCAGTCAGAAAAAATGATAACTTAAGCAGTTCCTAATTCTGAAGTGGTTGATTATAACTCAAATAATATTTTCCTAATGTGTTTTTGTGTGGATAATTTCTCATCTCAAAAAAGAGACTTTAAAGACCCTAGAAACTCTCTAGTGCAGCATCATGGAGATGCACTAGTCCCTTTTCCTGTATTTCTCCAAGTAACATTTAAACTCATTGATAAATTTAGAGAAGGTTTCAAATAGGTGTAGAAGTCTTGAGGACACCAAATGTTTTTCAAGTATTATGAAAATTTGTAGCAGAATAGAGAAAAAGGACTCACAACAATACTGCTATGGAGTGATATGGTAGAGCAGAAACTTCTTGACTTGCCACGTGTCCTACATGTTATCAGAATGAAGTATATCTGCCAGATAATAAAAATAAATCCAAAAAAATGGCTGGATATAAGTTGTTATTTTTAACAATTCCTTTGCCTATGCAATCACATTTGCTAATCCAATTTGTATCTTTACTGATTGAATCTTGTATATACTAATTCTACCTTTACTAACCCAATCTTTTCCATTTTTTTTTCCTTACACTAGCATTTCTGCACTTGTGACTTTTAGAAAACTTCTATATTGCTATTTATATTTTCTCCATAATGATGTATCTGGTTGAATATGAAGAACAGCATAAATCCATGACTAAAAGGAAGATGGCGATTTCTATGCTCAGTGGCATATGCAATAGTAATAGAAACATGTAGAATCATAGAATAGTTTGGGTTGGAAAGGACCTGTAAAGGCCATCTAGTTCAACACTCCTGTAATGAGCAGGGTCATCTTCAAATAGATTGGGTTGCTCAGAGCCCCCTCCAACTTGACCTTGAATGGTTCCAGGGATGAGGCATTTACTACCTCTCTGGGAAATCTCTTCCAGTGTCTCACCACCCTCGTTGTAAAAATCTTCTTCCTTGTACCCAGTCTAAATTTACCCTCTTTTGGTTTAAAACTGTTACCCCTTGTCCTATCTCAACAGGCACTGCTAAAAGGTCTGTACCCATCTTTCTTGCAGGCATCCTTTACATACTGAAAGGCTGCAATAAGGTCTCCCCACAGCCTTCTCCAGGCTGAACAACCCAAAATCTCTCTATCTCTGTTCACAGGAGAGGTGCTTCAGCCCTCTGTTATTCTTCATGGCCCTATTCTGAACTTGCTTCAGCAAGTCTGCTTCTTTCCTGTGCTGAGGGCCCCAGAGCTGGAGGCAGTACACCAGGTGGGATCTCACGAGGATGGAGACAGGGGAAAGAGTCATCTCCCTTGTCATGCTGGCCGTGTTTCTTTTGATGCAGCTCGTTAGTCTCCCATTAGCTAGCTTTCTTCTAGCTTTAAGTAAGCAGAACATCCTCTCTTTTGAGGGATAGGAAGAATAAGCACTTTCATCCCTAACAACTGTTAGAGATAATACAATATAAAACACCATGAGGCAACAGTCTCTTAGGTCAACTGCTTTTTCCTTTCTTTTTGATTTGTTGGTTGGAAAATTCCCTGGACTCCTGAAATGCTTGTGGTCATTTTGGTATTTCCTTATAAATTGTGTTTTATAGATTACCTGTCCAACCTATATAACAGGTACCTCTTTGAAAGACAGTAGACTGTGTAACACTGCATTGTGGGAAGTCAATTGGAATTTCAAAAAAAATAAAGGATATTATATTGATTTATAATGCTGTGCAAGTAAATTCATCTTTTGTTCCAAATAGTTTTATATTCAGGTTAACACAAAACTGTTTTAAGTGGACCTAACCTCATATTCTCTGGAAAAATGTAAGGATCAACATGGAGCTTTTTGGATAGCAGTCAAGGAACTAATATTTATACAGTCTTCCTGCTTCTTGCTTAAAAAGTCTATGCCTTTTCTTCCCCAAATCCCAATGCATATACACATGTTCTCAAGAAACAGTATGGTTTACAGAATAGAGAGATGAAGTTTTGTTATGTAAGTTTTTTATATTTTTGATGTTGTAAAATCAACAATTAACTTTCTGAGAGAAAAATTTAATATTTAATTTAAGGATTTCTAGCTCTTCCCTTTCTCTCTTCTGTCTGCATTGCTTCTCTGTTGTTCCTTATTCCATTTGTGCTGACTTGTTCTGCTTTTCTTTGAAATTAACAGCTGTTTCGAAGGTGGGTCATTGGGATGTCTGTCCAAGTGATTGCACTTTATCCCCACTCTCCCCCTTATAACATGATAAGATGTTTCTGCACAGTAGAATCCATATCTATGATAGAATGACGTGCACACAACATTTTATTTTTTTTTTTTAATTCTGTATCTTTTCCCATTTTTAAGTCTGCAAAATCCTAAGGAATTTTGCTGTGCAAAACGGAAATCAAAGCAATGATAAAGTCTTTTTTGATGACATTTACTTGGGAAATTAAGTCCTAAATGTTGTTGTTAAACTTGGCTGTTTTAACACATTAATCCACATGGGATTTTGTTTGGATTCCATGTGGCCAAAACAGTTGTGTTTTAATAACAATGAAAGTTGATTATAGATTTGTTTTGTCTATCAAGTAGCTGGCTATTTTTGTTCATGTTTTGTAGTTCAAATTAAATCTAGTGACTTGCCTCAGAAAGTTTGAACACCTCTTTTAAGGCTAAAATTGTAGAAAGCCCTCTGAAATAGTCTTTGATGTGATTTTTCAAGCAGTTACAGGTCAAAGTGACAAAAGGGGACTTTCTTTGGAGAAGTTAATGAGTCTTTTCCCATTCTGCTCTCATTTAAATTCTGCCTGAAATTCTAGGAAACTTACCTGTCCAGCTGTTGCCTTTTCTGTAAGACAGCCCCCATGGCTACAATCAGCATGAGTTTTATAAATCCCTTTTATAATGAGATGTGTTGTGAAGAAGCAGAAATTTCTATTGTGAACTTAATGAACTTCACTGCCAAACCCATGGAGAAAAGACAGCAAACACAAGGAAAGAGCCAACAGTTCTGACCCCATTCGATTTCTTAAAATTGATATTCCCCACAAGTTTTACAGGAATATTTGTATTTCTACTCATTAAACAAATCTTAGTGAGAATAGGAGGCTGTGATAACTGTCCATTCATACTTTCCACTACAGTTTTAATTTCCCTAATTTGTACCTGCGTGTAGGTCCAGATACAGTGAGAAATAAAGGTACAATTTTACAGCTCCTGAGTGTGTTGAATTTTGATTTTCAGAAAGGTAAGGACTATTTTCTTTCTTTGTGGGTTCTCCTCTTATTGTGTAAAACATAGCAAAACAAGAACATCTTTAACATCATCAGAGGGTTTGAACACAGACTAGGTTAGTATTTTCATTCATATTAAATGGATTTCATGATGGGCCTGATATCATCATTTAGTTAAGTCTTCATTTGTGTGGAAATTTTTGGGTCAATACAGAAACCACTGGTAAAGTTGCTGTGAATGTTTTTTTCTGCATATTTTCTAGTGTGTTTTGGTAGTTGATGTGACAGTATATTGTTTTTTAAAAGTTCTTTTTGCTCTGCCTCTTTTGTGACCTTTAAAGAAAATCAAAAGCTTCTTCTATGATGGTGCTCTCCTCTAATACAGAACACAAATACTCTTTCCTGGAATATTTGCTAAAGTACATGGGATTTACCTTTCTAATAGCTTGTTTTGTGGAGAGTACTTACAGGAAGGTAGTCTTCTTTCTGTTTGATTTTCCATTCCTGAAGCGAAGACTTTAACCTCTTCATCTACTTAATTGAATTTTCAGACAAGTAGCATGGTTTTCAAGTGAAGTTAGCTTGTGTTTCAACACTGAGGCTGAAGAATAGATTAAATCCTTCATGGTGTATGTATACATTTTCCAATATGTATTGAAATTTGTGTTTATGTATTGTATGAATTATTCTCCAACTGATTTGATAACTTACTGAAATATATATTATATTATTAAACTAAGAAAAGATGTAGTCTTTATATATGCCTAAGCATAATTTGAGCAGAATTACACTTTACAATTAATTATTTGAGTTCTTTTCAAGCACAAAGTGTTTGTCTTATTCTACTACCTTTGAAATTATCACTAAAACTGCCACACTCATGGTTAGTACAGGAAACTTATGAAGATGATATCTTTACAGCTTATGTTTTAATACAGGAACCTTTCATAAAATCTCTCTATATTTAGTATGTATATTAGGAGAAACTCATGACAAAAAGAGTTCTTAAAATTTTCCAAAATGCTACATATAATTTTTATAACCCTAGATAATGTTCTATTTTAGAAATTCCTGAAGGACAAATATTGTGGTGAACTTAATTTAGTTTTAGAACACCTATCCTTTGAACAGTTGCGAAGAAAAACAGAAATTGTCCTCTAGGTTATCATAATGAAACAGAATTTCAAATAATTGTATATCTTTTCATTCTTATAGGCACCATGATTTACAAATTTATATTCAAAGAAATTGTATATATCACTCTGACATTCTAATTTGCTGAAACTTTTCAGATAATACGAAAATATTTTTTGGGAGCACATAGTTCTCTTTTTGTACAGAATGATGACTCATTGTAGCCTACTGCAATTGTAAACAAGAAGAAATTGTTCTAAGGGCACACATGCCTTCATGCTAGTGTTCATTTTAACATTTAAGACGGGGTGGAGCAGCCACAGAATTTTAACTGTCAAATCTTTTCAGTTGCTGAACTTCTATCTTATTTTACATGTCCTTTATAAAAAATTTACACCTCTGAGATTAACTTTACAAAACTATTATTCAAATATTTTTTCTTCCAAATATTTTGTTCATTTTGTGTCTTCCTTTTATTTAAAGAAATCAAGGCTGACCTTAGGAAGGAAAGCATGTGTGAGTCTGCTCTAGCTGATTTAAGTAATAATAAATGCAGCTTTATTTCTATGCTGGAAATATCTTCGTAATTTGTCTTTGATATTTTTATTTGGTAATAAAATGAAATTAGAGGCTAGATTCAGTAAAGTTTGACACCATAAAACTTAGTTTGTTAGGCACTTTACCCCTGGATTACACTTCAGAACCCGGTTTTTATTACTACATAACCCCAACAGTGGGTTTGAAGTGAAAGGTTTGTGAAGCTTGACTGCTAAGAAGGAATCTAGCCCAATATCTAAACTGAGGTGAGGGGAAATCTCAAATCCTCTTCCTCAGACTATTTCCTCCAGTCTACAGGGATACATCCACTTACACAGGATCTGCAGCACAAAATTGCCTCCTGAAGTTAGTTGCTGATGTTTTTTTTTTCCTCAAAGCACAAGTTATGCTTATTCTTTGTTTTGTGAATAGAAAGTGGTAGTTGGAGCATATTCTGAATTAAATTCTCAGATATTCTTGAAGGTACTCACACCAACATCCAACAGGATTTCCTGATCAGTACGTGAGAGATTTCTGCTCATAACTTGCTAGTTTTCCTGAAGAAGCTGTGCAAAAAGTTATGAGAGATTAGTCAGGGCCACCCAACTGAGAGATGGGTGTTTGCTGAATTCCTGATTCAAATTATGCTTTCAGTTGTAGCTTGAAAGAGAACAAAGAAGCAGACAAGACTAAGAGTATCACAAATGTACTTACTGGAATTTATTCCTATTTGGAATAAATTTTGTGAACCCAGCATTGGGCTCACAACACTTTGAAGGAACACAAAAAAATTATGAGACAGAGTTCCTCCAGATATTTAGGGCAACAGCAACCTTTGCTTGTGCTTGACTGGATTCAGTGCATTGGGTTTTAGATTTTTTTGTGGGGCAGATACCATTCTGGCAGAAGAGGCAGAGCCATAATAAGCCCACTGCATATGGAGTGTGAAGGAATATTTTTTTTCTCCCCTCTAAAAAATCTTCCAAAAATATAATGATTCCAATTGACATTGTCTTTCTTGGAAAACCTCATTCGGAGAATTTTGAGAGATACATTATCCAAGAAAAAGTCCTGCTGCCAAGTCAGTGCTTGCTGTCAGGAGCCACAGCTATTGTCATGATTCAGTCTCTGCTCAGATGCAGTGTGATGGAGGGGACAGTTTTCCTTAAGTGATCTGTGAAAGTTTTTTGCCAAATCCTCCTCCTGGAAATTTCATAGGTGCGGATCTACTCCTCTTTCCTGACTTCAGGGAAGGCTAGATTTTCACTGCTGTTATTAAAAACAAATTTTAGGTTTGTGACTGTAGCTACAGTTACTTAGTGAGTAAGGTCAAGGATTTTAGTGAGAATAACAATACAATGTTAGCCAAGACTTTGGTTTGTGATAAACAACTGAGGGTGTTTTCATACTTAGGTAAATCGAGTTCAGAACTTAGTCATTCTCCACTTAAGTCAAGAGCAAAATACCCATTGCCTTCATACATACAGAGTCAAGCCGTGGGAGAAGTAATACTTGGCTCAAGGAATTCTAGAATAATATATTAGGAACTGAGGGTAGTGGCTGGCAAATAGTAAATAATTTAATATATATACCTTTCTTACTGCAAGCCTAGTTTTCACTGCAGCTGTTTCAGTGTTTCAGCACTGATCACACTAACATGTATTCCAGTATCTGCCCACCCAAGTGATCAGTCATTTCAGGAGCAGCTGTTTTTCAGTATATTTATTTTTCATGACATATTCTTACTCTTGGCAGATTTGTTTCCTTCTCTTTTGTTTAAGAACAGAGGACAGTTTATGTAACTGCTTGATTTTTCATAGCTTCCTATCTGCTTCTGGAGTAAATCTTAGATTATTTAATTTACAGCTGAAAGGACCCAAATTCGTATTCAAATAACCCTGTCAAGCAGTGAGAGGAAACTGTTTTAGTTCTTTCTTAAAAATGCTTTTGTTTTGGCATTTTTCTCTGTGATAATGAAATGCACAAACTTAAATATTTTCAAGTATTTTGCTATGAGTTGTGTACAACTCAGAGAAAACATCTGCGAGTTTGATAAGCACTACTAGTGTATTCGATATTTGATAGGCTGGGTTTTTTTCCTCTAGGAAATACAGACTAAATCTCCCCACTAGGAATAGTCATAAATTTAGAAAACATTGCTTATCTCAATACAGAAGAAAACCATTAATAAGCCAAATCTTACTAAATGTGAAAGTCTAAGTAGTTGCATTTTATTTTTTTAAATTATTCTTTTGATTATTTCTGGTCTATAAGCAGCAATAGTAAGCAAGTACTTATCTGTTGGAACATGACATTTTGATGGTATCATGTGAGTTGGAAAAGACTTCCAGAGGTCACCTGGTCCAGTCTCCTGCTCAAAACCTGTCTAGGGTCCTCAGCTTTACCTCTTTCTCTGCTTGTGGCATGAGAAGTGCTGGATGTTCTGTTGAGCAACAGTTAAGACACCACTGGCTTGGTAATAAGAGCAGCACATTGGTTCTTTAATAAGTCTTTGCTTCCTTAGTTTCCATGGTCCTTTGTAACTGTTTCTTTGAAACTGGTGCATACCTGTGATCTTGACCAAAATCATGCAGGAAATAAACAGTTGAGCTGTATATAAAATTCAGAAAGCTGACTCTCTGTTCAAGATGTATGCTCTCTGGACTGCTTTGAAATTCTTTGAAAAGATCCTTATGGAATTTTGTCTGAGACTTGTCCTGAGGCATCAAACAGGAAAATCTCTGTCTCTCATGGAAATAATTGCTGCATGATGGCTCTGCACCCTAAGCAGCAATGTGTTCAACTCTGTACTTATCCATAGCATTCATAAAACATGAAGAAGAGATATTTTCTATTTTCATCCTGCCATTGTTGGTAATCTGGAGAAAATAATGTAAAAGAAAAAATAGAAGATCACATTTAGGTACTCTTTTTTGACTTTGTTCCCAACTTAGGCCCTATAGTATAAAATATTAAACCTGAGCAAAAATATTAATCTGATCAAAGTTTTACATTAGCTGATGGTCAAAATGCAGGATTAACACTGCTTGCTCAACAGGTCTTGATGAGAATTAGTTTTATCATGTAGTAAATGGATAAAACATAATTTTTGGGTAGACTGAGGAGAGTTTAATTTTAGCACTTTTATTATATATAAAAAAATAATTTCCTATGCACTTTTGTTAGTTAATGGTTATTTCAGCAATTTTTTTGCTCGTTGCAATGTTTGGTCAAACAGTACCTCCTAAAAAAGGATGTTTGTTTGGGTTTTTTTCTGTTGACTTTGCAAACTCTGAGCGATGAGGTGTGGGTGAGGATTAAAGGAGCAGGAGCAGCTGCTGTCTGCAAAGACTTTTGATGGGGTTGTGCAACCTGCAGCTTACAGGGTTCTGTTCCATCTCCTGCATGGTACTTAAAGAGCTGTCATCCAGTGTGAGTTATTTAGTCCTCAGGAATAATGCATACCATTACGCTGCAGGGTACTCTCTATTTCAAGTGCTGTCCCTATTGACTGTTTGGTGAGAGATACTGTTTTGTGAGAGGATACTTATTAGCAAAAGCAAAGCTAAGATTCTAACGTACAAACCCTATTTTTTTGAATATATAGCTATTTTTAATTTTTATTTTCTTTTAATTTTTTTTTTTTTTAAATTTTTAACCTCAGTTGAAGAACTGAACAAAAACATTCACTATCTGGATTCTTTGCAAAATTGATCTAGACATCCGATACTAAATGTGTATTTTTAAACTATCCTGTTTCCTTTGATGATATTCTGTTGTGAGGTAGAGGTTGTGTGCCCTCACTGAAGACAATTGTGAGGGCTCTACTTGATTACAGAGAGCATGTGAGCCCTTCATGTTTTCACAACTTCATATTTTTAGAGTCTTTCATCTTCAGCCAAAGTCTGAAAGTTCTACTCACATCTCTCTTAAAAATCCTGGGAGGAGAGGTGGGCATAATTCCAGCTCCCTTCTAATCATACCTCAGTGTAATCTCTAGTAACATCAAAGCAGATGGAGTATGATGACAGGAACAGAAAAAAAGAGTCAGCTAAAGTTCAGTCTCTGAATAGGCTGTGTTTGCCCTTAGATTTGTGTGTGAGGAAGAAGGGGCTGGTGGTGTGAAACTACTCACATTGAAAATTTGACTTTTCCTGAAATCACGTCCATATACATCCAGATAATGAACTTTTCAGTAACTGTTTACCTTCATTAATGTGAGGTGAAACAGTTCATGTAGGAATCCAACCTACTGATTTTTAGCCTTTAAATCAGACACATGAGGCTTCATTTCCAGAAGCAATGTCCAACTTGCTACGTGGCGTTTTTAGACAGATTTGCAGTGGGTAAATCACTTGTATTGCATCTCTGGGAGGCAGGTATGGATTGTGTATATTAATTGATTTGTGGAACTAGAAAGGAACTAATGGCAGATGTCACTTGCATGAACACTTTCAGAATCAGTCACAAACCATTTACTACATCCAGTCAGGGCAGGTAGGAGAAGACATTATCCCTTGCATAAAAGCTGTAAACATTAATTGAAATCCCTCTCCAGAAACAGCCAATGAATGCCGAGACCATAAGAACATAGATTTCTCCCCACATTCGATCTGTTCACTTTAACTGCTGGTGAATTATTTACATAAATTCTGCTTGTTTTTGCAGAAAACTTGTGACAAAGTTACTGCTTCTAACACTTTAACTCCTGCAAAATATTTTCAGCTGATCATATCTTGGGGTTTTGCTGCTTTCTTAGAAGGGACATATTTATTAGAGCATGATAAATTATTTTCTTTAGGCCATAGCCCAAGGAAGTGCTTTTTAACTTGGACTCTTGTCTATTTCTTTCTTATTTTGTCAGACAGCCTTTCACAGGGGCATCCCGATCAATACCACAGCTGGTGCTCCTGGCTATCTGGTTACTTAAATGTTATTTATCAGGGGAAAGGACTAGCATTCAAAAGAAAGGTGTGTGAGTTGTCTTACTGTTGTGTTTTCTTCCCACTGTGATATTTGCCAAATTCTGATCCTCCTGATGGTAACTATACTTAAGAAAACTTTTTACCTTTTTCTATGTACAAATCTCAGACAGTGGAAAATGTCAGGAACATGAGCAAAAAATAATTTGGATGCACTAAGAATGACATTTTTTGCTCTGTATATTACTCTAGGAATTTACAGAAAGACAGATTTCCACTACAGCAATTTAATTGAAATTTATTAAAAAATTAGCGTATGAACAACTTCACCAACTTTTGTTTCTCTCTTGAATGTAGCAACAGTGTGAAATAAGATAATGTGCAGGTACACCAAAATGCTAGACAGTGGAAGAACTGTAGGAAAATTTATTTCCAAAGTCGAGAACACTAGACTTAAAGAACATTAAACTTAAAGATGTTTCAAACACTGGGCCTGGGCAAAGACATGCCCCTTGTTCTTCTCAGAGCTTTATCCTAGCCCCCCTCTCTGTGGGGACCTTTGAACATGTCTGCAAGGACTTATATTTTTCTTATACCAGTTTCTCTGGAATGCGGGTGGATAAAACATCCAAAACTGTCTCTGGGAAAGATGCTTCTTCCAGGCAGGAAAGTCCCGAAGTGAAACAAGTCCTGATCTCCTTGTCTTCTACCTTACCATCCATGACTGAGAAAAAGCAATAATTTCTTATTTATCATCTGCAGATTTATTTACATGTACCCAAGTACCAGCTATGTAGGAATAAATGAATTTTAATCACAGACATGAGTTGAACACAGTAGGTTTTCTTTCCTCCCTGATTACATCTTACAACAATTCTTTTCTTCTGCTTTTTGACTTCATGACTTGGTTTCCCTAAAAGTGGAGTAATGATCTGTTTGTGTCAATTAACATAGCTGTGATGGATTAAAACTAAATAGAATTTAACATTAGGCCAAATGAAGGATCTTGGAATTTTGAGCAAATCAAATAGACTTCTACCTTGTCTAAAACATTCATGATTTTATACACCTTGTTGTAGCTCAGTGTATGGCTCCCTTTGTGCTTCCTCATCACACCTCCATAAGAATCAGATGCCTCATTCAACTTGCTAGTGCACAAGTATACAGAAATATGAGGTGGCTCCAAGTGCACTTTAAGCTTTTCACTGGATGCAGGTAGAGTTCTGTGAGAACACAGGTAGTGAAAAGGAACCAAACATTTTCAGAGCATAGATTTTTACTTATGCAGATAACTGGTAGCTTACAGTGAATATCATAATGGCTACAAGAATATGAATCAAATCCATGCAAACAATCATATTTAACTCCTACTTGAACTATTGCTCAAACTATTTGATTTAGGTCCATAACAGTGAGTTGCTGTGACATGGTTTTAAGCAAACATTAGTCCAATCAATAGTTATGACTGTAATGTACATTTAATGTTCTAAGTGTTCAGGGCTAGGCAGCTTTACTTGAAATAGATATTTGTGAAGTAATAAGACAATTTGGTACTTTCCTTTTACAGATAGCTTTTCCATTTAATTGACCACAAGGAAACCAAGGTGTCTTCTGGAGCATTCTATTCTAGAAACATTCCCTTACATTTCAGGTTATGAAGTAGATAAAGGTAGATTGAACCTACAACTTCTATTGCTTCAAGTCAATGCACTGGTTAAGAAATTGTGTATTGTGAGACTGTATCTCAGTTTTACATGTCACTGTTTAATAAGACTAAGTGTGCATTCATACATATTTGCACTTGGTCACATACACGTAAACAAAGTAAAATAGGTTGGACATGGCTAGTTTTATCTTATTTTGTATACTCCGAGTAGCTCAAACTAAAATTATTAGATCTTGTCAGTGAACCTTAAACAGCACTGGAATCACTGGTATTCATCCTGGCATGTGCAAGTAAAGTCTATTTCAGACTGACAATTATCTTTCTGAACTGAAAAAATAAAAATAATAGCTATTGTTTTTTGGCAAATTCTGAAGTTTATGTTAGGAAAGTGCAAACTTCCAGGGTCAACTGTTAAAACATTTCCTGTTAAGAAAGTAAAACACTGGAACAGGTTGCCCTGAGAGGTGGTAGATGCCCCATCCCTGAAAACATTAATGGTCAGATTGGACAGGACTCTGAGCAACCTGATGTAGTTGAATATATCCCTATTCACTGCAGGGGGGTTAAACTACATGGCCTTTAAAGGTCCTTTCCAGCCCGAACTATTCTATGATTGTATGGTTTCCTGTAGAAGTTCTTCAATGGAGCAGTGATAAAGTCCAAAATGTCATTCCTGAGTGAAGTGCTGATGAGAAATTTTTTTTCTATGATTAGTTTGTATGGCTATAAAAGCCTGCATAGATAATATGAAACTGAGTGTAATGGCAATTTACACTTCAGCGAAAGGAATGGATAAAATTTTTGAATTCTAACTTACCTGGATAGCCAGAACCAAGTGTCTGGTTTAATTAAAAAAAAAAAAAGTCTTTTTATCTTATCTAAACTGGGTCTTATTCCATGAGAAGCTGAATGAACATCAACCTTCTGGACCAGAAGACAAAATAATATTTTCTTCTTAACAATAGATTATAGGAAGCCATATGATTCTTAAGGAAATCAACAGTACTTCATCTACAATTTCCTATAATCTGCTAACAACATAGACTAATTAAAATTTTGGAATTAAATGACCAAGGATAGATTCATATGAGATTATGAGAATTTTTCACACTGTAGAGAGAGAATTCAATATTTGACCTCTTCATTGCAACCTCAAAAAAAGTAATTTCTTCCGTTCTGC
The DNA here is from genome assembly GCF_036250125.1 of Pseudopipra pipra. Taxonomy (NCBI): domain Eukaryota; kingdom Metazoa; phylum Chordata; class Aves; order Passeriformes; family Pipridae; genus Pseudopipra; species Pseudopipra pipra. The sequence continues at coordinate 32,574,041 of NC_087554.1, read as the reverse complement.
TTGTGATATGTTTATATTTTGCAAAAGCGCTCATTGGTTCAAACTTCAAGGGTTACCACCCCCTGGGGATTTACCATTTTATAACTTCAGGGGGAAAACTGTTTCCCCCCCCCACACCTAGAAAATCTTTCATTTTAATTTAGGAACTCTATATTTGAAAATGTTACCCTCACTGCTCACTTCCATTAAAATTTCTTATGCCCAGGGACATTGAATGGCCTGTTTTCTTCCATGATAGTTGTGTTTCACTGGTGAACAATCAGTTCATGTCACCTAAGCTTTAGAGTTTTTCCAAATGAGATATTAAAAAAACATAACAGGAGTATAGGACAAGAATTACACACACACACATGAAGCTAAGCTTCCAGAGCTACCTTTCTACCCCAACAGATATTCCACTTATTTGTATGTTGCACTCTTGCTGTTACTCAGCTGCTTACAAGCTACATTTCAAAATATCTCTTTTTTATTGTCATGGAAGCCTTACATTTAAATCCCAGTAAAATGCCAGTCTTTGAGGATACAGGCTTCAGGTTTATTCACCTTCATAATAAGCCCATAGGTATTCTAAATAAGCTTTCAGTTAAAAACATTGAACATGTATTTTTGTCTCATAGGCCATTTTTAGATAATTGTAACTATGTTACTATATAGTATGACTGTAATTTAATAACATTAGATTTTTTTAGTTACTGATCTCTGCTTTCTCCTTTGAGCACAGAGAAAGTCTTAATTTAAATTTTAGGTTTTCTGGTATTTCTGTTTTAAAGGGCTAGAGAAAAACTAAACCAAATTTTTTTTTAATGTTTTTGGGTCTTTTTACAGGGATTGGCACATTAAATATAATTTCTTAAGTTCTGTGGTCACATGTTAGTTCAAAAGTAAAGGGGACAAAACGATATCATTGTCAAATTTAAACATTGTGCAAGTCCTGCTAGCCTTTTTGGCTTGTTATTAAATAAATAGTGATAGGGGGTTGCACTTCTGCAGTGTCTTTCATCCCAGAGACCTTAACAAAACTGGATTAATACACACAGCAAGCTCTTGAATTTAGCAGCTGCTACTGAGAGCTTTGATAGCAGAGTGTAGTGCTATTAAAGAGCTAGGATTAGCTCTTGCACCAAATACAGCATCCCTTTACAGACTGAATACACAAAGATCCTAACACATAAAGTATAACTAAAAATGCTAAAAACCATAAGGTTAAAGGACTGAATTTACTGAGTATCCTTTGATGTGACAGCCCAGGTTTTATATATTTCATCCTGGATTGTATCCAGTGTCAAAGTGCACTTACATGGAACAGTGTATCTCATAACTGAGCTAAACCTCTTAGTATCCGAAATCCAAACCAACAACATACAATTTTAGAAAACGCATAGTCAGACTAAGAAGGGATGTTTGAAAAAGGAACAAACTGGAACACAGGAATAAACAGATTTAACAAAACCAATGCAAATTTCAGTATTTTTCTGAAGTGATCATGCTGAATGTCCAATGACCTCCTAAGCAGCTGGTTGAACTTTGTGTATGCACATGCATGGTCCAGACTCAACTGGGATGAAATTTTCCATTATGAATCTTGCCTAGTTTCCCCATATGTGAAAATAGGCAGATCCCAGCTATGTGCAATTCTGCCTAGGAGGCTCCTAGGACACTTAAGAGCATAAATAATACATTTATCTGAAAATGATCCAAGTTCAGACAGCTGTGTATAAACCTTTCCAGCCCACTTCTGAGAGAGATATAAAAGTGAGAGTAGTTTCTTGTGATTTATTAATGATACTTTTAGTAAATTCCAGGTCACAGCAATAAGAGATGGTATATATTTTAGCAGTTATGGGCTGGGACACATAAATATGAAAACTGTTCTGAATTAAAGAGTAAACAGCTTTATTACAGCTATGAATTTCACTCAGTGATAGTTGATGTATGGCCACAGAAGTTGTTTTTAAGAGACAGAGTGCTGGACAGGAGCTAGGAATGATCCTCGGCTAGTTTCAAGAAATTCCATGGCTGTTTGATTTCCATGTAAACAACTCGTTAAAGATGAATTGCAAGACCGTAGCTTCTATGATATCTCAAGATTGACAAAATTCAGAGCCTTTCATGTCTACACTGCAGTTCTACTGGGACTACTAATGCCAGAAACTGGATTGGAATTGTGGTATAGAATTAGACAAGTTAATATGCCTTAGCTTTACCACAGCATAACCTTTCCTTCAACCCCTGCAGAAGATGCCTTTTATTTATTTTCTGCTGTTCCCCTTGCCTGACAGAGCAGAAACATGTAGGTTAGCACTGCAGAACAATCAAATATGGTACAAGGCTTCATATTGAGCTTTGGGAATGAGTCCACACATTTTGATTGTCAAAGAAAAATTGTGCATCTACGACAATGAACACTTTAGACAAAGCTCTACTAGTCCCCTTACTTAACCTTCTAAATCTGGTAGGGGCGTCACAGACACGTGGAAGGCCCATTTCCCACATTGTCTGGCCAGCACATCTGTAAAGTGACTTGGAAGTAGCACCCTCAAATGTATTTTAGTTTTTCTTCTCTCTGCAGAGGCTGCCAGCCAGTCTACAAGAAATGTCAGCTGAGGATACTACGTTTTTGATAGTTTTTGCTTGTCTCTGCAAACAAAAGCGTGGGAAGGCACAAAAGTAATTGTTCATTGCCATTGTAATGGAGATGTCTCCTTTGTTTTCAACCTGCAAGCAGTTCTGCCTTAGAAAAATGAGGCTTTCTATTCCTTCTGTTTTGTCTTACATGGTCTTAGGCTGGAAGGTTGCAATACAGGATGAAACACAGAACCCTTGTTTTCTGTTAAGAAAACATTTCCATGAATCGGTGAGGATCATACCCTCAGGGTCACTGTTTTGGGGAAGAATGTTTTGAAGGAAATATGTAAGAAATTATGGTTATTCTAAAAGAAACTACAGGAAATGTATAACTTAAATACTGACATTTCAAAAACATAATCTTTGAAAAAAACAGACTTTAGGAATATCCTGGACTGGAACTTAACCATAGTTTGGAAGAAACAAAAAGCAAAGAGGTTTGAACTGCTAAAGTAGAAAGACACAAAAGAAGTAAAACTAAGAATAACCCTGGCAGCACTCCACGTGCAGATTTTGTGGGGCATCAGGCCTTCTGAACACACCTTTTGGAAGGCAGCTGAAGCTCCTGTCACTTTCCAACACTTGTTCTTTAGCTCAGAGATACTACAGAGCAGTCAAGTATTTCCTTCAAGACAGTCATTGAGCCAATTTGTCCTCTTTGTCTGCTGCTGAAAATGTTGTTCTATCTAGTCTGTACTGCCCTGGTTTACTATTACATTTTTGACTTCTGAACTAGATTTTTCAGTCTGCAGTCTGATCACTTTAGCAGAGTTTATTTTGTGAAACTGGCACTTTTATGCCTCTTTTGGGCAGCAGAATTTTTCACTTCCTAGAGTCTGAAAGCTTCCTTTAACTGTCCCTCACAGTGAAAGCATAAGGATTAATTTATGATTTTTTGACTGATATTAAATAATCAACTTTATAGAAAATATTTCAAATAAGTGAAAATATTTCTCTCTGACAGACTATATGAAAAAGTATTTATATCCTTTTCCTAACCCTAATGTACTTGTCAGTTTGCCATGTGGTCACCTAAGGACAGGGACTGAACATTTGTGAATTTTTGGAAAGTGTCTAACATATCACTGTATAGCATTTATAGTGCTTTTTAAAATAGTATTTTAGTCTCATATTCAAATTAGTCAATCATTATTAATATTGATAATTTATTCTTGTCTTTTTGTTAGCTTTATATATAGTGAATTTTTCATATATGTGTGTGCTTGTGTGTGTGTGCACAAATGTGTATTTTTATCTTTATATCAGTGTAAGTAATAGAAACATATTTACCATCTCTCCTCATAGTAAATCTGAAAGTGCATTACAAGGCATAGGTCCTCTCCTTTTCTGCTGAAATTACAGCCTCACTGATCGTTTAACAATATCTATAGAAGTAGAAAGAGGCAGAGCAGTTAGTTCTGAGAGAACAAGATTAATTATACTCAGAACAGTCACATAACACATATCTTTCATACAAGCATGTGAATGCACATGCACTTTGCTTCTTGCTGGAATGCAAAACACTGGGCAGTACTACATCTGTGGGGCAGATATGTCCTTGGAGATTTTTTGAAGACTCTTCTTTCCTTTGGGACAACATTATTTATGATCTGTGGTTCGTGTACATTTACTTCCTAGATTCTGCTTTTTAGTTCCTTCAGAAATAATTTTTAGCACTTCTGTCGGATGTTGAGATCAATTCTGTGCATGGGGAAGCAAGATATTGGAACTGCAATCTGCTATTGTCCCTGAAAGGAGAATTTTATCTCAACTGAAGAACTTGTTAGTGCCAGTGAAGAACGGGTATTGTGAAATAATACCGCTTGTACCTGTAGCTATTCTTTCAGAATTAGAATGTAATTTAAGCTGAAAGTGATCGTCAAAATTCTCAGAAGCTTTTCTCTGCATCCAGCAGCCAGTGAGAGATTCATTCCTTGTAGGCAGCTTTCTTGGTTTTGTTGACGTTTTCCAAGTGTGTATGAAAGAGATATTCTTTAGCCTTTTCCATGTTGCATCTTCAGCTTGATTTATAAATGAAATAGTTTTTCTTCAAGTAAATTCATTTGTACAAAGGCAATGCATTCACAAAATCGGTGGAATTATTATCATTAGAAATGCCTCTCTGCTACATCTACCTGAAATAGAAAAAAGATAAGTCAGTTCCATGTTTTCCTTGAGATGAAGGTTAATGCTACCCAAGTTTCTTGTGTTATATCTTCACTGAGTGCAAATAAGCTTTACTAGATGATTTTGGTCAAAATGCCAGAGATATTTTTTTATACTAGCTGTAATATCTTTGTTGAAGTGACTGGCTGAAAATAATTAAGGGGTTTTTTTTTTAATTAGAAGCATTTAAAAATGTTTTATATGTATAAAATTTAAAAATTAAGATTCTTTGTCACACTAGACAATTTACTTATGTCTACTGATGTTCAATCATACCTAGTAAATAGACTTATCTGTGTGGATCTTTGCAAACTCAAATACACAAATCCACAACCAGTTCTCATAGCAGTCCTTCCTGATAAGCCATGCATCACTCTCTCGAGACTGTTTCTTGCCAATGATAAATAGGCATTTAGTTTTCATTTTCCTTGCAAGTTTATTGCATACTTATTATTGGCCAGACTTGGCTCCCTAGGTGATTCTGCTCTCCCTAGGTGAGTCTCTACGTAAAAATCAATCTGCACTGTGGCACTTGAGCTGTGTAGTAAAAAACACCCACTGGGAAATGATATCTTTTCCTAATGCCTCCTTGAGAATTTAGCATTGTAGTGAATCTATCTGCAAAGCTGTGGTAATGGAAATGTTAACAGAAACCAGACAGCAGTGTTTAGGGAGCTGTTATGAAATTTAGCTTCTGTTCACACAGTTCTCAGAAAAAACAAAACTTTCAGTTGCTGAAACTGCAGTCTGAAGGGGGCGAATGTTTACCAGATTCTTTGTTGCTGGCCAAAGAATCCATGGAAAGCATATTCCATCATATGTTTACATAGCAAATCACATCCGCATACAAATGCTGCTTTCATCAGTTGAACTCCGGCTTGTACTAAAGCATATTGAAGTCAGTGGAAATTTTCACATGGACTGCAGCAGGCTTTCTTTCAATCAAGGTTCTAGCTCCACCTTCAGCAGTTAAGCTAAAGAAGTAACTCCATAAGTTATAAGCTCACAGCAGATTGAGATCTGTGCCAGACTCAGCCTCATGACATGATTATTCATTATCATGCTGCAGTAAAACAGTGGTGAATATTGCACACTTTCTGTAGATAAAATCTTGTGAAATTTGCATTCCCTGTAGAATAAACCTATGCATACCTAAAGTACTCAATAGATGTGGAAGTTTCTCTTAATATGCACCAATTGTCCTGCTTAGAAAGGATGGTTTGATTTGGCTTCAAAGGACATATGGATTATTAACCAGGCCTGTGGCAATTTCTTTCATAAAGATTTTTTTTTCAAGATCTACTATACAAGGGGAAAACAATGTAAATGGTTATGGTAGGGTATGGACTGCAGTTCCACTCCTATGGTTTCTGGAGGCTGGTCTGGTATGGCAATTTGAACAAGGAAATTAGTTCAACTGATAGTGAAAAGCAGCCTCTGTACAGTCCTGTGCTGAGTTTGTGTGATGTGTATTTCTTGCATCTCTCTGTCGGGAACCTGAGAGGTTGGGTGTTTTTCTAGTTTAAGCCATGGGTATTTTGCTACATGAAGGTGACAAATGCCAAGTTTCAAGTAGTGAGTATATTATTATTAGATGGGATTGCTGAAGACTGACATCAGAAGTCAACAAATAGTAGAATCATAGAGTGGTTTGGGTTGGAAAAGACCCTTAAATATCATCTATTTCCACCCCACCTGCCATGGGCAGGGATATCTTCTAGTAGACCAGGTTGCTCAAAGCCCCATACAATCTGGCCTTCAACATTTCCAGGGATGGGGCATCCACAGCTTCTCTGGGCAACCTTGTCCAGATATGTAATACATATCCTTTTTTCTGATGACTGAATGGGTAAACAGAGATTGCTTGGAAACTAAGATCAATGCATCTATGGCAGTTCAGATTTCAGGGGAATTTAACAGAAAGTGTTGAGAGTTGTTGGCTGACCCAAACAGCTTGTGGTGTTGCTGGGCTACCATCTATTCACTGATCCTGTTATTCAAACTTTCTCACTGTGTCTCTCCATAGGAAATTCTCACCTTCATGACCTGTCAGGCAATGCAGAAAGAAATGTAGATTCATATCCAAACTGAGGAAGGCAATGGAAAATGCTTTTATTTTCTGAAGAATTTGTGAGATTTTAAAAGATTTTCATCTTTAAAGCTTAGTAAAAATTCACTGTAGGAACTTTGGAAAATAAAATATTGTATGTTTTTTGCAGCTGGCTCAAGTCAAATGATGTGTTTCATGTAAACATCTTATCTTTTGAATCTATGAGTGATTCAAATTCAGACAAAGTATGACATAGTCACAGAGTGTTTCTGTATATAAGGTTGTTCTAAATTCTTCTAGGTATAAAAGACAGACATAGAACATGACTTCAGAAAAACAGTCTGCTAACGGGCTTCTTGAGGCTGAACTTTGCTCGCAGCATGCTCTAGGGAACATGATGACACACAGTGACCTTAGTCACAGAGAAACATAGAATACATTTTTTCAAAACAAGAAATAGTGGTAGCTCTGCTGTCAGTTTCTATAAATGTGGGAACAGAAGCTGTGAACCAGCCTTCTGTCAAAACAATCTCATAATAAGCCACCAGAGCATGGGTTTTGTTATTCCATTTTAAATATTCACTTAAATTTTTACAAAAATGGACACAAAACTTGGACTTTCTGTAGGCCTCCATTTTATGTTCCATATAATTTTTCTTCAAAGCATGAACACTAAATTATAAATCTAAATTTCTACCTCACAGCATAGGTAAAATTAAGGCTAGAACTGGATCCAAAAACTGGGATCATACTCCCCTGAAACTGAAATCTTAAAAGTAAAACCAGATCCAATTTTATAGGACGGCTTTCTTTTTCCTTAAATTGGGCTTGTTTGAATTATTTCAGTATTTTTATTTTAAGTCAGAAGTCAGGTTGGGCATTGGATTTTAAAAAATCTTAGTCCACATCTGAGTTTTGTCACTGACCTAGCACAAGATGGAATGTCAGTTCAGATATTTCAATCAGGTGCAGAGTTGTCTTAAAAATCTGAATTCATGTCTTTTGCACTCAGAGACCAGTTTAGATAGGAGATCGCTTCCTAAAAAGGTTGTTGGGGAAACAATACACGTTGTATAACAGGATTAGGATAACTTTGAAAGTTTGAACTGTTAGTGATTACTTAAAAATAACCCAGTGGGCTTGTAATTAAAAATTCCAGTTGTATTTTTAACAGTAGGTGTTGCTGTAGGAAAAGAGAACAAAGCATGCAAAGCAAACTGAATTCACAGGAATAGCACATTATTGAAGCGAAAGGGCAGCCAGAATGCTTTACTTAGAATTACTTAAAAAAGGACTGTTTGCACTTTTTGTGATTTAAGATTTAACATTATGGCCTTTTCTCAGTCACTTATGATTAATTGCTTGTTAAAAACAATAAAAAAATTTAGCATTTTGAATATTTTGTCTGTTTATAAAGTTACCACTGAGAATGAAACTCTCCTCTCACTGATATTTATATTGATACTCTCTCTGCATGAAAACTGATACACATAGATACACTTCTGAATACCACTGAACTCGCTGGTATTTCAACCTGGTGGTATAGACAGATCAGAACAAAAGGTAGGATTTATATTAAATATTTATGGTGCACTGCTTACCCTTGTGTCTAGTTAGCAGATACTACTAGCAACGCTCAGAAAGTCCCTTTAGGTACCCATTTAGCATGTTGAGTTAGCAGCTAGGTATGACTTGGGTAATGCTATCCCTTTCCAATATGTGGATATAATTTACTCATTTGTGCTGCAGTGGTTCCAGACCCCGACCAGAGAGAACTCAATGTGCATATAGTGTATGCACAGCAAAAAGCTGTATCTGTCCTGTAAGCCTCTGACCTGATTTTGAGGTACTGAGATAAACACTGCAGTGCCTGAGGAGCAGCAGAGCACAGGAGAAAAATTAGCACATTTATTGAATTTGAGATCTAGGAGTGACTAGAGGGACTGCTAAGAGACTAGTGGAAGCATGGGTCACTGAACAAAGAGGGGAGAGAAGTCACAGCTGTGCTTGTGCAAAGTGTCACCTGGCGTGAGAGCATGCTCTGCTCCAGCCAGTGCTAACAGAGGACAGGCCCTCTTTTAATCTGTGCTTTTTCTTTCAAGTTTCCCCCTCCCTTACTTATATTACCGTTCAGAACTTCAGAAGAGAAAAACTGTTGCCATCTCATGTTTAGTGGGTTTGGGTGAAGGATATGTGTTGTAAAACAGGTCTACAGAGAAGCACTGCATGAGTGAGGACAAGCTGACAACCTGCTGAAAGCCCATGGGCTAGGCTTTCCTTGTGCATTGTGCTCAGCATATAGTGTCATTAGTATACCAGCTATTTGCTTATGAGGTATATAGAAGCTGGAGTCTCAGATGTTATTTCTTACCTAACAACATTGTGATACTATCAGCAATGAGAGTTCTTGGTTTGCTGGCAAAAACAATTCACCACAATATGAAAGCTATAGAAAAAGAAATTATTTGAAGTGAACCAAGATGCCTTATAAGGATATAATTGTAAGCACCAGACCCTCAGCCTACTCCTAAATAAGACTGCTAGATCCATCTGACTGTCAAACTGGAGAAACGACTCAGTAAAGCTACAGATTCCAAAGATGTCATCAAGTTAATAAAAACTTAGGAATATACCAGAAAGATGCCTTCTTTGATATATCTAACTGGAGATTTAAGCAGTGATATCTGCTGAGGAATAGTCAGAGATGATGAAATGTAAATTGCAACATATTTAGAAGTCATTTGAAGGTCTCTTTTTATGGCATGAGAGATTTTACTATACTGAGAAGTTACTGATGTAAGGTCATTTTATAGTAATCCTATGTGAGGCAAAAGGTTTTGAGCTATGCTTAAAAATGTATAAAGTTAATATATGTGATGTTCAGGGTCTAAAATAAGTAAGCAAATGAAGTAGTTCATTGTTGTGTGGGAATACTTTCTTATCTCTCTAACTCATGCTATGCAAATTTAGAGAAGCGAGAGGGTTTAATGATTTAATTACTAATGTCTTCCTTCATGGTTTTGGTGCTATTAAGGTATGAGCTATTGTCCTTGGAAGAATTAAAAAAAATATTCCCAAGGAACAGCTGAAAAAAAAGTATAATTTATTGGAAAGCGAAAGAGGGCCAAGTCTCAATCCAGGAAGCAAAGAGTAATAGCACTGGCAGATTAACAATGAAAGATCTCATTAGTTAAATTTGTAATAATATTGATAGCAGAAAGGATCAACAAGTATTGCAATACTAATAAATGTTCTGGCCAAAGAGTTAAAGATATAATAGGGGCTTGTGAAGGGAATTGCATTCTTATCCTAACCTTCCATGGGTCTGTTCTTTCAGGGGGATCTTGGCACCCACATGGTAGAGGAAATGGGATTTTTTTCTCTTTATATATTTAGAGAATGCAACCCCCACCTACCTTGGGCTCTTCACAGCACCCACAGATTGCCACTATTTCTATGCATGCAGTAGCATCATCCTGCCATGATCTCTGCTGAGGGGAGGAGCACCCCTAGCTGAGGTGCAGAGAAGAGCTATCTCTTGCTTCTCATCCTTTTTGTTCAAGAAACGCTAGGAGACATGATGAAGTAGAAAAATAATATAGAAAAGAGTGGAAAACTAGCATCATAGGTCAATTGTTAGCACTAGCGTGTCAAAGTTTAGATTTAATTTTGCATACCTTTAGATACTACTTCCGCATTATCTCAGGTTATACCCTACAATATCTGCATCCACAAAAAGCATGTAGATATACATGCTTTTTGTGATTGCAGATGTTGTAGGGTATAATCTCAGATAGGTATAACTAGAATAACAGGGAATCCTTGAGTTAGAACCGTTAAAAATTGTTTTCAAATGAGGGAACAGGATTGTTTTTCTCTTTACTGAAGGCATGCAGTCCTGATATTACTCTAAATTTTGTTTACATGTAAAAGAATAGAGGATAACAGTAAGTCTGACAGAGCTGAGATAATGACCGCCAGCCTACAGTGAAGTTCCTTGTTCCAGTGATTTTTTCTGGGTATATTGTGGAATACTGCAGACACAAACCAATGTTTTGTAATTATTAACATCTCTGTTAGCCTTTGCTTAGAGGATAAATTAGAGTACATTCCCATGCTATGCTTGATTTTGGATGCAGAATGTGGGCACCAGTGCTATGGGTTGAAAGATATATTTCAAAAGGTTGTTCAAGGTTTTACTTCAGTATCTACTCTGATCTTTTGAGTAAATCCTGTAATTAGTTTTCATGTAAAATCATACCCAAGTATAAACAAATCACATTTTGCTCACTATTTTGAAAGATAGAAATCCCTGCGAGGAGCAGGGAATTGGGCTTGATGATCCCTTTCAACGTGAGATATTCTATGATTCTATTATTATAATTTTCTGGAGTCCAAAGGAGCTGTGCTTGAAAACTATTCTGTTTGGGAGTCCTTATTGATGGTGCTGTCTATACATGTTGTTAAAGAAACCTCCTCCCTTTCCAAAACTAGCAGTGGAAATTAAAAAGGAAGTAAGAGAAGAGTAAAATGATGAACCAAGATTCTCACAACAGACAAAAGACAAAACAGAGAAAATCTTGTTTTTCCCAAGACTCTCTATACAATTGACTCACAAATTCTCTCAAATACTTCCTTTCTAGCAGTAGTAGAACCTAAAAAGAACTAAAACTGCTGAGAGATCGAAAGATTACCTTTACAACATTGCTGAGACCCTATTATGAAAAGTACTATAAGAAAATAAAGGGCCTAAACATTTTCCCCTCACTGATAATAGCAATTAACAAATTTAAAAGAACTGATTTTTGTTACTTGCTCCACCCTCTACCCAGTAAAACAAATTCACAAGTATTTAAAATTCTTCCATATAAGGATTGGATTCCTGTGAAGTTAAACGATATAAAAATATGAAAACAGTCTGTGTTTGGATAATTCTTATTTTTTTTAATATAGGTTTATTCAGCAAATTGGCTACCAGTTGAGAGCAATGGTTTCCATACTACGATTTGTGGTGTATTCAAAACAGATGAAAGCATCTCAAAGCCTGCTTTGTCCAAAGCCAAGAACATTTTTCGGCAAGAAGTCTGAACTTGTTGCCACATAAACAACATGAGTGATTTAACTTAGTGTCTACATATTTTGGATTGGCAAAAACTGCTAAAAAAAATAAAGCCAGAGAGCAGACTCTATGAAAATAGGAAAAGAGAGAGCAAGAGAAAGAGGGAGATAAACACACATATATGTGCACCACACACACAAACACACCCATCCTGGCAGTTGTCAGACTTGAAGTGTTTGCGTTGTGGACGCTAAACAAGTAGCAGGGTGTTTTGGTCCATCTGGAAAAATTCTTACGGTTTTTATCCTGTGACTTCAGGCACCAGTCTAAATATTGAAGAAAGCATATTTGTATGCTTTCTATTGGCTGTTCCTAAAAATAAAATCAAGCCTTACATTTTCTTCAAGTTTCTTTATGATGTACAGATTGAGATACTTCCCAAAAGAAAAAATGTTACCGAGAACTATAAAATGTAGAAAGGTAAAGAGATAGATAATAATCTTAACAGCTGTATATGTGTATATTTGTTGAAAGGGGTCAAAGATTTAATTTTGGACTGATACTCATATGCTAAGCTGTTTAGCCCTAAACTTTACCCACATGATTTTGTGGTAGAGACGATCAGTGGGTATTTTCAAATCTGCAGTTTCTGTAGACACTGAAGTTCTGTCCTGGAAGTGCACATGGAAGTAGACTGAGTATGGGAGTAGACATGGAAAACTATACATGTCTGCCTCTGTCATTGACATCTTTTGGTGTTCTTGGTGTTAGGTGTATAGGTATAACTCTCCAATTTTGTTTCCTTATCTGGGGTAGTATGTCTAGTTAAAGTTTACATTGGACTGTTTTCTTAAATGTCTTCTAACTTTCCTCCAGCAAAAGTGGTGATGGTGACATGAGATGAGAAATTATTATGAAAAAGATCAGACATTTCATCAGAAACAAATGGATGCATTTTGTGAGATTTCAAAGCCTATATGTGAGCAATACATGATCAAGAACAGACCGGAGAGAAAAGTGAGTTCCAAAAGTCATTGACAAAATCAAAATGAATTTCTGGTCAAAAAAACTAGGGCAGTCCAGGAGTGCTGCTATTTGGTTGTACTATATTCTTAACTGCAGAATTATGTTTTTACTATACATCTCACAATTCAAGAACTAGGAGGCACACAATGAAATTGTCAGTACATTTGTGAACAAGCAAAAATGTTTTTTTCAGAGAATGAATAATTAAATTATGTAACCTATAAATAATTTGTAAGCATAACTATTCTAGATCCAGAAAAAAAGAAAGATACTAATTTCTGATAGCAGATATTAAACTGCAAGAATTCTAGCCATGTCAGCAAAGGTGGTCTAATTTAGGCATCTTCATCAGACATGGAATAGCATTTGTCTGCATGAGAACATGGTGGAATATTATTCAGAACCGGTTCACTTGTGGTGAATTGATTCAATGGCCAAGACTACCTTTTAGAGAGAAAGCTCAGTGTTTGGTTTTGATAAGAAACAGAGCAATTGATGGCACCATGAGTGGTAATTGAATTTTATTGCTGATGAGATTTTAGAGGATTGTGAGAAATGGTCTCCAGCACAGGATCTGACAGGGTCTGGCTGACTTCCGTAAGACACATCCGTAAGAGACAGCAGCTACAGAGGCACTATGAAAGTTGTTCAGGACTTCCTGCAACACATTAGGCTGATGATGGACACATGCCCAAGCAGCATTGTGATTCTGTGTGCCAGTCAGATGCAGGTGCACATCCCATCATTCACAGGCCTGGATTTCCTTCAGAATTAAATCTAGATGTGCAACAGAGAAAAGCTTCATTTCACTCTGGACAGATACCTGATTTGGACAGATGGGGAAGTGATATCCTGAGATATATGGCAGGGTGCCATTGCTCTGCATTTTAGTTAGCCTATGAGAGGCAGAAATCAGAAGAAATAAAGCAGTTTTCTGGGCAATGAAATCTTGCGACAAAGAAAACATCTGTCTAAGACAAAACTAAATGGGACATGTATCTGGCACAACACCAATGACACATTTAATTTTTTTTTGTCACAGTTATCACGACTTCTTTTCAGGGACATTTCTGATTGTTATACATAGCACATTCCAAACCTAGATATCTTCATGTTTTTCTTATATGAATGAGATGCATTTTCTGAGTGGAATGAACGTTAGTTATGATTGTCCCACAAGTCTTTCACTATTTCATACTCGTTGGCCAAGTAGATCAGGAAATCACCACAAATACAGAAGACAGATTCAGAATGTGGGGTACAGTTTGAATGAGTGATTTCTTGTCTTCATATCACCCTTCTTTTATCTGCTAGCATTTTATTAGCGAAAAGAGGCCAAATTTTCTTTTGTGTAGCTCTGTTAAAGTCAGTGAACTCAGAAATATGGACTTGTGTGAGTGCACTTTTTGGAAATGTGCCAGCTGATTAGAGAACAATCTTTGAAGGTCATGGAATGAAAAAGAGCTATCAAAATTCCTACAATTTTAATTTGATTTGTCAAAAAAACATTCCACAAATATACATTTGTCGAAAACATTGTTTCTTTCTCAGTAATGTATTCTCTTCTGGAGTATAACATAATGAAACAAATGCCAATATATTATCAAGCACAACAGCAATTTAAATGTGAATTAATGACTGACAAAAAGATGGCATTTCCTGTCCATAACAAACAGTTGAGAAAGCACCACAGGAGCTCTAAACTCATATTTAAAAACTAATGTGCAAGAGTTTTTATACTTAAATTCTGGATCAATTACCATAAAATACATAATATATACTTAGAAGGATAGTGATTTAATTTTATTGAAATCCAAAAAGGCACTAGCTCAAAAGTATAGTAAAATTTACAGTTCATTTAACGGATAAGAAGGTAATAAATTCTTCAGAATACACCAGAGTTTTGAAGGGTTATGCAAATACTTTCTACAGAGAGGAGATGAGATGGAATAGGAACATATAACAACTTTTCTCCTCATCCCTGTATTTGATGTTCAAAATGATACTTTTGAAGTAACTGCATATGAAGCTGGCATATGAAGACTTGTGATTTTAAGCTGCATTCCATTTATATTAGGTGCTCTGTTTGTAGATTTCTGACATATCTAGCACTTTGCTAATACTATATTTAAAATCAAAACCAAAAACAGGAGCCTTTTAAGGATTCTTCTACTTTGTGCTCCTTGTTAGATTTTTGTGGTTAGAGAACCACATTTTTGTTTCAAATCCAACAGCTCTGTTATGAGAAAAAAACTAATGATGGGGGAAAAGCTTGCCCAGCGATGATTCCTAGTGTATATCAAATGGACAAAATATTGCTTATAGAGAAAAATGGCTTGCCTGATTTCAGGCTTTACGTGCAAAGTAAAAATGAGAATCTGCAATCTGGAAGAAGGAAGCTAATATGAATTAACAGTAAGGATTTTAACACTGCATCATCAGAGAAGCACATAATTTCAAATCATTTAACTCTGTGTAGATGGTCCATTCTCATAAATTGTCTGTTTTAATTTTGACGTAGGTCTCAAAATTGTGTCAGACATCCATAATAGTAATAAACCTGGAGTCTAAGATTGCAGCTCGCATAGTGAAAGGTGGAGGCAATCAGTGAAACTGAGTAGCTTATTAGCTACTGAGCCTTATCACCTAGTGGTTTTCCTTACATTGGTGCCAGTCCTTCTTTGGGATTAAAAACACAGACCTTTTGTAAGAGTAATGATTTTTTAAGTAACCATTTACTGGTCATTAAAATTGTGATACTGAACCAGAACTGGCCCAATGCTTCTCAGCACTGTAGAAAACCATGAATTTTGCAGTCTCAGGAAGGATCCTGCCACAGGGAAGAGTGGGGACAGATGTCCAGGAAGCCAGTTATAGGGAAGGACCTTGGAGAATAGGGATTGCTGCTCCCACTGCCATGGGAAGGATGGTCAGACAGCTGCTGCTTGTGGGGACCTCTCCGCATGACAGAATAAGCTTATGCCAAACCCACACTGGTTCGGAAGCTGCCAGACTGGTTTTCCGTAGCTTAGGTGTGGGTAAAGGAAGCCACCAGGCCAAGGTTATTGCTAACAACGCAGAGTTTGCTGCCTTAGAAAACTAACTGCTGTTCCTGAGCCTACAGTAAGTCCCTATTGACCTATGCACTCAGTTATCAAGCAGATAAAATCTGAATTATTTAATAGCTTCTCAGCTCTCCACTTGCTTGCTGATTACATTCTCATAGTAAGCTTACTTCCCTATCAGATTCTCCTTGGACATACCTATGTGTCAGAACTTCACCTGCTTTCAGAAATGACTACATTCTTGAAGGCCAGAAATTGTCAATGAACAGATGACTCTCTGACAGGTGACATATATTTTTATATTTGCTCCTACAGATACCAAATTTCATCTGGATGGACAGTGGACTGAATTTTTACCAACATCAAAAATTCCCTTGTGAAAATTGAAACATATGGATGCCCAATGCATTGAATACATTATAACAACACACATTTTTTAAAGTTGACTTTCGCCTGTGGATTCTGTATGTATGTATTTGAAGAGAATCTGTAGTTGATTATGCAGCTAAGCTTGAAATGCTGTTTGTCTCAGTGGCCGGGATAAGTAATTTTTAATTTTTCTGCACCTTTTTCTAGTTTCAGAATATGTCAGTCATTCACAAGACTATGGCTAGGATTTGCCAGTGTCAGTAAAGGGTTTTAAAAATAAAGTCTAATATAATGTGGAGTGTAGCTGTTAGAAGTTAGTATAAGGAGTGTAGCTGTTAGAGACTGGTTTTGTATTCACTCAACAGCAACTGTTCTGAGACAGAAAGAGCCCACCAGCTCAGTTGAAATGGTAGCATTGCAGCCACTGCAGAGACTGTCAGGCAATGGAAAATCTTTGAAGAAGGATTTCTCCTCATCTTGGCTAAGATTTGTATTGAACACTTGGACCTCCAGGCCAGAGGATCCATGTTGTACAGGGAGAGACCAATTCTGACAAGAGCTATAAGAAATCTCCTGCTAGCACCAGAAGGCTTGGAAGAGTAACAGGCTATGTAAGAGAATGGAGTATTCTAGTTTGAATAGCCATAACTCTCTGTGCTGAAAACTAGGAGAGTAGTGTATACATGATCCCTCTTTCTTCACAAAGTCCTCCCTCCTCTGTGCTCGTTTTGCAGATCACATTTTCAGAATTGCAAATTGCTTGGAGAAAGATAAGTACTTGGTAGAAGTTTATCATTCAAATGTGCATTGAAATATGTGTTTTTCAAGTGCTAACAAATATCCTTTCCTGAAAGCATATCTACTGTACTTTATTTAACAGATATTTCAAAAACAGAGATTGCAAAATTATATTTTTAACTAACTGAGATTTCCAGTTGAATAGAGAGCTCAGCTGAGCCTTAAAAGATATCCAGGATTTTTAACAGTAATACGTTTTAATTGAAAAATACTCTTGATTATACTTCTGGGGATTTTTGTGTCTGGTCTAGAATGTTAACTCTGAAAAATATCTGATTTATTTTTAGACCTTTAGCATGAGAAAGCTAGATGACTTAATTTAACTGTGATGTTTCAACTCAGCCCAAGCCTGAGAAGTCTTGATTTTCCTTCCATCTCTTGTTACTTCTAGTTATGAAAGTATTAAAGGAACTAACATCAGATGTTCTATGCATGCTCTTTGAATCCTAATAGTTCGTCAAACAGTAAGCACCAAATCACTTATCAAATAAAGCTCTCATCAGGTAAATTGAATCAGTTCTATTGGGCAGAGAAGCATGCCATGCAAATCTATTTTGAATCGCAGATTTTCATAACCAAGACACTTGTCTTCCAACACTTTAGAGGTAAGCCTGGTTGGCTATAATGTCTGTTAGCCTTGGTGATCCATAGTATAATTTTGTAAACACAAAGGTAGAGGGTGCACGGTCTCTGAAAAGAGATTCTTTTTGTTTACCAAGATTCTAAACACTAGGGCTCAGAAGAGAACCCCAGGACAAAAGGAGTCATTATGTTCAAGGAGAGATGATATAATTTGGAAGTCATTTGCTCATGGAAGAGATAGGAGGGAGAAACCATATGTTGACTGTTGGGAGGCTTGCCAAGCAAAACAGGAGTTGCGGTTGTAGTTAGGACATCCTAACAAAACCAAGGAAAGTAATAATTGTGTATAGAAGCATACAAGATACATACTACACGTAGTTTTCAAAAGACGACCTTCAAACTAACACAGCTGGAATTTTTCTGATACAAATTATATCTGAAGTCTGGTTATCTCTCTTTGCTTTGCATGAGGAAAGCAAATGGAAACTAAACCAGTTTTTCTTAAATATTTTATATGTGCATAAAAGAAAATGGTCAGCTGTTCCTCAGCCTTACAGATAATTTGGAAGATGTATTAGTACTGGAACTAAGAGAGAAAAATCTGTGAGACAGAAAAAAATATACGCTTGTGTTTCATGTATTACATAATCACAGAGTAGTTAGGGTTGGAAGGAACCTCTGGAGATCATCTAGCCCAATCCTCCTGGCAACACAGGGTCACCTAGAGCAGGTTGCACAGGAATGTGTTCAGGTGGGTTTTGAATGTCTCCAGAGAGGGAGACTTCATGACCTCCCCGGGCAGCCCGTTCCAGTGTTCTGCCACCCTCAGTGTAAACAAGTTCTTCCTTATGTTGAGGTGGAACTTCTTGTGTTTTAGTTTATGGCCATTGCTTCTTATCCTGTCTCTGGACACCACTGAAAAGAGTCTGGCACCATTCTTTTGACACCTGGCTTTGAGATTTATATGTGCATTAATGAGATCCCCTCTGAGTCTTCTCTAGACTAAAAAGGCCCTCCTGGCCACAAGGGCTCACTGCCAGCTCATAGTCAACCTGTCATCCACCAAGACTCCCAGCTTCTTCTCAGCATAACTGCTCTCTAGTAGGTCAGCTCTCAACCTGTGCTGGTACTTGAGGCTACTGTAATGATTCTTTTCTTTTAAACAAATCCCCAGGACACAAAATGTTGAGGTGGGGAAAAATAAGTAGCACGAAATGTAAGTACTAAAATTAATTAAACAAAGTGGATGAATCCCCCCCGTTCTGGATAATATAACAATGGAACCTCAGATCGAGGAAATAGGCAGCTGGCACATCTCTTTATTCATATCTGTCTGGCCATCTCATCAGTAGAAAAATATTTCTTACTTTATTTCAACACTCCACCTGTGGTCCCAGATGATATCAGAAAATACAGAAGCACAAGAAAAATGAAAGCAGCAGTCTGTTAAATAGACCAATGTGTCTTTTTAAAGATTTATGATAGACTGGCTCTCCAAAAGGCAGGATAACTCTCCCATAACTTTCTATGAAATCTTAAAAAAAAAGATAGCGAACAAAAGGAAATTAAATATCATTTCCCCTGAGCTTTAATACTGTTAAGATTTATTACAAATCATCAAGAGCTGAGAAATACAGCTTTAGTTCCTTGACAGTATTCCTTAAATCCTGTATCTTCTAGACCTCTCTAGTATTTGTAATGCTGGAATCTGTATAAGAAATAAATTTCCTAACTAACTGGAAAGAATTTTGATGAGTTAAGTCTTCTTACTTTCACTTCAGAGATCTTCCGAAGGTCTTCACTTTTTTATAAAGAAGATATAAATACGCTTTTAATAGACCCACTGCTACTTAATCTTTTGAGAAAGTTGTGGCCAAATAGAAAATTTAGGGAAAGTTCACATTTTTTAAAATCCCAGAGACCATGAATATTTTAATTCCAGAATTACTCTTCCATCTTGGTAAGGAGGTATGTAGATCTGCATATCAGGGTCCATGGACGAACTAATTATGTCCCCAGCTTTACTCAAGGAGATTGCTAAAAATAGGTGCTATTAAAGAATACTGCCCACAAAAATACATGGACAGGCTCAAAGAGGTTTTAAGTGAGAGACCAAAGGGATGATGTGAGGATTCAGGCCAGTAAGCAGTACAGGGATCTAATTTTCCCTGTTTCTGCAGAAGAGAAGTGAGCATTCTGAAGACAAGGAGCAAAGAACAAATGAATCCCAGGTTAGACAGAGACCTAAGGCTGATTATATGATCCTCTGGATTTTGAGGAATGACTGTGAACTCTTTGTTACCCCTGAGAAAGGTGGGAACTCAATCATCCCGAGTACTTTGAGCAGCCTCTCACTTTCACTTGGAATATTTTTTTTTTTAAGAAAAAACCCCATCACTCATTTTTTACATCTCTTCAAATATACATGATTTTATATAACTGCTGAGTTTTACTATTGTTATTTTCATTTCTTCAGGATGAAACTCTTACCAAATGGTTTGCTTGCAAAACTTGTCATTAAGCATAGCAGCATAAATAGCTATGGATTAGTGACCTTTGTGGTGTTTTGGGTTTACAGATCCTCTAGAACTTTTCTTTATTTCATAATCCTTTAAAGTGGTGAAATATGCCAATTCTTTCCCCCCCTAATTTGCTTTTCTTGCTCAGCCAGCGTGTTTATAAATGGATGAAATCGTGTTATTTAAATAACGACTTCTATCTGAAAGTAATTTTTGTCCTGTTTGTGGAAGAACTGTTCACACAAAAACAAAACCTGTGTCAGTTTAGGATTTCTATTTCAAATCCTGAATGGAATGAGTGGAAATAAAGCGCTAAAATATTGTGTGTTGTAACTCCTTGTTCTGTTCTAAACATAGAACTCTGAATTATTAAAGGGTGCAAGTTCTGGCACAAATAGTTTTCTTCTTCCTTTTAATAATTGCCTGTCTTAGCCAGACATGATGACAATGAACTTTGATCCTTACCATTGTATTTATAAATCTACAAGCTACATCCAGTCAAACAGTTTCAGAACTGGTGAAAATAAGTTGGTGCTTGCTAGATATACATAGATTTATTACAAGAATATAAAAATTTGAATACATTTTGTGTTGTCTCATGTGAAGGAGATTTTGAGTGTTAGAAACCTGGAAGATTAACCTTGTGGCTGCCTTCTTATCAACAGTACATTAGAAAACCACCAGTACTTATTCAATAATGAGAGTAGAATTTGCCAAATAGCATGTAATCCCTGGTGTCAACATGCTTCTTTTAAATATTTGCAGTAAACTATTTCTTCATAATAGCTTGTATATTATATACATATAAAAATATGCATCAGAATGCTGGAAAAAATCATGTTTATATAGACTTCTGTAATTTTACCTGGGAATTTTTTTTTCTTCCTGTCCAGGTTTAGAACTATCTCTGAAGTATTATCAGAGTAATAAAGGAAATGGCTAAAATTCCACTAAAGCAAGGTAAATATTGTTTTTAAACATTAGATTAGAGTAAATCTAATCCAGCCTGCACAGTTAGGGATTCAGCGCTTTCCACAGCACTACCTCAATTCCCAGAAAGAATGATTGTAAGCTGAAATATAATATTCTGCCAGGAAATCACTTGTTCCGAGTTATTAGATTCCAGCCCTGGTTGAGACTGAGGCAAGGAGACAGCACAGAAACCACTCAGAGTTCTTCATAAGTGTGATTCAACATTTTTTAAATAGTCTGCTTCCAAAGGTAATGGAGATGATGGACTGCAGCAACTTAACTGCAGGTGCAAAGAGACCCTCCTGTAAACTGTGATTATTTCTTCTTTTGCTGTTGAAAGTGTAAGCACAAGTATTTAATTTTGTTCTCTAATGCTCAGACTTGAAGTATTTGTACTTCTTGCAGTTTGAAGTAACCATATCTATTTTTTCATGAATCCATGTATGTCAGATGCAAAATGTTATCTTCTCTTTGAGCAGAGTCCACAAAATTTCAATCTTCATTAAACAACTTCAGCCTCAGTCAGAAACTGGGAACAAAAAGCCTCTAAGGTTATTGAAGTGGCTATTTGACACCATACTCTTCCATGCTAAGGAGCTTTACAATACTCCTTAATAAGGATCCTATTGTCTACATATGTGAAGTAGATGATTCAAACCTGAAAACAAATAGTGTGCAGTGTATCAGTTGTGATTTTTCTTTTTTAAATCAAGGGAATACCGGTATTTTCTTTCTCTTTTAATTAAGGAACGTCTTTTGGGAAAAGCATCTGTTTAGTGAAGGCCAAGAAAAACATTCTGTAATGTTGCTCTTTTGTCACAAGGGATCAGTAGTTCAGGGTGTTTCTCATTCTTCTTGCTTTCTCTCAGTTGGGTTTCCCAGCAGACAGCATCTACCTCTTTTATTTTTCAGGATAAATCCTTATTGGTTATTCTTGGGACAGTTCTGCTAGTTACATTTGACTCTTCTAGTTAACAGATCAAATTTTGTACTGGTCACCCTTAACTAGGATATGAAATATTACTGAAAGACTGTTTATATGGGGTTACAATAATTTTATTTCACTTCAGTTAGAAGTGGGCAGTTATTGTAAAACCCCATAATATGTTTCCTATCACAGCAAACACTTGTATTGCTAGTTTTAGCAGTAGTAAAGGACTATAAAGCATCAGCTATAGAGAAATAATCAAGTTCCTTTCTATGATATGACTACATAGGAAAGAAAAACAAGTCTTTTTCTCCCCGTCCATAACAATCAAATTATTGATGCAACCATGCACTGGTGTTTAGGTAACTCCAGGTAATGCTGTGAGGGAACAAGTAGGGTCCTCTTAATGTTCACTCTTCCCTCTGTAATAACTGTTCCTGAAACCGCTCTAATGACCATTACATTTACACAAATCAGAAGGATCTGAAATACTATTTACTTCAGCAAGAGTCCTGCATTTCAGGTTGCTCAAGAGATTTGCTATCTTTGATGGCACAGACAAGTCTGTGCCACTGTTTAGCAGATCTGAGTAGTATCTTAAAATGGGTCATCGAGAGGTTTGGTCTAAATTTGCAATGCAGTCCTTCTGGTAGACTGAAATGTAAATCTTGGAGTGTAAAGAGCAAGTGTGTGAATTCACACAGTAAATTCATGAGGGAGATATTTTCAAAATCTCAAGTAAAGCAGAAATACACATTTCCATAATTTCCTTTTCTCCACAATATTTACTTCATGGGATCCAATCAACTTCATGTCACAATAACCATCAATGGGGAAAATGATAAAATAGTCACATGGATATAGTTCAAGAGAATATCTTTCTGACTAATATCCACTCTACATTTTGTCACTGGAATCTTTACCAGAAATTGTAGATTTAGTAAAGGTAAAATATTTGCAGAAATTCTAATTTCTGTGACTGTTAATTTCAAAAAACACTGGAAAAAAAATAGCTCTAATTTTCTTGTTGATCTGCTGAGTTTTTAATGAGAAGAACAGCTGAATAAACTTTTTTGCTGAAGTTAATAATATGCTATTAGAGGTATGAGATGCATCTCCAACATAATCTTCATTAAATAATCATGTTGTTTTCCTCAGTAATAAAATTCATCCTAAAATATTTGGGCTTGCCAGTCAAAGCAACAGAAAATAAAATAAGGAGCTTACAGAAAAACGCAGGACTGTTTCATTTTTTTTGGATCTTGTGGAAGGATATTATTTTTAAAACTGCAATTCTGCTACCTCATCTGTCAGGTTAATTTCACCAAAGTTTTCCATTTCCTTTTGTTGAAAACCATTAAAATGATGGTATTTAACATGAAGCCTCATTTTTGTACACTGTTTATTTAAGACAACTGATGCTAATGAAAGAATTTGGTTCTTTTTTTCAAAAAGTTCCTGGATTTTCCCTGTGCAGATATAGCCTTCCTAAAGTGACCTGTTAGTTAATTTTGGCTAATGTCATAAACGTTCTTTCAAATTTGTTCTTAAGACTGGATTGAAGGTTGTTGGCTGTTTATTCTCAGTCTGTACTCATTTAGCACAAAATACTGCCTGCTTCTATCTCCACCTCCCTCAGGTGGACAGGGTTCTGAATGAAAATTTATTTCCCATAATTGTTCTGATCAATCGTCCCTTTATCAAGATTAAGAAAACAACAAAACAACGGACTACCCGAATTTGAGTACTGGCAGTTGCCTCAGATGTTTTGCTGAACGAAGGGCAGAGGGAAAGCCATCATCTCACTGGCAGTCAGGGATGTGCAGGAGTTCCAATGGTTGCCAGCCCGGGTTTGGTTTGGCTCGGTTAAGGTGAAATGTTGTATCTTGTATCCCCTTAGGCTCATTTCTGGTATAGAAGAAGCAGAAGACCTGATTGCTTGAATATTTTTACTACTTGAATTATATTTTTTGAGGCTTCTGCACTCACTCGCAAGGTAAGAGACCAGAGATCAGAGGTGCCCAGTGGGAGCTGCTCTTAGTGCTCTCCGCAGGAACTGGGTCAGTGCAGCTCCGTGGACTGAGGGGCCGCCTCGGTGATACCGAGTGGGAAAAAGGATGCCCGTGCGCATTGGTGTACCCATAAATTTTTTAACACCACAGTGGCATACTCAGATCTTATTTACAACAGCTTTACCCTTAATTTGAAGAGAAAAAAAAATATATTTTATCTTTTAACCCCTTGGTAACTCCTGGTAGTCTTTGTCTGCCAACTCCCGCATCTCCCGAAGGCCCAGAGAGCTGCCAGCTCCTGCGTGGCCCGGGCCGTGCCTTCCCACCCGTGTCCCGGACCCGCTGCCCCGGACCCGCCTCCGCGGGCACCGGCGCGGGGGGCGCTGCCACGGAGCGGCAGAAGAGGGCGCCCGCGCACCGCCCGCCGGGGCAGGTCGCTCGGGGTCGTGCCGAGACTCCGCAGCCCCGCAGTGCCCGCAGCCCCGCACTCCCCGCAGCCCCGCACTCCCCGCACTCCCCGCACTCCTCGCAGCCCCGCACTGCCCGCAGCCCCGCACTCCCCGCACTCCCCGCACTCCCCGCAGCCCCGCAGTGCCCGCAGCCCCGCAGTGCCCGCAGCCCCCGCCCTGGGTGCGGGAGCAGCGCGGCCGAGAGGCCGTTCGGGCAGCGAGTTCCGGCTGCACGACGGCCGGAGCCCTGCTCAGACATTCCGCCCCCGCAGAGCCACTGGGGTGGCTCTCGGCGCAGGTAACTCGCAGAGGGGATGTGAAAGGCAGCCCAGGCACCTTCCCCTCTGGCTACCCGGCTTGTTAGGAAACGGGAAACGCCTGAGGGAAAACTGACTTTTCAGGTCTTAAGTCCTGATATAATAGTTTTAAAATATTTCGAGTGTAGGTTTCAAAAGGTAGGAGGGAAAAAAATTCTCTGTCTCTGCGCAGGAGGATGCGGGCACAAAAATGGTTCTGCGTTGGTGCATTTATTATTTTTAAGTGTATACCTAGACGTTTAAAAAAGGTACCCAGTTAAGCCTGTATGTGAGCAACATTTCTATGGGTGTTGCAAGATTTTCCTCTGTATTTCCTAGTGCTAAAATATTGTTTTATTTAGAGGTTTGCTAGTTTATAATGTGCCATCACAATATGGCACTTTCAATATCTTGGATCCGAAGTGAAAGAATCTCAAGGGCAGTAGCAAATATTCTGTCAAATGTGAGAACTTGACTTTCCAGTGCTATAATTTTCTTTTTAAATAACTTTTTCCCTAGCAATATGCTAGATAACACAGTCATGGGAGGCTTTGCAGAAAAAAAAAGAAGTCTTCTTTCCTAAACTTGAAAAATATTTTTTTTTTACTTCTGGGCAGGGTTAGTTCTGACTGGGAATAATGTCTTCCGTTTTAGAAACAGAGCTATGAGAAGTTTGTTATTGAGACATTAAAGAGAGAGGGAGATATTGTGGTCTGAAACAAGCTTCAGGGCTCTAATTCCACATCCTCTGCAATATTTACAAGGCAAATCATTTATATGTAATCTGACTTTACTCAGTGGAGCTCCTCCTGATCTATACACTGCAGTAGAAATCAGAAACAGATATTCCCCATCTGTTTCTGGTTTGGCACATGGGAAAAATAGGAACCAAAACCTAACATCTAAACCTCAGCTCATACATTTTAATGCTTTAAATGAGACATATGTCCAGTAGGACTGACTTGCCTGCTGTGGAGTGGATATGGGTTAATTAATTAATATTCTTTGCAGACACTTTTTAAAATGCACACCACCAGAAGTACAGAGCTATTGATTACTTCAAAGCACCTTCAATTAGGAGTGCTTTTCCGACTTTCCTCAGTGATCAGTTTTAAAAACCATGTATTTTCTATGATTTGGTTGCAGATGCAGTAAAGCTGCAGCACTGGCATTGAGAGGTACCATAGCAGGGTTTGTGGCCTTTCCCAATGACTAGGTTATATCGTGGCTATAGTTTTAGATGTTAATATATAGAATAAATGATAGGCCCAGACATAAAGCCCTGTAAACATTGAACATTGAGGGGATGATGACATTGTGATTAACCAGAAGGACAAGGCTCCAGAGCTTGCTGGTTGTCACCAGGACATTCTGTAATTACAGCTTTGTCCATGGTATCTTCCTGTTTCACTTTTTCCCCTTTATAATTCAGAGAACCATTTAAAGTTTTTAGTAGAAAACAGATTGCTGGTAGAAGAATATAATCTGACAGCTAAAAATTGTAACTATCAACATTGGTATTTTACAGACCCTAAATCATTATCTGCATCAAATGCACTTGACGAAGTACGACAGTTCTGTCAACAGAGGATTAATGCCGAGCAGAAGTTCTTTTTGTCAATCCTACTTATTCTTGCACAGAAGCCAGAAGGTAATTCAGGGCATTTTAGTTGTTTCAGAACTTTAATAATTCTCTTTACAAAGAGGTGATGAGATGATGACTGTATTGGGAAGGTGCTTCAGGATGTAGTATACCCCCTACCTCAATCACAATAAGACCCGTGTTCATTTACTGCATAAAATGGAAAACAGGGATGGGGCATATCCAGACTGGTGGATTTGCTGAGTTGAAAAAGTAATTTTGGGACTATAGCCCTCTCAGAGCTGTTCTGTTGCTGGATGCTGGCTCCCTGCATCCGGCCTTTAAGAAGCATGTCCAAACATCTGTACTTGTGATTAGGACACTTTCAGAGGTAATAATTACCTCTGAAACAAGGGATAAGTAATGAGGTCAGATCAGGTCATATCCTGCAAAATACATATATGGGTATTTAACTTCAAGATAAGATTTCTGTGTTAATTCAGACAGAAAGAATCATAGAATAGAATCACAATATATCCTAATTTGGAAGGGATCCACAAGGATTGTCTAAGTCCTGGTCCTGTACGGGACAGCTCCAAGAATCACACCATATGCCTGAGAATGTTTTCCAAACTCTTCTTGAATTCTGTCAGGCTTGGTACTGTGACCACTTCCCTGGGGAGACTGTTCTAGTGCCCAACCACCCTTTGCATGAAGAACCTTTTGCTAATATCCGACATAAATTTCCTCTGACAGAGCTTCATGCTATTCCCTTGGGTTCTATTGCTTTTATGACTTTTATTATTTTTTATTTTATTTCTATTCTTTATGACTTTTAGCTGTTACATGTCTTTCTATCATTCAGTTATTTGATCTGTGCTTCTAACTTAAGTTGAGGATTTAAAAAATATTTTTTTCTTTTCCTATCCTGTCAAACTACAAGATACGCAAGAAATTCTCTGCAGTGGTATTATTAATTCATTTCTTGTTTTTAAAAACTTTCAGAAACAAAATCTGTGAGCAAGTGTGGCACTGTATCTTCTCAGGAGACTTGCACTTAGTACCTTTAAATGCCAAAAAATAGCGAAGAGTTAGGTTTTGTAACCCAGTGTTCTTGGAGTTGTGTGGATCATCTCTAAAAATAAGTATGTACTTTTGGAATTATCGCTGATTCCAGTGTTGTATTCCTCATGTAACTCCAAGGCACCTTACCGTAATTAGTAATCTTACCAACAGTGACGTTAACTTTTGAAGCAGGCACACTCTTGGAGTTCTTTTACCCCAATAAATCAAGATTGTTTGCCTTCCTCCTCCATCTACATCCACACTGTGGATGTGTACATAGCACAAAGGAACCTTTTAAGTGTTAAAGACATCTAAAAGGAAGAACAAAAAAATCTCAAGATTTTAGCAAGCAGATTTTTGTATTAACTGTGCTTTATCTGCTCACATATACAAAACTACCTAGCAATCTGACCGTAATTATCACTTTGTTGTCCACATTGTTATTTATGTGGAAATGGGACTGGAGAGAACAATCATCCCACAGAACCAATCTGTGAGTGACTCTGTCAGAACAGATGAAGACTTCCCAGTGTGAAATGGGAGGTGGGAGTGTTTGCACCTTGACTGGCAAGGAAGTGCTTTGCTGTCCCTGTTGCAAGACTCAGAGGACCTCAGAGCCCTGCAAATCTCCATCCAGAGGCAGTAGCATCAGTTCTTAGCATCCAGGAATGGAGAATAGGAGTGATCTGGTCATCGTTACAGCAGACACTCATGAAATGCAGGGTGCATTGGAAACAGTTTTACAGGGTTGCAAAGATTTTGTTTTATTTCCATTAGCATTCAAATCTACTTTACCTACTGTAAGGAGAGAAGCTGAACTGGTTGGAATGAGCGCCAAGTTCTAACAATATATGTCAAACAAACAGGTCTAGACCAAACTAATTTTATGGATGCATTCTGCCCATCCCTCTGAAGATGGATGTGGCTGTAATACTGGCACTTCTGATGGGAAGGAGGGGTTGAGTACATAATGACTATGTGGAGCATGCTGATGGCTTCCTTCTGTAGGGCCCTACGCATAGCTGTGCATGCAGGCGTGGCTGGGATGCTGCTGGAGCCGTACCAGTGTTGGTTTGCATGCAGCAGTTCTGAGCTCTTGTGGGTGACAAGGAATGCAGGACTAACAATTGAAAGTCCTGTAATGATACTGCACAAAATATGAGAAACTGTCCACAATTAGTAAAGGTCAGAAAGGTTGTTAATTGTGCTTAGTTAATTAGAAACAAGTAAACAATAACCCTTTTCTTTGAGGATAGCTGCCATCATTCCGTTTGACAATTTAATAGGACTAAAAACCCATAGAGCTTGCTACTTTTGAGCATTATCTTAAAAGTTATGTGAGGTAATGTAGCATTCTCACAAGCTGAAATTACAACCATGTGCTTTTATTTATAATACAGGCTTGGCTATCTCTGTAGGTAGTCTATGTAGCAATGAGAAGAACCGTGCAATATGCTAAGCTAAATTCTCTCCACCTCTCTTGGGGGTGTCACATGATGATTTCCCCCTAACTTGCCATTTGCCTGTATCCTATACTTTGCTGTGTGCTGTAAAGATTGATTCAAACAATGATCATTTGTCTGATTCCATTATCCCAGCCACAAAGATAAAGACCCTGAATGTGATACCTGGTTTTCTCTTGTTTTGAAGAAAAAAAGATTTGCTGATTTAGTTTAGTACAGGAAAACACATACCCTGACTGTGTTATTTAAACAGCAAGCACAGTGCCAAAACCAGGGCCATCCTGAGGAACGCCTTCTCTCCCCAGGCTTTAGTGGTTTGTGTTAAATGAAATCTGGATTCACAGCTCTTCCACTGAGGTTTTCAAAAACCTTTCTTAAAATTATCTTTTGCCATTTTTGCATTTGCTGACCTGATGCTCTAGAATTAGAACTTGCCAGGGCTTTTACTACTTAATGTAGTCTCTAAATTATCAGTATCATGCCTTCCTGAAGGACAGTACTGTAATTACGCTGCAAAATTACATTAATCCATGATTTATGACAAACTTTCAGTGAACAAACACTGCATCACTTTGTGATGTATGTGTAACTGTGCATTTCTCTGCTCTTTTGCAAAATACTGTTCCATTGTTACCAGTATTTTCTGTAGTACACAGAAAATCAACTTGTCCTTCATTCATTCAGTTAATCCCTTCAGTGTAATTTGAGGCCACAGTCTCAACCTAAAAAAACCCCCTGATGTTGCAAAAAATTATTTTAATGTGAAGTTTCATTCTCACATAGTTGATTGCATGAGAAAAAAAGTAGTATAAACATGCAATACAATAATGTTTGCTTTTTGTTTCAAAATATCTGCTGCTGATTTACCCCATCCTAGTTTTGTGGGTTTGGCATGATAAAGACAGTATTAAATATATGCAAAATGCATTGAGAAGTAAACCACAAGGTCTTGTGGCAATAGCCTTATCTCTTTTTAGGGTTATTGAAATAGAGGACTGGCTGTAACCAGAAGGGATAAAGGTTTCAACAAAATCTTCAACATGCAAATTAATCACTGATATAAACTCCTGTATCTTTTAATCCCATTGTGTGAATATAAAGAACTGAGTTGCTACTGAATGGAACTCTCAAAACACTGAATCATCTGCGACAGAGCTCCATCCCCTGTCTGATATTTTGCAGTATTTCATTATCAGGCTGCAGATTTGGTGAAATGTGGGTACTTGCTTGTCTTAATAAAAGTGACAACCGCGGTGGAAGTGTTCCTGCCTTGAAAAGAAATCATGCTGGATGGCAGCATTATCCTCCTACACCAGTGAGGGCTGTGTTTTCCCCTGTGTTACCTCTACTTGTTTGTATAGGATCAAGCCTTACAAGTGTTTTCATTTAATGAATCAAATACATGTTTTAACCTACAGAAATGAGTACAGGACAATCCAATTGATAATCTCCAAAACTATTACAGATTGAAAATTATTTCATTTATCATACAAGTGTCTCTAACTATTACCATGATTAGTCTTTTTTTTTTTTTTTTTCATTTTACAGATTGATAAAACAAAAGTTTCTGGTGATTTTGCAGAAATCAAGCAATGTCTTCTGTGATTCATCTTTAAAATGCATACCTGTAGACTAGGCTTTGTAAAAATACTAATACACTTTGAGTTTCATATTCTCTGCACTGGGATAATGGGAGTAGATTTTTATGATAACCAGAGAGATGAAATCTGTGAAATGATTCCTCAAGTTTGCCTGGAATTGAAATGGACAGCTGTCTTAATCCAGTAGGGGTTATGATACTTAAAATGCTGGGTGCTCCAAGGCTGAATTCCCCAGACCACAGAGTGTCCTCTGTTGAAGAGGTTTGCACAGAATGCTCTAATTTTTCTAATTGGAAGAAAGACATCTAGTCCAATTTAAAGATGTCAGCGTTAAATTAACTAAATTTACTTAGTGTAAAATAATAATTAAATCAGGGACTAGAATGTTTCTCCACTGGTCAGAAAATACTCTTTTTACCCCTCTCCAACTAAATAAATATGTAAATACCTTTTTCAGGGAGAATAATTTCAATGGAAGAACAAATACATTGAATGGTATAAAAACCCCCTTTATAGTGTATTTGTTCAAGTCAGACTCTTGGGAACTAGGAAAATGGCAGGGGATATGTGTTTTCTTAATTTTGAGTGAGTGCTTTCAATTGCACAGTTGATAAAAGAGAATTTTTTCCCATTTCTTATTTCATAACATTGTTACCTTGCCTTTTTTACTAGTGTTTGGAAATGCAACATCCAGGAAGAATTGAATCAGTTTGTTTTCCTAGTTCTCAATATTTTTTTTACCTTAATTTTTTTCTCCGCTTGCATTTCAGATCGAACCAAATTTGGATTTTTCTGTTCAATTCTGTAGCTAAATTGACAATTTAGTTCTTTACAGCTTCACAGTTACTCTTGACTTTTTCTTTCTCAGAGGCTCAGGCTTAAAACTTTGTTGCTGCGTTCAAGCCTGTGTTTCTAGTAAGCTTTGTAGTGGCTTTGTGCATGAGCTTACAACTGTGCCCTTTGCTGTGATATTCTTTAGTACTGAAATTTACTTTTGCTTTTATACCAATAGCAAAATTACAATTTGATTTAGAGTCTTCGTGCTTAATAATACAATGTTCTATTTGTGCCTTGGGATGTATCGTAAGTCATTCTCTCCAAGTGTAAGTACGTACCAATTCCATCTCATGCAGCATTTATAAGTTTATTAGTAAGGCCAACTCTTAACACCAGAAACCTCCCTGCAATTTACAGGGGACTACCTTGTTTCCTGCCTAAGGGGCAGCCTTTTTCTTCTGTGAGGGCCCCTTTGCCCTTTTTGAATGAGACTATGGCTTTGCACATTAAACAGTAATCTCAGTTAGGAATTCTGGTGAGTGTTTTCTGAAAATCCAGGTGCACAGTACCCACAGCATTCCCTGTGTTTGTATTGGCAGCCACAGGCTTAAACAATTCCAGCAAGTAAGCGAGGCATGCCCTTCCCTTCCTGAGGCCATGTTGGCTATCCTTGATTCAAGATGTGGTATACTGACTGGTTTTTTTGCTCTTTTCCAAGGCTTTCCTGACAACTGATCCAAAGCTGCAGGAATAAATCTATAATTACCTGATCAATAGGTCCTAAAAATGGTCTTATTTTGGTGACTTGACACAGTTTCAATTCTTTTCAGTCTGTGTTCCTTGAGTTTCTTTCCTTTGAGTTGCAAAGAGCATAATTTCCTATCAAACTTTCTGTAGGGATAGCTTTTGTCAGGATTTGCTGCCTGATAAATCTTAAGAGCTTCAATGCAATCATCTGGTCCAATGAAATGGCAAAGGAAAGACAAAGAAATTAAACAAGTGGATTTTTCATTGGATGATGAAGCAATTATGCCTAGTAGGATGTGACAAATTTCTAGATCTTATAATGAAAATTGATGCTTCTTCAGAAACCTGCATGTCCTAGATCATAAAATCTGCCAGCTTCTTGCTCTGTTGAAATCTGTGGGCTTTTGCTTTCATAACTGAATAATTCTTGCGGCTGAAAATGAGTTTTTTTAAATAAAACACCATTCAGAACAGAGGCAGAAATAGTATCTTTGACCCATCCATCTTTCATATCTGCTCATCATAAAAAAATCAGAAACCTTGTAGAGCTCCTTTGCCTATACTAAAAATTGAAATGCATATTTTCGAGAAATAAATGTGGTGAAAAAGAAGCTAGAGGTTTGCTCAGCAATAAATGAAGGAGGCTGGTTGACACGTCATTTTCTTGTCTGTTAGTCTCTCAAATAATTCACTTTTTTATCTTCTACAAACTTCTCTTTTACTGGGAGAAGCCCAAACAAAGAAGAAGAGATTGCATATTATTAAGTTCAAGTTGCTCTTTGGTGCACACCAAGGTATTTCCTTAAAAATATGCTTTTAATTTTCTGTATTAAAAATTAATACTAACCTTTTTCCTTAATTAAGTTGTGTTTTTTTAAGTGCATTTAGTGAGTGATGAACTTCAAGGAAAAAAATAGAATGAGGTACTCTTGCCATGACTGTCCATGAGGTTATTGATTTCTGTAAAATCTAATTCATATGACAGAGAACGAAATGGCAAAATATAGAACATGCAGCTAAAATATGTGATATTATACTAATACTAGGTTCTGCATGCAGCTCAAAGAGAAAATAACTTGAAATACAATTTCAAGGAATTGTCCTTGGAATTGTGTTTATAATAGAATAGCTACAATATTTTAAAATTAAAAAATACGTTCTACCACTTAAAGTGATCAGAAAATTCCTGAAAAGGGAAAAAGAAGTCACTTTTGTTTCAGGGTAGAGGCAACCCACATGCCCCAAAAGTGGTCTTCTCCTACCTCAGGTCCACTGTTGACTGCTCTTCAAATTCTCTGTGAAGGCCTGGCCATTCCCCCTGAAGCAGTGGGGAACCTACAGCATCTTTTCTTCTGAAAAACTTGGTTTGGCATCTTCCTTTGTTCTTGCAAGCTGTAACAGGGAAGGGACTAAATCAAGGGAAAAACACAGGTTCGAGAGATTCTGGAACGTGAATAAACCAAACACCATTGCTAGTTGGCAAAAAATAGCTATTTATTAGGAAAAAGGTGGCAAACAAGGGAAAAAGGAAAAACACAGGCGCCTGAGGGGAAAAGGATTGGGGCGGAGGAAAAAGTGCATAACAGACCCTAGAGCAAAGGCTTTCCCCCCCATACTCACCCAGGTGTCACCTGTAAACAAGTCTTACCCATCCTAACCCGTAATGAAGTCCCTCTGCAGCAGCTCCGGGTTCATGGGGGGTGGCAGGCTCCCACTTCAAGCAGGCGTCCCCGCTGAAAGCAACTTGGTCCATCGTGAAGAGCCGGCAACCCCCAAAAACACGAGTCTGCCTTTTTAAGGTTTATTGAGAGCACCTGCCCCGGGGAGGTGTGGCCAGCACCGCCCCATCAGGGGCTCTCAATCCCACCCCTTCTGTTATGTAAGTGCACCCCTCCTGCGCGTGCGTGAGCACCTTGGAAATCCCCTTACGCAGGCGCAGTGATTTGGGGGGGGTCTTCCCAATTGGGTCTGTGGGCTTACTTCATCACCCTCCTCATCATTTTGTCCTCCAACTGTCCCTGACGAGCAATTGACCAATCACAACAGACCAATTAAAACAGTTTACACAGAAGCTCTCCCTCCAAGGCCAAGTTCACTGCTTTATCAGAAGACTTGGCAGGAGAAAATATAAACTAACTGCAGGTGGCTAAGGCCAAACACAGACCAAAGAATAACATCCCAACTTCGTCCCGATACACAAGCCATTGGTAAAGTGTTATCATCACAAAGAATAAATAAACAAACTAAGAAGTTGTTTGAAGTTGACTTTATCTAGGTCACTGTTGATACCTCACAACAAGCTAGGAAGCTAAGCATTGCTAAGGTCAAGGCTTGGACTAAAGCCTTGGGATAGACTATTGTCAAACTGTGAACAGGATCTGTGTCATGGAATTGATCTGCTCCATGTAGAACTCTCCCCCCTACTTTCCAGACATGGTTTGATTTGCTAGGTGAATTAGGCCAGTTCCTGTTTATCTGATTCACAGTTTTAGTAAGCTGTAACTTTGATGATTATCTATGAACCTGAGAATATTTTATTTCATAAGCAGTGGCCTTAAGGTAGACCAATTTCAATCTACTGTTCTATGTCAGGATGTTTCAAGTTGAGGCTAAACCTGTAGGTATGTGCAAGGTTTTGTGACTGCTCAAAATCTATAGTATTTTGGCCTCAGAAAGATGCATTCTTTAGGAAAATGGATCATAGCTTTAGTTCATAGAAAAGTGGCATAAATTAAGTATCAAAAATACTTTTCTTTCATAGGGAATATTTTCAACACTGGTGTTGAGCTAGTGCACTCAGCAAATTTCTTGACTGGGAAAAAGGGACATGATAACCTGAGTGGACTGATAACTAGTAAGATCATTTGGCTGAACTTTGCCTGTGTGACAAAGAATGTGCATTCACTGATAATAATGTATGGATAGACTATTTTCTCCTAGTCTTGCTGTTCCAGGACTGACCCACTACCAATAAGTTAACTTCTAACAGAATTATTAACAGACATTTGGGAACATTCTGATCATTGTGCTATTAATTCTATGTTGCTTGAATAATATTTTGAAATAGAAAACAATTGTTAGTATTTGATATGCAATATTTATTAAAATTAAAAAGTCTTCATGGCAGTAACAAAAAACTGAAGAAAACAGATGGGAAAAACTGTTTAAAATTTGGCAGAGTAGAAGATCTTTCTTTTCATAAGTTTTGTGATAAATTGAATTAAAACTCACAGTTGCTTTGCGTAGTATTCATACAAGGCCTTTTTTGGCCATCTGGTGTTGCCAAGTGCTAGAGATCCACATTTCAATTTTTAGCACTGGCCTGCCAAGTTATATAAAGGAAATGTTTGCCCTCAATGTTGTTTTTCCTAAATTATTTGGAATGCTGTGTTTTAGTGTCCTTTGGGTCTATTCATTTTACAGAGGTTCTGTATTCTGTCCCTTCTGTTCGTCTTCCAGTAATAGCAAATGTCTTACATCCAGAAATCTTTTCTTCAGTCAATACAGATGGATCCCTCAATTCCTTGATCCCCAATACCCTTCATACAACCTACACCTTCATTTCCCTGCCAGGAAAGAACCTTTCAGGAATGTGTGTTTTCCTTGCTGTTTACCTTCATCCTTGATTGGTTTTCCTTCCTTAACTCACTTTTTCTCTGTCCCCGCCGTTACAGTGACATAATACATGCTTAACAAAAAAGGGCATCAGAATTTATAATAACAGCAGACCAACTGGCTGTTAAGAAAGGAGTCTGGACTGGCAGGTGTAAAAATATACTTTGTCTGTCAAAATAAATCTGATAACTTTCTGTGGAGCCTTTTAGAAGTGAGTAAAATGTTCTTAGGTGTTGTAGCTATTGAAGTGTGGTCACGAAATATTGTTTGTGTTTAAGTGAAGAAGTAGAGAGCAACTGGCCTGACAAGTCACTGTTTCCAGAAGTGAAAGGCTATGTAAATTAGTAATGGAAATGTAAGGTTTAATATACCTTGTCCAAATCAGATCTCTCCTGCACACACTAAACGTTTTGCTGTGTTTAAGTGGCTGCATTTATATACTGAATGGGAGAAATCACAAGATTAAGTTACACAGAGCCATCACACATGGTGACACAAGGGATGTTATTAATTTCTGTTTTCTGAGAAAAAGGAGTGATTCAAGAGAAAAAATTCCTGAGCTACACTTAATGACTGAGAAAATAATTTGGCTATTGTGTTTAAAAGGCTTATTTCACAGTGTTTTTCACTTAATGATCCCAGTTTCCAAAAGAAACCCCTGCGGCTCTGGGACTTCAGGACATACGGGATCTTCATCTTTGTTGCTGACTCTCTCTTCTGTTTTAGAAGGCAGCAAAATAAACAGATGTGGGGCAGGACGTTGACTTATGCCATGCCACAAACGTCCCAGACTTGAGGTACAGATATATCTGTGTTAATCTGAGCATTACAACACTGTAAACAATGGTATGTGTGACTAACAGTGGAGCTTTGTTAAGAATGTTTGTACCAATTATGTTATGAATAATGGAATTTCAGGCACGTGTTTGGATTACCTATCCATTTCAGTCCTTTCCTGTTGTTAATTCTTTCTAGCAGTTATTTTTTCCAATTATAGGAATCGTTAGTTTTTTCCTGGAGACACTAGGCCTTTAGTATAGGTAGGAAAAGAGTCTGTATGGTTTACATAACCATATCCTCAAAGGGGCTGCTGCATAGGGTATCGTTCAAAGCTCAGCAGAGTGCATACCAGAGCTAGAGGATGTAGAACATCTCAAGGGTCCCTGTGGCTGTTTAACTCTTGAAATAAATGGCTCCTTCCAACATGAGAAGGAAAAAGCCCACATTGGCTTGCCAAAGCTGTGCAAACACATTCATCCAAGTAACGCTGATCAATTAAGTAAAAAAATGAGACATTTTAGGAGCAAGATGCAGATGAAGGGAAAGAGGCACAATTTATTTATTTAGTGGTCATTTTTGCTAAGAGGCACCCTATACAAGGAAAGATCAGCTCCTAAAAGAGACGTTCTGCTTATGAAAACAGAGGAGATTGGTTTTTTTCTTTATTGTTTTGAGAACCACAAGGTGCAATTTTGAAAAACAGACCAATTTCCAAGAGCACACACTTTTTCCTTCACTGGGGAAAAGACAGAAATACAATGTTTTCTTAGAAATGTTGCTTATGCTGGTTGTGGATTAAGGTATTCATTTGCTAACAGTGTCAAAGACCTGATATTTACGCTAAACATGAATGAAATTTCAGGTATCAGTGGAAATTATCAGCAAAAAACCCCTTCAGTTTGTAGAACTACTATTCTGTTCCCAGAGTGTTACAGTCAGAACAGGCTCAGCTTGTATCTAGATGAGACAAAAGCAACCTTCCCTGTGGGAGAGATGAAAACCATTTTGCTAAATTTAGCTGTAAACGGTAAAGCAATTCCATCAGCAGTCCTGTGTGTCTGAAGTCTAATATGCTAGAGGACTCTATGTCCACTTAGGGGAGTCATTGTTTCCTCTCTGGGTAGGTATGGCTTCATAATGAAATTTGAGTTCACCTAATATCTATCTTATCTTTCTCTTGAGGTAGAGGAACTGACAAACTGGGGGAATCAAGCAGATTAAAAGCAATTGTTTTACATGTTATTAATTTCTTCTTGGTATTCTTAAATCTTTTTTATCCCTTATTTTTCAATTCTTTCATTTCTTGCCCATGTGATATTGTTTTTCCAGGATCTCATCCAGGTTCCATTTTCTTCTTACCACAGTTGGCATTTATATAGCACTCAACAGTACTTAATTCTTTGCAGCAGTTAAATATTTTTACTCCAGGATACAGATAGGAAAGTTAAAGGGAAAATGTAAACAATTTGTAAGACTACTTATGAGTCAGAAATAGAATGCAAAAGGCATAGTTTGTGATTCTCCTGAGTTGTCCAGAAATTAAATCAGATATTTATCAAAGGAGCTTTCAAAGTGAAACTGGGTGCCTGGGAATAAGAATTTAAGGGATGCTGCTATCCGAATAGCAATTGAGGAGCAATCTCTTCCTGTATGCCCCACAGACGGTTTTTATTCAATCAGAGAAGTCTGTGTTGAAGATCTGTTGTGATAAGTAAGGATGAAAAATTATATTTATTTTTAATGAAGTCCTAGATACTATTTACATGCTTCCTTTTGAGTGTGATTGTATTTAAAATACTGCTTAGTATTGCAGTTCTCAAAGGGCAGCTTGGATGGCACCATTGTTCCTTAAGTGTAGTTAACATTTTCCTATCTTCTATATGTCTAGAGGTAGCCCTGACCAACCAATCCAATACAGCAAATACTGCATGTCTATATGTTTACAGAAGCTTAGAATATATTACAGCTAAGTAACACTCAAATAATCCTCAAACCATGTTGTTCAGGGAACATTGTGGAATCATGTCTTGAAGACAGAGAACACAGATATAGCTGAGCCTGTGGACCTTGATTCTGCCTATTCCCAGCTGCATGTGGAGAGTTAGTGTAAAGAAAAAACCCTTTGAAGTGCTGTAAGTTCTGTGGAACACAATCCTACATATTCTTGAAGTTATCTTACAGTAGTGTTATGAGACATGGACTGTTGTTCTTCCTTCTTCTTAAACAAAAATGAAGGTTGTAAACGTCTTTTTAAACAAGGTCTTAATGTTGTCCAAAGTTTCATAAAGAGTGAATGACCCTGGAAACTACAGGCCTTATCAATCTCACTTAAGTGCCTGGTGAAGTTATTGAGAAGACTATTTTGGGAGGTATTGAAAAACACCTGAAAGTCAATGCAGTCATTGGTCACAGCCAGCACGGCTTCATGAGAGGAAAGTCCTGCTTATCCAACCTGATTTCCTTTTGACAAGGTAACCCACGTAGCCGATCAAGGGAAGGCAGTTGATGTAATCTTTCTGGATTTTAGTAAAGCTTTTGATGCTGTCTCTCACAGAATCCTTCTGGACAAAATGTCCAACACACAGCTGGATAAACACATCGTGTGACAGATGAGCAATTGGCTCACGGGTCGAGCAAAGACGGTAATAGTGAATGGGGTGACATCAGACTGGTGACCTGTCACTAGTGGGGTTCCACAGGGCTCCATCTTGGGCCCTGTGCTCTTCAACATCATAAATGACTTGGACTGAGAACTCAAATGTGTACTAGGTAAGTTTACTGGCAACACTAAATTGGGAGGAGCTGTTCACTCCCTCAAAGGCAGAGAGGCCTTGGAGAGAGATCTTGACAAATCAGACAGCTGAGCAATCACCAACCATAGGAAGTTCAACAAGGGGAAGTGCTGGATTGTGCTCTTGGAATGGAGCAGCCCTGGATGTTCGTACAGATTGGGGAATGAGATGCTGGAAAACAGTGCCATGGAAAGGGACCTGGGGGTCCTGGTCGACGGCAAGTTGGATATGAGTCAGCAGTGCCCTGGCAGCCAGGAGGGCCAACCCTGTCCTGGGGGGCATCAGGCAAAGCATCACCAGCCAGTTGAGGGAGGGGATTGTCCTGCTCTGCTCTGCGCTGGTGCTGTGTGCAGTTCTGAGATCCACAATAGAAGAAGGATATAAAGCTGTTAGAAAGCATCCGAAGGAGGGCTACGGAGTTGGTGAAGGGCCTAGAGGGAAGGCCATATGAGGAGCACCTGAGGTCACTTAGTTGTTCATCCAGGAGACTGAGGGGAGACCTCATTGCATTATACAACTTCCTCCTGTGGGAAGGTGAGGGGCAGTTACTGATCTCTTCTCTTTGGTGACCAGAGAATGGCATGAGGGAATGGCCTGAAGCTGTGTTGGGGGGCTTTAGGTTGAATATTAAGAGAAAGTTCTTCACCCAGAGGGTAGTCATTCACAAGAACAGGCTCCCTATGGAAATGATCATGCCACTGCACCTGACAGAGTTCAGGAAGTGTTTGGACAATGCTGTCAGGCATGTGGTGTGACTCTTGGCGTTGTCCTGTGCTGGGCCAGGAGTTGGACTTCAATAATCCTTGTGAATCCCTTCCAGCTCAGGATGTTCTGATTCCTTAGACATTTAATGGTTTGGGGGTTAGAGCAATGCACTCCAGTGCTGTTTCTATCTCCTTGTTTGTATTCCAGATTTCCTTGAATGAAAAGTGTTACAAAATTGGTCTGTAGAAGGTGGTAAATAAATTGGAAGAATGCAATGCAGGGCATTGTCTAAGTGGAATGAAGGGATTTGAACTCTAAGACTGTCTGCTCTACTAAGTGATAGCTTAGAATTACAGTGATATACATAATTTCCATTTGCTCCATCGTATTTCCAGATTAATCAGCATAATAACTTGTTTCTATGAAAATTGTGT
Organism: Pseudopipra pipra; assembly: GCF_036250125.1. Taxonomy (NCBI): domain Eukaryota; kingdom Metazoa; phylum Chordata; class Aves; order Passeriformes; family Pipridae; genus Pseudopipra; species Pseudopipra pipra. The sequence continues at coordinate 32,533,564 of NC_087554.1, read as the reverse complement.
TATTTGTATTTTTTACATTTTTGATGTCCCAAAATGTAGAGGAATTAAAAGTTTTGGTTTTTGAGGAATGTCTATGGGGCATTAAAATTATGCTGATGCAAATCACATATTTGATCTGATCACAGTTGCTTTCAAAATTATTTGATAACTGGGTAGAAAAAGGTTTTTAGTGCCCTAAAGTGCTTCCTCATCATGAATGAAAGCCACAGTAAACTGAAGTAGTAATTGCTATATAACCTAAGCTTTGAGACTTCTGGATATCAGAATTGAAGAAAAAAAATTGTAATACTGGGTAAACAATTTGATCAGAAGGAGATACCTGAGTGTGTAGATCAGCTAGACTGGAGTCTCCTGAATGCAAGATAACAGACATAGGGAGCCAGTTAGTCCTTTAAGTGAAATGTCACTCGAATAAGTCCTCATATTGTGTTCTCAGAAAAAACCAACTCTCTTTATCCACAACCTCTTGTAGAAATGCTCTGTCAGGAGAAAAGTTTAGGACTGCTGAACACAAGAGTAGTCTTCTCAGTGTTAGCTCTCATTAGTTACAGTAGTATGCTGTTCTCTGGTAACCTGGTAAATGATTTCCTTACCTCTACTGATTTTTGTGTCTTCCTCTTACTTATTTTTATAACCTGCTTCTGTTAATTGACAGATGCCCATAGTGTTCCTGTGTAGGAAAAAGTTACCACAGAAATTATGAAAAAATTACCATTAATACACTTGAAAGCAGATTTATATTCAGGAATTGTAGTAGGAACTGAAGGATTTCACTTCTCTGCAGATAAAGAGCAAAAGCAAGACAAGAGGTTAAATTTACTTTTAAGTTAATACTTCTTCAGTGATATGAGGCAGTATGATTTAAAAGCAATAAAGCTTTCTGAAGATTTGCAGGCATACTGGTAATTAATTTGCTACCTCTATTTGACCATGGAATGTTCAAGTAGGGAGCAAAAGCAGCTCTAAGGAAAGGATTTTGTGGTTGCCTGATGAGCAAAAGATTTTTAATTGACCAGTCATTTATTGTTATATAAGCCTATTTGCCTGTACTCTTACCTAAACTCTTAAAAATGATGGGTACTTTCTTGCTTGTCATTCATGTCAACAGCAGCTACCCACCTTTTCCTAGACTTAGTATTGCATTTTTTTCAGATGATAAAGTTCATTTGCACTGTTCTGACAAGTGGGTTCTTTTCCCTGTTGGGTTGGGAAAATCTTGTTTTTATGACCTGGATTTTCCCTAAGGAAACTTTTATTTAATTTTCTATTATGTGAATCTCCTTTCCAAGTACCTATCTGTGCAGTCTTTGCAGAATTGGCTCTTTGGATTTTTGCCTCGTCTTAGTACCATGCCATATGATGTTCTTTTTCCTTAGATGACTGAAAATACAAAGAACATGCCGTTCATATGGAAAATATAATATGAGACATTATTTACTACATAATTTTTATGGGAAACTGGGGCTTACTGGGTCTTTATAACAAGCTTTTGAAGAGTTCTAGCCACTTAATGACTTATAGTCATATTAAGATTTAATCTGAAAAGTTATATCTCCTTTTAAAAATTGACAAAGAAATGGAGACATGCTACTAAAAAGAAAATTGTGTAATCTGAACCAACTAAGGCAACATGGAGACCTATCATGTGGATGCTGCTTCTGTGTTTGCATGGAGCACGTAATTGTCTAGGACTTTGTCTTGACAGGAGACAAATCATTTGAACTGTTAGATGGATGTAATCTCCTACATGAACACATTTATTAGAGGAGAAGAAGCATTTGCTTACTTTAGATTAGAGATCTTTCCATGTGATGCAAACAAAGTTTAAAAAGTTATATGGTATTGTAAGCAAAACATCTGCATATAAGATTGTAATTGCATTATTTCAAATTTACAATAAAACTGTACCATAACAATTCTCTTGTGATGACAAGACTGAGTTCTGCCACCTCATATGCATGGTCAGCAAAAAGGAGGGATTGAAAAAGCTTTCTGTACTCCACCAAATGAGTAGTTGGGAATGATGGATTTGAAAGAGAGTAATCCATGGGTAAGAAAGAAAATCACTACCTAGTGGGCAGGAGTAAAAAAGGTGTAAAATATGACTGTTTTCAACAGAAGAAGTTCTATAATTACGTCTTGTATTTACATGTCTATGGAAAAAGGAAGATCCATTTAATGGTACATAGATATCACTTTCATAGAACAAAGATATATGAAGAGAAATAAATAAATGTAGAATACATAGCAAACTGAAAGTTCAGTGTTGCACATTGTGAAAGAAAAATACAAAAATATTTTTTAACTCTCTCCCTTTAGGTCTCCTGCCCCAGGATCCAGCCCTTCTAACGATGTACATTTTAACTATCTGCATGTTAATGTAGATGTTAAATACAAAATGTAATTGAATATATAGGTTTATAAACAAGCTAAAATAGAAAATTCCAGAAATATTGCCATCAAGAATACTTCGCACCACTCTGATACCTGATATTTTCCTAAAATTGTGGGTGGCATGCCTCTAGCAAAGAGCCAGAAAAATCTGTATTCTGTCTCAGTGCCAGTGTCAGCATGGAGCCATGACTGATGCTTTCCTGAGTCCCTGTCAGCTGTGGCCACAAAGACAGCTCTTTTGGAACCTCACCAACTGGTACAAATTAGAGCAGCCTTCAGGATGTTAAAATTTGTACAGAAGAATTGGCCAGGTACATGCTTGCCCTCAGACAATAATGCAGAGATGTGGCTTGATGCCTCCCTCTGAGTCCTTTTGTTTAGGCTGGTATAACAGGACTGATCTTCAGACTTCAGTAAACTTGCACACTGCAAAAACATGAGCAAAAATGTCTATGGATAAAATCACTTAGCTGGTTTTCAATATTTAGTCATAAAGTTCAGAAGGTTTTGTGTGATGTTTCTTTTAGAGTGGGTTTGTTTCCATGACAATTTCTAAATATGTCATTTTAGTGGTAAGTTATTTCTTATTTTCCCCAAAGACATATAGAGTGATCCTATACTGAAATGGTGTTTGATAGCAACAGCTTTTACATGGCTGCATTCCTGTTATTTATTAATTAAAGGATTTTTTTTTTTTTTTTGCTCATACCTTTGTGTATTTTGTTATTTTGCTTTTGGCAAGTATTGTACAAAGTCACTAAATATGCCTATATAACACAAAATTGGAGTGATTAGTTGAGTCCCAAAAGAGAGATGTAGTGATAACACACATCCTGCACTTTCAATTTGACGAGCAGACAGGAGAGAACAGTTAAGTTATTAGCTCCTCCATATCCCTAAGGTGAAAACGTTTGTGATCTTGGGATTATTACCTAGCTATTTCATGGGATTTTTTTTTTTTTTTTGTTAAATTTAAATATCAGGTTTGTGGAGAAAATGCTTGAGAAAACTGACAGATGAGTTACAGTGAGCAATGGCAACATGTAGAATATACTTTAGAGAGTCCTGGAATGGGAAGCCATCTCATGCAGTGTCTCAATTTCACATTCAATGTTACAGTATTTTTGTTTTAATTGAGTAGCTAAGTTGGCTTGCTCCTGCATTTCTTATGGCATTGAGCTGAATGTGACTATATTCACTCCTGAGCATACCATTTGTAGAGCTTACAAATGAGCTGTATTCTTGTACAGACATAACCCTTTTTACTTGGAAAATGAAGCTGAATTTTATGTCTTCACTTAACATTTGTTCTTTACAGGTGGTGCTTCTTTACAATGCTTCCCTTTTCAGAGGAGACCTTGGTTCAGTGCAGGGTTCCTGCCAGCTGCCACTGACCAGCACCACCACAGGATGCTATTTAAGCATTTAAATAACAGTGACAGTCACACCGTAACTAACTGCTGGTTTGTTTTCTCTTCAAATTTCAGAATTTTCAGTCATACAAACAAATGGAAATGCCTTGTTTAAAAATAGAGTTGTATGATGTTTTCTCTTTAAGATGGACTGAGGACCCAGAGGACTGCTTGTATGCAAATGGCCTCTCAAGCTGAAACAAGTATGACAGGGGCTTTGCAAAATCTAGTGTCCCACTTTGTTGTCTAATTCACCCGAATTAGTATCAGGTTTTCTGAGATTATTTTGAGTCAATTCTGCATGAGGATTAGTTTATGCACTTCCACAAAAAATGTATTGCAAATTTTACTTTATTTCTTATCTCTTGGGTTTTTTTTTGTATAAAACCAGTAAGTTCTGAAGTGTATTTTCAGTACCCAAGCTTTTGACTTTGCCTTGTATGCTCGAGCAACTGACTTCAAAGTTTCCCTGTGATGTCTGTTGTAATGTGCAAGACATAGGGCAAAGAAAATTCTGTAAGTTTATTCTTACAAAACACAAATATCTTCAAGGCCCAAATTTAAAGAAGCATACAGATTCAGCACTGCCAAATGTCAACTGTATTTTATCTCCAGGAAAAGTGTACAAATACTTATAGAGAATTGCAGTTATGTAGACTAGGATTTTACTTATGTATATGTATGTTTGTATGCTAACTTGAGCCTTCATGTCTATATATTTTTCTAGCTTTAATTCTCAGATTTCTTAAATCATTATGAACAGTAATAATGTCTTCTAAAAGAAGAAATTCTAAAGGGATTAACCCTCCAGAAATTACCTGTTAATGAAATTTTAAAAATGTTAATATATACATATACTTACGCCCTTATGAACTATTTTTTAATAGTAGAGAGAAAAAAGATAGTGGCATTGAAGAAAGTGGAAGAAAGAAAATGAGAAGTGGATGATAAAAGGAAAGTTAACAAAAAGGAGAGAAAGAGAAGAAGAAAAGAGGGGTAAAAGGTGAGAAGGGAAAGGAGAAAGTGAAAAAAGGAAAGGAACGGGAAAACAAGAAAGGAAAGGGCAAAGGGAGGGATGTAAAGAAAAGAAAAAGGAAGGAGGAAGAAAGAAAGAAGGGAAGGGAAGGCAAGGCAAGGCAAGGCAAGGCAAGGAAAGGCAAGGAAAGGGAATAATATTGAAAAAGAACATATAAAATAGAATATTATAAAATATATTGTAAAATATTTTTGTATATATTGAAAAATAATATGTTAGGTGAAGGAAGCCAGGACAAGATAAGAAGATAAATAAAAGGGGACCAGACAGGCAAAAGTAATAAAAAGAAAAGGCAGAAATTAATTTTGATTCTATTGCTTGTGACTTTCAGGTGAGGAATAAAATATTACAATTATGAATATGAACTTAATGATCAATCTCAGTCAAAATATTGGTCACAGTAATGTTTCATCAAGGAAGCCAAGACATGGATGAGATTAATTACTCTAAAAGGCATAACCATCTACCCATGCATGAAACCCCAGTATCTGTGGTCTCTGGGGAAACTGGGAATGGAAGGGTGATATGACAGCCCATCCTGAACCACCTGTGTGCTTCTTTTGATATAGTCAGCACTGCTGACCTTTTCTGGGCCACCTTCATTTTAATGTTTTATTTCTGGCCACCCAGAACCTGAGGGGGAACCATTCCTGTGGCACGGTGGGGATCTGTTCAAGCTGCTCCACTAGTGATTCCCAACTATGACTGCATTAAATGGTGGCAATACACTTTCTTTGTCCCTTTTCGACATAGTTTTACTTCACCTTACATAGGGAAAAGACTTCAGCAGAGAGGAAATGATGGCATCCTCATTTAGACCCTAATCAAGAAGACTACTAATGTGCACAAGTTTAAACATGTACTTAAGTACTTTGCTGGATGAAGTCATCAGTTTACATCTCTTGAAACAAGAAATTTATTAAACATGAGAAGAGAGAATATTTTATATGGAAACACATGGAAGTAATTTCTGGTTTATATTAATAGATCTGGTTTTATTATATGAAAATATGTAATGCTATAATAGTTGGAAAGTCAGGTAGTGAAGGTAATTCTGTCAGCCAGGCCTCTGTGAAATATCAGATATCCTAACTCTTCTTGTTTAGATGTTTTTTTTCCCTGTATAGATGTGATTTTTTTTATTTATGGCAAAAAATTTCTGTAAAATTAATAGAATTTTTTTTCCACATTTGTATAGAAGTCTAGAGGTAAAACTCAAACTAGTGAAAGACCTTTTTCTAGTCAGACTAATAGTTTTCTAGAGTACCTATAGGACTATAGCATTGACAGTCTGTAGTAAATTATAGAATACTTTTTAAAAGCTACTTTATTGGAATCCATGTGCCCCTTCCCTGCAGAACATGGCCATGAGTTGGACAGGACACTGCCACAGTGGATCTTTCCTCTGAGGCAGGTCTGGCATTCTCTGGAGCTGATGAAGATACTGATGAAAACTCACTCAAGCAGTGTTCCTTCCCTTACCAGAGTGTATTGTTTTTTGCTTCAAAAGTATGTATTTGAAATGCTGACTGTTTAAACTGAAATACACTTGTATTCATCTGGTCAACAAAACAAGTGCTTTTTGATATCTTTGCTGAGCTGGCAGGCTGGCAGTCTTATATAGTATCAGGAAAAAGAAAACACCACTTGTAATAACAGATTCAGTATGATCACCCTTCCTTTAAAGTGAAAAGGAGGAATCATACTTCAGCTTAAAAGAACCATCCATGTAATTATCATTCCAGCTGTAAATAAATATATCCCAACAGTGGTTAGGAGAGGGTGTCTCATTGTACAGACTTTATGTCCTCAAATAGACAGTGATGATGCTGAACATTCTTCATGTTGACTGTCACATCCCCAGAGAACTATCTCAGTGGCAGACAGAAGTTGCCCTTAAACTCAGTAATACTCTGTGCATTTGTTCCATAGTTACTCTCTTAAGATCTTCCAGAACTTCTGTTCTCTTTACAGGTCAGATGGGTGAAACAAGTGCTAAAGGTGTAGAATCAAAATGATAGTCAATAGGGATTTATTTACTAATTTGAAAAGCTGTCGTGGGATTTCATGACAGGAAATTGGCTCACATTCCGTAGGGAAGTGGTATCCAAGTTACTGCCTGTCATTTAAATGGGATGAGATTGTGTCGGGGAAGGTTTTTATCAGTGTAATGCTACCAATGGATGTTACATTGTGATGCCAAAAGGAGTGAACACAAGATTTTATGCAAACAAGTACTACTTTTATTTACAATGCAAATGAAATCAAAATAACTGTACTCCAAAATTGTAGGGTTTTCTGTCAAGTATTGTTTGTTTGGTTTTTGTTTGTGGTTTTTTGGTGAAAGTGTTTAAAAACCCTCTTTCAGATCATCGTGTAATGACTGAGTCAAATCTTTGAAACATACCATTCCCAAAATGCTTAATTCAAAATTCTCAGATGCTGGACTTATGAATCCTCATCTAAATTTGGACATGGTAGCTCAGCTCCAGATCTAGAGGTAACTGAGTGCTATCATAGCTCTCTAACTTACATTTCAAATTAAAGTTTCGTGCTCCCTTTGCATTGAAATTTCTGCTACTTGCAATATCACCAGTTATTTTGCAAGTAAAGTAAACTTAAAGCAAATCTTCACTAATTTGAAATTATGAATATTTAATACATTTAATATCAATCTTACATTCATTCAGTCAAAGAATCTTGTGATCTACATATCCAGTGGGGTTCAAGGAACATAGATTGCACTTAATAATGATTGGTTATGATTCTCCAGAATTGGCTCAAAATCAATCCACAATTTCACAAGTATTATACAAGAAATAATTTTGTGATTATTTTAAATTTGTAATTATGACAATTCACAGCAGGAATAAAGCTGTCAAACATTCGCACCAAATTTTTCTGCCCAGTAGCATTTGTGCAGTGCTGATTTTTCCAGATGACAAAATTTAGGCCTACAATAAAGACGTTAGAAAGCTGCCATCAGAGAAGGATCAGGAGAGAATGCTCTTCCTCTTCTCAGCTCTTCAGAGCAAGTCTGGAGACTGAAGGCCAGAAAGGGACTTCTTTTGTTTCATTTCTTTGGGTGTGGCACTTTTGGCAAGAAATGTGTATTTGTCCTCAGTTGCCATGCTCCCCCAGTAAACACAAGGTATAGTTGTGGGATTGATGCTACTTGACTCATCGTCCTCTGTTTTATGGCAGATCTGACTTTCCTTCTGGATCCAAGATCCACTTGTATTCATTTTATATTGAAAAACTGATAGTGGCACTGTGGAGAAACTGATTGAACTGACCAATAATATTTACTCACTCTGCCTTAAGCTAAGTCTTTTTGAAGGCTAGTATTGTCCTCTGAAAAGAGTTGCCTGGGAAATGTTCTGTGTAATGGAAACTACTGAGTTTTTCTGCATTTTTCTACTCTTTATGGGGCAAGTATTTCCAGTTTTCCTTTTATTTGGACTTTTATGTGTTTTGAGAGAAGGAAATTCAGTAAAGGAGTGTAAGTGCTCCAAGGAGTGACATATCTTACTTGCAATAGTTAGTAACTCAACAGACAATACTAGGAAGTGGGAAGTACAAGTGGAGTCCTTGTTTGCCTGAGTGGATGCAAGGACAGAACATTTTAGTGTCTGATGAATGTTTCAGCCACAGAATAACTGGAGTTTATAGTGTGAGGACTCTGTCTGATTTACATCCTACATCTCTTAGAAACATTTCCTGGCAAGGTTGAATTTCCACAGAAAATTTCCATTTGTTCAGGAATAGGCACACATGTGGCTTGCAAATGCTTCTCAGTGGTCATGATAAAAGAGTTATTAAAAAGAAAGTTGTTGTATGGACACAAATCACATTCACCACCTTGAAACTACGCTGTTTTTCTTAATGTGGATAAAGAGCTGTAGTGAATTCTAGACGAGATATAACTGCTCTGAGACTTTCTTCTTAGAAAGCTACCACAGTCAGTATCTGTTCCATGACCTGTATCCCTTTTCTGAACCAGCTACAGTATTCATCACTGAAATTCAACTCTACTGGAAAATAGTAATTCTTTCTGGGACATGCGTTTTTGTTTCAAGATCATCAAGCTGAGATTTGTAAGTGTCCATGAGATAATGCACAAGGATAGTTGTGTAATATTTTGATACATGCACACAGACTGGTGCAATAAGGCCAAATCCACGTCATAAGCACAGTTGCCACAAATTTTGAGAAGCTACATTGATACTTTGGGTTTAGCCAAATGCCTGGTTATTGTCTAAATACAAGAACTTTGTTCTGTGTTTCCCTCTGACTGATGTTGCAGTTCAGACAGGAAAAATTTCAAAAACAATGTATTGCTGAGAGTCGGACTCCAAAGAAATGCACTGTGCGCCTCTTAACAACACACTGAATTAATGACACTAATTTGCCAATGAAGGACTGTAACATAAGCTGACTACTTTGATGGTGCCAAGAGTGTCTTAAGCCTAATGTTCCATATTTTGAGACATCATCTATCTCAGAGTTGCTTCAATGAACATGCACCTTAATATGTTACTTAAAGAACAGATGGGTTCTCAAGCAGAGGGGCTTTGACTTCAGTGTTCTTGCTTGTGCACTTGTCTCATCTCTAGAAATACTTCCCCAGACTAAATCTCCTGGAAATGTGCCAGATCTATTATTTGGTGATGAAAACAGGTTGATAGACTTTGCATATGAAACTGGATGAATCTTTCTTCATAAGAAAACAGATTCATTTGCTCAATTTACGATTTAAAATGTGAATGCTCTTAGAGATCACATGCCAGGTTCTGGAAGAAACATATGAGGTGCTCTTAATAATATTCAAAAAATAACCTGAAAGTTCAGGAGTTGGACTGGATGATCTTTGTGAGTCCCTTCCAACTCAGAACATTCTATGATTCTGTGATTGTAAAGTGGTGAGTCTATGAAAACAGACATACTTTGTTTATTTTCTTTTTAAATTTTGGTAGCTGTTTTGACTTCTCTAAGTTTTTGTTTTTGTTTTTGGTTTTTTTTTTTACAATCTTTATAAGTAAATATTTTTTTAAATGGCATTTGCAAAGGAATGTTTTTTAATTTTGCCCATTTACAGTGGAACATGTGGGCTGGAGTTTTGGTGCTTTTCTAAACAAGGGATGCAGGAGACACAAGAAAGAGCAAATTATTACCAGACTATCTGTACTGTACTGTGATGAAGCCTAGCAGCCCCAATCATAAATCGGGTACTCAGCAAATAAAGAGGGAAAGTTAACACATGCCTTACACATGTGTAAGGAGTAAGTCAGAGGAATGAACAACTTTGGTAAATAAACAAATATTAGAAAATGTATTTTCCTCTGAGCGTGTTGTCAAGGAATGGGAGATTCAGTGCTTTCCTCAAATGCATCTTTAAACTGCCAGATGTCAAACGCCAAACATCAGACAAAGTAGAATGTTTGCTGGAATATGGTTTTCTTCTAAAACTCCCCCTCATCCCCAGTCTCTTGAGAAGGCTAAAGTAAAAGAAGAGTGTTAAAATCTCTTCTGTATGAAATCCATATCCATACATTCTCTTTTCATAGGAGGAAAAGCCATGGAAACATGAAAGCAAGCAAAATTTAAGAGCAAACACATGAATAAAGGAAGAGCAAATTAAATAAGCTTTAAATACAGAAGTAAAAAGTAGGTTCATTATTTCAACTTCATCAAACAAAAAGAGCAGTAGGAAGTGACCAGCCTGCAAAGCAACTCTTCTTACTTTTACCTCTTCTTTCCCTTTAATAGTTTTTGTTTCTTTCAGTGGAAAGTGTTGGCTTCTTTTTTCCACCTTGTTTATTTTCCCCTTTTCTTTTGGTGAAAACATGTTTCCTTCCAGAAATCCACTCTGCCTTCATCCTGGCAGAAGCTTCCCACTGTCCTTAATATCCTCTTACACTTAGAAAAAGAAGACTAAAAGAATGATTTTTCTAGTTTGAGGAAAGACCTGTGCTCTAACTCTAGGATGCCCATATGCTTCTTGTAGGTTATCCAAATGTCTACTGAAGACCACTCCATCCAAGTCCACAAAGATCTGATAGAATTATCTGGATGAATGTCTAGTCTTTAAAGGAAATAGTTATTTTGGATGATTCACAGTGACTGCCTTTTTAGCTACTGCTTCAGTAATAAACACACTATTTCAATGACTCTTAGAAACAAATCCTGCAGTCCTCACTCAACAAAACTTCTGTTGACTTCAGTAAGCTTTCCTGAGCAAGTATAGAAAAATGGCTTCAGTATTTGGCTGCAAATAAGTTACCTGAAACATGTGTCTTTTTCAAAACATTAATAAAATGTGTTGATTTTATTTATTTTTTAAATAATATCTTTCAGTATCTTTGCCAAACCTTCCCAAACCAAGAAAAAACCACTACTGCTGGAACTAAATGTCCTTTAGGCATTTGATTTTTCCCAAGAATGCCAGGGCCAAAATTCCTTTCTCCAGTGTTTGTGAACTGGAAAAAATGTGTATTCTGGTTTCTGGCACATGCATAAGTTGGCTATTATTCCTCTGCATACTTTAATGGTCATAATAGTTTTCCATTACTTGTTCACTCCTGTTAATAGTACAGCATCAAGGGATCACAGTAAAAGAAAAGTTGATAAAATTCTGTCTCATGTGTAGCAAATGGAAAGTTGGATGGGCTTAGCACAATGAAGGGCTCCTCTTGATGGGCAAAGATGTGTTACTGTAATAAACTCAGTCAGTAGTGGTGTGTGGCATTTTTACTACAATGAATATGTACCCAAAGGGAAGATAAAATTTGACACTTGTATTCTGCTTCGGTTCTGAATGCACCTGTTCCTTGTGAATGGCAGAAGGATATGTGACAGCTGCTTATCTGCTCATTCAGAACTGGAGATAGCTTTGGGCTACATCTGGAGAAACTGTAGTGCTACAGAGAAGCAGAGAGAGAGGTGGGCTAAATTAAGGGATGAGAATATTTTTCTTAGTCTGATACTGAAGTTATTGCCTAGTATTAAACAAAAGTGATTTTTTGGTGATTCCTTAGCATTGAAACAGGACACAGATATGCACTATCTGTCATACCCCATATAGTATGATAGTGTGAAGGAATAAGATGTAGGTAGAGCAGCACATGAACTTGAAGTTGAAAGATCTTGGCTTCCTAGATCATGGCTTTTTCACCAATATAGATGCCTAATAAAGAGTTGTTTATTCAAAACTGACATTTTTATCCCTGTTGTATGGAAAAGAAAATATGCTAAAAATAGAGTGCAATGATAACTTTTTTGTCTAGCTTGCAGAATAACTTCAGAAGCTGGCTAAACATAACACCTCAGCAACTTAGCCCAGAAAGGGGCTTTTAACACACGCTGGTCACTGGATCACACAAGAACTCTCTGGAAGGAAAGACTGTGATGAATGCAGCAAGACTTTTTTAAAAACACTTTTTTTTCCAGTTCTGCTCTACATACCACTGCTTCTGCTAAATTTACTGCTCTTATTTTCTTGAACATGTAGCCTATCCCTCAATTCAGAGAAAGTTAATCCATGACTATTCAACTTTTCTCTTCCCCTCCTGCTTTTATAAATCATTGCTCTTTTCCTGACTTTTTTCTTGTAACCGAGATAAAATTTTGCACTGAAATAGCCATATTGCACTGACTTCTTAAGTTCTGGTTTCCATAAAGGAAAGACAAATGCGAATGCTACCTTTAAGTTTTTTACTCCAGGGTATTTCTCATATAGTTAGGAATGAGAAGCTGTGGTGAGAGGAAACAATTATTTAGATGACGATTGCTTGATGGTGCTGGACATCCCAAGGTAAATTCCTTCACTTTAAAGTTAGCGCAGGCAGTAATGTTCTCCGGTGGGAAGAAATAGTCTTCTATTCTCAGTGATTTTTCCACTGTATAGTCAAGTTCCGATGTTAAGGTCAATGAATTGAGAACCCCAGGGCATTTAAAGGTACTTCAAAACTTTCTAATCAAGTCAATTTAACTGTCAAGTCAATCAAACTTCTGTAATACATCTAAGTTACTTATATCTATTTAAACTTTTATAAATAAATACAGTGTGAAAATTTAGCAAATTTCAACTAAATATAAATGAAAGATTAGTCCTTTTTTATATTTTATATCACAGAATCACAAAAGTGTAAGGTTTGGAAGGTACCTCTGGACATCAACTAGTCCGACCACCGCTGCCAAGGCAGGGTCACCTAGAGCAGGTTACACAGAAATGCGTTCAGGTGGGTTTTGAATGTCTCCAGACAGGGAGACTCCATGACCTTCCTAGGTAGCCTGCTCCAGTGCTCTGCCACCCTCAGTGTAAAGAAGTTCTTCCTCGTGTTGAGGTGAGTCTGGCACCATCCTCCTGGGATCTACTTTCGAGATATTTATGTGCATTAATGAGATCCCCTCTGAGTCTTCTGTTCTCTGGACTAAAAAGGCCCAGCTCCCGCAGTCTCTTCTGCATAAGAGATGCTCCAGACCCTTAATCGTCTTTGTGGTCCTACACTGAACACCCTCCAGTAGCGTTTTGTCTTTCTTGTACTGAGGAGCCCAGAATTGGACACAGTATTCCAGCTGTGGCCTCAGCAGGGCTGAGTAGAGGGGCAAGATCACCTCCCTCAACCTGCTGGTCACACTCTTCCCGATGCATACCAAGATACCATTGGCCCTCCTGGCTGCAAGCACACACTACCAGCTCATAGTCAACCTGTCATACACCAAGACTGTCAGCTTCTTCTCAGCAGACCTGCTCTCTAGTAGGTCAGCCCCCAACTGGTACTTGTGGTTATTTCTCCCCAGGTGCAGGACCCTACACTTGCCCTTGTTAAACTTCATTAGGTTTCTCTCCACCCAAATTTCCAGCCTGTGGCAGCATAGCCTCCAGGTGAATCAGCCACTCCCCCAGTTTCACATCTTCAGCAAACTTGCTGAGGGTATATTCTATCCCTTTGTCCAGGTCATTGATAAACAAGTTGAATAAGACAATATTGATCCCTGCAGAAGGCCACTGACTACAGGCCTCCAAATGTGCATGTATAAAATGCATATTTTAAACACTGTAGGTGCTTTTAAAGCATCCTGAGGAAATTATGTTTGATAAAATTGACTAGTGGTATCATGAAATGATCATGAAATGCATTGCTATATATTGGGCAAGAAGCAGTTTTTCAATTACTTTGTTCTAAGTCTTTCTTCAGGAAAAGTGTTGGGTTCAGTTTTTCCATTTGATACATACTTTGAAGACACAGTGTGAGCAACACCTGTTTTAGAGGGCTGAATTTGTTCTCCATTCTGAATACTTAGTTACACTGAGTTTTCAATATCAGACATGTTTGAATATGTTTTAATTCTTTAGATCAACGTGTGGCCCTCAAACTGTATGCTGAAAGCCTGCATTGGGAACCAACATCAATGGCATTTTAGTACATTTGAATGGTATTCTACTAGTATCCAAATAGCGGATGTGCATATGTATTCTTTTTGAATCAAACTAATTGTGCTTTGAAAAGTTTGTGAAGAGGTTGATTTTTACTGCCTCGTGCTACTCCAGCAATATCAGGGTTGCAAGGATGCTTTTGGGGCTATGTGCAATGCAGTTATTATTCTAGAAATCCAAATCACCGAGCTACCTGTTGAGATGTTGTTAATCACTTTATTTATTTTTTTTCTAATAAACAAGGCAGCTTTTGGAAAACACATGAAGAAAATATATATCTAATCTATGTGCTGTAAACCTGTATAATGCGCAACATATTTATCTGCATTAGAAATTCTGAAGCCAATTGTACTAATCTCTCACTCAGAGACCTGCTAACAAATTCAATTTCCACAGTGCCTTAACATTGTTTCAGGGGTTTTCTTGCAAGACTATCCCTGAATTTTGTTCGGCACTTGATGTTTTTATTAAGAGAAACAGCAAGTTTATTGAAAATGACAGCAGGGATTGCCAGACTAGTGGGAGAGAATTTACTAGGCAGGTCTTTGCACAAAATGTGACCTATGAATATGTAGGTAATTTCTGCATCTGGCAGTTGCTTTACCATCCCAACTCATGCTTTGATTACAGATGGAATTCCAGCCCCTCAGGACTCTGATTTGGATCTTACTGGCATGCATCCTTGCCTTACATTGCTATTGTATCTTCGGGTGGGGAGTGGTGTTGATATTTTGTGCTGAGAGATAGTAGTGGGTGAGTTTCACTTTGGTTAAGAAAATCCAAACTAAAGAAAACTTCCATTAGTTTTTGTGACTTGGCTGGATGGATTACATAAAGTAGACAGTCAATTAATCATGTTGGTTTAGAAACTGTTACATTGAACAGCATCTTTAACAGAAAGCCAGCTATTGTAAGTAGCTGTAGCACTGGTGAGTTATATCACCTTACACCAGCCCATCTAACACAATTCCCTTGGAGGTCACATAGCAAGAATCTCTTCTCACCCAACACCAAATATTTCTCATTGAAACTGGCACTGTTGACTTGTTCATGACAATGCATTTTTTCTTTCATGTATTGCAGCTACTGTGGAAGTATTCTTCTCTGCTATATGATAAGGCAAGCCATGTTTTTTCATTATGATCAGGACCTTGATTCTTGATAGAGCTACTGTTTTCCAAACAAACTATTAATTAACTCAGGAAGTAAGAAGGCCACTGCAATATTTCTTTCAATAAACAGCTGTAGTGGGTTTCTGTGGCTGGGTTTTGGTAGCAGGGGAGGGCTACAGGGGTGGCTTCTGTTAGAAGCTGCTGGAGCAGGTGGATGCATGAAGGAGGCTGTGACCCCGTGGGAGGCCCAAGATGGAGCAGGGTCCTTCTGGAGACCTGCAGCCTGTGGAGAGGGAAGCCCACGGTGGAGCAGGTTTTTCCTGGGTAGGACTTGTGGTCCCTGTGGGGGACCCACGTCAGTACAGCTCATTCATGAAGGACTGCACCCCATGGAGGAGTGACCCACGGGACAGCAGTCTTGGAAGAACTGCTGCTGAGGGATGGACTCACTCCAAAGAGGTCCATCCAGGACTGTTTCCTGTGGGAGGGACCCCACAGGAGCAGGGGAAGGACTCCTCTCCCTGAGCAGCGGCAGAAACAACAACTGACTGCAAACCCCCATTCCCCATCCCCTTGCACCTCTGGGGGGAGGAGGGAGAACATGGAAGGAAGAAGGGGTGGGGGAAAGGTGTTTTTAAGACTGTTTTATTTCTCACTCTTTGGCTCTTATCCTGTTAGTAATAAGTTTAAGTACTATCTCCACTTTGAGTCTGTTTTGCCTGTGAAGGTAATCAGTCACTGACCTCTCCCAGCTGTTATCTTGACTCATGAATCCTTCGCTGTTTTTTTCGTCTCTTTTCTGTCAAGCTGCAGAGGGAGAGTGAGAGAGTGGCTTTAGTGGGTACTTGGCATCCAGCCAGGGTTAACCCACTACAGCAGCAAGGACCCACAGACACATTTAGGACATGGGATAGACACCTACTACGTAGGCTGAGAGCCTGGCTGGTTCCTTCTATCAGGCAGGTTCTCCAGCCCTTTCTCAGCTCACCGTAGATAAAACGTTGGCTCTGTTAAAGTCAGCAGGAGATTGGCCTTTAATCTGAGCAGGTCCGGGATTTCACATCATAAACCTGAAACTCATTTTATAGTCTCTTCCAGGCAACACCATGGCAAGAAGGAAGTATTGTTTTGCTACCACAGGGATTAATCTGAATTTTTCCTTGAACTTGATGTGAAATGTGAAGCAGTATGTCTGAGAGCATATGTGCCAGACACCAAACATTCATCTTCATAATGCTACTGAGAACCTATTTACCTTCTGTGTTTTAAGTAGAAGTATATGAAACATTTTAATCGATTGGCCAATTGGATTGAATGTCTTGAATGTTCACCAGGGTTTGCAAGTATTTGGAAGTTCTTTCTTTAACTTTCATATTTAATTTTGCTGTGCTATCTCCTGTTTCTGTCCAGAACCAAGGGACTGATATATTACATGAAACATGGCTCCTGTGTAGCCCTTAGCCTCAATAGAACAAACTTCCAAAAACATGTCTAGAACTGAGAGATTTAGAGATCGCATTTGCAGATTACATCAGCATCTCAACTTTTGGATACTGATTATCTCAAGCAAATCTCTGCATCTCTGAAGACTTGTCTACCACCTTTTTGTATGAACTACGGTGCTTACCAGGGGCTTTGAAGGGACTGGAATTTTAATCTGGACTGAAAATACTCACTGTGTCTTTGGAGCTGTATCTCAGTGTAGCAAGACATAAGAAAATAATAATCTAAAAGGACTTTCACATAAATTGAAATAGAATTAGCTATTGTGGCTCAGCGTCTATCAGATGTCCTATGCCTGAGGTCATTGGCTTAGACATTGACAACATTGATAAGATTAACTTGTCATTCCTGGTGTTGAGTTGCAAATGTCTGGATTTGGCTTCTACTGGGAGCAGCTCCAAGGATAGGAAGAAAAACAGTTTATAAATTCTTCAGAGTTCTTTGGAGCCAAGAGCCATATTTCAGCTGGCTTTGCAAGCAGTATTATTTAAAGGGTACCTGGAGACACAAGGATAATTGAAGAGTAAAATAAGGAGAGAAAAATACTGGAAAGTTATTTCTATTATAGAATAACTGATAAAAACTGTATTCATAATTTTCTCCAGTAATGTTTCTCATCACTAGTAACCATTCTGTCTTTGCTGCAAGGATAAGCATTCTTCAGGCAGATCACTGAAGATAAAGATCACTGACTCAGCTATGTTTACCACTCTGTTTATCACTCATTTCCTTGGAACATATTTGTGAAAACTGGGCAATTGTATTTTACTAAGATTTACTGGGTTTTGGCCAGTAAATTCCATTAACTCATTATCTTTTAAAATGTACAAACTGAAGCTGGCTGGGAATGGCAGACAAAGAATGACAGGTTTTTGTACACTAGGAAAGAAAACACAATAATAAGTCAAACAATGAAGCTTTTATTTGGGAGGGTGGAGCCAGCACTTATTGTTCCTTAGTGAATGGAAACATATAAAGCTGCTGAGATTTTGCAGAACCATCATGGAAGAGTCTCTCAGACCTTGTTACTCTCATAGCTGATAAAGGTCTAATGGAAGTGATGGGGTTCTGAGAAGATACTCCACAAGCTATGGAGAAGTTTAGATTTTAATCTTATTGGTTTTATCATTCATCTGATAGAATCCAATAGAATCCCAAGTCAAGGATTCTCCTGTCTTTTGAGGTCATGAAACCAAACATGACAGAAATCTTATTGGTTTGACTTTGATAGACTCCTTCATAAGTGACTAGTGCTGCTGGTCTAGTGGATTATTTTTGTAACATCTGTAGTTGGATATTAATGGACTTTAGGGCACATACAACCTCTGGATCCTACAAAATTGGCCCTCTAAAATCTTTGCCAGCAAGCAATTAAACCAGATTAATAAAAGAATCAACAGCACAAATCAACAAAGCTTGTAAATTGCAGGCTTTATATACTTCATCTGCATATTCATTTCTCAGAGTTAAATATGTTTGCAAATAAGTATATCTGCAATGAGATAAGCTTTACAGCCTCCTGCATAACAGATGCCATTATACTTCACCTGCTTATGAAATAACTTATGTTACACATGGAGGAGATTGGTTTTGGTGCGCAATTCCAGTAATTTTGTCTTCACTGTAAGCAGCTGGTCTCCAGCCTGTGGTATTCACTCTGCTGATTGAAGGTACTTAAGATCAGCTCTCTGCAAGAATCACACTATTTTTGTGCTCATTCAGAGAAATCTGGTAATAATTCTTTTACTGTCTTTGAAGTTAGTTTCTAATTTTTTTAGCTGGTGGCTAACTTCCAGATATTTAACATGCCTTAAGAAATTAGTGGAGTTTCCTCCAGTAGCTGCATATTATCACAGGTGAAATTTAAGTGAGGAATACTGCAGTTGGAAGACGTTGACAGCTGCACAATGAACCTCAGAGAGACTAGTAACAGGGAGCTGTCTTTGAAAAATGTGATTATAGCTCAGGTTCTCTGAAGGTTTAGCTTGTCAAGAAAAAGGAGCTGATGAAAACTAGGAGCCTTGAAGTTTAATTCTTCTTGTGGTCTTTTCAGGTCAAGGGCCAAATTTAACTACAGACAGAAGTAAGACAATGAAATCAGTTAAAATGATAGTAGTCTCAAATAGAGAGATTGCTCAATCTCTCAAATCTCACAATAGTTAGAGAAAAACAGGGTAATGTAGAAGAGCTTTTTTTTTTCCCCTGGTATTTTCATATGGCTAAAGGAGATCTAATGAGGGTCTTGACTAAAGAACTAAGAGTGGCTGAGCTGTGAAAACACTACTTTGAAATTATGATCAAATAGCAACATTGCACACACTGATCTGCAGAGCTGGAGCTGTGGGAAGCCAAAGCCAGGAAATACACTAGTAATGAAGCCAGATACTGGCTGTAGCTGAGCAGTTCAGAGCAGAGCTGAAGAGCACAGGATTTAAAAATTAGCTATAGTCACTCTTTTGCATAAATGAGACCAGCTAGGGATAAACAGTAATGATAACATCTTGCTGTGCTTGCAATTGTAGTTACAGCAGAGTTGCACTGATGTAATTGTGACAAAAAATTAGTCTTGTAAATTTTTAGGTGGTAATTCTGATCCAGACTTTGGAAAATCTGTACCATGTTCTGCTGAAAAGAGCTCACGTATTCATGCATTCACCAAGTATTCATGCTTGGATACTAATTAAGAGTGTCTGAACCATGCTGTTGTCCCTTTCTTTGAAACTTGATATTTTTCCTGAAAACAGCAATAAATTTAATCCTTGGAACTGTTGCAGACCAGAAGATGTATCAATAGACCTTTCTGCAAAAAGAACTTAAAAATGTTCGAGGTTTTTTGCATTTTTTTTTAACTGAAAGGTGAGAGTAATGTAAATGTATAAGTATATGGTTCTATACATTCTTTGGTTTTCTTAATCACTTCCTTTTTTCTGCTACAGAACCTTAAAAGAGACAGAGCTAGACAGACTTTTGATCTTACTCAAAATGGCTAGTTAATGCCTTTATCTTCCTAAGTGTTTCCTTTTGTGAGTGCTGCTTAAGGACTTGGACTGGAATGATGACAGATGCTATTCAGGTTGTCTTCTACCTGTTTCAGAATATTCTGGGATGACAAATTGTATTCTGACTCCCAGGCCTCTAGTTTCATCACCCAGCCACCAGATGCCTTTTGGATGGGAAAGTTTGGACCTTGACATTAAATTCCTTTCTGTCAATGTTTCCAACAAAAAAAAAAATGTTGAAAGCTTGAATGTTACTATGAAAACAAAATACATCCCTGCAGACACAGATGTGTTTCAGGTTCCTTAAATAAGTATTTCTAAAAACTTGCACAGTATTTAAGATTTGTCAGAGTACTAGATTAAAAGGAGTTTTGTAGTCCATGTGGTTATTATTTTTTAGAGTTTTTTTATCAGGAGTGCCTAGGGACTAAGTACTGCTTACTTCTCTGTGGGTACATATGTATACAAAATTTAAAAGAAGTGGTAAAAAATAATTAAAATTTCTTGTATTGTGGAGCCAGCAGATATAGATCTTTGGCTCAAAAGGCTTCGATTTCATCTTCCAGTGAGAATTTTTGAGTTTTTCTGAAAAAACTCTAGTTGGAGGCTGCTGTTCTCAACATGGGACACAGGAACAGCCAATCATATTGGAGTTCGCATCCACTCTGTGAACCAGCATTACCTACTTTAGCCTTTAAGAATGTTACATCACCATAGGTTGAATTGGAGGTATTGTTGGAGCTGAGTGGGAATCAGTACTGAAATAGTTATGATTTTACATAAATGGAAAACCCTCTAGACAGAACTTTGAGTCTACAGGAAACTGAAATGACTATGAGAACAGTTTTCTCACAGGAATAGGATAAAGATGTTTATAGGCTTTTTCATGTGTTATGACATTTTTACTCCATAACAAATTTATTTTTACTGAGAATATTTAGATGCACTTACAGATAAGTAATGGATTACATTCCTCTTGGAATGTGTGTTTGTGTGATTTAAGCATTATCTTGAGTTTATTCAAGAAAAAGTAGAGAGCAGAGGATAATTTGTTAGCAACATACTAAGAGAAAGAAATATGAGTACAATAATAACAAAAGTGGAGTATGTCTTAGGACAATTTGTACACCATATCCAGCTAAAAAATACCAAATGCTTATGCACAAGATATTAGGACACTAATTTCCCAAGTCCTTTTGCAGACCCTTGATCTTATGTTAAAAAGTAGTTATAGGTAATATTGCTGGTCGATCACTATCAAATTAATGGTTGATTGCAGGATAGTTTTTTTCATATTTATGCTCACAAGGTCACTAATATATCTGAACAAATTTTGTGGTTCTGCAGCAATGACAACAGAGGATGAATTTTGAAAGAATATAAATGGTTCAAGACTTGACTAAACCAGAGAATTTCTGGAGGAGAAAAAACAGAAAATCTTCTCTCCCTAATATTTCAAATTAGCCAGGTCTTGTTGGATTATTTACGTATCTTTGTTTACTCTTTACTGTTTCCCGTAGTTGTGTGCCACATAGATCCTATTTGCAGCTCCTCCAGGGTATCTGTATTATCTCAGAAAATGGACTAAATGGAGGTGTTAATTTTCTGTTGGTGAAGGGAGGAATAATTTGGTATTATAAAAGGAATCATGATGCATCCTGAGTTTGAGCAGACATCTCTGAAAGCATAGAACGAGTGGCAAGGTAACTCTATGTGCTGAGAAAAAGAAAAAAATAAAAGAAAATACATTTTATGAACTAAGAACTACATACCCATTGACAATATACAAAAACTATGAATTTCTTAGGGGAGTGGAAATAAGGGTTGCTTAGATCATCTGTTGTTGTGATCAGTATATGTTATTGCATATAGTGTCCCAATTGTCTGTCAGATGAATTGATAAATGTTTATCTGTGCTTGGGTAGAGCCTGAATTCAGAGACTTCCTGAATACTGTTTCTGAAAGCCAGATATTGAACCCACTGAATTGCATTTTCTGCAGTTGCTTTGCCATTTGTAATTAGTTATTCTACATTACCACATAGTGGAGAAATCACTATAGAGTCTTACAGTATAATATAGTCAGTATTCATAGTAAAATGAAGCTCCTATTTTGAGTGGCTTTTTTGTTTAATATCCAGTTTCACTGCGTGTGGTACACTTGTTTGCTTTAGCTTCACTGTGTGCAACATGAAGTGATTGTTACTGCTTATCGTACGGGATCCGTGCTCATCATCACAAAGATCTCTTTCTCAAACTCTTTGAAGTATATGCAATTTCTGTAAGACATATGTTTTCTGCTTCTAGAAATATGTTTTATATGCTACTTGAATATCCAATTGCATCTGTTTTTACCTAAACGTACATCAAAAGGACCTATGCCACTGATGACTTGTGGGATTTTTCTGTATTTCATGAAAAGAAGAATGGCCTATTTCCTTCCTAAACAGTGCTGTTTGCTGACCATAAATTTCACCAAATAAGCACACTATTGCCAAGTTGGTTTTGAAAATGCCTAACTTCTACTGAGACAACTTACAGGAAGTCCTGTGTTAATCTTTAAAGCTGAGATCCTTCCATCTGTTCCCTTTTAATTACATTATTGAATGCATTTTATTTATTGAATGCAGGTATTCACAAACACCCCCTCCTCTCTCCATCCTATAGATTCTCCTTATTTTTTATGAATGAACAAACCTTAGAGTATCCTACTCCAAATGGACCTCTGTAACTAAGAGAAAAAACCCACTTTCCTTTTTAATCTTTTAGAATATTTAAAAGCTTTAAGAAACAAACATTTCTGCTCATTCATAATATTTTTATTCCTGTGTTACTGCTGGAAATCAGAGTGGTTATAACTTTTTAATCTAATTATTCATGACTAGAAAGTTAATAAAACATGGAATTTTCTTGAGTAATTCAGAATGGCAGATTTTCAGGATAAAGAAGCATCCTTCTTCCTTGTGAGGTCTCCAGAGAAAGTGCAGCTGAACCTGATCTGTAAGTCTCCTCTTTAGTTTGCTTTCATATGAAACTATTCTGGTCCTTGCCTAAATGAGGATTGCAGGGAGTGAAAGCTTACCCTGCACTGAAAATGGAGTCAGATGGGTCTAATATTTAGACTTAATTTTTTACCTTCACAAAATGCTGTTGTCATAAAAAAAAAGGTTACTTATTTTTGGGTGTGAAACTTGTCTGTGTCAGTCTAATCCAGAACAGCCTCAGCCATGTGTCTGTATTTCGGTCTGACTTGCTCAAGGAGCCTCGGCACACCACACAAAGCTCCTCAGTCTCTGGACTGAGTAACAGCTATATGATACTCCCAGACATACCTTTCCTAGCCTCATGACATATTGCCATTCCAAGTACTGAAAGTCTGTATATTTCTCTTTCCTGTTATTATAAATTCCATGTAAAAACTAAACTCCAGAAATACAGTGAGGTATTTGCTAGAGACTTGAACCCAAGAGGGAGTGCTTTTCTGGGATCTCTTCTGGCATTTTGGACCTCTTCACACACTCTAGTGGCCCTCAGGGGATGTGTGGAGACCTACCCTCAAAATAGGTGTGCAAGAAAGAGAAATGTTTTTATGGGCATAAGAGGTAGTGACCTGAGGTAGCCCCGTAAATCATCAAAAATGTGCAAAGAGCACATTTGCACGAGCGAAGAGAGAGCTTGATTAACCCAGAAAAGAAATGGGAAAAGGAAAGTGTCAGATGGAGGACAGCAGGGACAATGTGAGGAGACTGGGAGAGGAAAAGCCCAAAATGGGAGCTGGGTGCAACAGGCTCCAAGAACAAGAGATGCTGGGAAAAGAAGAAAAAGGTGTGTGTGTAAAATTACAGAATCACAGATTCACACAGAATCACAGAATGGTTGAGGTTGAAAGGGACCGCTGCGTAACATCCAGTCTGATCCCCCTGCAAAGGCAGTTTCACCCAGAGCAGCTTGCACAGGATCATGTCCAGGCAGGTGTTGAATATCTCTAGAGAAAGAGTCCCCACAATATCTCCAAGCAGCCTATTCTAATGCTTTGTCACCCTTGAAGAAAAGAAGTTTTTCTCATGATCAGATGGAACATGCTGTGTTTCAGTTTTTTGCCTGTTGCCCCTTGTCCTGTTGCTGGACTATTTAAAAATGTGTGTCTAAAAGGCAATTTTTGTTATTGTTTATCTTATAGATCAGTATTTAAATTTTGATTAAACAATATTTGGGGTGAGCTTTGGCCTGACTCCTTTAGGGTGAAATTCTCCATTTGGTTGACTTGAGGAAGGAATATTAACTTCAAGGGTGCAATGGTCACTGTCTGTTCAAACTTGCTTTATTTGTACTCTTCTGTATCTGAGGGAAAAGAAACTAGGAGTCGTTATATAGGAGAGAGGAGAAAAGGTAATTGAAGGCCTGCAGTACACTTGCTGAATTAGGGTCACAAGTCAGTTTGTGGAAGAACAAGACCTAATTACACCAACGGGTGCATAACATAGAGCCACCTAGGCTTGCAGTTAGATACTCAGCTATAGAAGAAATAAGGAGTTACAATATCCCAAAGTCCCCACCAACATCGCTGTGTCTACAGTGCAGAAGTGGTCTGAAACTGTAACTGAACTTGAAATGTCAGAGTCCTGAACCAAAACTATCCTTCTTTAGGACTAAAAAGTCTCCAAAAGAACTTGAATTAGAAGAGCTGTGATTTAGAAGAAAGACAATTTGACTGTGTGAGATCATCCTTTTGTAATACAGCTGGAACAACTGTCCATCATACTTAGGACTGAGCTGAGAGGGGGAAACTGACAGCAGAGAGAGTAAAGAACTTCTTCCAAAACACCTGAACTATATCTGATGGTATGAAGATGCCTCTCATGAGCTGCAAAGCGAAAAGGTTTAGCTTAAATAAACATGGATGTAACAACACAACCCTTTAGGATCCTGCTCAATCCATCTCATTTTACAAAAGGAAATATTATTCTTTTTCTTCTCCTTTTCACTGACAGCACTACTAGCAAGAAAGCTTTTCTATAGTAAGAGGAGTTAAACCTAGAGCTAGGGACAAGAGAAAATGGATTTACCTTAGGGAGAGTCCTTCCTTTGTTAATGGGAAAAAGTGTACATTTATTTCTCTGCAGCTACTGACCTAATTATTCAGACCAGAGGTTTTTCTACTTTCAGAAGAATGTTACTAGTTCTTAGCCACATACTAAATTGAGTAGATTGTGTGTGAATGCTGACTTTGATATATAGTATGTCAACTGCAAATTTGTTTACAGGAAATTGTATTCCGAACAGTAGCATTAAATGTCACTGAGTTTGACAGAAAAACTGCATAGACTGTTTATGGCATTTGCCATATGGCTTCTGCTCAACAGAGCAGAAGCAACCTCACTGAGAGTGGGATAGAACATCCTTGTACAAGTGTACATGTTCCTTTGGGAAACAGACACATTTCCTGTCTGTTGTTTATCTCCCCTTGTCTCTGAGAACAGAGATATTGCACACAATTTCTTCATGAGCTGGGTTCATTAGACACTATTGAAATTATATATTCATATAGGCACATACAGAATACATACAACTACACTGACAGGTGTGAAAATTGACAACATACCAAGTTTGTAGAGCTTGTTCTTCTAAGGTCTTACATGTGTGGGAAGATTAAGAGAATGGATAATGTTGTTTCTCTCCTCTCCAAAAGGGACGTAGGAAATTAATATCAGTTTCCGAATACAATAGGCTAAAAGCATGTGTCATTGTGGAAGCAAACTTGAGCAAAGGTCTTGTTCAAAAAGATAAGTTTATACAGCAGGTACAGCACATGCTGTTACCAGTCACATCGCCTCTAGCTCTAGGAAGCAGACTGCAGTTGCAAGACCTGAATTGCTGTAACTTGGGATAGTTCCATAAACTTAAGTGGCACTGCTTTGATTTGTAGCAACAGGGACCTTGTCCTCATGCATGAGAATAACATATCTCCTGCATATACTATATTTTCCTGCATATAACACTTTTGATTACCCAGTGTTCATTATTATTGAGAAGGGGTGGTAATACAAAATCACAGCTTCAAAGGAGGCTGGGGCTATTTTGCCAAGAACAACACCATATACCAGCTTTTACTTCAGGATGAGGTCTGTTAAGTATCTAGCAGATTTGTTTTTCATCAAAATAGAGTTAATATATGTGGCACTTTAAAGGCTACATGCTTTCTGAAAAGGACTCTTTTGGGATCAAATTGCATTCATTCCAGAACTTGATATGGAGATGGTGAAGTTCATTAAAAAGCTTTATGGCAGGTAGTCAATGCCACTACTACCACAAATCTACAAAATTTTTCCAAATTACAAATGCAGACATATTTTGGTTTCTTCTGAGCAAAAACAAGTGACACTGTAGGAAACTATAGGCTAAGAAAAGTAGGAAATGGGATGTGTTTCTCCACAAGTCCTGCTAACCTGCAATAATAGATTTGAGTATTGCTGTAAAAATCACTGAAATGCCAGACCAAAACATAGAAGATAGTATTAGGCAAAGGCCCTCCAGTTTCAAAAAAGGATTTAGATTCCAGTGACCTAACTCTGTATTTGATTGACAACTTGTTTTGACCAAGTTCTGCTTTAAGAATTGTCAAGTTGTCTTAAGTTTTGGGTTTTTTTCCTTACAGTACTTTATTACAATTAATCTACACATTCTTAGTGGTGTATTTACTCACAGTACATTTTAGGAAATACAAAAGTTTAGGCACCGGAATTGGAATTTGATAAGAATCCAATCATTAAATTCATAGCTGTGATTTCCAAGTCTTCACTTAGTCACTGCTTATGTAGTTCTTGAACTATCAATGTAATTTCCTAAATCTCCAGGTTTAAAAAAAAAAAAAAAAAAAGCTTCTGAACATTTCAGTTTTGGTTTGTCTGAGCATTTTAGCATGTATCACAAACTTATTGAGAGACTAGTAATTCCATACTGAAGTTGCTATAATGAGATGATTTTTGTTTCACTTGCCAGGAAGGACTTCAGCTGCAAACTGAAGGCTATAAAAATTACAAAAGCATACTTTTATCATAGCCTCACCTGTATTTTTAGGGCTTTCTAAATGTTTTGGAAGAAGTTGTCAATATAGAGAATGATTGACTTAAAATTCTTCTGCAACCTCTGAGGTTTCTTAGAGTTATGATCATAGAGTTATCAATTATTTTAGGAGCTCCCAAATCTGTTAACCCAACAGAGGTGAGTCTGACACAACTCCATATTCCCAGGTCCAACCAGTAGCAAGTCTGAACATATATTCACAGTAGAAACACAAACAAGTATACAAATATACAGATATATGTGGCTGGTCATACAGATCAACAGAGACAGTGTAGTGAAACGGTGATGGAGGGCTGCAGAGCAGTGGCTTGCTGTGGATGATATATATTACAGCTGCCATTAGTTCAGAGAGGATCTCTAGGAAAAGAATGTGGTATCAGGAAATCCAAAATAACATTCGAAATTGTGGTTTTCTATGCATGTAAATTTGGATTTTATTTCTGAAATGCTGATCAGTGAGATGTAACTTTATTTTTACCTTGAACCTGCTGTTGCAGTATGGAAATAAGACATGATGACTTTCATTAAACATCTGCTGCAAGCTGTGAAAAGTGAATGCCCAGCCCATGGGTGACAACAATAGCTTCTTCTACCTGAAAGTATCGTTTAGAGTTCAAGTAATTTTGTTTGCTTAAGAATGTCTTTCATGTTCCAGTGATAGTGTTGGCACACATTGCTGAGCACTAAGAAGATAGGGAGCACAGTTTATTTTATTTTATTTTATTTTATTTTATTTTATTTTATTTTATTTTATATTTTATTTTATTTTATTTTATTTTATTTTATTTTATTTTATTTTATTTTATTAGCTGTGGGAACCTGCATGTTGAGGATATTTTTCTGAAATAGCATATGCACACAACTGATGCAGGACTGTAAGATTCTAATCCAAGCTCTGCCACCAAGTCACTGCATGGCCATAGTCATGCCATGGCTGCTTTGGTGCAGACACTGCTTTGATGGACTCAAGCTACTAGAAATCCAGAATGCTAAAAAGACACCATTGCAGCAGTCCAGTCAACACCTGGTCTACTGACACCTGACAGGATGCACCTATCTCTGAAGGGAAAAAGAGTTCTAGCACAGGAACTAATGGGGCTCATTGACAGAGCATTAAACTAGCTTGGAGGGGGGAAAGGGACAAAACCAGGCTTGCCAGTGATGAGCAATGGGATGGAGTGCCAAAATGTGAGAAAACAAGCACTAATGTCATCTCTCAATCTGCTTCAGGAGGTGTTGGCTATGATATACCACATCTGAAATGTTCCTATACTAATGCATGAAGCATGAGGAACAAACAAGAGCAGCTCGAAGCTTTAGCCCAGTCCCAGAGATTTGATATCACTGGCATAAGTGAAGCCTGGTGTGATGAGACCTATGACCTATGCCCTGTTGGACTCTCACAGGCTCTTCAGTAGGGATAGGCAGGGCAGAAAGGGTGGAGGAGTGACACTGTATGTAATAGAAGGGTCAGAATATATGGAGCTCACAGCTGGCAATGTCACAGTTGGGAGCCTCTGCTTAAGAATCAAGGGGCAAACAAATAGTGTGGATGTCATTATGAGAGTCTACTATAGACCTCCCAGCCAGGATGATGATGCCAACAAATTATTCTTTGAGGAACTAAGGGACACTTCCAAGTCAACTGCCCTTGTCCTTATGGGGGACTTCAACTTGCCAGAAATTAATTTGGAGCACCACACAGCTGGTAGCCAGAAGATTCCTAAAATACCTGGATGACAACTTTATGGAACAGGTCCTAAGGGAGCTGACTCAGAAAGATGCCCTCCTTGATCTGCTGCATGTCAACAGAGTGGATCTCGTGAGCAAAGTGGAGACTGGTGGCCATCTTGGCCACAGCAACCGTGGAGTTTAAAATCTCTGTTGAGAGGAGTAAAAGTGCCAGCAAATCCTCAGCTCTGGTCATGAGAAGAGAAGGGACTTCAGGCTGCTCAGGGAAATAGTAAGTAAAATACCCTGAGAAAGTGTTTTTACAGGTGCTGGGGTCCATCAGTGCTGGTCACTTTTTAAACATTACCACCTAAGGGCACAAGAGCAGGCAATTCCCAAATGCTGGAAGTCAAGCGGGTGAGGCAGAAGGCTGGCTTGGCTGAGCAGGGATCTTCTCTTGGAAATAAGGCAAAAAAGAAGTGTGGAAGCAAGGTCAAGTGACATGGGAAGAATTCAGAGATGCTGCTTGCTGCTGTAGGGAGAAAATTAGTGTGGCCAAAGCTCAGCTGGAGTTGAAGCTGCCAGAAATGTGGGGGATAATAAAAAGAGTTTTTTCAAATCCATTTTCAAAGCTGAGGTCACCTGTTCTGTTCAGCCTGGAGAAGAGGAGACTGAGGGAAGATCTCACTGCAGTCTACAACTTCCTCATGGGGGGAAAAGAAAGGGCAGGCAGTGATCTCTTCTCTGTGGTGACCAGTGATGGGACCCAAGGGAATGGCCTGAAGTTGTGTCAGGGGAGGTTTAGGTTGGATATTATACAAAGGTTCTTCACCCAGAGGGTGGTTGGGCACTGGAACTGGCTCCCCAGGGAGGTGGTCTCAGCACCAAGCCTGACAGA
Organism: Pseudopipra pipra; assembly: GCF_036250125.1. NCBI lineage: Eukaryota > Metazoa > Chordata > Aves > Passeriformes > Pipridae > Pseudopipra > Pseudopipra pipra. The sequence continues at coordinate 32,504,018 of NC_087554.1, read as the reverse complement.
GTTCAAGAAATGTTTGAACAACATTCTCAGGCACATGATGTGACTCCTGGGGATGGTCCTGTGCAGGGCCAGGAGTCGGACTTGATCCTTGTGGATCTCTTCCAACTCGGCATTTTCTGTGATTTTGTGCTTAAAATTGGTGCAATTCAGGGCCAGCATGGCTAGAAGGCCTGGCTTTGTGGTGGCTCTTGTCACTGTGATACTCTAACTTTCAGTCTTGCGCTCAGTGCTTGCTGAACAAACTCAGGCCTGCCTACATCCAGCAATGCAGAATGGCCCTTCAGACAATATTGTTAGCCCACTGACACTGCTTTTTGAAACTTGTGGATTTAAATATTGAGAGTTGGTATACATAAGTTCAGTGCTGACATATGTAATGCATTTATAGTGGTTAAACTAAACCCTAAGTCTGACCAACCTTTACAGCTTTAAATATATCCAGAAACCTGTTTCTGAATTTTTGGGGCTAGAAGCCATATCTGTGCTTTACATTATTACTATAGTATCTTATATCTACTTTGAGCATACAAAGAAATAAATTTAAATTTTGAAAATGGTGATATCGTGACCAAAAATTCAGTATTTTGGCTTTCCTATTGGATGGTCCAGGGCAGCAATCTGAATTTCTGTGCAGGAAGCAGGTAAATGAAATACAAAAATAATCTCAGCGCACAGGTCATATTAAGCAAAAGAAAAGGGTGACTCCTGAAATAATTATGTTGGGTTTTATTCTATTATTGGTATTACTATGTTAACAGCAAGAAGGTTCTAACTTGACTTAGAGTCCAGTTCTGTTAGAAGTTATGTGGGAACTCCTACATGGTGGGAGACAGCCTTTCCATCAAAGGCTTAACAATCTTCGCTCCAGAATTTTATTAAGACCCACTGCTTCACACCATTTTTGAGACAGAGAGGCAGCCAGCACTGTGACTGCAAATCCAAACACAGAAAGCTTTATGAATACGCTCATTGAGACCAATGTTTCTAAAGGTGCAATATGATGTTGAAAATTTAAACAAAAAAAAACCAAAACAAAGAGGAAATTTTAAACCACTTATATGTGTTAAGCAAGGTCTCGGTCCAAATTTAAGGATGAATAAAAAGTGAGGGTGAAAGGGTAAAAACATGAAAAGCTTTAGAGTAAAGAGTAAGGGGATAAGGAAGGAATGAGAAAGGACATAAGAGGGGTGAAGGAGAAAATGAAGTAAGAGGCAAGGGTAAGAGTGACTATATAGTCTGCTTTCAACTGCATATTAATTTTCTGTGGTGTTTAGCAGAGAGGGAATTTTTGCATCATTTGAATTAGAAAAAAATTATTTGTTCATTTAAAAATGAAAATTCATAATCTCATTACCATGTCAGCCTCAGAGTTGTTAGAGAGATTACAAATACACACATCAGTAAGGCAAGGATGGAGTTTTCTAACTAAGGCAAGGACTTTCCTTGTTTTGCAGCATAATGGATGAATGCTAGATCCAGTCCTGTAAATGGATAAAATAACTGGGACTATATAGTGAAGCAGAATTAGAGCAAAGGTTCAGGGTTTCAGTTTTGTAAAAATTGTTCCTTTGAACTTTATTGCCATTTGCCAGTGATTTTCTGGATGAAAAAATTATTTTTTTCCCATGGAAAATACTTTTCCATCCTGATTTTTTTGAAAATAGTTTTTTCAGACAGGATCTGAAATATCATATCAGTATACATTTGTTTCATAGTTTTAATATTTTTCCTCCACAGCTATGGGAGAAGGAAGGATTAGTCAGAGAAGAAGAGAGAAAGACCATGAGCATGCATGTGGCACACATGTAAGAACTTACTTTTTCAAGCTGGACTGTGTGGCAAAAAGGTAGATTTTCTGACAAACTGTAATCACAGAATTCCCACGGATGCTTGAGCTCTTCTGTGGCTGAAAGTTATCCAAGAGCAAGACAACCATAACTGTCAAGCACTCAAAAGGCAATTGGACAGACAGGCAGCATGGGTGAGAGCTGAAGAAGTTTCGGTAGTTGGCCAAGGGGTGGGCAGAAAGACAGTCTGGCACTCCTCCTGCTTCCTCCTTGATGATTGTGTTTAAATGTACTTCTCCACTACATTAGACACCCAGATTTTCCTTTCCTTCTTCCTTTTAACTTTAAAAGTTACCTCACCTTTCCTTCTGTGCCCCATTTCCTCAGACCTAGTATTCCTCCAATGCAGAGCAGGGTAAGTAAGAAGAGGCCAGTGGTACTGTTACCTTAAAGTGGGTAAGAAAGAAAGGAGAATCAGAATCACCTAGATTTTCAGGATCAACCTGCTTAATACACAGCTTCTTCAGTGTGCCTCTTTCATTATTCTTAATGGATAATGAGTTAAGTTATTCCTTTAATTGATGCAGCAAAATGTTTCCAACTCTTTCCTTTCCTCAACTTAAAAAAAAAAAAGGAATTAATAAAACAGTATGTATTTAGAAAGTCTTTAACAAAAAGAGATCAGTGCCTGCCCCTCACCTTCTCGCAGGAGGAACCTGGAGACTGCAATGTGGTTTCCCCTCAGTCTCCTCCTGGATGAACCTGAGGTGACCTCAGATGCTCAGATGCCTTCCCTCTAGGCCCTTCACCAACTCTGTAGCCCTCCTTTGGATGCTTTCTAACAGCTTTATATCCTTCAGAACTGCACACAGCATTTGAGGTGATGCAGCACCAGAGCAGAGCAGAGTGGGACAATCCCCTCCCTTGACTGACTGGCAATGCTTTACCTGATGCTCCTCAGGACATGATTGGCCCTCTGGGCTGCCAGGGCACTGCTGACTCATCTTCAACTTGCCATCAATCAGGATCCTCGGGTCCCTTTCCATGACACTGCTGTACGTACATCCTGGGTTGCCACATCCCAGGTGCAAAATCCAGCACTTCCCCTTGTTAAAATTCATATGGTTGGGGATTGCCCAGCTGTCTGATCTTTCTGTGGGGCTTCTCTGCCTTTGAGGGAGTGAACAGCTCCTCCCAATTTAGCGTCGCCAGCAAACTTACCTAGCACACATTTGAGTCCTCAGTCCAAGTCATTTATGAAGATGTTGAAGAGCACAGGACCTAAGATGGAGCTCTGTGGAACCTCACTAGTGACAGGTCACCAGTCTGATGTTACCCCATTCACTATTACCCTCTGTTCTCGATCCATGAGCCAATTGCTCACCCACCACATGATGTGTCCTTCTGGACATTTTGTCCAGAAGGATCCTGTGAGAGACAGTATCAAAAGATAATAACCACTATACACTATAAGCTGAGTGAAGAAGTTATTTTTGGTTTCACCTTAAGGATCTCAAGAGATTCAGTGACACATTGAAACAGGTCATCAAGTCATGTGCTCACAAGCTCAAGCTGAAATGTGAAGATGAAGGCATGGGTATTTCTTACTACTGCCTGACATAAGTAACTAGTGGAAAAGTTAATCACCTTACTATATACATTGACTTATTTTTCTAAATCAAGGAATAAATCTACATAGGTTAGACCCTAAATAAGCTGTCATCCAGAAATGAGTCTCCACTGTGATAAGAGACGCAGCGCAGTTACTATGTATGAACACTGGAAAGTGAAATTTCCTTTCTTCTAATTTGATAATGTAAAATTCTTGTGTTGAACATCCAGGACTGGAAGAGCATTTGTCAGAGAAAAGCATATGGTTTCTCACATAGGGCCGAACAGTACTCTATTATTAACCATCAGACCACTGACTAAATGTAGTGAATGTAAAATTTGAAAAACGCTTATAAGGCTACAGTTGAATAGCCAATTTGGGAATTGAAATTTAGGGTATAAATTGTTTTTCACCCAGGCACCGTATTCTCCTGCTACTGGAAATGAATAATTGACACTGACTTTTGAGAAATTGCTTGTCTCTAAAGTGGGAAAACAAGGCCTTTTGTTTTACAGTGCTTACCAAAATCACAGACATGTTCTGTTCTTCATTTTATCAAGAGTGCCATTCTGGTTTTTGTTTTATTAATGCTGGATATTCATAGATAAAAAGTCTTCTTCTAAGTGGTGAATTTGTAGAGCAAAATTCTCATTTGCTGCCCAACCTCATAAGAAAACAAACCTATAAGGATCTCCAGACAGAAGCAGAAGCCATTGAATTTAGTGCGCGGTCATAACTAAATACGCTTAAGCATATACAAATAGCATTCACATTGCCTTTTTCACTTTATTTTTAGCTCACTATATTGTCTTCTAAATCAATGGAAGTACAATGGTGGGAAAAATTGATTTAAAAATCTAAGGTAAACGTAATATTAATCTAGGAGACAGAAAGATGCAAAGGTGTTTAGATAGATGACAGCAAATAGAATAAAGAAAGTGGGTATTTTCAGTGTCAAAATGTATGAGGCAAGTATTAGAAAGGAAAAAGAAATCTCACAAAATCTGTAAGAATGTGAGAAGCAAAAGTAACGTGATGAGTGAGGCATTCTGTTACAGTCTGTGAAGACTCGTACTCTTAACGGATCCTGAAGTAAGGATCAGATTACACGATATTTTGCAATAGGAATAAAAGACCCTCAGATTCCACACAGACAGATTATATGAGCAAAGTAGCTAAATTAATGAACTGAGGAAAAGCAGGTTGATTAATCTGTAGCTGTTATGACTGTGGTGAGAATCTGATAAAAAGCCAAGAAAAGCAACCATAATAGGAGGCTCCTGTTAAGCTTTCTAGCCAAGAAATGATGTTAAGGTGTAATTTTAATTAGGATTGTGAGTGAAAGACAGCAGAAAGTAGCTTTCACATTTAAGAACTGATGAGTATGAAACATTTTCCATATTGTTCATTGAAGTTTATCCATTTTAATTTTCTGTCTGAATTATTTTTTTTTTTGCATACTGTGAACACTTTTTTGAATATTCATTAGACTATTTTTTTAAACCTTATTCAAGGAAAGAACAATGCCTGAAAAGCAACTGAGCAGGAAGAACTCTTTTTTTTTTTTCTAGTCACGAGAGAAATCTAGCTTATCCAAGTTTAATGTTTGAAAGAATACTCCTAGAGGAGATGTCTTAGTTCTATAAATAATTAGGTATAATTTTAATTGAAGCTTAGAAACCTAAAAAACATTTTAAAAAGTGTAGATTTTTTTAGGAATTGGTATGTCAGTGCCAAAGCCCTCCATTTAGCCCTTGGTCATATTAAATGATTACTTCTGTGGAATATGTGTATAGTGCAGTCCTGTATGCAGTACATAGTGTCATCCTATATATTAACCACTAAGATTTGGTGACATTAATTTAACTTTGACCTGAGTAGCCCTGATATAAATCTTTTCAACAGCTTGCTCACCTTTAGCTGCTGAAAGATTCTGCAAAGCCTTATCACTGCTGTCTTTGTACTCTTACCTTAGGAAAGCTGCAGCAACATAGACATCAAGTAGCTAGGAAAACATCTGCATGTGCATTACATTTACTTCTTCAGGTTCAGCTCAGCTAATGAGCTGGCTGCTTCCATGTAAATCAAGTCAACTAAAAACAGTTAATGCTTTCATCAGGTGAACAGTGCTCTGGAGTCTCTTTGAAGGTGGGACCGCGTTCACTGCAGTGGCTGAATGTTGCCCATATAAACACCCCATCTCAGAGATGTTGTTCTGTTTTTCATACAGACTTACTGTTGTTGGGAGGAAGCGTGCCAATGTTCCAGGTACCAGAGGCCAGACCAATTTACTTTGAATTTGTGGAAAGGAGGGAAGAAAGAAAACACCCAACAAAAATCCCATGAGTGGTTTTGGAGACCTTAACAAAATAGAAAGCATGAAAAGCTGAGATCACACCTGGGATTTATCACTGTGTTTTGATAAACTTTTGCATGTAGCCAACACTCTGTCCTGCACTGAGGATTCAGTGAAATTACAGCACACATACTCTCAATGGAGTTTGTAAGATCAACTTTACACTTGAGTGTTTTTGACTGATTAGTTACTTGCACAGACAAGTGCGTTCAGAGGAAGGTGACTTTTTCTTCTCACGAAAGTTAAGCATGAGAAGTATTACTAGGCAGCGTGACCCTAATTAGAAAAATGGAAATTGGTAATCTGTTTCAACCTTAATTTAAAGGTAATTTTTTGATCTTCTTATAGAGTAATAGATCCAATCTACTTAATATCAAATTGATGTGTCGATCAATTGCCTTGCCAGTAAGGGAGAGGTCCATAAAAAAAAAGATTTAAAGATTACTTAGTCTCAGGTGACTTGTCTATGGCCTTTCACAGTGCATGAGCTCTGTTATCCACTTGGAAAAGTCAGGAAGAGTTCTAGTTAATAAACTTTAGAATAATTTTTCTATTACTGTATATTTCACTGTTTATGCAAAAATAGGACAGCTTTGACTTGAGAGCTGCTAACAGCTGTATCCTTAGAATATTCTGTGTTCTATCAGGCCCTGCCTGAAAGTCTAATGTATTCATGGGAAGATCTGACTGTCCTTCCCTGTGGTCACACTATCTAAAATGACCTTTTCAACATATGTTCCAGGTCACAGTCCCTGTCCTGTGAGTCTATGTTCCTTTTTTACTAATGCTGCATGTTTCCATTTGTCTGTGTTTTAAAACATGCACTTTCCATAAAGTAAGTTGAGAAAAACATGAAGATTACTCTATGTAAGCAATCTGTTATCTTTGCATTTAGCAATTATATAGTCTTTGTATCTTTATTTCTTGAATTTTACCAGACATAATTTTGTCTTTTGTTCGGATAATTTATGAAAGATATTTAACAGTATTTTACAAGGATCTATCTCCATTCAGAACCTTCTTAGAAATATGTACACTGGAGGATGAGAACAATCTGAGAACAATTAGTTAATTGTATTTTAACTGATTTTTTGTGTACATTGTTGATTCTGAATTCTTCTTAGAAGACAAATATTAAATCAAACCAGGAGTCTCTCACAGTATGTAGTTGTAAGTTCTGTCTTATGTAGAGATCTAGAAATGGGATTAACACTGCTGCTATCTTTTATACCTTTTACCTATATGGCTCCTATAATATATTAAAATGCACTTTTAAGAATGTCATATGTATCAAGCACAGTTTTCTTTCCAGGGCTTCAGTTCACAGGAAGCTTCTTTCTAAAATTAGGTTTTCTGCTTGCTTAGATAAGAATAACTGAGTGAAAAAAACAGTAGCCAACATGGTGATACTGCCATTTAAACTGCAGTTTTGGTGACAAGCATAGGATACCCTCTAAATTTACCTGCAGTCATGTCAGTAATACAGATTCCATTATGTGCTATTTTGCTTTAGTATAAAAAAAAAAAAAAAAAGAGCACTTCTGAATAAATTGGAAAGATGACAGTCAACTATTTATTTGAAAAGAACTGAAAAATGGTGTATGTAAACATAAGCTCTTTGTAACTCCAGATACCACAATATCAGTTGCCTGGTGTGTTTCTGGCAATCCAAGGATAAGTGACAGAGTACAATGAAATGTTAAATTAACCTGTAAGGGGTTCCTAAGGATAGAGGATACATTTTATTTAAAGAAAGTAACATTGTGCCTCATGCCAAACTGAAGTAATTTCCTTCCGCTTTCTATGCTTCCTAGGCTTCCAGATTTATAATTTTTAATGGCATTTGCCAGAGCTCACCTGAAGAAAGCATTACTCAAAGTCTAAAGGAAATATTTTTGCTCAGAATCCAGACCCATAAAGAATAAGTACTGTATGTTAAAGGAAAAAACCCTGTAATTTTACTACTAATTATGCACATAAGTCGAATAAATAGACCACTGTTACTGTGTTGAATAGAAAATTCACACATTGCTGCTTACAGCAATGCACTGGGGCTGCTTTCTCTATCACTAACCTAATTAAGGGATTTCTTACCATGTAAAGTTTGTCTTTTTTGGGAAGCCAAAGTAGATTGTGTGAAAGAGAATATACACATAATCCCACTGACTGGGAGAACTCTTAGTTTAAGTATCTGCTTCAGTCAGTTATTCATTCAAGAACTCAGCTATTTCTTGTTAGAAATAAAGGAGCTTTAGTTTAAATGAATTTACTTAAAATGTATAATTCGGTAGTTTCAGAAGGATTGTGTTGGCAACACTGATATTAATAAATTATTTCAAGGTCAAAAGGCCCAAAAATTAACCAGCAGGCACTGGTCTCACAAGGGCATATATGAGTGTAAATTTAGTAGTACAGTACCTCTTTTAGACACAAAACTATCATGCAGCTTCTGCTTAAAACTGTAGGAGCATAAATTCCCCTGACACTTAAATTTCCATTAATAAAGCATTTTCAGTGGCTCCATCTGCTACAGAGCCCTGTAGGTTCTGGCAGCACTGGCACACATGGTAGTTACATGGGTCAGGGACTTCAGTCCCTTTGCAGAGTGTGACTGTTTATCTTGCAGTGAGCCCTTTCCAGCACAATGGCTTCCCTTGTGCCACCTGGAAGGGATACATGCAGGAATACAGCTTGAGTGTATCAATTCTGCCAAGTAATAAGGTAAACACTGGGGAGTTACTTGAGTCCTTTATTTCATGTGTGGTGGCATTAACAAAGAATGGAAACCTTTTGCAGTGCTACACTATTCAGACTTTCTCTCTCCATCAGCATAAAACCATGCAATGAAAATTGAAGGACCCGAGAAAGAAGGCTGAAACTTTATTACATCATACATCCCTCTCCATGAAAAACATGAAACTTGATTGAAACCTGATATTCTTGGGAATGTATGAGGATAATACAACTTCAGTATGAAATAATCACAGAATCATTTTTTCCTAATACTAGACAATTTTATTTATTTATTTATTTATTTATTTAATTATTTATATAATTATTAATTTATTAACCCAGGAAAGAAGTACGACCTCTGTCTTTCCTTCTTTTTCAACTTGGATTTACTAGCCAACAAATCCCTCAACTATGTCCTGGTTTCTTCAGTCCTGTTTACAGAAAAGTAAACAGTGCTCCCATCCAGCATCTCTTTTCTTAGTATGCAGTGTTATCCAAGAATACTTCACAGCAAATTAGACATGCAGATGAGTCACTGATTTCAACAGTGACCTATATCTGCCTGTTTTATGTGTAAGAATATTTTATACAGATATTTGATTTGGTTTCATTCATTCTTGAGCTGTGGCTCCTCCTGTTCAGTATGTTGAGGACCAAGCAGGTGAACTGCCTGCTGCCTTTGGCTGGGGCTATGAGGTGCATGTCAGTGATGCTGGTCACAGGCAAATCAAGTCACCCTGAAGCAGTTAACGATACTTGTGCCTGACCTCCTGAGTATTTTGAGTGGTCTATGTAGCGTATAAGGTCTGAAATTCACTTTTATTCCACAGGAAATTTGGGTTCACAGGATCTCCATGTCCTGGGTTTCTGAGTTCTGTAGTGAATTTCCCAGTTTGTTTTTTTTTTTTTACGCTATGAATTCTAAGGTTTTTATAGTGCAAAAAGTCATTGGTTGTTGTTTCTTAGGGGAATGTGAAGCCTCTGCCCTCAATATCACGAATCAAAATTAACACAGCATGGAAACAATAAAAATTTTTAATGATACATGAGCTTAGTCAAGTTTTTATGTCACTTCAGATGACTATAATGCAGAAAGGACAATACCTGGTGGAACTCATTTGCATTCTTGTTCCTTGTCTCAGGGGTGATCAAAGTCTAGTGGTCAAAGACAGGCCAAATCTGAATGTTTCACACAGTCCATAGGTAGTGTTTGATTTCTATATTTGAAGAGGTAGGATCTGCAAACAGAAATGATCTATTATGAACAGCCCATTATTGCTGTTGCTCAGACAGAAGGACAGGAAGAGCATTAGAGGTTTCAATGAACGATTTAATTTCTGCACAATACCCTTGCTAAATCTGCTTCAGCATTGCCTCTGCTTTAATGACATTGGTTCAGCTTCAGGGAACCCTGATAAAAGGCAGTTTAGTACTGCATAGAAGACATTTAGATTATATTTAAAATATAGTTCTTTGAAAATTAGTTACTTTAAATCGATAAAACAACCTTATTTTGCCATCACTGAAGCTTACCTTCCTGGAGGGTAGGAGCTTTGATTCCAGTGGCCACATTCCCACTGACTTCAGAGCTTTGGCATAAGACTTCTAATCCTTATCATGTTGGCTTTGATACTGAACTTTTCCTTTATATAGCATTTATTTCATTTCTATATTTATTTAAATAACTTCAAGGCAATGACAGAGAAAAAAGTGGAGTGGAGCACCTATATGAGTCCAGATTCCATTCCTATACTACAAACAGGCCTGGGCTATTACAAAATGGAGGAGGAGCCTGTTATTATCCTCATTCTATATATTCAAGTTATAGGTAATGGATTATTTTGCAGGGTGAAATGCACTTAATGCTTATATTAATCAAAATTATTAAGCTTATATTTATTATAAAACAGAAACATTAACTGTAAGCAGTGACAATTTTAGTCTTCCATTTCACTTTGGTTTTGCTGAAAAAAATATTTGCTAAATAATTGTGAGATATTTAAATTAAAAACATAGAATCAGAAAAAAAATCATAAATTGGAAAAAAAATTGTGACTCAACTTTGTTCCTGCAGCTCAAAAATAAGATACTAAATTGCCTCTTTTCTTGAAAAAAATTGGTGAAGAAATACCTGCATATTAATATGAATGTATTGCGCATGTGCTCGAAAATTACTAAGTTCTTAAAGTATTGCAGGAACTGCAAAGAAATTGGGGCAAATGATAAACAACTGAGGAAATTATTTGTTCTGGGGACTTTGGTTAAGAGGGAATTTAAGTAAATTGGGAGGATGGGAGTTTAATAAATACACTGGCTGTGTACACAAATACATCCCCAAAAGTATGTCATTGAAGGAGAGATAATGAGATACTGAAAACTGATGTGTTTTTAACCTTCCCCCCTTTCCATTCCAGCAGTTTTGCTTTCTAAGGGGCATGTTTGCACATCTGGTTGGAGGCAAGAGATCAGGCTGAAAAGACACCTCCCTGACCATGACTGGGGGAACTAAAACCAGAATACATTTCAAAAACATACTGAATAGATTAGCCATATGTTTTCAGTGAATTTCATTTGTTTTTACAGACAGAAAACAAAAAACTTCTTTTACAGGTGAACATTCAGCTCTGGGATTTGAGACTGTAAGTGCAGAAATATCGAGAAATGGCAAAATAGAGGATTACGGTGAATGTGCTTATTCACCATAGTGCACCTGGCATTTAGACTCAGTATTCATGTTCCTTCTTCAGTCTTCATTATCTCAACAGCTGTTTTCCAAGACATCAGACACTGTCCCTGTTCCGTTTGACACTATATGCATGCATATAGGAATGCTACTGTGGGACTGTGACTCTTTTAAACTAATCTGTTATTGTCTTTAATATACTGACCCTAAATAGTATTTTGGAATGTCTTTATGCTGAAGCATAAAACAATAATTTGCTGTTTTTTTTTTTTTTTTACTGTCTCTGTCAAGCTGTAAGGTTTGGTTAATCTATGGTCAAAATATGGATAAAATTATGAACTTTCTTTTGCATAAAATCCAGAGAAGCAGCAAAAATGGACAGACTGCTACTGAAATGTGATTTCAAGGGAAGCCAGCGACCATTCTGAGCAGTGAAGGGATGTTTTAGACTCCCATTCTCACATCTTTCCCTTATGATTCTTTTTATGTGAGCTCATTGCACCTCACATAAAAGTTTACTATAAACTGTTTGGGATATGGAATGTACCTTCCTGTGTGCTCCCTCAATTAAAATACTTACTAAAAAGAGCTAAGGTATACATACAGAAAAAGGCATATAGCTGTGTAGGAAGAACCCAACAGTGAAGCTATCCCTATTCAAATTCTGGGCAGGTTTTCTTTCAGATCTGGATCTAAACTCCATGGTTCATAGCTTCATGTACAGGTCAGCTGGTGGCAGCCAGCAGGAGAAAAGACAGTATAATAGTAATGAGAGAATCCTCCTAGGAAAACCAGTAAAGCAATCCTGCTGCTGCCACCTTCCCACCTTGTTATGGGAAGGAGTAGGTAATGTAGATGTGGCCTTCCCCATTGCCATAGTAGTTGAAGGCACATTATCCATCATCCTCGGGTCTGTCATGATATTTCAGGTTTAACTGTTTTGGCTTAAAAATACCAAGTGATGGTGTTTGATTTTGGAAAAGTCAACATAGTTTTCAATGAATGTCAGAAATTCTTGCTTTCTAAAATCACTCCCAATATTAAAACCAACTACTGCCTCTTGGAAGCTAAATTTTATCCGGGATCATATGGCCTCCTGTGAGTTAAAGGTTTTGAAAGAACCACATGCTGGTCAGGGTGGTGCCAAAACTGCAGCCTGAATTTAATCTTTGGTTTTCATTTGTGTCTCTGAACCATGAGGACATTGTTTTCTGTAAAAGTTGAGAAAGAAAAAAACTTAAGTTCATGGCTGCAGTTTTACTGTTAGCTTGAGGACATGTTGCAACCGAGTCATTGTGAGGCCCTGCACTGTAGCATTCTTTGGAATTATTCTAGGAACTGTAAATGGATTTATTCCTAATCTTTGTAGGCAGAAATCTATTTAGGGACAAAATATTTCGCATTATTGGCATTTCAGTTGTTTAGAAGCCCATTAAACTGCAGGGCAATTATCACCTATTTCCTCATGAACACAGGCATCCTTATCGTTATTATTGGAAGCATCTATTAAATTTAATAGTGACTGGAAGTCTCAGAAGATACCTAGGAAAAATGATGGTAACTGTAATTCCACCCTTATATCATATTTATTTGAAATCTGGAACTATAGTGGGTTTTTTGCAAATTATTTACTGTCACAATTTAAATAACTTGTAGATGTACTTTAATATTTGCCATTTTTATATTGTCTGTGAACAGTTTGCAATTTTCATAAAGCAAGTAATCAAATATGACTTTGGAATAATAGTTGACTTTAGCTTGGTTTCTTGTAGTCCATTATTTATGTTTGATGTTTAAAATTCAGACTGTTTTGCTTGCATATTCATGAAGTTAGGCCTATTTTAGTTTTCACTTACAGATATTAACAAAATAGTCCTGATAATGATCTCCTAACCTCCTGACTCCTGGAAAAAATTGAAGTAAGCTGTTACTTTGCGACATTTTACCTCCAGAACACTAAGACTTATAGAATCCTTTTAAAATTTTTTTTCCACAGATGTTTGATACTTCATGTGTCTTGACTGGTAATTTCTGACCTGTACTAGAATTAGTTCAGATACATATCCTTTCTGTTTAAAAAATGCATGAACTTGTTACTGAAAAGGTTTATGTAGTTTGTACATTTCTTCTATGAAATAAATCTGTGAAATGATCAGTCAACCACTGTATATTGCCAAGAGTCTCGCAATCCAGCATTCAACACTTAATGCATACAGAGTCCTTCTGTGCTCCGTAGGTGACAGTGCCTGAGGAGGTATACTACAGGAAGCAGAAAGCTCCCTTCCTCATCACTAATGTCCTTGGCTGCAGACACTGCAAGGTAAGATGCCTTAAAATGGTGTGAGACACAGAGTGGCAGTTGTGTATTTTCATGTGAGATTGTTTATTTTTAAAGCCTGAAGGAAAGGAGGTATAGATTTCCTGTATTCCATAAATACAGCTAGGTCCCTGGATAGTATAACCTTGTGGTTCTCCAAGAGGAAATTCCATGTAACTTTATGTGATTATTAGACTCTGTCACTCAGCTTGTTTTTATCATCTCCTGAAAGAAAGAAAAAGAAATGGCCAGTCTTCGCAAGCGAAGATTTGGGAAAGGTCATAAACCCTTCAAGCCTGCGCAGTGGATTTTTTTTTAGGTGAGACACAGCGTGCGCTGAACTGAGCCCACCCTTTAATCCTGAGGTTCATCTGCCGGGGCCGAGCAAAGCTTGGACAGTGGCAGTGAGGTCCTGCAGGACGTAGGTTTGTTTAGAGTGACCTTCTCTTAGCTGGATTGCCTTCCATGGCTGACGAGCTCCAACTGCCCGGGGGGCCGGGAATCGAACCCGGGTCGCAGCGGTAAGAGTCCTGCACTCTAACCACTAGACCACCAGAGGCCCATCTCCTGAAAGACTGTTAGGAGAAAAGTGAAAGGTTAAGGAGAAATTAGGGCTTAGTCTCAGGATGTACTGAATGCTTCACATATATGCTCTTCCTCCAGAAAAGTTAAGAGAAAGTAAAGTTCAGCTTTTCACAGCAGGTGGTTTGCACCTATGAAGATCAGCTCTGTCTGCATCAGCAACATTTCCCTCCACGCCCTGCGGTCTTCATGAAATGGTGAAATGAAGTTAAGAGATACAGTTCAGTGGAGATACACTGAGATACAGCGGAAAGACCTCCACTGAGCACTATGGTGACTGGTTTGGGTGATTCAACATCAAGCACTCTTTCCTCTAAATAAATAAAAGCCAATATTCCAGCAGACCACATCAGGACAAGAATCTATGAGCAGGTCTGCATTTTAGACAGAAGATCTGGTGGTTAGTTTTTGAAAATAAGTGAGTTTTAACCTCAATACTCTGCCTAAAAGCTAATCTAGGAAAACTGATTCTGTGTTCATAAACTTCCCCTCCAAGTTTGTTTGGAAAACACACAATAATCTTCATGCTTCATTCTGCCCATGGTTTGGGCCTGTAGTTTTTAACTTGCTATTTTTGCTTTGGAGCAGTTATAAGGACACTACCTGTAGATTATGTTTAGACATAAGGAGAAATTTTCATCCCACTAAAGTCGCAGGAAGTTCTGCCATAGACATTGGTCCAGATTTTAAGTGTTTTGACTATCTCAACATTGGCACATAGTAAATGAAAAGCATTAATTCTGTGTGGTGTGTCTATTTCCAGCACCACCATAGTATAACTTGGATGAACCTGCAACAAAATGTTATAGGTACTCTTCATTCAGGTAATTGACACTTAATCTGTTTTGCCTGTCAGATATTTCAATGTGTATCTATAACAAATTTTTGGTAGCATTTAGCATGTTGCTTTTTTCAAAATTGTAAATAAATTTTGTTTTCCCTTCCAATGTAACATGCAGATTATAGAATTGTGTTCATCTGATGAATTTTAATTTGTCCAGCTGTCCACTGCCAAGATCCTATTGCTGTTGCTGACATTCTTCCTAATGAGATCCCTGCAATTCATTTAAACTCAGAATATCGCAGTAATGTTGTCTTGACAACAAAATGATTTACATTTAATTCTTCATTGAAAAATTAAAGGGTTTATTTTTCCCTCCAGAACAGTAAACTGGCAATACAAGTGGATGTTCTGATAGAAGACTCAAATATGTTCACTACTATCTCTGACAATTGTAGTACTTTTAGATAGCAGGATGGGAACACCAAGAGGGCACCATTATTCTGGGCTAAAATAAAGCTTCAGGGAGTTCATCTGAAATTTAATGTGGAGAGGTAATCATACCTTTTTCTTTTTTTCTGTATTAAGGGCTGTTGTCCATTTCTTACTTTTGAGTATCTTATGTAACAGGGCAAAACATAGAAATGTTTGGTAGTCGACTTTCATTTAATCCATGAACTTCGTATTACTATTGTGTTCAAAGGGAAGCAAAAATGGAGATCAATTATCCAAACTTTTCCAAGATCAGAAAACATAGGGCAGGACAATTGAACTCATTAGGATGAGACAAACTCACCATTTTACAAGTGAATAACTGGGCATATTCAAAATAATAATCTATCACAGAACCTCCAAACCCCTAAACAATTAATTATACTAGTTAAATTATACCAGATCTTTTAAAAAACAAGAGATTTAATTAAGGGGGATCTGGATTTCTTTGAGGAATTTGACTCCTATGTGCTGTTTAAAGATGGAAAGGGCCTTTTACTTGTCCATTAGACTTTGCAGCATTAGCCGAAACCTCCCTAATAATTTACAAAACAAACAAAAAATAAGATTTTAACACAGGAAGACAAAGATTGTATCTGTTTGCAAGGCAAAAATAGTATTTACTGAAAATACATTTAAATTATATATTATAAAAGAGCTTGTAGCTAGAATTTCACTTCAAAACTTATCTGTACAGAGCACATTATACTTAGGCAAGTGTCTTGAAATAAATATACTATGGTTACCATTAGACATTCCCATTTGCCAACAGTTACCACATGAAACATCTGAGATCACAAATGTTTCCCCTGCAATTAGAATGGGTCTTATATTTGTGATAATTTTGTGGTAACCAATGAGAATGTTCTTTGTGTATGATTTCCACAGTACTTGGACAACATATTGGAAAAAACAAAGCAAAAACCGGAACAATGTTTAAGATTTGACTGGAATAAAAGTCATTATACCAAAAATCTAACCTGTACCATCAGCAGATGGCTAACAAAAATACAGAGGTCAAGACACTTTGTATCTTTAGATATTCACTTTAGCTTCTACTTTGCAAAAATAGAAATGGATGTATCCAAGCAACTCAAAATTAGAAGGCAAATTTTGAAAAACACTGGTGGAAAACTCATGCCCCCTGTAACCCGAGAGATATTTCCAGGAGTCATGTACACATGTCATGTGATAAGTCCCCTCATCAGTAAAAGTGTGTCAAGTAGGTCCAAAAAAAGAAATACTCAATACTTGCAGAGTGTGCTACCACTACTTCACCACCAGGGAGTGACTATCCCATTGCATTTAACCACAGTTTTCAGGTGCTTTGACCAAAGATTTGTGTCCTTAGTGGCTGTATTTATCATGAGAAACAGCTCTTTTCTCTGCATTAATTTCTTTGACTCAAAATATTGCTTTAGGCAAAGAGCTTCTCTTTCCAGGTTATGCTCTCATACGGAAATGAAAAACAGCTCATGTTGTAATGAGAACGGGTTTCTGATGTTTTCGTCTTCTAGTGTCCCAGAAACAGGTACAGATGAAAAAACAGGAAAAAATGTTTAGTCCAAGGGGTGAGTAAAGCTTCATTCAATCTCAACCAGTTCAACAGTTCCTCAGTCTTCTTATCTCCCATGATTTCCTAGTAGTTTCAGATGATTCTAAGTTTTGTTTCCCATCAGTACAAGTTTAAAAGATACACTCTCACTCTACCAAATTGTCAGTTCAAGTCATACCAATTACAAGAAATTATTTTAATTCATAATGTTCCTCTGAAATGAACCTAAATATCAAATAAAAGTGTATAAAAGAACAAAACATATAATAACATGACAGGCAATTACCACATAGTATGTTAATGGCTCAAAACATCTTCTGGGCAAGATGCATTGAACCTTCATAAAACAAAAAGAAATATGTAGATACCAGATTGTGCTCTGGGTCTAAAGACTTGATCACCACAAAATTTGGTATTACAGTCCTGAATATTTCTTTTTTTCTTTCTACATAGAAATTTCCTTCCCTTACATAAAACCCAGCTACAACACAGGTTTCTATACTCATTGGGATACTCTGCTAACTTTGCTCCTCTTGAGGTAGTGATACAATTAGATTTATAAAGTGATGCTTGTCACAGTAGATGCTCCTGTGATTACCATGAGATGTGCTCTGAAGATCCCACTCATGTCTGCTAAGGCATAACAAGGTGGGAAGCTGAAGCTGTACCAAGTATGTAGTATGAACTCAAGTCAAGTAAAATGTAAATAAGAGCATTCATTTATAATATCCAAAATGGACAACGTAATTGTCAATTTTTATAAAGGAGGTGAAAAAAGTAAGCAATCAGCCAGCTTCTAGAATTGATACTGGTCAGAGTATCAGTAACTTATTGGTGTTTGAATCCTGATCATATTACTACCAATAATAATTAAAGAACCATGACCACTGTTTTGTTCTTGCACTCCTGATCTCACACATGCCAGTCTGTGTATTCCAGAGCGGATTAGCAGGGACGTGGGCAGTAGAGGACTAATGCACAATTTTCAAGAATGGCAATTCACTGAATGTAATGCTGAAAGCAGATTTAATTAATTCGACCTATTAGATTAATAAAAATATTTATATATAGTGCATATGACATGGGAATATTTTCTGTGTATTGCAGCTGTAAATACCTGTTCCCTAGACAGCATGATTTGGTATAGGGCAAACAGTTAATTTAAGAATAGCCCCACGCACGAGTACAGGCTGGGGACTGACCTGGAAGACAGCTCTGCAGAGAAGGAACTGGTGGAAAACAAGCTGTCCATGAGCCAGCAGTGTGCCCTTGTGGCCACAAAGGCCAGTGGTATCCTGGGGTACATTAGGAAAAGCATTGCCAGCTGGTCAAGGGAGGTACTTGACTCAGCCCTGATGAGGCTGCCTCTGGAGAGCTGTGTCGTGTTTTGGGCTCCTCACTATAAGAGAGACGTGGAGCTCATGGAGTGGATCAAGTGGAGGGCTGAGCACCTCACATACGAGGAAAGGCTGAGGGAAGTGGGCCTGTTTATCCCGGAGAAGAGGCAACTGAGAGGGGAATCATATCAATATATACAAATACCTTAAGGCCAGATGTCAAGAACCCTTTTCAGTAGTGCCCAGTGACAGGACAAAAGAACAATGAGCATAAACTGAAATATCTGAATATAAAGAAAAACTTCTTTTCTTTGAGGGTGAAAAAGCACTGCAACAGGCTGCCCAGAGAGTTTGTAGGGTATCATTCCCTGGAGATATTCAAAACCCGCCTGCACACAATCCTGTGAAATCTGTTCTGGGTGACCCTGCCTTAGCAGGGTGAAAGGACTGGGTGATCTCCAGAGGTTCCTTCCAATCCCAACCATTCTGTGAATCTGTCTGATTTTGTGATACTGTAATTGCTTCTAGTTTTCTAATCACTGTCCAGTCACCATAGTCTACCTAATGACTACCTAAAGCCAAACCTAGCTCTTGGCTTGAAATTCCCCAAAACTTGGTAATGTCAAACCTGAATTTTATGTGAGGCTTATCTGTGATTTTATGCTTATTTCACTGTATTTTTAAACATTTTTTTTTTTATCATAACCAGACATGTACCTTGAGAGGTACTTAACAGGCAATGCCAGAAAATGCAAACGACAGTGCTAATTTGTTCTGTTCAGTGGTGTAAACCTTCAACTAGAGACTAATAAGCTGTTACCTTATGTAGGGCATCTTTAAATGCTTGGTGTTTACAACATACTACTTGTATATATATACATATATGTAAATAGAGTTTTGTTACGGAGCCCTATGCACCTTATGGCAGGCACTGTTGTAGGTTAATATGATAGAATTAAGATGAAACTAAACAGCACATCCTTGTTTCAAAGGACAATAACAGCTTAAGATTTCAGGAGTATGGATTTCATTCTGAGAAACATTGAGGATCCTCCTAACTAAAAGTCCTGCTAAAATGCATGACTAATGAAGATTTATTAACTTGAAGCCAATTGAAAGAAGTTGAAATTATTCCTGCAGTTTTTACTTTGCTCACGTAAAAAGTCAAGAGTAACTGTAGCTTTTGGATTGATTTTTAGCTTAGGATTTCCATTTTTCACTTTCCATCAATGTCCCTTAGAGTACAGTGAGAAGAGTACAAGAACTTAAAGTGGGTTGTGCAGGCCACCATGGTACTCCTGAGTATCCATAGATGTTCTTTACTCTGTATCTTAGTTAAAAAGAGGAAGAACATGAGTTCATTGTACCTGAACAGGAACTGCCTATTGCTTTATTTTTTGGAACTCCATTGTTTAATTCAGCCACAAAAGGACTCAGAAGAACTATGTACTTTAACAATGTGGACTGTAAATTGATACAAAACATTCGTAAGTATGTGTTCTCCTTTCTTGTTCCTGTTAATGCATTTTTAAAATTATGGTGGTGGGATTCAGTAATGTACCTTCTGCATCTTTGCTCTTTGAGGGGCTAAGAGTAATTGCCATTCAATAATTGCCATTCAAAAATCAACTGGAAAAGACAAAAATTCCTGCAAAAGACTTCATCTTAAAAAGAGTTTACAGCAAGAAAAATAATAACACCTCATAGCAATAATTCATGTTTTAAAATACAAGACATTTCAACTTATTGAGCACACAAGAAAATTATAATGTTTAACTATTTTAACTAGTCATTCCTTCCTGCCTTCTTGCCTTCCTTTCTCATATTTTGGAAACCAACTAACATTCTTCCTAAAAATTACCTAAAAACTGTTCTTGGCTAGCCAATATGTGAGCCGAGGTTTTGATACTGAAAGCATGTTAATGGCCAAATTATAAACCCTTGAGAATTAGACTTCAGAAGACAAACATTAACAGACCCTTAACTGCAGGAGCACAAACCAAGATGCTATAAATTATGGGGTGCTAGTGTTAAAAGCACTGGCTTCCTGGTATCTGGCACCCAAAACCTTTTCATTTGCGTGTATATCAGGCTGCAGAGAGGTTGCCACTTGCCACTTGGCCAGTATTCAGCTGGCTGAGATGTCTGTTTTAAACTCAGGCCAATCGATGGCTCAGGCCTGCAACTAAATATTTTGTTGTTATGCCATGACAAATATTTACCCTTCTCTGTTTTTTTCTCTTTCCTTCATTCGTTAACTCCTCTACCTAGGGTTTTTATGACATAATACTTGCCAGGTTTTGCATCTATATGTATTAAAAATTCTGGCCCAGTATTTTAATGAGCTAATTTCCATCTTTATAAGTGTACATACAGCCAGGATAGCTTCATGGATTTCTCATGGATCATGGGCAGTACTTGTCATATGCCTTCCTTTGCATGAGCACATGCTGTGTTTGATACCAGGGCCAAAGGGAAATTTGAACACAGGCATCTCAAAAACTTTGTAGTTACAGCCTTTATTAAGCTGAAATAGTTGGGAATTTACATGTCCTCTGTTGACCAATATCTACAATGTGACACAATTCTCTGCCTATGCCTTGTACAATTGTGACATAGTGTAAGAAGTATAACATCTCTGTTCCCATATGCTGTTTGCTGATTATGGCAGCAACAAAGCTTTTGGATACAGTCAGCCAATCCAAGTGCAAGGCTTGTAGTATGTTCTTTCCAAAGAAGTAAACAATGGCTCTGCCCTCTATGCTTAGCTCTGCCTTAGGTGAACTTTCATATATGGGAAATGATTGTCTGCACACTGAGCGGAAATTCACACTTAGCATTGTTGTTTCCTGGTCTGATATAATTTTGCTGCTTTTATCACTAAGGGACACACTCTTCAAATTTATTGAACTGAACCAGACAAAAAGTACTAAAGCAGGAAATGCTAGAATGTGTCATAAGCAACTTCTTGAACATTGCTTTTGTACCTGTTTATTCCTTCCCATGTATTTAAAGTGTAAGAAAACAGTTGTAATATGTATTAACTCTTTCTGGTGAAGAAAACCAGCCCAACTCTTGTCATTTCTAGAGTGCTGAAGCCTCTTCCCTCAAGAAACACCTCACATCCACTGAGCTGACTCTGGCAGGTGCCATTCAGCCTCCTTAGAGCTGAATGAAAATATTCCACACAGAGAACTTGTCTAAGGTTAAGATTCTTTTCCACACAGGGTTTGGGAGTGATGCCTTAATAGTTTCAGCAAATCTCCAGGATCAAGAGTTAAACAAATGATGCTGTGATGTGTCAGTAGTTCCTTCCTTGCCGCTGCTTTTTACTGCTCTGTTGGTTGCATGTGTCTGACCCTGAAACCATTCATAAGTAACAACTGAGTATGGCCTATCCAAAATGAAGTCTCCTTTGGAGACTTCCAAGGATATAAAGGCATAATAACTATTTTACTCTGCCTGTGACCATAGACCTATACCCACTGTTTTTTATTTGCAAGTATGCTGGACAAAATGAACTGGACTATAGGAGAAAAATACCTGATTTTTAAGACATTTGTATTTATTGTTTCACTGCAATAATAAGGTACTTATTAAATTTGAGGCCAGACTAGCTCTCAATGAAGACTAGGTTTCACTAGATTAGACTTCACTATGCTTCCTAGGCTTTACATGTGTTCATGGCCCTGTGGGAGGACAAAAATGTTTCCACAGATATATCACATAACATGGTTGGACAAAGCCAATGAATATGATGCAAGATTTCTCTGCAGAATTCTCTATTATTTGAGGGGGATCTGTAAGTACTAATATAGTCAACAAACCTGAATAGTCAAGAATATTAACCCTGAGTCCTTCTGTGTTTAATCATAGGGTGCATCTCTGACAAGACATTATTTGCTCTCAAATGTTGAAAGATTATTTGTTTGGAGCCTGCTGTTTGTATTCATAAAATCTTCCTCCAGCCAACATCTTATTTACACATTTGTAAACCATTTTGTTGACCTGCATGTAATCAGCTGTGATGTCAGATAGCAGTGCTTTAAATAAGAATGCTCTGACATTGGTTAAAAAGTCAGTTTCTGTAAGGGCAACAAGTTGCACAGGAGAGTAACACTGAAGAATTAAGGACAGTAACTTCTTAAACTGCTATAATGTCATCTTCTGGTGCTCATCTGAACTCCATCCATATAAACAATAGTCTGATGAAAAACCCTGTTCCAGTAATAGCCTGTGCCCTTACTTCAAGGGCTAGTTAAAGGCCACAGAGAATTGTGTGATAACAGTTACACTCTACACAGTCCCATGGGAAGTCGTAAAATAATAGATCAGATTTAATTCCTCACTCCAATGCATAATAAATTGCCTCTTATTGTTTTGGTTTTGTTTGGGTTTTTGTTTGTTTGGTCTGCTTTTTTTTCAAAATTAGTGAGGTGCAGAACTAAATCACTTGTCTTTCATTAGGAGAAACCTTAAGCTAGGACTCTGTATGAGAATAATGGAACATAGAGCACAGCCTTACATGTAGGGAATATCAGCTATTGTTCTGTTCATTATTTGTAGCATGTGGCATTCTCCGCATGTGGACATAAAATGTGCTAAACAGGCAGGAGGAATGGTAATATTTAATAATAACCATTGTACCTCATATATTTATATGTATATTCACAGGGCAAGTAAGCAGTGCTACTTGATGAAGTAAAGCAAAACAAATTGAGACTGCTTATAAGGAAAACATTACTTGATTGCAGCAATATACTAGGCTATGGAATAGCTTCCCAAGGGGAGAACAGGAAGCTTATTGTCTGAATCATTTAAAAAAGACTTCCATAAAGTTCTGGAAAATATAATGTAGAAACAATAACAATTTGGCAGAAGATGAAGCCTCTTACTTAACACATCTAACTCTTCTTGAATATCTATGTTTTTGTAAGTTTGAGCCAGATAATAAACCTGGGAGTTAATATGCTCTGTCACAAAGACCCATGAATTTGTTCTCAGTCTGATTCCAGTTTAGAACTGGACTCTGAAATTAGGAAGCCCAGCTATAAAGCAGGGTTTACTTTTTACAGGAAAGCACAAAGTCAAATTTGTGTCTTAATTCGAAAAAATGGAACAGGTTCTTCTCTGGTATAGGTGTATTTTGCAAACTTCTAAGAACCTGAACTGAGTCAAAAGTGGGTTGGGGGTAAAGTTGGAATGTTATGAATTTAGGTGAAAATTTGCAAAATTCAAATAAAGTCTGTCTGGATTTCACTTGTTACCCTTTGATTTTGCTAAAAGTCAAGCCAAAGGGATACAAATGTATATGGACTAAAACTAGAACATACACAAAAAGTGTTCTGCGTTTGTTCAGATGCATCCAGTATTTGTATATAAACAGTACTATGGCTCCTTCTTACCAGTAATTACAGATACAGTGGTAAGAAAAAATTCAGAGAACTGAAACAACAAAAAACTCAAACAGAGTTCATAACAAGCCCTGGCAAATTGGTTACGTTTGCTCTCTACAGCATTTTCATGCATCTGCTTTTTTTTTTTTTTGGGTGATATCAGTGATAAAAAACCCTACAACTGAATGAAGTAACTGTCACTGGTTGAAACGTAGAATTTCAGAAATATCAGAAAGGATTCTTTCCACCAAAATTACACACAACCTTTTAGAAAACAAAAATTATTCCATGCTTTAATATTGTTACAGGATTACAAGTCATTCTGGAAACTTCAGCAGTGAGCTAAAAATATGACTTCTTCCAAAGGTTTACGGTCTCATTTAGCTATTAATTGAAGAAAAGTCAACAGAAAAATAAGGCTAGGGATGGAACGGAAGAAATATGAAAAAAACCTGTTTCTCTCTTTTCTAGTGACAGATTTGGTATATAATATGTTTGCTTTTTAACTCTACAGGCATTACATACTCATAATTATAGAGGTCAGGGGTTTTTTTGTTATTGCTTAGCTAAAATGGCAGAAAAGACTAGATAAAATCTGTGGAAGGGTTTTGTTTTTCTTCTAAAAATGCAGAAGCCTAAAGTTGCAAATAAACCTTATGTCATAGTTTAAATTAATTTTTTTTCAGATTTTTCTAAAGGGCTACCTGTTTTAGAAACAAAATATTTTGAAAATTATTAACTATCCTCCAAAATTCTTTTGAACATTTCTATTTTAATACTGAAGCTCTGAACTATCTATCATTAAGTACTAGTGATAACATCTGCAATAGAGCATAGGTTCAGTTAAAGTTACAAAATACTTACTTTGTTTTTCCACCTCTTTTTCCTTGTCATCAAGGTATATAATTTAAAGGAAGCTAATTTGATGATTACACTTTGCTATAAAGATGGAACATTTTGCTATGAACAAGAAAACCATTTTAGTATAATGACATCAACATATAAAAGGAGTAGACAGTATCTAAGGAAAAAAGAAGAAAAAAATTTTAATAAGAATTCTATTGTGGTCCTTATTTAAAATTTGCACTTGGAAATATTGAGCACCCTCTCAAAATAGAGGTGTTAACACATATTTCATGTTGTTTGCAATTCCTGATGAACAGAGAGACTAAAATTTCAGGAAATCTCAAGTTAAGACACTGATTCCTTTCTGATCCATCCTGTTTCTGCCACTCCCAATTTACTCACATAAGAGTAACATCTATTAAAAATAAAGATGAGTGAAAAAAATTGCAAAAATAACTTCAGCTCTGAACAGAAGGCAGGAATATGCACAACTATGGAGAGAACACTCAAAAAGCTGAACAGAACATTATTGGTATAAGATTGAAAACAAATGCTTTCAGCAACTTGTCCTGGGCAAGGCTGTCTTTTCTCCACAGATTTCTTTAATTTCCCCTTTGCTATTGGGCCTCTTTTTGCTGTCCAATATCTTACCTAATAATGAGAAAACAAATACCAGCCCTTAAAAAATATGATCACATGCACCCTCATGGCTGTATATGAATTTAAAAAAACAAACTCAGTCTTTCTCAGGCATGCAAATAAGTAATTGATTTCCTGACATCAGTTAATCTAGGAAACTGTGATCAGCTCTGTCTCTTTTACTGCAGGCAGACTAGAGTCTTATGCCAGCTAGTCTTGCAGTAACAATTACTGAAGTAGAAATTAGCTTGACTTTCAATCTGTGACCCTAGGTTTTAAAAAAAATAGTAAAAATAACAATAATAAAAAAAATCACCGCTCCTGATATGGAAGACTATAATCAAAGACTGAGAGCACTATGTAAGTTTTTTCTATTTAAATATTGAAAATTGTCTGTTGATGTGTGTGGCTAGCACCGGTAATTCACAAGTCTCCTTTGGTTTTGGGTTGGGAAGTTCCTGTTATGGGATTACAGGAGACCAAGAAAATGTGCATTAAACAGCATGGAAGTTCACCAGGCAGTAAAACTGTACTTCCAACAGCATGAGAATAATTTTTGTTGCATGTGGTTTGTCATCTCCCTTTCAGATCTCAGCAGGAATATTTCAAGAAAAGCATTGCTAATGTTAATTGCATTCTTTCATTTTCAGTCAGAATCAGGTCTAATGGGAGCCTAAGCTGTTCTGTAAACCTAAAATGTCTGAAAAAAAAATCTGCAATCCGAATACATGAAGGTGAGTACTGTTGGGGAAGTTTTCAAAGCCTATTTATCAAAACTTTAAGCACATACATGCTCAATTGTGATCTCTACTGAACATATTCTGATAGCATGTTTATGAAAATTGGCACTACAGTTGTTCATAATTTTGACAATCCCCATTTTTAGAGCACTAACAATGTTTTAATTACTTCATAGATTTATATAGCAAAAAAAGATCCTCTCTCAGAAACAAGTTACAATTCCAGCAGGAATTAATGACATCCAGTTTATTTTATACTGGCTGGATTGACCATTCTGAGATGTTGCTCACATAGCAAAGTATTTTTCTTTAGTCATATGGTGTAAGCACCTGGCTAACTCTAAAACTCCAAACTCTAAAACAGCAGTATTCTGCTTTTACTTCAGATTCAACCAAAGCTGAATTATTTGCATTAATATCTCATGATCCTTGCAGGAAAAAAAGTTAGAGGAAGAATCTGATTTTGGAGAAAATGATGGCTTAGAGACTGGATTTTGAAATGGAACTTAAAGTACTTGGACAGCTTTGTGGAGTTCTCTGAAATTTAGATTTTAAAGCAAGATATTTACATTTAAAACCATGCTTTATTTAGATATTTAAAATAAATCTCCCAAGAGTTTAGTCTCCATATAGAAATTGTATTTGAAATACATACATATTTATATGTATGACTTACATTTGAAAGGAGAGCAGGCTTTAGGAATAAAATACTCTTACTGCCAAAAGCTAAGTCTGTTAGAACCATCATTTGGTCCACCAGAAATGCCCTGCTGCAAACAGGGCTGCTTTGTGTCTGTGGAAAAGGAAGTGGCCGTATTGAAAAAAATCAGCAACTACTCAACAGCCTCTTCTCTGTATACTGTGTCCTAAACAAGGAAAATAACCAACAACATTTACAACAAGAGGCTTTGGAGGAAAGTAACACAGGCTAGTCCAAACTGAGCACAAGAAGGGACATATGAAAGACAATTTCTAACATGTTATTTATAAATAATCAGATGAACTGACAGATGAAGTAATTACTTTGCTATTTTGAGTATCTTACTTGAATTTTGTCAGTTAAATGTTGGATGAAAATAGCAAGCGTATTAGGCATTTGTTCAATGAGTGGACAATATATGGAGAATGACAACTATTAATGTGTTGTAGCCAGAAGTTCCCCCAGACAGGTTCAGTTCCTGCTTTGCATTACTACAAAGTGAGCAGAAGGTTTTACACTCAAGCAGGAAGACCAGAGATGACAAGTGCATACGGATAGACAGGACAAGTAAAAAAGTAGTCAATAAGTATAGTAGTCAGCACTGTAGAACCATCTCTGAAATTTAGGATATAAATTTAGGATATAAAGTGTCATTATAATTACTCTGTGAAACATAGGATGGAAATGTTGTTATTCCAAGGGTAATCTTTAGAGATGTGTATGGCTGAAGAAGACGTGACCTTGCTACGTGGTCAAGACATTCTTGAGTGTGTTTTTGACTGAATGTTCCTTAAACAGTTTCTGAACTATAACTAATTAGAGGGTCATCCATTTTCTGAATGAAAGTGGAATGAGAGAACCTTAAGTGTTTCAATCCCTTCCCGTGGTGGTTTGTGAATCCTTCAAACAGTTAACTGGCACCAGGAAAACACTTTTCAATCCTTAACTTTTCAGACATATTTATCATGCCAGTGTTATAAACAGTGTAGAATTTGGAAAGACATGAAAAAAAGCCCTGTGATATAGTTGCTGTGTTATAACACAGAGTTTCTAAAACACAGCACTATGTTTTTTCTGTGGTGCAGCTAGCCAAGCATCTCACTGCCAGGTTTCCATGATCTCCCAGGGTAAAATGGCAATCATTTAAGAGTGAGTCCTCGATACTGTAACTCATAAGGAGCAACAGAACGCAGAGGGAGGGTAGATCTACAGAACTGACCTGTGGAGGAAAATGATGAAGCTTCTGTACACTCCAGCTTATAGAGCAGAACTACTAAACTGACTCTTTGTTTGGTTTTGACACAGTGCCTACTAGCATAGCAGTACAGCCTTAAGGAATGTTTTTTCTATCATATGCATAAAAGCATCCAACCAAAAATATAATGAATGCATGCAATTTATACATAATACACACATTTGTATATATATGAGGGTTTATCCTATTTTTGTGACCATTTCACAGGCATGAATGCATACATGTGTGAAAGCATATGTGCCATTTTGATTTTCTGTTTATGAAAAAGCCACTGTGGGAGAATTTTATTAACAGATTCTGAAATGTAGGCCTCTCAGATGCTTCATACTAGTGTTTCACTTTATTTGTACTCAATGGGACGTGCAGAATATAGGAATCTGACATAGCCCTTCACCACATATACATGTAAATATATCAAGCTTCCTAAGACAATATTTTTTTTAATTTGAAAATTTCATTCTGATTGTAGATTTTGTTCAGTTTAGTGTCACAAAATTTTGTGATAATGATCAGGAGCTCTGAGCGTTTGGATCTTATTATTGGATCTAATATCCATGAAACACTTACTTTTTTCTTTTCATTTTCCCTACCTGAAAATTTTAGTTGTTCAGTCATGAAAGGGGAAGGAGAAATGGTAGCACTCAGATCAAGAGTTTGTGAATAATTTGCTTCATGATTCAGATGAATGGTATGAGGAATAGTCAAGAGCCAGTACCAGCAGAAGCAATGGGAGCCTCTGTTGGACATTGAGATATACAATATGTCATTGAAAAGACTGATATTGTTGCATTGTTTCAGTTAATTATACCTGAATTTCCACATTTGTCCTTGATACTTGTTCTACCCATGAATTTTATAACGAGGAGCAAAACCTTGAAGTGACATCAAAAACTAATTGAAAACTACATGAGCAGTTTGGATATAACAAAGCTACACAGAAAACAGTACAGATCAAAAGTCCTAGGAGAAGGGAGTGAGAGCTGCTATTAAAATCATCATTTAGCAATCAGGAAATGCAAGAAGGAATAGAGTACCACTAGAGACAGGACCTGAGGGAATGGCCTGAAGCTGTGTCAGGGGAGGTTTAGGTTGGATATTATACAAAGGTTGCTCATCCAGAGGGTGGTTGGGCACTGGAACAAGCTCCCAAGGGAAGTGGTCGTGGGACCAAGCCTGAGAGAGTTCAAGAAGAATTTAGATGATACACTCAGGCACGTGGTGTGACTCTTGGGAATGGTCCTGTGCAGGGCTAAGAGCTGGACCTGATGATCCTTGTGGGCCCCTTCCAACTCAGCATATTCTGTGATTCTGTGATTACACTTTGCAGTATGGCTTAATGGAAGAACACATCTGACCATACCAACTGATGGGCAGCTCCTCCTTCTTACCAGTTTTCCATTGACACACAATCCATATAATTGGTCCACTGTCTTATGATGCAGATTTTTGTATGTTTATACTTTTCAGTTACAAAATACGGAATTCCATCTATGATTATGTTCGTGTAAGAGTTTTCTTAGAAACAGTAACATTCTGGCCTAAGAATGTTTGACTTTTCTTAAACTTTAAACCAAGTGAACTGTAAGAGAGGGGTTTTAGTCCAGATGCATTTCCTACTATTGGGAAACGTTCTTCCAGTTTAAATGAGTGAAGTCAAAAGTAATCTTACTTCTCTAGTAAATCAGTCTAACTCTATTCATGAGATCTGAAGGGCTGATTCAAGATGAGAAATCCTTGTGTTTCAAATAGAGTGAATAAATAGTAGGAAACTGATGATAAGTCTGAAAGTGTGAGACATGCTCCCAGAGTGAATCATTGACAATGATGGAGAAGAGACATCCAGAAAAGCATGGGTTCCAAGGGAAGAAAGGCTTGCAAATAAGTGAGAACCAAACCACTGTCATTTATAGACCAAAAAAGTGGATAGGCTTTTGGGTCCTTCTTGTTATGGAAGCAACAGGTCCCCTTGTAGGTATGGCCCAGTGAAACAGAGGAGATGGAAAACTGACAGTCTGTCCTTTGTGGCTTCAAAGGAATCCAAGGAATGTTTGGTAACAGCACAGTGTTTAATCTTTGTTTGCCTTAAGAATTCCAGTTCTGGTCATTGCATTTAGCCTACCTAAATTACTTACATGTTTTCGATTGGCAAAAGTTATTTTTCACTTCCTTTTTAATTTAACTACAGAATTTCTCTGTTGTGGAAAACCTATTTGGGAGGGTCTTTTGCACCAAAAGTGGCAGTATTTCAGGCAAAAGTGAATTACATCACTTCAAAATACTTCTGAATCTTTGTGAATTACAGCCCCACATCGACAC
The DNA here is from genome assembly GCF_036250125.1 of Pseudopipra pipra. Taxonomy (NCBI): domain Eukaryota; kingdom Metazoa; phylum Chordata; class Aves; order Passeriformes; family Pipridae; genus Pseudopipra; species Pseudopipra pipra. The sequence continues at coordinate 32,473,891 of NC_087554.1, read as the reverse complement.
AGTGATAAAAAACCCAACTTAAAACTAACGTTGACTGCATTTTGAGTGCTCAAAAAAGGCACAGATTCAGCTGTCTTTATTATCTAGCAATTTCTGAGGAACATATTACATATTTGTTTCCAATATTCCATTGGTTTTTTCATGAAGTTCCTTGCTGTTACTGTCTCTGGATCATATACCTCAGAATTTTGTTGTGGTTTTATTTCCTTCCTTTGGCCATTCATTTCCAGTCACATTTCCAACTATTTCCTTGGTTCCCACACCTCAGGTATTAATATTAAATTTCTCGATACAACTTTGACAGAATGGAATTTTTAATTCGATGTCTGTAAAATGTATGCACTGCTAAAGTCTATTAACTGCAGAGACAAAAGCCTTATTTGAATCCCAAGGTGATATTATTCTACAGGGGATGAGTAGATGGTTTGGAAGGAATCCAGGACCACTCAAACTGCTTATCTCCTATCTTGCTACACTAATAACAGGTATTTGAAAGTGGACACAGAAACATTCTGTATAGTGTCATGCTGAGAGCTCCATTGATTGCTATTGGAATGGAGTATTTAGATTCACTACATAGAACTCCACCACTTAAATAAAAAGGAGCATCTGATTGAAGTACTAGGCTATCATTGTATTTGTACAGTAGCACTTGAGGCATGAATTTTACAGGTGTTTATTGGAAGCTGAAATGTCTTTATGTTCAGCAATTTTTGATTCATTTCCATGTTTTGCAAAGAAATGTGACCTGGCTGAACCAAACCTCTGAAGTCCTGCCTGTCCACCAGGTTGTGCCACAGACTTGTCTCTGTCTCCAGCTTACTGTCTCTTTCCTCCATTTTTCTCACTCAGACTCAGCTTTTTCCCTCATGCTTATCCTTCTCACCCTAATCCTTCACAGTTTCCATATGTCTTTTCTGTATCAAATATTGTCTTCCTGGTCACCTCATACCTATTCCTGCCAAAGCCTGGGTATACAGACAAGACTGCTTTCCTTGTTACTGTGTTTATCAGGCCCCAAGGGCACTAATGGGTCCTCCTGTTCCTGGCACTCCAGGGCTCCCCCCACCCTGCCCACAGCCCAGGGTCCTGTGTTAGCCCATCAACCATCAGCCCCTGCCTCACTGATGCCACAGTAAGGACAGGCTCAAGCTCCCCATGGCCCTGTTCTGCCTGGCCATGGGCCACGTCCTGGCCTGGCCCCAGCAAGGTGCCTGGTGCCAGGGCTGAGACCACCCCCGTCCCAGCCCTGCCTTGAGCCCTGCCATGGGGAGCCCCTCACACTCCCAGCTTCTGGCCCCACAGAGCCACCAGACTGCACTATGTCCCAGCAGCACTGATACTCTCCATAGGAGCTGGGAACCCCATTTAAAAGGCTAACACTTTCTCAGCCCAGGGATGCTGCATAGTCAGTGTAGGCAGAGCTTTTAGGAAATATTTTCCAATCACCAAACATCTACTTCAGTTTCATGTACTAATCGGGCCTTCTGAAATTTTTGTCATTTGGACAAGGTATGGTGGATTTTGCACAGAGTTAGGAATGGGACATCCTGCATCAAAGCAAGGGAACCCTTCAGCATCATAAAGAGCAAAGGAATATATCACTCTGGACATGAAAAGCTTTTTCAATTTTCTCCCCTCACTTGCCTTCAGAAATTGCTGAGCTGTTTGGACTGAAAATTCCCCAAATAGCTCAAATAGCAGATAACTGCATGGAAGGTTTGTAGCTAAAATTAGAAAAAATTCTGAACTGGAAGTTAGAATTTGGCAAAGTTATAACAAGTTACAACCAACTGGAAATGGTCAAAGCAACTTGAAGAATATAGGTGGTGCTCCCTGCCACACCTATAATTCACACAGCTTATTTTTCTTAAGCTAAATTCATCCATTGACAAATTTATGAGCTGCTGAGTGTTGTGTTGTGTCTGGGCTTCAGAGTACTTTGAATTAATACAGGAAAGCCTCTTTTACACTGAGCATGAGACTTGCTTGAAATGCTGGCTATAACACATTTTCCAAAAATTGTTTAAAACAATATAGCCCTATAAACACTGGCTTACCATACTTGGGCTTGCCTCACCCCCTTTTATAAAAAGCATCTCAAATAGTTTGCTAGTATAAACTCATAGCATGTATAATGTTCAGAGGTAAGAAAATTAGATTATATTTTTTGAAAATTAGATCATATTTTCTTCTCCTTTGGAAAAAAAACCCAGGGAGTTGAAGCCTGAAACTTCAGATTTTCTGAGAATTACTTATACTCTGATGACTCACTACAGTCATAGAACCAGAAGTATGGAAATTAATGCTTCCAGTCTCTCTCATTTTCCTCTGTTATTCCTGGGTAGTACAACTCCATACTTCCCAACTCCATACTCCAACCCATGAATCTTTCTCCCTTGAAATGCCTCTTGTACAGCCCTCTTTTCTGTAAATTAGGATAGGCTGAATTTTGGTAGGCTCATCATTCATATCTTCCATGAAGAATGGAGAAAATTCTTGGTCTTCAACAAATTAGTCCAAATGAATAGTGCCCACACTTGCTGAAGGAAAGTAAGCACAGAGAAGTATGGTCACAGTTATGTTTCATAACTCTTTAGGCAGAAGGACACATATCTGTTTAAAAATGACACAGAATCATCATATTCTACCACTACCTGCCTCAAAAACCTGAATATAGCCCCAACAGCTTTTTTTCTGTAGGATCAGGTAGGTTGTCTGTTGCAGTGTGATACAGGGCCAAAAATGCAAAGAAATACTCTGTTGTACCATATGGAAAAATTTCCATATACTCGTGTCTTTAGGCGTAGGTAGGTCTGATTTCTTTGGGAATTCTTTTCTGCAAACAACACACTCAAATTTTGCGTTTTCCCAGTTGACTAAATTCATTCTGTTTTCAAAAGCACTCTTACTTGGTTAATGGTGTCCAAAATCTGGTTGATTATGTCTCAGGGAGTGAGGGCTGTAAACAGTGAAAGTGAAAAGTAAGACTGCTGAAGTTAAAGGCTAATGAAAGCAATGTGAGAGAGTGTTATGGCCTTCCACAAACACTGAGCAACTGAAGAGGCAATGGAAGGGATTAGTTGTGCAGCAGAGCAGTTTCGCCTGAGGTATGCCAGATGTCTGAACTGCAGTGGAGGACAAAGAACAACATTCAGAACTCTCTGGGTTATTGAGAGTATCCTTCAGACTTTGCTGCCTCCCATGCTACTTTGTGGAGAGAGGAGAAAATAGGATGACTTATTCACTTAGTGTCATTCTCAGCATAACCCCAAACCAAAGTGTATAATTATTGCTATTATTATCGCTATTATTATCCAAGACTAAAATCTTTCATCTAGGAAAGATTGCAATGCTTCTTTTTCTTATAAGGAATGATGTTGATTACTGTGGTAGAAGCATACTGCTTTGGTGCATTGATTTAAGTACAAAAATATTAATATCCCCCAAAGTCTTGACTTTGGTGGTCTAAGTCTTCTCTCCATCCTCACTGAATGTGACAAATTATATTCTGAGGGCCTTGGTTAAGAGTATGTTACACAGGGATTCAAGCAAGATCTTCCGAAAACTTGATTGAATGGCATAGCTGATGTAAGTGAGCAAAAAACGGGGACTACTGACTAGTGGAAACAGCAGCACTTTTACAGATGAACTGGATTTAGCTGCCAATCACTGCTTTAGACTATTTCCCTTTTTTCTGTTAACAGACATGAACTTGCTACTGTATCTTGAGAGTAGTCAGTTATTTTACAAAACAAGTGCCAAAAAAGCAAATACAGAAACGGAAGACAGGCTTGGCCTTTTAGTTGTCATTCAAGCTGTGCCTTTAAAAGTGTTTTGTTCCTTTTTCACTACAGGAAAAAAATGAAAGTGTTCTTTTATTACATAAAGTAGAATAATGCAGATGCAGCTTTTATCTGTCCATAAAAGGCCAAAACTAACTCTGCCTTCAACAGGAAGCATTCATAATGAATTGAGTGATATGCAGAAGAATTTTTATTTGTATCTTAGGAATGCATAACTGGAAATATTATAAGCAATTCCTTGACAGTTCCTATTCTACTTAGAAAATATGCTAACAATTTGTACAGTCTCTTTATAAAATCTTCCTGGACGCGTCAAACAGAAATACATGCAGGACCAAATATTTTCTCTGTTGTATTGCTCATGCAGACTTGTTTACTACCATAATTTATTCATGAGTTTTATGTTACTGATTTCTATTTATATTTTTAACCTAAAATTTTTGAAACATTTGCTCAGAGAAATAAAAAAAAAAAAAGAATTTTATTCTCTAATATCTCTAGTCATTATGGATTCATTAAGAATGAAATTAAAAGCAACAAGTTAGCCTGCTCTGTATTTTCATTAACAAGGAACATACAGATATTCACATATGTGAATTTTGCAGGATTCCAAATTTTCTCTTAAAAATCTCTCTTTTTTCCTTTTAAAAGAACTCACCTGAAACCATGTATCATTCTCCCATCAGAAGAACAGAGACTGAGTGAGCAGTCTGACTTAATAGGGAGCAAGTCCATTAACATCAGTAAAAATTAGCAGTCTGATGTTTCTTACAGGTCTTATCCTGAAAACCATTTCTCAACAGTGCTATTGCTGCTCTGATTTTCTTTCAGTTTCAGTACCCAATAGAGAAAGCCATTTTATATTATTTGTTCAAATAAATCATACTCAGAGAAGGGGTGCTGCAGTAGTGAACACTGTTCACAGTCCTGTCCTTAAGATTACAAATTGTGCTGCACTGTGATATGAAACTCCTTGATTCCCTAAGCGTTGGTTAGCAAAAAACTATGGTCCCTTCACTTTGTGGGAAATTAATTTCTTTCTTGGTCTTTTCTTGGGACCCCTGCTATTGTCATTCCTATTGTATCACAACTATTTTCTCCAACTGATTACTGTAGATATTTCCAGATTTCTTGACAGACTTGTTAATGAAAGAAATATTTTTGGGAGGTTTTTTGTTTGTGTTTTTTGGGGGGGTTTTTTGTGGTTGTTTTGTTTTGTTTATTTTTTTGTTTTGTTTTGTTTGGGTTTTGGGTTTTTATTGTTGTTGTTTTTTAATATCTCCTTCTTGGTCTTAAATCATAGAGTCTAGGATAGTATAAAAATCATGCTATGCTCATTTTCTCTCTGAAATCCATCTCTGACTGCTTTAAGCTAGATTTTCTGTATACTCTGTCCATTCATGTCAGTAAATACAAAAGGGGAGTGTGGGGAGTTGACCCTGACTAATGCCAGGTGTCCACCAGAGCCTGTCACTTCCCTCCTCAGCTGCACAGGGGAGAAAGAAATATCAGAAAAGCCTTGAGATAAGAACATTGAAAGATCACTCTCCTATTACTGTCACAGAAAAACAGGGCCAGCATGGGGGAAATAAATTTAATTTATTGCCAATCAAATAAGAGTAGAGTAATGAGATAATGGCCCCCTGGTGGTCTAGTGGTTAGGATGCAGCACTCTCACCACCGCGGCCCGGGTTCGATTCCCGGTCAGGGGACTTCCCCAGGCAGATGGAGCTCGTCAGCCCTGTAAGGCCATCCATCTAAGAGAAGGTCACTCTAAACAAACCTACATCCAGAGGACCTCACTGCCACTGTCCAAGCTTGCTCGACCCCGGCAGATGAACCTCAGGATTAAAGGATGGGCTCAGTTCAGCGCACACTGTGTCTCACCTAAAAAATCCACTGCGCAGGCTCGAAGGGTAAAAGACCTTTCCCAAATCTTCGTTTGCGAAGACTGGCCATGATGATGATGATGATGATGAATGAGATAATAAAACCTAACACTTCAAACACTTCCCTCCCTCACCTTCCCCCCACCCCTCCTTCCCCCTGGGCTCATCTTCACTAATGATTGCTATTCCTCCTCCCCTGCAGTGGCAGAAGGGGACAGAGAATGAGGATTGAAGTCAGTTCAACACTCATTTTCTCCTTCCTCCTCACACTTCACCTGATCCAGTGTGGGGTCCCTCCTATGGGAGACAGTCTTCCATGAACTTCTTCAACATGAGTCCTTCCCACAGATTGCATTCACAGACTGCTCCAGAATGGATCTGTTCCACAGGTTACAGTCCTTCAGGAACAGACTGCTCCAGCATGGATCACTCACAGGGTCACCTGCCAGCAATGCTGCTGCAGCATGAGCTCCTCTCCCAACAGATTCACAGTTTCTGCCAGGAGCCTGTTCCAGCAGATTCCCCGTCTTAAATATGTTATCCCATACTCGTGGTGCTAGCACCATCCCTGATGGGTTCAGTCTTGGCCAGCAGCAGGTCTGTCTTGGAGCCAGATGGCATTGGCTCTATGTGACACAGGGGAAGCTTCTGGCAGCTTCTCATAGAAGCCACCCCTGCAGTCCTCCCACTACCAAAACCTTGCCATGCAAACCCAATACAAAGAAGTAAAGTAACCACGAAATACACACATCTCTCTCCTTCTCACAATAGCCTGCACTGAAAGGAAGAAAATATTCCTCTTCATGATCTCTTCACTTAGGTCCACAGAAAGCCTTATAGAAAGAAGGAGATAACGAGTATTACTGTAATAGTAGTTCCACTGATTGTTCTTTATTGTCATGGTCTAGTTCAAGGATATGATGATTTTTAGAAACTGCTGTTTATGAATTTTAGATTATGGTTGTCTTACCATCATACTGTTATACAGCTAGTGTCTTCAACATAGGGTCAGTCAGTTGACAACTTCAGCTCCTGCACATCTGCTGGATGAAGGAGAAGGTCAAGGTCATGGGTAAAATCTTAATGGACAACTGCTTTGACAGAAGTATGTTGGGACAGTGTAATGACTAAAGATGTGAGGAACAGAACCATAATTTCTTTTCAGGTGGAAAAGTCTGAACCAGCAGAAGAGTAATATGTTGATCCTTGTCTTTAAAATGCCAGGAGAATATGTGTGTGCCTATGTCTCTTGGAATATAAGGTACCTTGGGCACAGGAGGATTAATTATAATGACAGGAGGAGGGAAAGTTTAGCTATAGATTCAAGGAAAATTAACATTTCATGTTAAATGAAAACATGTAAACTGTGAATGGAAGAGTCATAATTAAAAAAATGAATAAAGTGCAGGGGAATCCTAATCATCTTAGCTCTGATTAGAGCCTAAATATCTCTGGATTAGTGGGAAAACTGATGGAGAATAAAGAACATGAGTGTGCACATCTATTTTATTTAGTCTTTTCTCTGTATTTCATTTCAGATTCCTGTGGTAGTCCAGAAATAAATCCACAAGTAGCTCAGTCAAGTTTAAATGGTTGACAATTGCCTGTATGAATTAAAACAACTTAGCCAAATTCACTGATGAGTTACAATGAACCAAAGCAACCTGAGGCTGCTTGCTGATACAGTGTGCACAAATATAACTGAAGGGAGAATTTGGCTTATGTTCAATGACAGTACTGCATGAACTAGTGCACCAAAATGGAAATTAAAGATAGCTTTACCCAAAAATATATTTCTTCCAAACAAACTTCCCCCTGGAATGAATCAAGAGAAACCTAGCAGTCCATTATTTCAAAATTCTGATTTTCCAGATCCATCCTGGATCTAACTCAGTGGGCTGAGCCAGGTAGTAGCTGGAATTCATGCACAGCAGCATACAGTGCATGGGAGGTCAGCTTTAGGCCTCTGTACCTCTAAAAAAATCTGACATATACAAGTCTACATCAACTGTTTAATGCTCTGGAATATAAAATGGTCCCCAGACAGAGTCAGGCAGAAAAACAGCTGTCATTACCATTTTTCATGTAGTCAGGCACAGTAAAGGGCTTTGTATAATACCATGAATGATCTGGCAGGAGTCACAGATAGGACTCCAACTGTAATGCATCTTGGTCTGTTGAGCTGAGCCAGACTGAACTTCATCTCTCTCAGCCTCCAGTAGCATTTCAGTAAATGGTAATTTTCGATAGTTCCTGAGACTTTGCCAACTCTTCTGATGCAGATTGCCTCACATTCCATGTAAAAGGCACATTGGTTGGATTCACTCTAGATTTCTATGGCATAGAACAGTTCAACTCATTGCTGGGTCTGACTGTAATTATTTGTCTGGCCCTACAGAGTAATGTGAAACCCTCTCATATGAACAACTAAGAGTTACGTGTTAGGGCTTGTGTCTCTAAAACAGGAGGCTTGATGGGAACAGAATTAAAGGATGGAGAATGTCTGGTTTGGAGTAGAAGAAAGGAAAAAAAAGAGAGGGATTTTCTTTTTTTTTAATTCAGCTTTTTTGAACTCCTTATGTTTTCCATTACAAGGGCATCTATTTGTAGGTAAATAAATTTAATTTTAAAAATGGAAGTCTGACTTGACTGATTTTGGTTAAAAAATAATGAATGGTAAATCAAGCAGTATTGTAAAGTTTTATTAGTCATATCTGTCACATCCAAAGCATGGGGTAGAGTAGAAATTTGCGTGGTCTTTGCTTTTAAGCAGAGGCCCTATCTGTCTATATGTCAGCTAGCATATACAAATAATACTGACTGTAGTGTTTGGGGGTGTTTCAGTACAGCTGACAGAGAAGACAGAAGGCTTATTTGTGTTCGTAATGAAGTGACACTTTTGTTAAAGTCTGTGTTTTACCTGTAATCAGCTGAAGAACTTTTCAAGGATCTGAACAAGTAAATTTGCTTTTTTTCATTCAGATATTACACTACACTTTTGTCATCCAGCTCAGTATGGTAAAGAGTTTTGAGTCTCTCCCCCTTCTGTTGCTAATTATTGTTTTATCTTAGGATCAATTGAAAAAAATATGTTCTTGATTTTGGAGGTACTGGGAAATCCCAGGCATTCCTCAGACATGGTTGGAAGTGACCAAAAAATGGCTGATTTTACCAGGAAACCAATGTTCTCTATGTCAAATCGGATATCTAATAATCTAAAGAAGGACTAACATATCTCTTTATAAATACGGCAGTGTTTCCTTTGTCTTAGGGAGGCATCTGTAGACCAGCCAGTATTAAGCTGAAATATTTTTTATACAAAGTAATTTTGAAAAATTGTGCCATACTATGTATCTGACGTCTAAGTATTGCAGCATATTTTTGTCTCAAGAATATGCAGAACATTGGAAAAGTAGCATTCCCAGATTAATGAATTAATTTTAGCATTTTTAAAAAAAAATTAATATTGTGCAATCAAATTCTGAAATTTTGTGGATGATGCAAAACATACATCACCCTTCATTCTATATCCTGCTCTGTAAAGTCATCTGCTACTGGCAGTTATGTAGATATAGGAACTTTGGAAGGATAGACATAAAATTTCTGCCCCTTTGGCTGCAGAATTGCTGTAGCCTATTATAAGAAAAGACTACATTTTTTTTCCTGTTGAAGACTTTGCTATTTTTTGTTGCTTTCCGTAGCTGAATGTTATACAGTCACTTAAGTTTAGAAGTCATAGTTAAGTATTTTTATACACACATATTTGTAGAACAAGTAGGGTAACATACCACATCAGGAAAACAAACACCATGCCTTTCTTTCTGCTGTCACAAATGCCACAATATGGTGTAACACCTAGTTTTGAAAACAAATCTCTTGATGACAGAAAGAATAAATTGATGTAGGATCTATCTTCTAACAACAGAAGCGGCATGATCTTTGGATTTTTTGTGGTATGTTACAATTATAGAATATATTGCCAAGGAAGACTCATTGTGGCTTGCAAACTTGCAAGTTATCTGTCATGTTTCTGACCTTCAAGAATACTTCTGCTTATGCTTCAAATAAAGACAGTCCCATTTAGAACAGTGAAAATACATGGAGTTCAGCTAGTGCTTTGCATCTGCACTGTATCATGCAAACTTACCAAGCTTTAATCTATATCTTATATAGATGAAACTAGCAAATAGATTGCATTGTAGTCTGATCTGAATAATCCATGTAGCCAAGGAAAAAGAAAATGAGGCCTATTAAGTAATCTTAATATTAATACTGTTGGATTAGTACTGTCAAACTCTTCTGTCTGACACAGCTGGGAAATGTTCACAAAGTGAACAGTGTTATTATTGCCAAGGGCTGAGTATATCTTTAGTGATAAATTAAACATGAGTTCTTGTTTTTCAGTTCTTTGTTAAATCTGTTAGGCTGTACTGTCTCTAAATCATTGATCATACAAGGAAAATATTGTGAAGGCATTCAAGTAAGAATAGAAATAAGATAATTTGCTTTCTGTTTCTCAGGAGGGACAAGAGATGATGCAATGTGAGACAGATACAAAGGCACTTAAGTGCCACCATGATAGGTGTCATATCAAACCCATTTTATCAGGATACATTAATAAAATAAACAAAAGTCACTCATGTAAATCTAATCCTAAATCAACAGCACAATTCTGAAAGTCCCTTCTGTGGTGACAGTCATACACTGAGTAAACTGAACTGTAGCTTATATATATGTCTTGTTTTTGTATGTAAGCCTGCTGAAAAACTGGAGAAAACTCGGGGGTCTAATGGCATCTTTATCATGTTTCTTAACTCCTGGAGGTAAAGCAGTGTAAACCAAATTGCCCTTACCCTGTCAGCTAATTCTTTCTCTTCGCATGTCCATACTTGGACAAAAGTCAACTCAGCTTCTTCAGGCAAAAGGTTAGAATTTGACACTCCTTGATGTTCAAAAATAAAAAGTAAAAATAAAAGAGAAAAAAAAGATTTATTATGTTTTGAATCTGCTACTGGGCGTATTATTTCTGTGTTGCTCTTTCTTTCCAATCAAAGTCCAACAGATTTTTATTTTTGTGTGGCTTACCACAAAAAGTAATACTTTTTTATTTTCTTTACTGAGCAAGAACACAAAAATGAATCATTTTTAGAAACTTTTTGGTTAAAAATAGATATGTCCCAACCTTTTCTTTCTTCACGGTATGTGAAATCTGGTCAAAGTATAATATTTTTGCCTACTGTTACCTAGATTAAATTTCCCAGGGCAGACAGAACGTTGGAAGCCAGAAAATGAGTATCCTCCTGCTGCTTCATAAACAATATCACACCTAGCTGGGAAAGACAGAGCTTTATAGGAATCTTGCTTTTAATGGCGTGTCCTTATTTCCCCTGCATTTTTGCTTTTAGCACTATTACTGAAAAGTTACATGGGCCATTATAATGCACATATGTTCATAGTGCACATGCACAGGAATATGGTTAAGCAAACCATCATGAGGACAGAGGAAAAATTAATATGGGGGGGGAAAAGGGGGGGAAGGGTTATCTTTGGGAAAAAATCAAGTGGCTGTCCCTAAAAACAACACTGCCTGGATTTAGGAAGAAAACAATGTAGGTTTCTGTCTCTAACCCATCTCTTTCAGAATGTTAACTAAAACTGCAGTTTCTGATTTTTAGATCAGTTCCATGATTGTTTTGACTAGGTCAGAAGGCATCTTGAAAAGAGAAGTTGGGATTGATTCTGTCTTTTATATTAGTGCCCAAAGGATTAACCTAACCCCAAAGATATCTTACGGGGAAACATAGCTTGTCACTCAAAATGGACATTCGTGCACAATGACACTGGAGATGTGGTAGGAAAGTATCTTCACATCTCTCCCATGCTGACCTGTTCCTGAATGAAAACATCCAGCCTAGTACAGTGCACATTGCTAACACCACTGTATTAACAGCTGGTATTTCCACAATAATCCCTCGGTCTAAAAAGAATTTTCTTGGGATTCTCTGAATAATAGCTACCATATTCCGTGATTAATGTAGTCAAACTATCAAATACACAAAGGTGTGATAAAACCGTGATTGATTGCAAAACTAGGGGGACGGTTGTGAATATAATTTTCCATTGAAAAAAATAAACAAAGTACTACCCTGACTAGTCCTCATTTGAGTTGCAGCATTTAGTTTAGAAACAAGCAAACAGACATTTACAGTAAGAATAAATCTGCTAGGACCTTAGGTAATCCACTAGATCTTTATCCTCATTGTTTAATAAGAAGCGAATCTTAGTTCTAATCTAAATTTTCTAGTTCTATTTCAAGTAACTGGATAGATTTTGCATCTTTACTGAACATATTTACACCTAAAGTACGTCCAATCACAATTTTATTTAAATACAGATAATTACACTCTATGTCAAAGTACCTCTTTGATAGGATATCACAGTATTGCTCTCATTCTCTCTCCATTTTTCTCTGGCATTTTTTTTGTATTTTGCCTATTCTTTAATTCACTTAAACCTTTTTTTTTGGGGGGGGGAAGGGAGAGGAAGATGGATGGGGATACAGAACTTAGTAATTTATCTAGATTCATACCCTATACACATTCCAGAAATCTGTAGAGTCTTGTTTTAGGTATTATTTGAATTTTTAAATACAAAAATGTAAACTGAACACTCTGCAGGTCCCCCTCAAACAGCCAGCATAACAAACTGTACTAAATCCAGGAACAGAAGACTTTTAGGATCATTATGTCATATTGTCAGAGCCTTCCTATGCCTTTCGGGCTTAGGAAAGAATCCAGGACTTGCAAGCCAGTAAGGCACTATGCAGTCATTCTCAGTTCTTCTTTCTCTACTTCAGATAACTCCATAAGGTACAATGGCGGTAACCAAAGAGCTCACCTGTTTATCCTGGTTAAAACATGCACGTGGAGCAAGAAGAAATACACTCAAGGAGCTAATTCAGGTTATTCAGAGAGGATCAACTGTGCATTTCTAAATTCCAGATGAAAGGATAAACTTGGAGATATTTATCTGGATGAGAGGGATCAAGGTAGCTCCATATTAAATAACAGCTGATCAGGTGTTAATATCTCAGTCTGGGATTCTAACCATTGTACTTACGTGTTAATTTCTTGCATGCAGACTATAAATTAAAACATAAAACATCTTATGGCTGGTCTATAAAACTCTGGTACTAATGATGAACATCATAAGGAGAAATTCCAGAGTTTCATGTAAACTTTATTTATTTTGGTTGGATGCTGATAGAACCTGGAAGAAAACCAGAATAAATGGTGCTGATCATGGCACCTTTTTCAACAGATTTTTGGAAGCAAAATGTTAAGTTCCAACCAGTTTTGAACTGATTCAGAGCTTCGCTAGAGCTGCTCTAATTAGAAATTTATCATCTTTTAGTATGACCACTTTACAGCATGGATGTTGATTTCTGAAATTCAAGTGATGCCAGTCCCCTCATGCCTTATCAGAATTCTTGTTTTCCCAGTTAGGACAGAAATTCTGTCATTTTGGGGGGAAGGAATAAATTAGGTAGCTCCATGTCTTATCAATCAAATAATACTGGGATATGTTCTGCTAAGTCTAATGTTGCATGTGGTTGGGACTCAGTCCAAAGCTTCTGATAGTGTTTCATTTAACCATGTCTGTTCTATTCCTTTGCACCATGCAAGCAGGAGCCATTCTTTATGGCTTAAGAAAACTCAACACCAGCTTATTTCTCAGTTACTACAGCTGTGAAACATCATTTTGACTACAATATGGTCTTCTGAATACATGGGGGGAATCAGATACAAGTTCCTTCTTGACCCACCGACAATATGCCAAAATGGCATAATTTTAAGATACATTCTGCAGTTTCCTGCTACATCAAAAAATGCATTCAACTGAATAAACTCTTTTTGCTAGTTTTCTGTGACAGATATTGTTTTTTAATGCAACTCCAGGAGAGCACAGCTGTTCTACATTTGACTGAAAAATTTTTCCAGAAAGTCACAGAAAGTTTTGTGCTGAGCTAAATTCCAGTCTTAATAAACAAGTTAAATAAAACCTCCTAGAAACTCCTTCATATCTTGATGCACTCTTATTTGTATCCAAATATTTCCCTCATCACACTCTTCTCAACGCAAAACAATAACAAAATTCTGTTCTTGTTTATTAGGACTGACAGTGCTTGGAGTTGTTCAACAGTCATTGAAGGCACATTAGCTATGAACTTTGAGGTAGTGACACCTGAAAAAAACAAAACTTTTTGTGTAGTTTATTGCTTATTGAGCAATTTGACATATGAAAAATTCATTGCTTGAACCCATTACTGTGGGTCAACTGTTCTGCTTGTTTGCACAGTCTTATTCTGCAGTAAATGTGAAAGACTTCAGCAGAAGACAAATAAATAACCACATGTTTATGCTTCATTGTCATGTGGAGGAATAGTGTGGGGATTGTTGCCATGCTTTATCTGCTCCAGGGTGGCTTAGTTGTGTTTCAAAGCACTTAGATAACAAATCTTCCAATATTCTAGCCAATGATCTTTTACTGTTGTGCAGTGTAGAAGAATAATTGCACAACAAAGTCTCTGGCATTTGCACTTCATTGATTTATGCAAGCGGACTTAGAATCTATTTTATTCTTTCACAAACCGGGTTCCCACTAAGTATCTCTGTGTCGGAGATGATAGGTGCAATAACCTTTGCTTAGCTGAATGAGATATTTCCTTGAAAAAGAAACAGTTATTTTCTAGACTTGATACAAATTGGACAGTCCACTCAGTAGGAAATGTCAACATTTCATTGCTTGATTTCAATTCCTACCAAAGCAAGTAACTGAAATATAATTTTTCTTCTTGTTTGCAATGAAACATCCCAAAATGAGTACACAGGAATAACCATATTTTGTCACGTGTTTTGTTTTTAAATTAAAATCACGTATCTCAATATTGTCAAACAAAAATGTTTTGATTTGGTTTGTTGAAGGGTTTCTTTTCATTTTCACACTGAAATGTGCTTTTCTGGAGTTGTACATATCTCCAGGGTATACAGATTACATCTTGAGAATGGGAACATTCCCATTCTACACTCTGAGATGGCTTCATAGATAAAATTTCCCATGAAGCATTAAAGCACTTAGTTGAAAGGCTGCACTGTATTATGTGGGGACTTGGTCAGAGACATGTTTCATATGTGTGAATTAGGTATGTGAACCTGGATTCTCAAGAAACATTGTGTGCTGAAGTTAGCCTTAGATTTTTAAGATTCTCTTCTTAGTTTGATCTTTTTTCTTTGTTTGTGTAGTGTTTTCTTGTATGCGAATTTAAAACTATTTCCAAAGTGTCTCCTTCCTTCCATTCCTCCCTTCCTCTGTTCCTCCATCGATCCCTCCCTCCCTCCTTCCTTCTCTCTCTCCCTCCTTCCTTCTCTCTCTCCCTCCTGTTCTTCCCTCCTTCCCACCTTCATTCCTTCCCTCCTTCTCTTTCTTCTTTCTTTGTTCTGTCCTTCCTTTGCCATGTATAACTTCAATGTTGATGGTGAATATAACAGTTTGGCTGCCTTTGTTGCTGATTGCTTGAGTTGTTAAAGCTCTCACTGACTCTGGTGTTCTGTAATAATCTATCATGACAATTGTTTCAACATTCACTGCTAACACAGCATTGTCTGCTATGACCTGTTGTTGTGGTTTAATTCCAGCCAGCAACCAAGCCCCACGCAGCTGCTTTCTCACCAGTGGCATCAGGGAGTGAATCGGAAGGGTAAAAGCTAGAAAACAAGAGGGTTGAGATAAAGGTTGTTGAATAGGGAAAACAAAAGCCACACATACGAGCAAAGCAAAACAAGGAATTCATTCACTGCTTCCCATGGGCAGGCAGGTGTTCAGCCGTCTCCAGGAGAGCAGGGTCCCATCATACAGTAATGGGTACTTGGGAGGACAATTCAAAACGTCCCCCCTTTCCTCCTTCACTTCCCTGCTTTATATACTGAGCATGATGTCATATATTATGGAATATTGTTTTGGTCAGTTTGGGTCACCTGTTCTGGCTGTGTCTCCTCCCAGCCTCCCATGCACCTCCAGCCCCCTTGCCAGAGTGGCAGTACAAAAAGCAGAAAACGCCTTGGCTCTGTGTAAGCCCTGCTCAGCAATAACAAAAACATCTCTATATTATCAACATTGTGTTCCGCAAAAATCTAAACCATAGCCCTGTACTAGCTACTGTCTACCCTAGCCAAAACCAGCACAGCTGTCCAGATATCTGTCCTCTTCCCTCAATACCACAGCATACTTCAGTATAACTACTCTCAGCGCTGTTGGCTGTTAACATGAGCATATGATGGAAAAATAACACAGTCTTTCCACAGATCTTGACTCCCTTTTGCCAGCCTATAGCCCTCTGACTAGGTTGTCTATAACCTTGCTGCACCTAGATTTCACAGACTCCAATAGTTAATTTACTGATCTGCTATGCTACTTTTTTTTCTTGCAGTCATGATGGCTCAGAATTAATAAAGTATTGCCTTTTGCCTAGACTTACAGTCACAACATTAATGGGCAACACAACAGTAACAATTAGATTTATTAGATTCTGCCATGTACATTTGTAATATGGAAACACAAATGGGTATTTGGAATATAAAAACCACATGGATGCAGAACATTTTGCAACTTGTATTTGAGGCAGTTTAGAATTACTGCTAAAATATTCTAGCATGTGGAGAAAGACAGATTGCCTAATTTCAAACAACACTTATGAATGAAGTCACAAAAAACTTGGTTACATGGACTTAAGAAAATCTTAGCTGTGGTTTCCTAAAGGCTAGTCATGATTAAATCTGACCATCAGGAGCTTCTGTGTGACAGTGTGTTAGAGAACAAAGCAACTAAGGTCTATCATACTAAGAATTAGTTCTGTGACAAAATTATGTTTTTTTAAAGACTCTCAGCTGTGTGGCATATCAAAGAAGCATTATTATTTTAATGTAAAGCAATCCAATGGCTAGACTTCTATGCAGAAGCATATAGCTAAAGATGTGATGGTTTAATGACTAAACCTTTTTTTACCATTAATTATTTGGTAACTAATGTCACATTAGGTTATTTTCTGCTTCTTTCTTTGGTTAAAAAGAACCAGTGGGTATTTTTCTTGTTGGTGTCAAATATTCTGATTAGTTAGTAAATCTGCCATCTCAAGTGTGTACCACTGAAAGAAAGAGTATAGTGATGAGTGGTTGGAGAAACTGCCTAATAAATAAGCTTTAAAACACAAACAAAGCATTATCCAACTATAGAAGCCAAACGAGAACTTAAGCAAAAAAGCTCAATTCAGCTGTCACTGGAGGAGGAAATGCTCTTTCAGACTGCTGGTTTAAGAATCAGATGGTGAATTTATCCGAGCTTTGTTTTTCTTATTATTTAGTCAAGAGCCTAAAAATATCAGGGTACTGTCACAAACAGAGCTGGGCAGTCTATTTTTAAGGAAAATTTATTTAACAAAACCCTTGCACAGTGTTACTGACCCTTTAAGTCCAGTGGCCACTCTGCTCCCTTTGGCAGGATCTCAGGAAGGGAGGGAGGACTTAGCAGATGATGGAAAATGTCTGGAGCTCCCAGAAGTACTCTCAGATCTAGTGATTGGTAGAAGAGAAAGAATTGAGCAGAGCTATTTTAGAGCCTAGTCAGGGCAACCTGAGAGCAAGAACTAAAAAACTGATGGAAAAAACAGTGGAAAGGACCTCTGAGATGGAGAAATGTGTTACACAAGGAAGACATTGGAGAAAACTTGATGAAAATGTGATGAGTAGGTGAAATTTGAGGAATAGAAAGTATGATAGTCAATGTTTCAATAGGTGACATGTAAGATGGGAAACTGGAATAAAAGCACAAATGGATGGTAGGCTGCGGGAGCCTAAAAAGCTTTTCCCTAGGAAGGATTCCACAGGTGTACTTATAATCAGTGCACTGGCAACAAGGACTGTCACATACAGGACTGTCACATCATGCTTTTCCAGGTGATCTGTGTCTCGTAGCGGTCTCTTGTCAGGAGGCTCCTTCAGCTTGTTGCAGCTAAGCTGGACAAGGATCCTGTTAGCAGGCTGCCTTTGGGATCATGTGTGCTGCCTGGCCACACAGCTGTCCACACATGCAGCCCTGGTCCGATCACAGCAGAGGGCAGCCTACCTGCCTGGGTGCCAAAGCCTGCTCTGCAGGGGCAGGGCAGCTCCAGCTGGAGGCCCCAGTGGCCCCTGTTGTCATCCTTGGCCTTCGCGTGATGTCTGTGCAGGCTGAACACAAGCTGGGCTTTTTTGTCAGCTGTGTGTTGTTAAAAATGTGTTTGAGTGGCCTACGGGTGGCTTGCTGATGCTTTGTTGTCACTTCAGAGACTGCTCTTTGCAACTGTGTGTGTTGGAACTGGCTTGGCACAGGCTCTATATCTGCTCCTTGGCTGTGGGAACGACAGGCTGGCCATACTTAAAAGATGTTGAGTGTTTCTTGTGAATAAATGTGAAAAACACATCCTTTCTATGAACGGCCTTATGGACAAGCCTTTTATTGCATGCATGTTTGGGACCATTTGACTAGCTCACCTGCTCTTATAGATAATATATGCCATGGCATTTCACATAGGTATTTTCAGAGAAGAAAAACAAAAGACTTACGTGCTTTATAAAGTTATAAAGTGAAAGGGATTTTTAAATTTTTTTTCATAATAAGTGTGAGTAGATGATTTTATTAAGACACCCACACTAGCAGTTTATATCACACTTTGAGAGCAGATAAAAAAAACCCCAAAGTCCAGGCTTTCTGTGAGAATGATTGAGTTCTCTAAATTCTGAGATGACACTCTAATGCAAAAAAACTCCCCAAAACCGCCCTCCAAAAAAAAAGCCCAAAACAAACCATCACCAAAAAGAAAACAAACAAAGAAAAACAGCTCAAGAAGACTGTCAGTGGGAAGTATGCGTATTTAATTTCTGTAATGTTTGTTTGCAGTCCCCAGAAAACTGTATTTCTTTTACCCAAAAGAGAGAGGGAGGGGAAAAAAACAAGGTCATCATGAAACTTAAAAGGAAAGGCTGCTCCAGAAAAAATATTAGTTTTGAAGAATATTAGAGTTGTCATAATGCTGCCACATTCTTAATAAATTTTAATGTGAAGATATTTTAGACCATAGACAGATTGGTCTTCAAGTTGTTGGGCCCTGCATTTGAATGTCCTCTGGAATGAAGGAAGAAGTATCCAGTGGTGTGTAGTTAATACACATTCTTTTAAGACTTCAGTGCAAAATGCAGAATCTGAGCTAACCCTGTCAAAGAAGAGCAGCGTAGGTTGCTGCCTACCCTGTACATTCTGTGAGCTATCTACCTTCACAGAGAAACAGATAAGGAATGCCTGCCAGTCCTGCTCTGCTGAGAGGTTATAACCTCTGTCAGCAGAAAGAACAAGGTAGCTGGGGAAGCAGATAGATTTGTCAGACATAGTTTGATGCCCAGCTGTGTCTGATTGTGCCTTTACAATGCTGTGCACTGTTTTCACATCTGAAAATCTTTTCACATACTTAAATTCTCTGAATTTGTTCCATTTTATAATAGAATGCAGACTATGGTTTGTGAGAGGTTCCCACAGATCCCTCAAAATCTGAAATCATGATAAATTTCAAATCCTATTTTGTTTGGGAACTTCTGTTCATAAAATGAACAACGTAATCTATAATTTGTATTTTAAGGCTAACCCATTGTTAAAAAAAAAAAAGAAGAAAAGAGTCTGCAAAGTCCCATAGAACAGGGAAGAAAATGTTTGTAATTTAAAATTTGAGTTTTCTATTGTATCATCAGAATTTCTGTTCTGTTCACAATCCTTCAGCATTTTCGCCTTGGAAATACCTGGGGAGTGTATGTCAGTTATATAGCCAGGGTACTGTTGCCCAAGGCCAAACATTACAAACTTGATGCTGGCCTTTTCCCCTCCTCACAGTGAGGGTCTGACTTTTTATCACAGCCTTCCCTACCGGGTGACTTTATACCACCCTTTTACATCAGTGCTCCATGACCTTGCGAGCCTGGGAGTAATGTTGGCCTAGTCATGGTTTAAGAAATCCCAGTGCTTTATTATCACCTTTGTCATCTTCCAGTGTCTTCACTTTCAGTCTAAAAGTAACTGCCCTTGTAATCCACTGCCAGCCTCTAGGACCTCCGAACTCCTTGTCTTTTGCAGTTTATAAATGCAAAACATACTAAACATGTACTTTCTGTGTAAGAACATTATTTCAGATGACTGCCTGGCAAAGAAAATGTTTCTGGATTGGAAAAAGCAGACTAGTTTGCAAATGTTGCCAAAAACACTGAATCTTTCTTACGGGCAGACACTTTGGATACTTCAGCTGGCAGAAAATCACTGAGGAATATTTTTCAAAACATTAAGTACTGTCCCTTTGATGCTCAGTTCTTTAGAAGAATGTAAAGTATATTCACACAATACTGGAACCCAGCCGCCTGACACTGCTAGGGTAGGAATAGTTTTGCAAATCAAAATTGTACATGGTATTTTAATACTACTAATAAAATGGACTGAAGTGAACTCTGGCATTTGAGTGAGAGTTTATTTTTATTTAACTCAGTAGCTGAAAATAGAATTTCCTATAGATAGGAACCACATTTTTCCTCTAGTGTGAGTGTTTATATCTGGACAGGCTTGGATATGACTACTGGTGATGGATGAATTATCAGTTCTGCACTCATGGCAAGCCACACTTACATTGCACTGGAAGCATAATGTTGAGCTGCTGAAATGCTGAACACAGAGTCTTAGACATAACCCCAGAAAACAATAGATAGCTCTCTGTGTTGCGGGCACCAATTCTGTAGGCGTTCTCCAAATTGCTTTTGGAATGTGGCATCCTTGCTAGCTTCTAGCTCTTTGGGCTTTTAGAAATGTTTTTGAATGAATTATATAAAAGTCTGCCCCTTGTCCCCTTTGTTCTGTACTTTGTTCATGTGTTTCCTTTCATCACATATCTCTGTGAGGAAAGTTGAAATAGTCTGGAGAAGAGGAGAGGCAATATAGGCTGTTGGATTTGAGGACAGGAACAGTAAGGATCATGTTAACTACTGTCTGCCTAGTTGTCATTACACAACTTCGTAACATGAGCCATAAAAATAAGTATTGAGAAATGAATAGGTCAGAGAATGAGAGTGAGTTCATTCTGTTGTGATTTCAAAACCATAATAGTTTCCCCCTTTCCTCTTCTCCCCCCAGTAGCATAAGTGAAATTATGTCATTTTGCCTAGGTTCATCTGTCAGATTTTCCATAATTCACTTGTAATTCCAGAGTTCAAGCAGTTCAAGAGTAGTTTATCCCCTCTTTATTTTTAAGAGATTTTGTTTTTTCTTTTTTCTAAATTACTGGAAAATAGCCTTTCACATTATATTGGATTATAGATACTTTTCTTACTTATAACAAAAAGGATTTTTTTTAACATGTCTTTGAAAGAGAATACATTGAGACCTTTCCAGACTGTAGTCTAAGTACACGGAAGACATAGTATATACCCATTAGTGATTTTGCTTTTGTAACTCCCCCTTAACCTGTTAGCAGCAAAAGGTAATAATTAATGAAAAAAAAAATCACTTATACATCGCTGGTGCTTAAAAATTTGAAAACAAGAAAAGACTACTGATTTCATAAGTAGAAATCAAAAGATTCTTAAGTGTTGAGATCCATAGGATTGTGAAATAGTTTCTTCTATAAACCAAAATAAGTGAATTAAATCCATCAGACACATTCAGACCACTGAAAATATATTGTATGTGAGTCAGTGTAGCCTTTAAAAATGAATAATGTGGCAAGATGAAACATACTTCTATGATACTCATATGTAAAGAAAACAAAACAGTGGAGTAGTAGAAACCCTTAAGCTGGCATCCACATGGAATGGTACAGGTCAGGCAACACAGCTCATGGAGCAGCGCAACTGGATAATACTTGATCTGAGTGGATGCAGTTGTAGTGATTCTGCTTCTCAAGCCCCTTCATATGGCAGTAGTTGACAAATTGAAGTGCATAGTTCAGAAAAGAGATAGGTGGTTGAAACCCTTATTTTGGAATATTTAGAACTTCAGGAGGCGTGCTAAGAGGAAAGGAAAAAGTATCACTGCCTAGGGAAGTGATTCTGAATCAGAAGGAATCTATATTAATAAACTCACAGTTTAAAAGCAGAAGGTTTCCTGAAATGGTAGCTTCATCCCAAAATAATAACAATAATGTCTATTAACTCTGATATTTAAGTGTCCTTTTACATTTGGTCCTGCTCTGTATTCAATTATTTTTTTCGAAAACTGATGACTACCTGGAAATATAAATGTCAGTACAAAAGAGAGATCCACCCCAGTGCATCTCCAGGTAACTCCTAAAATAGTTTAATTATACAAAGTCATGATCTAGTCTTGAAATGCTTACTTCAGTTCTTGGGAACAGTTATCTAAAACCGTATTCATATCAGAAACTTGCTCCAGCAGAAACTCACTATTTTCCTGTTACCACTTAGGGGCATAAAAACTGAGCTAGAGAGTTATGTTTCCTCTGGCTTATTCTTTATGTCCCCATGATTGCAGCCTGCACAGTCTGGGCACCCAGGCTCAGATGGGATCCACTGGGTCAGATGTTTCAGGTCAGGCTGTCATGGAGATGTAGCTGGTATCACGAGGCTGTCCTGTGTGCAGAGCCTGTGTGGCTCTTCCCGGGCTTATATCAGCCTCAGCAGCAGAGAGACTGCCTGAGTGATCAGGGCAGCTGGGGCTCAAATGGGAGCCTAAATCCTGTGGCTGATATGACAGTGTCCTCAGTTAGCAGAACTTCCATATGAGACATGGAGAGATTGGTTCCCCTGGAACCGAGCTGAGGCCAAGTAACTCAGTGGTGCTTCTTAGGCACTTTTTCTGTAATGGACAGTGAGAGATGGGGTCCTCCAGAGTGTGATTACAGCTTTTGCTCTTACTCATTCTTAAAAACAGCCTATCAGTCTCCACTGACTATTTTGGGAGCCTGGCAATACATATACCCCCAAAAATATCTCTTTGCTGAATGACTAAGGAGACAGGTTCCTAACTGGCATTCTGAATCATCTTACTGTGGCCAAGCATCTTTTAGCTGTTGAAACAACTAAGGTGGATGTGTCTTAAGCCAGTCTCTCATAAAAATAGGAATCAAACCAAAGAATCCTAGTTAACAGATTTTTTTTTTCCTGCAACCTTTGGAAAACACATTGTACTTTTCTACCTCTAGGTATTTTCCATGATTTCAACTTCCTTCTGATACTTAGATGCAAAGCTGCTTGTAGTATTTGACTTTCAGATATACAAGGATATTCTGATATAAATACAGACCAAAAGTGGTTTTGTAATTTTTGGATTTTTTAAATTTTATTTAACTGTAAGAAACACATTTGCAATAACTGAAGATTTGGCTTCAGTGAAAGACTGGTTTCCATGAATGATACTCAGACACCTTGTGCTAATTTATGGGAGCTGACAGGATGTTAGACAAGGCCATCTTTGAATAACTAGAAAGAAAATGGTCAACTGTTGGAATGAAATCCTAAATAGGATCTAGACAAGGAAGTAATTCCTAGAGGACATGAACTTATGTAGTCTATTAATATAATTATGAAGTGAAGAAATATTAATACTGAACTATAGAATTCATGCATTCCAATAAGTCACGTGACAACTCTTTCAATCATTTATTTATTTTCATAAGTTGAATGTGAAATATATGTTGGATTTGGAAAATTGCTATTCTTTTGAAATGTTAAGGCATTCTGAGGAGTGTTGGTACATACTGTCTGCCTGTACACAGTGCATTCCAGTTGGCTGGAGCACTATATAAGAATAATTCTTGAAAGAACAGCTAATAGGGGCTCCAAAATGCACAGGGCCTGCAGAAAGGAGGTGAGAACCTGAATTGTTTTGGCACTTTGAATGGATAAAGCAACTTTTCAGGTCTGTTTCAGCAAAGTTTGAAACTAGCACTTGACTTAAAGTATGTGAATGCCTTGCTGAAACTGGTACAATCATGGATGAGAAATTAAGCACAGACTTAAGTACTTTATCAGACTGGTTTTCTGAGGTAGGCTTTTCTCATGGAGAAAAGATTGAATACTTCTCCACTTTCAAACCGCTAAGATTTTTTACCATAAATGCAGAACTTTAGATGCTGAAAACCACGTAAATAGCATAAGTACTTTTGAAAACCCAAAATTTCCAAGGCAAAAAAAAGTCATATCTGTAAAAAAAAAATTAACCTCAGAAATCTTGAGCTTACAGCCAAATGAAAAGATTTTCTACTTCAGTGGTTGTAAATACTTTATCCAACGCTGACTTCAGACGCATGTTTGCTCTTGGTAGGATTTGTAAAAATGCTTTTATTTTGAATTTGCAATGTCTTTTGTGCTTGACTTCTGTCACTGAAGTTTAAAAAAAAATGTTCTTGAAAAAGATATAGAAGCTTGAATAATTATCTGGGTAATTGATTGAGACTCATTTACATTTAGTCATATCCTGTTTTTCCTGGAAGCATACTTCCTGTAACAAAGGGCACCTCTCTTTGTGTTTATATGCACCAATTTGGTACAAACTTCCTTTGGTGTGAATAAATACTATGGGCAATGCACACGTTCATGTATATTTGTATGCTCTTCAGTTTGGAACAGTCATTCCCATTAATTTTGATTTGTTTTTCTTTTAGTCATTGCAGTATGCAGAATCATTTCTAAATCAAGATCCTGTATATCACTTTGCACCATCGAAGTTTTCTTTTGAAGCTTGCTCTCATAGCTTCTCCTACTAACATGGGCATTTTTTGATTCAAATTGCAAATGCATATCTGGTCTTTTCTTTGTGTATCAATCACCTTTACCTTCATCACTCCTTTTACTAATGGGGCAAAATAACAGTTTTGAAAATCAGCTTCCATCTCTCTCTAATCATTTGATTTATCAGATAAAGTATAAAAGATACCTGGGGAAAAAAACCAAGTCTTTCCACAGTTAATTAAGGATGTACTTTCTGTAATTAATACAAATTATTACTTAACTTTGAGAAAAGGAAACAAGCAAAATATCTGGGCAATGAATATCAGAGTTCTGCCAATGCACTTAAGGAGGTCAAATGACCTGACAACACGCCTGAACTCTCATATGGTAAAATAATAAAAAGGCGCAAGAGTTCCTGAATAACCTTCCAACTTAACTGTGCTAAGAGATTTCTTAAAGAGAAATAAGGTACAAGAGGGGGGAAGTAAAAATGTAACAAGACAACGATGAAATGATTTTGTGTCTTCTAAAATGAACAGCTGTAATACATTACTACATATTGTCTCCAGTTATACCCCTTCTTGGCATAGAAAAGTTTCTGACTAATTGAAGGCTAATTAAAAATACTTTTTTATCTTCTGCTTTTTCCTTGCCTATAGTTTCTTATGGACAGGGACATTCTGGGAAGCAATGCGATTTTATACAAGCCATTGATTAAACAATAAAAGGCATCCCGTTTGGTTTTGAAAATATCCTGCATAAAGATATCATTAACATTTTTCAGACCTTCACAATAGGCCTGATCTGGTGAAGTCAGTGCAAGTCTTTCCACTGACATCAACGGGCAGTGGATCAGGGCTCATTTATGTGCTACTTCTAGCTGTGTTTTCTTCATTCTTTAATTCTGCAGTGTTTTCATGCTGAGATTTGTTGAAGTGGATAGAGACAATTCTTGCTTTTTTTTTGTAATTCTACACAAGTTGCAAATTTTGTGTTTATAAACATCTTTTAATCCAGTGAGTTTTACCAGTTGTGTAACAATCCTATAGAAGGAACCAACAGAAAGAACTGTGTTGGCAAGGAGAGGATATAGATTGACAGGACAACTGTGTAGGAACAGTTTTGGCGAAAGACCACCAAAACCCAGAAACTTCTAATGCAAAAGCTGTCTCAGGACTTCAAGGTTTTAGTTTCAACTTCTGTGTGCAGAAGACTGCTGCTATTTACATATCTGCAGGGCACCCCCCCTCCACTACCTTGGACTTAATATTAACCCTAATAGACACTGTTTGGTCATTTTTTTTGTTCTTTTTCTTTTAATCTTATTTTTACCAAACTTTAAAAAGAAAAGTGTTTTCCTCACAGATTTTTAGTTCATAGAAAAGCACACTTACCTGTGTGAGTGTTCTGACCTTTTGACAATCAAATAAAAATTTTGACAAAAAAATAGCTGGCCAAAGCTACTCATCCTAATTGTTTAGTCTGGAGTAACTATGGATTTAAGGAAGGAAGAACCTGATGACTGCCAATTTCTGAAAGGGAGAATGGTCAGGTTGCTCCTTTGGAGAATAACTGGAAGTGAGGGAAATGAAGAAGCATGAAGAACTAGAGCAAGATACTGGATAGCTGTGGCATTTGGGGTGGGTTAGCCTAACTTCTTTCTCAGATTTGCAAAAATCTTACTAATTCAGTGATCAGATGAGCCTCAGGAGTGACAGAAGGAGGAACTTATGCAGACTAGCTGCTTCTTCTCTCACAACAGTGATAGGATAGTGGTGAACAAAGGTCAATATGGGTCTTTCAGTCTTCCTGTAAAAAACAGCAACCTTTTTCACAGTGAAGTGTTGCTGTGCATCACATTTCGATTGTCTCTAAAAAAAGAACATAATACCTCCCCCCAACAATTCCCCATTGGAGTACAGTAATGAAATGCCCAGCTGCAGATGCAGCAAAATTCATTCCAGTTCTGCTCAGTTATTGTCTGTCTCATCTTTAGCAGATGGCTGGACGATGATGTCTGCAGTAATAAAAATATTAAAAACAAAAACTGCCAGCTGAATTGGAAAACTGACTAATTTCTATTTTTAAAATGTGGTACACGAAGCCATTATTTTTAAAGCCAGTAATGGCCATTTTCAACAACCTCCATGTGAGAAAATTTAGTGAAGAAAAGAAGCAGTACTGGATTTCTCCATCCCTTCTGGAAAAAGAGGGCACCTCACTGCACACATAAAGCAGGCCAAAGACAGCCCCATAATGCTTCCATTTGTTATTCGGAGGAAGTGTTAGTGTAACATACTGGTAGCAGCGAGACACATTGTCCTCTGGTGAGGCAGAGATCTCTGAGGCTTGCTTTGGCACTGCTTGCTCGAAGCCACGTACATTGCATGGCCAAGCACTGCATGGCTTCTCCATGTTCACAGCAAGTGAGATGTCTCTGGAGCAATCAGTACCATGAACATGCTTTTGAAAGAGGATGGCCTTCATTTACATTCCAGGTTCTCCCCTTGCTTCACGGTATATACTGGGTTTTTTTAACTGTGGTAACATAGCATTAAATGTAAGCACAGTTTCATACCCTTTTACTACTACTGGTTCCATGTTCTGGATTATGCTATGTTCTGGATTATGTTCTGGATAGAAGCTAAACTAGGCATATACTGAGAGCTAACAGAAAGGGATGAAAAAATGATGCTGTAAGAATATTTACTGGATAGTGGTCTTAATTCTCTTTATACTGGGTAGAAGTCTAATGACAGAAGATCATAAGGCACTAATTCACTTGTGAGAAATATTTCACTCCTGGAGAGTGAGATTCTATCACTCTGTCATTGAGATGCATTGCTGTATTGGCAACTTCTGTGAATTTTTATACTACTCAAAATGTAAATTAAGGCTTTTGAAAAGGACAGGTGCTTTTCAGAGTTGTGGGTTAATAGCTCATTGTTTGAAATACAGTAAGGGATTCTGATTTTCAGGAATTACTAAGTATTCTTCTTGAACTCAGATTCCACAATGATAACTTGATTATCTCAGATAATGCTGTTGTCGATATCCTGACATTTAGAGCATCCAAACAGTTTAGCAGTTCTGTTACATATATTCTAGCAGTAATATTCTCAGTTAAATGTCTGTCCTGAGATTATATTGAGATCTGGTTGTTTGCTTTTTTTATTAAAGAAATTCACTGGGACACAAAAACTCCAGTTTTGTTTTGTTTATATAAAGTGCTTGAATAAACCTATATCTGGTATCTCAGATCTTATGTTTAATCTTAATTAGCATGTTAAAAAAAGAGAACACCTTCTGGACTCATTTCATCTTTCATTTCCAAGTTCCATTCAACAAGGGTGCATGAAGAAATGTGAAATTTTGTCCTGCTATATTGTGTTAGGGTCTTAACATTTGTAGTGCATTAAATAATGTTAGATTACTTCAGCTTCTCTGGCCAGGAAAAGATTTAGTGTATTGTTTGGATGACAAAAGGTGCACAAAGCAATTTATACACATCTTATCACTTATATTTGAAAAAAAATGTTTTCCTCAGTGTTTGGGATAAAACAGAATTTTTTATTTATCATTCTTTTTCTTCTGGGACTGTGCACACCTTTTTTATCGGTTTATGTTCAGACCTATATACTGAGTAAGACTTTTGCCCTCCCCTTGCCATCCATTGTAACCTGACAACTTCTTGTGGTTTAGGAATGTTCCCACCAAAACCACACACTGCTCGCTCACTTCCCCCTTCCCTCTGGCAGGCTGGAGAGGAGAACTGGAGGCACAAAAGGTAAAGATCATGGGTTGAGGTAAGAACAATGTACTAGAAACAGCAATGAGATAAGAAAAGGAAATGTAACAACAACAATATCAATGGCAAAAGTGTGCAAGAGAGAGGTGAATGACACATGAAAAATGTTCACCGCAAAGACCAACCTGATCCCACCACCCTACCCTGACCAGGAAGAGAGCCCTTCCCCCTTCCTGGAAAATGAAGTGAGGTGCTGTAGGTGTCCTAGTCATGTCCCTCCTGGCTACTGCAAAAATTAACCCTGTCCTGACTGGAAGCAGGACTCAATTGTAGTGACAGGTTTACCTTTCAGCGAAAGATAGTGATGGACCAAAGCTTTAAAAACTAGGGCATCACAGTCATTCTTTGTCTTATTCATCCATTTTGAAAACACGCTACTGGCCAGCTTTATAACAGCATGAGAAAAAATGCATGTGTGCAAAAGTGTTTCAGAACTACCAGTGCAAAGACTGACAGATGGAAAATTAATCTTGATTTTCTGTTTTCCATGTACTACTTGCTATTTCACAGTCTCTGAGAAAATATAAAATATCTCTCCCTGTGTTTTTTTTTTCAATTAAGGATTATGTTTAAATCTGAGAGTCTTTTAGATGTAAAAAATGTACTTGCACTTGTCCTTTATCTACAGAATAATGAACTTTTAGAATAAAATACTCTCTGCCTCCTGCACTTTGTCACTAGAGGATGTGCTGAGCTAGACAGTAATTTACACATTTAACAACTATTTATTCCATTAATTTCTCCAGTTTCCTCTTTATCTCAATGAAGCTTCACACAGTGTGCATGCAGTTCCACACCTTAGCAACATCTTCAGGGAAGACACATCTGCCGCTGCTTGCTTTGAACCTGCCATCCATCTATACTTCCTATATTTGGAGAGGTGATGACCAATCAGTCACAGTCCATATATTTTTTTGTTTTGTTTCTCATGATTTTATAAAGCTTTGTCATATTTCTGCCCAGCACAAGAGCCCTAGCTACCTGACTGCTCTGTGTATGGCAGATGATGCACATGCTGTCATTACTGCTACCTCTCTCCATACCTTTCCCAAATGCACTGTATCCATTCTTGAGACAAGGGACTCATCTGCACATAGGATTCAAGATGCAGCATAGGCTTACACTGTGGCAAAATTCTGTCCTTTTTCTAATTATTGTTCCTTACCTAATATTTCCTATAATTTTATTTGCTACTTCAACTGCTGCTAAGCTTGAGCTGATGTTTTCCTAGTTCTTACACGAGTTATGACTTCCAGACTTTTTCTGTGATGATGGTAGTTGTCTCAGAAAATTCTGATTTTATATACTTGGACTTTTTCCCCCTCATTTGTGAAGAACCACTTACTCCTGGCTGGTTTTGATTCTGCCACATGCTAGTTTCATCTGATATCCTCTATTTCTTGTATTGGAGAAATGTGAAGAATGAGTAGACCTCAAAAAATATGTTCAATTTATTAAATTATCCTTTTATTCTATTGTCTTGCTTAATAAACAAGCCAAGCTAATGTATTCTACAATGATCTGATGGTCAAATTGTGAGTAATTTCTTAGAAATCTTTTAGGACACATTTCAAAAAGTCAGTTCAATAACATTCTTATGCAACTCATAAAAGTGGCAGGAAATAATACTGGAAGGAGTCATCTCCATACTTCCTAATAGAATCCCTCAAACAGGTATAGGACAGAGTACATGCTGATGTGTTATCCTAAATTAATATCTTTGAGGCAAGAGAATTTGCTTGTAAGCCTTAAATGACTGAATGGGACACTACTGAGAAAGAGAAGTCTCCCAAACACAACTGAGCCTGGCACAGAGCCACTCTAAACATTTGGTTGGACAAACATTCAAATTTCTGGCTTGCAAAATCAATAGAAATCTTTATTTTGCCTTCATTTTAATTTTGTAAAGCTGAAGTATTAGAAAGTAGTCAGGAAAGTTTCTTTTTTTCATGCTTCTAATTCAACCTAAAAACTGGTTATATTTTGTAAAATAAATCTTAATCCTTGATACCATGTTTTCATTTCTAAATTCCTATATAATCTTCCATCATTAATTATAACATATTGTATTAACTAACTACAGTCAGTTCCCACAAAAGAAAATAACTAAACTGGCAATCTCTAATGCATTGTAGGATGGAGTTTGCAATACATGTTTGCAAAAACTATGATGCAACTATATAATGCATATAATCTCTTTCCTCCTGACACTGAGTAGCAAAGGAGACATACTGGACTGGCACATACTTCCTATACTACCTCTGAGGGGAGCCGTTATCCAACACTTCTGATTAATACCAAGGAAACCATATATCTCTGCAATCCTTGCAGGATTATGTAGGCCTGATTCTACTCCTGTTTAAGTGACATGAATCAAAAATAGTCTGCAGTCTTAGTCTTCATGGCACATTTCAATAGAACAGACATGTAATACGACTAAAATCTTTGCAGTACAATCTGTTGTTTTCAATATGGTACAAGGATGAGAAAGAGTCAAATGAAACTGCAGAGAAAAAATAACTTTCAGTTCTTTTTCATTTTGATGTCTGATTGTGTGTGATTTGGTAAAGCTTATTCAGGAGAGAAGGCATTCTTAGCCACTCCAAAGTTCGATCATATAGAACTAAACAAATATTGAACATTACTGTTGATTTCAACATATGTTTTAATGGTACTTTATTCATTTATCTGAAGTTGAAGCCATGTTCTGAAGTTTGAAACTTCACTTTCATTTGAAACCATGAGTGACACGTATAACTTATTAAACCAAAATGTCATTTGTAAAGGTGGAGGGACGTGTAGAACAAGGTGGAAAGAAGAGAGATGAAACAATTCAACTAACAGATGGGGAAATGGCATATAATCATTATTGGTATATTATGACTGGTGTTCAAAAAGAAAATACCCAGTGACTTCATGCACTTTGCATTACTTTTTAGCCTACTGGAATTTGGTTTGCAAATGTTCTTATGT
This sequence comes from Pseudopipra pipra, assembly GCF_036250125.1. Taxonomy (NCBI): domain Eukaryota; kingdom Metazoa; phylum Chordata; class Aves; order Passeriformes; family Pipridae; genus Pseudopipra; species Pseudopipra pipra. The sequence goes on along the minus strand of NC_087554.1, from coordinate 32,442,609 downwards.
GTTGAGTTGTCATGATATACTCTTAGAAATATAATTTATTTATTGAGGAGGCAAACAGCAATAAGACTGAGAAAATGTCATTCTTAATTACAGTCCTCTAAGAAATACCGTCTGAAAAACTCTTCAAGGAATAGGCTGCATTGTATGTGAGAGATGAGTGAAAGCTTTTCTGTTACTTTGAACATGTGCTATTCCATGAGATATTTACTTTTAATGCAGACAAAATATGTTTCATTGATTGCAGGGAAGTCCAGAGTGATAGACATAAAAATCATTCCTTAAAATTGGAAATCTTCACATATTTGAAATGCACCAGTGTTTTTTTTATATTTCTACTGAACCTCTGTATTTGTTAATATTTTTATTTTAGACCTCCTAGAAGGCAAAACCCTGGAAAGTTAACTTTGAACAAACTTTAGGGCACATGCTTTTCAAATGCCTCTAAAAGAAGTCATAGTAAGTTGTTTCATCTTCACCATGTAGATCCTTCTGACTCTTAACCAGGCTCAGAAACAGTGTGACAATGCCGAGAAATGCTTGCTGAGATCCTATAGGACAAGGATAAAAATATGAACAGAGTAGTCCGTGTAGCTGGCAATTCTTTTTTTTTTCCTCAGCGATGTTTTTTTCTTCTTAATGAAGGATTGTCAAGGGTGCAAAGGTAATGATGTCATTTCATGTCTCCCATCTCTTTATTTCAGATGTGTAGAGCAGAACTTGAGCAGTATAGGAGTTCTTGCTCCTTTCTTTTATTCAGAGACTTTTAACAATGTTCCAAATCACACGGTTTTGTGAGGAATGGTGGTACTTATGTTTTGGGATTTGGACTGAGACCACTACTACATCATTTTACACAGACTTCCAAAAAACTAGAAACCCCAAAACCCAATCATATGATAACTTCTGGCTGAACTCCTGCCCAACTTGAACTAAAGTCAAATATTACTTTAGCTAAACTAAATTTCTCTTGGTCTTGGCTTTCAAATATAACAGTTGTTATTTTTGTTTTGGTTTTTTTCCCTATTAAATGAACAAATCTGCTTGAGATGTCCTTAAACATCCATGCACTGATTCACTCCAAAGTAATAGCAGATGACATAGACGAATGATCTGAGTTACTGCTTTCATGTCTGGAGAGAGTGAGTAAGAAGTGCACTCTGTCCCTTGGCTGTCATATATTGCTTTACCATATCTCCATTAACATCCCAGTGAATGTGTTGATTACTGCTCTGGATTGTCTGTTTACAACCTGTATGAAACTCTCACTGGAAAAACAAATTAGTGCTTTGGCTTATCTGTTTTTATCTCAGCACAATAAACCATTTTTCCTAATCAGCTCATTTGAAGTGAAATGAGGGGACAAATTTCAGTTGAATTCCACTGAAGTACCTCCTGGCCCCAATGATACAGCTCTTTTACTGACAGCTCACGCACTCAAAATTTGGGCAAGATTTGCATGGCCCAGTACCAAAATAACATATTACAGTAGGTTTTTTTGCGTCCTTGAAAGACATGGCGATGACCTAAAACTAGCATTTCATCCAAACTTACAGATCTGTTCCAATATATTCCAGTCAATTCTTACCTTGGGATTTAGGACTAAAGGCAGCGATTCAAAATTTGCTTTTATTTATGAACGTTGTGTGGGAGACCTGCAGAGTTTAGAGCAAAATATCTTTCAAGTCTATAGGGATAAACATGCCATGTGCTTCTGGAAGAATCCTGATGGATTTCTCAGATAACTGTTTCTACACTCAAATCCATACATTTCTTCACAGCCACCTTACCATGTCACATATTGGAGGAGAGGCTAAATACTGAAAGACCAAAAAATCTAACCTGTAGTAAAATGGATATAGGTCAGCATTAAATTCAACCCAAAACTTATCAGCATTTACCAAATTTGGAGAGGAAGACACTGCACTTCAGATTGCAAAGAATTTTTTGGAGGAATGATGAAGATTTTTCTTGATAATTTCAAGTCACATGCCTGTAAATTGCATAAGGCCTTATTATTCCTCTTCTGATTTGTTTTTTTTCATGGCATGGAAATGTTGAGATAGTTGACAGAAAGATTTGGACTCCAATTCAGAATGGGACAGGTGATATGGATTTATTTGGTTCCTATTGAAGAATGCTTCCAGCAGCTGCTGAAATGGAAAGTAAACAGAGGAAGCTTGAGATGGAATAGCTTAAGCCCAGACTTGTAAGCATAAAATTTTTGTTTCTTTTCCTTACTAACTTGAAGATGAGTCATGCCAGCTTTTCAAAAGTGCTATATACATGCATAAAACATATGTATCTGCTTATTCAGGTCATAAATTGCAAACATCCAAGCCATGAAGCAAAAAGAAGCCGTAACTTTTACAGTGTTGCCTAAGAAAGCACTATTCCATTTTTAAGAGAGCAAAAGTATAGGGTCAAAATCTACAACCACCTGAACAGACATGTCTTGAGCAAGCCAAACAGTTTCCTGTCAAATTGAGTTTCACCAACTGGAACATTTAATACCTTAGTAGAGGTAAACAAAAATGTCTCTATTAAACTAGCTAAAAGTATTACAGCTTCCTAGGTATTGTTTCCTCCTCCCTCTCATTCATTCTGTTTCTTTATCTTCATCTTCTTCTACTTGGTCATTAAAAACAAAGGGCAGGAAATGAAAATAGTAAAAAAAAACCAAAAGGGGAGGGAGGACAAAGGAGTAAAGGTAAGAAGAAGAAAATGCAGTAATTGTTAAATTAAAACCTGAAAAGTATTTGCTTTCAATGCCTTCAAGTTTTTTGAGTTTCTCAGTGAGATGTTAAAAAATGTAGAATAAACATTAAGTTTTTTGAATTTTTCTTGAAACATACTTGCCATTTTTCACCCAGCCCTTCTGCCAACTTTCTGACTGAGTAGTACAAACAGCTTTTCAGCTACTCCTACAATGGTGCATTCAGAAAAAGATGCATGTGCTAATGGCACCTGCACAGCCACTCATTTATGGCAGTCAAGGAGCAAGTGAATGTGCCAATCAGATAATATATGCAGGTTGGATAACTATGTATCTAACTACCTGCCTGTGTGTGGTACCGTAGCTAAGTCAATGGTGTGACATGGAGGCTGATATGTTCTCCAGGATACATCCATTTTCTCTGTAGCAGGAAATTGGTTTTCCAATAGTAATGTATAATTTACATTACTAGTGTGGAATAAGTTGTTAACCTTCTGAGTTTCAGATTCAAAAAAAGAAAAATTAGTCTGAAACAGTAGGCTTCTCAGCATCAAATCTATTTCATTCTTTTTCTTGTAATGCAAATATATATAAATAAAATAATATATATATAGTTATCTGCTTGCATTAAAGGAATAGTGTGTGTATACGTATACACACTATGTATATATATGTGTGTATGGTAAGTATATTTCTTCAATGCAAGAAGATGACTACAAAACAAATGTTAATCTCTGATACTGAAAATATTAAGGCCTAGGGGATATTGACTAGACATGCTATTAGAGCTGTGAAATAACTCTTGCCACCAGTGTTTCTAATGAAGACCAGCTGCAAATAGCTTTATTTTTTTGTTCCAAAAGAGCATTCAAATTGTTTTTAATCCAGCTGAACTTTTGAGGGATTAGCTATTATGTTCTCATTACTCCTTTCACTGACAAATAACTTTCAGGAGCAATTCCATCATTAAACAAGTTCACCAAGCAGAATATTCTGTTTCATAAATGGAAAAAAACCCAAACAAACAAACAAAAAAACCCCAAAACCAGACCTCTAAAGAAATCACAAAACCAAAAAATAAAAGCCAACCTTCTACCTCTCTATAAATTCAGGCTAAAATGGTCTTAACTTTATTTAGTGTGCAGTTTCAGCTAATGATAATAATTTTCACAGTCTAGGATATCCAGAATATTCTGGATAGAATTTTTTATCATTTTTTTTCACACTTAGCTAGTGTGAAAAAATAACTAGGAGAAACAAAAACATATTTGTAGTGTTTCTGATTGATTCATTATTACCTTTTAGGAATTTACTTAATTATTTTAATTTTTTTGATGAAAATGTAAGTCAAATTAACAAATTGACTTTGTATGACACATATGGGAAAAAAATCAGAAACTCTGTAGGCATTTCCGTTCAGACTTTAAGGAAACTTAGCTTACTCTTTGACTAAAGTGCTTTCTGGATTCTCCATAACTGTGTTCTTTATAGCAGATTGTATCCTTGTATTAATTCTTAATGTATTAAGCAAAGGAAATGTGGCATTGCAATATAAAGTATATGAAGTGCAAGAGTATCAACTGATGGAATATTTGTTTTTTGCCTCCCATGTTCTGAATTTTGTGTCACTGAAACAGGAAATATAGAAATATAAACCTAGAGGTATGATGCTGTTTCATTCCATCTGTGCCCATTTTCAGGCAGGAGGTCTGACCAAATGGTTATTATAGTCCCATTTGGATTGAGATCCAGGAATTTTAATTGCTAGTCCTGAAATATTACTTATAGTCTTGCAGTGGGTTTCTGATTCATTCCGCATTAAAAAAAAAACCAAAAGAAATAAACCCAAACCAAAGAAAAACAAACACCCCCCTCCCTGCCCCTGAGCCTTCATATTTCTATATGTAGGGCAATGTTGTCATCTGATGGAAAATGGAATACTTCACTGAAATAAAAATGAAGTTACAATTATGTACTTGAGATGATGCACTTCTACAAGTTTGAACACCAAAATCAATATTTCTGTTACACATTACTGCAATCCCCTGGTAGAGTCTTTCTGATAATTATCCCAGTAAGATCAATAGAGAATGAAGAAACACCCTGTTTTAATCTACCTTGCAGATCCATAAACCATCTCTGCAGTTTTCCAGGGTTGTCTATGCTGCATTCTGCCTGGTGCGCTGTTGGACAATATCTGCTCACATTTCTCTTCTGTCCTGCCCACTCCCATTCACTGAGCAAGAGATTTCTCAGCCCTGCCTGACTTGACTGCACCATTCACGCCATGCAAGACACCATCTCTCCCCCTAGATGGACCTAGGGACTTGGTCCAGAAATCCTGCAGATTAACAATGTGGTGTGGCATGGTTCAGTCTGCTGGAAATCTGGGAGGAGAGAGCCCTGTAGTGTGCATGCATGTGTGAGAATGTGGAGGGTGAGATCCTCCCCAGGGCATTGTCCTGGGAGACAAAACAGAAGTCAAAACTAGACACCTATTTCTTGTAAGAATCAGACAAATATTGCTGTAAAAGGTGAAGTAAGTAATTTGTGTGCGAAGAGCAAAACCCTTAGTGCCAGTCCCCACAGATCAACACTTAGCAGGTCCATGGCTGCCTTGAAGCCTCCCGTGACATCAGATCAAGGAAATGCCCAACAGTCCAGAGATATTTGGAGACAGAAACCAAACCATGCTATTCTACAAGAGCTGAGCTATTTTTGTCTGAACTGTTTTCCCTGGCTTTGTTATCTGTTTCCTGGCCTGGAAGAGGCTGTGGGTTTGGGGCCAGTGGGGGAGGAGGGTGTTATTTGCCATGGGGCTCCCCTACCACATAGCAGCATTGAGGATTGGTGCCACAGGGAGAGAGAGAGGCCATGGGGCCATGCAGCACTGGGAATCTTTTGTACCTAGTAGGGACTAGCTCTGCCACAGCAGTAACTGGTAGTGGCTGGCCCAGGCCTGCCTCTGTATTTCACTGGGCTGTGCACAGGCTGGCACATGGTGGCCGTGTAGAATAACTATTGACAAAATAGCATTGGGAGAATGTATGTACCAGGTGCCAGCCAGAAAGGCATAGGGTGGTTGGTGCCTACTGTTCTATGTTTCATATCTGACTGTTTGCTAGGCAGATGTAGGTCATCTGACAACCTAGAACTTGGTATTTCATTGGCAGCGATGGAGGAGACTCTTCATGTACGGGTGGGAATTCAGAGAAAAGAAGGAAGTGAGGAGGGTTGTATTGCTTTTTTAACAAAAAGAACAAGGCTGCTCCTGCTCTGGAGCTTTCCACTTTCTTTATAGGTTATGGAGGCTTCAGTTCCTTCAGGGCTCTACCCAGGCACCGGGTTAATGTGGGAGCTCATGCCCTGGCAGGAAAGATACATGTTGTGCCCATTGAGGATGAGTTGTGCGTGTACCACAGCATTTTTCAATATTTTTGGGAGCATGGAAAATTATTGCCCGTAGTGGTGCAGGGTCTGTCTCTTGTCTTACTGGATATATACTGGCAGACCAGGAAAATTCCTGGGGATCATCCACACTAGTGAGCATACAGAAAAAGAAGTTTCCTCTCTGGGATTTCAGCTAGGGCACAGTACTGTGTGCAGAAAGAACCGGACACTGTGTGCATTGTCAGAGAATTTGGCCTCAGGGGAGCTAACAGGGATGCTGTGACAGGATACTGCAGACACAAAGACTTATATTTCCAATCAGGATTAATAATTGTTCAGGCCATCAAACATAAATAGCTGGTGTTTAGACAAATGAATTTTATATCAAGCTTTTGGTCATATGTATTCATGCACTGCCACATCAATTGAAAGCAGGATGAGAGCCATCAAAGCAGCAATAGGTTATGGGCAATCTGACCTGATGGGTCCTGGGAAAAGTGTAGGTTTCAGTGCTGAGTACACAAATCAGCCATGCTAAGCCTGCATGGGAAAAGAACAGCCAGAATATATTGCTCATCAGTATGGCATGAGACGAGTCAGTCTGAAGTTTGTGCACGTGCACAGTGGGCACATGCATAGTCTTCTGTCTTTTGGGGTTGATTTGTTTACTGATGTTCTTACTGGCTGTATTAGCAACACCATGCCTCAAAGTGTCTGGATCTGTTGCTATCACCAAAACAATGATAACCAGGTACAGAACTCTGTTTCCGTGGAGGAGATGGATGACACAGGGACAGAAATCACAGATCTACAATGCATTGAATAAGGCAGAGGAGAGTTCAGTGGTTCTGACAGCTCTCCTCCCTGGCAAGCTGACCACTCAGCTCACCATTTGGCAAGAGCCATCAAATATGTGCTTCATAGAGAGAATTGAGTGTGAAATGCAGCTATGAGATAAAATGTATATAGTAAATGAGAAAAGCATCTGTTATAGCAGCATAACTCACATGTACAAAACTACCTATTAGATATGCTTGTGAGGTGATTGGAGTTGCAGTACAGCACAAACTGAATGTGAAAATTTGGCCCAGAAATGTATATCTCATCTCTGACTTTTAGAATTCCATGGAATTAAACTTTAAATAATCTCAGTACTTCTGTAAATAAACAAAAGTTGGAATTTTTTTATTCACAGTTCTAAATAAATAACAGATGATGCTGATGAGATTTTGCAAGCTCCTGATTTTTAGAGTAAAAAAACCATGAGCAGCATGAAAAGTGGATTGTCCCCTCTATTGGTTATCTCATTCAGTAAAAAGCCTGATGTAGCTCAGATAGGCTGCCAAGATTGCAAAGGCTAAAAGATTCATAAATGCGGGCCCACCACCTGTGCCTCTGCAGTCCAGCTGAGGCATTGGCATCCCATTTGGAGGGAAAACAAGAAGAAACCATTGCTGACTCACAGAGACAGGTGGAGGAACAAAGCAGTGGCTTTGGCTTAATCATGGAATTGACTGTAGAGGAAAATTTTTACTGTCAAAGGATACACTCCATTTGTGATCAGCTCCACTGTTCTTGGCTAAAAAATAAATATTTCTCCTTGATGTTCCATTGAGTTCTCAGCATAGGAGTGAAGCCTTCTTCTGGTGTTGACTCAGTTAAGAGTCTCTAGGCCTCATTCAAACGCTGCTGCAGTCAACCAGATAGGAAAAAGAGTTAGTCACCAACAAGCCATCACACCAAAACACAGAGCGTTTGTTATGGACCTGAGTTATGACTCAGACTGACGGCTAAGTAAAGGCTCCTTCTATTTGCCTTTGCTTTTTAATTATTAATTTTCATAAGAAACATTTATAATAGCCTTGTTACAACACCTTGAATTAGAAAGCTTTTGTTTCTTTCAAGTTGGAAGTTTTTACAAAAATGGAATCTTTGAAATCTTATCAAATTTAGATATAAAAGTATTAAAGGAAGACCAGCATTGTAATAAGATATTACAAAATTACTGAAATTAAATGCTTCATCTGCACTCAGCTCACAGATTTTACAGATTTTCAATTTGTAGAAATTGTTGAGATTTTTTACTCTCATCCTTACCCGAGAGGAAAAAATGCTAGCAGCTCAGAACTATCTGCAGTAAAAGAAAGGAGTTTCCTATCCTGCTTCAGTCCCATTTGGTTGCTCTTCATTGTGAAGTTATTTGCTATGGGTGACTTATTCCTGTAATTTATAAAGGCCTTCTAATAGAAGAGATGGGATGAGGCAATGGAAGTTGGTAAGTACTTCCTGAGTCTGAAGACCAAAGCAGCTCATAACTTGTGGTCCCCGTTTCCCTTCTGCTCTATTCATTCCCCAGACTGGCATTACTTCTTGTTTATTGGGCAGGGACAAGCTAAGTACCTTCTAACACACAAGTCTCAGCCACACTCAGAAACCTTAATGAAGGTTAAACTTCCTGCAGACTAGGTTTCAAAACATAAGAATATTTTTGAATGCAATTAAAAGTCTTAATAGGTTTCCCAAAGCGAATGCCGAATGAAGAACGCTGCTCTTTGGCAACTTGCAAATAATGGAGAAAATTCTAACCACAATGTCTCTGAAGCTATCCCTAGAGTCAAACTGGAATTTTTATTGCTGCATTGCCTTTTTAGTCATGCCACTTTTTAGCACTTTCAGTTTTAGAAGTGAAGGATAAACCTATGAGCAAAAGTTTCTGATGCCATTAGAAGCAGCTTGTTCAGCCTCTGTTGTTTATGAACTACAGGTCATTCCATTTCTTTCAAGCCTCTGCATTGCTAAGGTTTCCAGGAAGTTGTCAGTACTGTGGCATAAGTTAACGAGTAATTTTATATACTGCACTAAGAATGGCTATCATTCCATGCTGGCGGAACTTATCCATGTTCATGTGTGGTAGGTTGACCTTTTCTGCACACCAGTTGCCCACCGAGCTGCTCTATCACTCCCCTCCTCAGCAGGACAGGGAGAGGGAGAAAATAAGATGGAAAAAACCTCATGGGTTAAGACAAAGGCAGTTTAATAAAGCAAAATTAAGGTTACACCTGTGCAAGCAAAGATAAGAACCAAAATATTTTGTTCTCTCAGCAAGCAATATTCGGTCACTTCTCAGGAAGCAGTGTTTGCACAGGAAGACAAATATCAGGATAGTGAATGGCCCCATTTCCTCTTTTCTCTTTTATAACTGAGCAGATGTCATATAGTATGGAATATCCCTTTGGTCAGTTTGGGTAAGCTGTCCTGGCTCTGTCCCCTCCCAGGATCTTGCCCACATCCAACCTACTGGGGGATTGGAATATTGGAGAGACATGGCTGATGCTCTGCAAGCACTGCTCAGCAGTAGCCAAAACACTGATGTGTTATCAATACCTTTCTAGCTATCAATGCAAAGCACAGCAAGATGAGAGCTGCTATGGGGAAATGAACTCCATCTTAGCCAGAGCCAGTACATCATGTGTAAGGGCCTCTGTCAGTAACTGCACAGTCACGGAAGTGTAATGACGGTAGAATTGGTCCAAATAAAGACATGTCCAGCCAAAAATACATCATTGCTCAGATACTACAAATTTACCTCATCAACAAAAGAATTCTGATAAGACAAGATTTGTTTTGTAACAATTTCCATTCAATGGTGTATAAATGCATTGACCAAAATTATGTCTTAGAACCTCAAATTTGGGACTCAACCAGTGTATTGTTAAAATAGATTAATTGTTATCTCCCTTCCAGAAAAGATTCAGGGCAACATTCTTAATTTTCTGACAGATTACTTGAAGACAAGTATAAGCTGTTTTATTTGCTAGTATGAACATTTTACAGATGGAATAGCCACTCACAACACCACCCCCCCAAACCTGCACCTTGTACAGGCAATGATGTACCTATTCTCAAATCGCGATAGCCAAAACAAGAGTGGTGAAGGACGACCATCAGTAACATGGCAAGTCATGACTGAACTAGAAACAGGTGGCACATGTCCTTGCAATCAGCTCAGCATCTTATTATTTCGATTCCATGTAACTGCTGTAATCAATCAGCCCCATATACATACATTTCAACTGTCACTCCTTAAATTGGGACTTTTCTGCATTATTGAATACATGAAACTGTGATTAGGGATTTGTAAGACTTGCCAGGTTCAGAAAGTTTTTGTATGGTTATGTGACCTTTAAGTCTAAGTGTTAATGAGCTGAAAATTATTTGAAACATAGCTATCTCTTTTTGAGCACAGATATAGAAATATTAGAAAGCAAAAAAATTATTCCTTGGTTGGTTAGCACCATTAAATCTGCAAACACTGTCATTTCTGGCTAGGAATAGGAGTAACAACTATCACCCTCTCCTTCCCGTTGACTCCTGTGTCCCGCAAGTGAGCATATTATAAATAAAGGGGACATAAAGTTCATGAATGTTTTACTCTCATATGAATGACAATAATAGCCATCAAAAACCATATTGCCTGATTTCACCCTTATGCTAAGAAGTTCCCTTTCAGGTTATCACTCTAAACGTGGTATTTAAGATCTATCAGAGTAAAGGAAGTCAAAGGGAAAAAACCAGTGACATCTGCTTTAGGATCTGCTGATCAGTAACAACAATTTTAATTACACCTAGAAGAAACTGATTCCATGAGCAAGCTCACATATATTTAATTGCTAGAAGTATAAGCAGGCATTTACAAACACTCCCCAATAGAACTGAGACATAAAGTACTTGCAAGAGAGTCTTAGATTACTAACCTCCAGAATTACATATGCTTACTATTATCCTGTGAGTTCAGATGGTATAATATTAAACAGCAAAACCTATCTACTCTCCCTCTGACCAAGATTATAAAATTGGTGTCATTCATTTGGATTTTTGCCTGTGTGTACACCCATTATAAATGCCATGTTTTTTTTGTGTACATGTATATTTGCCTGTGTGACATCAATGTGTTAATATACAAACAGTGTGTGTTACATACATTTAAAGTATCTGTTTTGCATACAGTTTGTGGTGGGGTTTTTTTGTTTGTTTGTTTAAACCCCGTATAAGCTTTTGTCATCCACATTTTTGTTTTCAGGGGTCCAAGGATCACTACTGAAAGATGCATGCAGAGTACAAAATGCATTTCTTGAAAGAAAGAAAAGAAGAAAAACAACATTACAAAAGCAAACTGCTTCCATCACTTACCCATCTGTCTCCCCTAAAGAGTTCCAGGTAATCACAATGCATACTTTCGTCATACACAAATATCGTAGGGCTATGTCAGGCATATCACAGTCTTCAGAATTTTCTCTTATTCATGCATACACATAAATATGGATACAGTCAGAATGTCAGTTGATACCATGATTACAAGTATCACAAGAGCTGACTTGGATGCATGATATATCAGAGGTTTGTCAGGCCAGGCTGTGGCTTGGACAGCTGTGTTTCAGTATGCAAAGTGTGTTGTTGCAGGGCTTTCAGATGGGAAGAGGTGACTTTGCTTTGTGCCTGGCTCAGACTGCTGAGGGGAGCACTTAGAGAAGAGGGAGGCACAGCTCCTCCCTTCCTTTCCCTCTTTGCAGATACAGGAAGGAGAAAGTTATTCCACATATCCTGCCATATAAGTGACTGCAGATGAGGACAGTCCGAAAAAGCACGAGGGAAACAGGACATTTCCTTTGGGTTTTTTGTGTATGATTATATATCTTGTGTTGTAATTTTTTCCTAAATCAAATTTCTCTTAGACATTTATTTCTTATTTATTTTTGGTCTGAAACTATTAACCTAAACATTTTAAAATTTCATAAATTTCTGTAGACTGACAACTAGCCATTATATTGATTCTGTTGTATTCTTTCTATGAGGCTTATTTATAAAAAAACTAAGCCCAAGCTTATTTCATATGGAACAGCCCCACACCTTTCTCACTAAGCATTAATATGTGTCGAGCTCTTTTTGTAATCCTGACCTCCATGAAGCAAACTCATGGCCAGTTTGCAGTAGCAGTCACCATGTTACTTAGTGGACTGTTGCTAATAAGAGGATGAATTTGGTGTCCTGGCAGGAAGTTAAAGTATGGTTTGGCAAATACGTTTAGGCTTTGATGCTGTGAGTTGTCCTTTCCAAACAAGAGTTTCTGGGTGGTATTTTGAAGTTACGCAGTCTGCTGCTGTTTTCCTGGATATGATAACACTGCAACATGCCTGTTTTGTTAGAGACCATGCTGTATGAATACTGCACATTTACTATCTCTTCTTATGACCTTTTTTTCCCAGAAGTGGAAATGACAACAAATGAGCTCACACTGCAAGGACTCGAGTACCTCAAGGTACCTTGGAGCACAGCCAGGGCCTAGAGGGGAGCGGACCAGGCCCACAATGGGAGCTGCCAGAGCGGAATATCTCACCCTCAGCCTCTCTCATAGCTGACCCTTGCCTTTCAGTCTGGTTGGCTGTTGAAAGCCTGAAAATGCCACTTCCACCCTCTTGGCTCAGGGCTTAGGTGCAAAACTGCGTAACTCACTGCTTGCTAAGGAGAACTTTCCTGAATTTCTAGCAGGGGCCATGGAGGAGTCACTGGCTCCCTCGGTTCAGAGTCCCCAGGCACACACTGCCAATAACCCTAAGGCTGATTGCTGCCGATTGAGGGTTTCAGTCCAGCTCAGCACACTGTGGGCACCCACCTGCCAGTGGGTGGAGTGGGATGGCCAGGAGCCACAGGGCTGCCCCTTCCCCTCGGGGCACCCCCACAACAGCAGAGCAGGACCTTCCCCTAGAGCTCCTGCTGCCTCTTGGCCTCCTGGGCGCTTGGCCTCCCTGCCAGCACCACTATCAGGCATGATGTGGCCCCTCACAGGGTCAGTGAGGAGCCATGTCTCTTTGCTCCAAGACAAAATCATGACGTGGTCAGTGAGGAGCAGGATCCAGGAGCCCAAAATGCAGATGAGGAGGCTTGTTCCAAGTTGGCATGCCCTGAAGTGGAGAGATGGTGGAAACTGATACCTTTTCAGAGGTGCCTAGTTCAGACTCACTGCACTTGGCCTTGTAGTTTTGGGAAACCCTTCTCCTCACCTTTCCCATAAAACTTCCACTTGCAGTACAGCAGACTTGTTCATCTAGTCCTCAGGTACTGAAACAACTTGGCCTTTTTTTAAGTCCTACCTGTTACAATTTTGTCTTTTCTCTTCCAGAGGTGAGGCAACATCACTCTCCAAATAGGTGCTCACATATTTTGGTCTATCTAATGTGCGCCAACAAAGGATAACACATGGTCCTTTGCTGAGGTGAGGCAGCAGCATTTCAGGGAGTGGAGGCTGAGGTTGCAATATGGTATGCTGGTTTGATGCAGGATCTCAAACTTCAGCAGTTAAGAATAGCAGAAATTTTTCTTCAGAAATGGACGTTCAAAGGCAACTTTGCTTGCACAGCAGCTGCAGCCATAAATCTAAAAGGCAGAGAGAGGGGAGATAAAGTATTACATGAAAAATCCCAGGAGTCAAGATAATGGCATTTCCAAATATAAAAAGAAAAAATTCTGTCTTTTTCAACCCAGATCCTCAGATTTAGCTTTAAAAGCACTCTCTCAGAGAAATTCAACCTTTTACTTCAAGAAAACATTTTTGCTCCAAGACAAAAAAAATCAATTTAGAAATATGGAGGTAAAGAAACCTCCATCCTCTAGTCAGTTCAAATATTCAATATCATCAATTCAGGGATGAAATAATGCAGGACATTTTTATGATTTTAGCCTATGAATTGTGAAATGTATCTTCACTTTAGTAGCATATTGGTGATTTGTATTTTAAAAGCCTAGATTCTCTCTCTCTTTCTGGACAGGGTTTGAACTCACATACTGCGTTATGATGTCTTGTGAGTTGAATTTTCACATGCTATTCTTCAATATATATATATTTATAGCCGGAGAAATTTAGCACAATTCCAGCAAACTTTGTATAAAGTACCAAATGATGACAAGATCCATCAACTTGTATTTTCAAGGAATTCTGGGAAAGTTCTTTTGCCCACTTCTGCTTCCAGTGCTCATGAACAACTCTACAAAGTTCATACCTTACCATGCCAAAAGACTGCTGGCAAACATTTTTTTCCATGAAGCAGACAGTTTGTAATTAAACACATGTAGATGGCTGAACTCAGTGAGTTATGAATGCTCAGGGACATATAAACAATCCTACAACAAGAATTCATTCCATAATTTGAGTCAACAAAGCAAATGAGTTCTAAGCACAATTTAATGAAGTCTGCAAGACAACACAGTTACACTTCTCTCTCATTTAAATGGTTTTATGAGAACACCGTACTTACACAATATTTTTTAAAAGGTGGGGAAACCAGCAAGAAAGGAACATTTTCTATGTTAATGTTACTCAAAGCACAGCTCAGACTAAAGAACAAGTGTGAAACCAGTAGAAAATACCATCAGTTCTTCTGGAGGTTAGATTTAAATATTTTTGCTTTTTTCCCTTCTTAATAACACCATCCCTCATTTCTGCAGATCCTGATAGACCATTCCATTCCTACTCTTTAGTTCTGCAAGTTCTGGTGCAACTTATATTAGTAGGTCTATGGTAAGGTTGGCCAGCTGCTAACTTTTTGATCATGATTTTTTCTTATGCACCATAGAAGCTTTGCAGCAACAGATGAAATCCATAGAGAATTTTAACACTGTTTGGTTGAGAAGTAGAGTGAAGAATTTATGGGTTTCTGTGCCATGATAATACAGCTAGGTTGCTTTGGGTTCATCACGTTTTGAGGATCTATTAGTGCTGGACCAGGGTATACATCTTGGCCAGTCCTTTGCATATTTATCAATTTGTTGCATTGTACAGGTGTTTAGTGTCCCATACTGATTCTAGTTTCTGAGCAGCTTTCCATCAGCTCAAAATCTGATGAGATATTTACTGTAAAGGGGTAAGTGTAAATATAATGCCTTTGCCAGTCCCTAGGAAGGCAACATGACTCCAGCTCATGTGTGAGCAAGCTTAAAACAGGTTGGGAAAAGTTGAATATTTGGGTTTGATTTAAAAAAAATATTTTGACATTTCTGAACTGATTTTTTTCCTAAACATATTGGTCTCTGAAAACGCCAATTTGGGATGAAAATAGTTTGGAAAATATCAGCCTTTTTCCCTAGGAAGGAAATTTCATCTGTCAACTCGCTGTATTATCCAAAACAAGTCAAGGGCAGAAATAAGTAGAAAACACATGTCCTAAATAGGTACCTCTCTGTCTATTGCTGAGCCCAAGGAGTTTAGCTCAAATGGGAACCATTTGGGTTGGGCTGCTTGCCCTTTTTTTTAATGGCCTAATTTTGCATCAGTAGCCATGACTATCATAACAATGAAAACAAAGAAAAACATGGAATTGGACTCAGAATTAGTACATTCTGTCTGCCTGTTAGGGGGAAGTCCAAGTCAAACCTTCACTACCAAATACACACTAAGTTTTCAGGAGGTTCGACTTGGGATTCAGAACTTCTAACTGAAGTTCATCTCTGCTAGAAGTAATTGTATCAGATCTGGTTATGAAAAACAACATGCAGGTTTCCATATTTTGCTGGCAGATTTATATTCTACAGCACCTTGGAGTTGTTCAGTTACAAAGGAAAAGAGAAAGTGTCTTTAAGTTCTTTGCCCTCATAATTTTGGCAGCGTCAGGGACTTCTGAATTCGCTCCTGTAGATAATCCCAACAGGTCATGCTGCTCTGGTTTCTGACTTCCCTTCACTTTGCATGATCCCTGACAGTTGTTCAGTCAGGAGAAAACCTGCTTTGTCCCTTCAATGTGCTGGAAGCAGGCTGTGCTGAATGCTTCCCTCCTACTCCTAATGTTGGAGCCTGCACAGTGCCCTACATCAGCTTCACTATCAGCAGCTCTTGTCAGTAGTTGCAGCGGAGGACTTATTCCCCAGATATATACAGATATTTACAGTTCTTGATTATTAACACACTTAAAAGAAGCCAGGAATAAAAGTGTATGACGCACCATCCTGCCTGATCTTTCCTTAAGGAAATGCTTTTTCTGCCTATGAAGTAAAAAGAGAATATGAAAGAACACACGAAACAGGGTAAGTATGACACAAATAAAGTAAAGTAAATATGTTAATATTAGATTGCCTCCTTAATAAAGGTTCAGGCTTTGATCTTGAACACACACCCCTTTGAAACTTCCCAATATTGCAGCTGATGATGAAGGGCAACAGACTTTCTGCTTGGGAAGGAGCCTGCTCTCTCTCTTCCCTTTCAGTCCTTCAAGCCATTTGCAAGGCAGTTTCATAGTTACACTGCTGCTGTCAGATTAATCCTTTCATTTCCACCTGTTGGGCCTCTGCTTTTTTCTCCCGCTTAATAAGTATCTTTGAAGAAGTCTGTCTTGTTTTACAATAGGGTTAGCATTTGAACAGGGGAAATATTTTAGTCAGAAGGTTATTGCTAATAATCCTTATTTTCTGAAAGAAAAGTAGGGTATTTCTTGGCAGTAACATCTGTGAGAAATGGGATTCTCCCAAAAATTTGTGAAAAATCCCTGCTGCCAGCTCCACGCATCACATTATTTTTCCCTCTGTTGTATGTTGCCTTTTAAACTAATAACTGAATGTGAAGCTGTAGAAATCAAAAAAGTGAACCTCAAACCTTGCTGATGTACTCACCGTGCCGAAGTGAGGGACGCAGCACTGCCAACGTACCAGAAAGCTGGACACAGATGGACCTCCCTGAAGTCTCCAGCACAGAAGCCTACAGCTCTCTATGTATCATACTTGCATGTAATAGCCTGGCACTGCCAGACTATTCCCACCTGTGGAAAGTTGTAGAAAGCTTCTAGGTTTATTACACATGGGAAGAGTGTTGGTTTAGATGAAAAATCTCAGTCAATCTGAGATTGTTCACAATTCAATATATAAAATGTAGAGCTGAATGTGCTGAGCTCTTTAAAGAAAAGGCTGCTATGTGGTGTTTCTGGATATACTGCTTGATACTCTTCCACTCTGTGCATGAATTATTTCTTTATTTTTTTAAGTTTGAAACTGGTGAACTATGCATGAGGGAGAGAGATGATGGACACAAACACAGTATATCCTGTTCCTCTCAGTTCTGTTCCTTCCATTATAAAAAAAAACAGTTAAAAAATCCCTAAAAGGAACTGTGAGTTCTTGAGGTGCCAGGAAATGAAAAGACCGATTATTCATTTAATTCATTTTCTACACAGAATTTGAAGAAAAAAATGGAAATAAAATGTTTGGAAGAAAGGCAAGTTCTTTTCAACTCTTCTGAGAAACAGAGAAAAATGGAGCTTGAACTTCTTGCTTGGAAATGTCTCTTCTGTGGGGGATATGATAAAATTTTAAGGGACAAATTTGAGCTGTGATGGATGACTTGTGGTTGTGACTTTTCAGCAGAGAGAAGGAAAGGACATTTTTCATTTCAGACTCATGGAAAACTCTCATAAAATAAGGAAGAGAGTGGTAAACATGAACATGAAATGACTCAGGTTATTTCAAATGCAATGCAAAGCCTAAAAATGTGACCAGTGACAACTAGGCCGACAAACTATAAATATAAGGAGTCATGAGAAGCTGGCTTGATATAAATGGCTTTAGGAATTTGAGGGGGAAAAGTACATTAGAATTTTGAACCCATGTCCTAAATAAATGCTTGATACACTCACTGGGTTACATATTTCTGCTACTATCTTTATAAATTTCCTTCCCAGAAGAATCTGTTCTGGACAGGATGTCTGACCTTCTGCATAACTTGGGCCATAGAGTTTCACCCATCCATCAACCCCCAAAAGCTGCAGCTGCATCAGAGCCTACCTTTCACAAGGGAAGGATCTCTTGCATACAAGACTCAAGCTGATGGTTAGCAGAACTGTGGCTAGTTGTGTTTGCTGTTAATAAATTCTGTCCTGTTTCCAAGTTGAACCTTGTTTCATCTGCCAGTTATTTTGCCTTTATGTGCCTTAGACTACTAAATTTACAAGCCCTTCAGTCCCAATTAATTGTTAGGAATAACTGGTTCTCTACCTTCCATTCACTGAATGTAAATGCCAGTGTGAAATAGCTTATGGGATGTGTTCACACAGTTGTCCACTATTTGGCATTCTGCAATATCTGATTTGGATTTTGAAGTGAATAAATAGGCAGGGTAAAATGCAAGGAAATTGTAGGATTAAGAAAAGTTTTGAGAGGTTGTAGCAGTTTTCTTATTACTCACAAATATCAATATGACACCACAAGTAAAAGCAAAATTGTACTGCTGCTTTTTCTTCATGACAATATTAATAAACATAAGCAAGGAATATTTTTCCATTGTAACTTCCTCATCTCTAACCAAAACACTATTTCTTCAATGCCATTCAGCAGTTGCAACTGAATACTCCTGGAATGAGCTTGTTGAAGGGGAGGTTTGCAGATTTAAAGTATACAATCAAGAAAGTGTGGGCTTCTGAGCTATCTGAAGAACTATTCGTTCCTTCTAGGACTTTATTTGTAGAATGTGGATTTTTTGTCAGTTGTCTCCCAGCCTGAAGGTTGTGGAGTAGGATGGTTTGATCCTCAGTCACACCCCAACATTCTCCAGTCAGGATTAGAATCATGTTGCACACCTTTCTTAGAATTGTTCTTAGTTGTGTCTTGGCCCACACTACTTTTCATTAGGAAGGCACTGTCCTTGACCTGTTAAAGAAGTGAATGACTTTTCACTGTTCTAGTCACAAATATCCACAGTTCCCACAAATATTGCTGCTGCATGTGCACTCTCTTCTTTGTCATGCAAGAACAACTTCGAATCCTAATCCTTCCTTAAGATGCCTTCCAGTCTGGCAAAGCTGAATTTGCTTTATTCTGCCATTAGAATTAGGATTCTCATGAAATCCTTGTATGTGCTCAGCTGGACTAAGCATTTTTCAGTTGATAGTTTTACTAAGAACTGCTATATTGTAATTCTCCTTTCTTTCTGAGGCTCTATCTTCAAATTAAATTTCTGCTTTCATCCTGACTTGGTTAACTGGATGGTCTCAACTGATCTGGTCTCAACTGATCTAGTCTCAACAGCCTGCTTGGAAGCCGGCAGCTGATAGCTTGGAAGCTACAGCCCGCTGCCTACTGGGATGGTCCTGTGTTCTAACAGTGCTTTGTCATCTATTTTACTTTTTAATGTTTGTATGGGGCAAATCCTCAAATTCCTGTGGCTTATTTTTTTGCCTCTCACACAAAACGTTTACATGAAAGATGGCAGTTTAATTTATTATTATTATTGTTATTATTCTTATTATTATTTTGAACATGCTAACAGTTTCTTTCACAGTCCAAGAATAAACAACCTATCCCCTCTTGTCACTTGGAGAGGCATTTGCTCCATATGACTCTGTATTCCAAACCGGGAAGATAATGGTGTGTATCTTTTGCTTCTTAGTGATGCCCCGTAAATTCTCACTTGAGAGAGTTTCTTTTCACTTTTCCAGTTCTTCATGCCATACATATGATTTTATGGCAATCTCTTTCAGGTCAGAAGTGGTTTTGAATACACTGAACTAAGAAGCCTTGCTAATGAAAGTTTGTTGAAATACAAACACTAATATAAGATTGTTTCATCTCTTTGAAACTGTGGAATTCTGTGGAATATTCTGTGGAATATCCACAGGAATGCCCATCAAGCAAACGTGCCAGGAGGATATAGAAAAATAAAAATGTGTTAAAGAGTCAAAGAAACTCCGCTGGCTGAAGCAGAAAATATATACAGGAAATGTATACATCAGCTAAACGGGAATTTAGAAACATATGGGACATGGTAATAGACTATGAACAGTGGAGCAGTTAAACTGGACAATGGAATGAGAGGCAGCACTGATTGCCTTTTTCCTTGGGTGAAATTTATCACAAAAAAATGATTGATGCTGAAAGTCGGATCTGATGAAATATGAAATTTCAATGAAATTTTATTTAATTGGGAGTACTTTGAAATGCTTAAATAACAAGTTATAGTTTCTGGCTTCAGAGAAAATTTTTAGTTTTAGTGTCACCTGAGATATCCCAATTGAAAATACAGTAACCAGGACATCAGGTGATTTGGAATAATTCCTAATATTTTCCAATAAAGAAGCCTCAAGTTTTTAGAACACCATGTAACTCAAAAGCAATTGTTGGATGTTCTGCTGGGTTTCACTTAATCCCTGGCTGGATTTTTTCATCTCCATTTAGTAGAAATACATATGGACCAAAAATAAGCAAGGGATATCCTATGATTACTACATTAATCCAAGGGTTTTATTTTTATCCTGTTTTCACTCTCTTTCTTAGATATACACATCATCCTAGTTTAGACAAGTGAGCACTTCAGTGAAAAGGCCTTTCTTTTTCTTACAACTTGGCATATGTTTTGTTTCACACATTTGTGCTGGACATTACAATAATTCATGCATAAATGCTTCTTTATAAAAGAAAATAAAATATAACAAAAGAAAGCATTATTTAATTTGCCTCTTTTCTCCCTATTTAGTTAAAATATTAATTTTTTGTATTACTGGCATTCCTAGGGACTCCTGATCTTAGCCCATTAGCCCAGTGTGCTAAGTACTAACAAACAACATGTAACAAGAAGAAAATCTCTGCCTCAGAGTTTAGGGCTTGGGCAAGTTCAGGAAAAGCCAATAAATTGGGATTTCTTGCTTAAGAGAAATTAATCTATTCTTACACCATTGTGTATTCTACCTTTTTTATATTTTTCATTTAAATTATAGTTCTTAAATACTTTGTGATGGAATAAAACCCTCAATGTTTTAAGGCCAAATTTCATCAAAGGCATTTGAATTATTTCTGGGTTCTTTCACTGTGAAACTTTTATCTAGTTCTCATAGCATCTTCTACATATACCTTATTGTTATGTTTCTGTTGTGCTTCTCATCAAAACTAATAAACTCTCTTTATGAGACATGCATAAGGAACACAGAAAAGGAAATAGGTAATGTTAATGATACATTTTTATGGGTATTTTTCAAAATTTTTTATGCTCTGTAAATCCCCTGATTTTCCTTTAGCTAACATGTAAATGCAGCTTGATGCTTATGCATGTAAATGATGGCTTGAGGCAAATTGTGCCAGGACATGCCTTTGAGGAAAATTAGTATTTATAGCATGTCTTCCAATTTGAGAAGGCTCAGTCCATGCTGGAATACTTTATTTTCTCTACTTGACATTTTGACTGGGATCACCTGAAGCAGCAAACCATTCTAGTAACGTCAATGTTAGTCCATACTTAGGGTCCACCATATTGGTGCAGCCTTTTCCACATAGGCAACATTAATCCAAGGTCCCAGGGACCTCATGACAATGTAAACAAGGAGTGGCAATTAATATATATACTCTAGTCTGAATGTAAATGCTAGTTGTTATTAAGACACTAAGAAACCATTAAAGCCTCAGAAACAGACCAAGGAAATAGCAGTGACCTTCAGCACAAATACCATCAATGCAGGGTAGGGAAAGAACATAAATGACAAGATAAATCTCATGCACAAACAAAACACCACTGGAAACAACACTCCATCTGAGATGGCAAAGGGTGAGAGGCAGGGGGGACGCATTTTGTCATTTGATGCTTTCTTTATTTAGAGTAATTCACTTTATTGAATGCACTTTCAGAGTAGGCAGATCTTTTGGGAAGGAATGAAAGAAATGAGTAGTCATTACTTGAAGAAAAGGGTGGCAACATATTTATAACTGGGTGCCAAAAATTCTCTGTTGATAAAGAGCTTTTCATGCACATTTGATATTTCTGCCTTCTGAAGAAAATTTACCTGTGACTCTGAATGGGAATGTTCAGTTTTCTAAGCGGAAAGAAGTCATAAATATACCTTTATGACTATTCAGAAATTTAGTCAAAGCTGTAGTATTCCACAGACATGCGAGCTGAAGGTGTAAAATCTATGCTTATTTTATTTTTCTGATTCCATTTAAGTCAGACTTGTAAAGATAAAGCATTTGGAAGAAGACAGAAGTTGCTGAGTAACATGAATAAATAAACTGTATTGCAGATCCGTAATATTTCTGTAAAAACTTAGAAAAAAATAATAAAATGCTGAAATTTTCAGAATAAGTTTGACCTCATTTAAGGAATTTTTACTCTATTTAATTAAAAAAAAAAAACCTAAACAAAACAGCAAATGAAGGAAAAAGGCATCTACTCTGCCTTGATGACGTAGCTACCAAATTTAGGCACTGGATTCATGTGATTGCCTCATTGGGTATCTATAACATGAGACCTCAGCGTGTTGCAGTCCCAGTCTGCACAGGGGCAATGAACACTGTGTTCACATAAGGATGTTGTCCATATATGGCTGGAAATCCCAGGGTGTGCTGATGTCAGCCAGCCTCTGCGTGGGTGCAGAGGCTGGCTGAGAGCCCTCAGTACAGAACTGGGATGGACAGAGCCGCTGAAGCTTGGCCAGGAACCTTCCTACAGGAATGCCAGGAATGCCCTCAGCATTTATTCAGCAGGAAGCTGTTGGCTAAAGGCACACGTCAGCAATTGCATAAGTTTCTTTAACAAAGCAATTTGTGTCTCTTCAAAACAGAGATGTGCTTCTTAGTTACATGGTAGTTGACAATTTGTTTTCAGTTATATTAAATCCTCTAAAAAAGAGATCAGCTTTCTAATATCTTTTTGTTTACTTCTTACATATAAACTAATGTTGTCTTTTGTCCCAACTGTAACTGATATGTATTTCTGAAATAATTTTGATATATTTGAATCTAACAACAGTCACAATTTCTTCTTAGAGTCACCTAGGTGGAATGGCAGATCCCAATAATAAGAAGTGATAGGTTTAAAAACCAGTTTTTTACTGGCTTGCTGTTAAAAACAATCAAGATAATAAATAATAAATGTAAATGCACAACGCCAGAGAGTAAACAGTGGGGAAGGGCAACAAATTTGCTTCTGAGACCCAGTCATGATCTATTCAGAATGTGAATATGTATTGACAGTGAGAAAAGAAACAAAAATCTATAACTCTGTTTTTTTGAATAAGTGTTTATATTGGTAAAGGGATAGATTAAGTTACCAGGAGATGTAAGATTTCAAGGCTACCCATAAATGGCTGCGTTACAAAAGTGCTCAAAGAAATACAAATAAATTTTCAGTGTCACAAAAGCGCGTTCCTCTGGCTTGCTCAGGGCTTGTTACTGTAAATGCTGAGCACTGTGGCCTAAAGGCACTGGTCCTGTTAACTTCAATTGTATTAATCATGTGTGTAAACCTGAACAACTACCAAAATTCTCTGAAGATTTGCCACCTTGCACGTTCAAGCATTTGCAGTAGCTACAATGCAAACTGTAGTGTACAGCCTAGTATACAGAGAGAACTGAAGTAAAGTATTCGCCAAAATAAATTTTCTGTCCTTTTTGTGAGTTGGCATGATCCACAGAGGGATTTCATGAATATACTTAAAAGCAGAGGTTAGTGAGGCACTTTCTTCTTCTTCATCTCATTTGGCATAACATGTCTTACCATGATGGGAGGCTTATATTCAATCTATATGGGTTTTGTTGTCTGGTAAGTAGATTCTCAAACCTGAAAAGACAAGATTCTCCATAAAAAACCATAGGACTCCACCATCACCTCTGCATGAATGCTTCCTTAGTTAGGCATTTAACAACTGGTATATGTGTATAGGATAGCAGATCACAGATATGTACTCCCTGAAGTGGATTCTTACTGCAACTGCCCATTGCAGACTATGATGATTTTGTTTCTTTACTCTGCAGCTTTTAAGCTGGTGTCAAATTCAGATGTTTCCTCCCTTGCTTTTGAACCAAACACACAAAAAAACCCCAAAGCTACAAAAGAGTCCACAATCTCCTAGTGAAGGTTCAAATGTAGCAAGTCTTGATATGATTGAGCTGGAATGGTTTAACTGGGATAGCAGTTTTATTCAAATCTGAAAAAAAGGAAGAAACTGGCAGCACCATGGAACCCCTACACACCTTTATGTAAGTTTATTTCCCACATTTATACACAGACGTGTGTTTGTGAGTATATACATGGGGTTTTGTTTTTCTGAGTATAGAGTATAGCTGAAAGGAGATAGATGACATTTTAGGTGCTTTTACTTTACCACAGGAGCAGTACATGGTATTCTCTGCTTATACAAACTATGACCCAATATCTCACCTAGGGTTAAAACTTCAATGAATATTCAGATACCTAAATATTAGTGCTTTTTTAACTGGTCTGGTATGCTGTCAATTCCTCATCATTTGACTGGAAGGCAGAAATTTTCCAGATTAGACCAAGGGTGTTTACGTGTCCAAATGCAAATGAAAAAATATTTTTGACTTCTGGTCAGTAGCATCATATTAAAATACAACATACATAAACACATACATATGTATACATTAACTGTAGACATTACAGTTCCAATTTCTGCATAGTCAGTAGTTTGAGGAAATTGATTCTTACTCCTATGACAAAAGTATGTATTTCACACTCATCTTCACTAGCATGGATTTTTACACAAAATTTCTGATTATATTGGGTTTCCTCTAAAAAAGTAAGGCAGTAGGCCATGAATAGTCTAAATATCACTAACCAGACCACTGAAATAATCAAATACTCCTTTATTGTTAACTTCTGTTTAGTTGGACAGACCAAAAAGGGGCATTAGGTAGATGATATTTTCTAATTATGGGAATAGAAGCCAGCTTACATCATCTTTGCTGCCTCTCATTTCATTGGTAGAAATTTATGTAGTTTACAATTTCTTAATAGAATGGTCAAGAGTTAACACATAATCCTTAATAGCTGAATAGCCTCACGTGTTTTTCACTTTCTGGTTTTGAAATTCACAGCAAGATTATCATTGGCATGTTATTAAAAGATTTATGTGTTTTTGAAGTAATGTGGAGCCTCTGTCATCATCTTTTACCAAATAACAGTACAAATCCTGATTAAACACTTTGCATTAATTTTCTTTTAATAGGCTTCAATTTTAGAGTAGAAAAAAAGAATGCAAGGTAATGATTTGAAAAATAAAAAAGCACATGCTATTTTGCAGGAATTGTATGGCAACTCTAAGGGAACATACTAACTCTGCAGGAAAACAAAGTAACTGAGTAATAAATTGTGTCACCACTATCTCTGTTATATCTTGAAAAATTTCAAAGATCTCACCAGACATTATTTTTATTAAATAAAGTGAAATAGGGATGAGAGATGCTTCATTTTGCATTTTTGTGTGATAGCAAGTTGTGACTTTTGTATGTATAATAGTTTGTTCTTGAAAATCTAACCATCTCCCTATAATTTGGAAAGAGAAAGAGCTGTCTTCCTTTTCTGCATGTCTGCACTGACACACAAGTGTATTGAGTATCTTATTCTTCTTGTACTCTTTTTCTTAATCAGCTGCTCCTGACTACTGATCAATACAGGTTAGATATTGATTCTGTATATTGGTAAGATGTGTCATCTGCCTTGCGATTTACATGAGGACATTGACGAATGGGCCAAAGGAAAAGAGAGAAAGAATGCTGTTGAACCCAGCCATATGCTAACTGCATGATTGCATAAGATGCCAGTGTTTTTGTTGGGGTGCTTTGGCTGCATGTTAATCCAGCTTGCACCCTCCCGACACGTGTTGACAATACAGGACAGAGAAGATAACATATTCCAGCTGCTCCAGAGGTGCAGTAGGGTTGTTTAATATTCTTAGAGCATGCTGCTAATAACATCAAGGTTGAGGGTTTGATCCCCATATGGGCCATTCATTTAAGAGTTGGACTCAATGATCCTTGTGAGTCCCTTCCAACTCAGAATATTCTGTGAAATCTGTGAAATCTTAATGTAATTGAGACAGCAAATGAGTGGCATTACAGGAACAATGAATCTGGAAATGGTTCTCGATTTGAAAGTGGTTCCAAAGTATGCATTTCTTAAAGATAGGACAACATATAACACATGTACTCATGTATGTAACTGTAAGATGAACACAGAGACAGAAGTATATAAGTTGGAAAGGATGTTTGGAGTTCATCTAATCCATTGTACTGCTCAGAAGGAGCCCATCGTACAGTACTTGCTGGGCAGTATCAGCAAGGCATCTTTAAATCTGAATACCATTTACATGTCAGACCAGTTCTGTAAAGGTTATTAAAGACTATATTATTTTCCCATAGTCAACAGATCCAGAAAACACAAGAACATCACTGAAGTGTTGCAATACTAACAAGGAGTAAAATAACAGAAATTGCTACTGCTGTCATCTGGCTTCTGAGCTACACTATAGTAAGTAGGTAAAAAGAAATGCAAAAACTTAGCCTGTGCCCAAGAGTAGTATCCAAGTCAACAATAAAAATATAGAAGCACTTATTGTTTGTTAAAAACCAAAGCAGCAGACAAACCGCATAACATCAGCCTCCCCATGTACCAGATAAAGTATGTTGTGACTAGTTAAACAAAACATGCATTAAAATAGCTATCCATTCTACAGTATAGATTATATTTATAGCAGCTGACAGAGCTAAAATAATCTATTCTGACTTTGGGTAGGACAGTAAGCTTTTTCATTGTTTAGGAATGTTTGGGATACACCAATAATGGGAGAAATCCAGATGATCTTAGACAGTGGCATGGAATAGTAGTTTGTTATAGGCCTTTTATAGATTTGGCTAGTTCTCTTCATGTTATAAAAGACAAAACCAAAAATGTCTGGAACACAGATCTATAAAATGGCTATTGCCTTTAACTGGTTGGGTATAAAACTACAAGAAATTAATAAAAAACTATAAAATATCTGCTCTTATATGAGATCTTACTCCAGAAATTGCCAGAGTTGCCCAGAATTGAAGCTTAGTCAAACTTTTTGCTTCTACCTACGCAAAAGCTAAAAAATATGAATGGAATCACAAGGATGGAGGTAACCCAAAAAAGTCTTGAATTTTCCATAGACTTATCCTTTATTTCTTGGAAATGCAAGTGATCTTGCTATAAATATATGGTAACCAGCATCTAATAAAAGCATCTATATACATGCATCTGGTTTCAGCATTAAAATGACATTTATATAACCTACAGTGTATTTATCACTCAATGGAGAATAACAACGATACAGAAATAAGGACTATTAAAGTGCTATTTTTTGAGGTCTAATAAACAGAGGCATATTTTCAAAAAATTGGTTCCACTATTCTGAGTAAGTTTGAAATAGCTACTGGTCCCATTCATTACTAAAATTTGCTTCATACTGAAGGACTGAAATACATAGAATCATAGAAAGATTTGGGTCAGAAGGCACGTTAAAGATCATCTTATTACCAACCCCCTTCCACTAGACCACACTGCTCAAAGCCCCATCCAACCTGGCCTTGAACTCTTCCAGGGATGATGCATCCACAGCTTCTCTGGGCAACCTGTTCCAGCGTCTCACTACCCTCACAATAAAGAATTTCTGCCTAATATCTAATCTAAATCTACCCTCCCTCCTTGTCCTAGCACTTCCATGCCCTTGTAAAAAGTCCCTCTCCAGCTTTCCTGTATGAGCTTTCAGATACTGGAAAACAGCAATAATGTGCCCCCTCAGCTTTCTCTCCTCCAAGCTGGAGGAACCCAACTCTCTCAGCCTGAGTTCATGGGAGAAATGTTTCAGTCCTCTGATCATCTTCATGGCCCTTCTCTGGACTCATTCCAGCAGGTCCATGTCCTTCTTGGAGGTCCCTGAGCTGGATGCAGTACTCCAGGTGGGATCTCATGAGAGCAGTTAAATGGGAGAATCACCTTCACTGACCTATTGGCCACACTTCCTTTGATGCAGCTCAGATTGTGGTTGGCTCTCTGATCTGCAAACATGCACTACTGGGTAATATTGAGCTTCTCATCAATCAATGCCCCCAAATCCTTCTCCATGGGGCTGCTTTCAATCCATTTTCCACCCAGCCTGTATCCATATTTCACATTGCCCTGACCCAGGTCCAGGACCTTGCACTTGGCCTTGTTGAACTTCATGAGGTTTTTATGATCCCTCCTCTTGAGCGTGTCCAGGTCCCTCTGTATGACCCATCCCCTCCCTCTAGCGTGTCAACCACACCACACAGCTTAGTGTCACCAGCAAACTTGCTGAGGGTGTGCTCAGTGCTACTATCATTGTCTCCAACAAAGACATTAAACAGTGCCAGTCCCAAAACTGACCATTGAGGAATGCTGTGTGTTACTGGTCTCCAGTTGGACATTGATCTGTTGATGGCAACTCCTTGTGTGTGAACATGCAGACAATTTTTTATCTACTTATTGGTCCATCCATAAAATCCATGTCTCTGTAGTTTAGAGACAAAGATGTCATGTGGGACAGTTTTGAATGCTTTGCACAAGTCCAAATAGATGACATCAGTTAATTGCTATATCCAACAACACTGTCACGCCATCATAGAAAGCCACTAAATTTGTCAGGCATGATTTACCCTTGGTGAAGCCATGTTGGCTCATTTTCCATGTGCCTTAGCATAGCTTCTAGGAGGATGCACATGCTGTACTCCTTTGTTGACCTTAGCTCAGAAGCAGTTTCTCAAATTTGACATTATTTGAAAATCCAAAAAAGTGCAATTCTTTTAGCTTAATCTTTCTTATTTTGTATTGTTTTATTTATGAGAAAGTATTCACAGCAAAAATATCTATTATTTTTAGTGATTGCAGGCTACATTGAGATGTCATGTCCCCTGCCTCCAAGCTTACCTCTCTCCCTTCTCCTGTGTTTTGTCAAGGTTTTTTGTACTGTTTTAGTAGTGCCTATCTAACTTTTTTTTGCAGTACCTTTGTCCTACTGGAAGGTTAAAGATGGAGAAAGAAATACTTTCTCCCAGAAAGCAGAAACTGATCTCTGTAATGTAAGAAACTATTATCTCCCTTTTAATGTGGTTTGCTGAAACTTTCTTCTTTCTTCTGTGTTTTATAAAAAGCTGTGGCATTTAACAATGCCTTCAATAAACATAAATAAAAAATTTTTCTTCTTTAGATGCCAGGGATTCATATGTTCTGTGTATTCAAAAAATTTGTTTTATTCTACGAGCACAACTACAGCTTCCCACAGAAACAATTCCTAGTTAAACCCTCCGTTTACTCTAGCATTCATTCAATGAGCAGTTGTCTATTGTCTTGTAAGCAACAAAGTGAGCATGTTCATCAATGAATGGTTGGTAAGGAGAAAAGAGTCTCCAAAATACATCCCAGCAATAGAAGTAAGAACCAGTTTCTTCAGATGACATGCTACTTAGGTTTTGAAATAGGTTGGCAAAATGGGACAGACATGTCAGAGCGCTGCAGTTACACCAAAGTCAAGGCCACTTTATGCCCTTATTTTCCCTGTAGAGAGCAGTGGTCCTCTGTGTTCATCAAGGCAGGAATAACTCCCATGGACATTTCCAGGCCACATGTATCAGATGTTTGTGGGTGAAGACCTAAACCTAAATGATCAACCATTGTCATTTGCGCGTGTCTGATATTCAAGCTTGGTGTAATTTGTCATGTTAAGCAGGTGGTATGTTCTGGGAAAACAAAACCTCATGCTTCTTCAGTGCATCCTGACTTTTTCAGTCACCCTTTCTGTGAAGGTTCTGACACAGATTAACAACGTCTTCCCCACCTGACACGACACCACCACTGCCTCTTTCAGCAAAAGTTTCTTCACAGTAAATGTGTTTCTGTTTGTTCCAGTAAATCTGGTAATGCCAGAAATTAATCTTTTCCAGTCTGATTTCCTGGATGCATGAGTTTAGAGGGAGGGATTTAAACAAAAACCAGAGCTGCTGACTATTCATCAAGAAAGTATTTTATATACACAGTTAGGATTCCTTTACCAAGCTTGTACATTAGTGTACTCAATTTATTTTGTGCAGAGCTCACTTCCCAAATATTGTTCTGTCCAGTGTTATTTCACTGACCTTGTTTTTTATTTAGCAACTTCCCATCTCCCATATTAACTGACTGCTTCCTCTATGGCAGGGCTGTGAAACTTACATCTCATCACCATTTACTTCCTACAAGTTACAAGAAAATTTTTTTGATATTAAAATTAGATGCCATGAAGAAATAGGAAAATGTATAGCCTGCTACGAGTCAGGTTTCTTCAGTCCTCAAGAAAGAATAGGGTCCTCATGCATGCTCGGTGGCAACTCATAGAAAGAACGTGCAAAATGCACAAATGAGCAAAGCCAGGGTGAGGCCCTGACATGTTGGATGCTACATCCTTAGCCAGAGAAAACTTTCACAGCCTTTCATGCACTATAGAGGGCATGTACAGTGACAGTTTATAATCTCAGCTGCACTCCTGAAATTACACTTCTTTCAGCTGCTGCTAGAATTAGAACTGGTTACCTGCTAGAATTAGAACTGGTTTCAAGTAACAAGGACACTTATTACAGGTATGTGATTTCAAAATGTTTCAGCAACACTATTTTAAAGTCATGAGATTTTGATCCAAAAGAAGTGGAGAGCTAAAGAGTTAATGTATTTTACACTTATTTTCGTCAAGCTCAGTGACAAGTAAAATCTGAGCTCAGCTCTTGAGCAGACAGCAGCTCAGCTCTGAAACGATGGAAGGTGGAACCTGTTCATTTCCTTGCATTCCTTGTTATGGCCAACAGTTCATTCTCTAAAAATATGACTGTGGAAAAAGTTAGAAATGTTTCGATTGATTCAGGTCTCCCTTATAAGTCAGGAATTTACTCCACAGATATAAACAAAGTCTCAGCATTATGCAATTGCTTAAGTCAGACTACAAGTGGTACTCTACATTTATGTTAGCCTGAATAGTCTTACATTTATTTTTAGTTTTTAAATTCAGATTTTGCATTCCTTTGCAGAACTTTGCAGAATCTAAAAACTACAGCAAGGAATTTCTCCGGAGAGCAAAAGAAGTTAATATTGAAATGAATTATTATAACTGAAAGGATGTTCTCCATCTTCATTTGGTTTCTGGGATTTATATCCTAAAAACAAAAAAGAGTAGCTGAAAATAATATGTTACAACAAAGCCCAATAACGTTGCCTTTCTTATATTCTCAGTTTTGTTGTTTTGCTTGGAGACTTGGTACATGAAATTTCATCTATAAATCAAACTCTTGGAAATAAACTTGCTGAAATCACAATCAGAGTCAAATATTTACGTGATGATTTTTGTGAGAAGTTCAGTAAATATGTTGTCATCAGCTAAATTCTCAAGAAAACATCTCGTGTTTTTTTCTCTTTAACTTGGAAAACTATGATTCAGTCATGGACAAGAAAATTATACTTGACAAAACAGCTACCTAGCAGGTCTGCACAGGAGCACCTTCACTGTGCTGCCTAGTTTTTAAAACTTTTATAGTGTGCTCAGATTCCTTTGACCCTTCCTACAGTTGACACTTGCACAGTCATTTACATACTCCCTGTCTTCTACTGATCCCATTTGTTCCTCTTCATCACTCTCTCCTCCCTATCTCCCTATGGTTTGTGGAATTTAAGCTTTTTGATTTCTTACTTTTTATCTTAATCACCCTGCCTTCTCCCAGCAGCAAAAATTCAAATCTCATTTCCATACTCTTATTAGCTCCTTCTCACATTGCTTGTCTTCACCCTTTTTTCCTTCCCCGTTCTCCCTTGTTTGCCATTCTTGTTCCTACTTCCATATCTGTCCTATCACCTTTCCTTTCTTTACAGCTGACCATCTTCCCTTCTCTGGTTGTGTCTTAGCCACTTGTTCCATGACTAAAAAAATTGTAGTTATCCAGATTTTCTCCAAAGTTTAGTGCCTGCCTCTCAGAAAGATAAGATCCATTTCTTTCTTTGTTTGTTTATGACATGCTTTTGCAGCTACCTTGTCTGGCCTAGGAGTGCTTCTCCACTCATGTCCTCTGCCAGGGATCAGATCTTGCTTGTTTAGGTACTGATCTATTGTGTTAACAGCTGTTGTCCTGATACTGGGTGATCCATTCCCTTCAATTCTCCAGCAATTTCTCTCTTCAACAGGCTCTCTTTTCCCATCTCTTACCTTCTTGGGTGTTTAGGTCCTCATTTTCTTCTTCCATACACTGGCTAGCATCTCACCAGTGTTCCCAGGGACTACTGCAACATAGGTAAACCCATGGCTAAATCAATAAATAGCATACATCATATTCCACTATGAGTCAAAAACAAGCTGTCATTTTAAAAGTTTTTCTCAAAAGTCTCAAATGCCTGTGAGTTAGATATAAATCAGAATTTAGAACACACAGGAAGCGTGAGAGATTCAGAAGCTTTGTATTGAGTATTTTAGATGGAAAGGTAACCTTGGTCCATTCTGGAATCCTCCTGAGTTTTGTGTATTATCTGAATACCAAGACAAACAAGGACTGATTTTGTATCATATGCAAAGAAGCAGTGAAAAGGAAAGGGAAAAAGTAAAACTGCAATGGAAACCACTAGTCTGCAAGTCTGTGCAGTCACATCCAAAGTTTTAACTGCGTGGTCAGAGAAAACCTCTGCTCACATTAAGCTGCTGACAAAAAAGCAAGTGACATGTCTGACTTTATAAGGAATAAGACAAGAATGAATGGGGAAAAATGTACAACTCTATGGTCTAAAGACCGGGTATGACTTCATCGTAAATATTTTTATTAAATCTGCATATTCCATCTCGAAAAAGGGGATTGCAGGATTATAGCAGGTCTAATAAATGAGAGTACATAAACAGTTTTTTAAAGTTTATAGACTGCGCAGACTCAGAGTGGTTGTTTTTTATGCGAGGACAGAAACCAGGATCTTCACTAGAACCTTTCCTAAACATGAATATAGTTCAGTTTGGATAGTTAGGTTTTCACACAGGCTATTAGTTTGGTGAGGTCTAAAGGGATTTTAAAGACCCTTTGAGATAAAAGATGCTGTATAAATCTAGATTAATAAATTTTTCCTACCGGTAATATTTATGTTAATTTTGTCATTTTTCAAATTTCCAGTGAAGGAACTGCTACTGGCTTAATGTTTAACTCTGCATATTTACATAAAGCTTTTCCATGTTACTCCTCATTCCTAAGAAATAAAGCATGCTTGTTTAAAAAATTCTGAGGCACGTTCCTTTAAATTTTCATCTTTAACCTCTTCCTTACTTTCTATTTATATTACACAAATGCAAAGTTAAAATCTCAGCAAATCTATGTAAATGCAGTGAAGGCAACTGCATCATATTTATTCTCCTTGTGTTCTCATTGGTTATTTCAGAAACTTACTCCTTTGAGACTCAGAAACTTTTTAACTTCTAGTCTAAATTCATGCTTTGTTCTTCATGTTGTATGTCTCTTTCGTCCTCACTGATGCTTATTCTGGCTATGCTTCAAGAAAAGATCTGTCCATCTTCTCTACTTATGTTTTGCTTAATTTGATAAACTGTGCAATTTTTTTACAGTTCTCTAAGTTTCCACAAACATGGGAGAGCAGAACTGTGCACATTTTTTCATTTTGTGCATGGAACCCAGGCTGTGTGGAAAAAAAAGTATACATTATCTTGAAAATATCTCCCCTAATACATCCTATATTTGCCTAATGTTTGACTGTTTTTTCCTGAAGATTTAGCCATTGTGTTTCACTAACCTGATTGATTCCTACAATGGGACAACTGGGTAGATGAGAGCAGTGTATGTTGTCTTCCTGGACCTGAGCAAGGCTTTTGACACTGGCCCTCATGGTATCCTCACAGGCAAGCTCAGGAACTGTGGGCTGAATGAGTGGACAGTGAGATGTTTTGAGAATGGGCCAAATGACAGAGCTCAGAAGGTTCTGATCAGTGGCACAGGGTCTAGCTGGAGATCTGTAACTGGTGTTGTCCCCCAAGGGTCGATACTGGGGCCAGTATTGTTTAACTTATCCAACAATGACGTAGATGAAGGGACGGAGTACCTCCTCAACAAGTTTGCTGATTATACAAAAGCTGGGAAGAGTGGCCAGTACCCCAGAGGACTGTGCTACAATTCAGACAGGCTGGAGGGATGGGCAGAGAAGAACTGTCTGAAATTCAACAAAGGCACCTGGGAAAGAATAGCACCATGCACCAGTACAGGCTGGGGGCTAACCTGCTGAAAAGCAGCTCTGTGGAGAAGGACCTGGGGGTCCTGGTGTACAACAAGCTGCCCATGAGCCAGCAGAGGCCCTGGTGGCCAAGAAGACCAATGTTATCCACGAATGAATGCATTAGAAAGAACATTGCCAGCAGGTCAAGTGAGGTGATCCTGCCCCTCTACACAGCCCTAGAGGGGCTGCATTGGAAGTGCTGTGTCCAGTACTGGGCTCCCCAGTGCAAAAAAAGACAAAGAACTACTGGAGATGGTCCAATGGAGGGCTACAGAGATGTTCAGGGAACTTTCATGAGGAAAGTGTAAGAGAGTTGGGCCTGCTTAGCCTGGAGAGGTGACTGAGAGGGGACCTCATCAATGTATATAACTATATTAAGGGTGGATAGGGAATGGAACCAGGCTCTTCTTGATGGTGCACAGCAACAAGACAACAGTCCCTATGAACTCAGCTTAGTCAAATATCATAGAATCATAGAATATGCTGAGTTGGAATGACCCATCAGAATCAAGTCCAACTCCTGGCCGTTCCAAGAGTCATGCCATGTGCCTGAAAGTGTTGTCCAAATGCTTCTTTAACTCAGACAGGCTTGGTGCTGTGACTACTTCCCTGGGGTGCCTGTTCCAGGGCTCAACCACCCTCTAGGTGAAAAAATTTTTCCTGATATCTAACCTAAACCTCCCCTGACTCAGGCTATTTCCTTGAGTCCTGACACTGGTCACAAGAGTGAAGAGATGAATACTTTTTTCTCCACTTCCCCTCATGAGGACATTGAAGACCACAATGAGGTGTCCCCTCAGTCTCCTCTTCTGCTGAACAGACCAAGTGACCTCAGCCATTCCTCAGATGGCATCCCCTCCAGATGGCCATCTGGACCATCCTCATGGCCCTCCTTTGGGTGCTCTCTAATGACTTAATGTCTTTCTTATATTGCAGTGCCCAAAACTGCACACAATATTCAAGGTGAGGCTGCCCCAGTGCAGAGCAGAGAGGGACAATCCCCTTCCTCGACCGGCTGGCGATGCTTTGCCTGATGCCCCCTAGGACACTGTTGACTCTCCTGGCTGCAGGGCACTCCTGACTCATATTCAACTTGCCATTGACCACAGTCCCCAGGTGCCTTTCTGCAGCACTGCTTTCCAGCATCTTGTTCCCCAGTCTGTACAAACATCCCGGGTTGCCCCATCCCAGATGCAGAATTCTTCACTTTCTCTTGTTGAACTTCCTGTGGTTGGTGATTGCCCAGTCCTCTAATTTGTCAAGGTCTCTCTGCAGGCCCTCCTTGCCCTCAAGGAAGTCAACAGCTCCTCCCAATTTAGTACCACCAGCAAAATTACTTAGTATTCTTTTGAGCCCTGAGTCCAGGTTGTTAATGATGTTGAAGAGCACTGGGCTAAGGATGGAGCCCTACAGAACCCCACTAGTGACTGGACACCAGTCTGGTCTTACCCCATTCACTATAACTCTTTGTGCCTGACCTGTGAGCCAGTTGCTCATCCATCGCGTAACATAGTTATTCAGCTGTATGCTGGACATTTTGTCCAGAAAGATACTGTGAGAGACAATATCAAAAGATTTGCTGAAGTCCAAAAATATTACATCTACTGGCTTTCTAGATCAACTAGGTGGATTACCCCATCACAGAAGAAAATCAGGTTTGACAAGCAGAATTTTCCCCTCAGGAAGCCCTGCTGGCTGTGACTGATGACTGCTTTGTCCTCCAGGTGTTATTCAATACTTCCCAGAATAATCTTTTCCATGATTTTACTGGACACTGAAGTGAGACTGACAGGCCTGTAGTTTTTGGGGGTCCTCCTTCTTGTCATAATTGAAAATCAGGACAATTTTCACCAGTTTCCAGTCAGCTGGGACCTCTTTGATTTCCCAAGACTGCTCAAAAATCATCAAGATAGGTTGTACAATGACATCAACCAGCTCTTTGAGGATTCTGGGATGAATTCCATTAGGCCCTATAGATTTGTAGGGATCCAGCTGGAGCAGCAAATCCCACACAAGTGCAGGGACAACTCTCTTAAACTCTCTTTAAAAAAATGCTAGAACTAATGTGTCAATGATGCATGGAATTTTATGGATTTTTAACATAAAACAGAGAAACCAACTGCACATGTGTGGAAGCCCTAAAGAACCTCTTAAGATTTGGATTATGGACAAAATAGCCTTAGTCGGTGTTTGTTTCCATAAAGAATGAAAAGTAGTCTACATTTCAGATAACTCTCCAGTCTTCTGAGACTTACAGGGCCATTACATTCAATGTCTTCATAGACATAAATGATACAATAATAATAATAATAAAGCACAAGAGGAATTCTAGTAAACATCTCTTGTGTTTTAGACCTGAAGTCAGAACAACAAAGACATCAGCACAGCTGTAAAAGGTCACTTAATTTGCAGGCCCTCAGCTTCCTTACTGACTGAGTCAATAAATAAGTAGTGATTGCATATTTAATCACAGGTTGGAATTTGTGAGTGACAAACAGGACAAGTTGTATAAGGAAAACAAAATTCCTACATTACAGAAGGTGGTATAAAAGAACATTCTGAGAATTTTCTGATTCCCCAGTGAAAGGTTCACTAAATTTTCTATCAGGGAAGGTTGAGTCATCCCATTCTGAATGAACTAAACTTTGTTTTGGAGAAATCTGTGCCTGGTAATTGTTTGTCTTTTCATTTTTTGTATCATGGTTTTCCATTTGGATTGGCACTAGAGATGACAATTTGGAGATAGTTAGGGAAATTGCAATTTGAGCAAATGAAATAAAAAAAAATCACTTCTTTTATGCCAGGTTTTTGGTTTTACTACTACAAGAGGAAAAATCAAAATCTAATTAGGTAAGATCCAAATGACATAGGCAGAGTGTTACTGGAAGGTAAGCCTTATTAGGTCCATGCCTAAAAATAAAAATTCTATGAAATAGTATATTTTAGTTTGAAGAATTCATCAGATTTAGAATCTGTTTACATTTCATAGTTCATGAAACTAAAATAAAAATATGCAAGATACTAAGGTACCAAGAAGAGATAAAGACAATGGTACCATAGCAATTGAGAAAAAAGTCTAATGCAACCTCTTAGCAGTTGTAGAGTTTAAACTTCAGTTTCCAGCTTTAGAAGCTCACATACATTCCAGTAACTGCCATTAAAACCATTTATTGCATGCTAACCAATATTGTCTAAGACCTTCCTTTAGAACAACTGTTCAATATTGATAAAAAATCCTTGCACAACAAAAATTGCCCTCTTCCTAAAATGTTAACTTGAATATGGCCTTTAAAAAATCTCTGCTGTATGAGTAGAACACAGGACATGGATTAAACCCATGGTGGAGAAATGGACAGCTGAAACAAGGAACAAAGGGACAGAGATGGATTCCCTCCCAATGTTTATGAATACACTCACAGTTATAAGGCACATTGAGGGATGTTGGTCAGTTAGGGTCAAATATAATCTCTTGATGCAATACTGGTAGGGGCAAGATTTCACTGTTATTGCCTTGTGCTCTTCTTGTTAGAGGCAGAAAAGATTTCTGAAGTCTTTCCTGTTTTTCTTTTCACCAGGACCACATTCACTTCAAAACAAACATAGATGTTAAACCAGAAAGTTAGTTTATCTTGTATCAGAAAAGGCAGAATCTATCATAAATTTTAAATTAAACTATGTTGAGTGTTCTCTAAGCATTATTGCCACCTTTTTACAGGGTATTTTTTACTTGTAGAAGGAGAATCCCTAGTGCCTTGGTTCCAAATGCTCCAGCCTCAGAGGATGATAAAAATTACAAAGAATAGGTGCTGGAAATGCCCAAGACCTCCAAGATCTGTCATAGCTTTTTCCAAGATAATTTCCAATCTAGTTTTTGGGGGGTTTTAATGCCTTATAAAAACCTGCATTAAACTTCTTGGTCGTCACACAGAATGGGAAGTTTGTAAGTTTAATTGTTCAAGACCAGGTAGGATGGGGCTTTGAGCAAAGGTGTCCCTGCCCATGACAAACAGGTGGGACTAGATGATCTTCAAAGGTCCCTTCCAACCCAAACCATTCTATGATTCTATGAAGTCTAGAAGAGGACAAAAAGAAATACACACCTTTCTGCTTTTCACTGGCCGGAATCAAATACTTCATGGCCAGATGCATGAAATTACAACAGTGAAATTCAATATGGAAGGAAAAGGAAAGAAACCTCCTCCAGGTAAGATTTATTATTTTATTTCTTTGCATCGTTCATAGTTGAAGCAAGCACTTCGAAGATTTAGAAAGAGTCTCTGAAGTAGATAACTCCCTATGCAAAGAGCGAGCACGCAACTAAACAAATGTAATAAATCCTGTTTATCACCAAATCAGACTTTAAAGCTTATGCTACCTTCCAGCCTATATCTGGAATATAAGATATCAATGGTAGTTTACACAGTAGGCTGCAGGAGTAAATCCAGTGATGCTAAAGATACAACACATTTTATAACTGAAGTAAACAAATTAAGGCCAAAAAATATTTAGCAGTTGTGCAAAAGTCATAGTATTAACTATTGTTTCAGCATAGTGGCTGGGGGGTCCAAACAATGTTTTGGCAAAGCCCTTGCATGGAAGGCTGACTGCCAAGAGCAGCTGTGCAGTGACAAGTCTGGAATGTCCTCTGAGTAAGGCTGGCTGCAAATCTCCAAGGAGAGAGTGGGAGGTTCTTGAACAGCTTGAGAAATATGAAAGCCCCATTCAATAATTAAAAAAAAAACATTAGTCATATAAGAAGGAAATATGAAAATAACCTTGTAACAATGTTGCTGTTTATTCACCCTAGAAAAAAAATTTTGTGTGTGTTTAGTACACTTCCTCCAAGATTTGCTTTTTCTGACGGGTAATTAGGGTTCAAATAGCAGATCAAAATTTTGTAGGTTAAGCTGCATTCAGGATTCTGAGCTTTCCATAATGAAAGCTTCATATTCCTACACAGTATAATACAGTATTTCAACTTCATTATTGGCCGGAATTAGAGTTTTCCGTATATTTCAGAAGTGTTACTGTGCTATGTGAATACCTAATTCTGCTCTCTAGGCTCAATACAAGGGGTCACTGATTGAGCAATGAGGTTAATCACTGTAACATCTGTATCAGTCAACTTCTCAGATATATAAAAACAACTTTTGTACTGATGTCCTGCTTTGCTGTTTTGAAATCTAGTAATAAGAGACTAACCCAGCCCAAAATATCTTCATACAAAAATTTAAATCTATACCACAGAAGCCTTGTGAAGAGAAGTGACACAGAATAATGGAGAATATAATTACCTGGAGTCTTCCACCAACTTTTATTTTTAACTGTATCATATAAGTAACAAAACATAAGTCCTGTTAATGAACAGGAACTACTTTAAGATGCAGTAGTCTTCAAACACAGATATAGATATATAGATATATAGAGATATATACACAGACCAGCTATATTCAGGAACAAAGACCCCATTTAGAAACTGAAGTTCTGCTATCTAAGTTTGAAACGACAAGTGTTTTGTGCAGAGTCCTATAGATTTCAATGTATTGTTCCACCAAAAATAAAATTAAAATGTAAGGCATTTCTCCTACATTGGATAGAGTGATTTTAATAATTTTTTTCAGCAAAACTATGTTCTTTTTGGTCCTACAAGACTCTACGTAGGGCATTTGAAAATAGCATCAGCTGATGTGCAATGTGTTGGAAACAGCTTGTTCATAACCAGCCTGAGAACAGACCCCTCCATCACCAGACAGTAGTCACCAACCAAGGCTATCAGCTGCAGCTGTTCTCTCCCAAGTTCAGATGGACAGGAACTAAAAAGCTGAGATATGACTTAGGTTTAGATGAGATATTAGGAAAAAATTCTTTACTGCTAGAGTGTTGAGGCACTGGAGCAGATTGCCCAGAGAAGTTGTGGATACCCCATCACTGGGGGTGTTTAAGGACAAATTGGATGGGGCTCTGAACAACGTTGTCTAGTGGAAGGTGTCCCTGTCCATGACAGGAGGTTGGAACTAGATGATCTTTAAGGTTCCTTCCAATCCAAACCATTCAGTGATTCTATGAATTCTCTTTCAAAACTGCAATGCTATTTGTTTGCTGATTTTTTTTTTGGCTTAGATGTATTTGCTTATGTAAGGTTACAGAAATCTAAAGTTCATTATTTCATTGAAGAGATCTGAAGCCTTTCTACATTCAGCAGTTGACTTGGAAGTAGATTATTAGGAGCTTTCTGTATTATAACACATATCTGTAGGATAAAGAAAAAAAGCATATAAATGATGTAGCTGTGTTCATTCTCATGGGAACAGCAGATTGAGAATATGTGTAATAAATTGACCTGAACATTGAGACACAAGAATTGAATTCATAGAGTCATAGAACCATGGAATGGGTTTTTTGGAAGTGACCTTAGAGATTATCTATTTCCAAAACCCCTGCCACGGGCAGATAGGCATTCCACTAAATCATGTTGCTCAGAGCATCATCCAACCTGGCCTTGAACATCTATAGCAATGGAGACCCCATAATCTCTCTGCCCAACCTGTTCCAGTGCCTGACCACCCTCGCCCTAACCACCCTCATGTTTCTTCCTAATATCTATACCTACTCTCTTTCATTTTAAGGCTATTCTCTCTTGTCCTATCACTACATGTCCTCATGAAAAGTTCCTCTCCAGCCTTCTTGTAAGCCCCCTTTATTTATTTTTTTATTTGGTGGGCAGCACATGATGCCTCATCCAACCATGGTGAGTGCCAAGCCCTGCTTTGTGCCCCAGTTCGACCAACCCAGCCCTTAGAGCCAATTCTTATCCTGAATTCACGTCAACTAAATTATTGACTAGTAATTCATTCTACCCTGCCCACTGTAGTATGGTAAATGAAAGTTTATCTGGTGGAAAAAAAGAAAGAAAATTACTGATTCTCTTGACACAGGACTCTTATAATGAGTAATTTCTCATAAGGAGAGATAAGAATCTCTTTTTAGAAGTTTATGTACTGAAAATCTAAAAAATGCTTTTTCTCAGTATTCCATGATCACTAGTTTCTGAAGGCACTGAGATTATTCATGTTTGCATTAAAGCCACATCTTAAAACCTTAAATGCAAGAAAATTCCAAGTTATAATATCAAATATCATCTAAAGCTACCGTCATCCTTGTTTATTCTTTCTAGTATCAGGGAGCTCTATAGGACCTGTACATCTGATACCTAATGAAACACACTATGTTCAAGAGGTTGTTCTCCAAAAATGTTGTACACAACCTCTTCAGAACTGCCAGTTTTTCAGTGCTGACATCTTCATGCATGTGCTACACATGGGAAGTATGTGGTCATAGTTTCAGCTTTGCAGAGAGAACAAGTTGACTTTCATAAAGGATTTTGATTATTTCAAAATCTGGGTTTGTTCCAGTTGGTAACAAAAGCCAAGCATTTCATAATTATCTGTGAAAGGGAATGAAGCTTCAGTGTGGGAGCAGGTCAACCGCCAGGCTTCCCCAAAGCATTGGTCCTGTGAGTGCTGAGCTCTCTTGAGCAAGGGTAGGAAAGGGATTGCCCTAAAGGCTGCTCCTGATGGACTTGCTCCAGAACTGCACCCTTCAGCTGCTGGAGCCCCAGCCCCATAGCAGCCTCCCAGCTTCTGGGCTTCTGAGGGAACCAGGGGAAAACAGCCAATGTCTCAGAGAAAGATTTTAATCTGTCTGCACTAGCAAATTCCTAACAGAAAATGTTTTGTCAGAACTTTTCCAGTCTCTTCCATTTGTAGCTAAAGGCTTATGTTTTACTATAAAAGAGATTACTGTGCTGTATGTAGCATGCTCCTAGTTAACAACAGTGCTGTCATTTGAGTACTGGAGGAGATGTGGTGGTGCTAGTGCTGGTCCTCTCCATCCTAACTTCAAGCCAAAGAAATAGAGCACCAAACAAATTTCCTCTTCCTTTAGAATTCTTTCCCATAACCTAAATGACAGCTGAAATTGCTTATAACCTCTTCCACACTGGCATGGGATTCTGAGGAGAAACCATATCAGAAAAGGTATCAGTCTGCAGCAGGAACAGTAATGGCCTGGACCTGGACAGGCAAGCAGCAGCTGAACCCTGGTCATTTAGAGTAGTTTCTATAATATATGACAGGAATCTCTCTCTTGCAGTAGTGAAGGAGAACTGTTTCAATGCTCCAAAAATAATTAAATACAACTTTTGTGAAACTAGTTCTCATATCTTTGAAAACTCCTTGTGCCACTTTATTGTTATATAAAAGTGATGGTTATGAACATTTGGATATGCTTTTCCTCCTCACTACTAGAACATTAGCATGGCCCAGCAAAATGCAGACTGAAAACATGCAAGCCAGAATTGGCCTTCTGAGCCATGCAGTTCCTTCCATCTTCTTTTTAATCTTTTCTTTCAGTTCTATTGATACATTGCACAGAGAAAGACAATAAAGTACACAGATCTTTGGGATACTCAGCAAAATTCCATATGGACTTCCTAATGGAATCAATTTCTTTTTTTGATTTCTGTTAAAAAATAAAAAATACTAAGATGAAACTATTCAAAATAGGAGTTTACATTTTTTATCAAATAAATGTGGCAATGGAAAGTATCTCCTAATCTTGAAATCTTTTGTCTTTTTCCAGGAATACAGTTTTCATTTTTAGTTTGTGGACTTTTTTTTATCTCTGAATATAAAGTCACATATTTTTATAGAAAAGAAAAAAAAGTCTTTTTTAGTGCATAGCCCTTATCCAACCAATGTATGGTGTTTTGAAATATATGGTGTCTATAAGAT
The DNA here is from genome assembly GCF_036250125.1 of Pseudopipra pipra. NCBI lineage: Eukaryota > Metazoa > Chordata > Aves > Passeriformes > Pipridae > Pseudopipra > Pseudopipra pipra. The sequence continues at coordinate 32,399,651 of NC_087554.1, read as the reverse complement.
GTACACTGGGAGCAAAACAGCCAGTCACAAAACAGAGAGCACTAGAAGACATTCCACTTAAAAGGCACAACCCATTTCAATGCAGGATGCTGCAGGAGCTGCTCTCCCAAAATTCACATTGCAGTAATTTGTTGTCTACAACAACAGTTTACAGATCATCCGCTGCTGAGTTGGCCAATGTCTCAAAGGTCATGATGGAAACACATTTTAACTTGTACTACAGACTTCTCACTGTGAAGCATTGATCAGAATTGCAACAGACTGAGACTAACAAAAAGAGTGCCCCATTAGCTTGCAATTGCTCCCATGTGCTTAATCAAAACTTCCTTGGCCATGACCAGAACTCAGTGCTTACATGCACTTGGCCACACTTATCTCTTCCTAAGTGATCAAGAAGGGGAATGTGAGGAGGCAATAATACCCCACCCAGGAAAAGAATAGTTAGAGCTGTTTGCCAGAGTGGTGTCAACAAGCAGCCAGAGCAGGCTGTGGCACTTCAATTAAGGATTTAGATTTAAAAGGCTGCACTACTGAAGCTGTACCAAAGACAAAATTTTACTAGGTTAGGCATCTTCCCTTGAGGTACCCACATAACAGCAGATTTATTTCTCTTTTGTGAGCACATATGGTGTAATCCCACCTATTCTTACCCAGTGAAGAACAGCGGTGTGTCATATTCACCACTTTTCACTAAACAGCTGTGTCCTCTTACCAAAGAAAATGCACCCACTCCCCTGTAGGACTGTGACTTGGTCTATCAATCTCTCATGGAGCTGTGTTGAAGATATTAAGAGAAAACATGGGGTATGACTTTGGGAAGGTTCCGAACACTTTCCATGGAGTTCAAATGCACACTTCCTAAGTAAACCCTTATGACAAACCTGAGATGGATAAAGATAATATGCCTAACAATTCAGCTCCTCTTCTATGTCATGTCAAACCTTACAAAGCTCTGAGGTCTCGCTAGAGGTGGTGGAGGTGGTGATATTGTGAGTTTGGGCTTTGGTGGAAAGATAGTAAATCTGCCATTCACCCAAAATGGTGGGTTTTCTACTTTGCCACACCTTTCATAGTCAGTTGTTCTTTAGATTCTTTGTGAGTTTATAGGCTGGGGTTTTTTTTTTAATATGCTCACTGTGCTATTTTTCATCAGCTTTCCTGTCAGCTGCTTGAAGTGAGTTCTAACCTCAAAAGTGTCAGTGACCCTGGGACCACTGGTTGTGTCTAAAGCAGGATCATTACAGGACTGCACTGCACTGTAGAAGTTCACAGTAAGGAACCACTGAGGAGGTTTTGTGAAAGGCATTTGGCATCCCAGTACAACCCTGATGAAGCTAAAAGAAAAGAGGGGTCTCTTGCCTTACAACAAAATACACTGGAGTAACTGATGATTTCTGCAAATGAGACTCCAGACCATCATGGCACTACAGGCCAGCATGCATGATGGAGCTCAAGGATGACAGATGACAGTTCTCCTTATTAGAGAAAAGATGTTTAACTCTGAATTGCATTACTTAGCTGAGGTGTTTTCTTCCACAGAAGTTAAAAGTTGTGCAAATATATTGTCTTTGTGCCCTGAGAACAGTTCAGCTGAAATGTGATAAATATAAATCCTAACAGGAGCTAGCTGAAAAAAACTTATACCTGCAAAGTGTTTGAATTACTATAGTTTTCTCAGAAAAGGAATGGGATCAAAGAAAGAATATGGTAGAAAGTGTGCTAAGTATAATATCAAAGTGCTGCTGAAATGACGAGACACAGGTAGTCTCCTTTGGCCAGTCCTGTTTAATGTCAGTCACAAGAAAGATGTAATAAAGATGATGTCAGGCTAACATGAGAGCAAGTTTGTTCACAGAACTGTGATACCATGCACAGGGAATCCAGATCAACAGTGAGTCATTCTGTTGAAAGAAAGCAATGATGAGAGGATTGGACAAAGGGAAAATTTTTATGCCATTTCTTAATTATGTAGAGTGGGAGGAAAAAGCCACCCCAGAGGATGAATCAATGAAGACTCTAAAATGTAGAAGTAAGAAATATTTATTTACTGAAACTTGAGAATTTTTATTCTCACTTGGCATATCTCCCCCTCCAGATCCCCTACACACAGGAGAAGAGCACTTATCCTGTGATATTTAGCTGAGACGGGGGAAATACTGAAAAACATAGAATTCAGACATGAAGTACCGTATACTTATACTATTTTGAATTTGTTCCAAGAGAAAGCTTTCTGGCTTCATGCTCTGAGGCCTATATAAAGCAACAAAATTCTCCCCATCCTCCAACAAATTTAATTTGAGAACAATTATGTGAACTTATGCAGCTTTTTTAAAAAAGCAAATATTATACTACTAAAAATATACTACTAAACAATACAACACTCTTCCAGTACCATAAACAATAATTTTCTTAATGTGCCATGCATTTTCCAGAAATATGATAATCCCGTTGCATACTCATTAGACATTGTTCATACTCTGAGTGGTAAATCTCATCCACCTAAAGTGTCTGTGGCTTTCTGTCAGATGTAAAACATATGATGGAAATATGGATATAGTAATACATGCAAATATAATAAATACATTTTTGACTGTATATTAGACTATGTATTTAGAACCTTTACCTATATTATTTCTGCAGCTCAGTTGTTTCTAGCTTCTGAATTTTAAAATTAGATAAGGAAAATCAGGATGTTAGCCAAAATGCTAAAAACAAGGGCTTTGCTGTGAGTGTGAAATATCTTTAGTATAGTTTACATGACTCTTTTATTGAGATTTTTTTTCCTAATGGGTGTAAGCACCGTCACATCACCTAACAGCGAGGATTCCATGACAGAATATTACAGCAGTGATGGACAACTCTGATAGGAGATTTCTACTAATGTAATAGAAATCACAGTAATATGTTCAGTACCTTGAACACATTAATACTGCAAGAGAAAATGCATCTAGTCTTAGAATTTACTATATGAGATGCTAATCTACAGGTTAAAAAAAAAGGAACCAAAATTAAGATATCAATGGGAATCCAAGTCTCTAATTGCTAACTATTCAAACAAATGCTGCTTTTTAACACTTGTTGAATGTATAGATCCTGAATTAAAGTGTAACTCTCTGATGATTTTCCTTTAAATCAGTCAATGTTTCTCTCTATCTAGAAAATAAAAATAATTGTATCCTGGACAATGTACTAAGACTCATAGAGATTAAGAGAATCCAGATATATCAATAAGTAAGATAAATATTTCTCCGACTTGTATGGATCAAGCACCTGCAGCTTAATACAAAGTTGTTCTGATAGAACCTTCTATTTTATTTGGCTTGTGGGCTGTAATCAATCTAAAAATGCCTGAATAGCAGCTTTGTTCCTGTTCTAGAAATTCTTGTATGCTTTTTGAAAGGTTGGCATTTTAGAGGTCATGAATGAATATGTTAATGAATATTTTATAAAAAATCGTGTTTGTTCAAACACCTATGCAGCTTTGAAAATCTCAGTCATGACAGCACTTGTGGTCCTCTGTCCTGCAGGCCAACTTTTTTCTGCCTTGTTTTTTTATTTTTATTTCTATTTTCTTCACCAAGCCATGAATGTTGCAGAACAAGCTGAAGTAGCAATTTTTTTAAATCTAGGTTCTCACATGAAAAAAGCATACTGCACTTAGCAAAAAGATGAGGTTGAGCAAAGCCAAGTATCAAGTATTGTAACATTCACATCGAAATTGAGTCTCACTCCTCATCTTGCTTTTTACATCTGTTGAAATATGGTTTCTATTATGGTTTTGGAAGATTTCCATTTACTGTAAGTTTCAGATGATATTGATGAGGTCACTGTTTACTTTGAATAGCTCTTTGATAGGAAAAAAAGAGAGCACAATGGGACATTCAGGAAGCATGGCATGTAACACATTATTAAGTTAATCATATGAGAGTTGTATTGAGACATAACCTCTCTTTAGCCCTAGGGCATAGCCTTAGGGGACAGCTGTCCCACAACACCACATGACAGCAGGTTCTCATGAAATTGCAACAAGTGATGCTGATTATTGATAGATAACAGCTTTGTGAATTCTGCCTGCCAAGCCACCTTGTACAGCTGTATAAACCAGAGAAGCAGACTGCAGAACAATAGGGCAAGGTGTGCTACCCACACACACACCTGCAGCTAATACCTGGTAGCAGAAGATGCACTCCTTGTATTAACTGAAAGTGGCTTCCCATGCTTCCCTGATGGGCTTCTGGGAACAGACTTGGATTATAGTCAAAAGCATTATCTAGGTGTTAGTCGTGACATTCAAGTTGAGGCTTCAGAATCAGTTTGTGGTTATATGTGCTGATATTGAAGAGGCCACCATGCTGTTTCCATGTGCCCAGCCTCATCTTCTAACACTCCTCACTGGGAGCCCTCCAGCAGCCAGACTGCTGTGGTGGATCAGAAAGATAAGCTCACTGATTTGTCCTCACTGATTTGTCCAAAAATTTACTTTTCTTTTTTTTTCTTCAGTTTTAGCTTATGTGATTTGTTTTTTTATTTTAATGACAAAAATTCTAGAGAACATTATTTGCATGTAAGCAGAGCCCCAGTGATGTTGTCTGGTAACGATATGGAAAAAGTATGAAGTAGTGCTGTACTATATTGCTCTGCTAAAGTACAGATATTGAAGGATATTCAGGCAGCGAGTGTATTTCATACAACTTCTAACAAATTCACATACTGTGAGGGGTACAGTGAAGATACCCTATTCGCCAGGGCTCATAACTTCTTTATTTGAACTTTTGAGATAACCTGGCAGACAGCTGATAAAATGGCCATACTTGATAATCAAATTATCACAAATAACTCTTTCCTTCATGAGAATATAAATTTGGCTGAAGTGAGTTAATGAAAATCTTCCAAGACAATGGCCTTTGAATTATGTGTAAATTATTATGTTATTGGAAAAAAAGGAGTAATTAAATCTATTTTCTCTGCCCTGTATATTTTCACTATATATTAAGACAGTTCCAGGAGCATGGGTTTGATTTGTTAAAAGGTATTTTAAAGAAAATAATCGTTTGATTTGTTACTTTTGCTTGACAGAATGTTTCATGTTTAACATGAACATCATTTGTTAAATACTCTAAACAAACTTTGTCTCTAACACTTCTTTCAAACACGGTTTAAAAATATCCCATTATCCTTTGTATTTTATGTGCCAAATTGTTTCTGTCAATAAGTAAAGCATGCATAAGTACTTACACTTCAGAATTTTTTTAGTGATGCACTCTTCAGGATAGCCTATGAAGTGCTGTGTTTGGCAATCCTTCATTAAGAAAAATTCTTTTTCTTCATAGCAGTAGTTATTTCCATTTTTGTTTGTGTCAAATTACAAACTGCTCAGTACTTCTGAAGAATTCAGTTTAGACCCCTAAATGGTGAAAACCAGGTACACTTGCTTCAAATAAGAAAATTAATTTTGGTATTTAACATAAATCATCACTAATGTAAATAAAGAAACACACTGTTAAAGTGTAGCCAAGAAAAGTATATTTAGAGGCTAATATTAAAGGAGCATAAATAAGACAAGGATATTTAACACAGAGCAGGGCCATGAAGAAGTTCTGTCTGAAAAACTGCATCTTTCCTGGGACACCACAGATCCCTAGGGATGTGCAGATTCCTGAAGCGGTTTGAGAGGAAGGCTGATGGATCAGCTGGCATATACACAAGCACAGCTGCACTGTAGAGAGTTTTAGAGGAAGATTATTTTTATAATACGAAAACTTCAAGATATCCATTTAAATTATAGGAAACTTCCAAGGGGGGGAGGAGAAAGGTTATTTCTTTATTTCCTTCAAATCATATTATTAAATCCTGAATATGTGCTTGTGTATGTATGCATATACAGTCAGAAGCATATACAGTTATGCACGCCTAGCTGTAAAAGGAAATATGATTTTACACACAAAGAAGTATCACAAAAAGTTTTTAGAATAGCGAATTTGATGAGAAAAATTGCAAAAGAAAATGTATTTCAGGTGACAGAAATTCAGTTTTAAATCCTTTGGAAGCAATCAGTACCTTTAGCAGAGCTAAAGGAGCATATATCTTCAAAAACTTGCTGGTTTTAGTATTTTAATTAATTTTTAAAAATGCGTGAAATCTAGCTGATTCTTGTTACTAAATTTCTTTTCTCTAGTCATAGGAGAGGAAGAAAACGGGCATGCTTAAACGTAAATTTGGCTGCATTAGTAGGAAATCTACTGTAGTCATAAGCGGAAAGTATTCAAGCTAAAATGTCAGTAGTAGAAGATGACAGGAGTCAGTGTTAGAGGTCCAAATTTGAAATATTTACGCAAATATAATGTAACAGCGATGTGGAAAGCAAAGGCATCCAAGTTTGCAGATAGCACTTAATTAGCAAGTACTGCAAATAATGAAGGAATGTACAGTCAGAAATCAGAGACTGAATGGAGAAAAAGTTTGAGCCATCAGGTGAGAGTAGCTCTGATTACACCGGATTTTTGAAAAGGCAACATATAGAATATTTTTAATGTTAAAATTTTATGAAATATTTACCCTTAAAAAATTTTTGTAATAAGTAAATATGTGGCTGTTGCTGTTTGTTGTTTTAGTGTACTTTTTTTTTCTCAGAGACTTCAGACTTCTATCTCTAAGGAGTGAGTCACAGGGCTGCAATCATTCCACTGTCCCTTGCAGAGGCTTCAGCCTAGATACACCAAAACACTAAGTTATCTACAGAGATTTTGGAAAAGCAGACCCCCAGATCACTCTCTTCCACAAAAAAAGAACCTCCCAATGAATTTCCCCATATTGCCTGACAGTCTGTTTCTTTGCGCACACAGCATGGCCTCCACTTGGGCAGTGAGTCCATAGGGAGCTGCTCTCTAGGTCTCACACAGCATGCTGAGGCATAGTCAGAACCAAGGAGGCAGAAGGGTGTTCCCATTCCCTATTCAACAGTTCAAAATCCCCAGCTTAAGTAGTTTCGAGTCTCAACCAAGATAAGTAGAAAAATAGGGTGTTTATGTGTCCAAGGACATTTCTAAAATGGTAGAAATGCTGCCTACTCAAACCTCCTTCTCACAGCAGCCCTAGCTCACGTCAACTGTGGCTTTGTTAGTCAAGTCTTGAAGATCTGCAGGGACGGAGATTGCCATCTCTTCTCTGGGTACTTGTTTCAGGGCTGTGCTACGTACTTGGTTTTAATATTACTCCTTCCTGTTGGTCTGAGCCTCTTGCGCTGCAGTTTGTGCCGATTTTCTCTTCTTATACTGACTGCCACTACTCTGACATTTTCCTAACTCCTCTTTGGGTTTCCTTTAGATCCCTTTCACTAACAGGCTAAGAAGTCCTTGCTTAGCCAAGCAGGTCTTCTGCTGAAATTTTCCAACTTCCTATGCAACAGGATAGTTTGTTCCTGAGTTCTCAAAGAGTTTTCTTTAAAAATCAGTTATCTTGGACACCTTTTCCCCTCATGGCACCATTCTGCCTAGTAAGCCCCTAAATAAACCAAATTCTGCTCTCCTAGTTTGCTGCATCCCTTTCCAGCCTTCATCCAGATCCTGCATTCAGTCATGTCATAGTTGCTACTGCCCAAGCTGCCCTTTCCTGCTGCATTGCCCAAGCTGCCCTTTCCTGCTGCATTGCCCAAGCTGCCCTTTCCTGCTGCATTTGTGGTCAGTTCTTCCCTGTTTTAAGCAGCGGGAAAAGAGGAGCATGACACCAGTTAGTCCTTCTAGAATTTGCACTGGGAAATTGTCAATTATAATAGCAATCAAAATAGTGTCCCTAACATTAATATTCTTCAGACTGCCTCTTGTTTAGAAAAGCAATACATTTGGGTTAATATTTAATGAAAAAATGTAAAACACTGCTATAAGCAATTTATCACTGCAGATGACTGTCATGCTTTAGAGCTTATTTTAAAAAATATAAATCTCAGGCTGTGGAATCCTTTTCCAAAGTGTTACAGAGAGTTCACTTTGAAGGGCTAATGCTAAAATAAAAGGGACTGTACATATTGTTAAAAGGTTGGAATTTTGTTTATGATCTAAAATTGAACTTAGAGTCAAACCCTATATACATCAAAGCATTCTTGAACATGGCCTATAACTACATCACTATCTTTTTCTTCCTCCATAAAAAGTAAGCTTATCTTTGGGAGGTGTATGAGAAGACAATTTTGGGGGGAATAGAATAGACAGAAAAGGATACTGTTTTCTTGCTATTATTACACAGTCAGACAACTTCTCGGAGAGAAACCAAATTGCTGTTAAAAATTCAAGACAGCGCTGAGAATCCATGCCATGTAGTAGTTATAGCCTAGAAGCTGAGAAGCATGATTAAAACCCACCTTCAGTAAGGGTGTGGAACTACCCTTTTGTAGATCAGTTAACAGACCACTTTAAAAGACTGAGAATACTGTAGCAGTAACTTTGAGACACAGCATCCTATTGCTTTAGTGTCTTGTGAATCTTACAGACCAAACTTTAAAGTCGACTAAGAAAAGAAAACACCAAGCAAGTTAATGAGCAGAGAGCTCTGAGATCAGCTATGAGCTGTGGCTGTATCTGTGCTGTCATCTTAGCCTGATGTTTGAACTGATGCTTGAGCCTAAATTCCTTAACATCAGATCTGCCTGCAAGCTGGCTTTTACTTGCTCTCCAAATGAGAAAGCCAACTAGCTTACCAGGTAGGGAAATTTAGGCATTGCTTTACATCTGTTCTGGCAGCAGAGATAATATGATTCCAGAACATTTTGCTAGTGAATTTATGTCCAAATCAGAGCATGTCTACAGAAGGTGACAGAGGTAGACCTGTTGTTACCAGGCTTTAAAAATATTGAAATTTCCAAGACTTCAGACATGAATGAATATGTGATGAAAAAAATTCCATCCACTCCTTTTACTTATTACTATTTGTAAAAAAAATTGTCTTCTCAAGGCTTGAAAACATTCTGTCCTGAACTTATACCTGGGTCCTAATGTCTTTCTACATTCTTCTACTTTCTTCAACAGTCTTCTACTTCACTCTCATGAAGAACCCAACTGGACCACTGCATCCAGCTCTGGGACCGCCAACATAAGAAAGACATTGATCTGTTGGAGTGAGTCTAGAGGAGGGCCATGAAGGTGATCAGAGGAATGGAGGACCTCTTCTACAAAGAAAGGCTGAGGAAGTTGAGGTTGTTCAACCTGGAGAAGAGATGGCTTTGGGGAGACCTTACAGCAGCCAGTACCTAAAGAGAGGGACTTTTGACGAGGGTATGTAGTGACAGGACAAGGGGGAAAGTCTTTAAACTGAAAGAGGGCAGGTCTAGGATAGTTGGAAGAAATTCTTCACTGTGAGGGTGGTGGGACATTGGATCCATTTGCCCAGAGAAGATGTGGATGCCCCATCCCTGTAGGTGCTCAAGGCCAGGCTGGATGGGGCTTCCAGCAACCTGGTGTAGTGGAAGATGTCCCTGCCATGGCAGAGGGTTGTGACTAGATGATCTTTAAAGTCCCTTCCAACCATTCTGTGATTCTATAATTATTTCCCAACGCAGCATATTTCTACTTTGAAATGCACCACAAATATAATCCTCCAATTGATAATGGCTGCCCTGGTAGTAACTTAATGGTTAGCTGAAATTAGATGAGATTAATCACAACACAGCACTCCAAAATCCACTGTTCAAAGCACTCATTGATAACACAATCCCAGATTTCCTCTTTATTAACTGCCGAGTCTTTGCAGCAGAACTGGATGCATTCAGATCTGTTATTGTACAAAAACCAGCCATGGTTAAAAACATGGGCCACACAGCTTTATTTGTATCTGACCAATAAGAAAGTAGCTGGAGAAATTTCAAGCCTAAACTTTCATGGTTTTTTTGTGCTATATTTGCATTTTTTTAAAAACTATGGCTAGCATAAAGGTAACAGAGTTTTAAGCTATCCCATCATTTTTTTGCTACATGGACCAGTGGTCAGTCATATCAGAAATTTGTTTATTAAGCATTGTTAACAGTTAAATGTTTTTGAAAGCTCTCATGCTATGATATTTATATTACACTGTTTGATGTTTTACATACTGCTGCAAACATTCCCTTTAAACACAAATCAGAAGCAAATATTAGCAAAAGATTCTTAAGTTGCGTGAAGGCATCTGCATATACAGAGCATTTGGATGATCCAATCAACTTCTTAGAGACAAGGCCTGTGTCTGTTAAACAGCTTTTCCTCAGATGTTTTTTTACGATACCTTAGAATCAAGTTCTCCCCTTTACGTTTATATTTGTGCAACTGTGTGAAAGACAGTATGGATGAATGACTGCTGCTTAGCCCAGCAACTCTTTCTGTCTCTGTTGACCTCTTTGCCATCCTGACAATCTGATGGGGTCAAACATTTAACCTTGCAGTTCACAGATCAGCTAAGGTTTGCTCTCTTTTGACCCATGTGAACAATAATAAGGCCGCATTTTCAATAGTCTTTGTACTGACCAACCCAGATACAACGATAATTAACTTGGCAACATTTAAAGCCACTTTGAAAATCGTTCAGTGTCTGAGGAATGTTAATAGCAGAACAGCTGTTTTCAAGAATTTCACACTTCGTGTTTCTTGTATTAAGAATTTTACTAATTCCTCCCTAATAGTTTGCTCTTATGTGACGTAAGATATAAACCGATCTACTTACCTCAGAAATATGTTTTTCTTGCAAAGGAGGTAATTTCTTATAAGAAGAACAGTATTTAGTTTAAAAGTCTAAGTTCTGTTTTGTTTTCTGCATAAGGACTTAATTTGGTTTCTCAAGTTTTTACTAACACATGCTTTGAGCAGGAGTTTGGACCAGATGGTCTCCAATGTCCACTCTAACCTAAATTCTTCCATAAGTGTTACTGAATTAAAAGTTGGTTTAGACTCCTTTCTGCTCAGAACAGCACAGGCTGTGAAGGAATCAGTGTCAGCAGTTGAATGGCACTAGCCCTGATTTAATTGTCAGTCCAGTTCTAACCTGCTGCCCACAGGCGTGGTTTATAAATTATGTATCTCAGCACTTCTAACTTCATGCATCCAATATGAGTCCTTTCCATATTAATAAAGTGCCTCCTTCACTAAAGGAAGACACTGCTGTAGCCTAGATAAATGCCTTTCATTTTAAGGAAAAAAAAATTGAAACACTTAGCTTCTGATTTTGGAAACAAGATTAACCTGGAGTTTCAGCCCTGGATGACACTTTCTGTCATAAGTGAGAAAATAAAGTCTGATGAATTGCAACTCAAATGGATTATGATGTGAATGTTATAGAAATGAGAAGGAAAGCCTACTAGTCTTCCAGTGAGTTATAAAGTCCAGTTTTCAAACCTAGAAGGTTCAAACCTAGAGCCTGATACTGTAAACTACAGCATTCCTTTACATTGCACATTAAAATATAGCATTAAAAATATAATACCAGTTCCAGCAATAAGCATTCACACCTTACTAAATGTCAAAATTGTATTTGTAATGCAGCACTGTTGAGTATGTGCATTACAACAATATTTAGTTTCAAGACTGCACAGTACTATTTCCACAGGACTCCTGCCTTCAAGTCCCCTTTACAGTCCTTTGGCATTCAACCTCCAGTTCAAAAAATATAAGACTTCCACAGGACTCAGCACCAATCCAGTCACCCTACAGTCCTATTTTCCTGTATCCTAGATCCTGTCATCTCCATGTCCCTCCTTACAGACAGGTGCTTTGAGTCTCAGTCTGGTCCACCTAACTCCTTGTCCTAACACACTCCTGCAGTCACCTCTGGCCATCTATGTAGTGGAAACAGAGAGCTTCTACACGGCTTGAGAAAGTTCACTGGGAATGGATATTGATGAGGTCTCACCACATGCACTTTTTGTACCAGTCCCTGACTTAATCTACTGCAAAAAAAGTACAGGTCACTAGAAGTTGATGTTGTGATCAGTACACACAGCAGTCTTTCAGAGCTGTGATTTCAGAAGCCTCATAATCCTCTACTCACCACGTGCAGACTGAGACTTTTTTTTATTTTTTCATTTTGTTTTCTTTTGAAAGAGTGTTAAGCTATTCAAGATGTAGTTCCATGTCAACAACGAAGAGCATAGGCTGGACACCTCCATCACCCCTGCCAAATTTTATGTTTCTGTTTCAAATCATTAAAATTTCTCACAAAAGAACTAACAGAATATTTTGATATAGCCAGAATGATGTATTTTCTCCTAATTTAGGTCTTGGAAATTTTGACTGAAATTTTCCAGAAAGATTCAGCCTGAGGCAGATTACAAAATATGCAAAATTTTGGGCCAGATCATTAAAGTTTGGCAAAGTTATGAGCAACAGAATAATGATTTTGTAATGGAACTTCTGGGCAATTTTAATAGATGGTGCCACTAGTCCAATTTACAACACATACAAGAGGTACTTAAAATTTTATGAATTTTCTGGAAACCACTAACTTTTCTTTCCCCCCCTAGAAATAGCTTGGTACAAATTTTCAGGATTTGCTTTGTTCATGAATACTCCAAGTGACTGCTGAACACACTAAATACATCATTGGAAGTCTGAGTTTCAAGGAAGAAGGACAAGACTGTCATACAGAAATGAACAGGTTAGGAACTGGGCACATGCATATGCATATATTCACAAGACCATCCATGTCCTTTACACTGTGAAAAACAATTCTGTAAAAGAAGAAATTACTTCTGATGCAATTCCATAAGCAGTAAAGGTTTTAATGTTACTGCCAGAGACAGCTGGACTAGAGATAGCACTGAACGTTATTTCATTCATATGAAGATGCGAGTGAGAACTTTCATACTATTTCAAGATACATTTGTAAAAATATAATTTTAATATTTAACAGCATTAGTTGTTAAATTACTACTTTTATTCATACATACTTATACATGTACACTCACCCACTAAATAGAGCCTTTGTACTCATGTATCATTTTGTGTGGCAGATTCAAGAACGCATTTTTATAAGATCACTCTTTTAGCTCATCAAACACCAGAGTTTATTCAGGCCTAATGTAATAACTTTTCTTTATGATGTTGTTGAAATGGAATTTGCTTGATTAACTTGTTACATTAGTGCTTAACTTAGTATGAATTGTAGTCCTTGTACATATTTTCAGCACTTGTCAGCAAATTGATTGACTAGTACTTCTACTTTCAGAGACTTTCAGGCATCTTTAAATTGTGCAATATAAAGTTAATGCAGCAAAGCTAACTTGAATAATTTTTGATTCCTTGAAAAGGAAATCCATGCTTTATGACCAAAGCCAATGGATGCATATTAATTATTCTGTTTGTGAACTTCAATCAGAAAAAGCAAGCTATACTGATGAGCAGATTGCTTTCTTACCCTGTCCAAAAACTTCCTGTCTTCTCTTCCATGGTACCAGGTCCACTGATGTCGCAATCCCTTAAGCAACAGCAACTGAACCAAGAAACAGTTCAGTTTGCACAGGTCAGATGGCCCTGAGACAAAGAAAGCTTTTACTTACTGAGCACATGTAGTGACACTTTCGCTGAATTTATTTGGTGTGTTTACTAGAGGTTCATGAAGCTATCCAGTAACAACTAAAGTTATTTTACGCATTATTTTCTACAGTTAAAAATAGTTAAAATTATAAGGTGCCTGAAGTTTATCGCAATCTACAAAGGAGTTCAGGTGTTTCAAAATGTCAATTGTTAAATAACAGGATGGAATAGGCAGCAGAAGCCACACTCTGGGCATGGTTTTGTACTGTACCAAAACTGTGAACAACTAAATCACTTCAGTTTCCATTCCCACATCTCCTTTTCTCTTGTAGAGCAACTTTAACCCCTTCTCTGCTAATGCCTCCCAGCTGTAGCTGTTCTTACAGCCTCAAGAGACACAGCTACGCTTGAAGAATGCCCAGTAGCAGTGTGCCTACTCACACTGGCAGCACCTGACCCAGATGCCACTGCCAAGGCTTGAGTCAATGTTGTACCATTTAAAAAAAAGAAGCGGATCTTTAAACTGGCAGTGCTACTGGGAATCAGCCTGTGCTTGTTAAAAGTGTTAGGAGTTTTGTCATTTAGTCCATGGAAAAAACATGCCATAAAGTTTTTAAGCTGAAGTAAAATGCTGAGGTATCCATACGAAGTCAAAAAGGACCAGGAAAAATGCAATATGCTTTGAAGCTACACTGACTTGTTCATAGAAAAAACAATGAAGAGTGGTCACATGAACTTCACCCAGGGAACATTTTGCCATCTACTGTTTCAGAAGATAAAAAATGAAGCCTAGACAAGAGACCAGAAGCTGGAGTAGATGAAGAAAGATTAGCAGTGCATGATCCTGCTTATCACACACTTAAAAGACCCAGTTTGTTGGCATAAATAAGAAAGAGTGGATGGCATTGCAGGCTGATTGAGAGGTTCCAGTGGGTCTCTCATGCCACACACATGCACAAGAACCTTCCAGCAGAAAGCAGTGTGTATACTGAAAGAGCATTGCAACAGCATGGGAGACAGCTACAGCTAGGTCCAGCTCCCACTCTGCTTTATTCTATAAATCAACAGGTTTAGCCCAGCAGAGGGAACAAAACTAGTCCCTCAAAAGAATTGCAGGACTAAATATTTGCTGCTCTTTCCGAGATGAACCTTCACAATGACAATTTTATGGTATGTAGATAATTTGATGCACTAAGATTTGCTGTCAAAGAATTTTACCTCCACTTCCAAGAAGATTGAAAAACCTAAATCAGTAGATTATTGAAATTATTGAAAATGGTAATTGGGGTATATCTGGATTACATAAAGCAGTGCCACATTGGAGACATCCAAACGATGTCCAACAACCATGCACAGTGCACTGCCAGCTTCTGCCCCCTAAACATGGCAGCTTTCACCATGGTCATACAGACTCTGATCCTTGGTCTAGCAGATTCTGTCTAGGCCAAAGAATCTCAGAGCAGTAGTATATTGCATCATGATGAAATCTGCTTTTTATTGCCTTTGTCTATTCCCTCACCATTAATTTAATGATGAATGAATTTCCAAATTTACATTAAAATGTAATGTAAACAGATTTTTACAAGGTACTTTAGAAGTTATAAAAACAAATTGAGACATTGCAAGGCAAGGAAATACTAGATAGGAAAGGATCAGGAGCTAAACGACTGAGCTTTAAAGGCTTCTCCATGCAAGAAGATTACTGTAGTCTTGAAAGAATATGTCTTGGCCTGGAGTAAGTAGAACTGTATTTCAAAAAAAGTAGTGGCTCTATCTATAACCTGAAAGCCTAGTTATTTTGGGAGAAGAATATTTTTTTAAGTTCTCGGTTTATTGCCAGTAGTTCTGTGATCCCAGTACTGCTGCTAACCATTAGATGCACAACTTGCAAACAAAATTCCCACTGACTGGCATTCTTGTAGGCACATTTAGTGGAACAAATCAGTATTGAAATCCATTTTTGAGACTTGTGAGAGTTGCTAGTTACAATCTTCTTTTTTGTGTAGATCTGAAAAGCCAACCTATATCCAGTGCTATACACCCAATAGCAGAAGCTGGCTACTCTAATTACTGAAGGGGCATAGAAATAGAAACAAAAAAAGGGGCAATTTCTGAAGACTAGTATCAAACAAAGTATTCTTCTTCTCTGAGAAGAGGTTGCTATGTAGCAACATACCCTCTGAGTCATCAGTAGAAGAAAGAAAATTGTCTTCTGCCTTGTATTCTAAAAAGATTATTCCTCAATGATTTCTCTCTTTAAGTGTCTAAAATTAGCATCCATCTTATTCAACATAGGTAGTCCTCTTGGGAACAAGGAAAGAATACTTATTAATGGTATGCTTTCTTTAAAATTTATTTCATTATCACAACCAGTGAGAGCCTAGTGAAAGGGCTGTTTGTATTGGATCTAACTTAATCTCTGCAGAAATCTGTAAAAGAGAAGTGCCTGAAACACCATGAACTTTTGGCAGTCGTGTGCTCTTTCGAAAGTGCTGAATATGATGAACTTAGTCTCATGGTTCTGTTTGATAACATTTGCATAAGAAATAAAAATTGAATCTACATTTGACTATAGTGAGTGCCTTTCTGAGAAAATGGGAGGGAGAGCATACAGTGAGAAAAAGAAACTCGAGGTTGAGTTTTCTGCTTTGAATTGGTGTAATGGAAAATGTATTCCCCAGTCACTTTCTGGACTCCTATTTATTACACATTCTCTTGCTTTCCCGTTCAATCTTTCATGTTTCTGCTGAACAATTTCTTAAATACCATAGGCCAAAAAATTAGATGTCCTTTTTTTGTCATCTAGCCAAGTTCAGGCCAGACAGTCAGCTGGATAAAACCACAAACTTTCAGAAGAGACAGTATCACAGAAGATGCACTTCCCCTGTCTGCCTACTGATTACTAAACTGCCACAACATCTTTGGACAAGTTCATATATTTTCTTTATTTTCTAACAATGAAACACCAGAAATCAATTTCACTGGGTTTTGTTCCTAAATATTGGAAGTCTCATAAACATTGAGTTTCTGATGTTGGCTTGACATAATCTTTTCTCAAGCTACATTATTCCTGGACAAAGCTGAGTCACTTTTTCCAGGGCAGTTGAAGGCATTCAATACTTCTAAGGACTGTATTCAGTAGAAGTCATGGGAAGAAGGGCTTCAGGATCTGGCTGAACACTACAGAAGGCTCTGCATCACTTAAACATTTACAGTTACAAGCTCTTAGACATGTTCCTTTTCTGAGATTTCAAAAATACCTAAAACTTATGACTGTAAGGCTTAGCTGAATTCTTTTGTTTCTTATTCCAGCTATTGTTATAATAAATTTTCTGTACACTAGAGAGAGAAGAGGTGTGAACACATAGAGTTTCTTGGGGCAGTGGATATTAAAGTTAAAAGAAACTGATCTCTTCCCTGAAGGACTGTTGTCTTACCTATTTTAAAGCCTGGGATACCAGCATTGGCATTAATCAGAAATCATATGTGACATCAAAGGAAATAGGATATCAATTCCTAAAGAGGCTCAAGGAGAGCATTAGCTTGAATTTGTGACTCCTCTGTGTGTGTGTGTGTGTGTGTGAACAGGAAGACATATAATATCCAATAAAATTGTTATTAAAATAAAACTATGGTAGGAGAGTAGGACTCTTATGCTTATAGTAACAATATTGCTTGGTTCTCTTCTCTCTCATGTTAATCTGGTGATTTTGAAAGGCTAAGATGGTATAATTTTCCTCACGTAGGAAGAGGGTCATCCAGCTCCTTCTCCAGCAGTAATGTTTACCAAATTACTGAAAAACTACCCAGCATACAGGTACATCTACTATGCTACAGTTAACATTCAAAAAAACCCCAACAATCTGTGAAAGCTGACATAAAAATTTCTGACCAGAATAGAATTAAAGGAAGGGGGAAGTACAGTAAATAACTCTGTTCTGATCAAATGAATTGGTCAGTTAACATTAAACAATATTGAAACTATGGTTACTGTCAGTGTATAGTACCAGGATGCTGTTTCAGGCAACACAAGGCACTCCTTTTCACTATTATTGTAGGGGACAAATTCAAGGGCAGGATGTGCCAAACATACTTTCTGATGTCCTAAAAGGAATAGGACTAATAGAAATACTCAAGGGCATGCTAGCACAACCCACCTGTATTCCACCACCAGCTCATCTCTATTGCTTATGAAGAGTGGAAATTTTACATGTTGCCAGTCTGAAATGCATCTAGAGAAAAACACAAATGGTCATTACCGATATCAGCGCTACAGCATACCCACTGCCTCTTGCAGTAGTTCCTTTTCTTTTTTAAGTTTAACCACTTCAAATTACTGGAAAAGTAATTGACTGAACAAGCAGCAAGACACAACATGGAACACTCTGTCTCTCTGTCCTTAACAGAAACATAGTTATATGTTTCTGATTATAGAGAGAATCTGAGGGAGATCCAGCTCTCTTCATCTCTTATGAATGAAACTTTCCTGAAGGCTGATAAAAGTGTTGAACCCACATGAAAGAAGCTAGAGCCCATAACCTGAGAAACAAACACTTCTGTCTTTCACCATTACAGACCTATGAGGATATTGGCTTATGAGCTCATGAAAGAACTCTGAAAACGGGAGGTCAACTCACAGTCTTTCCTGTTTCCTGCCTCTGAGCTTTCCCACTGCGGCTCACCATTGTCCCTTGATGATTTCCTGACTTGCCATAAGCTTACTCTCCTGCTCACTCTCCCTGTCATCATAAGCTGATGGAGAAGGTCTCCTCCTAGAGTTCTCCTTTTATTTGGTCCTTCACTTCTTTGCCATACTAAACTTTCTTACAAGCTTCCTCGATTTCTCCTACTACTCCCAGGGTTTTGTGAAGCCATAAATGCTTGGCTGAGCAACCACTAACTTGACCCAAATCACGTTAATATGTTAAGTTGGCAAATTAATGGTAAGTGTACTATTCACCATCTCTTTACCTGTTTTGACGGCAGAGATGTGATTTCTTCATCAACTATCCAAGTGTCTTAACCTTTCCTTTTAGTTAAATAGAACAGTAGGATTATTAAACTGTTAAGATTTGTCTTCAAAATCTCTTAGTCACCAGAAGATAATTTTAGCCAAACAATGGCAATTTGGCATCTACTGTAAAAAGATTGCATCACATAGTCTCATTTCTAGACAAAAAAATGCCCTGCACAATTCACCACAGGGTTGCTATACACAACAGGGAAGCCAGGTAGTGTATACAACGTGTTCTCTATGTGGGTTTAGTTTATCGAGAAGTATAAGAATGTTGTACTCTAAGTCTCTGCTTGATATTTTCTGTGTTTTGAAAGGGAACTTCTCATTTCTGGCTACTGCTACAATATCTTTGACTTGGTCTATGTGCACTGTGTTTCTCTATACTTCATTATGTAGCTTTCTTCATTATGCAGTTGATGACAATCAACAACTTTTAATAAGAAAATTTTCAATTTTCCTTTTTCCAGAACCTCATCCTGGAGAACAACGTCATGGTTATATGGACGAGAGGAGAAAAAGAGATAGGCAGTTTCTGTCTGAAAGATAAAACCACCTGTCTTTCTTTTTCAAAATTGTCTCATTGATACAAATTTATTTGAACTTGTACTTAGTCTTGACATTTGCTACTTTTGTTTGGATTAGATTTGTGGCTTGTGTGCCTCGTGTTTCTAACTGTTTCAGTTTCTCTACTAATCGGAGGTATTATCACTACCTAAAAATCTTGTCTTGTTGAAGTCCTTGGATATAGTAGCTACACCAATAGTGCCTGCAAATACAATAACCTGTCAGAAACTACTGTTACATCTTATACACATATCAAACCAAAAATTTAAAAAATAGTTATGTTGAAAAAACCCCCTCATAATTTCACACAATCATATGCTGCATCTCCAGTTACAATGAAAATTGTAAAGTAATCTACCAAATGCATTCCAGAAAGAGAATGGCATGGGTGAGTCATGTCCAGAAATGCAACACCTCAACACTGACAAAAAACGGTGCATGACAATCTCATCACCACACTGAGACATACATAATTTTCTGGTAACTCAGTGTCAGCCATTGGTACGAAGCTACTCCTTTAAGCGAACCTTGTCTATGAGACATGACTGTATATAAAAAGTAGCTTCTTAGTCATCAGAATAGTTCTCTGTCTGCATTCAGCATCTGATCTTCTTCATTCACAGACAAAAGCAGTATCTGACTACACTTAGTTTCAATTAGCACTACAATGTTAATATGGAGATGACAGTTCCTTTCTTCTTGCTCCATGTTTGAGTTTAAGGCACAATGATTAAAAGCAATAGGATGGCAGAGCAGTGGCATCAAATGTCCCATATTTGTTACCATTAGTGCTGGTATTGTTTTACAGAAAAGAGATCTTGAGTTGGCAGAAAAGTACCCTTGGGCTAAGGCTTATTTACAAATATGTAAATTATTTACAAGTGTGTACAAATTTTGCCTCACAATGCCCTTCTTGTGTAGAACACATCACTATAAGAAATATGTTAGCCCTGCAAAAAAAATCTGTATCTTTATCTACTATTTCTAAGGATTAAAAGGCAGGGTTAAAATCCACAGAGTGTCTGGAGGGGAGTTTATATAGAACTGAGGCACTGAACATAAGAGTGAAGTTATCTAAACCTCTATGTAGCCCCATGAGCATCCATGGTCTACAGATGTCCAGGTTTTGGCTAGTCAAGGACTGTAAGATGTACAGTTTTATTGTACGACTGAAACTTAAGACAGTGTGACAAAGCTTAACATCTAGGGACAATTCTCAGATACTTGTATGTAAATGAGGTAACTCATTGGCATGTAAAATTACATAAATCAGTACCTTCATGATTCATAAAACACCATAGCTGATGAAGAGGTGACAGGAAGAGGAAAAAGCTGAATCCAGTTATGCACACATCTTTAGAGTCTGCTGTAAATTGAGAGCCATATCTATATGGGGGGATATGATCAAGACCATATCTATATCCACAGGTAGTAGGAGGTGAATCTTGTGCAAGTGTGAACTCACTGAGATTGGTTAGCACCCTATTGAGACATTCCTGCAAGCATCTTAATCTGGGAGACTGTTTCAAGTTGTGAGTCCCTTTCTGAAATGTGTTTCCACGACATTTAGTCAGTTATGTATCATTACATGGAAGGCTAACAAAAGGGGCTTTGCAGTGGGTGTCTGCTGCAAACCTGCCAGTGTATGGAAGGAATTGTATGAAGTCTTTTATAAACAACTGGAAGAAGACTAATGATGACAGACTCAGGGTCCTTTAGAGAAATCTATCCACCCTGACATTTGTGGGAAAGGAAATGTTAGGAGGCACAAGTAATCTGGGAGATATTTGGAGAGCATCAAGGAAACCAGCTAGGGGAATCCATTGTTCGCCAATAAGGAGGAGTTGGTATGAAGGTTTGTGAAGTCATTGGCTGCAGCAACAATGACATGGTGGAGCTTAAGAACCCGGAGGAAATAAGAACAGCAAGTAGCAGAATAACAACCCCAGGCTCCATGATAACTGATTTCAGCTTAAGGAGGGTTCTCTGAAGAGCAAAAGGGCCTAGAAAAGTTGGTTGGCTTTCAAAGATAACTTCCTGAAAGCACAAGAGCAGTTCATACCATTCTGCATGACTCTAGGCAGGCATGTTAGTAGTGAATGAATACTCAGCTGAATAGGGAACCCTTGAGTGAGCACTGGTTTTGGTGTAGGTAAAGTAGTGATTCTATAAGGGCTTTATAATAGACAGTCTCCCATAGTTCTCTTTTAGAGAGATATAGATTGGACGAGTGTTGTGTTTTCCTCCCAGTCAGCAAAATCAAGCTCCACGCAGCCACTTACTCACTCCCCCACCAGCAGGTTTAGGAGAGAATAAGAAGGCTAAAAGCTAGAAAACTTGTGGTTGAAATAAAGACAGTTTAATAGGCAAAGCAAAAGCTGCACACACAATCAAAGCAAAACAGGGAATTAATTCACTGTTTGCTGTGGGCAGGTAGGTGTTCAGCAGTCTCCAGGAGAGCTGGGACCACTCACGTGTAACAATTACTTGGAAAGACAAACATTATCACTCCAAAGATCCCCCCTGTTTTTTCTTCCTCCCACTTTATACACTGAGCATGATGTCATGTGGTCTGGAATATCCCTTTGGTCAGACCTGTCCTTGCTGTGTCTCTTCCTAACCTCCCATGCACTCCCAGCTTCCTCTCCAGTGTGGCAGTATGAAAAGCAGAAAAGGCCTTGGCTCTGAGTAAGCCCTGCTCAGCAATAACAAAAACATCTCTATATTAACAACTCTGTGTTCAGCACAAATCCAAAACACAGCCCCGAACTAGCCACTGTGAACAAAATTAACTCCACCCCAGCTGAAACCAGTACAACAAGGAAACAATCACCAGGCACCATGGATGACAAGCTGAATGAGAGCCAGCAGCAGATCAACACCACCCTGGAATTAGTAGCAAGAATATGCAATATTCAGGCAAAGTGATTATTCCCTTTCATTTAGCACACCTGAAATTATGTTTGAGGTGCTATGTCCAGTTATGATCTTCCTTGTAGATATTAAAGGAAGCCCAGTGGAACCACTAAGATTATCACAAGATCTGAGAAGTTTAGAGAGAAACGGAGGCAACTTTTGTTCAGCCCAAAGAAGAGATCAAAGGGGAAATCTACTTGTTGTATTCCACTTGCAGGGGAATGGAAAGGTTATAGGGAAGATGGAGCCAAATTTTTCTCAGAGGTGTATACAGTGGAAAAATGAGATGCAACAAACACAAATTGCAGCACAGGAAATTATCTATACGGTCAGGCAAAAAAAAGTTTTCACAGTGAAGGTGATAAACCATTGAAACAGGTTGCTCAGGTGGTTGTGGAATCTCTACCCTTTGACACCTTCAAAGTTCAGCTGTATATGGCACTTGACAATCTGTCTGCCCTAATAAGTTTTGAGTTGCTTTGAGAAGCAGGTTGGACTAGCTGACCTTCAGAGAGAGATTCCAAAGTAAATTACTATATGATTCAATGAGCTAAGATATGTTCTTCTCTTCAACATCTCCTATGGTCTATTAAAACTGCTTCCACTTAGTCTGTTGACCCCTGTGACTCCCATTTGGAGGAAGTGATATAAATCTTACAGAGCAATATAGATATCTACATTTTATAATATTGGGCCTCTTGAAAATATTGAAGGTCTCTGAGAAACTGTACAAAATCTATACCATACAAAAAACATACAAAAACTATACCATAGCCCCTGGTATCCTAAACCAAAGTAATTAAATCAATTCTACTGTGTTATAGCCTAGATACATGGATTCACAACACAAGGGTTGTAGAATCACAACCTGTACTATGTACTATGATTTAATTACTAGCACCAATACAGAGACTGATTTGTATGTTTCTGGCCAAATACCCTATGGTAATGAGAGCATGGATATTTAAAGCAGCTACAATGGTGAAAATGGGAAGAAGGAGAACACCTTTTAGTTTAAAAACACAACTTGAGGGTGTTTTCTGTTAATTAAGAAATTGTTGTGGTTGTATCTGTGGTTTATCTTCTGGTTTCTTGGTTACAAAATTTACTTGCTACAAAGTCTTGGCAACCAAAATCAAGCCTGCAGTTATCTTCAAAATGTTAAATATAACACATTAAGCCAGATTCTGGAAGTTTTAGTTATCCTGAGTAGAGTCTAGATAGAGCAACTAGAATCAAAGGTATGCCTTGAGGAGAAAGGCAAAGCTCAGTTTGAGCCAGAGTGGCAAAATTGGGCTGAAAAAGACCCACTAAGTGAAAAAAGTAAAATCTTGCCTCGTTAGCTTTACGCTATGGCAGCTCGTATTTGGGGGAATGTAAGCAGTTTGTTTCTGTTTTGATTCAGGACTGCTACCTTTCACCAAAATAGCTAGGTTTTAAAAGTCAGTTTCCCTCACTTCTTTTCTGCATCTTTAGATTACAGGATGATAGCAGGGTGTACCTAAAGAAAAACATTACCTATCAAGATTTACAAAATCAAAAAGAAAACAGTCTTGGATTTTTTTTTTTAATTATTTTGCTTTTCTTTCTCATTGAATTGCCTAGAAATATGTGCATTTACCTTTTATGAGAATTCTTAACACACAGACCAGAACACTCCAGCAAGTTAATTTAAAAAATGCCTTTTTTTTTCTTCCTACACTACTCTGAGTAGACCTCTGGCTGGGTGCCATTCAGACATGTAAAGGCAATGAGACTGTGAAATAAATAACCTTAATAATTTTATCAGGCATTTTATGTTGTAGCATGTTTGAAAATACTGAAGGAAAGTGGATTAATAGGGGGGGTTATCTAGCTGTTTTTAAAATAATTGCCACGTCAGCCAAGTTAAATGAAGGTTCCATCTTGGAAATTTGTGTTAACCCAACCATTTATACATTGCTGTTCTTAACAAGATTAACAGTGAGTCATAGCTACTTTCCCCCCTCAGAATTAGAGGTGGCATCCCTGTAAAGCACTTGTACACAGCTGGAGATTTCAGGGTCAGTTTTTAATTCTCGTTTAGATTTCTCTGTGGTGCTTTATAATCAGGATATATATAAGGATACAGTATTTGAAATTATACTAAGCAAACTTTAAAAGAATATCAGACTGGTTTTGGCAATTAAATGTGAAGGCAACTTGAATCAAATGTACATTTACTTGTGCAATTGTCCCATCACATATTAATACTACAAGATGGAAGATTTTGTCACAAGAATATCAAACACTAACTGTTGTCTAAACTGCTGCATCTACATTGCTTTGTAAACTGTTCTGAGGGGTGGATCAAAGACTGAAATAAATGTCTTTGTATGATGCTTGCCTTACTCAAGGTAGACTGTGCTTATGTTCCAGAAAGAATGTAGGAAAACCACAAGCTAAATTGCAGCCCTGTCAAAACACAGCTTCCAGCTGTTCCATCAGCCTTTGCAATGATAAGCTCAAGCAGAAGTGCTAAGGATGGTTATGCCCCACAGAATACTTAGATTCCATTCTAAACTGTGGTATTACCTACATTTCAGAAAATCTGAGCTGAGCCTGAATACAGACTGTTGTCCCAGACACCTGTTTCTAGGTCTACCAAGCATCCTGAAATTCATACTGCAGCAATGGAGTGGAGGTTGAATGTGGCCCAAAAAAAGAAGGAGAAAAACACTTATTTGTCAAAAATATATTGAAACATCATGGAAAATAAAAAAGACAACTTGGCTCTTCATTTTTCTTTTTTTCAGGCAGCTGTGCAGGCTGAACCAGCCCAGTCCCCTCAGCCTCTCCTCACTGGGTCAACACTCCAGTCTCCAGTCATCTTGGTACCTCTCTTCAGGACTTGCTGTAGTTTACCAGTACCTTTCTTGCATTGGAGGCCTGTAACTGGATGAACTGTTCCATATGTGATCTAATGAGTGTTGACTAAAAGAGTATAATCAATTCCTATGGCTAAGCTCCTATTGATACAGGCCAGTACACAGTCTTCAGCTGACAAATAGTACAAGCCTTTCAGGTAAGGTATTTATGTGCACAGCTACATCATGTGAAATCTTGTTTGTGCATATATCTGTTCTCTAGCTAACCAAAAGGAATCAAAACTTTCAACGAGACACTACACCAACTTTTTTCCATTGGTAAGAGTAAATTAAACCTTTTCAAACTTATAATTCTAAGTAGTAGCACTAACGTACCACCACTGGGTATGTTTTCAAGTGTTTTCTAGATTTTTTGCTAATCGAAGTCCTAATTTTCCAGACATGCTACAATATAAGTCATTAATACAAGAGAGACTTGGACTTGACTTTGTTTGGCAAGTCTCAGAGCATAAAACTCCTTAACTGTATTTTACACCTACAGTTTTCAAGCCTTGGCAAACAGTTTAAAATGGGAAGATCTGAAAGCAGGTAAAATTTCTGGCATTAGACTAGAGTGTAGTGTTTAAAGCTCAGATCCGCCAGCAAGCTGAAACATGGTTTAAGAAGGATAACTTTGTTGTTTTTTTCTTACAGTGTCCCATAGAGTACATGCCAACACATATAGAGCCAAATTCTGCTGTCAGCTATACTAAAGTAAATCCAGAAGTACTTCAATGAAGTTCACTGAATTGCACTATATTCTTATTCAAGTTCAGAAGAAAAGTGCTCCCTAATTACTAAGACAAGCTAGTCGCAAGGGGTTATGAACACACAGCCTTTCAAAGCCTAGATATTTATCAAAAAGATGGGTCCTGCAGAGTGCTATAAGAGTTCCTTGGTGAAGGCCTAGACTGTAGATTATCCAGTTGCCATCTGTGAGGTAAGGTAAAACAATTATCCCTGTTCAGAAACTCCAACAGTTTGGCAGTAGCACGATGCAGCACAGTTTGAGTCTTTCTCGTGTAGGGTCTGACATGTAAGAGGTTGGCTGAGAGCATTCACAAAGACAGATACCAGAATCTACATACCAAAACTTGGAAGGTACTGACCTCTTATGTCACAGTGACTTTATCGTGCCTCTGTGTCCTGAATTTTCTCCTCTGGACATAAATGGTCTCAACTAAGAGTGCTGTATTTCTGTCTCTATATTTCCCATAAGAAGGTCTGTAACCACAGAGCTTAATAGTTTGTATGTATATCATGTATTGTATATTATTAGATATACTAATTATTAAAAGGTGAGGTAGAGAGGGTGCTGTTAAAATAAACACCCAGAGGCAAAAATAACCTCATGTTTAAGGAAGAATGAAGGGCACTGCTGGGCATCATATACACAGCGTATAGAGAGATCAGGCCAATCATAAAAGGGTGTCTCTTTTGAACATATTTTAGGCAATATACTCTCGTGATTATTGTCACAAAAGTCTCAGACCAAGAAAAGAAGACAGCTAGAGAACCACAGACTGATGATAAGACAGAAAACAGGGGTGGCAGGAAGAAGCAGATTGCTACACAATCCTTGTCAGAGACACTTTGCAATGAATCCACTTTGTCCCAAATACCATTCACTGACTTGCAACAACCCAGGTGGCAAACGCTGGAATCTTTTGCCCAAGGGCATCCAAGCCTACACTGCCTGGATAGTGTGCTCATCTTCAGACAGTAGGCTGAGCTGGGCTGAGCCAGGCAAAGTGAGGACTCACCAAAATCACTAATGAACTTGGGCTTGCAGGTAGCCAAGAATGAAGAATTTGCAATCCAGTGCGGCCACTGACGAGGCTGGGGAGTTCAACACTGTAGGTTCTGTGCCTGAGACTTCTATGTACAGCTGATCCTTGGTATCCATCTGCATCAACAGACTAGCGAGCAGTAACCAAAGCCCAGGGCACTCTCTTAGATGAGTAGCCTAACCATTAGCCTACAGAAATATGCTCCTTTTACTGCTTTCTTTCTCTCTGTTTACGTTGTTCTCTGCACAGTGGAAATGGGGCAACAGATGAGGCAGACCTTACTATTGGAGTGATTTACTACCCTGTCCAGATGACATTCTTGTTGATCTTTCCATTCAGATGGAGTCCCAAAAATACAACCAATATAATATACTATTTACATCTGTATCACATTGAGCTTTTTTCTCAGCACATCTTATTGATAGATTTGTCAGTAACAGCAATGAAGATCTTAATTATTTTTAAGTAGACTGATGCAGGAGGGGTTGTTATTGATAATTTCTCATTTAAGCCAAGGTGTTACATAGCCCTGAAGACTTTACCAAGAAGCAGTGTTAGTGAATCTGTCTCACGTTTAAGGACAGCAGAAGCTGCACACGTGTCTGCTTGCATTAAAGGGCATATGAACTCTGATCCAAGACAAGTCTCTGAACCCTGGTCCAAGACAAGTCCAGCTCAGAAAATTGCCGTTTATTAACCTCTGCAGTTAAACAGCTGAGCTCATCTAAAACACTCATGCAATCAAAACACCTCCCAAAGGGGTGGTTCAGCTTCTTCATCTCCCTGCTCTGGCTCCATCTGGTTAAGACCTGTCTGTAGGTGCAGTGTCCTGCCCTATTCTTTGCGCCAACTCTGACTTATTGTTGAGTAAGTTCAGCTCACAAAACCAGCTAAAAAAAAAGGTTCATTCTTTTACTGGACAAGTTTTATGTCCCTTTGGAAACTGAATTAACTTTGCAATGGGGATCCACTGTAAGGCAGAGCTGATGGAAGTAAGAAAGTGTCCTATGTGGCTGGGCAAGGAGAAAAGAGCAGTGGAGCAAAGGGAACAGGGAATTCAGTGCTGCAGAATAACCACAACATTCAGTAAAAGTCTGCATTCGATTGTGTGCCTAAACTGAGAGCTTTTATATAAATAAAATAGTTCATTGCAGTCTTTCTGAATGAAAAGTTTATAATCAATCATTAGCAAGAAAGTCAGGCCAAAATCAGGAACAAAGATGTTATAAGATCTAATGTAAGAGTTTTGGCAATGTAAGGATTCACATAAAAGAGAGACCTTAGTAAACTGAGTTTTCGAATACCCCATGCCTCCAGCCTTCCTTCAGCTTTCCCTGATGGGAAAGAAAAATAAAGAAAAAAACCCAACCTGTTCAAGATGAAATAAAATAGCTGCTTAACAACTGCACAGTTAGGTGCCATTGTATTGGCTGGCTGGAAGTAACCCTATGAATTAGATAAGAGCACATTTACACTGTAAAAGCCACTATTCAGTGCAAAAGAATAGAGTAGTGAGCTCCTGTCTGAAGCCAAAAAGTTAATGTGTAAAGCTTTTTGAATCTGAAGAGTCCTCTGCTACAAATGGGATTTGCAAAACACATGAAACAAGTGTCTTAAATTCTTGAGGTATCCAAAAGATCATTCTACAAAGCAGAGATGTTACAGCATCAATAACAGACTGTGATGAACTGAAAAACCATCAGGTTGACTCAGCACTCATGTCATTCTATCTTAGATATGCTATCTCCTGGATCAGAGAAAACCTTTTGAGGTAAATCAACTGGGGTTTGTCTCAAATAACCTTTTTCTTTTTTTTTTACCTCCTTGTTATGTCTGCTAGAAACCTGAGCTGAGTGTACTACTGACATTACGAAAGGTCTTGAAGAATTGAGTAGAGATGGAGGATTACACTTTATAGAGAGCTGCCACATAAAGCCCTGCTGAAGGTAGTCACACACCTGTAAGTGTCCAATAAAATTGCTGCAAAACGAAAGAAGTGCAAATGTCTAGCAATGTCAATGCATTTCATCTTCAGGAATTTGTCACTGAGTGCACTGTTCAGGCATACTTCCCCACCCTCCCATTCCCAGAGGGGAATGCTGCCAGACTGTCTGTGCCTGCCTAGAGTCCTTTGATTCAGATCTCAGCCAGGACTATGAGTCCAATATCCACATAAAAGTCCACTAACTGAATCCATCTTTCTCTAATGTAGAGAGAAGGATGTTGTAAGGGACTATGTCAAAGGCTTTGACTAAGTCCAGCTAAAGGAATCTGTAACCCTTGCCTTCTCCACTGATGGAGTCACTCCCTCACAGAAGGCCAATAGGTTGGTCAGGCAGGATTTGCCCCTGGTGAAGCTGTGCTGGCTGTCTCAAATCATCTCCCTGTCCTCCATGTGCCCTAGCAAAACCTCTAGGAGGATCTGTTCCATGATCTTCCCAGACAAAGAGGTGAGGCTGACAAGCCAGTAGTTCCCAGGGGCCTTCTTTCTACCCTTTTTAAAGATGAGTGCAATGTTTCCCCTTTTCCAGTCACCTGGGGCTTCACCTGACTGCCACGACTTTTCAAATATCATGGAGAATGGCTTGGCAACTACATCAGCCAGTTCTGTCAGCACTCTGAGATGCATCTCATCGGATCCCATAGATTTGTGCATCTCAGGTTCCTCAAGTGGTCGTGAACCTGATCTTTACTTACAGAAGGGAAACAGTTTGCTCCACAAGTCCCGATCTTGCTGTCCATCCACTTGAGAGGTTTGGGAAGGGAGCTCGTCATTGAAGACTGAGGAAAAAAAGTTGTTGAGTACCTCAGCCTTCTCCTCATCCATTGTTACCTGTTTTCCAGCATTGTTTATTGGGGGAGGTTGGGGGGTGGGGGAGCACACCTTTTTTGACCTTTTTTTCTGGTTAACATACCTGTAGAAGTCCTTCCTTGTTTGCATGTCTTGCCAGGTTCAGTTCCATCTTTGCCTTGGCCTTTCTCACCCCATCCCTACACACCTGAACTCCAGATTACCTGCCCTTGTTTCCACTGCCTGTGCATTTGCTTCTTGCCTGTTGGATTGACTATCCATTCCCTACCCAGCCATGCCAGTCCCTAGCCTTCCTTCCCAAATTCTTTCTCCTCGGGATTGCTAGCTCTTGCAGTCTATAGAAGGCTTCCTTTAAGATCTGCGAGCTCTGTTACACTCCCTTGTCCCCAAGGGCAGTCTCCCAGGAGATCCCATGGTCTATTTCTCTGAAGAGATGGAATTCTGCTTTACTAAAGTTCAGGGGCCTAATTTTACTCTCCTGCTTGACCCATATTCCTCAGGACTGTCAACTCCACTGGTGTGTGATCACTGCAGCCCAGCTGCCTCCAATCTTGGCATCCCCAATTAGGTCACTTGCACTGGTCACCAATAGATCCAGTATCACATCCCCTCTGGT
Source organism: Pseudopipra pipra (assembly GCF_036250125.1). NCBI lineage: Eukaryota > Metazoa > Chordata > Aves > Passeriformes > Pipridae > Pseudopipra > Pseudopipra pipra. The sequence goes on along the minus strand of NC_087554.1, from coordinate 32,369,567 downwards.
AGCACTGCCTATTAGTTATCCTCAAGTTATCCTCCATTCTTTCCAGGAGTATCTTGGATTGCCTACAATTTGCCATACTTTCCCAACAGATATTGGAGTGGTTGAAGTCCCCCACCAGAACAAGAGCCTGTGAGCAGAATGTCTCCAGTAACTGGAGAAGGCTTCATCAATAGGCTTCATTAATAGGCTCCCTTTGATCAGGCATCATCATTTTTGCTCAGTATCATAGCTAAGTTTTTTATTGACAGGAAAAACAAGCAGTGTAAGCGTATTTGAACAAGTGTTTACAGAAAATAGCCTCTAAATGTAAAAATGTGGATTCAGAATTAAAACCTGGTTTTAAGAGTGTCCTGGTTTGAGACAATTTGAAGAGGTGGAGACTTTGGACAGAAGTCTCCTCCCTCGGATTCAATATCCCTGGTTTCTCCAATGCAGAGAGGGAGACCAGATACACCTGGATGAAAGTGGAAAAATAGCTCTTTACCAAGAAGAAATGCTAATAACAATACTGATAAAATTGGGTTAAACAACTGATGAGGAGAGATTTCCCAAGCCCTGCCCACCGGACCAAATTGAGATGGCAGTTGTCTTCCCCCGCCTGGAAAAAACACATGTGGCCACAGGAGAGAGACAGGACAGCTGCCCTTCCACATTTTTCACCTCCCCCAAGCCCTGAAAATCTGTCAGGAAAAGTTAGAGAGCTAGTGCTGGCAGGAAATGGCCGATAGCTGGGATTTGATACTGGCAGATGCTCGCGTGGCACTGGAGTGAGGCTACGGTGTTGATACAGGCAGTCAGAGCAGGGCTATGGACACCTCAGGTGACTTGAAAGACACCCAAGACACCCACTGGATCCAGCAATGAGACTTGGTTGCTTCAATTTCAATCTTTGTTGGTCAAAGTGGTGGTTGTAGTCCTGTTGGAGTGGTGGTCACAGTCCGGATCCGTCAGGGTGATGGTGGTGGTGGAAGCCACAAGTAGTGAGGAAAGTCCTGTGGTGAGGGAGGAAAACCCAGTATTGTGAGAAGTCCGAGTGTGGTCTTTTACTGGGCTTAGACCAGGTGGGAACACGCCCGGTACCTCTGCTGGGGCAGTGAGTTCTACACTGGATGATGTAACACTGGATCAGGGGACATTTCTGGAGTGTTTGACACCTTCCAAGATTTTAGTTGCAGCTGCCTGTTAGGTCAGCACAGGTGATTCTACTATGCCCCATCAACAGAGATGAATATCTTCAGGCCGTGTGAATTGTCCTTGGGCTTCCTGGGAGGGGAGTTATCACAGCTGAGTCATTTGTGTAAGGACAAAGAAACAACACCCAGCTTGTAGCCTGGGGTGTTGGATGTGCAGCCTTCAGCCCCTGGCCTGTGGTGGGGGGCAACTCTGCACAGTTAGGAAAGCACACTGCTGATTGAGCCATGAGCACCAATAGTCCAGTCTCTTAAAGCAGCTGGTCAAATGTCTCAGTCATTAATCACAGCAGTTCAGTCTCCTTAAAGAAGGCAAGAAACCAAAAAGTCAAAAAGGCATATTTTGAGAAAAGAAAAGGTGGATACTAGAATTTTTCTGTAATCCTGGGCAAAGAGTTAAAATAATTTAGCCATAATTAAATCAGGAGCTGTACAAGTTTTACTTTTCCAAGCAAAGAAATTGAAAATGCATGCTAATAACAGTGCACTGAAATTTACTCTTTTTTCACCTATTTTGTAATCAAACACTGTTTGAGGCCTAACTGTAACATGTTTGATGTAGGCATTGACTTTGTTGAAACTGTATGTACAGCCAGTGCAAACAGTCAAATAATCCTGAGCCTTTATTTGGCTCCATAACCATTTTAATGGCTTTTTCCACATTTATTGCTGGCTACCGCATACCTCCACAGAAGCTGAGTTGTGCTTTATGTGTTGGTTTCATTCTTGATTTACAGGCAAGCTCTTTAATTGAACTCTTAAGAACACACTGTGCATTCAGAATCTTTGCAAATAGAAGATGCATTTAAGGAGTTGTTAATATCTGTGTGGTGGGACATGGGTGCTCACTCTCTTGTATGTGGAGCACTCATTAAAAATAATAAAAATAATCAGGACATTTGCAACTCTCTATTATATGTTCATATAACTCAAGCATCAAGACTGTTAGAGGATGCCTTACAGTTCAGATAGAACAAGTTTCTTTGACTTCTGTTCTCGCTAAGTATTCAGGATTTTACCTCACTACTGGTTCATTCATCTCACAGATATATTTCATCTTTCCATACCAGAATACATTATTGGAGTTTTCCTGAAGGTCAGCCGAAGACACAGCCTCTGATACACATTTCCAATATGCTGTAGGAAAATGAGAAGGGGACATGCATGAGAACAACACAATAGCCTTCTAGTATTTTCTAAGTTGCAGTAAAAACTAGATGATAAGCAGAATGTCTGTTTTACATTTTTTTAAATGGAAAAGATAATGCATTATAAAGAAAACAATTCTGGGTAATAAAACTATTTTAAAGGAATGTAAATAGCATCAGAGTTGCCATTAAAAAAAAACCAAACCCACTGAATTAAAATGACACAGTTCACAATGAACATTTTTCTGTGAACAGTCACCTGTTTGCATTTATATCTGAACTGCACATTGGTAGATGCAATCCGTATCATTTCACAATTACCATTTGGTTATTTTTCACTATTAACACCAGATAAACCTCATCAGGGGATGGTTGGTTTGTAGGATCAGGGATGTAGCTGACTGCAGAAAAATGCTGAAGGTAATTTGGATGTATTTTTTGGTTTTGAGGGTTCTTTTGGTCATTCTTCAACACAAGGGCTTATAAATAGACACAAGTATTTAGATTCAATATTAGGTCTGTATTAAGGTTTGTACCAGCATTTTGGGGGTTTTCTCCAAATCTCAGCCTTTTCACCAAACCCAAGTGCATAGAAAACAAGTAAAAAAATTACTACTGTCTTCTACTTTCTTTTCCCCATAGTATGCCTTGACAAAGAAAATGACACCTTGACATAGTGTCTTCTACTGTAGCTCTTACACCACAAGACTGCCCTATGAGTTAGGACATGATCAACAGGTATCCGCTCATAAAAGGACACCAAACACATGCAAAATCTTGCCGTCTCATAGTGTTGTTACCGTAAGTACATAAGACATCCCAAAGACCTCAGTCACAACAGCTGATGCTCTTCATTGAAGAACATGCAAAATGTAGGAATAGACACCAGCAGCCAAGCATGGATATAATAACAAATAACAATATGCATAATGGAAGTCAGGATCTTTACTGCCCTTTTGCAGGTGCAAAACAAGAAGACTAGTACTGTGCAAATCAGCTGCCAAGGATCAGCCCAAGGACTGGCAGCTGAGCTGGGAACAGGCTCCAGATCTGTGCTATCCCACCCGTGTCATGGTGGCTTTGCATACAGCCTTGCCTTCACAGTAGAGAAATTGGTGAGATTTAGCAGGCTCCTCAGTCCCTCTCTTCTCTGATGAATAGCATTAAAATACAAAGAGAGACTGATTATCTTTTGAATTGCAACCATAAGACATAACTGGAGAGGAGTGTATGGGAAAACTCTTTTGAAAAGTTCCTGAACTTTGAAGGTGAAGTGCAAATTCAAACTGTGGTTGAAGCCACATCTGTTCATAGAAAACTCTTGAAAAGAACAGGCATTCTGTTTGAAGAAGTTATTTTTGGTTCCCTATGACAGCTACAACAACCTTCTCAAATAATTTTGTATCGATTCAAAGCATGTGTGGTCTCATTCCAAGGAAACTGTGGCAAATGCGGCAAGCTTCCTAGGAAGAGCATGATTTAGAAAAGGTCACAATTGGCATGCAAATCTGACAACTGCCTGCTGTATGCTTTAGTGTGTATGCTTCTTTACAAGATAAATGCCTCTTTAAAAGTATGCAAGAGCAGTTATCATTCCATCAGTACAACTGAGGCAGTGCTAGGATTAAGTCGCTTTTTATTTAGACACACAGCCAGCAAGGCTGATAGATCACTTCTGTGTAAGTGAAACACACATTGACATCATAAAATTGTGACACAAGGAGCATGTAGTCTGGCCAAGCTAAAGTTACTTTTAAATTACTACTACTAAAATCCCAGTGATACAAAATAATTATAAGTAAACCCAGGAAAATAGGCCTAAAAATCCTGTCACCTCTGTCTTCATTGGATAGCATTTCCAATGTTCAAATTGATTAAGCAAATGAAGGTGCTATGCTGATGAATTTTTTAAATCCAAGGAAAAAATTTATTTTTCTCTGGTCATTTAGGTTTAGAATGAATTACTTAAATCCAAATTTAATTTATTTTTGAGGGAATTTACCCAAAAGCATTTATGTTATATGCTTGCATGATATAAGTTTATAAGTAAATGGGGAGAAAGGGAGGTGGATAGAAAACTAGTATAAAAACCAATGTAAATATTCACAAGCATTACACATAACACATAAAATAGGTTAAGATAATATAATTCATGTTACAAACCTATATTTAAAACATTAAAAATCTGCCTGTACAATTTTAATTTGTTACCATATATTAAGATTCAGACTTTGCTTACAAGATCACACAATTTTTTCTCCCATATCTTTTACCTGTAGAAGAATCCTGCTTTCTTTTTGTGGAGAGATGAGGGAAGGAGGAGAATCGAAGTGTCACAAGTGAAGGCATGTCATATGCAGGGCCCTCTGCATCATTTGTCATCAACAAAAACAGCACAGGGAAAGGAACCAGAAGTGTTGAGATTAACAAAATAAAGTCCTGTGACTGAGGGAGCTAACGTATTCCCCAGGAAAATGGGTTTCTATCCCTGCCTCTGCCAAAAAGCTGCTGAGTAACGTTTACATGCAAGCGCTAAGGTTCGGATGAGATGTAGATATTACTGCGGACACTAAAAAGACTATAAGTTAGGCATGTGGCCTGAGGAGAGAAAATATAAGTTATGTCCCCATTTTTCCTCCAAATTCTGTAAAATAGGGAGCCTGAGCCAGCTAGGAGCATGTATCACAGCACCGGACATGCAGAATGGAAATAAATCATTAAGAAACACTGAATAGAAGGGGTGGTCTGCACTTCTTTCCTTTTTGGATGAGATGGCTCCCTGAAACTGGGATTCATAGCCCAGAAACCTACTTGTCTGCTTGACTTGTCCCGCTCAGGAGACACCTAATCTATAGAGTAGTGCTTATGCTCTCTAAAAGGCTATAACATCTAGGATGCTTAGCCAAAAAACCAGAAGCTGTATTTCTAAGGATTTTCTCAGCATAGCACAACTCAAATTTATATACTAATTTATCAGAAAAACAGTTAACCACTGGATTTAGAACAAATAGAGATTTATAGGACTTACTTATCAACCCCATCAATGACATTTCTTCCCCTGCAACTCAGTTCTGACTTTCATTTGTTTTGTCCTCTTTTTCTCCCACTTCCTTTATCTTACCCTGATCCTGAGTGTGTTCACCCAGTCACTTCCAGGTTCCAGGACCCACATCATTCCATTCTTACATTTCATCCAGTAATTCATAGGCCTAGACTTCTTGGCCAGCTAATACCCAGGCATCAATTTACTGCCAAAATCTTACCAGCCTCTGCCTGCTTCAGCTTCTATAACATATATCTTCCTCCTCCATATTGTCTTTGCCTAACTTAGAGGGGACACAAGGAGGAAAAAAGAGACATCCACTGAGTTCTCATGGACAAATATTTCCTTGTAAGTGTTTTGAAACACTGTAGATATTTTTGGGTAATATTTTAAACTGTTTAATTTTCAGCAGTCTGAAATTTCTATCTCTGTGACTTTAAAGCATTTTTTCAATTTCTTCATGTGTATGTTGGATTTGGGGGATTTGGGAGGAGAAGGGTGTGTTAGCATCTTCCCAGAACAAGTTATTTACTCGTTATGAGCTTAGAAGAGAACGGGAGCCAGAAACAAATAGAAAATAAAAACTACAATTCATGCTGCAGTTTTTCTAAAATAACTAAGTCATGCTGAAGAAATTCCATGTATTCTGACCCACTAAATGTGTGTTTCTTTGCCTATGGTTTTCAATTGTGGTTACTGTCAAGCAACCATACGGTCAACCTCCAAATGTGGCACATAGTGACTGAGTTCAGGGAAATGCTATATGAGGAAATTTATGTAGTTAGGTATCAGTAATTCCAAAACATCACTGAAGCTGCAGTGGTTGACACTGTCTACTTCACTTACATGAATATAGAACAAGATAATGCATATAGAACAAGAAATTATATTTATTTATTATAGATAGTAATTTCCAAAATTAATGTGTCATATGTTGTTTGTCATGTTTTCGGAACTCAGTGCTCATGGCAGAGAACTCATCCTTCCACAAAATGTCAGCTCAGGAGAAAGTCAGGAAGGACAGTATATTCCTGTTGCAGAGTAGCAAACCACACTACAGTAATTCCAAGAAACAAACACAGGTAAACCTCTCGTCTCACTTCCCTCAACTCCTTGTAAGTTAGTTTGAGGGAAGAAAGCTACAAGATGGGACCTGCCCAGTATTGAACATTATTTCTAGGAGCATGCTTTCCTTATTCTTTCATCCTTGGTTGACCTGAAAACATACCGCAATAAAGTTTTGCTTCTGGGTGTTCAGCTCAAAGTAAGCTTTTAGCACTACTTTATACATTGCAAATTATATTACAGGAAATGTAAATTATTTCTGCAGCATAATCTTTTAAGTGTTCTCAAAAAGGAAATAGTTCAATGAATATTTGTTTAACATCTGGCACATTTGATCTTTCTGAGAAATCATCATGTGAAGAAATATGCTTACAGAACTTTCTATATCATATCTTTCACTGACTACCTGCTACTGGAAACTATTGGAAACAGCATTGCAACAAGGGATCAAATGATATTTCATATGTATAGAATTGGATTATTAAATCAATGTATTTCAATTATTCATGTATGAAAACTGGATTGCTCTGCAACTCATAGATGGAAACAGAATGGTAAGGAAATATCAGTTAACTGAGATAAAATAAATTTACAGTACAAAGATGGCATGAAAACCATTTTATCTTCCTTCAGTGGCAGCATATGATGCCTTTCTAAAGATGGACTGCAGTTTCCATTTTAAGATTAATTTATAGAATAGCATCATTACATAAACCACATGCTTTTTACTGTACTACCAAGTAATTAATTATGGAAAACTCAATTGTGCCAGCCCTGAATTACATTTATAAACACTGATAATGCAGGTACCCATCTAAAAAAAGAAAATTAGCTGTTCAGCTATGTAAATAATTCAGGAAAAAGATTTCTAACAGATGTCCAGATTGATGGCTTTTTTAAGGGAGGCATATGCATTGGCACTGTGCCAAAGAGATGTGAGATATATTACATAAATGAAAATATTTCTTTTCATACAACACATTTCACAGATAACATTTAACCCAGGTCCTTGAGAAATGATGTTTCTTCTTGTATAGCTATACACCTTCTCCAGAAAAACAGCCAGATTTCAAGCTGTACATGAGAATGCAAATGCACAGTCCTATATCTGTTGTGGTTGGATTCATGAGAACAATATACAATCTATTAAATTTCTCAATTACATTCTGGGAAAATTATCAGTTTGGAAAGCAAAACAGTAATAATAAACATGTAAGCGCATATATCTATACATATAACATCTTGAGGTACCGCTTGATCTAACATGTGAAAACAGATTTGCACACGGATGTGCAAAACCCATAGGGATGTCTGTTCTCTGATTAAGCAATGCATGGGTTTGCATAAAACTTGGCTCCCAATCAGTTTATTTGCCTTATGTGGCGTTGTGTCTCTGAAAATAAATTAGTAATTTTAAAAAAGTGTGCAGACCCTCTCAAGAAACAGGCACTACATGTGCTTCCTAGTTATACTGGTAATTTCTGTAAACTGTATTTGGAAAAAGACAACAATTAGACTTTAAGGCTCATCTCTGCAAGTAAGAGAGGTTTTGTATAATTTCAGAGGCATTAAAAAAAAGGATAAAAATAATGGGTCAGCTATTTCTAGTAATATATTATTAGAAAAAAAAATACCTTTGGCTTGTGGTCCTAGTAAGGACCTAGTAACATTCTCTGTTATAGTGTTTGAACTTTATTGTACCATGTGGCCCATCAGTGCCTGCAGAATGATGGCCAGACAGTCCAGCAGCATTAATGATTTAGTGGACTGTCCCCATCTCAGTGGATGGTTCCTGCACAGTAGCTCCTGATGATATCAGACTAAAACTTCTGGTTTGAAAGCAGCAGTTCCACCTGACACAAAAGAAATCCTTCCTCTTGATTGAATCAGTAAGATCTGTGTTAAGTGACATCTTGTCTTATCTGGCAGTTTCTCCTTGAATATCTTGCTGGTCCCTCCCAGAAAACATAGAAATATTCTGGCAAAGGTACTGAACTGAAAAGAGCGTTCTTTGTTCTCTGAGATGCTGTATGGCTTGACAGAAAAGATATAAAGATGTCTGTAGGTCACTGAAGGTTAGTATTTCCTCTGGCATTGTTGATTTGACAAATGGAGAGAAAACAAACACTCCAACCATAGGAACAGAATGCCAGGATCATTGCAAATCCAGAAGCAGACAACACTAACAAACAACTGAATGTAAGCTTTCAGTGGCATCCAAAGAAACATCTGACCGAGGATCTGGATTAAAACTTGCTCTGGACATTTATGTAGGACAAAGAGCTTTTCTGTTTTTTCTTTGAGCACCCGATGCTAAATCCAGATGGTTGACTTCTGGTATTACACACAGTGACGGTCCACTTATTTGTTGTGCAAATATTTATCCTGAGCCAAAAGTAAGCCCACTTTGGCCCATTATTGAAGACAGATTGAGGAAGCAAGAAGCCATATTACTTGTTCACTCATTCACTTACACATCTGAGTAATTAAGAATGTAGAATTAATTAAGAATTAAGAAAACAAACTCATCAAATTTTACTTTGTCCAATCAATAAACATGCAATGTAAATGTAAAATGGTTTTAAATAAGATAAAAGCTATGTCCATATTAAATACAAAACTTCTTTTAAAGGCTTTCCTTTTTTCTGTTTCTTTGTGGTTTTGGGATTGGTTTGTGGTGCGATTCTTTTTCCCAAAAAAGGGTGCCATACTATTTGTACTCTGTATAAAATAATTAGACAAAATTATTATTCTTTTCTGAAACCTATAAAACCAACTCTCCTTTAAGAAGATAATAGCTGCTTCTTCAGGTTTCATTTTACTCTGTCTTAATTTACTGTATAATAGTCAGAAGGTGTACTTTTTTAACTTGCCACATGTCATAATGAGAAGAACAAATACTGGAGATAGGTCCTGTTCATACCTCAGGACTGCTTTGTCCGTATATTATGCCCACTTTCTAATCCTACATCCCACAAATTTAAGATTAGAAGACAGAAAAGAGTAAAGCTTCCACTATGGAGAGCCAGAAGATGTAGGGAAATGACATTAGGAAGAAAAAGTCTTCTCAGGTAGAAGTGGGGGGAATATTGCCTGCTTCATAATCCTTATTTGCCCTGACTGTACTTTTTATGAACTCTGTTCCTTTTGCCTCCTCTTTTGCTGCAGTTTACAACTCTTCCTTTGATGTCTTTTTTTTTCCTGCCTTCATCCCTGTTATCCGTTGTCTGTCATGAATATTTGTCTCTCACAATTATGGTTATGTCAATAGATTTGAAGTACTGACCCAGAATACAGCTCCAGCAGGTCATTGTAAGTTTTAGCAGTCATGATATGCACCTAAGAAGATTTAAGAGCAGTGACAGCTGGTCACAATACAGTGTTTCAGTGTGAACAGTTGATCACATAATAATACCATCCTAGTGGAACATTTCCTGCCCTAGTAGAAGGTGTTCCTGCCCATGGCAAAGGGATTGAAACTAGATGATCTTTAAGGCTCCTCTCAAGCCTGATCGTTCTATAACTCTATGATAATCTACATATGTGCATACTCTCTTTGACTTCCCTGATGAGTTTAAATCCAGAGAATGGACCAATAAATCTTTCAGATTTATTGTAAAGGAAAAGAGTTAAGGAGAGGAGTCAAAACCATCAGTCCGTAAGAAGTGCCTTGTGGGACAAAGCGCAGAAGTGCCTCCTTAGCAATTGCTGAGAGAGTGAGTACATATGGAAAACAGAAATCTAGAGAAATAATCTGGATCCAGAGATTTTCATATTGCTGTGAAGAGTGTGGATTTTCCAAATAACCATATTTGGTAATGCTGTTCAAAAAGACTAGTAATATTAACAAAGTTATGGGAATATTATGTCAAACCTAAATAGATGAAAAAATATCTTCTGGCACATGTACCAAGAACTGCAGCTGCCAAGCAACTCAGTAAAGTAGTGCTATATCAATTACAGACATTTCATACTCTTTACAAATGTAAGGGCTTAAAACTTTATAGGGTTTTTTTTTTGTAGGACTTTTTTTGTAATTTTTGGTTGGTTGGTTGATTGTTTTGGTTTTTTGGTTGTATTTTTTCCAGAAGGCTTCATTTCTAAAATATCCACCTAATGTTAGATAAAGTTCAAAGAAGTCATCTGTGAAAAAAACATCTGATCACAAGAAATGAATAGAAATTTTCTGAAGACATGGCAGTGGTTCTCTCCATTCTCTCTCCTTAATCACCAGCTGTGCTGTAGGCTGTCTCTGCAAGCACTATGGGATCTCAGTTCACTTCGAGGACTGCCCATGAACTGGGGTCATTGTGAAAAGGGATATCACCACCAAAGCCATAGCCGAGGCTTCCGAAGGGTTCAAATGCTTCTAATAACAGAGTTCCATATTAAGATGTGTCACATACTACAAATAAGGATTTTCTTGTCAAACAGCTCAACTGAAGGAGTCTCCATGGCTCGTCCACTTTGCCTCCCTCCAGAGTATGATGTCCTCCTGCCCCAACACAGGCTTTTCTTCCCTCTTCTATTCTGTGGAGGCAGGGAGGTCCTCTGCTTGCTGGGTGCCAAGCCAGTGGTAACACTGAATGGTCACACTGCCAGCATATCCAAACGTACTGTGAGCTGGATAAATTTTGTTCGTTTATTAAAGGAAATTAGTGTAATAACTAGATCCAAGGAGAAAAAAATATATTATTTTGACCAAAGTAAAAAATCAATTTCTACAGGACTAATCATCTCCTATTTGTAATTTCTTTCCTTCAAAAGATTACAAATGTACAAGTTAAAATGACAAGATAAAAATAATAATAATTTTAACAGAACTGAAACTAAATATTTTTGAACAACTTTCTTAAGACACAAAAAGCTCAAATTCATTCCTTCAACCTTATTTGGCAGTAACAAAATATTGAAAATTTAGGACTGTGTATGGTACTGAAGTTCAGCTTTTCATACATGTCTAATAGGCTACAACACTGTAGAAAGCAGACAGTCAGGAGGGTTGGTTTTGGTATGCTGTGGTTTTGCCAGAGGACAGGATTTTCTTCTGTGACTGTACAATTAGGTGTGTCTTTGGCTAATTTTGCTTTCCTTACCAAGTAATTGTGAGTGTCAGCAAAATTAAATCTAGGACATATCTTCACTTTTCCAGCTGCTTTGAAACATTTGTTTTGTGGCTAGGCTCTATCAAATACTCTGTAAGCATCAGAAGACAAAGATATGAGTCATCACAACCAGAAAAAAAACACAAGCAATGTGCCATCCTGGGAACCAGATGACTTTTCTGGGTTCCTTGACACTAACAGCTGCATCTGTCAACCCCACTTGCTGGCCTGTTTGTTTCATGCTGATCCTTGGAAAGCGAGTCATGACTCACTTCCTCTGGTCCCAATGCTTCTGCTGAGCAGGGAGATGTCGCTCCCTGCCCAGTGAACGTGTTTGTACACATGATGGCTGGTCATGCTTGTCACAGAGGAATGTTCTATAATGAATCCTAAGACAATATTTGAAAATAGTACACACTTTAGAGCTACCATTCTCTGATATTGCTTTCATGTCCTAGTTTTAGAGTGATGATTAATTAGGCCACTCTACCTTACTGGAAAATTTTCAATCTTTCCCCTTATCCGACCCAGTGTTTCAGTGGAAAAATTAGAAACCACATCAAGAGCTTCATTTTTCCTTTTCTAAACAAAATTAGGCTGCCAATGACTCAAAACTCTCAAAGAGAGTCATAGTGGTCCAAAGTTGTTGGCTTTTTGGTTTTTTTTCTTGTGATGCTAAACTCAAGGGCACAGTATTGCAGGGACAAAATCTGCTTCAAATTTAAGAAGCATGAACACCAGTTCTCAGTTCAACCAATACTTCTTCAGAATACAGGATCACTAAAATAATATTTTGAGGGTTATCTACAATCAAATGCTGATTCAGAAAGTGTTCCAGCTCTATTTACTATCGGCCAAACAGATACATTTCATAGAATCATAGACTTATAAAATCATAGAATAGTTTTGGTTAAAGGGCCCTTTAAAGGCCATCTAGTCCAAATTCCCTGCAATGAACAGGGGCATCTTCAATTAGATCAGGTTGCTTAGAGACCCATCTAACCTGACCTTGAATTGTTCCAGTGGTGGGGCATTCACCACCTCCCTGGGCAACCTGTTCCAGTGTTTTACCACCCTCACTTTGAAAAATTTCTTCCTTCAATCTAGTGTGAATTTATCCTCTTTTAGTTTGAAACCATTACCCCTTGTCTATCACAATAGGCCCTGCTAAAAAGTCCACACTCGTCTTTGTTACAAGCATCCGTTAAGTACTGAAAGGCAGGTATAAGGTGTCCCAGGAGACTTCTCCAAGCTAAGTGACCCCAACTCTCTCAGCCTTTCCTTAGAGGAGAGGTGCTCTGGCTCTCTTTCTCTTTGTGGCCTCTTCTGGACCCACTCCAAGAGGTCCATGCCCTTCCTGTGCTGAGGACACCAGAGCTGGTTGCAGTACTCCAGGTGGGGTTTCACAAGACTGGAGCAGAGGTGCAGAATCCCTTCCCTTGCCCTGCTGGCCACGCTGCTTTTGATGCAGGCCAGGATACAACTGGCTTTCTGGACTTCAAGCCTACATTTCCAGCTCATGTCCAGCCTCTCAACCACCAGCATCCCCAAGTCCTTCTTGACAGGGCTGCTCTTAATCCCTTCATCACCCAGTCTGTATTGATATCAGGGTTTGCCCTGACCCATTCACAGGATGTCCTTCAGACACATCCTTGGTCACTGATCACAGACAAGGCCAGCTGCAAAAGACAGAGCAGGAGAGAGCTGTCACACCCCAGTGTAAATAAAGTGTGTACAGTAGATGCATTTCAAGCAAAATGCAGTAAACTTCATAAGGCTGACATTTACAAATAACACTTATTTTAGCACTTGTAATCTGAAACAGCGAAATTATTTACTCGGTGGAAAACTACTAGGACCTGCAGTACAGTATCACTTTACAAATCTGCCAACAAATGGTTTATTAAACCAAAGGAGTTGACTGATCTCCTAGGAAAACATGGATTTTGTACAGCAGTGTGATCTTTAGCCGAGCAAGTATTTTATAAATATTATTTCCATTTATAATTACCTGAAATCATATCTTAATATGGTTGGCTATGATTTCAATAAAAAACCCTGATACTTGAAAGTATTCCAGTGTGTGAGAAACAGGATGTATATATAGAGCACACCTGGGTGCTGGAACAGGTGGCCATTAAAAGATCGTTTTATTGGTGTGTTCTGCAGAAAACATCCAGCTCCAAGGTGAACATTTTGTGGTAGCCAGCATTCCTGAAATACATCATAGTTCACAAGAACGTCTCTCACATCCCATCTGAGTCTGCAGAGTGGGAAGTCATTGCTCCATAATAGAACTTATTTTCATGACTATACATGAACAAGTAACTCCAGAAAAGAGAAAAGGCAATGATATGTGTTTGTGCTAAGCAATACATTTTGGGCAAAATCACAAAACAACCTTAGAAGACAATATTTTAAAACACACAGGCTCTTGCAACTCAATTAATTTTTTTTCTTTATAATAAAGTTGCAATGTTGAAAAAATTTGCAAACATCTTTCACTAAGATGTCAAATGACTGGAAACAGTTAAGTACCACAAAGATTTTTCCTAGTTCTACCATCATAAGCCAGGTAGAAAAATCTTCTCACAATTAAACAAAAAGAAGGATGGGAGTATAGAAAACTTTGCTGTACCAAAACAGAGCAAAAACCTAACAGATACTTGGGTAGCAGGCAGCAGTCACTGTGCTCCCAGATGACAATGCGGTGTGCTACACAGAACAGCTTTCAAGACAAATTTCAAAGACCTTGAAACAAGTTCTGATCGTATTTAGAAAACAGTCAATAACACATACTTTAATAGCCAGTAAAGGATGAATCCAGGCATAAATACACAAAGGTAATTTTAGAACTTAGTCATCCTGATGTTTTAAAAATGCTCCACTCCATCATAGAGAAAGGTTTACATATTTAGCATTGTGTTGAACATGATGTTGTCTATATTTATTGTCTTATTATCAACCACATGTATTCTCCCAGACACAGTACTGAAGTTAGATTGGAGTATTATAGTATTTACAGAACTACAGTTTTGTTTCCATATATCAGCCTCAATTAAACATCAAAAACTTTTCCTTTTTCCAGAATAGGTACTTGTCTATTAGAAATTATTTGGTTTATTCTCTTTGAAGTTATATTGTCATTATTTCTTCTTCATCACATAGAAAATCTAGTTTCTACCAGTGTAAATGAAAGAAAATCCAAATCTTCTGCTTCTTGCTATGCATTCAATGAAATGTACTGTCACTGCCTCAGATATCTATCTGATTAATGATTTCATTAATCTATTAATGATCTATTAATGATTTCATTACACTTTCTATGGGAATGTTGGAATAACCCTGATGTCCTGATTTAAATTACTTTTTAAAAGCTGCATTGAAATTAAAGCATCTCTAGGGCAGTTTTGCTGCAAACCAAGAAATTATATTAGAAAAGATGTTTACTTTATGCTAAAGCTGTTTAAGGTAGGTATTTTAACTGTAGATCAAGGTCTTGATGCTCCACTGCCTCAAGAGTGGAGTGCCTCAATTCTGATCAGTACTATTCATGTGTTTTATTGTTCCTGCAAAAGTAAAGTCAGATATCTTAAGAATTTTTAGAAGGCACTTTAAATACATTTCAATTAATATGAATTTGAACAATCTACAAATTCTAAGTTAAAATTGTCTTTTGTGAATTCCAGGAACTTGTGAGTCAGGAACACACAGAAAACATGCAGAATGATGGAGGTATTTCTTTAAGGAGTTATCTGGAAACTGAATAAAGGAAAAGTTTGATATACCCTACTCTTCTGGGAATTATGATAATTAATATGACAGTTAAAAGTAATATTCTTAATTCCAAAATAAGAGGCATACCTGAAAAGTTAGTCTATTATTGCCTGCTGAATTTGGAACCCCATCTAGCAAGTCTTGGGCAGTGAAGGAGAATAATCTCTGCTCCTTATATCTGAGGCAAATCAAGCTGTCAAAAGTAAAAAATTCACCCTTCACAAGGTCTTAGAGCAGTTCTATATTTTGCTGAGCTTTTGAGAAAAGACCTTCCAATGATGCCAGCTCTACAAGTTTAAGGAGAGTGCAAATACTTGGATAGGGAATTTGTGTATGAGCAAAGGTTATTTTATATTGACCCCATCGCCAAATGTAATATTTTCCTTCTGTTGTCCAGCTGAAATACTTTCTCTTAATTCACTTATTGTACCACAGACTGATGTTTCAGAAACTTAATTTTTTATAGAAATATTCCAATACAGTTTACAAAGCAATTTTTGTCACTTTTGCTTCCTCAGCAGGCATTTTTCAGGTGAGCCAACTGGAAGACAAGAAATCTCTAAAGCCATATTAGGATAACACTGTGAAGGAATGGAATGGAAGCTGAGAACCTAACCTCTGATTTAACAAGGAAAAGAGCATCCAATGAGTAGATATACCCATCTATATATTTTTATAAATTTATTTCCTTGTTTTGGAGAGGTTTGTTAGTATATGCATTAAAAATAATAATGAAATCACATCAGAACTGCTGTACTCTACCCACAGTTTAGTTTTTAATTCATGGTTATGCTATAGCAAATTTCTCAATTACTAGAGAGTTTTATTCTCTTCTAGGAATGACTGAACATGGTTTAGAAAAATAAGTATCTGAGAAGAAGTTCATAAAAGTACAATCAACTACTTTTCAGGGATATGAATTCCAGATAGTTCTATAAATTCATTTGTTCACTTTGTGTTTTTTGAAGAGAATAATTTTCTCCCCTTCACACTGCCATGTATGGCAGAGAACAGAAATTTTTTCCATTTCCATGAGAAAAACGATTCTTGAAGGTCCCTATGTACTCATCAAAAAGGTTAGCAAAATACCAAAATTTAACAAAAGCAAAGAAAAAGAATATCTCAGTTATCCTGAAAACAAGTCCAAACCTCCTACTCAGAGAGAACCTCTGCCAAATTACAGCACAAAATGGTCCCATAGTGAGAATCTTGAAAAGCAAAAGTGAAATTTGAGCTTACACAGAACAAAAAAATTAAGGGAAAATTTTTGCATTATAATCAGAAAAAAAAGTAACTTAAAACAGAAGGTGCATAAATCGTAGAAAGTTATTCTTGTTCTAGGGGTCACCTGTACTATAATCTCCTTTATTAATGCTTTGTTTTAATAATGGACTTTAATTAATAATGCGGACTTGAATGAATCAGAAATCGGATTCAGATGCAGTTGAGAATGTGCAAATTCTACGTCATAATGCAAAATAAATAAAAACAAAAAAAATGAATCTGTCAAAATTATTAACTTTTTCCTAAGCTACCTATATTGTCACATAAGATTCTATGTAGAATTTAATTGTGTGCTTAAAGCACTTCCCATTTAATCCTCCTAAGTGAACAAAACATGATCTTCTGCTATAGTGTCAGGAGGAAAATATACTTAGACAAATCAGTAGAAAATTTGTCAAGAAAATTCTAAATACATGAAGACCAATTATGATATAAACTCTCAGATTTCCACAAGCAATAACTTTTCTTTCTCATCTCTCAACAGGTAACAACTTTGCTAATCCTGCATAATTAATATCTCATTCTGATGACAAATAATACCCAGATTTTTCTAATTGATTACTCCCATAATTAAATTAAACTCACAGCAAATATTTCCAGATTGTACTTAATTTTGAAGCTTGTGCACTCTTAGTATTTCTGTTTTCTTTACAGTACAAATGGATCTTGTAAAATATATTACCCTTCTCTAAAAAAACCCTGTCCTATGATGGATACAACACTGCTTTAAGGACTTTTTTTTTTACAGTTTTTCTATATGTAGCACATGGTTATCTGTTTGTAGTTGTGGACTATTCCTGAGAGTGTGAAGTAAAAAAAGAGAGAGTCTATTTGAAGAGGCCTAAATTCTTAATGCATAGTCTGTGTTTCCATTGGAAATCATCTCAGGAGGTGGAAATTATAGAAAAAGTTGAGCAGTTAGGGTTGGCTAATGCTTGGCCATTGAAAACTGAAACGTGTTCACTTGGTACGTTTCGTACACTGGCCCTTACAGATGAAACCTCCACATAACAGCACTTGCTAGTTATCCCCCAGACTGCTTATGTTTGTGCATGTAAACACGCACACAGACTGACAAACACAAACACAAATGGAGAAAGGCAACAGTAAGTAATGAGGAAGGTCAAAGGCACAAACACAAGAGCTGGAAGGATGAGTGCCTTTGAGCACCTTCAGGAGGTTGGGTATAGACCTGTGAGTGACTCATAGATGAGAGACCAGGCAGGACAAGGATACTTAAAGCAAGAAACAGTGCAACAATATTATTACCTGAAAATGCAATTGGGCATGTCACAGAGCCTGTTTTTGTATGGGTTTTGGATATATATACTTGTGTGAACTTCACTTATTTCCAGTATTGCCAGCACTTCAAAGAATTTCAGTTTTATTTTGGAACATAACAAGTTCCATTCTTTCATTTACTGAAGTTGGCTAAAGTGACCCATTAATACCTAAAGCATGTTATTTTAGTGAAAGTAATAATCCAAAGCCACTGAGGACCACAGCCTGCTGGTATGCACACTGTGTGCCCAAGCAAGGAAGCAGACAGATGTCTCCCAGAGGACAGGCTAGTTTGAATTCCACAATTTTGATGTATTGTACTCTTTTGTCACTAACAAACCAATGCAAGAATTCATACTCTCTTTCCCAAAGTGGTCAGCTAAAAAAAAGCCAAACAAACAAACAAACAAAAACATTTAAAAAATAGAAAGAAACATATTATTATAGTATTTAGGACACTCTTAAAGGATACTATATTATTAAATTTTGCCATATTTTTGTGTCAACTCCCTTTCTTTTTCTGCTTCTTTGTGCAGAAGTGTAACACAGAATACCATTGAAGCTCTGTGTACGTCTCTCCTTGCTTTTGGCTAAATGAAAAAGCAGTGTTCTGTATTTGGTCTAAATTAGCTTCTCTTCATGGTAAAATATAGGTATTGATGATAATTCTTTAGCTATTGAATCAAAGAGCAAAGCATCTTATATCTGAAAGTGTCAACAAGACACACAAGAAACTGATTGCTTAAACTCATCCTGAATTCAGGTTCCCTGTGGATGCTGGCTCCTTGAAACAGGTAACAGAATTCTTTTTAACAAGGTCTCAAGGTGTTCCCTGCAGCCTTTTCCTGGCTCAGCCAGAAGGCATTGCTGGAGGCTACTGGGCTTCACCTGTACTGTGAGGGGAAGATCTCCGGAGCACTTGGTAGACTTTCCATTTCCCTGGAGAAAATCTTCAGTTATGACCAAATCAGCCCCATGTCACTCTAGTATGGTGGTCCTTTACATGAGCAAACAATTTTGGTGTCTATGCTACACTGACAGCTGCTGTCCAGCATGGTGTAGATACTTGCCTAATGATCACTAATCAGCAATTCAGTCTTATATCTCACCTAGAAGATTGCTGGAGCTATGAGAGTCTAATAATCACCACCTATTCATTTACACATTTCTTTTGCTGACTTTGGTTTCCCCTGACATGTTAAAACTTTGAAATTAACATTGTCCAGGCTTAGGTCCTCTGAACATTACTTTCCCAAAATCTGGGGTTCTTGAAACACTTATTGATAAAAATTTTATAGCTATGTTAGACTCTGTTCTCAGCAAACTTAATAAAAGGGGCCTAAATGCCAAGGGAAATCAGATTAACTAACTCTGGCGTGTGACAGCCCAGATGTGTAAACATTACAGTGATGGATTGGACGCATGAAAGTAGCATCTGAGAATGATAATGCAGATACTTCAAGATTGTCTTACATTCTCTTTATCATGAAGCAGTGGTATAAAAGAGACACATACAGTAGACATAATATACATATGCAAAAGGCTTTTGGCATGAATTCTCTGTAGGTGGAATGAAGTTACAGACATTTTAAGTATCACTTTAAACCACAGACTTGATGTAGAACACTTGAGGAGAACAAAGAAGTGGTGTTCCAATAACCAAACTAAGCATTTAAATACAAAAACACAGAACACCTTCCGTGTGTTTTTTGGTCCTGAGAGGTTGCAAAAAGGCTGGTTTTGTCTTAATTTTCTGGTTCTGCAGACTGTGCTCTAAAAAAAGAACTGGTCTTAGAGTCCAAGAGCAAGTCATCTGTAAAGTTCATTTTAATGATGGAATGCAGATTGCTGTTCATTCTTTTTTGGTTTTTTGGGGTTTTTTTTTTGTATATATTCTGCTCGTCTTCACAAAGGTAAGCATCTCTGGAATGTCAATATTAAAGTACTTAGAATGTTATTTCTAGCTATCATTGCCTATGATCTGACTGCTTTGTTTACATTAAATTTCCATTTGCTAAGGAAATCCGAAGTTTCTAAAATGAACATCGTGTACATCAAATGTGCTGGAGTAGTAAATCAAGCATTCTCATATTTGAGGAAGTCCTGTGAAAAATATAAATTTTTTTACTACTCAGACTTCTCATTTAGTTTTCCTGTGTTGTGACTCAGATTTTTTTACCAACAATGCTTTATATCAAAATCATAATTTTATTTTATTGGACACTGTTTCTGTTGGGAAAAGGGTAAATTTAATTGTGTCACTCTTTAGAGTCTTTTTAATTGCTCACCCCAAGCTCTGGGTACATAGTTATCATTATAAGTCATATCTTTCAAAAGTAAAAAATAGCTACACAATGACAAATTGATTTCACATCCCTTAAAAAGTATCTCTTGCCTTTCCAACACCAAAACTCAAAAGTTGATGAGTTTTGCAGAAGATTTCCCTCCTTTAATAAAATTGATATATTAGCTCCCTTTTTTCAATGGCAACTGTGCGCATTGCTGGGTGAAATAAATGGTGTCTGCCAGTCTCTTAATTTTCACCACCAGCTCTTATAGGTGTACTGCAACACTTTAACAAATGAGGAAATCCTGGAATCTCTTCACCTAACCATGGATTTCTATTACTGAAATAGACTGTCAGACACACTGTTACCAATCCTTTACTTTCTCTTCTGAGAATATTCACTGTTTAAGGCAGCACTGATCAGGATCGATAGAGAAGAAAGGAAATGTCCTGTCCTGTCCTGTACCCTCCTGGTTACCCACTAAATGCAGCCCTAGCAGGCTTGATGAAAGACTTTCAACACATTTCTCTTTTATTTTCCACTTACAGTATTGACAGCTTTTCTGTCTTAACTATGCTCACAGCCATAGATGTCTCTCCAGGTATACACGAATATGTACACCCACGTAGTTCACTGGCCTTATTCCAGGAAAACCTTGGTCTGAATACCTTACACTTTGAAATCTACACAAGTATGCTCATAAAGGTATGCATATCTCTCCAATCAATGCAGTTATGCTCCACTGACAGTACCCTAAAGGTCTTTTACAAATTATTTCTGACTAAGTGAAACAACAATGAAGAACAAAATCCGTTCTGAGCTTTGATCTAACTCAATCCCCACAGGTGTCAGAAGGACTGATATGCAATTGTTTTTGAACTAAGTTATATGGAGGAATGCCCTCTGCCTTACTGGAGATAACAGTAAAACTCAGGATACAAGTATAAAAGTTTCCCTTTACTTGCAAGCAAAAAAAAATACCATGATAAGAATATTGCACCCTGTGCATATGAGAAGGCAGCAATGGAACAGCTTTCTGAACCTGAGCAGAGGCACACAGAATTCACCATCACCATTCAATACAATCAGGCAGTTGTGAATTAGGTAGGGTCTCATAATCCACTTCATCAAAAATTGAGGTTGGATACAACTAAGAACCTGAATCTGAAAAGATATTAAGAAGGGAAAATTGAAGTATTTCAGAATTCTTTTACCAGTTGGATTCAGTCTGGGATTTTCTAAATTACAAGGAAACTTTCCCTTTAAATACTTCTCGGTTGAGCAATAATCTATCTTTGTTATCTTTCTTTGCTATTCATAGTGCCCTCAGCAACACAGGACTTTATTTGTCCTCCAGCACTACTATAACATAAGATTTTACTAATAACCCATTCAACAGGGTTGGCACTGGGCACAGAGGCGTTCTGGTCAGATTTTTCAAAGCCCTTTACACACACAAAATCAGTGTTGTGTCCACTTGAGGATCTGAGAAAAACACTGCCTAAGATTACTTTAGGGCCTAGAGGATTCTGGAATTAGGATTTCCCAAGTCCACATTGATGCCTAAGAAATGGATCTTCTTTATTATCATCTGCCTACTACTTGAAGGAAACCCATTGCTTTCCATGAAAATAGTTTTATGTTGGTTTTGGTCTAGCTCCAAATGAATAGATGACAATTGCAATCCTGAGTATACAAACCAGTTACTATGTGTCAGCACCTTTCCAGCAACCAGCTGTGTTTCTTAGCCTCAGGTAAATACCAGGCAATTCCAGGTAGCTCACCTGCCCAGCAAGGGAAGCATAAGCTATTTCAAATTTAGCCTAGAATAAGTCTTAACAAAAAAACCCTTTTCCTTAGGCAGCTCACTTAATTCTCAACCCATCTTACGGTTTTGCAAACTATCCACGTGGTCAGGCTGTAACTGAAGTTTCTACAGTCTTGGAAAGCCTGATGAGAGGAACAAACTTTCAATTTTGGGCAATAGCTTGCATTTGTCAGGAACCTCTTAAGCACTTGCCAGCCCTGTTTTGTGATTTCAGTCAGATGAGCACAGTGCTAGTGTATATGTTGGCTTGCTCTGTGGAGATATGAGGTGCCAAACTCCCAGCGGTCATTAGTCCCTAGAGAAGAGTCAAGCAGCTAAATACTCTTTTGTCAATCTAGCTCTGAGCTACCAAATGGAGTCCTTGTGGTCTACCCCCTAGCTTAAATAAACACCAACTGAAACTTGTCACATATGGCACCTAATTTTGTCAAAGTCTGCCTCAAAAGTACTCAGCCTTCACTTTATCAAAAAGGCTTTTGCCAGAAACAGCAGGTTAGAACTGGAATAAAATGAATCAGAATATTGGGATAGAAGTGGTGCTTTTTTCACAGTGAATTAATAATTGCCATTTTCAGAGAGGTTGGAACATTACCAAGGATAAAAGACTAACACAAAGACTGCTACAGAGACGACTTCTTTCATAACCCTGGTAGGAGCAAGCATCTAAAGGAGAGGTTGGTTGCATTTACTGGATGTACTTTAGCAAGTTTAAATGCAGAAACAGTGAAAGAACTTTTATAACAATTTATATGACCTCAATAGTGATTGCACTTTAACAGCTGCTCTTGGTCCTCTGGGCCACTGCGCTCTAATGGAGTCAGTTTTTCTGCTGAAAGAAACGATTAAATTGTTCACACAGAGTCCCTGAAAAGGTGTCAGTATGACCAGCTGGAAATTTAGGATCTAACAACTTTAGCATTGGGAAAAAAAATCATCACTGGTTTATGTTTCCCTGTGGAAATCAAAAATGAAAAGCTAAATTCTGGTAGAATCCAGGCATTTTCTACAAGCAGACGGACATTTAACAAATTTAACTTTAACAAACTGAAATGAATATCTAGTCTCATTGTTTTCCATGTAAACTTTACCTGATGGTATGTGATGTTCGTACCATTTATAGAGCCAGAGGACCCCAGCGATTAGTAGTGACCAATATTCAGCATAGCACTGTATTGTTCTCTAGAGTTTGTATATTGCTCACTACTGAAACGCAGCTACTACTGTGGGGAGATGGAGAGACTAGGCTATGTTTTGGAGGGCTGTGTGGAGTAGGAAAGGGACCCAAATTCTTCTTTTAACTGAAAGACCTGAAGACTTTTAAGTGATAATTGACTATATTGCACTATAGCTCAGTTTTGAAGCCTAATGCTTGTGTTGTAGCAAATAGTACCTTGAGGGCTTTGCTAATCACTTAGGACTCTCTAACTTTCATATCTTGCACAAAAGGCTTGTGACAGCACACAGCATGCCAAAAGCATTTCCCCATAGAATTTGCCATGTAGGTAGTTACTTCATTCCTGCCTAGAGTCTTTGGACTTTCTTTAGCAAAATCTTAGACAGTAATAATCCAAGAGTGTGTAAAGTTTTGAATGCTGATCACCTGACTCTTCTTGTTTCTGCTGGAATAGAGATAATTGTCTTCCTAGTAGCTGGTACAGTGCTGTGTTTTGGATTTAGGATGAGAATAATGTTGATAACACCCTGCTGTTTTAGTTATTGCTAAGTAACATTTATATTAAATCAAGGACTTTCAGCTTCCCACCCTACCCCACCAGAGATGAAGCTGGGGGCGGCACAAGAAACTGGGAGGGGGCACAGCCAAGACAGCTGTTCCAAACTGACCAAAGGGATATTCTATACCACATGGTGTCATGCTTAGCAGATAAACTGGGGAGAAAATGGGCCAGGAACCACTGCTCAAGAACAGGTTGGGCATTGATAGGTGGGTGATGAGTAACTGCATTGGGCATCACTTGTTTTATGTATTCTATTATTATAATATTCTGTTCAATTTCTTTCTTATTAAACTTTCTATGTATCAATCCATGAATTTTACTTTTTTCATCCCAGTTCTCTCCCCCATCCCACTGAAATGGGTGAAGTGAACAATTGGCTATGAGGTGTTTAACTACCTGCCAGGTTAAAACATGACACAGATTTATGCCTGATGCCTGTGGTGTTGTAATCACTGTTCTGTGTGTATGACAATGCAGCCTGGATAAAATAGAAGTAGTGCAGCTCTGGAGCAGGTAATGCCAGATTTTCAATAAGTAGCACTTGGTATTCACTCTAGAAACTGCTGGACACTGAGCAGTTTGGGAAATGTGTTCATTGTCTAAGCTGTCTGAAAGGGAACTCCTGCTAATCAATGGGAAATATGGCCTTTTTTTTTTTTTGTTCCTGAAGCATTAGAAAATGGTCCATAAGATCCCTCTACATCAGGCTTCCACGAACATGGGTCTTCACTTCCAGATGCATATCAGTGCTACTTCAGTACTACATATGGGGTCCTCTGTAAAGAGATACTAGTGACCCAGTCTATCCTCTCAAAGGCTTGAGGAACTTTGTAAAAGAAAATTTAACACCACAGTTTCACTACCAGAGATGGCAGATCGTAAGATAAAGAGAACCAAACTACAAATTAATTTTTTAAGTTTGGTGATGTGGACTTGTTTTGCACAAACAGGGTGTTTCCAGAGAATGAATAACCTATGAGTTTTCCAGTCAGACCTGAGGAATCATTTCAATTATCTTATGACTGTTTCAAAATGTTGCACTGTTATGTGTCATAACACCTTTTATCACAAATATCTTACCATTAATTCCAAGAAATTGCAGATATAGTTCACTTTAAAACGCTGCTGGTGACTATATTAGAAATGCGATCTTAGTCATTCAATCATCAGTTGATTTATGAGTATATGTAAAGAAAATTTTTCTTCTAGTTTGCAGGATGAAAAACTGAATCTTTGATTCAATATATGAATTAAAGTTCAAATACATAAGGCAGTGAAAACTTAAGAATTTGAATTTGAATTCTAGAAATTTTCCTTGCAGGATATAGTTAATCAGTTATGGTCCTTAGTGACTTTAAAAGTGACTCTGATTCACTGAAATTACAGATGAAAATGTGTACTTGCTTACCTGTCTTCCTTCACTGCACAACTCTTCATTGCAAGAAATTTCACCATTTTAAAATAATAATTGATGAAGTTTTCAACACTTTCAGAATTTGAGGAAAGAGACCATCCATAGGCAGAAGTAATTTACAGGTACAGAATAAACCCCAGTAATTCTAAAACTTGAGATGGGTAGTCATATTTATAGGACTACATAATATAGTTTCTGTGTTTTGTTGACAAAAATTGTATTTAGTGTCAGGTGCGACCAAAGCTACAAATTCTGAAAGAAAGATATATCAACACATGTGATGAAAACATAAGATAGAATTGACTGAAATATGTACTCACCAAAGGTAGAATAGACCAGACTTAAAACTGAACCTTTCTTTGAAATTATTTTCACTGCAAATTAAGTAGATCACGTCTCATTAGATCTCAGTATAGCATTGGATAGAAGTACATTCATTAGCTCAGATGGAAAACTGTGTATTTAATTTTCTACACAAATGGAGTAGACCTGATACCTTTAGGTTTAGATTTAATACTTCAGGTCTCAGTAAAGCATTTAACAAAATTACACATTTAATTATAATTTTTCTAAGCTGAGTAGCATTTAAAAGGTGTGGAGGGGGAATAGGCAGTGCAAGGGAGGTTCCTAAAGTTGCTCCTTAAGGACTGTTTAAGTCCAGTGTCTCATCTGTGATGTTGGCAGAAAAAGTCTGGCACAGGGTTATGAGCCATCATAAATGCAGAGGAAGGGATGACCTCCCGGACTGGAATAACAGAAATGGTATAAACTCAACATCAAAAAATGAAGGGTTCTGAATACAATCATAAATAAAAGGAATTTATTCTATAAGCTAAGAAATCACCAGTTGCTAAAGACGTAAAGAAACAGTGCACTATTCAATAACAGAATAAGACTGTTAGTGTGTTGCAATGTGGGAAGATGTTAACAGAACAGAAAGAAATGTACCTGAGCTGCAATCCTGCACAGTTTTGCCATTCTTCTTTAAGAAAAATTCATTTTAAGTATAAAAGCAAAAGAAAGAAAAATGGGATGATCAGAAGATGAAGAGTGTACCATATAAGTAGAGATGATAAGAACAAGCACTGAATGAGGAATAGTTACATGGGACTTGGTTCTGCTTAGTCCAAATTAACACATGCACATGCCTTGAGACATTTCTGAGAATATTTTCTGTTGTTCCTGCAAGCACAAAAATCTAAACAGAAAGGCAAAGAGCTGTAAACTTAGAGTTTATTGCCACAAGGGCAATAAAATATGTAGAGATCCATAAAAACTATTATGACTAGATCTTCATATGGGTTAGTATTATGTATGAAAAACTATGAGGAGATATATTTATGCTGATATTTACAAATGGTGTTCTGTAACCACACAAAAAAACATTTTTCATAGGTTCAATTAGATCTAATTTTCTACTGAGCAAGATAAAATCTCCTGCAAAAGGCTGTAAGACACACCAAATTAGTTGTTTGCAGTTCTTAGGAAAAGTCTTTCCATAGTACATTAGTTTTAGCAGCATTAGAAGTTGCACATCTATTGATAACGAACTAGTGAGCATCAGTTATGACATATTAACAGCTTACTTAGCTCCATTACTAGGTACTGTGCAGCTAAATGCTAGGTCAGTGTTTGTGTGAAGAGTGGAGTGACTTCAGTGACCAATAAAACAGACTTCTATGGCGTTGTGGGAAGGCTCTTAAGAAAGTTTTTGAAATAAGAAAGTCAGACCTTTCAGAAGCCAAAAAGAGCTGATTCAAGGGCTCCATGTGGAAAGGTGTGCTGTTGGTTTAATTTGTCTTTCTGATATCTTTTTACTCTATATATACTTGTTCTGTCTTTTTCCTTCTGTACTTTGAACGACTACAAAAAATGTGCTTCACCAACTCATAATATGTAAGTGAGATGAAGAAATCAAAAACTGAGCACACAAAAGTATTGTGATGGAACCCTAAATGCACACTTTGAAGATTGCCATTTTAGTACTAATTCCATTGACAAATGTAGCCTGATGAGATACATCGACAAGACAAGGGCTAGGAGGAGGCTTGAACAATTATACTTTCCTGCTGTTGCAGAACACACAAAAAGTTGCTTTTATGTACGTATTGAATTGTTTACTTTTCTGTTTCTTTAAATTTTTTTGGTTGCAGAAAGGATACAAAGTCTGAAGAGAAAAAAAAATATAAAATTTGCATCAAAGAGGTGTTGAGATCTCTTGTTTTTCACTGTGGTTCTGGTCTTTCCCTTCTGATACACATACCAAGCAAAGACTTGATTGTTGCCTATCTATGCCAACCACAGAATACATTTTGAAATATCTATTAGCTTTTTTTTTTAGTTGAAACATTGCAAACAATTTTACAATCCAGTTTGGATTTTCTTTAAAGGGAAACTGATAAATAACATAGAGACATGGTGATTGTGAAGTATGGAAAGAGAAAATTTTACAGCTCCTGGAATGTTCCATGTACTCTCTGATTATCAAGTTACCAAAGAACTTTGATTTAACTTTGGAACCAGTAACAGCCATTGCACACAAAGACTATGCTTGGGTTGCTAATATGTAGCATAGTAGCCTGAAAGAATATATTTTTTTCCAAGAAGGTAAGAAGATGAGTTTCTTTTTAGTGAAGTACAACATCTTGTAACATAAAATATCAGTGTAGAGAAGAAGCAGTTTATTTTAATTGTGAAAGGCAAAATTTTGGAAGACGTGAAATCTATAACAACGTAAGTCATACTTTGTCACCAGTTTTGACAATTTTTTCTCTTTTTTTTTTTTGAAAGTATTTTTACTTGAGAATTCATTCAAAAACACC
Organism: Pseudopipra pipra; assembly: GCF_036250125.1. Classification (NCBI taxonomy): domain Eukaryota; kingdom Metazoa; phylum Chordata; class Aves; order Passeriformes; family Pipridae; genus Pseudopipra; species Pseudopipra pipra. Next base: position 32,341,586 of record NC_087554.1, on the reverse strand, counting down.
AACTAATATCAGCATACTACAAAAACTATCCAAAGTGCCTCTGTATAATAGTTACATTTGAAACACTGCAAATCCCAATCTAAGATTTCATTATGGACTTCAAATTGAACGCAGGTACATTCATATATAGATAATGTGTAATATGTTCTCTATATCTATAAATAATATTTAAATTTATTAACAGTTACTAAATATAGAATAATTACATATTGTATTAAAATTATTTTAGCATGTTTTCAAAAATTAAAAAAGAACTTAAAGAAATCATAAAATATTTTCAATTGACAAATGGTTTTCTCAATGAATGTGTAGAGATTTGTAATCAATGCCTAGAGGAGAGGAAGTCTATTTTCTACTATTTTGAGGAATTCTAAGACTATGAAAGCAGTGTAATTTCCTCCACAAGTGGAGGAGTTAGGGATTAAGCAGAAGCAGAGATTCTGGCATGAATCCTAGACACGTGGATTCCTTGAATCACAGTGTACTCAGTAAACATCTGGTGTCAGTCCTGGATCAGCCTCTAGTCTGAAGAGTTCTCAGGAAACTTGAAAAGGCTCTGGGAATTCTAGCTAACAGATAAAAGCAGACTTCACAAATGGTCTCTGCTGTCTGGCCCTTGTCACCCCTTACAGGATACCCTATTGGCTACTGCAAGAGGGTATGGTACGTCTAAAACTGTAGTGAATTAATAACCAAAAAACCCCAAAAATATTACCTATAAATTTATTTAAGACTTTTTATGTAGAATCTAAAAATAATCTTAGAGTACTTCAGAGCAAACGCCTCTGGATATCATTGCTATAAAAAAATAGAAATAGTCTCACTTCTGTCTGAAAGAAAAACAAATCAAGAAAAACTCCTAAAAATATTTCTTTCTCTAGGTAAAAACAATGTAACCAAGTAACAAAAAGCAAACAGGCAAAGTCAGAAGGCCATAGTTTTCCATAGAAGCAGATCATTGTTAGCTTACTAATTTCCATAGTAGTATTCAAGAAATATCAGTCACTGTAGATGAAACTGGTACCATACCCATACCTGAGATCGCCTGAACTTTTTCAGCGATCCACTATGGCCCAGTGAACTTTCAAGTATTTTTCATTTTTGATCACTTCACCAAGACTTGGCATGGGTCATTAAATAACAGTATTCAGTGGGTCTATTCATAGATAGTGTTAAAACACAAAAAAGAAATGGATATCACAAGGGTAGACTGATCTTACTGACTTTTATCAGGTAGTGCTATATGAGTATACTGAGGATGGTAACTAATACCAAAGAAATCCAAGTATAAATTATTCAGAACTAAAAAGTTCACAATCTCTTGGGAAATTTTGCCAGCTGAACCCTTCTTTGAAAACTACTTTGAGCAATAGGGAAATGTTTATTAAGTTGAGGATGATTTGCATATTACAGGTGTGGGGACATCTTTCCAGCTTTACATGTCAATACAGCACATGAATTCCTACTGCTTTTTCCAAATCAGGCAAGCCAGGAATGACCATATCAGGAAAAGACAGCCAGTGCCTCTAGAGAGCCTGAATCTGTCTTTACAACTAATGGAAGTGTCATTCCAGGAGACTGTTTGTGCAGAGACAGTGTAATAGTACCTCAGATAATTGCCAGTACACCGTTTGTCTATTTGCATTCCAGTACTGGTCACTAGGGCACAAGCTGTTCTTGGCTATGTGATCCCATACCATTGCATTCTGACACATGCTAGTTCAGATTTACACAAAGAAATCTTTGTGGTTAGAACCTGAAATTCTGTGGATTAACCTACCACTATATTTAAATCACTGAAAATCAAAACCCTACTCCTCATGCCTGTGGGAAGAGAATAACATACATCTTGATTTGGTTGCTTTTGTAATAACCATAGTTCCTTGCAGGCTTACAAAGAAAACAGTCACCTCATAATCTTGCAGACTAAAAGCAGAGGCCTATGCTAATGAGCAGGGGTAGCCAAATTCTACCTACATCCTTAACTGTGCCTCTGAATACAAGTTAAGGTGTGATTCGTCTCACCTAATTTAACCATCTAGAACTTAGGCATCTATTTTCCAATTGTCAGCTAGACTACTGTAAAGCAAACAGAAAACAAAAAGGATCTTCTAAGATAGTATCTAAAATAGGTATGGTAAGTGCTGTCTAGATGTGCATCTCTCTTTCCACTAGTGAGTGGGATTAGAGGCTCAAAGAACCTTTATTCTCTCTTTATTAGCGTTCTCTGGGTCTAGGTCTTCTCAACAGTCAGCAGAGGAAGATAAACATCTTCAGCACATAATTCATCACATTTTTTTCTTCAGACCTGATTTTGGAATAGGATAAATCACTTCTGAAGTACCTCCATTGACTAAAGGAACCAACCTGGAAAGAACTACCATCAAAAAGTAACTCAAACTTCCTAGGAAAAAAGTCACCTTTGGACACATCTATTGGAATTGTTTAAAGCAAACAACTGTAAATTCATTTTTAGCTAAGTTTTAGTATTCAGTTTGATCAGTATTAACTAGCAGTAATGGAAGAACATCAAGGAGATAATATCAATTTAGAAGCCAAATAAATAAGGACTGTCCCATCTGTTAAGACCAACAAAAGCAAACCATTAAAATGCCTGCTAACATGTGATTATTAGTTCAAATTGGACTTCTGGGTAAAATATTCACAATTTGCATTGTAACTACTTTGTTGGTAGATTTTATGTCTCCACTAGTTCTACCAGAATAAACAAAGTCCTTTGCTGCTTTATGTTCTTACAGAACTATGGTTCCTTAACAGAGCAATAAATTAGACAACACCCATGCTGAACTGCAACAGCCTAACTATTTTACTTTCCATTATGATTCAGTGACTTATCAAGACACTCTACATCTCTAAACAACTGTTCTCCTTCAAAGATACTTGGTCTTCAATTTTGGCATGAACACTGAAGTTTACATATGTGAGCAAAATGAACAAACACATACAGTGTGAACAAAGCTCATTTTGCTAAGAGTAAGAGTAGGACACACACTGCCTCTACTCTATATATTTGTCTTTCAAGAGAAGAGACAATTTGTTCATGAGTTGGTGCTTATAATGCCAAGGTCACGAGTTTGGTCGCCATACAGGCCATTCACTTAAGAGTTGGACTCGATCCTTGTGGGTCCCTTTCAATTCGGAATACTCTGTGACTCTGTCTTGAATAATAAAATAGAGCCATTGATACAAATGTAAATTTTATAGAGGAAAATTTCATATAGACACTCTTCTTTCAAAGCACTTTGTTCATCTGCTCATTTTCATTTGGATTTTCATTTGTATGCTTTAAAGAAGATTTTATTGTTGCATAATGACAGCTATGTGAAGAATGGTCACACATACCTAGGCAATGAAAAACTGAAAGGAAAGATGCAGATCATTTACCAAATACCTAGACTGTGAGTCAATATATTTTTGGATTCCTCAAGTTGTACCAGTGTGCGATGGAAATTATAAAACTGAGGACAGCAAGGCTACTGCTGGTAAATTATGGTTTAGAATTAAACCAAATGATTCAAAACTTAAATCAGTAGAATAGCAAAGACAGTTACAGACAAACAATAAAGCAAAAAAAAAAGGAAAAAAGAAAATAATGGATTTGAAAAAGAATTTGTTTGCAGCAAGGATTAAAAAACCCCGTGATCTATAATCTTAGCTTGTCAGAAATAGTCTAAAAGTCTATTTAATGACCAAAGAGACCTGTCTAATTCATTCACCATTTTTATCACTTGACTGTTATGCCTGTGTTTCACAGCTGGAGAGTAAACATGCCAAAAGTTGCCATTCTAAGTAGCTCTGAAAATATTTAAATCCCAGACATATTTTTTAAGCAAATTGCAAATTTGGCTTTCCCATTTAAGAAGATACCAAAGAGCATGTGGCTCAGCCAGTCTCCAAACTGGCTGTTATATCTACAAGGAGTTTACCTCAAGCTGATTCTTTCATAGGGTCAGCAGGCAATCCAGGAACAGTAGTAATATTTTTGGAAATTCTGGTTTTGATCCACCATAGGAAAAAAAAAGTGATGAGTTTAGCAGTGTTAAATCAAATGTTGCTGGAAAGATACGCACAAACCGGTTCAGTGTGGAAATATTTCTGTGTTGGCTTAAGCTCTTTATCTTTTACTGAAAAGGGAAAAATATATGACCATTCATTAATACCATAAAAGGAAAAACTAAAAATTCAATGAATTTTGGCCTCAAAGCATATCAATTGCTCCTTACAGTATTACATGCAAAACCACTTTTTTGATTAAAGAGGGACTTTTCTGAAATAGTAATTATCACAGCCTAAGCTACATTTTGCAGCAGAAAAAGGACTAATTTCCACAACTGTGAGAGTGTTCTGTTGTATGGTTCTAATGGTGTATCTTCTCCACAAAATACTGATAGTTAAAAAATAAGCAAAGCAATGTTAAATCTGTGATTCAAAATTCTCTAAGGAAAATGGCCTAGTATAATTTCATTCTATGCTATTTCAACCATTGAGGGGGAAAGAAAAGCCTATGTAAATTTAAAAAATAATTAAAAAGTATAATGTATCTGAAAGATACAGAATCATTGACTCTGATGAATGAAATCCTCTGAACTCTCTGCTTCAAATCATCTGAAGGAAGTGGTCAAGAGGAAATCAAAACTCTCAAAAAGATTACACTAGAAATTTCTACCAAGGAAGAGGAAGATATCAACAGGCAGAGTAAGTACTACAAATGTTTTTAAGTGAGTGTTACTCATAAGTAAATATCTGATTGCAAGTGTGCATGAAGATTTTTTGCATATTTTCAGTATTTTTAATTTTTATTCTTTCCTAAATTATAGGCCACAGAAATTCAAGGAGAGAACAACCACCCAAATTCTCCACTGACCCTTCACTTATTCAATCCAACTGTCCCTAAGCTAAAATAAGAACACGATGTCTGCCAGGTCTGCAGAATAAGAGGTATGTCCATGGTGATGAGCTGGGACAAAAAAATTGCCAGGGTACAACTGGATTTCCAAAAGAATTTTTTCTCTTCAACTCAGGCTAAAGCAGATGATGACAGCAGCAGCAGCAGGTTCATAAAATGAAGAAAGAATTAGTTAGAATGATATCAATACCTGAATATAATCCCTTTCATTCCTTGTTACCGCTACCTGTAATGCAGATTCATAAACTAGCAGTGGTTTTAAACCCAGAGTGGTCACCCAGACTTGACCTGTAGCACCGGGTTTTTTCTTGTTTCAGACAGTGTTCTAACTTGGCATTTCATATGTAATTGCTTCATAGGAATTTTGAGAGCAGATGATGTGGAAATTTTATTATTCAAATAAAAATTCTAAGAAAATTTGTCCAAAGTACCTTTACCTGTGGTCCTGGAATGGAAGAAAGTTCTTCAGTTTATCACTGGAAAAGCTATAAAAGAATTAGAGTTACTGATAAAGCTAGAAATTTGCCAAAATGTATTTTGAATGCCATAGGCTAAATATGGATAACCTTAACTCCAAATGTGTTTAATACCCACTGCCTCCTCCTCCAGGTTTTCTCCAGAAGGTGGTATTCAAAAACAATTTTGCCTACAATTTTCAGATTCAGTAACTTGTCTGTGAGAGAACATAAGGAAGCTTTTATGTAATTTCAGAAAGGAAAACTTGTAAATAAGGTAAAGCAATGATTTTCAGTTCTGAATGGTGTTTGCCAGGTTCGATATAGCAGAGCCTTTCACTTGCCTTGTGTTTTACACTCATGGTATTTTTTTTACAATGACTATTGACATAACTAGAATAACTCAATAGAAAGCAGAAATGCTGAGAACAACTATGATTTTATTATTCCTCCGTATTAATTTCTCTCACAGAGTAGTATTCAGTGGGTTGCTTCTTCTCACCAAATTTTAACATTTCCCTTACATGCAGTAATATGTGATATCAGCAACTGATAGATTCACACACTGCAATACATAGATTACAAAGTGTTACTAACATTTTTCAAATCACTAGATTTCTTTCTAAAATTCTGTCCAGAGTCACATATTTTGTGGGAAAGAATTGAAAAGGAGAATGAGTGAATGAGTGAACAAAAAAAAGAAAAAATTACTTTTGTAAACAGAAGATATCTGAGCTGAAATTTTTTAGGGTAATTAGAGAATTTGATACCTGTGAGAAACAGGGCACATCAGTATTACCTACAGGTGACTCACTGTAGTTTATTTACACTATCAGCACTTCTCTACTATTACTCTAGATTTTCTGAGAAGAAAAACAATAAATTAAAGAATACTACATTTGACAAAAGGAACAGAGTACAATAAACTTGTCAATCAATCCCTCATTCTGTTCATCTCATATCCTGAAAGTAACTATTATCTATCTCTTTTCTAAATCAGCATGCCATCTGGAGCAGTGAGCAGACTGAAAAAATGCATTTTCTGTTCTGTGGCAGAGGCACTATTCACACTGCTATAAAGTAATCTCAGCATTTCTATTTTAAAGCCTCTTAGATCAGCTGACTGTGAATATACTGACTGCAGATACAAATAACGCTACAGAAGTTTTTTAAAAACTGCATTAATTTTCTTTATTTTTATGTGGTTATATAGTTATTAGAGGTAAATAATTTCATTTGGCTTTAGTTAATAAAGACAGAGAAATTTTGGCAAGATCAGTGGGTTTTGTTCCATTCAGGATTTAACAAATAGATTTTTTATTGTATATTTCACATTTAATTCAATATGAGATTAGAAATTTTCTTGCAAAAACTGCTGCAACCATATCACAAAAGAAGTTCTTTTCAGTCATATTCTGAATATAATATTAAAATGAGACAAAAAGGAAAAAAGGGACAAAAAGGGACAAAACAAAACAGATATGCACAATTGAAAAACACGGTAGCCAGCAAAATAAAGAACTAGCAAAATCTCACACTTCCCTTGAGAAAAGCAGAAGAGCCAGACCTAGCCCAGCACTCTCCCCTCCCGCATGGCAGACAACAGCAGTCGCTACAGGCCTCAACTCCAGGTAAGCAAGATCAGCGCAGGGACCTACTGCTCCCAAACCTCGCCTGAAAAGGGCAGACTCAGCTCAGTGCTCTGAATGGAGAACTCCCATTAGAGGTCCAGATTAATGAGAGAGCTAAAACTGGATCTTCTACCAAAGGTATTGAAATCCTCTAGTTGTTAGGCAGATGAGACTTTAATATCATTGCTACACTGACATCTACTAAAAGTGGTAACTACGTATGCCATTTGCAAAGTACCAGATCCTGCCTCTGTGTGTTAAGCACGCCAAAGAAATTTGACACTCACTGAGATTCAGTGGGCACTCCATGGACTGCCTTTGGGCTTGAGCATCCAGGGTCAGGCAGGGATGAAATTTTGGATTTTTAGTGGCTTAGGATAAAACAGTTGTCCAAGACAGTTATAGAAATGAGGAGTTATGCACAAAGAGTCACTCACAATATCCAATGGGCTTGAGAACAATACTGCATGCAGAAGTGCTGCACAATACTTCATGCGGAATAATTCGATTTCATAGCTAGTCAAAATGACATTGAAAAGCTTTGTACCAATCAAGTGGAACAGATACTCTAAAATGGTCCACTCACTTGTCAGTTCAGCATCTATATTCTATCCAGATAAGAATGTCTGTCTTTACATCTTCATCTCTAGCCCTTTCATCTGAATAGGTGTTTTACAGAATTAGGTTAAGAACTTCAGGTATTTATGTATGTTTGCTAGGGGTGGGGAGAAATGTAAAAGTATTTGCTGGTAAAACAATGAGAGGTGAATGCTCTTGGGAGCTGATTTATGCTGTGTGCTTCAACTGAACATCAGAGATAAGAAAATGCTGCACTGCATTACAAAAGGCATTGCCTAGTACAAATAGGCATAAGAATTTCAATGGCATTTCAAATTAATATTAGAATCAGAAATACATTAAATCAATTCTTGAACAGCAATTTTTAATTTACATAGTTCAGATGTTTCTCCTGGCAACATTCCCTAATGTTATTATCACTTACTAAAATTTGATACCATCTACAACCGGAGCCTGAATTCCTGACACACAGTACCACAAGAGTAAATATTATGCCAGATTAAAGAGTAGCATGTTTGGACAATTATGAAGACAAATGTTCCTCATTTACAACGAGGAAGTCTCAGAAAATATGTAAATACTTAGGCGGTTAAATTTTGTACAACTTATTCATGAGGGAAATAACTTAAACACACAGCCCCAAGCTATTGCAATGCCTTTGATTATGTACAGCTCAGTCAAACAAAACTAAAGACATTTCGCTCCTTCTAAGAAATTTCATACTCATTTCTAATCTGAAGTCATATAACTTCAGGCTGTGATACTCTCTGATCTCAAGCTTAGTGCATGTGAGTAAATAGCTGCACAGGAGACCTCACATGTTTTTTGAAGTAACAAAGAAACAATATTCCTTTGAGTCAGGATTCAATCCATCACTCATGAAACCTATGCTCCTGGGGATATGAAACTTCTGCTAGAGCTCAACTGTTGTCCTAAATTCCCATCCACAGACTCTTCTAGTGGACAGACCAGCCTAGTATTATTGACTCCACAATAAAGGTGCTTGAAATTTGCTATTAATTGCAATCTGTTAATCTAAAGTCTCATCACAATTTAAACTGGTTACAATGCATTTCTTGTTTCTTATGCTGAATTTTTTCTCTAATTTCTCCACTGAATCCTGCCATATATATGTGGTGGCTGTGGTCAGAGTTATTTTTGCATGCGTGGATGAAGGAAGTGGAAAAGGTTCCTTTTAAAACTTTAAAAAGCCTTTAAAAACTAAAAACTAAGCGGATAAAATAGTAACTTTAGAACATGTATATCAGTGTTTTTTCATGTCCATAGGTACATGTTACTATAACATGGCTTGGTAATAAGAATAATAAACTGAAATTTAAGTAGCTACATGTCATTTTCCCTTTTTTTTTGTTGTGATTTTTTATGGAAAGTAAAGAAAAATAACAAAATGTTAATTCACACTTCACATCACCTTGGCTAGGCATACACTAAGTGTTAAGCCACAATTTGCACCAGTTTTCATTTTTTTCTTTGATTCATCTTGATTTTTTCTTTCATTGTTCAGTAGAAGAACTATAAAATTTATGATGATTATTCTTCCCTCAGGTGAATTCAAAGAATATGAAAGTAGTAAAATTAAAATGTTATAAAAGAATGTGTAAAGGTAAGGCTAGTTGATACGAAAACAACAGATGACTTCATGTAGGGAGGATAAAGTAGAGAATCAGATAAGGAGAACATGAAATAAAGGAAATTTAGAAGGAATTTATTATATTATTTTTAGAGTTTTATTTTTGCTAGGCATGGCTGTTGAAATTTTACAGTGCACCCTTAATTGTCTGTACAGGATTGCTGTACTGGGTCATAACAAAAACCATTTTTCTCAGTGTGTTGTAGTAGCAACTAGTGGTAGTTGATGTTAGGTAGTGGTCAAACCTGATAGGTCAAAAGAGGCAAGACTGCCACAGCTCCATGCTTCAGGTCCAACCAATAATGAGACTGAGAATGTATTCCCACTGGCACACACAGAAATGCACGTACAACACATACACACGTATGCACACAGCCAGCTTCACAGAGCAATACAGACAGAAACACCCAGAACTCATGCAATAGCAAACAGCAGGATGTACCTCCAGGGTTCCTCTCCAGCTGATCAGGCTGAAGGTCCATTAGTAGGAAATATATCCATATGTACAATGAAGATCCCTTCATCCCCTCATAGACACACACACAGAAACCCTTCACACACATACACAGGTGCACATACAAACAGGTCTCATTGCAGGCATTCAGACCTCTTGGTCTCTTCAGCACTTGGCCTGGATCCCCTGATCATTTCAATCACAATGCCTCCAGTCATTGCACTCACAGAAACACACGTGCACACAAACACACCCCCGACTCCCAAACCACCTACTCATCAATGAGTTCAGTGTGATATTTGCTGGTGATCACATGCTGACCAAAGCCCTCACTCTAGCTTCTGGCACCCTAGATGCATGAGCCCCAGTGACCCACAGCCCCCACTGCAGCTGCCACACTTAGGACCTTCTATGCACATCTGGAACAGAGAATAGAGCTCCTCACCCACAAAAAGAATCTGGAATGGAATTTAATGAGAAGATGGGACGGACTGAATTAACCAGGTCCAGAACATGACCAGACAAGTGTACTGATCAAATGCCAATTTATAGAAGTCTTTTATCACCGTTTTCCCCTAGTCTTCCACACCTGTTCCTTCCCAAATTGCCTTGAATTCTCCTTTCCTCCATCTTTGATACCCACCCCATGCAACCATTGTTCCCCTGTGTCCCAAAATAACTCCCTTACCCCTGGGCTAAACACCCCTAGTGTGAAAGAAGACCTGGAGAACCTCTGCCACAGACTCGTGGATGGGGGCCACCACTGGCCCACGGCACTGAGGCTCCCTTGTGACAGCCTGGGGAGGAGCAGAGGTTTGGGCAGGAGCTCTTTTCTCTGAGTAGGTTATTGGGGTTCCAGCACCTGTTGCTGTGCCTCTCTGCTCTTCTGTGTTCACAAAGTACAATCTGTAATCACGTTACCTAGCAGTAAATAGGACAAATAAGAGTGATCCTTCCTCCTGTCCACCCTTGCAGTTTACAGAAAGGCTTTTCCTGAGACAAAGGTTGCTTTCAAGTAGTTTTGTTCACCTACCATCTATTCTCCTTTCCCCTGTGAAGTCACAGAAATTAGAAAATACTAAGATCTTACAAGAGGGATTTCCTCTCATATATTTTAGTGTTAAAGCCAAATTTACACTTCTCAGTTTTAATCAAAGGTAGATACAGCATTCCTTTCCCCATTTGGTCTCATGAAGGCCAAAGTCAAAACTGTCAGTCCTGTTCAATTATTAAGCATCTAAGTGTCTGGGCAGATAAGTTACAAGGATAAAATAGGCTATGGCCTTGCTTGTAGGACACAGACTGTAGGATAGTTAATTGATAATTAAAAATTGTCTATCAGTTTCATCTCATCCAACCTAGCTTATGACAGGAATAGAGGAACATGTCCTTATTTCAAATCAGGAGTTAGCAGTTTCTGCAGAGTCATTGACACACTGCAATTTCATACCAAAGAAATTACACAAGCTTAAACAAAGTTAGAAAAGCTGTCCATGGCCAAATGAGGAAGTCTCATTTACTTTCTTCATTTATGACTGCTTCTTCCCTTTGCCTTCCTCATTTCTCATACGGGATCCTCATGGATCCTTAGCTCTGTTTTTTATTGAGGCTCTTCACTGAACAAACTCATCCATCATAAAACTATCCACATTTTCAATTTTCCAGGTAGGCTTCTCTGAAGTTAGCAAATTGAGTCAGTTCCTGAAGATGTATCATGGACTCAAAATCATCAGCTTTACTACTCCTAGCACCTATTAGCAGAGGTGACTTTTTGTTGACCTTTGGAGATGATTCAGAGGAAGAAACTTTTATTTCCACTATTAGTGAGACTCTATAACTAAAAACATTGTATGCCTCTGAATTAATTCTAGACTGCTGCTGTTGGGAACGGGTATCTACTACAGCCTTCCTCTCCTGGTAAACTTGATCAGTTTCTCATGGCCTCTGTCAAAAGCTTTGAGCTGTTGTCTTCAGCTGACTCACTGTTAAAGAGGGTCAAACACTCATTCATCACATTCTAGGGAGAAAACTATGACTGGAATGACTACCTTAGTGCAGCAGTAAGCAGACACAAGCAGAGCTCCAGAGGAACAACACACCTCTCCAGGTCACTGGCAGTGCCTGGGCTGGAGCAGGCAAGATGTCCTTGTTTGCAGGAGTCCTGCCCTGGCTGAGGAGCTGTGTTGCCTAGTCAAGGAACCGCATGAGTAGCTGTGCAGATTGTGTAACAGCAGGAAACTTCAAAAAGAAATTTACTAGATCTTCACATAGACCCTGCAGAAATAAGGGTCTTGCATCTTAATTAGGATGTCACAGTTTGGTTAAAAACTAGATAAGTTAAAACTGGATAATTAAGTTCTATGGGTAGTGATTACTGTGCCAGTTAGAAGTGAGGTATTGCAAGAGGTCTATCCTGAGACCTGTACTGTTTAGATCTTTATCAACAAGCTGCAGGTGAAGGAATGAGCTTTCATCAAGTCTGCAAATGACATCAAGTTGGGAAGAAAGGACCCTTGGGGCAAGGCTGCCATTCGGAGAAACCTTGACAGGTTGGAGGAATAGACTGGCAGGTTTTATGAAATTCAACAATGATAAATGAAGCATTCTGCATCTGGGAAGAAAGACCCCTAATAGCCATAAGGGAACCATTTGGCTCAGAAAGAGCTCTGAAAAGGAGCTGAAAATGACCTGGTAGATGGGCAGACACAAGTTGCACATCAGCCAGCAGTGTGCTCTGTCACCAAAGAAGGCCAAAAGCACCTAGGGCTGAATTCACAGGAGTGGAGCCAGGTGAGTGAGGAAAATGATTACCCCTTCTACTTAACACGTTAGACAACATGTAGATCTCATGTCCAGTTCTGGACTCCCACAATACAGGAAAGAAATTGATAAAATGCATTAAAAAGTTCAGCAGAGAGACATCAAGATGATTGAGGGCTGGAGGATTTAAGCTGTGAGGACTGCTGAGGGAAATGGACTTGTTCAGCCTGGAGAACATGTAGCCTTGGGGACATCTAACAGCAGCCTTGCCAGTACCTACTGGGACATTATTAATAAATTGGAGCCAGGCTGCTAGGTGTCTCACAAAGCACTGAGTGGAAAGAAGAAAAGGTTAAGACAATATAAGGAGACATCATGAAAGCAGTCAAGCAGAGGAACACCTTGTCCAAAGAGATTGTGCCATCTCTAGCTCTGGAAGGTTTTCAACCCTTAATTTGATAAAGCCCTGAGTAACCTGGTTTGACCCATAGCTGATCCTGTCAGTGCCAGAGGGTGAACTAGAGAACTTCAAGATCCCCTCCAACAGAAATTATCCTGTGATCCTGAATTAGCTGTCACCTGTGTGGATCTGCAAGAGAAGAAGGGTAGGTTGTCCATCATAAGCAATATAATGATCTCTCCAATAGCACAGCAAGTGTCGCCTGTTCTTCCAACAACAATTAAATTGCATGCCAGACTGAAATTTCAGAGAGGAAATAATGCATATTGCTAGGTTTTCTTAGTGTTGCTGGTTTTAAAAGGGAAATAATTGGTCATTTTTCTTTGTGCTCTAGGCCCCTAAGCCACATGCCTCTTAAAAACTGGCTTAATTTTAAGTGCTAGAGTTAAACCTCTAAGGTCAAAGGCTCTTCCTTTGTGTTTAAAATCGGCATTGTCCTGAGTTTTAGCTGAACTGAAGTTATAAAGCAGAAGATTCTCTAGGTAGTCTGTCCAAGGCAGGTGTGTTTTCCTCATCACCGGTTTTGAAGTAAACCAAAGAAGAACAAGGAGATTTTTCCTGTAATTTCAGTGTGTGTTTACAATTTGCAGCCTGAAAAACTAGTGTCACAGGAAACCATTGATTCATGGTTTCAGAAGAGATTATGCTTTTAGGTCACATTGCTTAAATTGGCTTGCGCAAGAGAGTTTTAAAAATTAGGTCATATTAAGTGTAAATGAGCAGCATTACCAAAGAAAAAACAGCAAAACCCTACCATTAAACTGCCCAAATATATCAAATAAAATCAGCCAACTTTTGTAATCTTCAGAGTTTACATTAAGTTCTATTTCTGGCACTCCAAATAGAAAAATGCCTAACAATCAAGTTCCTAAATATTTGTCATGGTTTGACCCTGGCCAGATGCCAGGTGTTCAGCAAAGGTGCTCTATCACTCCTCTCTTCAGCTGGACAGGAGAGAGAAAATACAACAAAAGGTTCATGGGTTGAGATAAGGAGAGAGAGATCACTCAGCAATTACCATCAGGGGCAAGACAGCCTCAACACAAGAAAATTAACTTCATTTATTGCCAATCAAATAAGAGTAGAGTAATGAGAAATAAAAAAAAAAAAAATCTTCCCCACCCATCCCTTCTTCCTGGGCTCAACTTCAATCCAAATTTTCTCTACCTCCTCCCCCTCCAACAGCATGGGGGGACAGGAAAGAGGGGCTGTGGTGACCTCATCACACATTGTCTCTATTGCTCCTTCCTTGTCAGAGAAAGGACTCCTCAGACTCTTCCTATACTCCAGCGTAGGCTCCCTCCAACAGGAGACAGTCCCCCTCAAACTTCTTTAACATGAGCCCTCCCACAGGCTGTAGTTCTTCATGAACTGCTCCTGCATGGGTCTCTCTCCACAGGGTGAGAAGTCCTGCCAGCAGACCTGTTCCAGCATGGGCTCCTCTCTATAAAGGTTCAGAGAACCTGCTAGGAGCCTGCTCCAGCACACCTCCCATGGTGTCACAGCCTCCTCTGGGCTTCCACTTGTTCCAGTGTGAACTTCCTGTGGCGTCACTGCCTGCTTCAGACTGCCACCTGTTACACCATAGGGTCCTCCACAGTCTGCAGTGGGTATCTGCTCCACTATGGACCTCCATAGGCTGCGAAGCTATGTGTCTCACTTATTCTCACCCCTCTATTCTCTGGCCACAATTGCTCTTGTGCAGTAACTTTTTGCCCCTTCTCAACTATGTTATCCTGGAGGTGCTACCACCGTCACGTACGGACTCACCCTTGCCCAGTGGTGGGTCCATCTTGGAGCTGGCTGGCTCAGCTCTATTGGACATGGGAGAAGCTTCTAGCAGCTGCCCACAGAAGCCACCTCTTCAGCCCCCCACTACCAAAACCTTGCCATGCCAACCCAATACAATATACTCACAGAGAAAGGATTTAGAAGTCTCAAACTTATAAAACAAAGCTTTGATAGATATGCTCAAAGACACTATAAGATCTTTGAAAACATTGCAACATCTGTAGTCTAACTCTGTTTCTCAAATGCTCTAGAAGTGGTAGATGCTGTTAGTCATAACTTATCATTAAATATATCTTACAAATTGTGTTGGATTTAAAATATTCACTGTTAAAAACCAGTTATCTTCCCCAAAATGTACAGAAAGTAAACACAAAATTCGTATGATGTTCAGTCAGAAGACAACGCCATGAGTTTCAATTATGTATTTGTCCAAAGAGACGGTTCTGATTTCAGTTGAGAACTACTTTATATAAATAATATTTTTCTTGGACTGCTTTGAAAGCTTACTTCTAAGTGCTGTGACTTTATTATGTTTATTACTTGCTTCACTTTCCTATGAAGCCGAAGGCAAAAACAACATCTGTCAAAGAGAATGATTTCCAAATCAGGCCTTCTATATCCAGGCAAGCTGCATCAAAATAACAGGCCTTTCAGGCTTGGCATCCAGAGAGAGATCTGTGCTTTAAAAGTATTTGGCAGCCATGATTTTTACTGCACGTCAGCAGGAGATCAGTGAACAGATAACCTCAATGAGTAGCTGATTAGTCGATCCTTCAAGAAGCCATCTACAAAATTGCCAGCCTTGCCAATTATCACCTCTCTTTTTTCTCATATTGGAACAGTGGGGAGGTACAGCTGCGAACCTAAAATCCAGATGTGTTTGTTCAGTCAGATTTTCTTCTGGACTAATCAGGGAAAGATTCTGTTGATTCACTGAAAACATGCTCAGCCACATTTGATCCATCTTCAGAGTGTATTTCAACACTTTATACGTTGCTGGACAGAACTGCCTAGTTATGTCTAATTCCACAGACTTTATAAATGACGACATCCACTACATGTACATTCCATTGATTAGATAATTTTATTGCAGGTTGTATTGCAAAACTATTGAGAAGACTGAGAAATAACTGAGTCTTCACAAGCATAGTGAGAATCACCCCTCTGATAGACAAAGTCTTTGATCTTTAGACTTGCCTGAAATTAGAGTCTGAGTTGGAGAAAACTGGATAAAGATCAACCAAAATAAATGGAAAAGAGACTAATAGGTGGAAAACATCTATCCTTAAATAACAATTAGAACTTACTGAAATTCGTGAGACATATCTAAAGGCTATTCTGGAATCATGCATTTCCTTCTGATTTGCCCATCCTGTGTCTAATAGCAAGTTTCTTTCTTTCTTTCTGGCACAGCTTGGTTGAAGTGCCTTTCATCATCTGTAGCTGGTAGCCATTTTCTCTACAGTTGTTTCCAATTCTTGGGCTTCTCTCTCATAGGCAGAATTATTCTTGCATACTTTTGGATTCATTAGTGACAGCATTGCCTCTGAGGCCTGATGATTCTGTCTCTGCAAGGAAATGTTTTCCCTTGCAGAAATGTCAGATCCAGACAATTCTCCAGCACCTTTAATCACATCCCAGAAAATAGAATTTTTAAGACATATTTTCAGTTTAAATCATTGAAGCTTCATAATCAGAATGTTGCTTTCTCCTGGGTTTGGGGTTTTTTTATATTATATATGGTAATAGTTGGTTATTGAAAATTAAATAGTACATCTTTATTTCACCCTGATTATAGTTGTAAAAAGTATGAAATTTTTTATAAATTGCAGTGATGGAAAATTATCTTATAAAATGCATGCTAGACTAATTGCCACTGATAAAAGCTTTGGAATTTTCCTACAAATACATGCAAACCATACATGTATGGTTTTATTTTATGCTACAGATGTTAGGACATATGTATTTCTGGCTAAAAAAAAAACTTCAAATAATTATGAAAAGCTTCCCATGACATTTAAGTACACAGGCTACAGACCAGTCTCTGGGCCAAGTTCTGAAATTCTCACTCCTTTCTTCAGAAAAGATACAATGCATTCCTTCTGCTTTTGCATTCCCAACTGAAAAAGGAGCCAATTTCAACACAGCATAACCATGTAAGAATTGAAAAAGAATTTCAGAAAGAAAAAAAAGAGATCTGACTTTCTGTGAGCAAATGCCAAGAGGCACAGGAAACCTTAGAACATATCACATTCAAACACACCTTCAAAGCAGACAATTCAAATTTCATTAACTGGACAAGATTTTAATATTCTTTGTCCCAATTCAAAGTACTGATTGTAGCATACAACTTCTATCAAATAGAGATTACAAATAGTACATTGTCATTTCAGCTCCATCTAAGAGCATAAGTGAGGCCTGAGCTCCTCTATTGGTTTTGGGGATTGTTTCTTTCACCTAAAGAAAAGCTCTTCTTAAAGATAAAGAGACTTAGATAATATTTTTAAGCACTACCATCCATACATCTCCTTGTGGAAAGAGGATAATACCCATTAACCTCAAATCTTTCTGTCCATCACTACAGCAGAAGACATAAATGTGTCAAAACTGGTCATGCCTAATTTGTAAAAAAGTGCATCTGTCAGTTTTAAGATAGGTCATCTTCTAGCCCAATTATAGCTTTTGTTTTCAGTCTCAAATTATTTTGAGTGCTAAATGTTACTCTCATTTTTTACTTTGTTTTTGTTTCTGAGTAGTTTGCCATATTACCTGAAATTTTGCAGTGGTTTAAAGAAGTTATAACACAACGCTCTTAGAACGAATCATGGGATGAATGTGAAATCTGTACATTCTTTGATAAAGATACCAGTGTGCCATGGCCCAGCAGATTTCAAGATTCATTTACTTGGTTTTGTGTCTTTTGAAAATTTCCAAACAGTTTTGTCATCGATTCAAAAGGAAAAACTGTTAATTCTTGTCACCTGTATCACTTTGGGGATTTTCAGTTGACAAAATTATTATAGACTGGATTTCTATACTCTGCAACACTGGATTTTTCCTGCATCTTCTGAGGAAGCTAACATTCACAATACAATCCTTCAAGAATATTTTTAGACAGCTTGTGTCTCAAACAGATTTAAGTGAGATTAAAACATTAACCTAATCTTACTATAGGATGCTAAGTTACTCTCTATATGTAACAGATAAAGTGAGAAAATTAAATCCTGAAAAAAATGAACATACTATTTTTCAGCTAGTCATTTCTTCCTTGATTTTTTTCTTTTGTCCGTGGTATACAAATGAACTAAAAGCTAATAAATGTAATCAATAAGGAAAAATTTTACTCCATTATTCACAGGAAGGTCTAGCATTCTGAAGGCATTTTGATTTGTTCTGTGTGAATAGGCAAGGAAATTAAGTCTATGTCTACTCAGGTCTCCTTAAAGTTCACTGCTTACAGAGTCCTTGGCACAAGAACTTATGCTAGCAAATACTCAGAATTGCTGGTGTTGTCATTCATCCAAATATTAACATCTACAATTGTTATTAAACAAAGAACAAGAAAATAACTAATTCCATTGTATTTCACTATTACTACTAAAGTTGCTAAATTTAGATTTGGCTATGTCTACTGTTATGCACAGTTCTGGTAATTTTCATTTAGCTCTTTTCTACCTGGGTAGGATAACAGTAAAACTGATGATAACAAAACATGGACTTGCACCCATCGTGTGCATTTGCCTGAACATTTACTTAAGTTACTAGAGCCTGTGCCATCATGTTTTCCTTATTACTTTTATCCAAGCTGATTAAAACAAAGCTGGCTCATACACCCCTCCTCATGTTGCAGTCACATTGCCCTCATCTGTGAACAAAGCCTTGGGCAGGCTGACATTAGGTGACATGGTAAGAGCACCCTCCTCTTCTGGCTCCCTTTGGGATGATGGCAAGTACTGCACCTATGTTATTCTCTTGAGTGTTGTGGCTGGTTTTCATTAGCATCTACAGAGGCTCTCTGCTGAACTTGCTATAGTCTACCCACCTTTCCTGTCTGGGGGGGTGAGGTGTATGTCATGGAAGAGGATGTCCAGAACTGGATGCAGGATCTAGATATGGTCTAGCAAGAGCTCTGAGTAGAGGGGTTATGCACTTCTCTTGCTCTCCTATTTCCCTTCCTGTGAATACAGGCCCTGAGTGTTGTGGGTCTTCTGGGCTGGCAGGCACACTGCTGGCTCAAGTGCACCGGTGAGATCACAAGGTCTTTACAGAAAAGGCAGCCTCTTTTGTTTTAATGTCAGACTGCCTGTTCATGGTAGAAATGAAAGTCCTTCGCTCTATATTATGAGGGAATTTTTCACTATTATTGAGCTTCCAAAATTAATCTAGCTACAGGAATGTTGTCTAAATAGTAACCTGTCATCATCAATGCTGCTACCAAAATGGATGATATAGGAAAGGTGTAAAAACTAAGTTTTTTGATTGGTTCAGTGAGCTACCTTAACTCCCACAATGTCCTAGAACTTAGCAGGTTGAGTCACTCTTTGTACCCAGTGAATTTTAAAAGACAAAACAATGTAATTTTATGTCCACTTCAGAACAGGAATTTTTTTCAGAGGAAACCAGTATTTTCAAAAACCTGAGAAGGAAAGGTGGGAATGCTGGTATCCATGAGGTTAAGTGAAAATTCACATCACTATCTGGATGATTGACTCTACTAGTTATAATCATTTGCAAAATGGATGCTATCTACATTGTAAAACAATCTGAATAGGAAAAACTCAGATGTTTATTAAACAGTAGTCAACTACAAAATAAAATAAACTATTCAAAGGTAATACTGGGTCTTGGACTGCACCCTTCATCTTCTATTTAACCCAATAGCCTGTAATGACCTTTACTGCTGTTGGTAGAGACGCTATGGTTTTTATCCCACTGTGCTGGTTTTGGCTGGGGTAGAGTTAATTTTCTTCACAGCAGCTAGTATGCAGCTATGTTTTGGACTTGTGCTGAACACAGGGTTGATAATATAGTGATGGTTTTGTTATTGCTGAACAGTGTTTACATAGAGCCAAGACCTTTTCTGCTTTTCATACTGCCACACTGGTGAGGAGTGCGTGGGAGGTTGGGAGGAGACACAGTTGGGACAGGTGACCCAAACTGACCAAAGGGATATTCCATACCATATGGTAGCTCAGTATATAAAGCTGTGGGGACATTTGGAGTGAAGGCATTCATCTTCTCAAGTAGCCATTGCCTGCGATGGATGGGTCCCTGCTCTCCTGGAAACGGCTGAACCCCTACCTGCCTATGGGAAGCAGTGAATTAATTCCTTGTTTTGCTTTGCTTGTGTGCATGGCTTTTGCTTTCCTTATTAAACTGTCTTTATCTCAGCCCATGAGTTTTCTAGCTTTTACCCTTCTGATTCTCTTTCCCTATCCTGCTGTTGGGACAGTGAGCGAGCGGCTGCACGGGGCTTGATTGCTGGCTGGGGTGAAACCAGGACACCCACGAAGGCAAGATTTTCCATTAAATGGAAGGAGAACTTGATCCTGCAGACAAAAAAAAGGCACATCTGCAGTAATTTCAAATATTTGATGGCTTATTTATACGGCTCCAGAATTAGGATCTAGGCATTAGTAGAAAGCCTTCGGTCAGATAAGGCAGGCTGATTCAATGATGGTACTCTCAACTATGTAGAAAATTATTGAGAAATCCCTTTCATAGTCTAACAGGAAATAACTTGCACAAAGAAGCACCTATTTTAAGAAGCGTAATATAAGTTTGTCACAGTTTGAATTGTTGACTAGAACTGGAATTGACACACTCCATAGAACGTACTGTTCTTTCTTCCTCAAGTTGTTTTGACATGAAAATATGACCATCTACTGAAATAAGGGAGATATTTGGTGCCAAGGAATGCTAAAGCAACTTTTGTGTTGGGAGTGGGGGGGAGAAAATGGTGATAAATATTCATTAAAGTATTTTCATTTCAAAACGATAGTTTAACTATCCTTGCTAGTTTTACCAGTTTTAGAGAGTAAATAAATTATCTTGCCTTTTCTGGAATTTTCTACAATTAAGACTTGGTAAAAGGCTCCAATAGGTTTGATTTACATGCACATGCAACACAAAGTCTCTGAATTCTGAAGTTTTAAAAATTCCATCTGGCAAGCCTAGTGCAATTTGAGATTAAATTGCCAACTGCTAACCATGCAGCTCTTGCTGCTTTAGGCATTGACATGAAAATCCAAGGAATGTATCTTCTGCCAGAAAAGAATCTTATGCTATTATAATTGTTCATCATTATGGTATTTTTATGCCGCTGACTCTGGTATATTCTTTTTAATTAATACTTGGGTTCCTGGTATATAGTTTTAATCTATGACTCATTTAAAACAATGTCTCTCTAATTAATACAATAACATTCAGATTTAACTTGTATTAAAAGTTTGCAAATAAAGCATTAAAACCTCCAGGCAATGAGTAAAATTGAGGTGGTAATGGAAATTATCTTGGACTCTACAGGCTGATCTGGAGTCTCAGTTGAAAGAAAAACAGATTGGGATTATATCGTACTTCATCATCTGTGACTCTAGCTATTAGGCATAGTTTTGTCTAAAGGCAAGGTGAATGGGTAACTAGTTTAGATAAAATAATGTCCAAACTGACTTTTTGATTAGTGTTAAACAAAATTTTTCAAGCATCTTGTCTGCTTCTGGGATCTCTAACTTTTTCTGAGAAGACCATGAGGAAAAGACATTATTATGAGATTTCCTAAAATCATAATGGATCAATCTTTTAGGCAGTTCTAAGAATCACACTTACTCAAGATCAGATATTTTTATTTGGATTTATGGGTACTTCCTTGAAGGAAATTTCTAAATTATTTGATATTGTATTCAGTCCTACTTTAAATTAGAGATGTTTGGAAAATTCACAATTTTGTGTTTATCCTGTACTAACTCTAATTCATATTTTACTAATATTGTTTACTGAAATATGCCTAGGAAAAATTGTTTCTTAATCTTCTATATTCTTCTTCTTTCCATATAATGTATAGTATAAGATGATGGAAGTTTTCCATAAAAACTGAGGCATTTAGTGGAAATGTCAGGACATATGAGTGCCTCAGCCTTTCTTAGTGTTAGTCCTTCTCAGCCTTTCTTCTCTTAATGAAAGAATACATGTTCGACATTGGAATGCAATCTGCCTTGCTGCTACTTATTTAGCGAAATGCTCAAAAAAACTACCAGAAAAGCTGCTAGGAAGTAGTTAACTAACCTATTATCTTTTTCTTGAAATGTTGGGAAACAAACTGTAGTGATTTCTGCATCTCCATTCATAGAGCAAAACAATAGAGATGTTTGCTGCTCAGGTAAATTAGTGGCAAACTGGCATCTGGACAACACAGACAAGTAACAGAAATTTATAATGCATTTCAGCAAAAAGAAATCACTTCCAGAGTGGAAAAACACTTCAATAATCTCATTTCATGTACCTTAACTGCGTGTTTTTAATAGTATAATATACTGAAAATAGCTAAAGAAAAAGCAAAGGCATTGTTTATAGAATGCTGCTTACACACTATATTACGATGGTCAGTAAAAGTAGTAATTTAGCATAATTTCCTGAAGAAACAAGACTAACTTTATCACACTGTCCTAATAACTTCTCCAAGCTGATTTCTAACAAAACTGACAGGAGGTAAAGACAAGCTTCACAGGGGTAGGCAAATAGAGAGAATAGATCTCATTAATGCATTGTTGAAGAACTTTCCATTTACATCAAGGAGTACAGATGTCACAAATAAATTACTAGTTCTGCTACTTATGTAACAACCTCTTGATGTTTCATTATTGGATTTCAGCAGTGACACAGGAACACAAAATATCTCATTGTTTAAATATACAAATATATGTGTGTTGAAGTTCTCTTATATGTTAAGTTTAGGAATTCATTGCAGTATTTTTCGTGCATGATGTGTCAGGTGTCTGAAGTCTAATGAGGATGTTTACTGGCACTCATAAAATCTTAATATATTATGTAATTTATGAATTAATGAAAATACTAGGGAAACAGTCACCCTTTGAATAAATTCCTTTGTAGGTTATGCTTTACATTCAGAAATAAATATCGCCATGCACTTTATCAGTTGAGAAAGAGGAATTAATCAAAATTATCAATAATAAACAGGAATGATCTGGTATTTTGTATGTAATCACTGTGCATTTTCATGCACTTTCAGCAACACAGTGGTATTTCTGTGGAACATCATGATCTGTATCATAGAACTGCAGAGAATGTGCAGCTTCAAGGACCGATGTATCACAACTATCAGGTTAGGGTACTGCAGAGATCCTTCCAACGCCTACACATGGTAGCCTTATGAAATTCTATGTGCAGGGGATTTAGATGAAAATTAAGAGCATGGATATTGCAGTACTGAACCACACACAAGAATGAACTAATTTTAGGCAGAGAAGATTTTAGTCTCACCTGATATAGTTATCATAAGGCAGTATTCAATAATTTCATCTATAACTGAGAAGATCAATTAACCGCAACTTGTCTCTCTCAAAATAGACAATTCTACTTAAAACCAAAATTGATTGGTGATAGAGAGCTTGACCTCAAGGATTAGCCAGTGTTCAGATGTTTGCAAGCCACTGCCCCAGAGTAAAAAGGAAAATACAAAAATGAACTCATACAGTTTAAGTAACCTTTCTTAATCCTTTCAAAGAAAAACAAACAATCCAGTTCCCTGAAATTTCCGATAGATAAATTATATATTAATAATTACAGGAGGAAAGTAATAAACAGAAAAAAATTCAAGGCACCAGAACATAATGTATTTATGAGGTTTGTCCCAGTGTGAGCTGCTGTTACAGGATGAAATTCTTCTCAAACATTCTTTCTGAGTCATATAGTAAATATTTCATCTGAGACAGAAATTACCAAAATATGGGATTATACGGAAAGTATGTAAAACATACACAAGGCAAGGCCACTAAAACATCGACCTGTTGTCTCAACAGAATTTCGCAACCTGGTCTAAATCTGGTATCCTTACTATGATTCCATGAGCGGAATCTATCCAAAGGAGCTGCAAAAGCTGAGCTTCTGATTCAATCAAAACACTAATAGACCTACCAAAGAATCCTGAAAATGTAGGTCAGAATGGATCTCAAGGGATCATTAGTTTCTACCTGTGCCAAATGTCAAAGTAGTACCTCCCAGATTTGAAGAACTAGCTTTATGTTTGGAAAATGGGGATTAAATGCATTTTGTGGGAACAAATGTTCCTGAATCTGCACAGGGGAAAAAACTCTGTATTTTTCTCTGGAGAAACCTCAATCAACTCTAAAGTGACACCTTTGTTAACAATTGAGAACACTGCTGAACATGTGAATATTTTTGGGCGAACAATATGCACTACCCTAAACAGAATTATAATAATAATCCTTCTTATTAAGACTACCAAAAGATGGGTGCAGTCCATAAGCCACTGGAATGTCTCTGGGCAACCTTTGCCAGTGTTCAGTGTCTCTCACCATGAAAAGGTGCTTCCTGATGTTCAGATGGCTCCTCCAGTGTTTCAGTGTGTCTCCTGTCTTGTCACTGGGCACCACCAAAGGGAGTCTTGCTCCATCTCTTTGCACCCTCCCATCAGGTTTTTAGATACTTTGATAAGATTCCCCTGAGCCATCTCATCTCCAGGTTGAACAGTCCCAGCTCCCACAGCCTTCGCTCACAGAGGAGATACTCCAGTCCCATATCTGTGACTTTTCCAGTATGTCCATGTCTCTCTTGAACTGGGGAGCCCAGAACTGGACACAGTGGTATACAAAAGAAAGCCTTCACAAGTTTCTTACAGAGTTTTTGAATACAGATTATTGAGAACTGTGATTGATTTGATTTTATCTGTAAGCATATTTGCCACTCTTGAAAAAAAAAAAAAGATTAACTAAAAATTTAAAAGCACTTTATGAATAATACAAAATACAAAAGCTCTGCTGATTTTGAGGAGCATTACATCTTTTATGCAAAGTCTGTGCCCTAATTTTCCCTGACCACTCTTATTATCTCTGAAAAATATGGTGATTGACTAATCTGGAATATGCACCCTTTATTATGCACCTTATAAAGGCTTAAATGACATAATTCACTTCAAAAGAGTTTAGAAAGCTCTATTTTTTGCCTTGGCAAATACACCTATAATTAAATCTTGTGGGGTCTAATTTAACCTTGTGCATTCACAGGCAGATGCATCAGAGAATGAAACACACTACAACTGGCAAAAATGCACATGAAGGATAATTGGATTATTTTAATTATGTTCATTATGATTCCTCATAAATCTCCCAAAATCACTACTAAAAATATGTACCATAAAAAAGCAACTATCTGTTTTCACCTGAAAAAAACCCAGGCTGTGATCTATAAAAAACCCAGCAGGATTGCATATTTATCACTGGCCATTCACAACAGAAAACAACTAAGTTTTTCTTTCCAGTTGATTAGTTTTGGGGTATTTAAGGCTTTTGTTAATTTAAAATTATCTTTTCCAAAAATCTTCAAATTTCTCTGATTAATAGATAAATATATTATTTCACAGAACACGTATTAGAATACCATATTTTCTTTAATCTTCTTTAGTTTTGGGACTGAACTTGCTCCCATTGAATTTAATATGTTTCACCTAAAGAATTTTTCCTCTCAGGTACTTAAATCATCATTCTTACAAGTCCCTGAAAGTAGTTCAAATGTCTTCCTGTTACTGACTGCACCATTTAAATTACAATCTCCATGGAAAAGTCGGGCCAATCAATCTTTTTTGTTTTCTTCTGTTTTTCTTTAACTTTTAGAGCCTGCAAATCTTTCTGGGACTGACCAGAAGTGGAGCAAATACAAGCTCTGTGGAGCAAATATAAGCTTAGCAGCAGTAGGCTGCTTTTCTTTTTTCATTGTCTTCTTTAGGCTTTAAGTCAAAAATAGTTCACAAGCCACAGGCTATAAACTCCAAGTCAAAATTCCTAATGGAGTGGGAATCTGAGCCTATCCTCAGATACCAACTTGCCCAACAGGCAAACATGTTCTCACATCTGGTTGCAGCCTGAACTTGTTAGAGGGGTCTCATGCACCGGAATTCTCACTTGCATCATTCCTGTGGGTCAGGCAAACATTCTTGGGCATACAAAAACCTATTACAGCCCAGTTTACCAGCAAATACAGTGAACCCAGCTCTTCCAAAGCCCAGCTGATCGCAAGCAAAGAGCCAACAATACAGAAATTCAAAAAGTGTAATGGTAAGGACTCAGGGAGTACAAGCCCACTTGCTGGCCCCCAGTTCCTTGCATAGGATCAGGTTACATCTCTGCCTGTGCATGTGCGTTTTGGATTTGTTGCGGTGAAGGATGTTATAGCCAATTGCAAACTCTGGGTTACAGTGTTGTCCAAAACAATGTCTGCAGTTAAAAGGTTCGCTCCCACAGAACGTTTGTCTTACACACTTCCCCACGTGCACTTCAGATTTTTTTCTTTCTAAGGTTTACCTTTTATTAATCTTGATCTTTTGTATTTCAACATTTTTAAGTTCTTCAAATCTGAGGAAAATATCAATCGCAGCCATAACTTTAAAAGAGCAATTAACAATTATAGTAAGAAAAAAAACTGAGCTCAAAATGTTCTCTGTGTACAGCTATTACAGCATAATACTTATTTACTTTGCTCTCTTGTCGTATAGACAAGACAAGCTCTTAGATAAGGTTAAAATAAACTGTCTGCAGCCTTGTCACCACTGAAATTAGAGAAACATTAGTAAGCAATTTTAGCCTCCCTTTCTATTTTCCAGTTACCAATTCTTGGATTGATTTACACTGTCCTACTTCTTGATATAGATAGTTCTTTTTAAATATGTATCAACAATTGCCACATTTCCTATCAAAATTTAATTAGAACCTTATTCATTCAAAGTATTGTTACAAATATTTACCACTTAAAAATACCTTTCTTTACATATTTGATGTTCCTGACAATCAGTTTGTGTTCCTAATATATGTTTACTTCTGTGCTTAATTATTTATAAAATTCGACCACAAAAGTACAGATTATTCCAAATTTAACTTAAATACAAGGCAAAGCACTTTGTCAAGGGAACACGCACAGTTCAGTGTCAGTGATGAAAAGAGCCTGTTCCCATGTCTGCAGGTGTTCACTTGTCATTATCCTATTTACAGTTTAAAATATTGCAAACTAGGAAATGCATGAAAATGTTTTCTCGGGTTTTTTGATCAATGTAAGAGTGCAGGCAGAGATGCTGCTGTGGATTGGAGAATTGCAAAAAGTTGATACTTTAATTGCTTCCTCCCAACCCTTGTCCCCCATATGACTGTGATTGACATCAGATTTACTACTGGGGGGAGAAATAAGAAGCCTTTGGCCTCCCTACTTGTTAGTTTCTTCCAGTGTAGCATATGAAGCCTACCCGAACACTTCACAGCTATAGCCAACCTGACTCTGACCATGCACAAAAATTAGACTTGCTATCTAGTCATAGACCAAGTATTACATGTAGGAGAAATATTGACTTCCTTCAGCTTTCTTTCCTGAATCCTTCCATTGTGTCACACAGGCCTCGCTTCTAAAAGAAATTTGAAAAAGTAGTTCTGACTTCAGAACTTAACCTATCCTTGACCTTTCTGCTGAGGCCACCAAGAACTGTGGCCATTAAAGAGTGTATTTTGTCATGTGAAGACAGGAAACAGGGGCAATAGGTGACTTACCTTTGTCTTCATTCCTAACCGAAGTGGAATAATTATTTGTTTGCAACATATATCCAGGTGTTAATCTCGACTGACACAAATTTGACCTAGTGATATAGGCCAAGGTCTGCAACGCTTTGCAGCTGGAGCTCCCAGAGAGATCGGTCTTCCACAGTTCACCCACATGCTGTGGGTGTGACATAACTTTGAAAGCTATAAATATTTCCTGCTGGATTGACCATTTGACTGGATGCTTTTCACCAACATAAGCCTAAATACTCTCTTGTGTTCTCATGTTGCCTATTAGTGGCTAATTAAATATTTAAAGACCAGTGAGGACATTTTTTACTGTCAAATTCTGCTGTTGAGTTCTGCAGCAATGGCAACACCACTTATCTGTGGAATTTGCTCTCCTGTACTCCTTGACAGATCCCAGTTTTATTGGCCTTCTGAATGCAACATAAATCAGCACATATCGTTTTGTTTTCTTTTGCAACTATTTGGGAGGTTTTGTGTTTAATCCCAAAGCAGCTGTAGCAAAGTTCTATGCAGTGTATTGATGTTACTGCTGTGTTATTTTTAAGCCATTTTAGTGTTTTGCGGCAGCAGCTGTCAAAGTAGTATCTGCTATATAAATTATGAAACAGATAAGTAAATCCGATTTTTGCTAGCAAGATAGTATGAAGCTCTTAACAGAATTTTTGAAGACAGCCTTTTAATGTGACACAGTATAGCAGATTTCTAAACATGCTCTGTGTAAAACTATTTCCTGAAAAACAGAAAAAAATTGAAGTCAGCTGGACCCTGCTACAGTGCTACAATACCTAACAGTTAATTTCTAAAACTATCATTATTAATTTTTATGCTAGAAGTTTGACCACTGTCAAGGCATGAATAAACACTTGCCAAGTCCTCTCTCCCTCCTCAGAACTCACAGAAATGATGGTAGGGAGCCTTGCAACTACATATACATAAGAAAAAAATTTGCTTATGACTGTGGTGTTTGCCAGTAGTATAGCATCAGCTCTTCATCCTGCATTAGTGTAGTATTTGAGTAAATTTAACCCAGAGATGGATGGAAAATCTTTTTAATTAAGGTGTTTTGTCCACAGAAGAACAGAGACTTTTGCTACATACAGAGATACTCATTGTATAAAATATATTTCTTCCTTGTTACTCTTCTATGCTTCCTTGTGGAGACACAAAGAATATACAAATTATTTCATTGCTTCTTCTCAGAAATTTAGCAATCTGGCTTCATTGGTGAGACTGCTCTGTAGCATTCAACAGACCACAGTTGTTGATATAAAAAATGAAAAAAATGGCAAAACTACAGTGGAATCCTTTCTAATCTAAGAACCATTGCTTTGGGTAGTAACAAACTGTGGTTTCTAGGACCTCTCAGTGCTTTTCATCTGAACACATCAGACAGACATTAAGATGTCAGTTTAACTTCTGCTACAAAATAGAATTTGATGGTCTCACTTGAGAGTCTTACATGTCCTAATTAAAAAAAAATAAAATAAAATATTTCATTCTCTCTCATAATTCAAGTGTATACTCTAGTAAACACAAGATGGGTGGACTCTTCAACCAAAAAGTGTGGTGTTTTCCTACAACAGAATGGGCATTTCCAACATGAGTGGTCATCCATTTTACCCTTATGGTGACCAGCCCTCATTCATAAATCAGGAAGTGTCTTAATCTGGTCATTCATCACATGAACATGAGAAGGCTGAATCAGTCAACCTTGTAGCATTTCAATACTGAGGAACACAATGGCAGATTGTGCTTTGTTCTCAATGCAGAATTCAGGCTGAAGAGATTCGGTCTTTCAACAAAACCTGGCCACAGAGCTCAAAACAATTTGAATCTTATTTCATGTAGTTTTAAAACTGTGCTGAACTGTACACATGAAATAAAACTTTTAAGTGTGGCTTTTTCTTTGAGTCTGTTTGGCAATACATAATATTATTTCATGTCTCTAGTTTTGCACTTGAAGCTCAGGTAAGGAAGTGGCCTTTAAGGCCAAAAGTTCTGTAAAGTTCATCATTAGCTAGATATGAAGAAATCTTTTCTATATAAGCACTAGTAGGATGGATTATGACATGAATATGGTCTGCAGCTTTTGAAGCACAGGGCACACTCATTGCCTCTGGAAGGGTGCAGAATTTTTAAGGTAAAGCCCTTAGGGGGGTCTCAGGAAATGTTTCTTTGGGTTACACAACCCGTGAAAGCAGAAGAAGACATCATTCATTGGGAGCTTGTTATTTTGGGCTACTGGTATATTCTGAACTGCAGAGCTCCTGTCTAGAAGGAAGGAAAGATGAGTTGTGAGGTGAGTGGCATGTGAGCTTTCAATCAGGGTTGGGTAAGGCTTGAGAAAGAGCTGTTGTGAAGATTTCTCATAATTTCAAACAATTTTTATTCAGATTTTATCTGATCTGAACATGGAGAACAACTAAGAACAACCTGACTGTACCTTTAATTCTTATTCCCCAAAAGGTTTTTCATCACTAATTTTAGAAAATAAAATTAATTTAATTAATTCATCTGTTTCCTTTTAGTGATACTGAAATGTGAGGAAATCATAAGAACTAACAAAAGGAAGAAGTTACATTGCCTGAGTAAAAGATGCTATATAAAAAGACAGGCTCCATACACTGCAAATATACCTGCTTCAGTAATCACCTGAGCGTTAACTCCTTGGAAGAGGTATCATTTTTAATTATTCAAAAAAGAAGAGTAAGCAATACCAAAGATACCTAAACATTTTTGTACAACTATACTTTTTCTTCTTTTCTATCTTCTGAAAGCAAACTCGTATGAAACATTTCAGTTAGTTACAGAGAAGTTTCTAGTTACTTTAGCATGAAGTATAAGCAAATCAAAATGCCTTTAAACTGAAAACCTAATCAGAGGCAGTATCACATCTGTGTGATGATGTGTGTTCTCTCCTGTATACTGGCTTCCCAGGCTGAAAATGCAAAATCAAATCCATAGTCTACTAGGAGTGAGATTTTCAGAGACGTATATGTAATTTGAAAATTTACAGTCAATAAAATTAGTATGACATAATATGAACATGCATTGCAGGTGTAAACAAGCATGTTTATGGCCCAGCATGTTTGCCTGGACAAACATAAGTCTGGTTCAGACCAGAAGCCAGGTAGGTACATTAGCATTACACTGCATTTCACCTAGTGTACAGAACAGGCAAGCAGCCTTGGCACACAAAAGCCCAACATGATGTATGTCTGTTCAGACATGAGTACAGAAACTATCTGCATATGTCTGCGTCAGCACAAACATTCAGCACTTCTGAAAACCCTAGTTAAGGCTTACACAGCTCCCATTTATCTTTCAAAATGCACTCCAATGTGATGTCTGAGTGCCTCCTCAGTCTTCTGTAAGCCCTTTATCCAGCAGTTATACTGCCATCAGTAAGGAAGGAGGCCAGTGGACTACAGGTGGGCTCTGGACACAATCCAGCACTACACTCACCCAGCATGTTCCAGGTTTGGGGTTATACAGTGTTTCCATATGCCCAAAATACTCTTCAGTAGGTTGTTATCATAACAATAACAATTTGTAAAAAGAATATAGGTATTCATAATTCAGAAAAATAATAATACCCACCACACACATACAGATAATTAAGTAATGTTTTCTAACTTTTCCTGCCCTGCTCAAGAATTGTCCATGCCTACGTTTCAAAGATATTCAGCCACAAACAAAGCACTCCCTTATGTTAAATCAATTTCCACTCAAGATCTAAAATAAAGGCACAAAACAGTACAGTGTAAATTGCTCTAGCATAAAGCAGTAAGTAGGGAAGTATGAATGTTCTTGGTTGTGATTTTGTGGCCCTGCACAGATACCATTCTCATAAATAGACCAGTCTCTCATCTTACGGTTATTGTTCTGAGATAATACAATATGACAGGTCCAGATGTTTGAAACTGTTGCAGCAATTCACAGACTGGAAGCAATAAATTATTATAAAAGACATATTTAATTCAATTCATAGTGGATTTGGCACTGTCAGAGGTATGGAATTTCTAGCTAAGTATAATGCAGAAACCATTACATGCGCTCAAAAACTTTGGAAGTGAAGTGTGCAAGGCAGAGGGCATTGTTTCAATGCTGGAATTCTTTCTATCTGTTAACAATCTGTATTTCATTTCTATCACATGTTGTATTACTCTAGATTAGCCTAGACTTGAAATAATTAGCAGAAAAATTCTTTATGAAAAATTCACCAGTGTTGTGCAGACTCAAGCTCTTTCATCCCATTCTGAATTTCAGAAATCCAGCATGAACCTTTAAGAGCATGGTATGGACACAAGACCAAAGACATCATTGCTTCCAAAGTAACTTTTCTAAAGAATATGTTCTGTATCTATTTCCTATTCAGTCACCTTTTATGTCAAGTTAATTCATGAAAAACATCCATCCAGTAATCACTGACCTAAGTATATTTTATATACCTGTGCACTGTGAGACCATAAGACAACAATTTAAGTGTCTTTGTTACTAAGACTGTGGAGCCATTACAAGTGAGCTGCTTGTGTCTTCTCATGATTAAGGGGAATTTTCAGTGTCCATTCATAAGACATGTATTTATTCTTATATAAATACCTGCATATATATATATATATATGTCTGTTTCAAGTTCTGTCAGAAATCAGGGTTTATTGAATTGACTGAGCCACATGCATGCCAGGAAACACGAGAAAGGAGTTTTATTTCTGTAGTGGTGATCCTGCCAAAGATCAATTTCAGAACCTGCACTATTTTAATTTCTTCATTCTCAACAGAATATTCAGTTCTATCATACAGCTGGGACAGTTAGCAGCACTATTTAACAGGCTTGTTTACATTATTCTTCCATCTGGAGGGACAGGTATTATTATAATGTGACAACAGACCTTTTCCACTACCTTCAGAACTGAAAAATCACCACATCAGACCACATCTCCCTGCCTTCATCTCCTTCCTATGTGCATGAAATGGTGTTTCCAGTTTACCTTTCTCATTCACTAGTTACATAATACAAGAAAGACAGTGACTTGAAGTATGGCAAATCCTGTTTATTATTCTGCTCAGCTTCTTAACTCCACGTGTCTGCTGACATTTTTAAAGCACTGGTGCATAAGACCTTAACGCAGATCACTCAGAAGAGCACAGAGTTAAACTGTACAGTACCCTGTAAAGGATGTGATATCAATGACAGCTTTAGCAACAGAAAAAGTATTCTTTGGTGTTTGGAGTTATCTCAGAGGATGCATTCTCTATCAACATTTTCTTCATAAAACAGAGCAAATATTCAGATCGTCATAGAATCATGGAATGGTTTGAGTTGGAAAGGACCTTAAAAATCATCTAGTTCCAACCCCCCTGCCATGGACAGGGATACCACACACTAGATCAGACTGCTCAGGGCCCTATCCAGCCTGGCCCTGAAGACTTCTACAGATGGGGCATCCACAACTGCTCTGGGCAACCTGTTCCAGTGTCTCACCACCCTCACAGTAAAGAATTTCATTCTAATATCTAACCTGAATCCCTCCTTTCAGTTTAAAACCATTCCCCCTCGTCCTATCACTGCCTGCCCATGTAAAAAATCATTCTCCCACTTTTTTATAAGCCTCCTTTAAATGCTAGAAGGCCTCAATAAGGTGTCTCCAGAGCCTTCTCTTCTCCAGGTTCTCTCAGCCTATCTCCATAGGAGAGGTGCTTCAGTCCTCTGATCATCTCCATGTCCCTCCTCTGGACTTGTTCCATTAGGTCCATGTCTTTCCTGTGCTGAGGACCCCAGAGCTGGATGCAGTACTCCAGGTCTCACAAGGGCAGAGTAAAGGGACAGAATCACCTTCCTTGATCTGCTGGCCACACTTCTTGTGATGCAGACCAAGATACAATAGGCTTTCTGGGCTGCAGGTGCACACCGTTGGCTCATGTTCATCTTCTCATCCATGAGAACTCCCAAGTCCTTCTCTGCAGGGCATCTCTCGATGAGTTCTCTCATCTATACTCATGTCTGGAATTGTCCTGACCCAGGTGCAACACCTTGCACTTAACCTTGTTGAACTTCATAAGGTTCTCATGGGCCCACTTCTCAAGTTTGTCAATGTTCCTCTGGCTGACATGTCTTCCTTCTGTTGTGTCAGCTCAGCTTCGTGTCATCTGCAAACTTGCTGAGGGTGAACTCGATCTCACTGTCTATGTCATTGATGAAGATATTAAAGAAAACTGGTCCCAATACAGACCCCTGAGGGGACACCACTTGTCACCAGCCTCCACCTGAATATAAAGCCATTGACCACAACTCTCTGCCTGCATTCATCCAGCCAATTCCTTGTCCCTGAACATCCCTCAAATCCATCTTTCCAGTTCAGAGAAAAAGATTTTCTGTGAGACCATGTCAAAGGCCTTACAGAAGTCTAAGTAAATGACATCAGCATCATGGGTAGATCATCAGTGGCATTCATTTCCTAGCTGGTATCAAAAAAACCTAGCTTGATTTTAGTTTCTATTCCAAAATTTAAATCATTACACTAAAATATTGTTTAAAAATGGAGGCTGACTCCCTGAAATACTCTCCCAATTTGTCAGTGAATCAATAATTTTTCACTGAGGCAGTTGTGCAACAAAACTTGTGGGGAACACATTATTCAGACATGACTTCTCTAGCTTAATTTTGAGAATTGATATGACAATACAGAAGTTCTCAGCTCAAGATATACTATACCTGCAGCTCCATTAGGCAATTTCCCACTCAAAAAAACAGAAAACAGATACATTTACTGTAATGTGGTTTTGACAATTTCATGTTGTTTATCTATTTATTATTCACCCTATTGTTAATAAGTAATAATCTTTTTCAGAATGTCTCTTGGAATCCACACCTGGCATTTCTTTTTTTTAAACCATTCATATTTTCAAAGATGATTATTCACACTTCAGAGACTAGTTTTATTATTGAATTAAACATGCTGTACTAATTTGCATTAGGCTCATGCAATGTGACCACATTTGTTTTATTTAGGCACTCTTCAACCTGTTACTTTTACATTACGAATTTATTGTTCATTTTAAAAATATCTATATGATAAATTTTTAAACTACATGTAATGCCTGACTGGAAATGGAAACAAAGAAATAACTCACTGCTTTTTCAGTAGTTTGAACTCCTGGCCTTATAAATTAATTCTTTTTTTTTCCTATTATAATGAAATTCTAGAACTTTGTTACATCCTTTGCTGTTTCTTATCTTTACTTTCTGTGGAAATAATTTACTGTTATGACAGCTGCTTTCACTAGATGACAGCTCTTCTTCACTTCCAAAAGAGCTCTGCATATCACCTGCTCATGTTTTCTAAAGCTGATTTCTGACATAGTTTTTTTCATATATATGTTTTCTTATAACTTCCTTGATTTGCAATAATAAACAATTTCAGTGTGTAATTGTTTCCATTCAGATTATCATCAGTTCTAAAGGGATCCCACTATTGGTATTAGCATCATCTGCAGTACTATCGAGCCCATGAGGTACATCACTAGGCACTATGAAATTATGCAATAGGGAAGAATAAAGTACCTTGTATCATCTTGAAGTTGTAGAACTGGTATCACCATAAAGTGCAATAAAGTTCTATGAGCAGTTTGCATATTGCATTCTTCTTACCAAACTGAAACTTGGTATTTCTCAAGAATTCGTTGTGTTAAATATAATGACCAAGATGAAGCTCAATTTCTCCTCTGATATCCCCTGACTTATACCTCAATGCAACTTCATGAGGAGTTTTTCCCTCCTCATCCTTCCTACTGTTTATGAACAGTACGGATGAAAAGGAAATTTAAAAAATAAAGACTCTGCAGCCGTTTTTACAGAAAGACAATTTTTACAGTCTCTCAGTTCCACAGCAAGGCTGACTATTTATCACCATACTGTCTGTAGGGAATGGCATATGCTAGCCATCAGAGAAAATCAGAAGTCATATCCAAACCCAAACGACCATATTTCCACACCTGTGAATTTCTAGTTCTATCATCTCAAGAGGTACCATTTGCTTTTTACCATGGAAAAGCCATCTTCTGACTGACCATTCCAAGATCATAAGTTCAGTAGCAGCAGATTTTCTTACTCTTTTCTCTACCCTGAGCCGCTTTCCTCCTGCACACCTCACTTCGCCTTTAGCAGCACTTCTGAGGCATAGACTGAGCAACGCTGTGAAAAAAAACCAGCATCCCACTCGCTGCCCCCATTTTGCCCTAGGCTACTGGTTTCTTCATGTCTCTTTTTGGATTAGCAAGCCTATTCCAAGCACAGAGGTAACTATGCCCTTAATTAATACTTTCTGAGCTATTTAAGTGGAGTACATGTGTTGATGTGGACATGCAAATAGATACATACTTATCTCAATATGTGTGTACATAAAGGAAACTTATACACATTTTGTGTTCCATAACTGCCCCTTGAATGCCAAAGTATTCTGCATTCTGAAATCGGCTCTACCCCACAACATTCACTGATGACAATTGTTTAGAGGAAGCCTTTTTTTTCTGTCCTCTGTACGGTACATAACTGTACACGAGGGGATGAGTTTTTCGAGATGCTTTGTTAGGCGGTTTCTCTTGCAAAGCTGTATGTAAGTGTTGTCACTCTGGCACTTTAACATCCTAATTCTTTTCTGCTATTCTTTTCTATTCCTTCAGCACAAAACATACCAGAATTTGATGATTAGAGAATCATGAGGACATAATGGAAGAAAACCAAATTACCATGCTCTTTTTAAGTGCTGCTAAATTAATATTATTATGGCTGAATAGTTGCCAACAGGATACTGTTAAAACAGTTTCTCTGAACCTCCCTGAAATCAGTGTCTGTGACTGTAGATATGTTTCCCTGGGATGAAGACATGTTTCCTACCTTCTCTGTTTGTAGATGTGGATTAAATATAATTTGATTTGATTTACCTTGCAGCTCAGCAATGTAAGATGTAATCACCCGCATTTGTAAATGTCTTCCTTTAGGATGTAAATGGAAGGAATTCACCTTTTTCAGAACTTCTTTTTTCTTCCAAATGTGCACATGTTTCCACAGGTTTAATAGGACCCTTTTAAACTTGAACAGACTTCTAGTTTCAAACCTTCAGCCAATATCCTTGACAAGCATCCTCTCAGGCACCAGTGACAACCTGAGCAGGTTAAAGATGACTACTGGGCTTTGTAGATAAAGATCAGGGGAAACAAGGGCTCACAAGGTTTTATCTTTAGTCTTTCTGGTCAAGGGTAAGAGCCCAGAAAGGAGTAGAGGCCTTCAGCTGCCACTGAATGCACAGATACACAGCCTGTGTCATGAGCAAAGATATGTCTTCTTTGGTCACACTGCTACTTTTGATAAAGGAGGACACTTTCCAAAGGT
Source organism: Pseudopipra pipra (assembly GCF_036250125.1). Taxonomy (NCBI): domain Eukaryota; kingdom Metazoa; phylum Chordata; class Aves; order Passeriformes; family Pipridae; genus Pseudopipra; species Pseudopipra pipra. The sequence goes on along the minus strand of NC_087554.1, from coordinate 32,304,687 downwards.
GTTTGTACACTAATGCACAGAGCCTGGGCAACAAAGAAGTCCTGCAAATCCAGGACAGCTGTGGGGCTTCCATATGAGCAGAATCTGGTAGACCTCATGGGACAGTGCACAAATGTGTATACGTAACCTCATGTTACTGCTAGAGACCATGGGTCTATCTTTTGAAGCAGAGATGTTCATGAGGTTGAAGGGAGAGCCTTTCAGGCAATTTGGCTCTGAAAAAGCATACTGAAGACTGCCTAGGACAGGCTGCATAGTGGAAGTGTAAGTGGTGTTTATTCTGTAACAGAAGCAGCAGTTTGAGAAAGTCTCTGTTTTATCTGGTCACTTAAGGAACTGTGTTGGGTTTGCATGGCCAGGTTTTGGTAGTGTGGGGGCTTCAGGGGTGGCTTCTGTGAGAAGTTGCCAGAGCTTCCAGCATTTCCAGCAGAGCCAATGCCAGGCAGCTCTAGAATGGACCCACCCCTGGTCAAGGGCAAGCCAATCAGGAATGATAGTAATGCCTCTGTGGTAACATATTTAAGAAGGAAAAAAAGTTATTGCAGGGATGAAAATTGCAGCCAGACAAGAGCAGAGCGAGAACATGTAAACAGCTCTGCAGACACCAAGGTCAGTGGAGAAGGAGGGACAGGAGGTGCTCCAGGTGCTGGAGCTGAGGCCCCTGCAGCCTGTGGTGCAGACCATGGTGAGGCAGCTGTGCCCCTGCAACCACAGAAGTCCATGGGTGTGCAGAGATCCACCTACTGCCTGTGGAGAAGACCCATACTGGTGGGTGCCTGAAGGAGGCTGTGACCCCGTGGGATGTCCGTGCTGAAGCAGGGTCCTGTCAGGGACCTGCCGACCCATGGAGAGAAGAGCCCATGCTGGAGCAGGTTTCCTGGTAGGACTTGTGACCCTGTGGGGGACCCACACTGGAGCAGCCTGTGCCTGAAGGACTGCACCCTGTGGAAAATGACTCACTTTGCAGCAGTTCATGGAGAACATTTGCCAGTGGGATGGAAGGGTGCTTCTGTGAGCAGTTTCTTCTTTGCACAGTTTGCTACAGTGGACAAAAGTCCTTCAGTGATTTTAATAATGTTTATGTCATAAACCATTTCAGTGTCACACACCACTATGCAGGAAATTCCAGCTCATTGAGGCTGATACTAAAGTTACTATTGCATCAGATATGTAAAAGCAACAGTTTATATGTTGTCTTGTATAAAAGAAAATGGTCTAATAAGAATAGCAGCATGGACAGACTTAAAAAATTAAGCAAATAGAGAAGCGATGGGTTTTCTTGGAAGACAAATGTAGGTACTGATTTAGAATCATCACTGCAGAGGTCTCAAATTTTAAAAAATTGTGAAAATATCAGGAAAGCATTGAAAAGTGGATAAATCTAGCCCTCTAAAATACTTTCAGGAGGAAACTCCAATCTTATTAATCAAATTATAAAGTGCACACTTCACCTGAAAAATATTAGAATAAACAAGAAGCATCACCAATTAAGTGTGGAAACAGCTTTCAGGTAGGTTTGTTATTCTCCTCCATTCTAAAGATCTTTGCATCACAACCTTGGATCAACATCTAGACGGCAAAATCCTATTAATAATTTTCTTCCATAACCTTCACTTCACAAGAAAAAGGACAGGATTGGGTGATGTCCAGACAATCACATCAAACACTGAGGATGAAGAAATTATTCATATGGACAAATTTGTTACATAGATTGTGATTTCTCTTGCATGTACAAATTAGTCTCCACTTTCCTGCCACCAAACATGCAGTTCCTGTCCACATTGATAATAACTGCAAATATTCCGACTCTTTAAAACTCAGATTGTCTTATCCTATATGTTTCTGTTTACCTCCACTACAGCAATTAAGGACTAGACCCTCAAAGATATTCAAGTACCAATACGAAACAGATGGTACATCAGTGTATAAATATTTTTGCAGATTTTATTGTAAATGTAAGCCCACGTGTTTCAAGGACATCTATGCTTCCCACAGTCATCTGACTCCCCACTTTTGGTCTACCAGCACTAATAAGTCATTCAAACATGCCTGTGAGGGAAAAAGAACATGAAGAATTCATTTTTTGGAGCCAGTACAACCCAATGTTTTAATATTGCCTTATTAGTGAGAGAACAGAGATTTGCCCAAATCAGAATTTTCAGAATTTGGCTCAGTCACACAATTGGCACAGGGTATATCTGTATTGGGTTTGCTTGGCAAAGTAAAAGGGATCAGAAATTAGGGAGAGTATATTCTAGGAAAAGATACTGAATTTACACTGAAAGAAAATGCCCAGACCTAGTTGCTAGGTCACAATCCTTATCAAGATGAAAGCATTATCGGTTTTTGGGTGACAAGTTCTTATGAAAACCAGAACCTGCTCAAAGCCTGGAATTTACTATACAAATCCACTGATGGTAATGAAGAGAATAAAACTTTAGTCCAGCTACTTTCATAACTATCAGAAATAAATGGAAACCTCAAAACCCTGAGGCAAAGCTTCAAGGAAGTCACTGCTTTGAGCTTAGCAGAGAAGAGACAAGGAAGAAGCCACCAGAGCTCCTTTAAACAGGAGAAGAACCAGGGAATGAAGATCCCCTTGGCTTTGCTGTTGTCATCAGACCATGCAGAGGTGCACATTCTGTCATTTTTGTCCAAGTTTACTGTTGAAGAGTATCCATAGAAAAGAGGGAATCACACAGTCCACCTTTTGTCACCTCACTATTCCACTCCAACTGCCCAACATGCTCACCTTTCCTTCTTTTCAACAGAATTCTCTCTGCCCTTTTTTTCCCCTGCTTCCACTTTATTCTTATTCACTTTTCCTGTTCCCAAGTCTGCTTTTACCCATAGAAAATTTTAGAAATACCTACATCAATAATTGACACACAGTTCCTTCCAGATCCCTGGAATAAGGTTCTCCCATTGTGCAGACCAGGGATATGCTGGAATACAGCCTCAATTCCCTTCCAGCCCATGCATGGAACTTCATTTCTACAAAAATCTAGTGTAGGCACAGGGAGGAGGACTGGTGGACACAGGATCTGGCCTTGACAGAAGGCTGGAAAATAGGCTGGGTCCGCACTCCCAGATCAGAGAGCTAAAAAGTATTCTTATAACTATACATTTAGACATTATTTAGAAAACAATTATGATAATGTACATCCACCAACTCAATCCACATACTGCCCATCAAGCCTACTACATGCTATCTTCTACATAATGCTATCTGGAGAAAAATATTTCTGGTGAAGGGACAACTAAAGTTATGACACCTGCTCTGTTGCTCCATCTTCAACTGAGCCCATTTTTCAGTTTTGAATTTTCTAAACTGTCCACTAAAAATAAGATTGCAATCCAAGTAATTCACAGGGCTCAACAGCCTGTCATCCTGCCTCCCAGCTTACATTCAAAAGTCAATCAGAGAAAGGAATCCAACTCAGTACATATTTTCATCTATTTCATTTGCATATAGAAATGGGAAGCAAAACAACATATGCAAGATAAGTCTATGATAAGAGAAAAGTTTACTGTTTGAAATACCATGTAAGTTCTGCCATTTTCTTAATTTCTTGGTTTGTCATCACTATCTGAGACAGTTGAAAATGAGCAAGAATGAATTACGCCTTTCTGGAATATGGAAAGTACAAAAAAAAAAGACATTTTTACTATCTTCTATGCAACTTTGCAAACATTCTTGCTTTACTTCAGTTGCCACATTACTTACCGAATTTATGACAGAAAAGAACTCAAAACAACACTTCACGCATTATTCGATGCCTTTTCCCAGTAATACCAAGAGATAATCATAACACTACCATGTGTGTGTCAGCATAATGAATTTTGGCTTGGACTAGAACATAACTTCAGTTAAACAGAGACATGCAAAATGATGAAAAAAAATCATGTGAGCAGCTGACAGAAACTGCTGCCAACCTACAGATCTGTGATAAAATAACAGCTACCACAGTAAAAAAAAAGGAGATATATCTGCTATAAAAAGAGGAATTCAAGTCTAAAAGTGTAAAGCAACAGTGTACTTACAACCTCTGTCCCAAGAAAAATTTGGCATGAGGAATAAAAGGGCATTCCTATATAGGGTTGGGTTTTAACAACAGACCTTGAAAAAATGCATGACACCATTTATACAGATTTAATATTATCACACCAGTAAAACCTGGGCTCGAAGGACAACAAAAGTGGCAGGAGAACGTTCACAACTGAGAGAGATAGTCAGCTCCATACTGACTTGCCAAGACAAGCAGGAGTGTTTAAAAAGTTGCTTCTTTTTAACCTTCTGTCTTGTATAGCAAACCCTGATTTATGTTGACCTTCTGAAAACAAGTGCATGGAAATAAATTCTGGGGCAAAAACCAAAATTTCTTTTCATCTGGATATCCTGAAAATTGGTCTAAGAATCTATGCCAAAATTCTTAATTGCAACAAGCATTTTCAGTTAATTTTGTTTTGTGGCTAAACAAAAACACTGACAACTGAAGACAAACATCAGCAGTCTCCAACAGAGACACTACTGACTTCTCACTGTGAAAAATCTAGACTCTGATTCTTGCAAGCATGTGTATGTATAAACACACACACACAGAGAATTCTGTGAAGAAGCTGGAGGAAAACAACATATTAAATCTGTCATTGCAAACCATGCTAGTTCATTCCTAACCCATTCATGACTAACAGAAGAAAAACAAACCAAATCCTAGGCTGATTACACAACGAGCGTTTCAGCCAGAGGTCTATAATAAGGTGACTTTAAAGGCCAGGCACATAAACTACATTTTCAGAGGAGGATCCTACATAAGGACGCAAATTTTGAAAAGATTGATTCACTTTACAGCTTGCTAGTTTTCCTTGAAATACATAATTAGTACCTCAGAAATAAACATGAATCCAGCTCCCTTTACACAATAAAATTTGAATCTTTCTCAAGAAGAAAAACTCAGTTTAAGAAACATTTATTAGCTTTGTTTAAGTCAGTGGTGACAGAATAAGAGCATGCTTGTGTTAAAGCAGCTACATTTTCTGTCTTCCCTAAATCACAGACTGGAACATCTAAGCTGAAAGTTCAATCTGAGAACCACAAGTCTGTGAACTCTATGGGGGAAACTGACAAGGAGATAAGAAGTGGTCCTAATACTAGCATCTGTTGCTAGTCTGAGCAAAATAACTCAGTCCCATTTCACATTATGACAGGTCTTTGGGGAATAAAAACATGAAGGGTTATTCTAGCTGAGTTAAGAAGGGGACTCAGATAGATGACACTAGAAGCAACTTGAGATGAGGACATCTTATGAGGTAATTTACTATAGTCCAATTCAAATATTAAATTCAGTCTAAAGTTATGAACTTCTTGGCCCTCCCTACTGTACTATATGAATCCTGGTATTCACAATGTCTACATGCTGTGTTAATACTGAAACTGTACATGAAGCATAAGAATTTTTTGTTCCATTTCTAGTTTTATGGATAAATTATTTCAGGCCTCTTATGTAGGGTGTTCATTTTGCCATACAGGACTACAAATTTTATTGTTTTGTTGTTATTGTTATTGTTGACATTTGTATTTACACAGCAATGGGGATTTATGGATCCACAGAAATAACAGACAACCATTTGAGAAAGTTTACATCTACAGTTAGATCTCAGTCCCAATCTGGATATAAATTCACATGTTCCTCAAAATGAGAGATGAGATTCTACCGTTCATGTGAAATGGATGTTAGCTGGGTTTTCCTGACCCCTTTAGGCTTTCCTAACTTCCACAATGTCTGAGTTGCAATACAAAAAATATTTTCAAACTTTGTCATATATGAATTCCTACTAAAGAAAAGAAGGCTCTTGTAATAACTTGTCACCAGACTTTTTTTGGTCATGCTGGGAATTTTAAAGAAAAAAAATTCCCTGGAGAACCTGTGAAAATAAAACAAACAGAAACAAAAATATATTGGAAACTCTCTTACATGATGTTATTTTAAAGACTGATAAGACCTATATTTGAATGGCAGAATCTTCACTGGAAAAGCCTAGAAATAAATGAACACCCCCACCCACAATTTCTCTCACTCTTCTGCTTTGTGGAGGTGCTGGTGAACCACAGCTGCATCAGCATACAGAAATAAAAGTCAGAGTATCAAATTCTGCACGTGGTTTTATCCCATACAGCTGTGCAATACCTTCTACAAATCACAAATTCTTCTGGGTTTTGTTTTCTGTAAGAATGGGACTACTCACTTGTGAAGAGTGTTATGATTCACCCCAATTAGATTCAAATTAGAGAACTATTCCTTTTAATGAGTATAAAAAATTACATTGGAATCACATCACTAAGGGACAATCTGATGTTTATTACATGTACCTGCTAGTCTTGCAATGTGTGAGGGATGCATGTGAATATCAGCACATCTCTAAAAGTTCAGCAGCAAAGTTCCTTCTCCTTGTCAACATTTGTTAATATGATTTTTAATGAATGCAATCTGCTATGTTGGGAAGGTGAACACTAACTGCTGCTGGGAAATAAATTCGAGATGAAAATCTTTCTTGTCACCTCGGCCAGGAAGAGAGATGGAGCTGCTTCTTGGCAGAACTTCCTGAAGAGCACTGCAGGTATTACTCAGTAGTGCTCTGCCTCTGTCTTCTTCAGAAAATGCCTGAAGGAAATATTCCACCAACATAAGAGAGACTCCAAATATTGAAATTCTGACTCCTTTCTCAAACTACTGTTTGAGTTTGAATAACAGCTGTCTGTATTTTGTAATTTTTATCTGAAGGCGTAGAAAGCAAAAGGGAGGAGGTACTGATGTAACACATTTTCTCCCAGATTATTTTTGACAGAAATTCTGCATAGTTAGAGGGTACCATGACATACAAAACATTTTAATTCTGTATTCAGTAGAAAAGTTCTACTATAATTAGAATTATCACAGTTGTAGCCCTTATCATTAACCAGGACACCATTTCTCTTGTGATTTTTTGAAGGATATTGAAAACCTTTTCCAGAAGGTTTCTCATTTAAGGCAGGACTTCTACATAGTCAGATCCATCCTGGCTCTTCTATCTCCTAAATCCAGCTGCTTCATACTGTTATTTAAGTGTTAGATCTAACTAAGCAAAGGGAAAATCCTTCTTCACTGACCCCACTCATTGATTTTTTTTCTCCCACAGTTGGTCAATTAACTGTTTGAGAATAAACAGAACTTTCTTATAAATGCCTAAGAGATTTGTAGAAATAAATTTTTACCAGTACTTTTATACTTTGAAATAAAACTAGTAACTTGGTAAATTACAACACCAGTACTTATTCAGAACTAGAATCATCAGAATTCTTTTCCCCCATAAAAGCACTAATCAAAAAGCATTTTTATCACTTCCTCTCTACCCCTCTAGAATCTTCCTTCCTTAATTTAAAATGTTATTGTTCCCATTCAGCATAGCCTCTACCTTCTTCATTTCCAGGTCTATAAAATGCACATTAAAAGGGCTGTTTACATGGCAAAATGTCCTGAGGCCAGTGGATAAAATACTATTATGAACCCACTCTTACTATGAACTGCCCAGAGCATTGCATTCTCCCTTGTTCATCCCATGAACATTCCTCGCAAAAGTTTTAAAACATTTAAAATACACCTAATGGCTCTGTTAACAGATGTATTCTATCTGACAGGATTTAGCCTTATTGAGTTTACCTACTGGCTGATGCACTTAAGCTTCCTGTTCTGAGCACAGTCTGTGAGGCTACAATGCCTCATTGTTTGGCTCCTTATAGGTGATAATGAAATTGGCATTCAGTTCCCACTCCTGAATGGCTTCCATGAGACTTTGAAAAAGTTGTTTGCTACTCCTGGTATTATATAACCATCTTAGTTTCAGCATGCAAAAAGGCATGCTCTAGTCAAATACCTTATCTCCAGGATTATATTAATAAGTAAACATGAGTCATGATGGGCATCAGATATGTCTGTGTCTATACACGATATTCAGTTAGGACTCTTAAAAATTGAGTTAAGTCTGTTAGTTAAATGGATTGGCAATACATTACCCTATGACTTGGGCACCCCTTCATTTACTACACAAATGCCCCAGTTGCACTTTTGCCTGTACACAAGTTAACATTACATTGGAAAATGAAGAGAGGATCACAAGCAGATTGCATTACCTGATAGAAATCTAGCCTTGTCCAGCTAAGCTTTAAATTAAGATTTTAGAAGTGCATGATCAGTGCCTAATAAACCAGGCTGAAAAAGCACTGAGCTTTCTGACCACAGTCCAGCAAAATACTGAATCATGCTTAACCATAAGGACACAAGTAGTCCCATAGATTTCAGTGGAATTAAGTGGTTTCATGTCTACATCTATCAGTAGCAGAATTCAGCACTTGCAAATGTAGTCACTAAAGGAAGCTCATAAGCACTGAGCAATGGATACAATGACCTTGAGTGTGTATCTACCATAAGAATAGAAAGTAACTACAACATAGTACTCTTTATGTGAGATGTGAGTGGTTTGAAAATAATTGATAGTATTTTCTAAGTGCAGCTCAGTCAGAACTATAATATCCTTGTCTTATTAAGTTAAAATGAGAGAAACAAAGGTTCTGACAACTTAGATTGTACGTACGTATTTCACTGCAAAATTTACAATGTCCTTGACAACTTAACAGATAGAAATTGTGTGTGTGGTCCAGCAAACTGAATTGCAATTATTTCAATGTTCTGGACAATCACACTGATATTTTATTGCTCCTTCTTGTTACATTTATGAACTGGAAGTATTAAGAAATGCAAAGCAGCTCCTATGAACATATTTACCCCCACACAAAAATCTCTGCCAGATATTTCTACAGGTTATGAAATGATTTAAACCTTCAGCAACTTATTTTAATCTATCATGATTGATAGAGTATCTTACCAGGAAAAAAGGCTATAATAGGGCTCTTCTAATCATGAAATATCTGGACCCATGAACAGTTTGTTTATCATCAGGCCTTCTCAAAGGGACTCTATTTTTCCACAGTCTTTCGTAATTTCTTTTATTATTTAACATAAAATTGTTATATGAATTCCATGTATAAACTCATGCCCTTTGTGCTTAAAATGGGATTTTAAGCCTTTAGGACCAACTGAGCATCTCAGAATACCCCAGATATCTACCTCATGTTCAAAGTGCCTGAAAACACTAGCATATCCTTTCTTGGCTTGAAATGTACCTACATGACTATAGTCTTGTGCTACTGGCATTCCTGAAATATTCTGGCCTGGGCAAGGGACATTACTCCCACCTGAGATTTCCAGAAAACCAGTGATTAGACCACCTGGCACCTAAATCCAATAGTTGAACTAAAGGCATGCTGAATGACAGGATTAGGCTTCTTGCAGACACACAGTCATGGTGGTGACTGACTTCACTTTGTTAACTAGCTGGATGAGAAAGCATTTACACGAGATGTGGAAGATTAGGGATCAGATCACTCATATTTGCATACAGGGTCTCGAGTTTGAATTCATGTCTGAATTCAGTCTCAGACTCATCAAGGATGAGACTGGATCAAGGACTCCTACCTTTCAAGCATCTTTTAGGAATCACTCAGGCCAAGTGTCTCTCAGCCTCCTTAGCTAAAGCTCTTCTAATCTGTAAAGTAAAATAACTAGATTTTAGTCAAAGCAGAACTTGGGTCACTCTTCTTGCAGACAAGTCTCCAATATGGCTGAGAAGCCATCCCCTAAGTACATTCAAAGAACATTTTATGCATCAAATGAAAAGAACACCTCCAACAGCACACATTGGGGGGTGGGGGGTGCGTGTGCTGTGTGTTGGCCTGTGGGTTCCCAAGTGCCACAAGCCTTGCCAAGACAAGGGTTGCCCCTGAGAGGCTGCAGTACATGGGCAACTCACACTTGGCCATAGTCAGCCCTGAGAGGCTGCAGTGCACAGGCAAAATACACAAGGGTAGGGGTAGTAATTACAAGAACAGCAGCAGAAGACCAGTAAGAAGCTCAGAGCTTCAGACCAAAATCTGCATGCACACCACCAGCTTCCTGCACCACTCCTCACCTCACTGGAGGAATTTGTATGGGCCAAGTGTAACCCTTACTAAAAATGAGAGAACTTGAGACTAAGAAGTGGGAGGAAAGGTGTTTGCCTGGAGTTGAGCTTGGGAAAAGAAGAAGAAAAGAGTTTATTTGTTTAATTGTTTATGTTCTTTTCTTCTTAATACACAAAATATTGATCAGAAATTTCTGTTAATGGACAATAAATTAAGTACAAATTCTCCAAGTTCATTTTCTTCATGGTGTTCACCTGAGCAAAAAGATCAAAGTCCTCCACAATTGTACATCCAGTCTCAATCTATCTCCATGAAGCATCACCTCACGGAAGGAGACCATGGAAGTAACCACCATTAACACAGAAACACTGATGCATTCATTCCTGTCCATATTTGTGAGTCAAAAAATATTAGACTCAACATACCTCCACAACAAAGATGTGCAAGACATGTAGGCTCACTGAGATGTTTCTTTCAGGGTTTCTACACCACTTGCAATAGGTGGATAAAGCAAGTGGTGTGTTGCCAGAAACATGTGTCAAGCATCCAGGGCTACAATACCTGAACTTGTCTATCTCATCTATATCTCACCTCTTACAGAAAAGACCCTAATATTGAGTGATTTTAACTTTCCTTGGCCTAAAAATTTAATCAGGTTTCTTGCTAAGATTCTCTAATTATGACTTTCTCAGTCAACTTTAACCTTTATTTGGACCTTTATTTTTTCTGCAAAACAAGAATCAGTTATGTTTGCTAGTTTAGTACTGACAATCATGGCCTTGTTTATTTTATACTGCTGTCAGTATCTTTTTAAAAAAAGCAGCATAGCAAAATAAAAAAAAAAAAGTAATTCAGACAAATAGCATTTTTACATTGACAGGAAAGTTTAAAGTCATTGAGGCCAAAGAATTCCCACCAAGAGGTTTTGGCTCCCGAAAGTGACTAACTCCTTTTATGCAAATAAACAGATATCTATCTGTTCTTGCTTCTATACCTCAATAAAATCTGTAAGCAGCTTAAAAGTTTCTGTGCAATATAGCATGAAGCTGTGAAAAGCAACATACCATTTCACTTCTTGTAGTAATTTCAACTGCAGACTTCAGAAGACCAGTTGTATTATAATAAACAAACCATACAAGTCTGATCTGATTGTGCAGACAGTAAGCAGGCACACAGTTCGTCTTAATGTATACTAAAAATTCTTGGCACCCCAATGCAAACAAACTGCAATGAAAAAAATAGCAGCATGAGCAATCCTCCAAATCTTGCTTAAGATCCTCTTCATTGCCCCATGATCAGTCTTCCCTTCTTCTTGTACTGAAATGCATACAATTATTTATGTAGGTCTGAGACAAGGAAGAAAGCAAAACTCTCTCTCACTGAGAATATTTTCAAGCAGTCTTTCAGAAGTTTAATGCAAACACAGTAACATCTCCCTTTGAATAATATTTATTTTGTGCAGATGCAGCTATATACATGCTATGACACATCTGTGATCACTTCTAAGGAACAACTGTATCAAACTTTCATGGTAGCTACATGTTCGGTATTAGAATTCAAGCTTTCATTTTAATGAATAAAACGGCCAGGCAGTCAAAACTGACATAGCTTGAATCTGGTAAGAGCAAACAGAATAAGTTACTAGTAGAAAATTTTCTTTTATAAAGAACTTCTGTTTGATTTAGGGGGTTATTCTAGCAATGTATTTTCCCCTAAGAAATCCACAGCTCTGAATGCCTCTGAAAACTGTTTTAGTGCCAGAAATACTTTTACATTTAAAGTTTAATTATTGCCCTTACTTCTATCTTCTTACGCCAGACAAAACTTTTGGTAGTCAGTGGGAGTTCTGTATATCTAAAGTCACCTCTGCAAAGAAAACACAACCAGTTAAAGATATACTGTCAAGTAGATTTGAAATAGCATTTAAAATGTTTCTGTAATTGGAACTATAAAGAAAATTTTAACTGTCTAAAATACAGTTTCTATAAATGGCAATATGTTTCAAAAATTGTGTTAGCATCTTCTGTGTTAAAAACTTGAGATTTGTCCTTATGGCAATAATTACTTGGCAATTCCAGTTAACACAAAATAGGATTTTTTGCTGTCTGTGTAGCAAACACAGCATTGATGCCTCTGTTTCAGATGTCAATATTCCAGATCTTTCAATCACAACCATTTAACTGATGATTAAGCTGCCACTCTGTCAGGACTCCTCTTTATTTTCCTTCACTTCAAATTCACTTAAAGTACTTTATCAAGTTACAAACCCAATATAATTTCTTTTCTTAACTTTTCTTATGGCCTCATCCAAACTAAATTAGTCTACAATTTTGTCTTCCCTGGATGAAAATTTGGATAGGAGACAAGATTCACTGAAATGTTCTGCATCTGTTCACAGTACATTTGTGTGTAATTTATCATTACATCATAAAACATAGTAGACATTCAGTTTTGAAAACTGAACACTCAGTTATTGGTACAGTAAACGCAGATGGCAAGTGTGTTGCAGATAGTGCTCAAGAGGACTTTCCTGATGCTTTTGCTCCTAAGTAACACTTTTCACCATTAATTAAGTAACATTGGGTATTAATTTTGTTTTTTCCATGGCAATTCCTGGACATATCATACTTACATGTGGAATATATATTTATATAATCATAAATAAATATAGAATATTTTGGATAGTCTTGCATGTGTGAAATTGTCTATTTCTCAGCAATCGTTTGGAGATAGAACTCTGTAAAGGAACATAACAAAAATTCTGGTCTTGTAGCTTTTTAAAATCAATCTTCCTCCAACAACAAATCATGAGGATAACACATACATACATACATACAGTTACAGCAAAATAAACTCAGCAATTTTTAACCATGTTTGGTTTTTATCTTGACTGATACATTTTTCTTGCCACTTCTTTGAGATTCCATTTAGTGAGATATAACCTATTTCTTCTACAATATGCAAGTTACCATCGTCATGAAGAAAATTTACAGTCAAGAAGAGAAAATGACATAATACCACAGGAATAGTTTCGTGTTGACAAGAAAGATGATTTTCCTCCAAAGCAGAACATTGACTTGACTACTTAAAGATGCTTCATAAATAAAACACTTTGCTAAGAAATATCTAAGGTTGCAACACCCAGAAAGTCCCAGAACTCCCAGAAAATCATATTGCTAACACCACACAATGACTAAGCTTTCTAAAAATGGTTTCGAAAGAATGAAGGTCAAAAGGAACAGAAAGAAGACACAAATACACTATGTGGTTTGCCTTTCCTCATCAAACAGTACAGCTATACAGGTCCGTGGCAGATACATGTATTGCACCATATTGGGACAAGTTATACCTACATCATTTTCTCATAGCCTTCCAATATCCTGTCCGACTTGTAATCCTTGCACTATTTGACCTCTCAAGAAATCTCCGTTCTACTCACCAAACACACCCACTCTCACCCCATCTTCTGCATTTTTCTTGATTCTTCTGCCAGGAAACCAAAGCTTTTCCATGACCCAGCAGCTGGATTTAGAAGGGGATCAGTTAAAATCTAGCACTGTTTATAAGGACAAATGATGATCTTTGTACATTCAAAAACAACCCCTTGTAGCCTCTTAACCTTGTCCCAAAGTTGCATTTCTCCTCAGCTAGGTCAACTTAACAAAACATGACCAAGTCATGTCAATGATATTATAAGCCAAGAACACAACAAGAATTTTGAAAAAAACAGAGCTGCAATGACATTTTCAAAATGTTTAAATGTTTATTTTAATCTGGTTGCTGACTAAATTTCCCAGGGAAGTTTAAGACTGAAGTGACATGAGGTGTACAAACCTATTGGAAGTTTGCTTTCTTTCTGATGACATTGGGGATTGTCTGTAAATTCCTGGTATTTGATGAGCCTTGCATTGATAATATCTTAAAAAAATGACTGAAAGAAATCATGGAAGAAGAACAGTCCTGAGCTAAGAGCAGTGTAATGGTCTGAGGAGAAATAGGGTCACTTTTGTAATTTAGCAAACATATAAGGATGTTGTTTTCGTGGATCTTCAATCTTTCCACCCCACAGACTGAGAAAGATGATAGATCGTCCACATCAGATTTTGGGCCCATCATTATTTTGTGTCGCAGTTATGTCAAGTACAGTGAGTTTACAATCTCAGTTGAGACCTCCAGAACATAGTAATACATACAAACAGACAATAAGAAAAAGCTACTAGCATAAGTAAAAATTAAATTTTTGTACTGTGGTAATAATTTAATGAATGAAATTACTAAGACAAACTTCCCTATGTCCTTTTAGGATTGTCAAAGTTTGAATTACTTTCCAAAATAAACATTCCTCACCATTTCACCCTTCTTTAATTCTTCCAGAATTCAGCAAATATTAACTGTTTTGTCTGAAATATTGGATGTTTGCTTCAGGATGATTCAATTATTACCATCTGAGAGATTCTGATGTCTGCAAAGCTTCAATTGAATAAGACCAGTCTAACCTCTGAAAAATATCAATTCCACGATGCTGAAGAGAAGATTGCAATAATACAACAGATCCTCACCGAGGATTCAGTTGATACTGAGCGTGTTCAGTCCCAACAGAGCATTTACCTTTTAGCTGAAGTGCTGCAGAGGCCAGTATACTCTCTTTCAAGCTTTAATTGATTTGCTGTATTTGTTATATTTCCCACACTTGCAGTCAGTTACCACTGGGGGGAGAGGATAAGCAAACCAAAGGCAACTAAATTTTCATATACACTAATCAAATCCTGCCAATCCTAAGAACAATGAGACTTCATATCCCTTCTTCCTCCTAGGTTTAAACCTATTTTCCTAGTTTGTAACAACCTTCTCTGGTATTGTGAAGGAGTGTGCTAAATTTCAGGAATGCCAAGATTTCTCTTTCAGCAGAATATTGTGGGTGCAGGAGTGGAGATGGTGGTAGAGTGTCAAAATGAAAATTTATAACAGAGTTGTGGCACAACTTCAGTTACTGAGTGATTACTGCCATTCCTTAGTAACCCACTTTCCTCCTCAAGCTATGCCGTTAACATTCTGGAGTATTAATTAGTGGCTTTGAGGTCATCTCCAACACTTCAACTATGTCAGGATTCCTCAAAATTTGGAAAGAAACAGCACGAACCTTGTAAGAATCTAGAACCAGATGCAGAAGTAGACCTGTTTTGATACAATCACATCAGGAAAAAAAAAGGTTATATTATTTCCAATCAAAATGTCTAAATTGTTAACAAATACTTCAGCAAAATGTATATTTATCCTACAGGGCAAAGGAGTTAGAGAGGTGTTCTCTCTTGTAAAGAGGCCATATTGTTCTCCACTTCAGTGTGTGATCTTCAGGATCTTCTAAGAATATCCGACAGACAGACAGCATGGAAAGGCAGGGATGAAAGGTCTCCATAAATAATCCTTTGTGCCAACATTGGAAGAGCAATTTCTGTGGCTGCTTCAGCCTTCTGGATCTTAGGGGCTCATGTTCTTCCAAGGATAGTGTATTGGACACGCATTTTGATTTCTAAATTAAATGCTTGGTACGCTCCTGAGAACTTCACAAAGTCACCTTTCCAAGCAGTAACTGAGGGTGCATGCACTCCATGAGGCTGTGACATCTTCAGAGACCACAATTACTTTGAGCCAGTTTTCTAGTAGCTGCTGCCTCCCACAAGTTGATGAGCTCCAGATACTATGGTTCCACGCATTCTGCTTTTCATCCATAAATTGAAGTTCTGCATTTGGTACCCTTGCCAGACGTCCCAGCCTGGTATTATGCATTTGAATGCCTCCCTCTATTTCTAATGTATATGAAAGACTAGTGCCTGATTTTTTAAAGATTTTAGGGATTTTCGTTTGTTTGTTTTTTAATGTGACTGAAAGATCACCTGTTAAATGAATCAGAACAATGAAAGTATAAAAGAAAGGTTTCACCTGCTGTTGTATGGAATTACTGCTTGCCACCAAAGTAACATGATTTTGGGATAACTAATGAATGAGCTGTGATGTGATGTGATAAACAAAGCATTAAGAATGTTAGTATATAAAAAGATTAATGGTAAATTCTGCCTTTCATCTCTCTGACCATGATTTTGAAATTATTTTTAAAAATATTGCATTAAACCTGTAGAAATGTTTTTTCTTCACCCTGAGAAGTACCTTAAAAAGCAAGGGATGAATATCTAAACTATTTTCAGTTACTTTAATAAAAGCAATTACTGTTTTGAAAAAGATAGTTCACCTGTAATTTTCTAACCTACAGGAGTGGATTACCCCCATCTCCCAGTGTTTTCCAGTTGTATGCACAAAGATATATGTGAATTCAAGGGCAGGTCTACACTACACTATAGTGAGCTGGACCTGAATAAATCTATAATTTTTTTATTTTGTTTCTATCCTTTTGGTGTACACACTTTTATCTATGCTCTGTGATAAACCATGTGTTGCTAACATTACTTTTGATCTTCCATTCAGCCTGGAGTGGCTAAAAATGAAACCAAAGTTGAGATATGCAACATGGATTTACAGGAAAAGTATGCGTAAAGGGACTTTATATATACTATTTACCCATTTTTTTAATCAATTACGTAATAAAAGTAATACTTTGTTTTTCTTTCCCAAACTTTAACTAAAATTATTTTAACAGCTCATTTTGTGCAATCTGAAATTCAACGAGGACACTAATCTTCTTGGTTACTTCAAGTCTGAAGTACCCTTTTCAGATGAATAACAAACTGAATTTATTATTAAAATATATATATATATGTGCATGAGAAAGATGACTTCAGCACTTTCTTGAAATTAACATTATTCTACCTGCAATTATTTAAGCAATTTCCCAGGAGATAGCTAAAATATACATGGATATCATTAAAAAAAAAAGCCTTCTCAAAGATAATATTGCTTGTAATCATTCAATTTACTCAGCCACAGCTTATCTGATTTAAGTTGGTGAGATCTGAATATTATTTCAGTCTAGCATAATTTCAGCTGCTGAGTTACATATTATATTTTCTTCTGACAGGTTTAACCCCTTTGATTTCATGACAATTATGTAAAGCAATCTGTTTTGCTACAGCATTGTAAAGCTAAGTTCTAATTTTGCAGAAATTCACAGGAAGAGAACATGAATATTACAAGAGTATAGTATAGCATTAAAATTCTGTAGAATTAAAAAATATTAACTTATTTTAAAAACCAATAACAATCTGGGGCAAATCATTAATTATAATAGGGTCTGGCACTTGTATAAAAAGAAATGGTTGGAAGTATGTACACTGATTTTAAGTATAAAAAGGAAGAACAATTTCGCAGCAGGAAACTACAGATGAGACATTTTTGGGTAATAAACTTATGAAAAAAACCCAGTTGAAATAATCTCCAGATGAGAAGATAAGTTTGCATCTGTCTGGGAATTAAAGGAATAAAAGTCTTGGGCTCTTCTACCTACTACTGAACACTTGCATAGCAGAGATACAACTATACTGGGGTTATCTCCCAGCAAACCACTCTTGATTCAGTAAAACTTGTACAGACAAGCTTTATTTTTAGCACGGACTTGAACCACTCTGTTTTAATGGGAACACTTACATATACTTTTATTAGACTGAATGACAGTTCTCTCCTGAATACAGAATCTGTTCCCTATTAAGACTGAATTTTGAATTACGTGAAGGACATACACTGTTGCTACAAAATAAGTTTACAATCCTCCTCACTCCCTCTATCTTACATTTTGAAATCCCTTAAAAAAGAAAGGTTTCATTGATGAGCTACCAGCTGGCACCATGAGCTTGGAAGGAACTGCTTTCTTAACCACTGATTTGAATCAAATTCTGGCAGGAGGATGCAAGTATCATATATTTTCAACCACATTTCTTCTTTTGTTTTGGTTGATTTGTTTGTTTTTCAGTAGAGGATTTGAAATAAAAATTCTCCTGAACACAGAAAAAAACTGAAACACAGATTATAAAGGAAAAGGATGATGCAGCTCAAAAACCTGACAGGCATTTCAGACTGCACCTAGGTGCTAATTGTAAAAGCAAGGCATAGAGTTTTCCAGAATGAAGAAAGAAAAGCTGCCTCAAGGGGCAAGAACAAACATTTCTCTACTTACGGAATTAGATTATGTACCAGAAAGTTGAAAAGATTTGGAGGAAGACTAGGATTCTCTGCACACTGTTCTGTACCATCAACAGAATTATTTACCATGGAACTGATCCACAAAGGGGTTTAGCATCATTGTCACAATGCTCATCTTTCCATCACCTCAGGGAATTGATAGCTGTGAACAAGGCAGTTCAGTTTGTGTTCCAAGGTGTTGCAGAGTTAAGCAACTAAAAAAGAATTCCACAAAAGCAGTGCATCATTTAGAAGGCAATGTTTTTAAACCCTAAAACAAGAATGTGATTCACAGTTCTTCAAGATTTTTCTGGGAATTTCAAGGGGTTTTTTCTTGGAATTAAAATGCATGGTTGATGGTTTCTCACAAAGCAGAGCTAGAAGATGTTGCAAAGTAGCATGGGAGATTTTTTTTAAATGTTTGCATTTTTGGTGACAAAATTTGGCTTTCCTACAGAACATGATGCATAAACTGCAAAGTTACAGTGATTCTCACAGTCTTGAATGAATTGGTCTGTTTTTAGGGAGAAAAACTGTAAACTGAGCACACTCAAAACAAAAGGGCAGTTGAAAAGATGTGTCCAATAACACACTTTTTACTTTTAAAAATGGAAACCTGTCTAAAGCCCATGAGATTTGAAAAAATCAATGTTGCAGGTAACTTGTCTGAATGTTTGGAAAGGAAAAGTGCTTTAAATAAAAAAATTCTCAGCAATTGCACATGTTCTTTTTAGCATTCTTCTAATCAATTAGTTGCTGTCAATTGCTTTTCACAGAAGGCTGACTCTGGATCAGGAACAAGACTGTAGTGCTCACTTACAATCAGACAGTATTCTTTCTCAGTACATCTGACGTAATTTTTGAAATATGTAATGTTCAGATACCTGATTAGAAGTCTTAGTAGTAACTCTCTCAAATTAAGACTTTAAGGATTATGGCTAGACAGGATATGGAATCATATTGCGAAATAGTCATAGACTCTCACCACTCCTGCGTAGTCTGTGCAAATTCTACTGTGCATAATGGAGGAGTTTGGAAACTTGCAGAAAAAAAAAAATCACTAAACAAGATAAAGCAACTGTGTTATCTCTAGGATGAGACATTGTGCATACCTAGCTTGAGTGGTTGGAGTAATTATGTCCCGCCACTCAACTGTATATTTCCTGCAGCACTTCCTTCTATCACAGACAATGGAATTTGTCAGGATCAAAATCAGGTCACCTTCAGCTATGTTGAGTCTGGCCAGCTTAAGCAAGGAATGACAAATTAACAAAGTAAACTCAGAGAAATCACATATGTCTCTCCTTAATCAGAAAAACAAACATCCTCTTCACAGTTTCTTCATACACTGAGAGTACAGTGATTCAGTAAATGACACATCAGGTAGAATGAAACTTTGGAGTATGTATCAGTACACTAGGGGAAATGGAGACTGTCAGGACAGCTGGGCACATATGATTTGATAACTCTTTTCCCTCAATGCTTCATCTGTATTGTGATATGCAGATAATGTCAGCATATACAAGCAGTACATTTATAGGGATCTTTATTTGGCCAAAACTCTGTACAAGGCACATGCCTGAAAATATACCTACATCATAATATGGCAAAATACCATCTTGGAGAAAGAGAATGGCCTTCATTCTCTGAGTTATTTAATCTTTGATATCTACCCCAAACTCACAACTGCATTTTGATTTAGGATAGTTCTGAGCTATGCCAAGTGTTACTAAGTCAAATTCAGTGAACTGGCAAGAAATATACAAAACAATCCAGCTACAATCCTACAGAAAGACCCACTCTGAGCATATTTTTTAATTGGAGAGGTTAATCCTTATGTCTGTGTTCCTCCCCTCACCTCTTGCAAGTTACTGTTTCTTCCTTGTAGTCTGGAAGCAGAATGAATAAAATTTAGACTAAACAGATTTTCATCAGACTAACCAAAAATATGAACAGGTCTTGCTGGAAATTCTTTGGAGTATTTCATTATCCCAATTACCCCAAATTTACAGCCCTGTAACTAGACATTATTTCTGGCAGGTATTGTCACTATCTGGAGATTTGCATATTGCACGACAAAAGGGATACAATCCAATCATGGAGTAAACATGATCCAAAACTGTTGTTTAAGGCATCATATTTGAAGTAGAAAATTGTGCTGTAATCCTTTGGCATAGAAATCAGCCACCCCAGATTCCCTATTCCCTCCCATCTCTTTCAGCAGCTCTTCCTCCAGCCTCTCCCGTGGTCTGTCATTTCATGTGGCAGAAAAGATAGATTTAGATTAAATCATTCATTTCCACAGGGAAACACTGAAAGGATAAGTAACTGACATATTACAATGAGAACAAAAAGGAGTAAATGTGATAACTTCGTATAAGATACACTTCTACATGAGACTAATAAGGATAAAATGATATTAAATGACTCCTACATAACTTATGTGTAATTTGCAACATCATGTAAGGCTCTACATACAGAGATGGTATGAACACATTTCAGTGAAAGATATCTGAGAAATACAAACAATGTGGAGTCTTAGATTAGAAAACATACTCTTTTTCATGGATTCTCTAAAATAAAGGAAGGTAGGGGTAGTTCTACTGGTTTGTGACAGCTATCTAATATGGAAAACTATCTTAGATGTGAAATACCGCAAAACTGATGGCCTTTCCAGAGGTTGCCTACATATATGTTCAAATAAACACACAAAAATGAGACAAGAGGAAAAAAAAGATGGTAAATGTAAATAGTTATTTATATCCAGACTCTCCAACTCAAGCTGCCTGCACAGAATAGAAAACAATGGCATATTCACAGACACCATACTGGTTTAGAAAGCATTTAAAAGGTGACTGGATATTTAACTTAGTCTCTCATTTTTTGGATTATAGTAATATCCAAATAGATACAATCTACAAACTGTCAATTTCAGCATCAGAAAGTATTATGAGCCTGAGCTTTTGTCAGTGACCCAATGATGTTATGTTCCCCTTTTTTTCCTGACAATGAAGTGAAATAGAAATCATGCTATGTCTGGCCATATGATGTAGATTTCTTCAGATACTAAAGTGTTTTCGAACTGAAATAGAATCAAAACAATTTATGCTCATTTCCACAGGGCAACCTGTGCTCCTTTTACCAAGCCAGGTAAACATTTCCTTGAAATTTTCACACAATAAGAAATGTTTTTATGCTCTGGTGCATGAATTTAAAAGGAAAAAAGGTTTCTTTCCTTTCATACTACACATTGCTTTCTGTCCATTTTCAGGCACCTGGGTCTCCCCATCACACAAAACATGACATGATAAGAACCAACAGTGATTGAAATAAACTGTGGAGATGGGGCAAACTTGTGCTGGTGAATTTTGTTTCATGAGCTGAGGTCTGAGAAAGAAGTATATTAAAATGAGTCACTATAGGAGTGAGCAGTTCAGCTTGTATGTGTGATTCATTGCAAAAGAAGCTGGATGTCTGTATATGCCAAGGCCTCCTTTGAGAAAATAATGTATTTTATGATTTATGTTGTTTCTCTATGTAAGTATTGGGAAATACTTTAATCTCAAACAGATCAGTTTTCCAGACTTTAATTTCTTAATAAAGCATTAATAGGCAAAAATATGCAATTCAGAAAGTTGTCCACCACAGCACTTAACTTGAAACAGGAGTCTAAGATTATCAAGCACTCACATGATTTGAGCAATACTGCTTCTTTTAAAGTGTATCTGAGTTATAGCTCTTGGAAACATCTGTTTACTCAAGTACAGTGTTTGGTAACCTTAGCAATACTTTATTTATTCATTTAATGCCCCACAGGTCAACGCCTCAAACTTGTCAAACTGAGGGTAGTTTCTTAAACTGCAGTTAAGTTCAATAATGAAAAATTGAATTATATTGTTGGGTCTTGAATGGTGCTACATATGTCCAATAATAAAGAACTCCAGTTTCTATAAAGCTGTTAATCTAGCATATTTCAGCCACACTTAATGAAAATACACAACAAAACAAAAAGCCCTTGGAAACAAAATTGATTTGTCTGGTTGACTAACTGATGGATCTAGGAAATTCTTGCCAAACATTCATGTCTTACTGTCTCTTCCAAATTTTAAAAGTTTTTAATCTTTTACGAATTAGTCTATAAAATGACAAAGCACAGATTATGGTGGATACCTCATCAGCAGAATTGTGTTTTGGGAGCCACTATATTTAAAACTGTTGCATGGCACTTTGCCCTTGACCTGTATCACTCAGAAAGCCAAGCATGCACACATGACTGAGAGGCCTGTCAGTAATAGAAACACTGAATAACACCTTAAAGTTGCATGATTGATAAAAGCAGACACCTGAAGCTTCCTTCTTTTTTGAGGCACCTCTTAAAGTGCTTGCACACTGGTAATTACTGAAGTTTTGGTATCTTTCATCCCCAAACTGTGAGAAATTAAAATAGCAGTTTATTGATTTGTTTTGATTTCCTGGTCAGGGAATTGTTCTCCCCTTCCTTGTCATTATTGTCTGACTTTTGCTTTCTTTTAGGACTTTGAAATTTTCTTCTTTGTACAGTAACAGATTCAGAACCTCTTACGGTTTGAAAATTAGCAGTGCAAATGAGGCATTTCCATCTTATTTAAAACAAACTCTGCCAGCACTTACAGAGATCTGCAGAAAGGCTGGCACCTGCGGGGCACCCTTCGGCAGCAGCATCGGTCTGATGGCTGCCCCGTTGTGATTCTGCCACCAGATCAAGGGCTTGGCAAGCAGAGGAGCAGCACAGGCTGGCACAGGGAGGAGAGAGAAGGGGAAGGAGAAGGGTCCAGGGCCCTGGAGGATGGAGTGAGCATGAGGTGCTCTGCCCCCCCTGCCCAAACCACATATCGTTCCTGTCAGCTGACATGATTACTCCATTCTGGACTTACGAGGCAAAGGAGTGGTGAGGGTACTGGCTGGGTGGCTGGCTTAGCACACAGACAGCAGAACAAGCAGAGGTAGATGCCTCTACCATGACAGCAAAAGTCAGGTCACTAACGCCGCCATGCTCCTCGCAGACCTGTGTCCCCTGCACAAGCCCCAGGGGAGCACTTCCAGCAGTCTTCACAGGCTGCAGCCAACAAAGGCTGCTACAGAAGAGACCAACCAGGGAATTAAGGCCTGTGCAGAGGAATGGCTTCCCACTCCAGCTTCTCTTATTGCAGCAGTTCCTCCACTACATTGTCATCTGTGAAAGGTGGGAGGTGTTTCTTGTCCTCCCCTCCCCTACTAGACCAGGAAAAGCAAAGAACTATGCTGCCTGAGAGGTCACAAAAAGGCAGAGCCAGAGAACTGAAAGCTCTCTCATTTCTCAAGAAGACCCTTTATTATGATTTTAGAAGACCCTTTTATTACGACTTAGGATAGAATTAGATGATCTCTCGCAAGAATCTACTCACATTTGGCCAAAATAAAAATACATGGTTCATGTTTCCTGAGTGGGAATGCATAGCTGAGCAGACATGCTTCCCAATACAGCACTCTCTTAGCACTCTGGACACCTTCAACCCTGCAGGACCTGACACTGCAAAGCTGGATTGGCACTAAATGGTGTCTGAATGCAAACTGGTAAGAGAAATCAACATTAAAACTGGGTGAGAAACCCAGGGCAAGAATTTGGAAGTGAGACTAAACTGAGCTGGGTGGTTCAGAGGGAGGCAGTACATGACAAGAACAAATTGGATAGTAGTGACCACACAAGAGCTGGAACCAGAACAGAGACTTGGTGTTTGACTGCAAAATCTATGAAAAGACAATGAAGAGAATGAGGCTGAAATTAAAAAACTGAAAAGCAGAAACTGCATCTGACTAAATGAAAGGAATGGGACTAGACAAGGAGTTGTAGTAGGGGAGAGACAGGACTGCAACAAAGACAGCCAGGAGATGAGCAGCAGAGTTGAAGCTAGCAAAACCCAGACAGAAGAGCAAACATCTTTTCAAGGATGTTCCTGTACAAGGTGCTGACTGGAACCCTGGCCTCTGAATACCACTGTTTCTCTGATTTCTGATCATACTTATAATCAAAAAGCTTGTAAACAATGGTGGTATTGACATGATGGAATATAAAATTTCTCTATTTCCACTGTGTTTTACAAAGAACCTACTTTTGCCCATTCCTGTCAGTGAGGACTATATTCACCTGCAAGAAAAATGAAACCACATGCCATGTTTTTGAATACTGTGCCCAAAATGAGTGGAAGCTTCTAATCTTAATGATTCCACATTTCAATTTCTTTATCTAATAATTCCCTTCTCTCCTCTTATGGAGATATTGTGAAAATCAACGAGGCATTCCAGGACTACAGTTGTGGAGATAAGAAGAAATCCACTATGAAAACAAGCACTCACTATACAGAAGAGAATTTCAATAGCATACATTTTAAAATAACATGAGGCCATCCATCCAATTGCAATGTATGATAAAAATGAAAAATAATCCTCTTGTTAAATAAAGGGCAGTTAGGTTTTACTGTGAATGAAAGCATCTAAAGAACCTCTTTCCCTAGGACTAAAAATAATGTGCATATGCCTGCTCATAAGTAGACTGAAGTTTAATTCTGGCATTCCCTAACTTTTGCAAATATCATACTGCTCCTTTAACATCAGGCATCTTGCATTTGTGTGTGTGTGTTTAGACTTTAGATGGATGAGTGACTGTGCAAGTCCATAATGAACAACACAAAGCTGAAACATTAATCTTTCAAAAGCTCGTGAATAGTGACTTATATTACCCTCAATTTTCCAGAAAAAAAAAAATTATAATCAGAAAGACCAAGTGCAAGTGTTAAGAAAATACATAATTCTAAAAAGGTTATGCTTCTAAGCAAATGCTAACAAAGTGTTTATAACACTTGTAGGAACCAAGTGACATCTATTTGCTAAAACATAAGTGATCTTTAACCACTGGCTCCTATGCTGGACATTCGAAGAATCTGCAGTTTTAGCATGTCATAGTAATTTGCAGTGAGTTACAAAAAAGTAATCTCGAAGACAAGGATTTATTTCCCAAAGAAAATATTAACTATTACTGAAAAATAAAAGTATCTATAGCCAAGAGTTATTTTTTGCTGAAAACAATTCATTCTAAGGAAGTGCAAGCAGATGGGTGTCAAAAAGGATAAATGGAATAGGGTTTTATGTGCACTATAAATGCAACATCTATGAAAGAAATTCTTGCACCTGGTATAAACATCACTCCTACAAAGCAACATTTTTGTTTAAGAATGTCCTATGAAAGCCATTGAGCCAGAACAGTATATGTAGTTTTCTAGGTGTATCTGTATAGTGCCCTATGATGTTGATATAATATTGGTTTTGAGTTGATCTGCATTTTTTATTTATAGTGTGTTTGTTTAACAACTTCACCTCCAAAATGGCACATTCAACCCAAAAGCTTTTGACTACATTGGAGTTAAATACATATTCTATAAAATTTGTAACAAAAGTCTGGTATGAACTCTTGTTAGAGGGATAGTCCTACAAGGACTGTAATAACCATCTACAAGTGAAGGAGTTGAAGCACACACCTGCAAGGAGGGAGTAAAGAAGGTTATTCCACATTCTGCACCCTCATTTTTAAATAGCCTCATTAAAAAAGAAATACAATTGAGCCCTTATTCTCTGTAAAACAGTTACTGTAGGTGCCTGGTTGAGGGCTGGGTCCCAAAGCTGCCATTCCAGTTGCACCACAGCCATTCCTCAGCCTGGCAGCCTGTAGCTCATTGATGTAGACCTTACCATACCCTCACTCTAACCTCCTGTCCCAGCTTGGGCTATCCCTTCCTCCAGGGAAGTACCCTATATCAGGGACTGGATCTCCCTCTGCTGTGCCACTCCTGGCTAAGGCAATGGAACGGACCTGGCTAACAGGTCCTGCTTCCCCCACAGAGATGCCCTGTGGCTCCCAGCTCCCCAGTGCATGGGGAACAGCACCCTGAGAGGTACCATATAACCACTGAATTAAGTGAAATGCCAAGCAAGACAGATTTTTTTCAGTGAAAGTCAATTTTGGTTCTAAATAAAAAGAAATAGCCTTTTAAAAATGCTTTGTAGAAATTGTAATTTCAGACCTCAGGCTCCCTTTCCCCTTTACGGGCCTGTTTGTTCTGTGCCTGCGATGCAAGCACTATAAGGGGTCTCTTCCTACTGTATGAACACCAGTTTGTCATAGGAAAAAATAGTTACAATCCATCGTGAGAGATGCAGCTTCATAGGGAATTCTGGCTTAACAGAGAAAAATGAGGAGATGTACCCTTAGACCTTGACTAGAATTTTCTCATCTTATGTAAATTTTGCATTTTTAGATGAATGATAACCAATTGGTGATCACGTAATCTGAATTCTGGGATAGCTTTCCAACTCTTTAAAGGATTCAAATGCCTTAAACCCCCTTTTCTTCTAGTCTTGAAATAATTTAGGCTTAGTATGTTAATCCAGAGCAGGCAGAGCTTTTCTGGTTAGCTGGTCTGAAGAGGCACTGCATCTCCAATGACAGTGAAAGCTCTAGGAGACAGAATAACAAAAAAATTCTTAAAAAGCAAGAAAAAATAATCAACTGAAGAAAGCAAGAAATTGCCTACAGCAACCTAAGATCACCTAAAGACTGCTGCCACTCTTCCCATGTACAGAAGTTTTAGCTAACAAACAAGTACACTGGAGAAGAGTTTTGAAGGTGCAAAAGTTGCAGAAGAGTGGTGAGTGATAACCTGATAACTACGGAGAAGGCACTTTGCAGGAAGCAGATGAATTTCCAGGTTTCTGAAAGTCAAGTAAGACCTATCTGGAGGTTTTTCAGAACTTAAACCTGGGTTACTTGAAATAGCTGTGTCCATGCACTTACTTCTGAAATCACAGGACTCACCAGCCTTTGGTTCACCCCAAGAGAATTCCTTCAGGCTTCAATGAATAGGAGATTTGTACTCATGCAATTGAAAGGTAAAGCAGGACCTTTGACTTATCACAAAAATGCAGCTGTTTTTCAAATGTTATGTGTCTGTATTTGCATGCTGAAAAATTCTGAGCAATAACAGGTTAAGATTTTAAACATTGAACTTTTACATTGAAATAGCCAACACACCTAATTACTGATAATAAATAGCAAGAAACCTGTAGCAATAATACAATCTCAGTTATCAGTGATGATGATGGTAGTAGGAACAATAATAATCCCCTGCCCACATTTTGTTCCTCACATTTTTATGTTTTATTTTTGTGTTTTTGTCAGGAGAGTGTTTAGGGAACTTTTCCCTTCTGTATGTCAGCCTGAAAAAGTAAGGGTAAAAGGAAAAGTGGAAAAATGCTGGAATTGCTTATGGCTTTTGTGAGATCATGTTTGCATTCCTAGAAATCTCAACATCACCACAAAGTCTAACTCTTTAGCAAAGCCTTCCCTCAAAATTGCACAAAAATAGACCAGGCATTTTTAAAAAGTGTAAAAGGATCACCATATGCCTTTGAAAATACTGAAGCAATTGAACAGGCTGCCTGGGAAAGTGGTGGAGTAAGCATTCTGGAAGCGTTAAAAAAAATGTGTGGATATGGCTCTTGAGGAGATGGTTTAATGGTGAACAGGGTGAAGGTGCTAGGCTGATGGTTGGACTTGATGCTCTTAAAGGTCTTTTCCAACCTTAACAATTCTATGATTCTATGAAATCAAATTAAAGAGAGGTATGTGAATCAAATTAAAGCAAAGTAAGACTGAAGTGTTAGCAAGTCTGCATAGATGGTCTACAATCTCAGACGTGGTTTCTGCAGAGCAGCAAAAGGGTGTTCCACAAGCCCCACTTGTAATGACTCAAGGGTCAGGTAACCCCTGGGTATACACTAGCCTGAGCACCACTTTGCTTCACTACAGTATTATTGTATTATTTGCTTCTTTTCACTGTATGCCACACAATGCCTGTTTCTCTCTATCACCTAGTGAGAAAACGTAGATTATCAGAGAAGCAAGATAATGATAGTCTGATTCTCCACAGCAGCATCATGTTTCATTCAACACAGCAGCTGCATTAAAAAGGGGCTGACAAAGTGGGCACAGCTAAATTTTTTCCAAGTTAGTGAACAAGCTGAGTATCCCCAAAGATAGATAGATCCATCTACTGTGATGTAGCAGATGCTGGTTAACACAGCAGAGCAGTCTGCTATTGTTTTTTTTCATTTTCTCAGAGTCAAATAAAACTCAGTCTTACTTCTACCAAATCATCACATTTCCTGGGTATTATTTTGAATCTGAGACTCAATCAAATCTAAACAATGAGAAATAAAAAAGTGCTCTCTTTTTTTTCTTCCAAGTTTTGCACATTTTCCACATGAAAACATAAGCAGACATGATTGTAAGAAAATAACACCAAAAAACCTCAGATACTTTCAAAAATTTTATTATCATTTCTGATATTAAACAACAAAGCAAAGGCCTTCTTAAGCTATCATACTCTTCACACAAAACACTGTTCCAGTTATCTAATTGAAGAAGCCATCTGAATATTTTACCAGATAGCAAAGTGCCCCAATCCTCTCCCTTTACTGACTATCTTTCTGGTTTGAAAGCTCAAGAATTTTTCTGAAACTGCTAAGATTTGCTTGCATTTGTAAGTGAAAAACAAATGGCACTTGTCTGGTGCTATCCTGATGTAACTGTGGTTAGATTTTTACTTTAGCAATCTGGTGGCACTTAGTATTCCTATTCCTGTTTCCAAATGTAGGTTCATGGAACTAATCCATTTCCAATTTCATTCACTGAAGCCCCACCAAGAATCATGCAGGTTGGAACTTTCAGTGTTGTTTATATTATTCAGTTCAAAACCCACAGCTTTCCATGGTGCAAGTCAGAAAAACATACTGAAAAAACATTTTGCAAATCAAGTTTATTGACAATTCAAATTTTCTGTTAGTCAAAAAGTTTGAGTCTTTTCTAGATATGCTGATAATGTTACAGCAGTTTAACAT
Source organism: Pseudopipra pipra (assembly GCF_036250125.1). Lineage (NCBI taxonomy): Eukaryota > Metazoa > Chordata > Aves > Passeriformes > Pipridae > Pseudopipra > Pseudopipra pipra. The sequence continues at coordinate 32,275,538 of NC_087554.1, read as the reverse complement.
CTGGCTGCTGGCTATGACAATCAACATTTTAAATGTACATTTTGAAATCGTAAACCCTATATTGCTGCACATTAACCAGATCCACAAGTGAACTAGTACTAGGTATAGCACAAATAAAAAAAGCCATGTCACAAACTGCACTTAGCACATGGCTTCATCCATTTTGCCTGCTTTCTGCCAAGAAATCCATTTTCTTCCAGACTACTGACATTCCACTCCTCTGAGCAATTCTAAACTACCATTGTTTTCCAAACATCAGCATGCCACAAAAATGCTTTCTACTTTCCCCCTAAATACAAAATTTCTCTCAGAAAATAACTCTGGCCTGATGCTGACACTGAGCAATATTTAGTCTTGCAGATCTAGAGAGCTATGATGCCATTTCATGATCGCAGAAACAGGAGGTTTAGACTATGAAAAAACCCGAAGCCATTGGATATCAAGTATTTTTTTAGTAGAAAATTTATTTATTGTTTTTTATTTTATTTAACTCATTTGCCAATCTGTTTTTGTTTTGTTTCCATTTCTCAAAGACAGATAGTCTAAAAAGGAGATTTTGATGGATTTTTAAAAGTGTAAATATTCTAGTCTCTTAAAACTGGAGAATCTTCCAGGTGTCCTTGAGTTTACTTACATACTCCTTATTTAAGTACAGTGAAGGCATGCCTATTCTGACTCAGCTTTTCATTACTCTGAAATGACTTATTACTTTCAGCAAAGCACAGTGTTCTCTTTATTTTGATACTCCTCATTTTGCAAAAAAAAAAAAATCTAATTTTTTGGTGATGCATTATATAGTAATAATACTTTTTATAATCTCCATAAGCCTTTCTTCCTATCCATACTCAGGGTCCTTTAGACCTCTATTAGACCACTAAAGTGATACAAAGGTGTTCAAGTGTAAATGACAATAAGGACCTGTTTTTCCAACCTAAGAAGAAAACAGAGTTTTCTGTTAGGTTTCAGTTCCATTAGAAAATTATGACAATGATATAGCCATTATTTTTATAAAGGGAAAAAGGAAGACTGAGGGAACTATAAGCTGGTCAGCCTCACCTTGGTGCCCAGCCAGATCATGCAGCAAATCCTCCTGGAATTATGTAAAGGTACATGGACAATAAGGAAGTGATTGATGACAGCCAACGTGGCATCATAGCTTCAGTAAGGGAAAATCATGCCTGACAAATCTTGTGGCCTTCTAAGATGGTGCTACAGCACTGACAGATAAGGGAAGAGTGACTGATGTCATCTACCTGGACTTGTGCAAAGCATTTGACACTGTCCCTCATGACATCTTTGTCTTCGAGAAACCTGGTCTAGTGGAAGGTGTCCTGCCCACGGCAGCAGGTTTGGAATTAGATGATCTTTAAGGTCCCTTCCAATCCAAACCATTCTATGATTCTATGACTTGAAATGAAAACAAATTGTTCTTGGTTTCACTGGGGCTATTTTTCATCCAGGAGTTGCAGCCCATTAGAAAACAAACCTTTATATTATAAGCCTTTTCCACAATCTGATCTAACAGAGGATCCAGTAACTACTCATGAGGTTTTTTTCTACTGAATTATTTAATGAATTTGCATTTCCTTGCCTAAAACCCTCTGGTTCAATAACTGGTTCTACACTAACTCAGTCTTGTTGAAAACATTATTGTCATCTAATTTAGGCATATATAGAAAAAAATATACAGTAAATATACTTATCTAGATGAAGAATAAAATAGATACACAGTCTATCACACTTTTTTAAAATCTGTAACTCAGGCATAAATCTGGGAAGATTTGATATCTTGTAGAAACAAGATATAATTATGAAATTAATATCTGCCCATTTTACTACACCTGTAAATGCAAAATTGCAGATTATGGCACATAGGAAGAACACCTAGGATAAATGAATATGTTTTAAAGCATTTTTACATTACCTGGATGCAGAAAGAGCTCTACGACAGAACATCATGAGAAAAAGAGAAAGATTAAGGACCATGAGAAATAAACAAATGGATTTTGCCTTGCAGGTATGGTACAATCTTCTGTAAAACAATTAAGAAGGGAACAGCAAATACCTTGCAGGATTGCTACTTGTATATATAGATACCTTCAAAAAATTCAAGGAATCTATTAGGTTTTTTTGTTCTGATTGTCAAAAACATACTCAGGTTTGGAGTAATGGACAGAATGATAGCTCAATATCAGGAATTTTGCAACAATAAATTCCCTAGGCAAAATAGCCTAAGGTAAAGCAAAGTACTTCTAATTAAATACCTTGCCCTGAGAAACACACGCAAAACTCAGCAATGTTAGACTTTCAGTTTGCTCAGTCTAATGAAAATTGGAAAATAATTATGGGAACATAATAAGAATTATTTATTATCACAGCCAGGCTAACATTTATTTCTTCCAACATTTCAAAAATAAAAAAATAATCATTTCAATAACAGTATAAAGAGGTAACTTTCTTTCAAAATACACCATCAATCCAACCAAACATATTAAAAAGGGCCATGATTTATTAGAAACGCGCACTGATGGTAGAATGACCCTCAGAAATGGTTAGTTCAGCACAGCAAAGTGTAGAAGTAAAACAATGTGAGGATATTCATTGGCCCACGAAGAAGAAAAGTAGATATAAAATTGTCTAAAAATGTCACACTGCATAGGAGGTAGTGCAAGAAGGGGGAAAATGAGCTAGGAGGAATGTTCTTAATACACAGAAATTAAAACAATGAGAAAGTTTTTGCTGATGTTTCTTACAAAGATCACTCTGAAAAGCAACCTGAACATCAGTCAAATCAAACACACACAAATTTTAAAAAATCAACATCAGAAAGATAAGTATTTAATATTGACCTATGGGATAGATTGACTTCTCTTTAATTGCTACAGGATAAGCACTTACACCTCTGGTTTCAGGGCTCAACAAAATGTGGACTTCACAGAACTTGAGAGAAGGCCCAAAGAGCCTGACTTTTCAGAGTTCAGGAGTTATCCTCCCAACGAAAATTAGCAGGGGAAGGAGGAGTCTAATTCCTTCCTAATAAAGTCCTGTCTTTTTCACACAGAGTGACTTGTTAAAAGGGGTGAAAGAGCTACCGTTCTGTAAATTAATTAGGTGTTTTAAATACCAAAAAATTGTAAAACACACAGACTAATAAAAATATAATTAAAGATAAGCCCTTCTCCAGTATTAGTGTACAAAAACAAACACGCACTTAAGAGCAAAGTACCCTCAAGAGATTTAAGAAATATCAATATAAAATAATGGATTAGATCCTGAAGATCCTATTCAGTTTGTCCTGAGGGAAAACTTTGAAAAATTTAAATTAGAAAGTCTTTAAAATCCAACAGAGAGTTTAAGTAATATGATTAAATCCTGGCAGCAGAGTGAAGCATTATTTGACAAAGTTTTCATTTCAGAACAAGATGGAGTCCAAAAAGTGGAAACAGAAAAGATTCTCTATTTTGTTCAAAATTGCTTTTCATAGTTTCTGATTTGCTCCCCTTTAGTAAGGACATAGACTTGCCTGAATTTTACAGATGAGAAATTGAGGCATACGGAGGAAAAGCAAAACAAACAAAAAAACTCCCACAGTTTTTTAGCACTAGTTAGATATTAAAACCTCAGGCTGGCATGTAAATAATATTAAAATCTGGCTCTATATGACTTACTGTTAAAAGGTTGTGAACCTTATAAGCACAGGACCATACTTGCTTCCATGGCCTCATCTCCAAGAAGAACAAAGAGGAAGCAACAGATAGTGACAGATAAAGGGATAAAGTGAGATAAAGAGCAGACTTAACCTTTCTTTTTTATTATTTTTGGTTGCCTTTGTTTTGCAATCAGGTGTAACGTGGAACACCTGGAGTGCTCCTCTTCTCCTTTTATACACATCAGTGTAGAAGATATCCTGATGACTCCAGTGCTGGATTGTTAGATAGATAACCACTGGAGTAGCCAAATTAAGGCATGAGTAGTTATGCTGCACATTAATGCACTTGAAACCCATCTAATACTGGTAAAACTTCTGGGAACATCCCTTCAGCAAAACAAGTGGCTTTAAAATTTTCAATAAATTTGTTTAGTAAAAGTTTCAGCATTTCTCATGTTCAACATTTTTTGTACATGAGCCAGCAATGCATCCTTGCAGTGAAGAATGCAACAGCCTCCTGGGCTGCATTTGGAACAGCATCTCCAGCAGGCTGAAGGAGGTGATCCTCCCCTGTAACCAGAACTGGTGAGACCACTTCAGGAGTGCTGAGTCCAGTATAAGAGGGACATGAAACAAGTCCAGCAAAGGGCCACAAATATCTCTAAGACCTTAAAGAATCTCTCATATGGCATCTCATCATACACGGAGTGGTTGAGAGTGCTGGGACTGTTCAGTCTGGAAAACAGCAAACTTAGGAGAGAATCCTATCACAGTGTGTACAAATATCTGATGGTGGTAGTAAAGGTGACAGAGCCATAGTGAAAGGATTTGAATGGCCACAAACTGAGACCTCTGTCCTTGAAAATATTAAGATGAAAAGAGACACAATCCTGAGCAACTTTCACTAGTTGACCTTGATCTCAGCAGAAGGGTTTGGACTAGATGATCTCCAAAAGTCCATTCCAAAACCAGCTATTCAAAGAAAACAGCAGCAGGAAGGCAGACAGACCAGTATGGGCATGTAATGTCCTGGTCAGTTTTTTCACTGAAAATTATTATCCTATATGAAATTAATATTTAATCTCTAATTTACATCCTAAACCAGGCCAGACAGCCCAAATTTAAAGAATCACTGTTTGGGGAAGAGGATCTTTCCTCTGTGAATGGGAGCTAGGTAAGGGGGAAACCTAGATAAAAACTAATCAAGAAAGATGCATGTGTTTCTTCCCTGCAAATATGACTCAACTTTATACTAATGTAAGCTAGGTAAGAGAAGTCGTGCTGCAAAATTTCACTTGAGCTGGGCTGCACAATGGTGTTAGTGCTGGTAAACTGTTCTAATGCGAACTTACAGCCCAAGCAGCTTTGTTTCCAAATGGCTAGCCTGTTCCTACTAGATGCAGACTCTTGAGTGGTTGCATAAGGACAAAACTAATGCTAGAAGAAATCTTTGGGTCATAACCACAGTCAACTCCACAGTGAGGGTATCCTTGGATAAAAAATAGCTTATATTGATGCCAATTGTAATTTCAATATATGAGTACTAGATGTAGCAATTCTATATGAAGAATATTTTACTCTTAAAAGCATTCCCACACCACAGTCTGCAACAACTGACATAAGTTTTCATGGGTCAGCTCTATAAACTGTTTAGAGAACATACCCAGCTGGAGAAAACTGGCAAAAGCCAGGTTTAGCTAATACTGGAGCCAAATTCTCTGCATTGAATGTGTTACTTTTGATCAGAAGCTAATGAAGTCAGCACCAGTACACACTAAAGTTTTTCAGACACAAAGAGGTATTATGCTCTTAAACATAAATGTATTTGTGACACTGAAAATGTCATCTAGTGCACTTCCACTTTTTTCCCCCATAATTGTCCACTTTTCTTTCTCCTTTCTGCAGTGCAAGGGTCCCATGGAAAAATTCAATAGAACTGAATAGAAAATAACACAGTGTTTGGTGGTATATTATCATATATAAGAATCACATCATTATAGAGTACTTAAATGGTGTAGAAAATTGCTAGTGAAGACATTTCAAATAATAATGGATATATATAAATAGAGACCTCATTAGCTTGTAGAATCACTGAAGCTAACTCTTATTCCTTCTGTTGATTGTATGTGAACTACTTTGCATTAGTCATAACACCTTTACCCCAAAATATCAAAAGCTCTAAAAAATAAAAATAAGACCTTAAGCAAAAAGCAAAGCTCTAACTTTTATGTCAAATTCAATTCTGTCTGTCTAATGATACATTTGCATACTTCTGACCAGCATGAACAGAGCAAAGTTGCTCTGATTCAATCAACCTTATCTTGGAATTACTTAGATTTTGTTAGTTTTAGTCAGATCTCACAATACTTTCTAAATTTTTAGAGTTTATTTTTATTTAAAGAAAAAGCAAACTACTTTTTATTTTGTCTAGCCAATATTGTCTATAGCTAAAAGCCTCTGCAGAAATAACTGCAGTTGTTAGGGATTGAGTCTGAAATTGTCCTTGTGTAGCAGTTCTTACATTTGTTTTTTTGCTGGAATTGAGATAAAGAAATGAAGATAAAGCAGATTTATGCAGCAATTCCCAAGATGTTTAAGCTGGGCATTCTATCACCTACTGCATAGACTTGAAGCAAATGAGCTCAGCTCCTCAGGAAGAGTTGCCAAGTGAACAAAAAGGCTTTGTGCAATTTTCTAAATAAAAAAATCAAAGCCACATAGCTAGTTTCAGTAATTTGCAGAACTACTAGGATGCTGTAGCCTGGTGTGTTTCAAAGTGGTTTTGTGGGGAAATTGCATTGATTTAATCTCAGATTTGATATGATTTGAAGAAGATTTTTGACTCTGAGAAATAAACACAATACCACCTACTAAGCATGGTTTCACTTTCTCAGGACTGCCTGCTTTTGCAGCATGAAGGCTCTGAGCCGAGCCTTGACATTCTCAATGCTGCTTTGAGTGGAAGCTTTGAAAAACTTGCAGCTACCTCAACAGGTGTTCCACAAACCTTGCCAGGGTCAAGCCAACGAAGATAAAACAATCATGCAAATGTATTACAAAGCAATGTACTGCAAGAACTGTATTAACACAGGTTTAGGAATTCTATTAGTCCAGGAAGCTGCACATCCAGCCATAAAGGGGCTGCATGTATGGCATGCTCTATTTTCATCTTTGCAAATTCATGGACCCTTCTTGTGAAAATTCTGGTTTTATCAAAACCTTATTTTTTAATGAAAATAGAATACTTGGGATGAATATCAGAGCACTATCTGATAGAAATACTAGGTGATTATGTGAGGGAAAAATAATCTTTGACACAATAATCTCACAGATATCAAACCACTTGCACAAAATTTAAAAGAACAGCTTATTCATCTTCTCCTTTAAAATCACCATTATTAGATGATGGTGTATCTGGACTCTGGAGTTCCCAAACTCTGATGAATTTAGAGCATAGTAAGCAAAAAAATGGTGATATAGCCAGGGCTCTACTGACTGGACTAACTCAGAGGTAGAGGACTCTGATGATACCACTAACAACAACTTTAAGATCTTCTTGTGTTAGTCCAAATTGTCTTATTGTGGTTTTGAAAAGACTCACCCAAGAATAAATGTTGCCTAGCTGTCTACTTATACAAATAGATTTTTTTTTTAATTTGGTAATTCTCCATTTCTCTTCATAATTTTAGTTGTTTTATGTATTACAGGGAAAATCAGGCCATTCGTGTCTTATACACAGGAAAAAGTACCAAATTTTAGATTCCTACTTTGGGACAAGGTTTTTCATAATCCCCTTGTAATTTAAAATTCTAGTTAAGAATGAAAGCAATAAACAGAAAAGAACCAACACCTAAAAAATTCTTATATACAAGACAAGCAACAGAACTACAGTGAAGTGCAAGGATATACACAAATAAATCATAAGGACCCTTTAAAGAATATACATCATTCAAGAATTTTGCATTTTCTGAGCTAGAAATAGCTCTATAGATACAGATGCATTTCTTTTCAAAACAGTCAAAGACACCTCCCCCTTCCTTTAGTAAAAGTTGGATTAGGCTCTTAATCAGGAGCTCAGAGACATACTAAAAATATCAGTGTGATTTGGTAGAAAAAAATAAAAAGTATTTTTTATTGTGAAATGTTCCTTTGGACTTATAAAAGGAAAATTCTTGCTTTTTGATTTTTCTAAAAGAATAAGCCCCAGACATTTGGAAAGTATCTGTTCTGAGTCACAGGCACAGGAGTTTGCAAAGTACCCCTTTATGCAATCAAAGACACTTGCCATTGCAGTGTTACGTACACGTCAGTACATCAGATGCACTTTTTTGGTTGTTCCACAGGCACTCTGAGATCAGACACGGTCTTGGCAAACTTTCCAAATTATGCCTCAGCCTGACCTGACACTTCAGCCTCATAAAGCTGGAGCTCCTAAACACTTCCATGTCACCGAGCAGGGATCTCAGCACAGAGGCACAAACACATCAAGGAATCCTTTAACTGCTGAGTTATGAGTAGACTCCCTTCACCCCAGTGAAGAGTCCAGAGAGAGGGAAACATATTTGCTGTGTTAGCTTTAGAAGTCATACACTGTTTGCAGAAGGGGTTATCTTGTGTCCACACTCTCTAATTTAAGCTAATGTTTGTTTACAGAGACTGTAAAGCAGGAAAGCTGGAGAGCAGGAATGTTTCACAGTATTACTTGTGGTCTCCTTTATAAAGGGGTCTTTGAGACAACCTTTAGGGGTGCAGAGGGAGAAGTCACCTGTAACAGCCACATCAGGAGATGCCTATTTCCAGGAAAAAGTCTGACTCGTTTTGCAGGGTCTGAGCCATCATTTAGATGTATATTTTGCTTTCAGTGCTTTCACAGAAAGAAAATAAACCATGAAGTGTATTATAGCTCAGTTCAATCATTTTTACAGCTGCTGAGCGCAATAACCAAATTCAAATACTCTAAGCCTTATACTCTAAGTCACTGGTTCAGTGACTCTCAACTAATTTTCTTTGCCTGCTACTAATCACCCGAGGTGCTGTCTGGATTTTTTGCCCATATTTTCAAAGAAAAATATCCCTCAAAAAGTCTTGAGTAAGAAAATGGTAATACTTAATTCAAATGTTACTGGCATAAATGACTTCTTGACCACAAAAAATAGAACCCTCTGTCTGCAATGTGATTTTCTATTTCTACTTCTCTAAATTGTTTTAAATTGCTCCTTCCAAAAGCTGAATTGTATTTACCAGTAGCCATTTACACTGATTTTTATTAAGTTCTCATGAACATTGCAAACTCCCAAAGCATAAGACTGCTCAGACTCCCCTGAAGAAACCTTTGGATCAGTCTAAATTATACATAAAAATATATGTTGAGTTCCTCAGATACTTATTATTTTATTACTGTTAGCCTCCCTTCTTGATCGAGAAATTAGAAAAATGTGTTAAAAAAAATCAAAATCAATAGTAGCTAGTCAAGAATATTAAACCAGATTGCCACTATAGTAACAGGAAACAAAAATATTTTTTGGGTGGGGAGAACGCATTTTTGTGACTCTGGTCTGCTTTCAGTTTCTGACGTATTTTCTGAGTGTTCAGCAAATCTGCAGTATGTACAGCCCATTCAGTTTGTCATCTGGAAAAGTTAATTAGGAAATGCTGCTTGTCTTGATTTATCAGTACTCCTTTTGCCCTTAAGTACAGTCAGGAATACAGGCCCAGTCATGCACTGGTTGCACTGGGGCATGATGGAGCAACACGTATATGGTCACTTGTCTTGCAACTGTATAAATCATACTTGAAAGCCCTTGAAAGTGAGTAAAGACTACCATTTCTTTAGGCATGTGTTTGAATCAAGGCTTGGGACTATCCTTTTCATAAAATGTCAATTGACACCATTTTGTCCTGCAATTCTTTATCTGATCAGAGTGCTTTAGTGTGTAGACACTATGCTTCTCATTGTACACTTTATTATTCAATTAGGCATAAACTTATAAAAAGAGCAGGGAGTCTCAGCACTATTCTAGCAATAGTATTATTAGCTGCTAACTGCTATTTGGCTATCTGAAATTTTTCTATGTTAGCTTTGCTGGCTGGTTCATGAAATATTATATGCACTTTTTTAATTATTATTTGAATTATTTAGAGTAAATTTCTCTGCGTAATAAGAAAAAGTTAGGTTACAGTCTGTTGCATGTAGTAATAATGAAACAAGGGCTCTTTATTTTTAGTTCTCCTTGTCCATGAACATTGGGAAAGCACTCTTGTGTATAAAAAATATTGCTGTGAAAATAATACTACCTGACCGGCCTCAAAGTTATTGTACCATTTCCAAAAACATGAAGGAATAGATTTTTTTTTTAAAGTGGTAAGGAAAGACTGCTTTAAATTTGATTTTACTTAGGCTAATTTTACAACAAAGCTAGGAAAACATTTCAATAAAGTCCCTCTAAAAAACATGATCAGGAGCTTCTGCAATGTCCTTTTCCATGGACTATGCAGGTGCCATGCCTGATTTGGGTATAATGTACTTGCAAGTCACTGAAAGGTTGAGAACACAGCCACATCTAAGAACATTTAATCCACTGTGTGATCAGTTTGTACTTGAAGCAATGTTTTTGAGATAACTCCAACTCTGAGAGCTGCAGAGTACTGGGAGCACTGAGGTGTATGCCAGTACTTACAACAAATGGCTGATGTGGTTGGAATTGGCCGTCTCTGGAGGCAGAGCTGAAGAGCTCCTCAGAAACTCATCTCTGAAGCTGCAGTCCCTGACTTTTATTGATCTCCTGGCCTCTGCAGGACTGTACACTTTTAATTAATGGTTTTAATCAAACCTTGTCCACAGACAGTGCTAAAATTAAATACAGTGCTCAATTTTTCACCAGATGACTTCAGATCTCAGCATTTTAGAGGAAGAGAGAGAAGACAAGAAAAAAGATGTTATGATTTTCCCTTGACAGTGTGCTTCAATTTTAATTATGCTATTAACATTTTTTAACATAGTTGTTTGTAAAGCTGTCTAGTATAACGTGGAGCAAAGTCAGTGGAGCTGTACCAGTTTACACCACTAACTCTAAATTTCATCATCTGTGGAGAATTTTTTCATTTGTTCCCTGCTGTCAGACCTAATTTAACATGATAATTTCTTGATGTACATTCAGCTGTGCACATGTTCTTTTGTTTTGCAGGGGTTTTTTTCCACTGTTGTCAGTAATCAACAATATTGACATATTCTTCTATCTGGCTCTATCTGGCTCATCACTTTAGAGCCTGAATAGCTTCTCTGCTGGATGTCCTGGTGGTTCACAGTGCCCATGGCCTGAGTTTCAATGTATGGTGTGGACTTTCTTTCACTGGAAACATTGGCTTTCTCAAAGCACTATCCCTTCTCCTAATCTGAGAGTTATACCAGGGGCCTCAAGAGTTCCCAAGGCTAAAGGCTGCTTGGAGTAAAACTCCTATTAAGAGTTTTACTCTTAATAGTAAAAATAAGTTCCTATTAAGAGGAAAATAGTCCAGTAATTGATGTCAAGATAGGAGAAGGCATAGAAATATTAAGCAACAGGTTTCCACAAGACTGAAGACCATCTTTCTATGACTAGCTGAAGCTGGTTTTAGCAGTCCTCCTAAACTCTGCTCCAAATAGGAATCACCTCCTTACCATGAGTATGGACATTTAGATTACTGCACTTACTGGTTTTCTGGGTGAAAATCTACAATCCTCATACTCCCCTATTTCCCAAGGTTATTTTAACTTACATCTGTTCGTATGTGTGGACAGCCAGATCGTCAAAGAGCTTAGTACACATAGGCTGGGGTCACCTGGCAGTTGAATTTAGAGAATTACATTAGACATATATTTCACAACAATTTTTTTCATTGCCATAAAGATTCATAGGGCATTAAAAAAGAAAATAAAAAGTTCAGCAAACAATTTAAAAAAATGGGCAAATGTCTGAATTCAGGCTCACTAGAAACAATTTATCATTCTTGAACCATGATCTGAGATCTGGAGTGGAAAGTTTATAGGATAGTCTTAATTCTACCACACTTTGTGATGATTTTCTTTCATCAACAGAACCCATGCCAGTCTCAGTGAAGCATTCTTAATAAATGCTAATAATAAACCAACAAGACCAGTTAACTAGTGTCCTGTTCATCAGGACATCCCTTCATTCAAAAAGCAATCTTTAAACTAGGAATATAGTTAGATTTTTTTGTCAAGCGCAGAGTGGAGTCTTTTATAAAAAAAGGTGACCTGGATAGTTCCAAAGCCATAATTCACAGAAAAAATAAAAAGTTTGTTCTCTTAAGAAGAAAGCCATGTTTTCTATCTATGGGATTAAAAAAAAAAAAAATAAGCACAATGTATCCTTTAGAAAAGTAATTCCTAAAAAATCCTCATACAATGTCAGAAGGCATTTAATCCTGCCTTGGATACTTCTGATTGAGTCAAAGATACATCAAATTTTTGGAGAAAAAAACAGAATCATATTTAAATGACTTCTGTTAAATATTTCCAATTCAAAAACATCTGAGCACTGATTCTACAATATTTACTGAATAATTTTAATTTATATCTTCAGTCAGTATTTAGGACTTACATCTAGATTTGGTCTCAAGTTCTTCCCAAGACATAAACAATAGAAATACCTACTGAGTCAATTTTGCCTATCTACATGCACAGAGCAAAATGAAAAGTCTGAGTGAGTTCTACCACATCAGTAGCCTGCAGAATCATGCTTGCAAGATTATGGTCTAAAAAAGCAAAACATGTAAGGAACACATTTTCTTATATTTCACTATCTTTGGGAAATATCTTATTCCTTATGCCATTTCATGATTGGCACCAGTAGACGATCACAAATTATTTTCTTACTTTGACTATTACATGCTTAGGGTTAACTCACTCTATCTCAAGAAAGTGCCAGATGTCTTTAATCAGCTCTTTCTAGTCTTCTGTTTACAGCTCTTTGAAAAAGTCTTAATTTTTTTTCCCTCTTTTACAGTGTGATACTATGTATTCTGAAGCTGTGATTTAGAGATTCTATCAAATCCACATTAAAAATCATCTGTAGTATTGCTGATATCAGAAATAGAAAATGAAAATCTTAATTAAATTTATAAATGCACACAATGTACATATTTTTCAAGGAATCACAAGACCTCTGTGTTAATTAGTACTTTTGTCTTCTTTTTACTCTCTTTTTCAGTTCTTTGTTAGTGCTGTTTTCATCTTTTTACTGAGATGATCAACAATAGGTCCTCAGAAAGGAGAACTGAAGACTCAGAGGCTTTACACAAATCATGGGAACTTGCTGCTGCTATTAGTTCATTAGTTCAACAAGCAAATTGTGAGCCTCATCTTTTTCAGCACACAGGGATAACACCCACAGAACAACTTCGCTTTGCTTCACTTCTTGGGCATGTGCTTCTTTTTTCCTCTGCAGTATCTGGACAAAATTTCCTGTATTTTACCCTCAGTAGTTGAGGGTGAAAGCAGTCCAAATAGTCTAGCTGATAGTAACAAGAGTTTCTCAGAAATGGTTTTAGTTTTATGCTGGAGAGCAGCCAGGAACTGCTTCTCTCAGATTTGTCTCTAAAGGGCAACATTCATGCTTAAACACTGAAGCACAATTGAGTCACAAGCACTACTAAACATCCTAAAGAAATATGTTAATGCACAGTTAAGATGAGAAAAAAAGAAAAAACAAACAAACAAACAAAAAGAAAGTTATGTAGAAAACAGATTTCTTTCCAGAAAAACGTATTTTGTAGGCAGTAGAAAAGCAGGTGTCTTTAAGCTACCACTTCAGCTATTAGTACAACAAGCTATTGCTAACATCCTACTGGACTAGGCCCTTCTCAGTGCCAGTGAAAGCCTAAAAAGACCTCCTCTACAAGACAGCAGTCTACAGTTTATGTTGTCGCCCATGAAGTTTGTCAAGAACGCCAGATGAAATGTCGGTACTTAGTATTGTAGACTGTGGTGTTTGAAGAATGGATAGAGAATATCAGCTTAACCATTTCAGGCTGAATTCGGGTCATTTCAGCCACTCAATTTGAAGTCAATGTCTCCCCACCACCAAAAAATAAATGGAGTACACTCTAAGGAAGACTTCCAGAATCTTAAACGTTTCATTCATGTACAAAGGTATGTTGGACATCTGGAGATTCCAAGTCAAAAGCCTTTCTGTATCTTCTGCATTGTGCAATGTTTGTTTAAAATCTGTTATTTCAAAGTTTATCATGTAGGTGGTTCAGAAGGGAATATTCATACAACTATTTAATCTATGTGGATAGTTGTTCAAACTGATCTCAAAGAAAGGGGTTTTGCAGTTCTTGTTCAAAGAACAGAATGTACTGGGTAGACCATCAAGTTCTAGTGTGTCACACACTCTCCACAAAACCCTTAGCCAAAAACAGGGAACAGCTTATAAAGGCATGAGGTTTCTGAATGACAACATTACTGAAATATGCATACACTTTTTTACATCACAAAAAACTCCAACTAAAATATAGCATATTAGATTGAGTCAAGCAAGGTCACAGCAGCATCAGAACAATCAATTAGTAGCTTACATTTAGTATAAAGAAATTATTTATTCCAGGCCAAGTCTCTTATGAAACCTGAGCCTGCAAGATTTTGTACGTATACTTTTATGTGAATATACTATAACTCTTTTGCTCTTAAATCTTTTAAGGTTTAGAAACTTCAACCTTTTTCCACAAAGGAAAAAAGTAAATTGAAGCCTGCTAACAGCAGTTAAGCAAGCTCACTTACTCACTAAACAAAGCTCATGGAGCATGAAGGATAATTTATAGGGACAAGGATTCACCCAGTGTTAGGCAGGTCAACAACAGGAGTATCAATGAATCTCCTCACTTTACAATCATAGTTTATGCTCTGTGTTCTCCAGAGTTCTGGTAAGCTCCATGTGACATCATGAAGCACAGCCAAAATCATGAAAATTCTAAGTAGAGGGAAGTGGCACTGCTAAATTGTGAACTCCAACTGCAAACACACAGTTGTTCTGTGAATGGGATATTCACAGAGACAATCAGATTCCAAACAACCGGGATATCACAGCCCAGATTTAAACAGTTTTTCTCTAATTGAAGTATCACAGTTCTTTATAGTGCAGAAGTGTTTACTTTGGCAAAATGAAATAAACCTTAACAAATGCAACAAAACAGAAATGAGACGGACCTAGATGTAAATGTGATATGATGAAAGGTAGAAAAAAATTGATGTGGGGAAATGTGAGGTAGGGACAACTTTAGACCACACATTTGTGTTCCCAAGGAAGTTGACTTAAGGCTTTAGAGGCATCTTCCCTAGAACACAAGTGCACTTGATGAGCCAGGGTTGATTGGCTGTTTCCTATTTTGAGCAGGATCAGAAAGCTGGTCCAAGTCCCACGGTTAGGCTTCATTATATGCCATCACATGCGTGATCCACATGAAAAGACTCAGGACAGGCTAATTCACAGGCTGACAAAGCTGAGACCTGTAAGGCCTCCACAAGTTCATAAAAGGGGTTTTATGTCAAGAAGATATAAGGCCAAAAAAATCCGCTGGATGGATTTATTGGCTGTGCACAGGAGAAATGTGATGACGTTTTCAGGAGGGCAAAATAACACACTTTTACTGTCAAACTTTGGAAAATAAGGCAACTTGGCAAAAGTTTAAAGCAAATATTCAATTAATATAAAGCATTTCACAAAGCATTGACTTAGCAAATTCCAACCCATACAGGTTTAAGTTACCCAAATATCAAGAAAATGAAATTAGGAGAAGAAGAAGCAGCAAAGAAAGAGGCGGAGAGGGCGGGGGGGGGGAGAATTATAACTACCACCTTAGATTCAGCATAGAACCAGCTACTGGAAGTCCAAGGACAATAGGGCTGCGACAACATGGAGACCTCGTGGTGCTGGTTTTATTTGCTCTGGACTCCTGTGGCCACCCACCCTCCAGGTGGGGCTTCTGGTCTGCCAGCCATTCAGGATCTGGATTAGGGCCTCCAAGCAGTTTGGTGTGGGGTTTCAGGTGTGCCAGTGACTGACAGCTGCACTAGAGGCTCTCAGGGAGGTGGGCTTATGAGGTTAACGGAGCAGAGCACCATTCCACCTGGGCAGAACCCCATTTGCCTCCTCCCCTATGCAGAGTTGTTTCAAAAGAGTAATAGCATCTTTCCAGTCTCTCACATTACTCAATTCCCCCAAAGGTTTTCCCATTAATGATGGTCAGTTAAGAATCCAAGACGTGCACAACATCAGTAAGATGCCCTTACTGTTACAGTTATAAGCAAAGGACAGATCATTTTGTGGATCCTGCAGATTAAGAGAAAGGACAAGTGAAATCTTTATGGAGTGCCCTAAAACTATTTCGGGCAATGAGAGAACACTGAAATGAGTATTGCTGTCTATGTATTGTCATGTACATTCTTACAAAACATTGGCATCTGTAAACCAAGTATTAGGTAATAACAGATCTCATGCCCAGCCCTCCTCTCAATATATCCACTGTAGAGGGGAAAAGAGAGTCCAGCATCTCGAAGGCTTTACCATTAGTTCATTTGTTGGTCAAAACCAAGCAATGAAGAAGAAAGAACCTTAACATCCATTAAATCAAAGACAGCTTAAGAAAAAAAAAAAAGAAAAAAAAAAGAAAAGGAACAATTTATATCCTGCAGCAGTAGAGAAGAAGGAAGAAACATAATTCAAACATAAGGAACTGATAAAGCATAGTTTTCTGTTCTCCTTACAGTAATACCTTTTGGGACCTTTTGGGCTTCCCAATAGAAGAAAAACATTGATAAATGGCAGCGAGTTCAGCAGAGAGAGACACCAAGAAGTTGGGAACTGGAGCACTTGCCCTGTGAAGAAAGGCTGAGGGAATCAGGCTTGTTCAGCCTGCACAAGAGACAGCTTTAGGGGAGGCCTTCCAGCAGCCTGCCAGCACCTGAAGGGTGGAGCCAGGTATCAAGAAGACAGAGCCTGCCTCTTCACAGTGGCACACGAGGAAGGACAAGAGACAAGAAGCATCATTTGAAGTAAGAGAGGTCCTGGCTGGATATAAGGAAGATTACCTTGAGGACAATCGGGCAGTGGAGCAGGTTGCCCAGACAGTTTGTGTCCTCTTCAGCCTCAGATGTTTTCAAGATGAAAGCTTGGATAAAGCTCTGAACTACTTGGTTACTGACCTCATAGTTGACCCTGCTTTGAGCAAGAGATTAGACTAGAGACAAACGGAGATCCTTTCCAACCTGAATTTTCCTACACATTCTTACAACACCGTGTTGCATTATTACGTATTTTCAATTTACTGTGTATGACTAAACACTGAACATCTATACACAACACAGATACCCATACTGTAGAAGCAAATTCTAAAGTGATTATGTTTAAACAGACATCTAAAAATAAGTATTCTTACATTATTCAAATATTTGATATTACTGTTACATTTTTATAATATCTCATGCCTCCCCAATAGCTATTTTGTAAGAGCTATCTTTCTAAATCTACCTAGTAGCTACCTCTTCTATTGCTACTCACTCCAGATTCAAACAGTCCCTCTAAGTACTAGTCCTCCAACAGACTGAAACTTCTTTCCATGAAAAAAAAACATAACAGTCTCCATTCAGTGGGGCTTTGCCTATCCAAATGCTGTGTATGGAAATCGGGCTGCAAAATTGTGAAATTGAGTCAAATATCCCCTTTGACCTATGACAGTAGCTTGTTTTAGATACTAATTTAGGAAAAGTGAAATAAATTAGGGAAGCAGAACAGGAATCTGGTTTTTTATCTCCCGTTAGCTTCCCTTCACATCAGAATCCACCTCCCCAGATCTCTACTGAATAAATAGATTAATTAGCAAGGTATTTACCCTCAGAAACAAAGTAGCAAATGGTAGCAAAAAGAGAGAATGGCCAAAGCTTCAGCTTTAAATGAAGGATTCAAAATTCTCTCAAGAAAACAGGAGAAAGGCTAAATGGTCATCTAGTCCAGTCATCTAACTCCCACACTGGACTGAAGCTTCCTTCAGTGCATTTCCTCCCATCCACCCACACACAGAGCAGTTTTGGTTTGATACTTTGTAGAGGGCTTGACAGGAAAAAAAGTATAAAACTTACTTGCAATCCAGGTCCAGTATTGCTGCCAAAAAAAGGAGGAAAATAAAGCGGGGAAAAACAAATAAATAGTTGCTGGTTGAGATTTACATCTCTAAAAATAAGGAGGATGTAAACAGATTACATTCCTTTTACAGAGTGGGATGCATACATGAAACCACAGGTTTAAAAATAATAATTTGATGGGAAGGTTAATTGGACAGCTTCTAGAAAGAAAGTATAAAAAACTCCCTAGTATAAAAAAAACCTCTCTTTTTCCTTCTCTATTTCAAATTACCTGTGAAGGACATTTTTCCCCTGAAGTTCCGCAAAACAGAGCAAGTGGCCAGGTCATAAAAAACAGATTAAGCAGCTAGGTGCTATGCATGCAGTACGGCTCTTAATTTGCAAGTAACAGACAAGGGAGAGGGGCTTATCAACTCCATTACTGTAACTATTTCCATTTAATGTCACAGGCATAATGAGGACTGGGCAATCACCAACAACATGAAGTTCAGCAAGGAAAAGTGCTGGATTCTACACCTGGGATGGGGCAGCCCGGGATGTTCGTACCAACAGGGGAATGAGATGCTGGAGAGCAGTGCCACAGAAAGGGACCTGGGGGCCCTGGTTGATGGCAAGTTGAATATGAGTCAGCAGTGCCCTGGCAGCCAGGAGGGACAACCCTGTCCTGGGGGGCATCAGGCAAAGCATCACCAGCCAGTCAAGGGAGGGGATTGCCCCTCTCTGCTCTGCACTGGTATGGCCTCACCTTGAATATTGTGTGCAGTTTTGGGCACCACGATATAAGAAAGGTATTAAGCTCTTAGAGAGTGTCCAAAAGAGGACAATGAGGGTGGTGAAGAGGAAGCCATATGAGGAGAGGCTGAGGTCACTTAGTCTGTTCAGCCTGGAGTCTACATTGCAGTCTACAACTCTTTGTGAGGGGAAGAGGAGGGGCAGGCAGTGATCTCTTCTCTGTGGTGACCAGTGACAGAACCTGAGGAAATGGCCTGAAGTTGTGTCAGGGGATGTTTAGGTTGGATATTAGACAAAGGTTCTTCACCTAGAGAGTGTCTGGGTACTGGAACAGACTCCACAGAGAGTGGAGTCCACAGCACCAAGACTGACAGAGTTCAAAAAGTGTTGGAACAATACTCTCAGGCACATGGTGTGACTCTTGGGGATGGTCCTGTGCAGAGCCAGGAGTTGGACTTGTGTCAGTGTAGAGTTGTGATGGACAATAAAGATACAAGGAGTCAGTTATGTGCAGAAAAGATGTCTGAATACTCTTTATTTTCTCATCTGCTTTTTTATACCCTTGCTAGCAGCAAGTAGTATCCTCATTTTAGGTAAGCAAGCAACAACGTTTTCATTGGCTAGGATCTATGGGCGATACATTTGGCAAAGCTCAAGGCCTTATTGCAGTTCCCACATCCTAGGCCTACCAACTTTACAGTCTGCTTTTGTTTTCTCCATTAGGGCTGCGTACTGACTTCCTTATCATCAAGGATACACCCCAAAATTTTCCCAGTCGATATCTCCATCCTGGGAGCTAATAGACCCGCCATTAACCCCTTCAGACTTGATACTCTTTGTGGGTTCCTTCCAACTCGGCATATTCTCTGATTCTGTGACCTTTAGCAACAAAGCAAAATTATCAGCCTAAATAAAGGAGAAACACCAGCTAAGGCCTTAGGCTGTACTGATTTTCATTTCTAGAAAATTCAGTTCTGAAGTTGCTGTAGGGTTGCCAAAATCATAGCCACCTTACAGAAATTGAACATTTGATCCAGCAAACACTGTCACAATGGGACCACTCAGACTGGAAGTTAGCATAGTTGGGCTTTTAAAATATGGCCTGGAGGGAATCAGTCAACTGTGCCATGTACAATTTGTAAAACAGGAACAAAAATAGCAATCTACCGGATATGGATTGTTGGAAAGCAATCTTAGATCTGTAACATCAAGAAAAGCCAAACAACTACTGAAATACTTCGTTTTATATCCACTGTAGCTGGATGCTGCTGTTACTTAAAAGGACTGGAGTTCCTCTTAGATTGATTATTTGAGGAACATTTTTTGCAGCGCTTGGCCTCTCCGAAAACTCACTGTATACTACTGAGTACTGAGTAAAGAGAAGCCATAGATCATTTATTTGATGAATGCTATGACATCTGATTAAATGCAACATAAATGACATATACACAACCTGTTTCCTTTCACCTCTTCATTTCTATGAAAATTTATAAGTAATGTCCTTAGTTGTTAAGTTACTGAGTGACAGTATAGAGAGATACAGCTGAAGGATGTTGTGTGTAAGCTGGTACAGAAGCATTAAAGGCAATGAAAAAATGACAGTTTATATTCTCTATCTGGCCATCTTGAGTCACAAGCACAATTCTTAAGCTATCTAAAATAGATGATGTTCTTAGATTGCAATCAAATTCATCTGACAGCACTGGTACCCTGTTTATCTACAAACTCCATGTACCTTCTGCACAAATATGGCTCAAACATCATATTAATTCATATTAATAATTTTGAAAAAGTACTTGGTTTTATAGGATAGTAAGATCAAATTTGAAAGACACATATTCTAAGATTAATTAAGTTAATTCCTTTCAAGGAAGGAAAGCAATTTCATTACTTAAAGAAACACCCTTTAAATAATCTGTGAAACTAATAGAGTTTTGAAAAAAGACTCAGATCTTCAATGCAATCAGGGAGATCTCATAAGTACCCAAAAAGGGGGGAAAAATGAGAAAAACATGGAAACAGAAAGACTTAAAAGCAATGCAGTAGGCTTGTACTTTAATACCTGAAATAATTAAAAGTTTAAAAAACTATAGAAAAGATCATGCCAGTTGTGACAATGATTGCTTTGAATACTTCAGACATGCTTTGTGATGATACTGCAAGTACATAAAATTAATTAAATAAATAAATAAAACATAAATAAATAGGGAAAAAACCCACAAATCTAATCTAGAAGAGGAGAGCTCCTTTCACAGATTTACAGTGGTATTTGCTCTTTATATGATCTCTACTATATGACAATTTTCAGAGGAATCCAGTTCTGAAACACTTCTGCTAATGTATCATTTTAATATTCCCTGAAGAAAAAACAAAAGGGACAGAAAAAAAATATATGGAAAGGAATTAAATATTTGTCATCTCATATGCTCATAATTTAAGAAGGATTCTTATAAAATATATATATATATTAATAATTGCTATAGAGACAACACGAGAAGAACTGGAATGCTAGGTACACAGTAAAGCAGTAAGACTAGTAGATGTGAACAAAATTAATCTTAGCAAACCAAAAGTTGTCAGGGTAGGATGGGGAAGGACAGGGAAGTTGAAGATGTCATGAAAAAAAACAAAAGTCTTGTGACCAGAATGGAAGGTGACTTTGGACTCCTTCCAGCTACAGCATGCAATGCAACAGAAACCATGAAGAACATAGTACTAGAAAACAGTTTATTGCATCAAGTGACTGATTTTCCAGTATAATATAACTAAATCACACAAGAAATAAAAGACTGCATTTCTGGCTGCTATCATACTGCACAGCTACACATTTAGCATTGCCCAAATATGTATCTGGCATATGCCGGATAGATGAGTTTACTTTCCAAAATGGGAAGATAGTGAAATTTTTTTCCAGACTATTAGACATTTGCTATAATGGAATTTGGAAAGACAAAATCTCTTAGTCAATTCAAACCCTCTTATGAAGTGAAAGTCTTCTCTTAAATCTGCATTTAAGTCATCAGACTCATGGAAGGTTAAAGGGAAACAGGTATATCATCATTTCTTCTTATAAAAAATGCAGTACAACACAAAAGATGCCTTTCTGCTTTCCTCAGATACCCAAGTCCTGCTTCCAGTATTGTGCATTTCAAAAACCAATTTCACAAAATTCATGGGCTGATCCAAAAAAAGACCACAGTGGTTTCCTACCAGTCCAAAGTTTTTATCAATTTTTTAAACCCCCTTAGATAGTAGGCAACCTACATCCTTGATATCAATGTGGGTTTAGTAACAATTCTGGCAAAATGAAAACTTTTCCCTCACATTTTGCAATGTGAGGGAACTAAACACAGCCCGGGCCTGTTGCCACCAAAGCAAATATGACTTTCATTACTTTTGAAAAGACTGGACTCTTTCACAAGAATACTATTCACATCACCTTTAGTCGAAGTTCTTGACACACAAGAATTAAACTGACACAGAAGAATCGAACTGACTCAGAAGATGAAAAAAGTGAAGAAGGAGAGTTAAGACTGAAGTTCCAGAATCTTTTTATAGAGTGAAACCTTTCCCCTAGAGTCTCTCCAAATAATCCATTCCACCAAATTATTTGTAAAGGCACATGACAGAACATTTGACAAAATCTCATGCGGTGAGAGCATGTGTGAGACATCTTTAAGATGTTTGGTCTGCTCATCCTGCTTTGTCATTCTTCCTAGACTCTCTTGGCCTTCTCACTATCTGTCTGCCAAAGCTCTGCACCACACCATCTGCGTGCCAGACTCCTCCAACCGCGACAAGCCACAAACAGCAGAGGACTGCAAGTTCTCCAGTGAGTGTGCTAAGGCACTGTTCTTCTGATGACCTTCTTTAATGAGTTGCTCCCGGAATTTTTTTTTTTAAACAAGGCAATGAAATCATAATGTCGTTCACATAACTGGATTAAAGAACATTTCTCTTCTGGGAAACAGCTATTTTACTCTTTTGTTAGGCAAGAAAAAAGGAGGAGTTGGATACTGAAAAGAGCTTGACCTATTTATCACATCCTCAGTTTCTAGAGGTCACAGACTAAAGAATGAGTGGTTTTAGCCATCCCCTATCTGGTTAGAAAGGCTAATTTTCTATGTGATAAAAAAAACTTTTCAGTATGCTAAAAATCCTGTAAGAATTCTGGCATTTGTCTATGACTTCAGAAGTTTTTTCAGTAAATCTTATAGAAAACTAAAACTAGACATGCAAAGCCAAGAATATCCACTTAAAAGCAAGAGTTGCCTCAGCTGTCATTACAACCACCTGCCACGATGTCAAGCCAAATAAGATTGGTATAGTTTGTGGAAGGAGAAATTAGCAGTAACCAAGCTGTGTGCTATAAGCCTGCATATGAGGCACTTCAGAGAAGGGAACTGAATACAGCATCTGCTACAGCACAAAGTAGAAGATATGTAAATGTACCTGGCTGCAGAGGAGGTCAGCCATTTTTAACACCCACATCACCACACAAGGTCTTTCTGAAGGGCAAAAAAAAAACTAGTAACTTCAAAAATCTCACAAATGCTTTTTGTATGCAGAAAGATGATGATCTTGGAATCTTGTGTACACTGCTAGCAGTTAATCTCACTAGAATAAAAAAAGTAACTGCAGTCTACTCACTAAATGATTTATCACTAAGCCATCCTGGAGCAAGGAGGCAGTGGAAGGAAAGGAATGGCTTTGAGAACATTAGCATGAAAAGGACTCTTAAGATGTACAAAAAGAAGCAGTTACCAAAAATAGGTTTGTTATTTATACCCAATTTTTTATAATATGGTCATTCACAGATGAAGTCCAGGTCCGACAGACAATAATTGGGATATTTCCTTTCACAGTTACAACTTTCAATTACAAAGAGTTCATCAATGATTATTCATGCATCTGGAATCCCAAATATACATCTACCTATAACAGGGATAAGTCATGGCATGATGCATTCTAAACACATGAGTCAACATATTCAACAGCTTAAACAATGCACGGGGAAATTTTTTCCTGTTTGTTACTAATGTTAGTCAGTACTAATAAGCAGAACCAAGGGAAAGATATTTGTGACAATTCACTGCCTTATTGTTTTATTTATTTATTAAGCAAAGGTTTCTTGAGTTCATGTTGTCTGCATATTACTTTAGCGTCCAGTACAGGATTTCTTGAGGTTTTGGTTTTTCTTTCTTTAAAATCACAGCTGTAATAATCCAGACTCTGGAATTCATTAGGTCATGTGGCCATGTCTATCAATTACATAAAGAGAATATTCTACTAAAGAAAGCTGCAAACAAAAAGACACTATTTATCACAGCATTTTACTACTATTAAGCCATATTATAATAAACCACTACTAACTTTTTCATCAAGCAGCTCCACATTAGCAACATTATGCAAACAACAAAGATACTTGGTGAACGAATCAGTAGATTCTGTACACCATGCTGCCATTCTGAAACACAGAAATTGTAGGAATGGAGTATTAGAGAACAAAAGATAAATGCAATCTGAAGATGATAATTTTTAGTAGAAAAGTAGCTCTTCATCATGTCGCAACTATATGACAGAAGCATGTTTTGTTCAAATCAAGGTTGATATAGACAGATATTTTAAAACTTAGAATGGTCAGTCAAAGTTTTTACTACTTAAGGTCATGCTGCATCCTGAGCTGCTGTACACTTCCACACTTCAGGTCTTTGAAGTTGTGGTCAATTAACTAACTGAATAATATTCTTAGGATATTTGGTAAGATTTCTGTTTTAAGAGGGCAACTTCCCAGCAAAGTTACATTGTAAAACATCAATAAAACTGTTAAACAATGCAGCAGTGCTACCCAGAGGATAATTTTACTTTATCTAGTCACTAGCATTGATATCATACAACAATAAATTTTCATCTCTGTGGCAGATAAGTGATTCAGTGTGACTTTGATTAAATATACAATACCACCAAAACTGATTCAAATAGGATTGGGTACTAGCTGGAGTTAATCAGTTCTTTTCTTGATCAGACCTTAACACAGAATGACAAACATCCAAGTAATTGCAAAAAGGGTTTCTTAGTCCTAATACATAAATGCTGTCAAACTGCCTCATGGCAGTACTCTTCCCACAGCAAGCAGTGGGTCAGAACATCAGCACACATTTCAGTCTTCCCTGCACAAAGTCTGACCATTTCCTCCAAGCTGCAGAACTAGATCATTCTCTCCCACTGAATCTATTATGGAAAGACCAACAATAGGAGCACTTGGGCTTTAATTTTTCAAACCACCAAGCAAGATTATCTGTGTCTCATCTGTCAACACACTTATTCCTCTGTTATTTAGGGTGACAAATGTGGTGGCCGAGAACTTACCATAGTCTATTTCCACTGCTAGGACATTAATTTGGCTCCAGCTAAAACAGTTAAATCCAAAGGACTCCACAACTAATATTTTCTTCTGTTTTGAATGAATAATCTCTTACTTAATTGATTGTTAATAAAAGGTTCTAGAATACCAACAGTGGAGACTGAGGTCCTCTCTAGAGGCAGCATAGCAAACCACAACTAAGGTTTACCCATGGCATCTTCTTGCATTTATCATCTCTAAGCAGACAACTTTGGCCTCTGGGGCCAGTTCAACAACTGTTTGGTCATCCCCTTCTGATTCTACCTTCCGTGTTCTTACTGACATGAAGAATAGCAATTACTTCCAGCTGAGAACAGACTGAGAGCTAGGCATAGGTCAGTTTATTAGCTCAGCTTTAGAAAAAAAATCTTTAAGATGGTCAGACTGCAGTAATATGAGGTTTCATTTGGAAAACAACACAAAACTGAAGGAATAGGAAATGCAGCTGCTACTTATAAGCAGTCATCAAACTGTTACTGTTCTTTTACTCTCGCCAGTTTCTCAGTCACTAATCATTTCTGATCCAGTACAGCAGCTGTGATCCTGTATATAAATGCATTAATGCTCTAGGGAGATATCCTGTTTGGGAGAACACTAACTTAAATAATCTTTTTAGGTTTTCTTTTTGTTATCTCACTACTGATGATTTACAGATTTCACAGGAAGTCTTCTATCAGCCAAAGCATGACTGCACAACCAAAGAATCTCCATATTTCAGGGACACATGTAGGCCAATTGTTGGAAAATGTACAGATGTAATCTGGGAATGCTCAAAGATTTAACGATGCGTTATCTTTTTGTTTATGTTGCTTTTCTACAAATACTCTGCTTCCACCGGAACTATGGCCTTATATGTAGAAACATGGGCTGTAACTTCCTATGACGTACAACATGTTGCCATACATGCTTTCCATTTAACTCATCAAGTTTTCCAGGCTGCTATCCACTCTCTGCTGAAAGGAATGTCCATTCCTACTACACTAATTCATTCCAGTGTTCAAGACGTCACCAAATTTTAAACCTACATAGGCTGACGCTTCACTGTGTACTGCAGGGCAAATATTACCATGGATTTGGGCCAGGAGAAAGAATTTCTCTCTTTTTTTTTCTTCTTTTTTTTTAAGAGTTTTTGGGGGTTTTTAATGTCTTCACTACATTTTTAAATATGCTGTCCCAGAGTATACATGTCATTGAAGGAATATTCTTGACTATGCTACACTTTAAATCATGAAGCAAGGAAGCTCAGGATACTTCTGTCAGGGTGATCAAATCACTTTAGAAGGGAATAAATTACAAAAACTTTCAAAAATAAAATCAAGAGCTTGAAGAGTCTATTATACACATTAATTTTCACTCCTAGCTCGTTATCATTTTAAATGCAGTATTTTATCATATTCTGCTTTGATAAATATTAAGAAGTACATTCTAATAATATGTTGCAGTGGCTTGCCCTTTTACTGCAATGCAAAAACAATCAACTCATGCTGAACATTCATCTACTATGCAACTGGTATCTACTTTAAAAGACAAAGAAATTAAGTAAGTAACCTATACAACTTTATTACAGTATGATACCTAAGCTGTTCAACACAGCAGGAGTGAACAGTACTGAAGTTATGGGCTTCAAAACCACACTGGAATTTTGCTATGCTAATTAAAATCATACTGGAAATCTGAACCTATGAAAAAGACATTCACACGTGAGAAACAAGGTAAACTAGTGGCAAATTCCACTAGTGAATTAGACAACAGGACACACACACACACAGAAATAATTTCACTACTGGTTGTTCACACCATAAGTTCACACTCTTAAATCATTACCCAAGTATACTCCTTCCTGTTTGTTTCCTCTCCAGACAGGATTCTTACCAGTTCTCCTTCTGTCTCCTAATTATCTGTTTTCCTTTCCAGACTATCACATCCACGTCCAGACTACAGGTTTTATTTATTTAGTGCAGGGTACTGGCAGTTCTTGAACTAATAGGTCAAGTAAACAATCTTTCACGATTCAGCTCTTTGACTTGTGTACTTTGTTAAACCACTGTTCTGTAACCTGATTTTCTATTCATTGCTATGACTTCTACTGATTACTTTATTCCACATTAGCAAGATAAAACAAAAGAACAGGTAAAATTATATAACACCTTTGTTATTCTAAAAAGAGTGAAGTATTGCAGTCTCTCAAGTGCTGAGAATGAACTGTGAAAACATAATGCCCAATAATTATGTCTGCAAGTCTACCACAGCTTCATTAAGCAGAATAGAGACAGACAGTCCCTCTGATTACAAACAGGTGAAAGAAGGAAGAAAATACAGCTTTATTTTTTTTCCTGTTAGTGAGGGAGGCACTAGTCCATGCAACAAACCTGTCCTGTCATTTGTCAGATGTAATGAAGAAAAAGTAAAGAAATTCAAAGTATCAAAATAAATACTGTTTTACTGCACATGTGATTGTTTGTTAATAATTATTATCAAGTAATAATAAATAGTTATTACTTATTGTCACAATTCTTTCTGTTCTCAGTACCTCTCTTCCTGACTGCATTTCAGAGATGAAAGAATCCCAGGGTGAAGGCTAGTTCAGCTTACCCCGTAACTTCACATAGACAGAAAACAGCTGCTGCAGATTTAACCTAATAATACTGCCAACTACCATTTCACAGACTTCTGGCTTCGTTATTTATAAGGATAGTATTAGTTTATTTGCTTTAAAAACCTATTACAAGAGTTGAAGATCAAGGAGAAGCAAATAATAAGGTATAAATCCTGTTTACTGAAGTTTCTGTAATTAAATAATGTAAAATTTCACTCTCCAATTAAACAGATATGAATGCCATAATGTGAAAAAAACACGACTACAAATGAACTCAGAAAAAAAAGGTAACAAATAAGCTGTGGAGTAGAAAAGCATATAAATATTTAAAATTAAGCTTTGATTGCATTTTTTTTTTGCTCATGTCTAAGTCTGAACATTATGACTGCTGTTCATAACAATATTATGAACAATATTACATAATCTTTACATTACATTACATTAACATTACATTACCTCACACACTGTATATTCAAGATAAATGTCAGAGTTTTGTTCAGTACTAATGAGGGCAGTATTCCAACAGCAATGTGTCCACACTATTTGGATTTTCACTGCTACCTTCAGATTCAAGTAGTAACAAACCAAAGCCAAGACCTTCTTTGTCTTTCAATCTAGGATTTACCTCTCTGGCTGATTTGATACAGGTAGATTTGGTAATTTTTAAGCAGGCCACAGGAAAGCCAATAATAAAAAGTCAGTCATTCATAACACTTTTAAATTATTTTTCTTGTTGTTTTCATAATATATCCCAAGATCAAATGTTGGGGTTTTTTTGGTTTTTGTGATTAAACCATTTTTAAAATAATGGAAATATCAACCATATTATGAAAAGTTTTCAGATTTCATTTTTTAAAGAAATCCCTCCTTGGACTTTCATTTTCATTTAAAACCATTTTACTTCAAAAGATTGTGCATATATCTGTAAATAACAGCCACTGAAGACTGGCAGGTTCTAGGAGGAGCTCTACCTAATCCTGTATTTTGACTTAAAGACCTGTTAACAAAAAAAACCAAAAAACAACAACAACAAAACAAAACAAACAAACAAACAAAAAAACAACCAAAAAAAAAAAGGCAATTTGCACTAGAGAGAATTCCAGCTTGATGCTTCAGGCTTCCTGCCACTACAACTATTGGATTTTTTGCAGTTTCTCCTCTAGAAGTTCCTTCAGGCTGGATACTGAAGGGACCATGAGATGGCAGCCTGTGGTTGAGAGCATGGAATCAAAGTTGCTGCAGCATTGTGCAGATACACTAAAGCTGAGAGAATCTGATGTTTGGAAAGAGGAGACAAGCTGGCAGTAACAAAGCTGAAAGCAAAGGACGATTTCAATAAAGCACTGGTTAGAGGGAAAACCACTGTAGGGCTGCTCTAGGCATGTGACAGGTTACTTAGCATACACATCCCAAATCTTTCTGCTGTTTAGCATTCCTATGGCATGCTTTATGAGGCCTGAAAGATATTAACTCCTGTTCATGCACCTTGTCTGGATGCCATTCAGTGATTCTCACCACATTCTCTCTTTTCTTTGGTGAATCACACTCTCAAAGGTTGAAGTGCGAAGAGGACCTTCAAAAAATTGTGAATTGTCTGTTTCCTTCACCTAGCATACAGGTACCTGAATGATGAGAACCCTGGAGGAAATAAATTGTCGCAGTTCAAGCTCATAGAAAATGCTTTGGGCAGAATATGATTACTTCCTGGTTAGCACATCACATTCCAGTCTAATTATGAACAGAAATAGGACATCTAACTACAAAGCTTCTCAGGTTATGCAATAGCATAAAGAAACCTCTCTTTCTCTTGCATGCACTCACATACCATTTCCCCAAAAAGACTAAAACTATCTTTTATGTCTTAAAGAGGAGCCATTTCCACTCATTAAAAAAAAAAGAAAAAAAAAGAAAAGAAAAGAAAGAAAAATCTGCAAACCCATTGTTTTCAGAAGCATTCTGGCAAAATTTTATTTAGCATTTGATTCCACTTGTGCTCAAAAATACAAACTTTCTTTAAGGTTTTGTTAACAGTATACTGATATGAGTACAGGTAAGCAATTCATTAGTGTCTGCCTGAATCTGTAGCAAGCCTGAAACAACTCCCTACAGGATATTTATAACTTTATGCACCAATCATCACAAGATAATTATAACACTGAAGTGACTGAGCTGTTTAAAAAACATAAAAAAGCAACTTTTCCCCTCTTGTAAAATTGACATAAACTCCCTTTAGGTATTTAAAGTGGGTGTTTCATGCAAGCAATGACTGCTTCTACTTGTGAACAGGCAAAGGCGTGAATTTACTAATGGTGAATAATGTCTGACCCATCTGGTTGTCTTCAGTGTTCCTTTTCCATCTACCTTTTAATTCCCTCCTCTCTTTTTTTTAGTCTTTCTATTTATTTGGTCTCTGATATCAGAGATATCCTTCCATTTGTACTTCCTCCTGATGCATATTCCCAAACACCTTCCCTCACCTTAGCCCATATTTGACATTCTTTTCTAGAGAGATTTAAAAAGAAGCTAGGAAGGAAGGAAGGAAGGTAGGAAGAACCTCCAATCCTTCTATTCAACTCTGTAAACAACACTGTAACTAAAATGGTTTTCTGGACTTCAAAAGCTTGCCATTCCTAGACATGTAGTGATGCAATACCACAGATAACTCAGTTTCAGTCTCTGTCTCCAAGTTTTTAGGACAGTCTGGCAGCTGTGCCTGGCATGATCTGACATGAATAAACTTAAGTAAAAGCTCTGTCATTCCTTCATATTTCTCTTCACTTTTCTTTGGTCAATATGGTAAGGGCAAGACATACGCTCTAAGTGCTGAGTCTCCACTACCATTACCTTACAGCTTAGCCAGGCAAACCTGCAACTCGTGTGGTCAATAGTTATAAACAGCTCCTAAACAACCCACCAGCCATGGGTGCCACATAAGCAGGTGAGTACTCAGCAGAAGTCTCTCTTTAATACTGGGTGCAGTGTGTGTTCAACAGCTGAAACAGTTCACAGATTTAGAAAAATCAGTCTGTTCATGGCAAGCTGGCAAGCAGAAAACAGGACTACAATCACTACCTGAACAACCTATGTTAGGCTTGCTGTGTTCAGGATGAAATCACAGTCAGCAGAGCAAGAGGCCTTCTACACTCCTTGTGGTCCTGTTTGGGTTTGACTAGTGGAGTTTAATCTCTTAGCAATATCCAGTCACCTATCATATTTGTGCAAAGATACTGGTTTGCACTGGTTCATCACAGTTAATGGAAATGGGGTAGGCAGCTGCAGGAGAAAGAATGTCTGGTAAGATTTGTCCCTTGTGGCCTTGATGCTTTCTTTTTTGCCAACACAGATGTCTCAGTGGAGCACAAGCATACATGTAGGGAAGGGCTTCGTGTTACACTCCAGGAAGGATGTCATCCACAACTGGCATAACTGCTTAGATTTGACAGTTATGACTTTTTTTTCTTGAACACTGTTATAAGACTGCAGTATCAATCAATTAATATAAATAAGCTAAGCAAGATTAGCAAATATCTGGTGCTATATGGGCAGTCCTAAGATCCAAGCCTGACAGAATTCAAGAAGTGTTTCGATAATGCTCTCAGGCACATGGTGTGACTCTTGGGGATGGTGCTGTGCAGGGTAGAGAGTTGGGCTCAATGATCCTGGTGATTCCTTTCAACTCAGCATATTCTCTGATGATATTAATGTGTCCAACTTGCCATACAAATATATTAATGATTATGCCAATGGAAGCTTTGCCACTATTACTCTGTGCTGCTGCACTAAAGAGTAAACTGTTTTCACCAGTGTACCTCATCTGAACTATCTTTGGAGTCATTTTTTATCAGTTTTGGCACCAAATCTCCATCAAATTTGAGGATTATTTATAGACAGAATCCCAAAACGTACAAAGTAAGTCATAATGAAATAGGAATTAGACAGCAATTAAGGTTCTTTTTACCTAATATTATCCCTTAAAACGGTAATTTTCTGTGTAAAAACAAACTGCTGAACTTTGTTTCCCTGAAGACTCAAAATGGATTTTCTCCTAAGGTGACAATTTAAATTGTAGTTATCACAGTAGTCAAAACAAGTATATAGGAACACTAAGGACCTGTTCTCCTTTGTAGCTGATCTATCTTAAAAAAGTAAATAGTCAATAAAATACAGAAATTTTATCATTCTCACTTGCATGATCATATATGTTTCCATGCAAGAACCCTTTTGCTATTTATCATCTATTAAAACAGAACAACAGCACTGCGTTCCAGTGAAAGTGTACCAACTGTGGAATGTTTTGGTTATATCTGTGTTTATTCATTTAAGTATTATCCTGGGACATTAGCTTTTAAGAATTAAAAGTTCGGGGAGGGGGGTTCATTTATAGCCAATTATATCACTACAAAGAACAGGAGACTCTCCACAGGAAGACTGGATTGACTTGTGGTCCAAGAAGGATTGCCAGAATACTCAAGTTTGTTAGCAGTATCTACTGAAATGTTCAAGACAACCTGCACACTTCCAATGTAAGGGGACACACGTAAGCTGAAGAGGAGACTGGGGGCCTCTTCTGTATGACACAAGCATAGTCAATAGAAGGAAAACAGACAAAAAGTGATCACAGGAAAGAGAACTGGAAATCTAATCCAGAGTTTTGGGTCCTTTCCAGCATCTTGCTCACTAATATACATAGCAAGATATTGCTTCCAACAAATATGGACCAAGACATGATTAACAAGCTTCTAGCAAAGGAATTGTTGGACATCTGTGGAAGCAAGAATAAGGTCAATATTACTTATCAAGAATAAAATTTATAATTTTGAGATTTAAACCAATCTGTCAATTTAATCTTGCTTAGTGTTTAGGACAGATTGATGAATGTTCATGAATTTTTTTTCTGTCAATAGTCACAGCTAACAAGTAATCTCCAGAGTGAACAATAACCTGAAACTGGTTTTGGTCTGGTCTTCTAGAGAAGGGACAACTAAGTGATCAATACTGTGTATCTGCACTCATTCCAGGAACATTTGATCCTTCTGGCCATCTTCAGTGAAGTTTGAACATGGAGTGGACATCTTAATAACAGATGAATTTTACAAAATTCATTAAAGCGGATAGAAGAGAGAGACTCAAATTAGTGCCCTGGGAGAGACTGGTAAGTAGAATTCAGCTATTTTGTATTCTGGTTGACAGCAGATAATCAGCCAGTTAGCAGAGAATTTGAGACTAAAATATTCAGCACACCTGTATTGTGTTGGCTGTTGGCATGGCAAGGTTTTGGTAGTGAGGGGTCTACAGGAGTGGTTTCTGTGAGAAGCTGCCAGAAGTTTCTCCCGTGTCTGACAGAGCCAATGCCAGCCAGCTCCAGGATGGACCCGGTGCTGGCCAAGACAAAGCCCATCAACAACGGTGGCAGCACCTCTGGGATAACATGGTTAAGAAGGGGAAAAAAATTATTGTGTATAAGTAATTGTGGCCAGAGAAGAGAGGACCGAGAACACGTGAGAGGAACAGCTCTGCAGACACCAAGGTCTGTGGATAAGGAGTGGGAGGAGGTGCTCCAGGAGCCAGAGCTCAGATTCCCCTGCAGCCTGTGATGAAAACCATAGTGAGGCAGGCTGACATCCTCTAGCCCACAGAGGTACGTGGTGGAGCAGAGATCCACCTGCAGCCCGTGGAGCAGGTAGATGCCAGAAAGCGACTGTGACCCTGTGGGAAGTCTGCACTGGAGCAGGCTCCTGATAGGACCTTTGGCCCCATGCAGAGGGGAGCCCACACTGGAGCAGATTTGCTGGAAGGACTTGTAACCCCAGGCTGGACCCACACTGGAGCAGCCTGTTCCTGAAGGACCCATGGCAAGGAGCAGTTTGTGAGGAACTGCAACCCATGGGAAGGACTCACATTGGAGAAGTTCGTGGAGGACTGTCTCTCGTGGGAGAGACCCCACACTGGAGCACAGGAAGGACTCCTTTTCCTGAGGAGGAAGCAACAGTAGAAACAACGTGTGAATTGACTGTGACCCAGGTTCCCTGTCTCCCTGTGCCACTGGGTAGGAGAAGGTAGAGAATCAGAAATTAAGTTAAACCCAGGAAGGAGGGAGGGGTGCGGGCAAGGTATTTTTAAGATTTGTTTTACTTCTAACTATCCTGCTCTGACTTTGACTGGTAATAAATTTGCCCAAGGCATGTCTGGTTTGCCTATGAAGATAATTGGTGAGTGATCTCTCCCTGCCCTTATCTGAACCCATGAGACTTTTTTTATATTTCTTCTCTCCTGTCCAGTTGAGGAGGGTAGCGATAGAGTGGCTTTGGTGGGCACCTGGCATCCAGCCAAGGTCAGACTACCACAATATGCTGTCACTGGTCTGTGGAAATCTGTGAGGAATGCAGGAGAATCTCAGATTATTTTGTTGTTCAGAATTATGTTATAAACATAAACTAGAAATAAACCTACATGAAACTGCACTTCCTTATTTTCACTTCTTGTATAGATTTTATATTCCTTCCATAGTGGCAAGACTGTGCTAGGCAACTTTTCCAAGCTGAAAAAAAAAATAGAAGGTCCCAACCTCAAAGATTTCCTAAGCTAGAAAATAACAGCAATATCACAGATACCACTGTCTGGGTTAGAATAAGATAAATAAGGAAAACGAAAAGTTGCCAGGGATAATCATTAACTGCTATTTCTATTGTGTCACTGTACATTCTACTCCCTTTATTTTTAGTTCTCTTTATTTTTTATGTGAACCAGTCCAAAGCTTTAGAAAAAAAAAGCAAACTTTTCACTTGTCTTTTTTATTCTGTGTAAATAAACTTGAACTTTAGCCACAGAAACTTTCACCTTATTTGGCCTTCAGATAACTCTTTTTCAGATTCCCTCTGTCACTCCAAGATGACCTTTGCAGTCAGTCAGGAAATGTCTAGAGATTACAAGCAGTTCATTGCTTTGGTGCCTTGTAAAGCTGGTGCCAGTGGCAAAAAACATAATTTTTCATTTTATTTTTAATCAATTTCCAGAGAAAGAAATAACATTCTTTAAAGGCAGATTACGTGCCAGTCTTGCCTTATTTACAGGCTTGACTTCGAGTGACTACAACAGGATGCTGTATGAGCATAGGACTGAATCCTTAGATTTAATTCACACTACGGAGGATTTTTTTTTCTTCAACTTTGTATGGGAAACTCCTAAGATATGGATACAGACCAAACTAAAAATGAAGCAGTAGAAGTCTGCCCTGACATATAATAGCTCTCTATAGTTGCTTTCTTACCAGAGCAACAACAGAAAACACCTTTACAAACCTTGTCACTTCTCCCAAATCTCACAGATTCACGTGTTGCCTTTCGCTCTTTGTCTTATGCAGTAACAGTCACAGATTTGCAGAGTTAGGGGAATGCCAGTTTTCCACCAGGTAATAACTTTGCTATTTTAAAATCTCCTTCACTACAGCCCTTGCATCCTGCATGTGGGAACAGATTGTGCAGTTGGTCCATGAGCAGAGGTGCCATTGGCATAAAAGGGACTATCACACATAGTTCATATGCAGGATCAGCCAAAATAAAAATCTTGCTGCTGCTACTGATTTATTTGAACTATTCAATACTACTTCAGGATATAAAAACCTGGATTATTTTAACAGTTCTACCAAAAAAGGAAGCTTTTGCTTCTGATGTGAGAAAGTCTTATTTCTCATAGATGAGGCTAGTTATTTTATCTAATGCACACCTTTAAACATAGAAGTGGTACAAATTCTGAAAAAAAATTGTATAGAAGTCTGACGAATCAGCAGAAATGCTTTAAGTCCTATGAGGAGAGGCTGAGGGAACTGGGTTTGTTCAGCCTGGAGGAGAGGAGGCTCAGGGGAGACCTCATCACTCTCTACAACTACCTGAAAGGAGGTTGTAGCCAGGTGGGAGTTGGTCTCTTCTCTCAGGCAACTATCAGTAAGACAGGAGGGCATGGTCTTAAGCTGTACCAGGGGAGGGTTAGGTTAGGTGTTAGGAAGAAATTCTTTACAGGAAGGGTAACCAGGCATTGGAATGGGCTGCCCAGGGAAGTGGTGGATTCTCCATCCCTGGAGGTTTTTAAGATGAGACTGGATGTGGGACTCAGTGCCATGGTCCAGTAACCACGGCGGTGTTGGATCAAGGGTTGGTCTTGATGATCTTGGAGATCCCTTCCAACCCAGCTGATTCTATGATTCTATGAAACTTACCATTGGTATCTGGGTTCTCACAGTTTTACTCTTGAACAAAAACAGCCGAGTTGTTAATGAAAACATCAGTCTTGATGTTTTTCATCAACACTTTTCACCACTACTTTCTCACCTACTTTCTCCCTGCCTTTCTCACCTAGACTAGTCTGCTACTCTGTTTCATATAGTGAATAAATAACTCATGTGAGTCTGGAACTGACCCACTTGTAAGGAAGTACTTAGTTCTAATCTTTTGTACTCGCATGTCCCTCCGCTGACACTCTTCATCCTGTCCTCATGAGTAAGGCAGTATGGAAAGTGCTGATAGGAGGATTCGCTTACTAAAAAAATCCCAGCAAGCAGTTTGCAAGCATACAGCATTCATGCATACCACCACAAAGACTGGGTCACTGGAGGGGGATTTATCTCACCCAGATATTGCTATCTCCAAGTGAGCCAATTAGCCTAGGTTTGTCATCTAGTCTTCCTCCACATCAATGGGAAGAGAAACAAAAATCATCTGAGAGAGACAAATCTGTCCACCTATCTTAGAGGCCTGCCTTAGGAAGATATATCATCCACAGTGAATGCTTTGTTGTAAGATAGCTAAAATTAGTCACTACAGGGTTAAAAACAAGTGGAGACTTCCACACTTCCAAGAGGGAAAAGAATAAGCATGCCAGGAAAAGAACAGGTTGCATTAGGCACTGCTGTTGGACTTAGTGTCAGTGACTGCCTCCTTAGATTCAAACCTTTAGATCTGGACAGCAGAGGAAATAAACAACACATACTTCATTGGAACTGCATGGGGTGGGTGTACACACATTAAAAGAAACTGAACAAACAAAGGGCCAGGGGAGCCAGGAAAGCCATCTGCAGAGGAAGAATACAAGAGAGCAGGCAAAGCAGCAAGCAGCGAACACTCCCGAAGATCTGCGCGTGTCTTGCACAGCAGCACATGTGACACAAACCACATGAAAGAGGCCCGGCATTTTCGGCCATCAAAACTGCCAAAACAAGCAGACCCAGGGCAAGCAGGAGCAACAGTTATGATCAGAGTCACACATTGCAGATACACTGGTGGAAGGGAAATGTCTGAACTGCAATAAGCAGGCAGAAAATTGTAGTGGAGCTTTAAACTCCAAAAGCAATTTTTGCTACCCAAAGCTATGGTAATTTCTGTCTTCTATTTGCCAATATTTGAGATATATTGTAATATCTTTGTGTTTGGTTCATGCTGGAAGTTCTAAGCACAGCCTAACAAATCTGTTGTGATAATAACATCCTTTCTTGAAATAGGAATCTTGAAAAGCCAAGAAGCAATGTTTTAATGCTAGCTCCGAACTTCTAAGAGTTTTATTTGAAATAAATAAATAAATACAAAAAAAAAAAAAAGATAAAAGAAAAGAAAAAAGAAGAAAAAAAAACCTCTCATGCTTTTGAAAGCCTATGAAGCAAGCAGCAAGATTTTGGGGGGAAGGGAGGACAGGGAGGGCTGGGTGTCAATTCTTATGTTAGATGCTATCTCATCTGATCCTCCTCGTCCATCAGAAAGTACTGCTGCTGCTGTTGCTGGTGTTATTATAGAACTAGAATCACAGAGTCACAGAATCAGCTAGGTTGGAAAAGACCTCTGAGACTGAGTGCAATCTATGACCAAACACCACCATGTCAACTAGACCATGGCACTAAGTGTCTTTTCTTAAACACCTCCAAAGACAATGGCTCCACCACCTCCCTGAGCAGCACATTCCAACGCCCAATCACTCTTTCTGTGAAGTTCTTCCTAATGTCCAGCCTAAACCTCCCCTGGTGCAGTTCAGGACTGTGTTCTCTTGTCCTGTTGCTGGCTGCCTGGAAGAAGAGATGGACCTTCACCTGCCTACAATCTCCTTTCAGGTAGTTGTGGAGAGTGATTAGATCTCTCCTGAGTCTCCTTTTCTCCAAGCTAAAGAACCTCAGTTCCCTCAGCTGCTCCTCATAGGACTTGTGCTCCAGACTCTTCACCAGCCTTGTTGTCCTTCTTTGGACACACTCCAGCACCTCAATAGCCTTCCTAAACTGAGGAGTTCAGAATCAGACACAGTACTCCAGGTGCAGCCTAACTAGCGCCAAGTACGGGGCAGAATCACTTCCCCGGTCCTGCTGGCCACACTATTCCTGATATAGGCCAGAATGCCATTGGCCTTCTTGGCCGCCTGAGCACATTGCTGGATCATGTTCAGCCTACTGGTCCCTATCTGCCTGGCCACTGTCCAGCCACTCTGTCCCCAGCTATGGGGCTGCTGTGGCCAAAGTGCAGGACCTGGCACTTGGTCTTGTTGAACATCATTCCGCTGGATTTGGTCCATCTATCCATCCTGTCCAGCTCCAACTGCAGAGCCCTCCTATGCTCTAGCAGATTGACACTACCCTCCAACTTGGTGTCATCTGCAGATTTGCTAATGGTACACTCAATCCCTTCATCCAGGTCACCAGTAAAGAAATTAAACAGGACTGGGCCCAGCACTGATCCCTGGGGGACACCACTAGTGAACAGCCACCAACTGGATGCAGCACCATTCACCACCACTCTCTGCGCCTGGCCCTTCAGCCAGTTCTTAACCCAGCACAGAGTGCCCCTGTCCAAGCCGTGGGCTGCCAGCTTTTCTAGGAACATGGTATCAAGGTGCGCTTTTAATCACTAAGTTCCTAACAAGAACTTCTGAAATGAACTCAGAATAGTACAACTAGTTCATATTTAGAAGATCCAGTATCCTTCTTTCTAAAGTCTTTAAGCACTTTAGAATTTATATTAAAATCCAATGTGACTTGACACAAATGATCTGACAGAATACTCCAATTCAGTTCCAGCAGCAATAAATCTGGCACATCAAATGTAGTTATAATACACCAAGACTAGAGAAGAAATCTTATTTGCAGCAGCCTTTACTGCTATTTTTGCACACAATTGACTCCTGTACATTTCCTTTCCTCATCCTTTCACACATACTTTCATGAAAGAACAGAACTAGTTCACAGAAATACTCCTGGAAAGTCTCTGTCAAGATCCCATACAGTGAGTTGAGTATCTTCTTGGTCTGTCATTAGGGAAAGTCCCCTACAATTCACTCTTCTTGAATTTTAATGAGAGAAATTAAGTGTTTAATAACTCCACATTGAACCTGGCTTTGTTTTGTGACATTATACAAAGTGGGAAATTATACCTCTATAAGTAAAAAAAAAAAAGAAATGTTAAGACCTTGTGGTGACAGCAGAGTGCTCCCCTCAGTATCCCAGCTCTGCCTCCAGAGCTCACAGCAACCTTATACCAGGTTTCACGAGAGAAAAAAAAACCACCACAGTTTCAAAGGAAGTATTGTATAAATTAATAAATCATATTCTGAAATTATTTTTTTGCATGTAGGTACTACAATCTTATACAGAATGGGCTTCAGACACTCTACAAAAGATTAAAGACAGCCAATACATTAGGTAACCTAATAACTATAAAATTTTCCATCCCTTATATGTTCAAGCAGCTATACAGTTCCAGGGAATCAGCCATAAAGCCCTATCCCAATGATATCAGATCAAAGATTCTGATTTAAGTAGACTGAAATCTCAGTTGAGAAGATTATCTAACCTCTCACATAATTAAATTTATTAGTATTAGTATATTGTCGTTATTGTTACTGTTATTATTCAGGCAATATTAAACTTATATTTAGATACCACAGATGAGGCTAAAACATACCTATAAAGCTACTTAGTATTTGTTGAGCTAAGAAAAAGGAGAGAAAAAGAGGAAAAGGGAGGGAGATTCTGAGATAGAGAGAAAAATAACACAAAGCAGGAACAGAAAAGGCAGGGAGAGAGAGAGAAAGATTGAAAGAAACCACATGACTTCTACAAGAGTGCAAAGTACTTCAGAGAGGGAAAGAGTGAGATGTTATTTACAACAAGAAATTTTCATAGATAAGAAAAAATAAATGAGTCAGAGTGACACAACACGATGGAATTCAATCCAGCTGTTTGTGTCCTATGACAACCCCCGATAAGCAATATCAAAAAAATGAATTAGGAATCCAGATGGCAATAAATATTATTCTCATCAATAAAGAACAGATGCCAAAAGTACTTTTGAGATGTAAATATTATTTTACTGTGTTTCTATCCTTTGGCTATACTTCTTCAAGTGAAAGGTTGGACAAGTCAATCTTGATCTCTTTTTTAAGTTACTTCATATTTTTTCACTCTTACTTTTTCATTTACTCATGTTACTGTGTTAATCCCCTCCTGCAGATTAAGTAATATGTAGGTACATCCTTAATGTTATAATAAATCCTCAAATCTAGTGGCTTGAAAATGGTACACAGAGCAATTTTCAACAAATACTATCTTCTTGTGAAGTGGCAATAGCATAGTCATTCTGTAGCACCATTCTGGAATCCAAACATTTAATGGACAGTCTGGTCATTTTTTGATCTCTTTGGAGACCTCAAAACATCTGCCTGGAAAAGATAATTTTCCTCAAAATTATATGAGAAACTAAGGAAATGTTTTCTACTATGTAAGCTAAAAAGTACAAACTAAATTGAAAAAAATGCCTTCCATTTAATCAAAATCAGAATTTAGAGTTTTATGAAATTGAATTCAATGACCTTTTTAATATGAAAATAAAAACTAGCTCAGAACAAACAATAATGTTTTCCATTACAGAAAGGAATAAAATTCCTGTCTTTATCAGCTACTGAAAAAGTATATCCTGAGCTAAGATAATACCTATTCATATTTGCTTCAGAAATGGCATTGGATGTTTTCTTCCCTGCCATGTTATTTGAGTACTCTGTATTTATTATTTTGTTAGAAGTAAAATTAAAGGATAATTAGCAATTATTAAAAGCTTTGGAAATGTATATGCCAAAATAAAGCAGAAACTAAGACTAAAGAGCCAACCGAAGCTTTGGGGTGTCCTAACAGGTATTCAACTTCAGAACTGTAACAGTGTCAACACACAGGCAAAAGGGAGTTATGCATAAAAATCAGCTAACCATCAGCTAACCTGTGGATGATTTGTGTTCTTCCAGACATGAAAATAAACCACTTATAGACTGCCCTCACTTTTGCATCATGTAAATCTTTATCATAAGCCTTATTTTAAGGGCAAATGGCATGAAGAGGCACTTAGTTTCAGCACCAAATGTAAAAATTCAATGTAGGGAAAAATAGCTGCCTGTACCATCCATGCCAACAAAGAAGAGGAAGAGTAATGCTTTCTCTGAATTCCAACTCCTATAGGAGACATAGGTGCGTCTGGTAATTACGGCAAAATGTTACTGTAGAATGCCTGTGGAATGAAGGACTCCCCAATCTGCAAGAAATATTTTGACTTTTGCAGAAGAATATGCAGGACCGTTATCTGTTTTTATAGTCTTTGGAATTCCCAAAGTTGCAAAGCAACTAAGCCAGCGTCTGATAATGTCCTTCGCTTTTTCTCCAGCATGTGCAATAGCATTAATGTATTTGAAGTGTGAGTCAACTGTGACATGAAATTATTTTAAGCGTCAAAATTTGGCCATGTGTGTGACATCTGTCTGCCAAATTTCATTGGCTGTTAGGCCTCGGGGATTAACCCCTTCTTTAGACAGCATTGGGGTAAGTTGTTGACAGTCAGGAGATGACATGATTATATCCCTAGCCTGGTTCATTGTAAGTTTGAACTGCCTTTTCAATGAGCGTGCATTTCGATGAAAGAACTGATGTGATAGTTTTGCTTGTTCAAGAGTTTTGGGGACTGTGGCAATCGTATCAGCAGTGTCTGCTCTTTGATTGCCCTCTGTTATAGGCCCTGGCAGTTCTATGTGTGATCGAATGTGCATTATGTAAAAGTCGTGTTTTCGGTAATTGACAAGGAACCGTACAGTACGTATTTCTGCAAATAGATGACAATTAGTGACATCTCAAAGAAAGGAAGCTTCGAGACGCGAAACTAACCCTGCAGCATAGCGTGAGTCAGTGACAATATTCTGTGGTT
This sequence comes from Pseudopipra pipra, assembly GCF_036250125.1. Classification (NCBI taxonomy): domain Eukaryota; kingdom Metazoa; phylum Chordata; class Aves; order Passeriformes; family Pipridae; genus Pseudopipra; species Pseudopipra pipra. Next base: position 32,233,814 of record NC_087554.1, on the reverse strand, counting down.
GATTATAAAACAATTCAAAAGCCACACGTATAGCAGCAAGTTCTATGACGTGTACAGACCCTTGGTCTATTGTCTGTACTTGCTTGTCCCAATGTCCTGTGACAGGATTGATTCATGTCACGGCGGCCTTTTTTGACCATCTAGATGTGTCAATAAAGACAGTGACACCTGGCACTGGCTGTGGCCGACAACAATGCGTGGCCATCAAAGGCAAATTTCCCATCTCTGCCCAAAGTTTGTCTTTCGGAAAATAAATGGAAATGTCATCATTATAGTCTGCCAGTGCAGTTTGGAATCCAGTGTCCTCCGCAATGAACCAGTCTGGATTGTCCTTGGTGGCTGGAATGTAGATGGTCTCAGGATCTCGTCCATCCATCTCCTGCAGACGTCCTCTGCATTTAATGATAAGCTTAGCAAACATGTCATTAATAGTCCATACAGTTCTAGGTGGAGAGTGGTGTAGAAAAAGCCATTCCAGAATTCTTAGGGGGTCAGACTCTGTCTGATCCCACTGGAAAAGGACAGCAAAGGGTTGGAATTTGCTGAGAACAATGACAAGGCAGATGTGTAGGTCGGGGTGTCGTCATCTGCCTTGCCTGTTCTCAATAGCCTGGGTGCATATTTTTAGAGCCTGTTTCGTTTCTGCAGTTAAGTATCGAACAGAGTTTAAGTCTGAGTTGCCTTTAAGAAATTCAAAGAGTAGGTGCAGTTCCTCTGTCATAATTCCCAAAAAAGGTCTCAGCCAATTAATGGCTCCCAGCAGTCGCTGTAAGTCATTTAATGTTAGGGTGTCCATTACCTTTAAAGTCAGTGGCTGAAGCACAATATCCTGCTGCGTGATCCTCCATCCGAGGTAGGCCCAGGGTTGAGTTCACTGGATCTTTTCTGGTGCAACCTGCAACCCTGCTTCTCGAATGACAGTAGTTAAGGCAGTCATAACAGATTGTAACTCAGTCTCTCGGGCTGCAGCTATCAGGATGTCGTCCATATAGTGATATATGATAGCTGAGAGGTAAAGCTTTCAGACAGGCTGTATGACATTTGTGACAACTGTTGGACTGTTTTTCATGCCTTGTGGCAATACCACCCAGTATCTTTGCATAGGTTCTGCAAGGTTAAGGGAAGGAATTGAGAAGGTGAAGTGAAGAGCATCATCCAGGTGCAGAAAGATAGTAAAGAAGCAGTCCTTCAAGTCAATTACCAGAGTGGCCATCCCGCAGGAAGCATGGTAGGTGAGGGTAGCCTTGGCTGCAATGCAGTTATTGGTTCAATAACTGTGTTGATTGCCCTGAGATCCTGTAGCATATGCCATTTGCCACTTTTCTTGGGGATGCAGAACACGGGAGTGTTCCATGGGCCAGTTGGTATTATATGCCCAGCATCCAGCTGCTCCTGCACCAGGCCTCACAGGTGGACTAGCCGTTCTGTCTTTATGGGCCATTGGTCTACCCAAATTGGATCCTCTGTCTTCCACTTTAATTTGATAAGTCCCTGGAATGGCTGACTAATGACCACTTTTGAAAAACCTGATCTTTCCTTGTCACAATCTGAATGGTGGTGCCAAATTGACCTAAGACATCCCTTCCCCGCAAGGTACACAGGATAGGAGCTATGAAGGGTGCAACTCTGGCAATCTGTCCCTCTGGTCCTATCACTGTCTGCAAGTGTGCACTCTGCCTAGGCCTCTTTAAATAACTTCCAACAAATTGATCCAGCATGTAGGCTTCTGCATAAGAACAAGTTGAACTATTGGGTGTTCTCAAGAATGGGCTATGTCTGCTATTGTTATGACCTCTGCTGAAGCCTGCTAAAGCATGTAGCATGTAGAAGAAAATTTGGTTAGATTCAGTCTGATGAGTCTGTCACATCAGTATTTTCTTCATATAGACAAAACTGGTGTCTAAAAGCAGTCTCCTCGGTGAAGGCCAAGCTATATAATCAACGTTATAGGAGGAAATGAAAAGTATTTTCTAGGGAAAAAAATGGTAATATGGCAACGTATCACTGTAATTTCCTACCTTTCCCAGCTGGTCATTTTGTATTTGGAGACTTTTCTTTGACACTGGTGAACTATCTAATTGCATTTAGAATCATCCATTCCTTTTAAATCAGGACATATTTTTCTCTCAGTTTTAATACTGGCCATCTGGATGCAACAAACTCTGTATGTGTGGTACCTCCTGTAGTGCTTGCAGAAAGGGACTTCTGAGCATTCACCAAAATTCCCCTTAGTTTCACCTGAGAAATTTTATTTTCTATCTCAAATTACTGCCTTTGCCAGCAGGAAACTTCACTTGCCTAAACATAGCAGGTAGTATTTAATTCATATATGTCAATGGCAGCAGGATGTGTGGCCAGGATTCTGTACACACGGAAAACAAAGTCCAAAACTTTCAGTGCAAATGCCCTTCAAACCCTGTTCTAGGAATACAAACAATCAAAATGAGGGGAAAAATTATTTCCTTAGCTGAAACACAGTGTAAAATACCCAACAAAGCTCACCCCAATTCTCAGAACATGATTGTGGATCAAAGAGATATATGCAGGTGTATGAAGACTGGTAGAGGTTTGAAGGTTGAAATACATAGCTGACAATTATTTCTTTGCATTTTGCATAATACCTTCGCAAGACAAGTTCTGGATGCTACAGGGCTGACCAAGCCCTTCAACTGCAGCAGTTTGATGCTGCTGTTATTTTTAGGCAGGTATAACAGAGCAGATGCACCAGAAACATATAAGAGGCCTATACACACACTAGCACTTCTTTGCTGAATTTAGATGGCTATCTAGAATATTTGGCAGCAAAGGAAGTATCAATTAGAGCCAGGTCACTGTAGCATGAGTGAAGTTGGCTCTGGCCAAAAGGGAACTGTTCCAACCTCTCTTCTTCTTTAATTGCTTCTGACATTTCATGAAGGAAGTAGAACAACATGGAAAAGCATTCTGGAAGAAAAAAAAAAAAGTTGACTCTGTTTACTCTGTTTATAGTCCACATTCTCTAGGGAGAAAGGGAAGGATGAATTCTCACCTGTTAATTATTACCAAGAAACACCAAAAAGTCAAGAAGGTCAGTCTCTTCAGTATATATCTTTTTTTGCTCCTTACAGCCCAAAGCTGCACAAAGGCCCAGCACAAAGACCTGAGCTCTACATCAATGCCCTGTTTATTGAGACAACATTGTGGAAAGGCCCTAAAGTTGGTGACTTATGACAATGTCCACCAAGGGGACATGGGTGACAATATTACAAGTTCAACAAACAAAAACCACACCAAAAGCATAACACAAAAGTATTGTAGATAAGTTTAGAAATCAAGATATCTAAACTGTTAAATGACATGGCTTTTAATCATTAAACTTGTAACGGCTGCACAGTACTGAGGAATTTTTAGTGTCAGGTAAAGTTCCTGTTGCTTAGACAGGAGTCTACTATAACACACTGTAAGTGAAATATACAGTGTTACAGACTTTGTTGCACAAACATTTAGACTACCATTCTTGACTACTTTGGTTCAACTTAATACCTTCCACAGCATCTTTATTAAGTGAGGCACTGCCCCTCCACACCACAATGGGAAGAAATATAGGGAGGGATTCAAGTCATCTAAAATCAAGGTGTGTAGCCCATATTAGTTTCCCTCTATAACCACTGGAAAGTGACAAAACCATCCAGAAAGTCAATCCTCCAGCTATTTCAGGCACTATACTTTCAGAGATAAGTCACTTGTTGGAAGTATACGTCTCTCTCTACTCTATAGAAGAGATGCTCAGGCAACTTGATTAGATGAGCAGCCTAACTCTCAGTTGACTAAAACTAGATGTGATGAATCCTACTTAAAATGCAATATTGACAATTTCCTAACACAGCAATAGACTATCTGCTATTTTCTTCTATTTGAAGTTTTTCTCTAAAATCCAAACTATTTCCTCTCTGCTGTCCCAGAAGGAGGGATGGTATCAGTGGTCTCTAAGTACTAAACTCATAATATCAAAGTCAGATCTCCATCTGACTATAAACACTGGGATTATGTGTCTAATAAAGGATCTTTAAACTTTCTTTTCAGATGACTTTTTCATGTTTCTAAATAACTACCAGAAACAACTTGTCTGAACTCAAATCTGATCTATCACATTACTGTACTGAGAATCTTTAGTAAGACTGCTTCTTTGTCTTAGGAATGTTGTCCATTTAGAAACTCTTGAGATATAGAAAGGGCCTTAGTAGTTTGGTAACATCCACTGGAGAAAATGATGTTTGTGCCTCTGCTCTTCCTCAAAAGGGACTTTTTCATGAACAACCACAGATGTCTATACATCCAACGCATCCTTAACCTTTAGGAGGCTGCAAATAACCATTGTTCTCCAGTCATGGAGATTTCTGCACAGAATACCCATTACTATTCAGACTCCTTCTGTTGTTTTCTGCCTTACACTACAGCAGGAACTCTCATCTCTCTAAAAACTCCAAGAGAAGAAAAAAAGGAGAGCAAATGTCACATATTTGCTATATCAACTCATAAAACCACAACAGAGACAAGAAATGGGCTTAAGCCAGAAAGACTGGAGCCACATCCCAATCTGCGCCCTCACACAGAATAAGCAGACTGAGATCCTCTGTTCTGGTCTGGATTCAATTCTGCTGAAGATGGAAATCGTTTAAACTGATGAAGAAAAGACTTGCCAGAAAAACACAATTCACTATCCCAATGTCTCTTCAAGTTACTAATATGTTTAAGAACATGCAAAGCTGATTGTACACCTCGCAAGTAAATCTCTGGGGCAGAAGGCAGGAACAAGAAGACTTCCCTGTAGAACTCCATTGAGTTGACAGATAAACTTATTGACGCATCCCAACACACTCCTTCTGCCCTAAGCTTTTCCTTCCCGACCTTGTGCTACATCTGGTTCACAAACTGGAGTTCTGGCTGCTGCTGGTGTGATGGTGCTTAAGCTACTGAGGGCTCTGAGGCTCCTTCTTGGATGAAAGCCAATATTTGAGAAGACACCTGAGTTAAAAGTTTTGTTTTTCTCCTGATGCTTTCTCTTCTGGCATCAAGTGTTTGCCTTAGGACAAGAAAAAGAGCTGGGTCAGGATACCTGATGGAGCCCAGAATTTACCCTGGATACTCTCACACTATCAGGTAAAATTCCACCTCTGACAGGCAGGTACATTCCCATGGCATCAAGGAATTAGTAACACCAAAGTCTGTGATAAAGCAAACATCAAAGCTCCTGAACTCTAAGTCTTTGGCTCAAAACAGGAAAAAAAAAATCAACAAGAATAAATGCAGTGGAATTTTCCTTCATCACAAGTATTTAATCACATGCTAAAATCTGTGTTGTTTCTACCATTGTCTAGGTTGTCACTCCCTTAGTTTCTAAATTATTTGTAAAGCTTTTTCATAGTTTTTAGTTTGGGGGTGGAAATATTTCATTAATATAAATCCAGACCACTGGATCTCATTGCACCCCCTAAAACAGCTAGCTTCCATCCATCTATGAGGAATGGTCACCAAAAATGAAGATAAAACTAAGAGGCTCCAACATTATAATACAAAATTATATATAATATGTAATAATATCTCATATATAATCAATACATATATTCATGTATATCATATATATATCAGACATATTGTAAATATATGTCACATATATCATATATAATCAATATATAATGATAATATATATTACTATCAAATTTTAATAACAAATTTTAAACTATCTTATTATTCTAAATATTTGAGAATCACAATGTACTGGTTGGTCCTACAATTGCTACTTCAAGGAACACAAAAAGCAGCTTCTGTCTTAAATGAGTTACCAACTCAGAAAAGACTGAATAGTCACATCACTTATGCTCCATATTAAGCCTAAAAATTAAATCCATACACATAACTGTAGTATTAGTAGTGTATGTTTTACTCTCAACAGACTCAACTGGTGTCTTAGTGAAAATTGCCGTAACCTAGATCCACTACAATGAAAAAATTGTCTTGCGTTATTGGTTTATATGAATGTCATCTGATTAAAATAATGATGAAAATATTGACTCACCTGATGCTATAGCCTGATTTAATGGAGAAAATGGTGACAAACATAGAAAAACATGTCTGCATTGATTTTTTCTATGCACCTATTTTTTCATGCAGACATGTTTTTCTATTCACCTATGAAAAAATAGGTGCATAGATTAAACATCTGAAGTGGTTAATCCAGTTATAAGTTGATCTAAAGGTCCTACATCCCCACTGCTGGAATCATGTAGCTTTCGGGTATTAATATATTGCATGAAAGGCACCGGGACACCTCCAGTCATCCTTCTGCTTTAGGCATGGGATGTATCTGGGGAAGACCTAAAGCAACAAACAGAAGTTCTTTACAGAAAATGGTCACTGGTACAAGCAGATGTTGTTAATTGATAGCTTTTCCAGAAATATGAGGCCTTACAAAAGATTGGGTTGACTCAAGAGCAAGTAGGAATTCACTGAGCCAGAAAAGAGTTGAATTTTCTTGAGATTCTCTTCTGAACTTTACATGAGTCTCTTGATGTTGAATGTCCTCAAGGAAACCTGCAAATTTACCTCCTTTTTTATTGTAGTATAGATATACATGTCTTGGAATTGTAAGCTGACACAAGGGCTGAGGTTGAACTGCAAATGTCAAAGCAGTGCATAGAAATATTTACATGTCGTATTAGTACTGATTTTTTATTTTTAAAAAATTATTGAAAAAATTTTCTTCTGAAAGAAAAAAGACACTACTAATCCAAGCCTTTTAAAATAAAAACAAGCAGCTACTATGGTAATTGGATTACACTAAAATCTGTATTTGGCTTGTTTGTTCCCTTCTTCTGCCCTCCAACAAAGACAGCCTTACAGCACCCTACTCTTAGCACTGTAAAGGCTGGAAGTCAAATGCAAGTCTGATGGGAAGATCAGCAACAATCTGAGTAACGTTTTGCACTGCCACATGAAGAATCAAATCCAATTTACCCAGACAGAGCTCCAATAGTCAGTTTGATGCTATATTTTGCTTCTCTAAGGACTCTGAATCATCCTATTCTTTTGTGTACTCCTCCCACATGCAAGGTCCCATATGAGGCAGCTTATCCTTCCTAGCAAAAACGGCTGCACATGGATCCCTCACAAGAGTGTTTAATATCACTGCTGAATTGGCTAAGGATGAAATGCAGACCAAGCACAAAGCCAGCCTTGAGTTGCATTTCCACCAAGCCTTATACAGTACCATGGGACTAGGTCAGTTGCTTATCACATTACTGCCATGCTCTGCAAATGATGAGATGCTAAGCAAGCAAAAAGCATCATTTTCTTGCATTAGGTTTTTTCTGTCCCTTAGAGGGGAAAAGTTTTCCAATAGCATTTATCATGCTGATTTCAGTGAGGCTTCACTTGTAAAAGTTATTTTGGATCACTTTTAGAAATTGTATCTGACCTGAATAGTGAGGAAAATCTGAAGCTGGGGGGTTTATTTCAATTTTCGAAGAGTGATTTTGAGTATACCAACCAATTATGACAAAATAACTGTTGACATCAACTTACATTTCTTCTAAGATGGCTTAGGCTTCTCTATAAAGCACCTTCAAATCATTCAGTAAGCTGTGAGAGGCAGACAAGATGGTATGGAAGATGGTAGAACTGTCTGTCAATGAGCAGTAATGGCATTTTCCATGGCACAGTAGTATTAAATAACACATTGTACTGAGCCTTAACATTTCATGAGGGGATTATACTCAAGAGTTAGTCATGGCAAACTGCGGGAAAAAACCACCAGAATTATTACTCTCTTCTTAAGTGCAGAATAACATCTTTAAGGACTTGCCAAATAATTGAGATCATGCTTTTGTTTAAAATCAGAAGAAAATTCTTTTAACACTGAGGGAAAAACATGTGTTAGCCTTACAAAAGACACTGTTATAAGGCAGTGTCAAAGGATAGGGCAGCAACCCTTGGATTCCTACTCCATTTTGGTTTCATACCTGTGGTCTCCAGTGTTGCTAAGTGAATCACTCCTCTGGAAGGTCATTACTGATTTTCCCAGAGCAAAGTTAAATTATTTTCAGAACATTTGCTTTAAACCATGCTGCATTAAAAGGTGAAGTGATGCCTATGCCTTTTCAGTCCCAGACATATAATAAGAAATGGACTTGAATTTTCATGTTTTATAGGATTAGGAAGTTTAAAAGTAACTCCAAATGCAAGTAAGACTTTGCATCATACTAGGAAGCAGGCACAACAATGCATTTAGTGTGGATCTTAAATAGAAAATATTTTCACATGTCACTTCATTTGTATTGCAAGGGCATTTGGTTCTGCAACATTTAAGTAAATCAGTAAAGTTTCTCATGGAAAACAAATTTAAAATTATTTCCTAGTTTAAGTTTGTGGGAATATGAGGTGGGAGGATTTTTGGCAGGCGGAAGGATGTTTAAGGGTTTAAGGAAAGTTCTTCTAGTCATCAGACTTGTTGAAAATTTTCTGGTTTAGGAAAGCTCAGTTTTGTTCATTTGGTTTTCCAAAGGCTTGTTCTTACTCAAGGGAGTACTAGAACTCAGGGACACTTGTTGAGCTTTTGGGAATTAATTGACTGATTTTATATATATAATGCAGTATCCTTAAGGGGAGAAAATTAATGATCTTAGCATTATGGTGACATGTTGAAGGACGACCTTGGGCCATGAAGTTCAAATGTTGCTGTCATACAGAGAGAATGTAATCCAGAAATAGGTTGATTAGCACTTTGGGGAACAAGGATTCATGAATACATATTGAACACTTGCATTAACCCACTCTAAGAGGCCTTTTGTATGACACAAAAATAAAAATATTCTTGCTTCCAGTATATTAAAAAATGTAAGCTAAATTTTATATATCAGAACAGAATAATATTAATTTATCTTTTATACATTTTTTTACTTCTTATAAGAAGTAAAGAGATTTTGCAATGAGTTCATGATTTCCCAGATTTCCCAGTAATCCTCTCTGTACCAAAGTACCTAGCTAATACTTGGGCATAATGCTACAGCTGAAACATGATCATTTCAGTTCTGGATACAACAATTGCATTTCATATATGTCAACATATACACACTTAACAAGCCAAAGAGCCTGCAAGGAAATTAAAACAACTTCCATCTAAAATACTGTCAGGACAACATTTCTTCTGAGTCTCACTCAACAGATCGTAATGCACTTACGCTTTTAAAGTCTCACTGAGAAACAGCAGCAACAAACTATAGGCTTCCTCAGTCCACTTAGAGTGATAATAGAGAAAAACAAATTAACATTTCAGGACTTGAACTTTTGCACTGGTGTCTGATTGATCACTAACAGCTTTAGCATTTATTTAAAAGTAAGCAGACATACACCATAGACGGGAAACAGAAAAAATATCCTGAGTGAGTAATCTAACCTGCAACAGAAAGAAAAACATGATAAGCAACATTTCAGAGCAGTGTGCTTGTTTATTTAAACCTTCAGCCAGTGTTGGGTGTAGACACTAACTTAATGATGATTTGCAAGGGATCTCTCCTGTATATATCTGGCTGTTTTGCATAAATGAAAGGAAATGAAAAAATAAATTCTATCACATGCTATTGGTAATAGCAACATTGCTTGTCCCTTTACCACCTCAGCAACTAGATTACCAATGGACTATTGTCATGGTTTAGGAATGGTACTCCCCAATTTAGTGCTTCTACCAAGTCTCTCCAAACTACACTGCTGCTCAGCCCCCACCTGCCTCCTCTGTGGTGGGCTGGAGAGGAGAACTGGAAGCACAAAAGGTAAAGATCAGCTGTTGAGATAAGAAAATTTACTGGAAACGGCAAAGAGAGAAGAAAACGAAGAGGTACAGTAAAAATATCAATAACAAAAGTGTACAAAAGAGAGAGCGTGATTCACATGCAAAATGCTCACCACGGACCCGACCATAGCCACGCCACCCTGAGCGCTCCCTCCAACTCGGAACAGTGCCACCCCACCGCTCCCTCCACCACACTTACTTGACTGGAAGGGACCCCTTCTCCTTGAAGAAACTCCCTTCCTCCCCCCCCCAGCAATGACGTGAGGTGGTATAGAATAACCTCCATGTCCTAGCCATGCCCCTCCTGGCTACTGCAAAAACTAATCTGTCTTAGTCGGAACCAGGACAACCATCATGTGCAAATGCTTTCTCCCTGCCCTACTTCCCAGGGATGTGTGAGTCTGACTTTTTGAAAGATCGGGGAAGTCTGATGAGTTGATAAGCAAGGAGAGAAATGCCTGAAAAGAGAAGGACTGGTTCCCTTTGGAGTCCAACTAAAACGCCTTAAAGATGACAGTGGCTGGAGGTTTACAAGATGCTATCTGTAGAAAGTTTTCTTTAGTTTTATTTGGAAATCAAGCTTTTGCTTTGACTTTGGTATCTGCATGCAAAATTGGCACAGAAGACATGTTGGTGCAGATGGGTCAGGCTATATTGCTGCCACTGAATGATCTGGCTCAAAGAGACAATGTGCCCTAATCCTGTCACACAAAGATTTTATCTCTTCCAACTCTTCACAAATTCTGAGGCAAATTTTCTGTTACTTTGCCAAGAAGAAGAATTAGCGAATCCACTGAAATAAAACATATGAGCTAGATGCTGATGTTCAGAAGTGTTGATCTCATGGAGTAAAATGGCAAATGAACAAGACATGAATCAAGCCAGCTACAACTAAGGTCAGAAGAGTGCAAGAAGAGACAGGTCTGTCAAACCTTTTGCAAAAGTTTAATATGAATATATGGTTTGTTCACAGATGTTATAAACCGTAGCAGCTATTTGGCAAAGGACAACACAGGAACCATGCTATTTATTACCATATACTGTGCAACTTTTTCTTCTCCTTGTTCTTTCATAAACACATTGGCTGAGAATCATTGTTTTGCAGCTGCCAGATGCAATAAATCTCCCAGCACACTCACATTCCCAGCTTCAGCTTGTTCTCAAAAAAAAGGCAAACATTGTAAGATTTAGTAAACAACTAGCCTGCAAACTGAAAACGCCCCAAAGTCCTGCTTGATAAAGTCACTCACATAGGATGAAATCAATTTGAGATAGCAGTTCATAATTAGATTTTTTGGACAGTGAAGGAAAGGGTAAAGTGTGGTTTTCAGTTTCATTTTCTTGAGAAAAAAACTATGACCTTTTAAAATTTGAATTCTAAATTTGTTTGCTTTATGATATGCACAGCAGTGGGGCTAGTCAATAGCATTGCTTTTCCTGAGACAGAGATGGATAGATACTGGTTATAGCAAAAAGGAAGGGATTTGGTGCAGCCATGAGAAAGGAACACGCCTGAACTTTAGGAAAGGCTGAATCTGGATCTGGCATTTAGTGTTTAGGCTCATTTCTGGAACAAACAGCTCTGCAACAAATGGATACAACAAATGGATGAGTGATGCACTACAGTGTGCCGGACTATAACAAAGCCACCTATTCTGTTTGGAAGTGGAGGTTCACTTGTGAGCCTGTTGTACGGCAGGGTGCTGATTAAAAGGTCGTATAAGCGAGTGGGACATTTCAAGTGGCTGGGAATAGCTTTGAATGCAGATTAATTCCTCTCCATTCTTTAAATACTCTTCATCCTCCCTCCACACTGGCATAGCAGCAAAGAGTCACATTGAAGACCAGAAGAGCAGGCTGGGCCTCAAAGGGCTCAGCAAAAGCTCTGGGAGAATCCAGTCCTCTTCCTCATCTTTCTAGCAGTCTTCCTTTCTTCCTCAGTGTTGATTTTCCCCCCTGTTTTCCAGACTTTTCTTTGCTAATGTAATTTTGATTTAAAACATTCTGGAATTGCAATCCTTTTACATTTTTGCCTTAAAGACAATTCTAAACAAAGATATGTTAATAAGAGTCATACTCAAATGGACTAAACGAGGAAATCATGGGGGGAAATGTGACAGTGATGCAAAACCCACTGTGTGAAAATCTGCTGGGTAAGATGACTTTTAGAATTTCCTACGAATACCCTGAAACTATTCTTTAAACTAATGCTTTCATCCAACAGCCTCTACAACTGGGAACTTTATAGGTCTATTATAAGCCTGCCAAGAGTACTGTGGTCACAGTCAAATCCCAATAGTCTCTCTGAAAAAATCCACACTGGGACAAAATGAAATAAGTTTGGTTTCTTTGACATTTGGAGGGAAAAGAGTAGAAGAAAATGCAGTGCATAACTAACAATTGCCATCTGCCATGCTAGAAACCAGTATTTTCACTTCCCAAGATCAAAAACAATAGGCTGATATGAGGTTCTTACTCTGCAAGTGGCTGTTTTGAGGGGGAATTTGGTTGTGAATTTAAACATTAAAGTCTAACTTAAAATTAGATGACAAAACACAACACTCAGAGTAAACATTCAAAGACAGTAGGAAGGGAAGGTGCAAGATCCTGACTGAGCAGCAGGCCTTTTGCACAGTTCCCAGTGAAGAAAAAAAAAAAGAAAAAAGGATGGAGAGCCACACTATGAGCACATGCAATGATTCAGCCTAAAAATTTACAGAGCAGCCCAGAAGAGAAATAGGATACATGTGCCAAATAAACATCCATATTCCTGCAGTTGTTATCGGAACTTAAAAAGTAAACCTCACTCCATATTGAGGTCTCCACAGTGAAAACTACCCATGATATCAATTTTCAGTGAGGTCCTCCAGGCCCAGAAGCTGGGAACTGGCAGATCAAGAGAGGATTTGCCTAAAGCTTTTCACTGATCTCAGTTGTGCTGATGATCATATCTCCCATTGTCTAGGTCCACAATTGGACAGCAAATCTTGAAGAGTCATTTTCTTCTGCTCTTCAAAACCACTTGGACTAGACTTTTAGATTACTCCCAGTATCTAGCACAGGATAGATGGACACAGTAGTTTCCTCAGGCAGGTCACTCTCATCTTTTGCAGAAATTGGTCTCTGTGGGGTTTTTGGCAGCAGCTCTCAATCTCCTGCCAGCTCAAATAACCTGCCAGAAGCCTTTCACCATTACCATTCCCTATGCCAGGCTAATAGTCCTGAGTTTTTGTGCCTATTGCTCATTCCAGGCCATTGTGCTCTGTGACATTGCTATGGGACACAGCTTAGGCTCAGTGATTCTTGCAAGGTAAACAAAGCCATAGACAATATGCTAAAGAGCTCAACTAATCCAGAAATAATCCTGCTATTAGAGCTGTTTCTTCACAATGAAAATTAAAGGGGGCGGGGAAGGGAGTAGAGGTCAGGAGCAAAAATGAACATCTAATGAACATAATCCTGCCAGACTGATGTGACATGCTGTGTTGATTCTAGAGGGTGGGTAGGCATGTGTGCACATGTGTGTGTGTGAGAACTCACACATCCTGAATAATTCTGGAATACAGAAAGTCTATGGTTTCAGAAATTTCACTGTAAAATCTGTATACACTGAAAATAGAAAAAAAAATGCCACAGAACTGAATTTCAGCTTTTTCCGGAAACCTCAGCAATGACATCTTTGGCACCTCACCAAGAAAACCTTTAGTTTACATGGCATTTTGGGATTCTAATTATTTAAACTTAATTTTGACCAGTGTAAGATCCTGCATCAGTCTTCCCTGCTTATCTAAATACATAGCTGAGGTAATTTTTCTTCTGAGTCTATCATCAGAATATATCACTTCCTTTAACAGGGATAAAAGCTTTTGACCCTGTCCAGTGTCAAAAGCCACACATAATATTACACACTTAGGGCATAAATGGTCAGCTGGTTCAGAATGTCTCAGAGGCCCCTCCTCTAAAATCCAGTCTAGAAAAGAGATTAAGACATTTTGTCTTAATTCACATGCAGAAGATACTTACAAGAAGCATTTGGTGGCATTAACACATTAGGAAATTTCTACGTGAACAGCACTTAGGAAGAGTGCTGTTTTTACTGCAAGCAGATTTTCCAGCAACATGATAATTGAATTGAAGGATGCCATTTTAATCATTGACTATCCCATCACAAGGTTATCAAAAAGTATACATTGGAGAAAAAAATAAAAGACCATTTCTCTTACCATATTGAGTGATGTCATTACTTGAAATAATTATGAGTGTCAGTGTGTATTTTTCAGTTTATTTTCAGCTAAACAAGATCAAAGACATTGCAAAAGCCATACCAATGGCCTCCCTTTATATCAAGGATATACAAATCACACAAAGATAAGTGTGGCACTTTAGATCACAGAGAACACTTGCCAAAACTATCTAGAAGGACTTCAGAGCCAAAATTTTCATCTCCAAAAAATACGTTCACCTTCAGTTTCTCTACACTTTTACAAGTCATTACATTAAAGCTGTAAATTACATTAGACCATCAATGCTATAGCAAAATGCCACCAAAAAACAAGGTCAAGCAATGTCTGAAGTGTTCTTTTACCAAGAGGTACAGATGAAAAAATTAGAGAAGGTTTCGCTTGGACAAACCCCTTGTCAACCTAAGATGCTTCAAGCATTTTAAAGAATTTTACTCTTACGAACTTCCTTCATTTTATGTGTTCCCATCTCCTTTGAATGGATACCAACTTCTGACCCAAATGAAACTTCAAAACAGACTTTTAGTTGGAACAATAACCCTGCCTCAAAAAGCATAATACTATCTTGCTCAATTTACTAACGGCAACAAAACCCAATTAATGATTGAATATGTGCCAAAATGAAAATCTGGGTTGGTTGAGGGTTTTTGTAGAAAAACCTGTTAATGATTTCATACGACTGCAAAGAGTCTTGATATTTGCAGATAGATTTACCCCTCAAACAAATTATCAAAGACAGTATCATATTCTAAACCTGATAGGATTAAAAAAATAAAAGGGGGGGGGGAAGAAAAGACCACCACCAGAGGAAAAATAACAAGTATTGTTCTCCAGCAACTGTTCTTTTTTCTGGCCATTGCAACACACAACTAACCACTCTATTCTTCATATGATATGACACACTCATACTGACAGTGATTCTCCTCCCATCTCAAGAGGATTATTTAGTATTTCTTTCTGAGGTCTTCTAAAAAACAAATATTTGTTCCCATTCTGCACATCCCAAGTGCTGATCCCAAACTCTTTTGCTAGAAAAGTGTGCTCTAGTGTATGTTCTTTTGTATGAATAATTTGTACAGTAATCTACTTTCCTTTCCCCACATGACTGGATTAAAGTTTTATGGGGCACAGGGTAAAACCAAACAATAAGAATAATCTTACTGTCATCATCACCAAGTTTCACAGCAATTCTGCTCTCATGTTTTCCTCATTCCATCCTTTTCCTCCTCTGTTTTTTAGACAATTAATTTCTCTAGTTGCTGTCCCCCAGTCTAAAGTCTTCTCTGCTGCTCGCATGAAACAGTGTAAGTTACTGACTGTTGAAAACTTCAGCTGAAATGCAGCCAGGTCAAGATGAGGTTATATAAAAGTTTAAAGGCAATATTTTTAGGTCACATTCTCAGCAGCGCAGATTCCAAATGTTTCAGTAAGCAGACTGCATTTAACACTGTAGCTGACAGTACTCATTAAATTAATACTGTGCCCATAGGCAGTTCATAAAGTGCATTTTTACCATGCACACCCTATAAGGATATGCTGTACTTGTACCATTCCTAGACTACCTATATAGCCAGGCATTTGTTTGTACTCATGCACAGAAAGGAAGAAACTTTGAAGTAGTTGTTTTTCCAAAAATAATTCAACAACAAAATTATGGCTTTTCTTTTCTTTTTTTCTCTGTGTATGAAAATGGGGTAATGTTTAAAAATATAAACAAAATGAAAAGCCTAGTCATTCTAAATACTTTATATTGTCCAAGCCAACTCTCACCACTGTGAGGAATCTTCACTTCACAAAAGTTTACTTTTGTTTTATTCCCTTAGTAAAATGGCCTTTACAGTATTTTGGTTAAGTATTTTTATGACTGGATATTTATTTGAGCATTTTAGATGTGAAACCTCTTGGTACCTCTGGGGAATGTATTCAGTTTGGTTGCAAATCCTGAGAAAACACATGTATTTGTTCATAGTTTCAATAAATTCATAGAGCGTACGACTGTAGGTATGAACAGACCAGAAAAGAGCAACAATATAGTTCTAATAGTAGCTGCAAAACTTATCCTTCAGAAAAAAATTACCACATTTTCCTTGTGCTTTTTTTATATAATAAACTTATATAATCCCATACTATATGGCTGCAGATATTCTAGTTTACCTAAGGGTCAATATGTTCATGAGAATATTACAGCGTTTTATGAGCTTAAGATGTACAGTCTCTCACTCCAGACACCACCACACATTACTTACTCACTGTTCTGTGGTAGGATTCAGACACACTGGTTGAACCAATGACTACAGCTTTGCATCATACATCTAGCTATACTCTTTGCTAGAATTTGAATAATGAGTTCCATCTCCAGCCAAAAACTAAAATCTGAGAAACAAATGCTTTTCTCACTGAAAACTTGGAAAGAGAACATAACCCAAAGCAAAATACAAATGACAGTAAAAAAGTGGATTCTGCCACTTGATCATCAGGCCACACACGTCAGCTTTCTGGTCTTACTAGATTAACACTCCAGTATAACTTCCTGTGATTTTCTTAGCATCATTTCCCATATGTGCACTCAGAAAGGAGGAGAAAATAAGAAGGAGCCCCTGTAAGCATGATTCAGATTGTTATTCAGGATGGGAGTCCAGGGGGTTGGTAACAGCTTGTTCTATACCCCTAAAGATACGGCCCATGTGGGGCACATAGTTGCCTGGAAGTTAGAGCTACGTTATACTGTTTAAAAGGATCAGGGCTAAGCAAAGAATGCAGAATCAGAAGTCTGCAAAATCCCCAGCTAAATTCTGGACAGGACAATAGCAACTAATTTCTGCCTTAAAAACACAAAGTGTGCAAAAAGCAGCAGGCCCATCAATATTATCAAATCCTTAATCAAAAGTATTTCCCATTGCAAGGTTTTTGTGCAAGAGATAAAAAGCATTTCAAAGAACAAATTAGTTGACTTATAAATTTAAAACAAAACAAAGTAAAAAAAAGGCGCAGCCCTCTTCTATCAGTCTTGCTCTCTGAGCGTCATCTTTGACTGTCCCACTCTCCTGAAACCTCCCTGAACCTTCAGATCTTGGCCATGTCTTGTTACATCATTGCAGACACCTGCATAAGATTTAAACTTAGCTAATGCAGCTCAGTTGAAACATTCTCATACCTCCCATACCAATAGAATTGTTTTTTAAATTATTTTTAAAGCAGTTTTATAATGAACTAATACAACTCACTACCCTCTATTTCCTACTGGCTTTTGACTGAAATGGATAAAGAGAAGTCTGGTGGAATCTATCTATCAAAGCAATGCACTATTTGACAAGATAGAATTTTTTCAAACACTTTGAATTCATAACGGTATCATCTCTTTCATATGTTGTATGTATTTCATTACTATCCTACCATTTGTGCTGTGGTCCTCATTGAAGACGTGGGTGATCAGAGGTATGAAAAATTGATTTGGCTTGCCACATGGGAGGCAAAGCAAGTGAATGGCAAGGCCCAGACGTGTAGGCTGTTCATCCTTTGTACTCCCACCAAGTGTACTTATAAATGTTCTCTTCTTTTCCTTTTTCCATCCCAAGTTCAAATTTTTCACTTCCTAACTGCCTGTACAGTATGTGGAAACCTCTGAGGCTGTTTTGCTGCTAGACAAGTTTACATCTTAATAATTGCTTAAGCAGAATTATACAATCTGGGAAGGCAAAGAATCAAGAACAAAACCAACATTCCAAAACAGGGTGAGCTTCCCACTGTAGAAATAACAATGGTAATTAAAGAGGAGTTTTGCAATTATAAAACTGCTTTAACTATAAAAAGGATATAAATGAAAATACTCTTGGTGTCGCTACCACCCTTGCATGATGAAACAACTACAAGCTAGTGTCCTTAAAGCATCGTTTACAGGGAGAAAGAAATCAGCCAACGTGCTCTAAAAGCAGTTGGATTACCATACACGACCTAGCATTCCCTCCATAAATGCATCAATGCATGCATTATAAACCCTGTCAGAATTTCCCTTTTGTGGTTAGAAGTGGTATGCCCATTAAAAACCCCATAACCTTGATATACATACTTTCTGCATTTTGGTTTTACGTATTCAGTTATACAGTCCCCTTTAACCTATTCATATACTCAGAATCTTGTTTATATATGAAGAAATTCAAGACACAGAATGTCTTTTTTGAATGAAGAAAACTTCTCATGTTTCCATCAGAACAAGACGTGGCTACCAGTGTATTCCCCTTATTGAGGATGTCATTGAAGAAGAAAAACAGTGTTTTGACTAACAATCCACTATGTATGAAAAACATGTGGATTGCAATGCGGTCAACAGCAGCTAGCTCATTCAGGGTTAGGTCTCAAAATCAGGGTCATAACTGGGACAGCAACAACTGATTACTATCACATTCCAATCTGTTAAAGCCAACCGTCTCTCACAACGTTATGGTCACGCATGTTGGTGTGCAAAAAGAAGTGCAAAATGCCCTGTTTCCAGTATAAGTTCATATATTTAGGTGCTTATTTCCAAAATCCAGAGACCTGAGCTGCTAAGAGAATTTCTCCACAAACATGCCGTTCCTTAACGTATTATAGGCAATGGGGTTTGGATTTATGCTTTTTTTCTTTTTTTTCCCTTCAGCCTACATGGGCTACCTGACCTCAAATAACATCTTCCAACAAAGAAAAAAGGAAGGCACGAAGGAAAATGCCTACTTTTTCATGCCAATCCACGTGCCACATTCCATTGCATTTTTAGTTTCTAACTCCTGAAAGCTCTGATTAAACGTGTCTTCCCACTTGTTCGCAAAGTGTTTATTTTGTATGAAGTTTCACTGGCTCAGAAATAAAGCTTGGACACAAAGCAACACACAGTGATTTATTCAGCAACACAAGGGCAGTTTCTAGCTTATGATGAACTGAAAAGCTACAAGCAGATTTATTAACCCCAGAAACTAAATGTCTTCCTAATTTTAATCCTTTTTTGTCTATTTTTATCTAAAAGCAGAAATGCTCTGTTTATCTCTCCCTGAGGATATATACAATATTAAATGCAATGTACACATACTTTATCCACTTATGTTTCTGCAAGTGAATTGGAGGCTGTACATTTTCCCTGACTTGTGACAATGGGTCATGTTCTGAAACACGTTCTAGCAATTCATTTTCTTGCACATGTATGTTGAATAGTATTCTCTCTTCAGCATGGCAAAAAAATTGTTCACTGCCACAAGGCCAGCATCTGGTTTTGTTAGGCCCTTAGCATAGGGAGTATGTTTGTAGGAAGGGCCCTAAGAGGAAAATATGTATACTAATGTATAGATACCAGGTACCCACTAAAGCCTCTCTCTCACTCTCCCTCTGCAACTGGACAGAAGAGAGAGAAAAAAAACAGCTAAGGATCCATAAGAGCTGGGAGAGGTCAGTGACTGATTACCTTCACGGGCAAAACAGACTCAAAGTGGGGATAGTACTTATATTTATTACTAACAGGGTAAGAGCCAAGGAGTGAGAAATAAAACAGTCTTAAAAACACCTTCCCCCCACCCCTCCTTCCTTCCATGTTATGGGAATGGGGGTTGCAGTCAGTTGTTGTTTCTGCCACTGCTCAGGGAGAAGAGTCCTTCCCCTGCTTCCGTGGGGTCCCTCCCACAGGAGACAGTCCTTGATGGACCTCTCCAGTGTAAGTCCATCCCTCAGCAGCAGTTCTTCCCAAACTGCTGTCCCGTGGGTCACTCCTCCATGGGGTGCAGTCCTTCATGAATGAGCTGCTCCACTGCAGGTCCTCCACAGGGGCCACAAGTCCTACGCGGAAAAACCTGCTCCAGCGTGGGCTTCCCTCTCCACGGGCTGCAGGTCTCCAGAAGGATCCTGCTCCATCTTGGGCCTCCCACAGGGTCCCACAGCCTCCTTCATGCATCCACCTGTTCCAGCATGGGCTCCTCTATGGGCTGCAGGTGGGTTTGTGCACCCCGATGGTCCTCCATGGGCTGCAGGGGCACAGCTGCTCCACCATGGGCTGCACCACGGGCTGCAGGGGCCTCAGCTCTGGCGCCTGGAGCACCTCCTGCCCCTCCTTCTGCACTGACTTTGGTGTCTATCTTCTTGTTCCCATGTTCTCACTCTGCTCTTCCCTGGCTGGAATTCTTTCTGCACCACAACCTTCTGTTCTTAAATATGTTATCACAGAGGCATTACTATTACTCCTGATTGGCTCGGCCTTGGCCAGCGGCAGGAAGTCTGTACGGGAGCTGGCTGGCATTGGCTCCACGGAACAGGGGAAGCTTCTAGCAGCCTCTAACAGAAGCCATCCTTGCAGCCCCCCCCCCCCGCCGCTACCAAAATCCAGCCACAGAAACCCACTACAACTAAAAATCACAGTTTCTCAGAGAGAAACTTCGTAAAGTTTGAGAGTTATTTCTCAAGTGGAAATTCAGTGATGAGAGAGAAAAGCAGAGAGAAAGAATTTACAATGACTAGATAGGTTAGGCACTTCGGATTAAGAATGATATCATTTAAATCTGTATATGCCTGAGAATGTGTGCAAGGATACTGGATGTGCACAAGTGAATGAAACAGTTAGCAATTTAAAGGAGTATCTCTGCATTGATGAATCATGCTTTTAATAAGTACATTTAGCACCATTCTGCACTGGGAAACTAATAGCTTCTGAGAGAAAATTGCAGTTGGTATCCTCAAATCTCAACTCTCTTATCACTTGTGAGAAATGTTAGGCTGTCAGTGTAAGACAGTACAGTGCTTCATCTACCCACTGAGGAAAAGACTGAAAACAAAGATTCCATGTTTGTCTAAATGAACAGTGCAGATAGTCTTGTATTAAGCTCACTGATAGACTGAGCCAGCCCGACATGCACCACCCATGGTATAGAGCTGCTGCCGGTTGGTGCTGTGCCGGAGTTACCAGGCGTGGGTGCGAGGTTGTATATATATTTTACATCAGACCTGTTGCTAAGACAGTACGTACTCCTAGACACAGACACTCAAATTACCTTCCAGGTTTTGCCTTGGCATGATGTTTTCAGATACGTTCCTTCAGTCAAAATTTTCCAAACAGCCTTCAAGTTTGGATGCCTTTACCATTGCAGGAAATCGGGCTTATTCTTAGGAAGCAAATTGTTTACATTTGGTCAATACATCTAAGGCTGTTCTACAAGAACACAAATTTTGCACTGGCTGTTTTTGAAAATGTTTCTGTCAAAACCTTCCTCTAATATCCACCCCTGCAACTGAATAATACAGTTTTTATATTTACATATATTTTATATTTACAAATATTTAAAGAATATTCTTGAATACTTCTGTAATAAATGCTGTAATACGGATTATGACTTCCAAACAGAATATAAGCCTTCCTGGCCTGCTCTGTGCAGGTATATCAGATCCTTGGTCTTCACTTACCTTAGCATAGTTGGCTAAAATCACGTTCAGATACAAATAGCTCTATCCTATAAATAGTCTTGTATACAAAATAGCTAAGTGGAAATTAATGACGGTGAAGAACAAGTCCTGTACCTATGAACAAGAAATCAAACACAATGCAAAAATAACTGGCAAGACAACAAAAAACATTGACAGGACTTGAGTCCTGTATTAAACAGACAGCATAAAGATTAATGATATGACACTGTTGCAAAACCAAAACTAAAGAAAAAGGAGGCCACTGTCATGCCAGCATATACCACCAGAAATATTCTATATACAAGGCTGTAAATATTTTTCTTCACTAAGTCTTACTAAGGTTTCAGCTGGAATATTGCATTGCATAAGAGGTTTTGTTACCATGCTTTTCGGAAAGCTAAAGAAAACCTGGAAAAAGTCCAAAGTGGAGAAGAAGAGGTTCAGAAAATATGAACTATGAAGAGAGACTGAAGAGATCAGGTTTGTTTAGTCTAGAAGACTGAGGGAAGACATGATAGCATGAAAGATTGCTTGTTAGGGGGCAGTAACCAATCTCTATGTCTATTGGAGGAAGGTCAAGAAGAAATCAGTGATTTGCAATAAAGAAAACTGTAATATGAAAGCATGTCTACAAGTGTAAGCAAGCTGCATGGGGAAGCTGTGGAAATTAATTGAACAAAAACAAGTTGGGCGATTGGGACGGTCTGCAGTCCTTGATCCTGGTTTACTGTAGAAGACTGAATTAGATAGACAATCATCTGAGATCTCAATCCCATTTTTCTACTTTTTTCCCTCATGCTGCTGGTATCCTTCTAGAATACTGCCTACAGCACAGAATTTTTACAAAAACAAGTAGTAATTTGGGTTTCTTTTAATTTGTATGCCATGTTGCATATCTTTTCATCTCACCTAGCTCTCTGTGCTCTGAGATACCATTTGACAGCCCTACTTCCTTCTCATACAGACAATCTAATCTATCTATGTCCTCCATTCCCTGCTTACTTCATCTGCATGTTGTCTGGGAAAAAAGAAGCAAGCATGGGGGCTGGTTAAGAGTGCTTTCAAATAAAAAGCTTGAGTGGAGCAGCTGACCACTCAACCTGCTGGCCATGTTTCTTTTGATGCAGCCCAGGATGCACTTGGCTTTCTGAGTTGCAAGCACAGATTGCTGGGTCATGTTCAGCTTCTCAACCACCAACAACCCCAAGTCCTTCTCCCCAGTATCCGTATTTGAGATTGCCCCGACACAGGTGCAGGACCTTGTACTTGGCCTTGTTGAACTTCATGAGTTCACCTCTCAAGTTTGTCAAGATCCCTCTGAGTGACATCCCAATTTGGGTTGTCTTTCTTTACCTAGCTGCCAATTTTCATGTGACTTGTTAAGACCTCCTTAAAAATGCTGCTCCTCTGTTGAATTTGTGTTTGATTGTGTTTGAAAACAGTTTTAAAGTCACCAGAGGGGTAGGAAGAGAGTGATCAGTTACACAGACATAGCCAAACAGACACAGAGCATGATTACGTGTGTCTCGTTTTCTTAAAAATTTTGGCTAAAAGAAAAAATCTACCCCTACTAACTCCATTCAAATCATAGATAAAGCAATTTTGATGTCTACATTCTTAGTTCCTAGCAACTATTTTTACTGTTATGCTTGTTAGACTGAAGTGCTTGCTAACAAAACAAGGCTACTAAAAGAATATGCTAGGCTGTGACTTTAAGGCCCACAGGTACTAGAGTCATTTCCTAGAGGACTTCCCTAATATTGAGTGAAAGTATCCCTAGGCAGAACTGTTGCAGAGCACTGCTTGTGCTTTAGTTCTTTCTGCAGATCAAGTCTTTAGCCTCAAAAGGGCCATAAGAATTTTTCCTCACTAAGGATGAAATTATTTGTTGTCTCTGATGTTACTGGAGTTGTCAGATTTTTCTACTTCAGATATTCTAAGAAGGATTATTTCAGAGAATGTAGAGGTAGCTGGATAGTGGAAAATACTAGTTTTATTTTTTTCAGAGGAGAGAAGGAGGTATGTGCTACACATGGCACTTTTTTAGCTCCTGCATGACTCTCTCCAGAACTGCCTACTCTAGTCCACGTGCTGTGCAATTAGGCAACACTATGATTTCAAGCAAACTGCAGACAACTTTCTCAAAATTTCCTTCCATCCCCAACAGTAATTAAAGTGACACAATTTGGGAGATGGCTGTAATTGATATAGGTATTATGCCACATGCGATTTGAATTTAGAATGCATAGAAGTCACAGTAGGTTGCACTTCTGACATGGTTTAACCCAGCAGGCACCTTAACACCACACAGCCACTTGCTCACTCCCCCACCAGTGGGATGGGGTAGAGAATCGTAAGTAAAAAGGTAAAATTTGTGGGTTGAGATGAAGATAGTTTAAAATGACAGAAAAAGAAATTAAAAAGAATGGCAACAACAATAATAGTTGTTATTATTGTTATTAATATTATTTGTATAAAATAATCACAATATACAAGAAAAGTGATGCCCAATGCAATTGCTCATCACTCACCAATGAATGCCCAGCCAGTTCTCGAGCAGTGGGCCACCACCCCTTGGCCAACTCCCCCATTTTATAGTTCAGCATGATGCCGGATAGTATGGAATACACCTTTGGCCAGTTCGGGTCAGCTGTCCTGGCTGTGTCCCCTCCCAGCTTCTTGTCACCCCCCCGACTACGCGCTGGTGGGGTGGGGTGAGAAGCTGAAAAGTCCTTGGCTCAGTATGAACACTACCTAGCAACAATTAAAACAGCAGTGTATTATCAACATTATTCTCATCCTAATTCCAAAACACAGCACTGTACCAGCTAATAGGAAGAAAATTAACTCTATCTCAGACAAAATCAGGACATCTTCTAATGAAGCACTGTAAGAACCTGATCCTGAAGAATTTTTTTCATGCCAGTAGTCCTTATTTGTGTAAGAAAGTCAAGCGGGCTAATGATGTATCTAAAAACTACAGGAATGAGAAAGGCTTTGCAGGATTCAACACTGCTATTATGACCTCTGGGATAAAGAAAAGGTTAGACATAATCTGAAACTGTAAGAAATGTACCTGTACTTTCTATACACTTTTCACCTCATGTATATACATTATGTGGCTCGCAGTTCCATTAAGCAGCAGACTGCTTGGGAGTTTCAACTGGGGCGTGTCAAGGATTCTTAGTTATAAATTTCACAGATCATTTTATTTGCTCAAAATAATCTCTTGGCAAGACATCTTACTTCCCTGCCCCCAAGGCATTGTTTATAATAAAAGCCTGCAAATAACTATACCAGGCAATTTTGTTATTCAGTCTCCTTTCTCAACACGAAATGGAATCTCTTCCAGCCTGTGTTCTTCCTAAAGTGTCTACTGTTACTCTGTACGTGCACGTTGTGCAACTGCTGCTGCACCAAACTGCTGCAGAAACTTGTGCAGAATAAGGGAATGACTAAATGCCGGTATTCTTTATTTTACAGCTCAACAGTTAAGTTCAGAATTTGTCTTATCTTGTTAATCTAGATCAAGTTCATAAGAGAGATAAACTGTAATATAGGATGCTCTAACAGTTTTTGTACAAGTAGAAAAAAGCAGATAGCTACATATGTTGTGATAACACAGAGAGGACCTTGGAAATTACAAGACAGGCTTTTTATGTTATATTTCAGTCCTTCCCAGACACTCTGTTTTAACCAATTGGCCTTTAAGAAACTCTAGGCACATCACTTCCTAGCACAAAAGTAATCTTCCCTCTCAAGAGCACATTACTGTTTATTCATCAATTCTCTTAGTTATTTTAAATGCATATCTTTCAAGTTGTGTAATGACAGCACAGTCCTTTTTTAATATACAAGTTATTCACTTTCTCTACCACATGACTGCCAGCAACACCCAGCTATGTATTGCACAGATCTTTCAATGTCTTTTTCCCTTATGTTTAGAAGAAATTATGCAATATTAAGTAATTAATGGTATTATTAGGAGTGCTCTATTGGGTCTATGAATAATTGATTGCTTCTGCATAATTAAAAGAAGAAAATAACAGGGTGAAGTTTTGTATATATGGTATTTTGTTCAAATGTGGTTTCATGTTGTGATAAAATGTGTATGTTCTGCCTGAGTCTTGCCTGACTCTGTAATATGAAGTTAATAATGGAGATGAAAGATACTCTGTTTGATAGGTAAACATAAAGCTCTTTTTCACTCCATCTGTGATTATCTTGTGAGGATTATAAGCTCTGCAGCTGCTTGTTAACAGCACACAAAAACACAAGGACACAGACTGCTAACGGATGCAAATGAGCAGCTTTCATTCACTTCATGGGATCAAAGGTCCCAGTGTATAAATGTACAAACATATGTACTTATGGTCACCTCTGCTGAGTAAAACATCTGAAAACACATGTCCACAAGTATGTCCTGAATTCTAATGAAAACCAAGGAAACTCTACCATGTGCTTGAATTTGAATACATGCTCTAATGATACACTGACTAGAAATCCACTGAGGCAGAGACTAGGTGTCCATATCTAAGGTTACCTTTGATCTGCTGTTGACAAAAGAAGTACATGAAAAAGCCTTTTGACAGAGAATACTCGGCTTATTCCTCTTTATTCCTTCATAGACAAAGGAAACCCACTTGAACTTTGAAGTACAGTTTTTAATATCAGGAATAGAGAGGGGGAGTATTTTTTGCTTCATGCTGCAAGTTCTAAATATTTCTTAAAAATAAATGCTTTTTCCTTCCAGGGAAAAAAAAAAGGCTTAAAAATTATTTAATGGCTTCACCTTTTCTGGTGAAAAAATGCTACTGATATTATAGTGGTACAAAACCATATGCAACCCTGTAAGAAATTCTATCAATACAATGAATCCCTTTAAAGCATATTCTTCTCATCAAATTGGAGTACCTTTTGCCAACTTCAAATTCTGACTAATAGGAAACAAATACGCTGCACATCCATCTCTTCTTATTAAGGTATAAAGGCTCAGCTCAATGAGTTAGCTATCCATTAATATTAGATTATGGATAATTAGACATTGAAATTTCCCACACTTTTTTCATATGAGAGAAGGTCTACATTTGATGCAAGAACTTTGTAGACAAAACATATCCAGTCTGACTGGTGTATGAAGACAGATTACGGCTGTCATTTGCACATGGAACATGCCTGCAAAGAAAGAGCACTGATAAGCAAGGTATTCTTGTCAAGCATATATGCACCAACATATTTTTTTACTGCAAATTATGTAGAGTGACTCTTTCACAGACAAGACATAGCTTTGTCAAAGAACAGTGTCCTGGATTCCACTCCAGAGGGGAAGGGTTATGTCCTGAATTGAAATCTCCATTCCTCCAACAGGTATCTACCTCCTCTGGGAGCCAACCATTAGATTCCTTACTGTTAGGATAATAAACACCAACAGAGGATATGCTCCAGAAAGTCATAAATGGTGAGATCCTTCTCATCTGACTTCAACCACTAAAACTAAACTCATCAGTTGTTTCTTTAAGAAACAAAAAAGCACCCCTAGAAGGGATTCATTTCATCCTAAAATAAATGAGATCTTCTGAAGATGGTGTTTAACAAAGGAAAGAATTAAGCAGCAAACTGGGACTAAAAGTCTACCTTTCAGATCATAGGCAAAATGAATTCCATCAGTCAAAAATATTTTCTGCATCATAAAATCTTATTAGATCTTTGCTAAATTGTAAGATGATAACAATAATAAACAACGACTCTGTATTTTCAATGCTGTGCCAAGAAGTTGATATTTTACATATTTATACATGTACATTCACATATTTTATACCTTTATAAGAAGGTATATTATGTACTTCTAAAGCTCACCTTTTATGTGACTAAAACTTACCAGATAAAACAGTGTGAATTGTTTTAACATTCATTTCAGTAGCATCATTTCAATGCACATTGCCTGTCCCATTAACCCTAAATTACAATTTCAGCATAAGTTATTAAGATTCCTTATTGCATTTATGTAACTTTAAAAAACCCAAATTCTTTCTGCATTCCAAGGAATAACATTATCAAAAGATTCTAGACAGAAGGTCTTATCTAGAGAAAACTTCACTTCTTCTATCACACCAATTTTGCATTTCTTTGTTGTTTGCCCTAGAATCAAACCACACTTGAAACCACACTGATTGATTCTTTGATCTAATTTGCATATTTTTATCATAGCAGGTACCATAGAATTGTATATTGTTTAGGTTGGAGGGGACCTTAAAGATCATCTGGTTCCAACCCCTATGCCATGGGCAGGTACACCTTCCACTAGATCAAGTTGCTCAAAGCCCTATCCAACATGGTCTTCCAGGGATGGAGTAAAGAATTTCATCCTAGTATCCAATCTCAATCTACCCTCTTTCAGTTTGAAGCCATTACCCCTTTTCCTATCCCTGCATGCCCTTGTAAATAGTCTCTCTCCAGCTCTCTTGTAGGCTGCCTTCAGGTACTGGAAGGCCTCTATAAAGTCACCCCAGAGCCTTCTACAGGCTGAACAATCCCAATTCTCTAAGTCTTTCCTCGTAGGAGAGGTGCTCCATCCCTCCAAGCAAATTGGTGGCCCTCCTGTGGACTCCCTCCAACAGGTCAATGTTCTTCCTGTGCTGAGGACCCCAGATCTGGAAGCAGAACTCCAGGTGGGGTCTCACCAGAGCAGAGTAGAAGCACAGACTCTCATCAATCAGCTCTCCCAAGTCCTTCTCAGCAGGGCTGCTCTCCATCTGTTCATCCCCCAGCCTGTATTGATACTGGGGGCTGCCCCAACCCAGGTGCAGCACCTTGCACTTAGTCTCATTAAACCTCATGAGATTCCCATGGACTTGCTTTTCAAGCTTGTCCAGGTCCCTCTGGATGGCATCCCAGCCTTCAGATGTGTCAATTCCACCACTCAGCTTGGTGTCATCTGCAAACTTGCTGCGACTGCACTTGATTCTTCCATCTATGTCATTGATAAACACATTAAAAAATACTGGCCCCAGTACAGACTCCTGAACGACATCCCTTGTCACCAACGTCCATCAGGACATCGAGCCGCTTACCACTGGATGTGACCGTCCAACCAATTCCTTATCCAGCAAACAGAAAACAGATAAGCTCTTCTTTCTTGTACTTTACCATTATACTTATGGATGTGAAACACACTGTGATATGATATGATATCCCATTCGCTATGCTCTTCAGCTTTCTGCTGAGGAGGATACCGACTGCAAGAAGGCAGAAAAATAATCTCTAGCATAAAATGTGAGCTATTAAAGAGCTCAGACAAGTTGAAGATCCAACTGTACATTTTCTCAGTTTTTGTTTCCAATATAGGCAATTTGGAAGCCATACTTTTATTGATACTTTGTCACACCCTTCCCACTGAAAATTAATCTGTTTGTTCAAGTCCATAGAAGTTTATAAAAAGCTCTTACATTTCCCACTCAAGGCTTTATGTAGTAAATAAAATTATTCTGTGTAAAAGTCGAAATTAATTCTGCATATATCACCAATTAAAGGAATGGAGCTGCAATAGAAATTAATTATTCAAGTCCTGAGGATATCATTAACATATGAATTAAGTCTGAGTCAGTAACTACAATGGTGTGGGACCATATTTACACTCTCAGAAGTGAAAATATTATCAGTGTTCTTCCAGATACTAGAAGATACATTTTTTACAACTATTTTTTTTACAGTCTCAATGAAGCAATAATAAGTTTTGGATTTGTAACTATATTCTGCAATGACCATTCAATGAAAATATAAAAGGACCTTGAACTCAAGATAAAGTAAGGAAAAAAATGTGACTCCAGGATTCATGACAAGAGAGTAAAAAACAGACTAACCACATAAAACATGCATGCACTCCCAAGACCTGGCTACCAGTTTTAACAGAGCTCACGTTCTTGAACACATCCATTACACAACAGGTAAATTCCACTAGAAGTGTTTCAACAAGTTGATCATCTCTTGCCTACTAGAGGAGAGCTAAGAGGCAAATTCTGGCATCAGCAATAAGTGTGTAAATTGGTATTAGCTCCACGGAAGTCAACAAAGCTAGGTCTACATACAGTAGTAAGAATTTGAACCTGGAAGTGTGGGACATGCTGAAATGATGGGTCAGATTTTGACCTCAAACATTGTAGTGTATTTCTGCTGTAATTAGACAGCTCAAAGTTGAATTCATGTTCTAAACGCATTCTTTAAAATTTAAAGATGGGTCCAAATTACAAACTCTCACAATACAATTTACAAACACTCACAATACCCATCAAGCAGGAGTATTCTGGCAAAGGATTACAGATTCATCCACACACATTTGGATGAAATAAGAGACAAATTTTGGATATTATTTTTCATTTTGAAATGGACTGTTACTGGTTGCCAGCCCACACTCCTCATTGATGTAAAGAACACTTCTGAGGTTCTCTCACAGCCTTTCAAGTCTAACCTCGTCTTGACTTAGTGCCACATAAAGAAACGGTCATAACTCCCCAGGCTCCAAGACACAAGCTCACATGAGCAGCAGCTCCTTTGGCTTCCATGAGCATATCCATCAAAGACACTCACTGGTATATAAACAGCTTAGTGAGCTGACCACTAAGAATTACAACTACCTGTCAGTTAAACCTGTCCATGTAAGAGCAATCAGTATATGTTGCTTGTTCTCTCTCTTCCTGATCTTTTGGGGTTTTTTTACTGACATGTTTTTTATCTTGAGATGCTTGAGGTTTTTCTTCTATGAATCATTGTGCAGTAAAGAGGCCTACTTCAGACGGTATACTCTATCTCCTAAATTAAAAGGGCAGACAACTGTTTTGGCTTTGCCCTAATATACACAGCACTGCAGCTATCTCATTCTCTGGGTCAAGAATTTCCCAGAGCATTTCCTGGAATAATCTGTAGAGCAGTAATGCCTCCTCATACATTAGCCAGTCTGATTGTCTGATGCATTTTACAAAGTTCTGTTTAGAGTCCAACTCAGTCACTGCTCGCTCCAATTTTCCCTCACCACACACACAATTGTGTGACGAGATCCTTCTCGCTCACTGACACTCAGCTTTCCACAGGAGCACATGCCAAGCATACAAAGGCCAGGGAATGCAGAGGAATTAACCATTTTTGGAATTCGATTACTTCAAAGCCGTTTCATACGTTCAAGTCACTTCTAGTCATCCAGAGTACGATACGATGTAGGGCCTTTTAACCTTTAAAAGATTTCCTGTTACCTGAAATTCAGATTACATGGAAAATTCTTAGCTGAAGTAGTGTTAGTCATTTTGTTCATCAAACAAAGCTGCTATGGGAGAGTCTCAACTGCAGTACAGCAGTGGTCATTTCACTCCCAAGGCCAAGTTGTTAGCTGAGGGTCATCCCCACACCTTTCTCCAGCGACAAGAAGGGTTGAAGTCAGAAGTAGCAGACGCCAGGCTCCCACTCGTCCAGCCTGACATCCTCCCGGCCACGTTCCCCTCTCTTCCCGCACGCAGCCCGTCGCTTCCAAGGGTGGTCAGGAAGAGCTAACGAGAATTCACGATATTCCTCCCTTTTGTGGACCCAGTGTTCCATGTGCTGTGTATTGTGACCAGTGGGCAGGAAGAGAAGCTCTCATTAAGTGAATTGGGTTAATTAAGTTAAGGATGCTTCATCAGCGCCTCAGGACAGCCGGGGGCGGTGGCGTCCGGGCACAACTCTCCTGCACGGCCCGGCCAGGTGCCGGCGGTGGGAGGCGCCCCAGTGCTCCTCCCGCCCCGGTGTGAGCGGCGGGGAGCCAAGGGGCCGCAGGGCAGGGCTGGGACGCCGGCCGGGCGGCGGGGCAGGCGGGAGCAGATGTCCGGCGGAGTTCAAGGCCGGCTGGGGGCGGAGGGCCCGCGGCGGCCCCGCCGCGCTGCCGCTGCCGCTGCCGGCGGGGAAGGTGTCGGGGCGGGCGGCCCCGAGGGAGCAGCGCCCCCTCGCGGCAGAGCGGCCGCCGCTGCCCCGGCCCGCGGGGCGCGCCCGCCCCCGCCCCCCGGCCCCTGCGGAAAGTTGTCCCTGGCCCCGGAGCCACCCGCCTCCCGCCTCCCGCTTCCTGCCCCGCCGCCGCCGATTGGCCCGCCGCGCGCCCAGGAATGCGAGCCATCCCTTTAAAGGCGCGCGCGGCGGCGGCGCCCGCAGTGTCCCGGCAGCGCTGCCACAGCCTCCGCTGCCTCTCGCCCTCCCGCGTCGGGGCTCCCGCGGGAATTGGTCGCCGCTACCCGGAGGCCGGCGCTGACCGCCCGGATCGCTCTTCCCGCAGGTGAGTGCTGAGGCGGCTCCCGCCGCGCTCGCTGTCCCGTCCGAGGGCGGCTGGGGGCACCTGCCCCGTCCCCGCCGCGCTTCCTCCCTCCCTCCCTCCCTCCCTGCCTGCGGGAGCCGCGCTGCCGCCGGGACGCCCGGCGGGGGGTCCTGGGTGCGACGGCAGCGCGGTGACCTTCTTACCTGTGTGTGTCCCCAGGCTGGTTCGGAGACAGACCTTTGCCATGGGGCCAGCGACTGCGCTCTGCCTCCTGCTCCTCGTGCTCGGCGGCTCAGAGACCAAGCGCACCGCAGGTAAGGCCAGCTCTGTGCTGGTCCCGGAGCAGGCAGAGAAGGGGGAACAAAAGTTAAAACACTTCTTTAGTGGCTGTTCAAGCAGATGGAGTTGTGCTCGGTGGTGAAGAGCTCCAAAGCTTTCAATGAACAAAACCGTTTCAACCTGAACATCAGGTAGTTGGGAATAGAAAAGTTTCTCTGGTGTGGAATTTGTGTAACCTTCAGAAATAGGAATGTAGAGTCCCCAGGACTTGAGTGTGTAGCGTATCCACCTCTGCATTGGGCAGAGGAAAGGGGGAATATAATGTAGGAAATGTCTGAAGAAGGAGTGGGGCAGTAGGGTACCATCATGGTGCCATAAAGAAGCTGCTACTGTGCTTGCTGGATTCAGCTGGATTAAGCAAGCTCACTTTCCTGTATCCTAGCATAGGAATATTGCAGTCAGGACTTTGCTGTCTACTTCTCCTCTGCTACAGTATAACGAGGTGCCAGAATGGCTGCTACCTTTGTGTGTCAGTCAGCAGGTACCTGGCAGTCCTGTGCTGACTGGCTCCTGTACAAGAATGCACATGTTCTGCCGCGCTGCAGCTCCTGGTGGGACTGCTGCACCATCAGAGCTACTGTCTGTGGTCTGATGTGAGGTGCTCTGCCATGCAGGACATGTACTAGGAGCCAAAATGTTAAGTAATTGTGGAAGATATGCACCTACTCAGCCTTTTCTTGTCCTTTTTCTCATGATGCTTCTCCTGATCTCTCTCTGCAGAGTCCAGGAATGATGATAACAGTGTCTTCGATCTCTTTGAACTCATTGGCTTCATGCGGAAGGGAGGTGGGCGCCGGGCACCCGGGGTGTACCTGGTGAAGGGACCGGAATCCTCCAGCCCTGCTTACCGCATCGAGGATGCCAGTCGCATCCCTGCTGTCCCTGATTCAAAGTTCCAAGACTTATTAGATGCCATTCATGCTGAGAAGGGCTTCATCCTCCTGGCCACTCTCCGGCAAGCCAAGAAAAGCAGAGGCACTCTCCTATCTGTGGAACAGAAGGATGGCTCTGGTCATGTCTTCAGTCTAGTATCAAATGGCAAGGCAGGCTCCCTGGACCTGAGCCTTTCTGGTGATGGCAAGCAGCAATTAGTGTCAGTAGAGGATGTCTTGCTAGCTACAGGACATTGGAAGAATATCACCCTATTTGTGCAGGAGGACCGAGCTCAGCTCTATGTGGGGTGTGAAAAAATGGAGAATGCTGAACTGGACATCCCCATCCAGAACATCTTCACTAGGGACCTGGCCAGCAGTGCCAGGCTCCGTATTGCCAAAGGGGGAGTCAATGACAACTTCCAGGTAAGACTTTCACCAAGGTTTTTGCCTAGTATTTTCAGTCATCTGCTTTGAAGGTGCATTAGCTACTCAAACAGCCTAAAAAGCTACAAAGACCTCTAAATCTAGTAAACTTTAATAATGGCATTTGAAGGATGAAGTATTAGATTTGTAGGGATGGAACTTTCTGCAGCAATAAGAAGGCACTAAAGCTTCAACACAGGTAGTCGTAGCTTCATTGTTCAGCTTCTTATGTGAGGTTCAGAAATTTGTGGGGGTTTTTTCTTCCTGCCTGGAGAGTCGCCAGGTTCTTGTGATCAAGGATGAGATTGTTAGGAAGCAGGGCTTGTTTTCATTAAAGAGACTAGAAAAATGTTACACCTTTCCATATATCTGTCACAAAATTACTCTTAAAGATCTTACGTGACCTTCAGTCTATCCATGCAAGTGGTACTTCTTTCCCTTGAAGTTGCTGCAAGTAGTTGTAATTCTTCCTCCATCCACAGGGACTGCTGCAGAATGTGCGGTTTGTGTTTGGAACAACTCTGGAAACTATCCTGAGGAACAAAGGCTGCTCCAGCTGTAAGTTTACAATCTTCTGAATTCAATGACCTATTAAAAATAAGATTTCTCATTACATTAGAAAGACAAGTTGAAACAGAACTCAGAAGTATGCTGACATGCAAATCCACATTGCATAAGATATAAGATTATATTTCTGCAGGCACCCTCGTGAATCTGGTGGCAGCTGTTTAGCAGGTGTTAGCCTGGAATGATAAATGCACATGGTAAAAAATGCATTTACTATGTCTGGTTTTTCTCTTAGCCACTAGTGCAATCATTACTTTGGACAATCCCATCAATGGTTCCAGCCCAGCTATCCGCACTAATTACATTGGCCATAAAACAAAGGACATCCAAGCAGTCTGTGGATTTTCCTGTGATGAACTAACAAATATGTTTGTGGAACTGCAAGGGCTTCGGTCCATGGTTACAACACTTCAAGACAGAGTTCGCAAAGTGGTGAGTGTTGGCTAAATTCATGGTACCTTTTATTAACTGGCACTTAGTGCATTAATTATAACCTGCCTTTTGAGAGGCTGTATGAACAGTAATAAATTTACTTTGACTTTTGTGAAAAACAATGTTTTCTGTATTAACTTCTAAATATCTTCTCTTTGCTTCTTACACTCTCCCCCTCAAGACTGAAGAAAATGAAATTATTGCTAAAGTGGTCCAGATAACTCCTGGAGCATGCATTCATAATGGAATCTTGCACAAAAATAAAGATGAGTGGACTATTGACAGCTGCACTGAATGTACTTGCCAGGTAAGGTTCCTCACATCCATAAATCCTCTAAATAAAAACTCAGGAGGAGGAATTAACAGATATTTCTAAATTATATTCTTTGTTAGAAAGAGTGAATCATACACAGAACTGGGCACACTAGAGCACCCATAGAAGTATTCAGTTTGTTCATTCTACTAGATCTCTGGTATAAAGGCAGCTTTCATACAGTGTTACAACAGCAGTATTTTAGAAAACTGTACAAAACATTGCTCTGATATGGTTATTAACACCCTTTTAGTTACTTAATTTGGGGAATGCCTGAATTCTTTACATAAGTTCATAATTAAACTGAGAGTCAGCATCAATACAACAAATGTATAGTACTATTGGCTTTCCATCCTGGAATACTTTAGATCTATCTTCTGCCCTCACTGAACCTCCTGCTGGCTTAGTAGAATAAGATGTTCTAGTACTCAGTAAAGGCACTTAAGCTTGGGGTGTTTATCTAGCAAATGTTTCTGTTTCCTACTAACTGTTATAGATTATATGGAACAGCAATCCCTTTCAGATTTCAGGTTAACTGTTTAAATCCCAGGATCACCTGGGAAGATATCTATGCTTTGTTTCACTTCTGCGGAATGTTGTAAACATACACAAAACATACAGTTTCAGGGTTTCTTTAAACTATTTGCTTGTTCCATTTAAGTATACCCTAGCAAAAGCTTCTTGGAGTACCAGTCTACCAAAAAATGGGTTAACTAGCCTGCCAATCCTTAGAAATTAAAAGCTATTTGTATGCGTGCAATCCAAGGCATCTCAAATTCTGCATCTACTTTAGCTCTTAACATCTTTTGTCTTCTAGTCAGCAAATGATACTGACTTCTGCATCTGCCTCTTTCCTACCGATCTTCTTACTCAGTGTTAGCTGTAATTGCCTTAATCTAGTCATTTGCTTGGGGAGACTAAAATAGTAATCATGAGAGCATTCTTCTGACCAAGCTGCTACCTTCAAGAAACAAAACTAGAGACTGCCCTTTAGTTCTCATTGAGATTGGAGGTGGGTGTTCTTACCCTGCCTGTTTGGCTTACAGATCAAAAACCTCTAAGTATAAGTTATAGATTTCATAGCTCTTGAGCAGAGTCCACTGAACTCATTTTATCTCTACCATATAATTAGCTTAAATCCATATTAACTGAAAAGAAAGTTGGCTTCTCATTCTTGTTTTGTTTCCTTGAAGTCTGACCTTATACTTTGGGAATGACATAATAATCCTTTACTCTAGCCAGGATCTGCTAGCTACTCCTGATAAACTTCTGCAAAACAAAACCAAAAAATAATGTGTGAGAATGGAAATGAGATGAAGTTTGATGAAAATGCCTGGGACTACCCTTGGGTTATATTAGCCCTAACTACAAGGATCTCTGTTTTAGATATGCTCTTAATTTTTAACTGCTGCAGAAAAGATCTCTATTATTTAACCAGACTCTAGACATTGTTTATATTCCACTTGCTTATTGCAATTCTCACAATTCTTTATAGAACTCTGCTACTATATGCCGGAAAGTGTCCTGTCCTCTCATGCCTTGTTCCAATGCCACTGTGCCTGATGGGGAGTGCTGTCCCCGGTGCTGGCGTAAGTACTTAGTTCATTCATGCTTCTGTAGCAGTTGGCCTCATCTAACTAGACACATGCTGCTCTAAAGTATCCCACAACTGGATATACAAGGATAACTTTGCACTGCTGAAGTACGGTTAGTCTGATACCTCTTTGAAGTTAATCGCTTAGGTGGTGCACGTTCAATATTTTCTGCAATGCACAACATACTGAAATATTTGAGTTCATGGCTTTTATCTTGTCCAAGAAAGGAAGGTGCATGTGGCTTTTGAGGGCAGCTGTGACCTTTTTGATGGAGAGAGGTATGGGAGAAAAGACTGACAAAATATGTACATGGAGTCTTATTCAGAGCTGTATCCCTCTGCAGCTAGCGACTACGCCGATGATGGATGGTCTCCTTGGTCTGAATGGACCTCATGTTCTGTCACATGTGGTAACGGAATTCAGCAGAGAGGACGTTCCTGTGACAGTCTCAATAACCGCTGTGAAGGGTCTTCTGTGCAGACTCGGACTTGCCACCTTCAGGAGTGCGATAAGAGATGTAAGTACTTAATCTACTCATGCTGGTAGTAAAACGTAGGCTGCTTTTACTGGCTTGATGTTAACAGCAAAGACTACCATGTAATTCTGTTGCTGATGTGGATCGTTGGCTTCTAGCTTCAAGGACTTTTATTAATCAGGTCAAGGGGAGCACATAGTTTGTGCAGTAAACAGGCGTGTTTGGGCACTGCTCCCAGGACAAAATTTGACACCAGTTTAGGTATGAAATTTCTTTAGCAACAAAACTTGATCTGTGACTGTGTGGAGACTATCCGTTATATATGAAGTCTTTGGTGCAGTTCTGGTACTGGCTATGTTCTAGGTGCTCTGCAGCTGAAGTCTTCAGAAACTATTAATAACAGACATCTCTCTCCTGTAGTTAAACAGGACGGTGGCTGGAGTCACTGGTCACCATGGTCGTCATGTTCTGTCACTTGTGGCACGGGCATCATTACTAGAATTCGTCTCTGCAACTCTCCAGTACCACAGCTGAATGGCAAACCTTGTGAGGGTGAGGCAAGAGAAAACAAAGCTTGCCAGAAAGATCCTTGCCCAAGTAAGTGTGTCATGGTGATAACTACTATTTGGTAGGTTAAATGGTGAACTTCCGGAGTAGTTGCTATATAACCTAGTTCTAGTATTCTTCTCTCTTTAAACTTAGAGGTGGGCTACGTAAAACCTCAGGTTAGTTTCAGATGAAACTAAACTATTTTCTATGTCTCCTCCATGGAGCCCATTAATTCTGTCATTTATGTTGGAACAATGTCTGAAGTACTCTCACTACAAAAATAATAGTCCTAAGCAGGTAGAAACTAGTTGTAGCACTGAATTTAAAACCATACATGTCTTCTAACTTATATCTTCCTTTAGTTAATGGCAACTGGGGACCATGGTCTCCATGGGATGCTTGCACAGTGACATGTGGAGGAGGACTTCAAAAACGTAGCCGTCTCTGCAATAATCCTGAGCCTCAGTATGGTGGGAAGACTTGTGTAGGTGAAGCTAGAGGGACTCAGGTCTGCAACAAACAAGACTGTCCAATTGGTGAGTATCCATTTTCCCATAAACATCTGAAGATCGTTGACAATCTTGAAAATATTGATTTAAAAATTTTATGTAAGTCTGTAAAACATAAGTGGTAGAATTTTAAACCAGGATATAAGTCAAATACAGTACCGTAGCAGCATGGTAAGAATCCCTCACTGTAACATTTTCTCATTTGTTTCACAGATGGGTGTCTGTCTAATCCCTGCTTTGCAGGGGCTACATGTACCAGCTCTCCTGATGGTTCCTGGAAGTGTGGTGCCTGTCCTGCTGGCTACCATGGCGATGGTGTTCACTGCCAAGATATTGATGAGGTAAGAAGAATATAGCTTGCTCCTTGAAAGGGAAGGAGGGAAGATGGAAAGGGAGAATAGAATCAGTGTTTTCTAATGCTAACCGTTGTTCTCTTCTATCTCAAACTCCTATTTCAGTGCAAAGAAGTTCCCGATGCCTGCTTTGTCTTCAACGGAGCACACAGGTGTGAGAATACTGAACCTGGGTACAACTGTCTGCCTTGTCCACCACGTTTCACTGGAACACAACCATTTGGTCGCAGTGTTGAGGATGCCATGACTAACAAACAGGTATTGTCAACTTGAGAACTGTTCTGGGTTATGAAATCTCACAAAGTTTCTAAAAAAAAAAAAAAAAAACACAACAGAAAATAAATATGCTTTTTAGGCAAGAAAGACTTGATATGTCTAATAAAATACCATCTTCTGTGATTCAGAACAGAAGGAGCATTAAGCAGTTTCTATTGGAGTTCAAAATGAGTTTTAAATATAAATGCTCTCCCCAGCCATGGAGGGTTCAAATGTTATACACAATTTTAGTAGTAATTTAGGAGTAAATCAGTATTCCCTAATGATACAACAGTATGTGCCTCAAAGGTATCTTAGTGCTTGGTTCCATTTGAAAATATATAAGGTTTGAACAAGAGAAAGAATTAGTGCCAAGAATGGTACTGGAGTTGGGGACTGGAAGAATGTCATGCATGAGGCTTTTTTTTTCCTGATTGAAGGATAAGGATTTATTTGAATTTCTGGGTGGAAAAAATGAGGGATAAAATGATGTTTTTAGTGAGTTTAATTTCTGTATGGTCTTCTAGGTCTGCAAGCCACGTAATCCATGCACAGATGGAACACATGACTGCAACAAGAATGCCAAATGCAATTACCTTGGCCACTTCAGTGACCCCATGTATCGCTGTGAATGTAAACCAGGCTATGCTGGTAATGGCATAATATGTGGAGAAGATACTGACTTGGATGGATGGCCAAATGAGAATCTTGTTTGTGTTGCCAATGCCACTTACCACTGTAAAAAAGTGAGTTTATCCTCTTTTCCCATCTACCATTATAACAGCCTGACTATCTAAGAAATGTACAAAACTTGTTAGGTTTGGGGTATAAAGCCAGTCTCTGTCTAGTTAGGGCTATTAAACTATCTTGTCTGCAAATAACCCTCTAGAGATAGAGGAGGTGTAGAGATACCATTGTCAAGGCATTGCTAGGAGGCTCTTGCTGTTGCTGTATTGCTTTATATATTCTTGCAATATGGGAAAAGGTGAAGCCTGACACAATTATAAACACTTGTTGTAAACGTTCTAGGAAAATTCTAGTTTAGGCTATACCTATATCAGATATGCTCTGACATATAGTTATCTCTAGAGGAAGAACAACAGGGTAAGATTGTTAAAAGCAACCCAATCTTTATTTTACTTTATTTACTGTGGCTTTCTAAGACTTATCACACTAATGACTAGCTTAAATTGAGAGAATTACAGTAAGATAATACCTACCTCGTTGAGGTATTACATGTTACCTGCTCAAATCCCTGTTGTATTCACACCAGGAGTGAATGCATCTGTTACTTTATCCTTTCTAGGATAACTGCCCTAATCTGCCTAACTCTGGGCAGGAAGACTATGATAAGGATGGGATTGGTGATGCCTGTGACAATGATGATGATGATGATGGCATTCCTGATGACCGGGTAAGACAACGGAAAAGATAGCCTTTGAGAATGTGGCTCTCTCATTCCTCCTCCTAAAGGTGGGGTCTAGCTTCTGACCTTAATCTTAAGAGAGGACCATAGGAAATTGCTGGCACTGACAGCTATCCTAGAAACCTTTGTCCTGCAGAGTTATGCATATCTAACTTTCTGCAGCTGTTTGAGCTTTGGAAGTGAATTTTCATTTTTATTCAACCATTCTTACACTCATGTAAGCAATGGGGTGTTTTGAGATAGTAGCATTCCAGTCTTAACTGTTTCCCTGCCTTTATTTCTTCTGGTTAAAGCTTTAATTTGACTGTTTTTAAAGCTTGACTTCTGTCTTGCTTTTTCAGGACAACTGTCCATTCATCTACAACCCCCAGCAGTATGACTACGACAGGGATGATGTTGGTGACCGCTGCGATAACTGTCCCTACAATCACAACCCTGATCAAACTGACACTGACAACAACGGAGAAGGAGACGCATGTGCAGTAGATATTGATGGAGATGGTAGGTGGCCTCTAATCACTCCTTTAGATGGTTTTCTAATCACCGAAGAATCAAATGTACCAACGTACCACTGATTTCCTACAAAAGTTTCATCCCTGAACACAAGTTCTCCCATGGTGGTTTCAGGACATGAAGGCTACTGAGGGAACAGTTAGGGCTAATGGAAATTCACTTTGGAATGTATACATTTTGGCACAGTTCAATTCTAGCTCCAGTCTCACAGGCAGTAGGAACAGGCAGAGCTAGTGATGAGTCGAGTTTTCAAAGCTTTCAAATGCTGTTCGAAATGCTTTCAAAAATGTATCAAGAAGTGTGTGAGGCTTTACACAGTCCTCTGCAGCATTTAGATGTCTGACTTTCATTCATGAACTTTTCTTAATTTTGCAGGGGTGCTTAATGAAATGGACAACTGCCAGTATGTCTACAATGTAGACCAGAGGGATACAGACTTGGATGGTGTTGGAGATCAGTGTGATAACTGTCCACTGGAACACAATCCTGACCAGGTAGGGGATTTGCATTGTGTAAGTAGAGGACTGGTGTGATAAAAAATATATGTTGTGTGTTGTAGAAAATATTTGAACAAGTTACACCTTAAATTTGACTTGTCATAAATCATTCTTAGTAATTTCCCAATAGTGCGTTTATCAAATAACATGCCCTCACAGTTTGAACAGCTGTTAGGTATTTTCTGAAAAGTAACTCTAGTGAAGATCTGTGAGACTACTGCTTGTACTTGTCTCCTAAACATTTCTTATGTTTTTTAGTTGTGGTGATCCTCATAGTGAGAATATGAAATACTTCAGGAGTATTGTATGAAATCTAGGTAGTAGGAACTACCTTCTTCATAGCCTGTAGCACTCTGTTTACTTAGACACAAAGTTGCACTTCAATCTTTGTCTCTCAGCTTGAGGCAACTGCATTTAAGAAGATAATTTTTATACCAGTAAGTCGAAGGCAGCACAAGTTGATTTTTCTCTAAGGAAAAGGCGTATTCAGACAGTTTTAAAATTCCCTTCATAAGATACAGGGGGATCCAGACTCTCAGACAACTTACTAGTTCAAAAACATTTGAAGGCAGAAGTGGATAAAGCCTGTGCTATCCTGTCAGTTAAAAGACTAAGTTTAAGATCTTCAGGGACATGTTTGAAGGGTTAGAAAAGCTAAACAGTGGAATGTAATGTAGTGTGGTCACATAGCCTAAAAGCAGTGTTACTCAAAGGTTTTAAACAGATAATATAAAATTTCTTAGTCATTGTCACTTGTTTTACTACTTCTCCACCTGAGGGAGGGAATTGTCTGAAGATCCTTTCAGGCAACGTTTCTCTTATGACTTTGAAATCTTAATGTAAGACTCTTAATTGCTTTCCAAACACTTTCCTAATCAAGGTCTAGAAGTGGAGATATTAGATTTCAAATGGCAGAACTAATACTATTCAAAATGTGTGGTATGCCTC
The DNA here is from genome assembly GCF_036250125.1 of Pseudopipra pipra. Taxonomy (NCBI): domain Eukaryota; kingdom Metazoa; phylum Chordata; class Aves; order Passeriformes; family Pipridae; genus Pseudopipra; species Pseudopipra pipra. The sequence goes on along the minus strand of NC_087554.1, from coordinate 32,192,004 downwards.
CTGCCTACACCAACACCAGGGTCATCCACCAGTGTTAACAAGACGACTAGACTAAACCTTGAAGCAACTTCAGGGATGATGGGATTGTTTTTATTTCAGAAGCTGATTAAGCAAATGACTGGCTAAAATATGCAATCAGCAAGCACAGCAGTTAATGCAGTCCATGACCACTATGGGAACAATTGTCTTGGCTGATGAATCAGGGGATATGAAGAGCATTATAGGCTTTTATGACAAAGCAAATTATTATATAGTGTAGAAGCTGTAAAACTAAGACTTTATAGAGTCTGTTTTAATGTTACAGTGTCTACTGACTAGGTACAGAGTAGTCCTACCCTTGTCTGGCCCTTGAAACCACACTGCTGCCAAGCAAGGTGAGAGGTAAAGTACCCTGCGTCCAGTATAGTAGACTAGTGACAGAAGAGTCATGTGGCAGAAGGGAGAAGATAAGCTGATGACCACACTGCTTTCTGATGCTGTGGATTCAAATTAAAATCAGGACAGGACTAAAGTAAGATAAAACCAGGTAGCACAGGCAGCTTTAAGTGTGTATTAATCCACTCACTACATCCATCTTAGCTCTTGATAAAGCAAGCAGAAATCCCAATTAACTCTAGATATTAAAACTTCTATTTCAGAGACTCCTATCTCAGCCTTCTTTAAGTGGCTTTTTAAAATGTTTCTTTTCTCCTCTCATAGGAAGACACCGATTCTGACCGCATAGGTGATCAGTGTGACAACAACCAGGACATAGATGAAGATGGCCATCAAAATAATCTTGATAACTGCCCCTATGTGCCCAATGCCAATCAAGCTGACCATGATAAGGATGGAAAAGGTGATGCCTGTGACCATGATGATGACAATGATGGTATCCCTGATGACAAAGATAACTGCAGATTGGTTGCCAACCCAGATCAAGCTGATTCTGATGGTAAGATGGCCGGTATCATAATAACACTTTAAGAGTATCTTCCAATAGTTTGATGCTATTTTTTCATGATTTTCAGTATTCCAAGTAACAAAAATCTAGGATGTCTGTACTGTTGTAGTGCTTCTTGGGAGTAAAAAGCAATGTAAAAATGGCCACATACCCAATTTATTCCTAAGTCACTATCAGGCTGGAGTGAAAGGGCATTTGTACAGTAGCTGTTGCAGCTTCTGTCGTGTGTCTGCCAGGAGTACCTGGGCAGTCACAGTTCTGCAATTAAACTCCTAAGTTTTAAGACTCAGAAGCAAACAAAGGTGGTGATATAATGGTAAAATTACTTTTATCCTGCAGGTGATGGACGTGGAGATGCTTGCAAAGATGACTTTGACCAAGACAGTGTGCCAGACATTGATGATATCTGCCCTGAAAATGTGGAAATTAGTGAGACTGATTTCCGAAGATTTCAGATGATTCCCCTGGATCCCAAGGGAACATCCCAAAATGATCCAAACTGGGTTGTTCGTCACCAGGGTAAAGAACTGGTTCAGACGGTGAACTGTGACCCTGGCCTTGCAGTTGGTAAGGGAAAAAATGTAACTCTAACGGGCATTACACTGGTGTTTGGGGTTTTGGGTTTTTTATTTTGGTTTTGAGTGGCTTTGTTTGTTTGGGTTGTGGGTTGTTTTTTTTTGGGGGGGGGGGGGCAGGTTGGTTGGTTGGTTTTGTTATTGTTGAGGCAGGAGAACCTAAGAAACTACTAAGGAGTTGTTTAAGAATTGCAAAAGAGCAGCACCTAAAGTTTTATCCTTTAATGTCTCCATAGGTTTTGATGAATTCAATGCTGTGGACTTCAGTGGTACCTTCTTTATCAATACAGAAAGGGATGATGATTATGCTGGCTTTGTATTTGGCTACCAATCTAGCAGTCGTTTCTATGTGGTCATGTGGAAGCAGATCACTCAGTCTTACTGGGACTCCACACCAACCAAAGCTCAAGGCTATTCAGGTCTCTCCATCAAAGTTGTGAATTCCACCACTGGTCCAGGAGAACACCTTCGTAATGCTCTGTGGCACACAGGAAACACTCCTGGCCAGGTAGGAGTGGCACTTACTATGTGCTAAAGTATTCTTAATGTGATAACATGATTACTCCAATGCAATAACCTCCTCTTCTGCACTAAAAGACAGGCTGTTCTTCCAACAAGTTAAATGCTTACAGGGGGTCTGCACATGCTGGTCAGAGTGGCATAATCTTTTTGACAAAGACCAGTAACTTTGTAATTTTCCCCTAATGACTTTCTTGAAGCCTTTAATAGTAATAATGATGATTGACAAGGCATCTTTATGTCAAAATAATGGCTATGTTATCTCAGGCTTCTGGTTAATAAAAAAATATTCTTTCATAGGTGAGAACTTTGTGGCATGACCCTCGTCACATAGGCTGGAAAGACTTCACTGCATACAGATGGCGTCTCAGCCATAGACCAAAGACTGGCTACATCAGGTGAGCATCATCCTTTCATCTGAAATAATTATCCACAAGGGAAGTGGATGTCTGTAAAGATGTACCTAACAAAAGCTTGTCAAAGATGGCTGAGCTATTGTCTCTTTGTAGAGTTGTAATGTATGAAGGGAAGAAGATCATGGCAGACTCAGGACCAATCTATGATAAAACCTATGCTGGTGGTCGGCTAGGATTATTTGTCTTCTCTCAAGAAATGGTATTCTTCTCAGATCTTAAATATGAATGCAGAGGTAAGGATGACATTTTTATTTAAGAGATCCTGTATAAATTCAAGAAAGCCACTGTCAAGAAAAGTAGAATGGATCAAGATAAGACATAAGAGGGAAAGTTCACCCCTGATCTTTCATGGCTCAATCTCAAGCAAGGTCTGCAGGCAGATGCAGAACACCTTCTTGATAAACTTTTCACAGTTAAAAGTTTAAATGTGTAAAATCTAAGTATATTTCTACTGTGTTATTTCAAAGTATCAGAAATCCATGTTGAGTTCCAGAAATGAAATATATCTTGAATCTTCTTTAAAATGCTGACTAGAATGAAACAACAGTGAAACAGGTGGAAATGCAAAATATTGGCTTTAGCAAGCAAAAAACTGATTTTTTTTTTTTAAAAGCAAGCAAAATATAAGATTGTCCATATATTGCAGTCTTGCAGTTTAATGGAGATAAGTGCATACAATTAGTTCCAGATGCTCTAGTCTTCTTAAATTGTGACTTCATCATGTAATGGTTACATAGACTGGATTCTGAAGTCTAACTCAAGAAAGTACCTAAGCACTTTGAATTTTCTTTACAAATGTCTCTAGGCATTAATGACTTGGACATAGTCACGCATAATGCACAGAAATACTTAAATATCTCAATTTTTTCTTTTTCACAGATCCATAATCACAAGGTTGTTGGATTCAGAGACTATTTAAAAATGCTGGTAATTGCACCTTTTGAAACATTTAGCCTTACAAATCCTGGGACCATTATATTATTCCTTCCTTTCTTCTTTCTTCGTAAATGTGGACTCGAAACACATGACCTGCCTCAAGAGAATGCTTTTGAGAGAATGAAAGTGAGAACATACTTGGTATCTGACCTCTGCTGAAATGGAAGGAAACAAATGTCTTGCAAATGAGAATTGTCTTCACTGAACAAGCACACTTCTTTCAGTAGGAAAGATATTTGTTTGCTGTTTATCACAGTGCAGTGTCACTGCCTCTCTAACTGGAGGTCCCATGGAGTAGCATTTTGTAAAAAGAACATCTTTGGATGTGCTGTGGACTACTTAAACTGAAGACCTTTCATTGTGTGGGGAAAAGGGGTTTTGAGTGGGAGGGGGAACTCTACATCTTTATTCTTTATGGGGGAGAGGAATTTTTTAAGGAGGGCTGCGCTACCTTGGTTTACATCCATTGAACTTGGAGAAAATATTGGGTTTTATGTCATATCTTACAGATGAAAACACAGCCTTACTCTATTTGTGGTAAGCTAGATCAGCTTCTGTAACTACACAGGACAAAACAGATATCCTAAAACTGATTTCTGTCATGGGATGAGGGAAAGAGGACAAAAACTGGTACACTGGATCACACCAGCTTTGGGAGAACTGGGATTTACAATTAGATTCTGTTTTTTCCTGATTAGATGCAGATCTTGCTTACGTTTAAAGGTGTTTCAGATATGGTGCCAGAAAGCACCACCATCTCAGCTAGCACCATGCTGTCCTTCAGGAGACTAGCATGTGCTTCACTTTTTATGGTTAAAGAGGCACAAAAATAATAGTAATGAAAACATTCCTTTTCTACATGCCACAGATGCCTTAAACCCCTCACTTCTTTGGAGGGGAGGAAAAGGGGCCTGTAGATAAAATTGTAAAATATTTATTTTTGCCTATTCTTGATTTATAATGACTGAGGGATTATTGATTAAAACAACAAGAAATGCGTCAAGACTATCCACCTAATCATTTTTACAAGTCTTCATGACTGTAAGATTGTAAATACAGATTATTTATTATCTCTGTTCTATACTGAAACTAGAGGGGGTTTAGTTGAGGAAAAAGAATCTTTTCTGGAGCAGATAGTGGTAATCTACTTGTTACAAAGAGCGATTTTTCCCATAAAGGCTTTGAGGTGCAGGGAAAAGTGATGGGGTGGGAAACGAGATGTTTGTTTTTCTCAGTCTGAGCTCAATGTTGGCTTTTCCTTTCTTTGTGCAAGGCAGTTAGTAGCCTGGCAGGCAATTGTTCTCCAGTGCTAAAATTCAAGTCCCTTTAGATGGTAGCAGTTTCTGTCCCATCTGTAGTACTAGAGATGAGGGAATGCCATTTACCATCTTAGTGTTATTCAGTGCTGGGAAATGTCTGTGGTGCTTTACCACGGGTCAGTGGGCCTAACACAAAGCCAGGATACCTGCCCTGAGGAGATTGCAGCAGAGACACAATGACTGCCATCAGTAACCATTCAAACCCGCTGTTTGCGCCACTGCACGCTAAGTATTGTAACTAGTGATGTGCAGCTACAAAAGAAGGAATTCTTCACGGACTAGACAGAATTTCAGGAGCTCCTTGCAAAAGAGGGAGAGGGCTTGATGTACATTAAAAGACTGTTTTCCCCAACAGAAGGGGCATCATCCTTATATCTACAATACTTCCTTGTCTTTTCAAAAAAAAGGAAAGAAAAGAACATGGTGAAAGTTTTACGTACAAATATTACCTCATTGTTGTGTGACTGAGAAAAACGTTTGGATTAAGAAGAGTTCAAATGTCTAACAAACTTTAAAGCTACTGTAGTACTAAAAAGTTAATGATGTACATAGTCAAAATTTCTTTGCAGAAAATGTATTCCCAGTAAGGAAATGGCATTGGAAAAAAAAAGTCAAATACAATTTCTAATGTTGTATTATATTTTTTCCTGTCATCTCGTATACCATTGCTTGTATTTTTATAAATTATTTTTCTCATTGCCATTGTAATAGTTAATCACATAATTTTGTAGATAGGCTATTTAAATAATTTATCATGAAATGCTACCTGTAGAGTTAGTATTTCTATTTTTATAAAAAGTTTGCACACTGAAGATTTTTTTGCTTCCCTCCTCCCGATGTTTTTGCTAGCATAATTTTCTAAGAAAGTGCTTTTTTTGTAAACATTTTTAACCATTTTCCATTTTAAAGGTGTGTAAGATGTACAATAAAGCTTCTTACATACAAAGAACAATAAATCACCAAGGACATTTATATTTATACTTTTGTGCTCTGGTTTTATTTGTGTTTTGTAATAAATCTCTGGATCACTGATGTGTTATTTTTGTCAAATTTGGCTTCAATGCAAGATATCTCTATACTCTTTACATTAAAACTATGCTGAGGGGCTGCACCTGAGCTGTTCCCTGGGTATAACAGCTGCTCCACTTCAAGGCACTTTCGCAGTTATGTGGCACGGGCAGCTGGCACATCTGATTCTGAAGGCTGCACTTAAAGATTTCTGTAAGTGCAGACACAGTCATGCTGCTCTTGATGCAGCCACAAAGCAAAACACTGAGGGATTTCAATCATACCCCCTTTCACATGGAAAGAGGTAGCATATTGGCTATTTGGAGGGGCAGAGGAATCTAGGCTCTTCAAGACTGAAACTGCTAGTGTGATCAAAAAGCTGATGACATGGCACTATATCAACTTCCAGAACATGCTGCTAAAAATAAGAGCAGTTAAGACTGGTTGCTCAGTCTTTACTTGCAGCAGTTCATCTCATGCTGCTCAGCAAAACCAGGTGCTATTAGGAGTGCTAAATACCCACAATAGAAGTGTATTGAGGGGGTCCTGCAGATACAGAAATTGATCTTTAAGTCTCCTTTTTCTGAGGAGAAGGAGTCCTGTTCTGTGTCACTAAACTTTTGTATATTTGATTTTTTTCCCACTGAGAACAAGAACAAAGAGCTCCTGTGTTGCTTCCACAATATGAGGGACTGCTGAATTTCTGCCCTCACCAGTTACAGGATTGTCTGCTTGATGGGGTCCTAGGAGTGTACTGTCAGTGTAACCCATCTGATTTTACCTGGGGCTGCTGTACCAAATCTGCAGTTCTGATCTCTAACTCTCTTCTTGCCTCCCAAGGACACCAAGAAGACTGAGAACTACAAAAACCAAAGACATTTCCCACCTGGAGAGATCTCTTTACTGTACTTGCAGGAAGAACAAGATACCCTAAAACCAACCAGTTGTCTGAATAGATATGTCTCCATGTGGATATATGTAGATTTAATGAGAAGTTTGAAACAGAGAACTGCTGCTGATGTGGGGAAGATAGCCTTGGCAACCTATTCCAATGACCTTGTCTGAGCCCATACTTAACTTTCATCTAATTTATTACATGCATTTATGTAGCTTTTACTGTCGCTGGAATAAAAGAGGCAAGCCACGTGCTTTGCGTTAACCCATAGCTTAAGTAAGTCCACCCACTTTTTGCTTGGTGAGTATGAATACAGTAGGACACAAGCAGGAGTCATAGCTGAGGTATGTTCAGCCTTGACTTGCCCAAAGAAACAACTACTAAAGAAAAACATGAATAATGGTCACACTTCACAGGGCAGAAACTCTGCAGGTGAAGCCTGTCAGAAATTTGCTGCTCCCAAAACCTTAGAGACTCATCAGTGGGACAAGTAAGCGTACCAACTGATGCATGCCACTTCTAGCGTTATTTGGTATTTGGCCAACTTTTTTTGCATGAGCAATCTCTGAATTTCAGGCTACTGAAGAGAGCGCAGTGTTTTCTTACCACAGCACGCCCTTCTCAGAGCCCAAGCAAATGCAGTACCTTACATTTTAAGGCAGTTATCTGCATCAAAACTATATTCAACAGGTGTAGCAGTTTAACCTGTAGATATTTATAAGATATAAAGATGGAAATAACCATGGCAAATCTGCATCTTATGACAATACTGCAATTTTCACTGATATTGGCACGATTTTTGCAGTGAAGTCCATAGTATGGTAATTGGCAGATTTTCAACATAAATTCATTTTGGAAAGGATTGCTGAGATTACCGAAGTGAGCATCTTAAAGTATCCACAAAGTGAGTTCTAGTTCTTATTTCTCATCTTTTCCAAGACACAAAAAACAAATGCACAAAGTTGTATAAATATTTAAGCAGAGTTATAAAAAGAGGAAGAGAACTCATTAGAGAAAAGTGTTTGGCAAGCAGAAGTCTTGAAGATAAAATCTTCCACAAGAAATCCATAAAATTAGACAAGTATCATTGAGAAACTTAGATTTTCAAATTTAAACAAATCCCAGGAAGCCCAGACATCATTTGTCTTTAATTTTTCAACTGCTTTCAAAATCAAGAACTGCTACCCTAGGCAACACGTACAAGGGCTAAATCGAGTGCTGCTTAAATACTGTGTCAGTCTCCCTTGATGACTCTGCTCACAAAATGCATATGGAGAGACCATTTCAGTGTTATTGGAAAATTAGGGTGAAAGGCCTCTGGCAATACTCTTCCCACCAAAACTATGCACACCAAATACACAAAGCAAACAATAAGAAAACAATGGCACAGATCAGTATTTTCAAAAGTTCTAAATGCAGAATACTTGCCTACAAAGCAAAATTATTCATGCACTTTAGCACTCTAGAAGTTACTAAACACTCGAGAGTGTTCCAGTTTACTGGGGGCTTTTTAAGCTTAACAGATAAGGTTCTGCAGATTCAATTGCAAGCAGCGAACTATTTCACATAGACTTAAATGACAGGGAGCCTTTTATTCTAACTACTGCATCTGGATTCCAGCCAATCCCTCAACGAAACGTATAATTGGATAAATGTAGGTTATGGCATTAGTAGTATTCAAGTACCTCTATTCTATCTAAAAAGGAAACTATTTTTCTGACCTTTAAATGTCCCTACAAATAAAGGAACAATTATTTCTCAATAAATGCATGTGTTGAAAAATAAAGAAAAAGATCAGTTATTTTTCCCCAGATTTCATAAACCCTCCTAATTTATCAGCTTCCTGAGGATATGCCAAACCACCTTGTCTTCTGAGTCTACCCTTCAAACTGCATGAGATTACCAGAGGTGAGGCTCTCTATTCATAAGTGGGGGAGGAAATGTCAGCTCTTGGAGGTGTCAACTGTGGCAGATTTTGCATATAAAAAGCAAGAGAGAGAGAGGTATTATTCAAAGCTGTGCTTAGAAAGCCTTTTTCAGAAGCATAACAAAAAGGTGCATTCTCATTTCATTTGCTGAAATTTTATCTAGCAAATAAGGGGTTTTAATAAAATATAAAAGTTCTTATAATTATTGAAATTACAGAAACTGAGACACAAACAAATGCCTCCCACCTATCACTCCCTGATCTGGAAGTAAAAATGCACCCTTTCCAGCACATGAATTTACTGGCATATTTTTTTGCATTTCTAGACTAGTCCTTGCTACTCTGATGACATGTTTAAGCAGCCCTTTCCTCTGATCTATGCAGCAGATAATTTTTGCACAGCCTGTTTTCACTCTGCGCTCAGCATGCCCACTGACTCTGCAGGAGTTCTGCTCGGGAAGTGAGAGGGAAAGCATGCACTACAGATCCACAGAGTAGATACCAGCAAATGTCTGGCTTGGAAAAAGGCATAAGGCTGAGAATTTTTGTGGGCGTTTTCTTCTTCTTCTTCTTTTTTTTTTTTTTTTTTTTTTTTTTTTAAGATGAAACGGAAAGGTTTTTTACTTCAATTTAAACTTGAATTCTGGGCATGTAAGAATAACTTCATTCATTTTATTGTTGTCTAGATGCAAAAAAATTTTACTTTTTTTTAATCAGGATATTTAGTTTGTTCAGCGCTCTTTGAAATAAAAATCCCTCAAATCACTCTAAATCTGAATAACTGTCAGGCTGGACTGAACTTGTCATACCACTACAGTAAACTGAAATCAATGCTGTAGTTCTTTAAAATATCCTACTCAAATTTATAGTATATTTTGTAAGTTATATCTTCAATTAATACACATAATTTATATATAATATATATACACACATATGGTTCATGAAAATGATTGAATCATCCTTATTTTCCACTTTCAGAGGAAAACAATGTGGGGTTTGTAATTTAAAAGGGCAAACAGTGCAGCATTGAAACATAACCACTTGAGGAAATCAGTATCAACAGCTGAGCACAGGTCACTACAGACGACAGCACTGTATGTATATTACTGAAGGGTCTCAGTGACAAAGACAGAAAGGTTTGGTCATATATTGCTCAGAATTAGATACAAGCACACCAAAATCTTCTCTTCATGGGTATGCTGATTTCACCAATACTAAATTTTTGGAACAAAAGCATCTATCTTGTCCTGTAAAATCATAGTATGAAATAAGGAGAACAAACAGCATAAACCTACATGCACACACAAAATTTCTTATTCCTCAAACATCTCAAAGCCCAAATGTCAGAAGGTTAACTTTAAAAATCAGTCTTCTATGCTCTGCTGTGTTTTGGGATGGAAGGAGCTAGGAAAGACGGTTAAGAAGCTAGTAAATAGAATCTTTTGCCAAATACAACTTATGCTAGATGAAGGTATGTATTTCAGAAAACCTGTTTCCAAATCCTGAGTTAGGCTGCAAAAGAAAATTCATTTAAATATCCTAATCATCAATGCAGCATCACTCCCTGAGGAGAAGCTGCCACATTCCAGTGCAGCTGGAATTCAAGTGGTGAGCCCCGACAGAGGGGTTATTGCAGGTCACAACACAGAGTAACTGGAAAAACAAAGAAAAACCCATGAATCCTCCTGCGCTCAACTTTCCTTTTACCCTAGTATTGGTGATGTTTCAGCAAATGACCTTGTCACATATTTTCTATAATATCTCTGTTATTGTGTACATCTTACCAGTAACCATATTTTACCAAATAATTTTATTTCCTACAGTTTTACTTACAACTGGAAGTTTAAAAAAAAAAAAAAAAGGAGGTTTGGAATTGATATTTCACTTGCAATATCAAGAAAGAAAGAAACTATTCCCAAAGAACCTGTTATTTAATATAATGCAGTAGAAAGAAAGCACAGACAAATAGCAGGTCACTAGTTTTTGACAGTCTCTGAGTTTGGGTACTGACCAAATGCACCTTTGGAATACCAGGCCACAAGTGCTACATCCCTGTGGTTTGCAGTGACTACAACTGGTGTAGGGTGCTCAGCATTTCCCAAGACTAAAAGTTAAGTCACAGAGCTCCTGTTGGAATATACACTTCAAGTCAACAGTCATTCAAACTTACCTCCCTATCCCTGAAATGCCAGATGTGAATAAAAAGTGCATTCATGGCCTCAGGGATGTTGCAAAGCTTAATCAGCAACAGCGACCCTTCCTTGAGGAAAAGCTTTTTCATAACAAGAGAGTTAAGATAACACAATAAACCAAGAAAATCAAAAATTACTTACTATATATAATCTCTAAACAGAACTTGATTTTTTGAAAAAACTACCCAAGCACTTGGAACACTTGTTTTTGAGAAGGTCTCTATAAAACACAAGTTCAATGTGAAAATAACTGGATTGTGGAAAGATTACAGCCAGTGAACAGTAATGCATGAATATCATACGGTCACAGAAAATAGTCTTGAAAAATCCTGTTGGTATTGCTTTGATCATATTTATGCTATTGAAATTATGACACAGGCTTAACATCTTTAAGGAAGATGAGAAATACATCTAGGTGAGATTTACAAAGCTCCATGAAATGTGCTTACAGCAATCCTATGCAGAACATCCAGTATCAACAGGTTTGTTATTGCTGTTGCGGAGTAAGTAAAAATATCAGAAAATAAAAGAAGAAATAGCACTTGCTTGTTACAAATATAATGTCCCATTCTGATTTTAATGAAAAGCAAGTAGGTTAGATTCTAATCTCTGCTATATCCACATGATTACTACTTCCCCAGCAGTGCATCCACTCCTAATGGCAACTCTGTAAATTAGATTAAAATCTGGGCCGATATGTGCATTAATTTAAACATTCAAATTAGATCAAGTAAGCCCTATGTGGTAACAGCCATTGTAGATTTAACATTCTATCTGTACATCTTTTCTTGGTGAATGTTAAATGGCTACTACAGGATCTGAGAAATAATTTGTCCTTTTAGGTCAAATCACATGAGAGTTTGTCAATGGGAAAAATCTATTGAATCTTCTTTGCTAGAATATCTCTCCACCTTAACAAAGAACTTTTTAAAAAGAACCATGTTTTTTTAATAATGTCCTCTTATTCTGACACTGCAGTGCATGAAATGAAAAACTGACCATCAGTTGAGTAAATAAGGAGAAGATCAGGAAAAACAGTAAAGACTAGTCAATCAAAACCTGTAATGAATTGTTACTATTATCTCAAACACAAGCCAGCTGCACTACCCTCTCCTCAGGTAGCCATTACTATAAAGTTTCACAATCCAGTAACTGCTAGGGCAAACTTCTGAACTCCTTCACTTTCTCTCACGCCAAGCCTTCAGCAGGGACTGCAATTTCCTCTCTTTTAGTTACATTTCTTAACTAGAGGATACCACTGTTGGCTCTGTGGTTACACTCTTTGCAGGCAAGATTCAGGCAGACCTGAGCAAACAAGTGCTGATGTTCTAATCCAGCAGAGGACTTGTGCAAGTCAAACCTTCAACCAAACCAGCTGTCCAGCCAACAGACAGCCCCAAGGCAAAAAACTTAGCACACAGCTGGGTCCTTCCCTGAGTCAGGGCTCTTAATCAGACAGGCTGCAAGCTCCAGGAAACTGCAGTGGGGTAACCAGAGGCCAGGTTTTAGCTAAATTTATGAAAAATCTAGACTGTGTGTGTGAAGAAAAATGAAATTATTATATACATTTCACATCTGCTCTAATAAAGCCCCATCAGTAGATACTGAACTTTCCAAGTTTTATTTTACATTTTTCACAAAGACATGCATATCTATCAGACACACAGGTACACAAATGTGTGTGTACATTTATTTCTTAGGTATTTAATTTAAGAGTTTATTTTGAAATCAAACTGCAACAATATATGATAATGACAATAATAATTATCTCTTAAGAATAAGTCAACTCATGGAACATTTTCAATGATGATAATTCATTCCCTTCAGGTTGCTCGAAATCATACTGAATCAGAATAATATCACTGAGGGAGGTTTAACCACACTTTCAGAAAAACAGTTGTGCAAAGAAGCACACACTCTCCCCTCAAATTTCAACGTTCATACCATCTGAAAAAATAAAGAAAAAAATATGCTGAACCACTGTAAGCACAACATTATTTGCAATATGAAAAAGTAAAAACAGTTTGTGATACAACTTCTACTTAAAACTTAATATAGCCCCCCAAAACAGAGCTGGAAATAATTACTAATTGGCTCATACAACTGAGAAATACCAGCCATTTTATATCTGTATATGGGTAAGTCTGGATTCTGTTTCCCTCATTAAACATCATCTATGTTTACATGCATATGAGCCAGATGTAGATTACTGCTTCTTTCAAGAAACAGGAATTACTTATCTCTGAAGGCACATGAGAGTTTCCTTCAGATATATATATACACAAGTATATACATATGCATTATGTTCATAATTATGCTTTTCTTAAAATATCATTTAATGTATTACAGTAAATTGATATCACAGACTACAGTACCATAAGGACTGCAAAACCAAAATTGTGCTAAACCAGCTTCACACAAACACAGGTTTTTTTGCTTACCCAGCACTAAAGAGAATTTAAACCATGTGTAAGTCAGCAAGAAAATCAAACTACTTACAAAAGATTACGCATACGCATTTAAATGTCCTTTAGAATTGACCATAACAAAGCTCAGCTATGTAAATATCTCTCAAAAATAAAAATAAAAATAACACCTGACATTTCTCACACCTTCATCTGCAGATGTATTTGCCTTAAACTGGATTCCACTGGGATCTCCATTCCTCAATACAATTAGCATATCTAATCATGTCTGAACTAACAACTAGATTATCTATAGAATACATTAAGCAACTTTACAGATTTGATAAACATCACACCCTTTTGCTTATGGCCAGGAATAATTGCTTCAGACAGAACTGAATCACCTTCGTGGGAAACAAATTAATTCCATGGAAAGGTATCAGGGTTTTCTGTTTTATGCTATACATTTACTTGTAAACAGTACATTAACAAAAATAATAAGAATGGACTGCTGCCTATTTAAATGCTAATTTTGGATGTTTGTTTAATCATAACATTAATACTAACAGAATACAATACATCTGAATACAATTAATTTAAACTTAAACATGGATATCTGTAAAATATTTAGCAGTTACAAACCTCTGAAGGGGGTTTTATTTTTGCGCTTACTTTTATTGTGCCTAAAAGTTACCTGTTCACACCACTTTAAAAAATTAGACACTAATACAAAAATTCAAAGCCTGATGAAATTACAATATCTGTAATTATCTCCTTGGTTTTGTTTTTATTTTTTTATCAAAAAAATTAAAACAAATCAGAGACTAAAAATTCAGAATACTCCCCCCCTCAAAAAAAAAAAAAAAAAGGTAAGCAAAACAATCATAAACCCAAGATGTTTATTAACCATACAGAACTGAGTTCTACACAGTCGAACATTACTCAATCACCACTGAAAACAGACAATCAAAATATCCCTCGCATTACTCTGGTACACATGATTTTGACTCAAATATAATTAAATTATTACGTGATGAATGTTAATAAATTCACCTTATAGACTTTTACTATGAGATGTCCTATATGAAAATTTACTTAATAGTGAAAATCTTCCTCTCTTGTGCAATATAACTACCTCACAGGGACTATGTATACTGTTACCTGCTCACTTCACAATGTAGTGGTCACAGTGCATGGTGTTTTGCTTGATTTACCACATCCCATCTTAAAACACACTCATGAGAGGTGGTAACTGTGTCTGTGTTACACTTGGTTCTAACTGTACTACATCAGTTTGGACTAAAGGAGAACTAAAGATCTAACTAAAGCTCTAACTAAAGATCTAAAGCTGTGAAGGCAGCAAGGTACTGAGTTTTTCTCACTGTTGGTTGCCAAGGAAGACTGGTGGTGTAGAATGTAACCATGTTACTCCTGCGTGAGACCAACTGCTGCTGGCAGAGGTGGTCCTCTGTGGTGTTCCCTATGACCACCACTGCCACCCTGCTCTCCTCTGAGGCAGATCGCTTCCTTCCTCCCTTGCTCTGTTCTTCTGATGCTTGCATCTACATGAAGAGCACAGCTGGCATGTGAAGGTAGCTGAAAACTAACCAATCAAAAAAAACCAAAATCACCCAACCTTTTCTATAGGTACTATTTTCTTCGTGTTGCAGCAGCTATGACCTAAATCTCATAAAGGGCAAATATGGCAGATGAGTCTGGATATCAAGTTGTTTGGCAGTGTAAAAGCAGAAATAACAAGCCTTCCTGCTTTCTGACAGGTGGAATCTCTTTGAAAAATATTAACATTCTCTTCACTGTAGAAAGGTTAAGTACAGACAACCAAGGAAACAGATGTGATCATAATTAAGAAATTATGAAATAGCAAAGCGATATTAGGACATTATTCTAAATTATCAAGGTATGTGAAAAAAAGTTTCTCTAAATTCAGAATAGATTACTAGTATAACAAAGATCAATCTTGACAAACAAAGCAAAATGTATTGATTTCTAATAAAATTAAACTGTAGCACTCTAATCACAAACTCCATACTGTCACAACTTTTATGAAAGAAGTGAAAGATTTTACCTGCCTAAAATCTGGCTTATTTGAACAGTTGGCTTTCCAGGAAGAGAAGTAGTCTTAGGCTAAAAATCTAAATGTAGATTTAAGTTACAGTATCACTATATAATTGCATATAAGTAAAGGACATAAAAACCACAGACATTTCCACAAGCCTTTTGTAACACCAAGTAGAGGTTTTCATTTTTTGCTGGTTAAAGTCTATTCTTTCTTTCTTTCTTTTACCAAACTAAAAGTAATTTATAGAAATTGTGCAGTATTTATGAATTTTGACATCTTCTATGTGTAAATTTGAACTCCCTGAAAGCAGTTTACTATTTTTAATAAAGCTAGGTCATATTTGTTTCTATACTACTGAGTTTACCTTATTAAAAACTTGCACAAAACACTTGGATTTTTCAGTGAATTATTGTACCAACTACTGGGAGAATATTTACTCTCCACAGAACAGGGAACATGACTTTCTACTACCAAAAAGGTAATCCATATGCGTTGTCAACACTGTTTTCCAGTTGACAGAATTAATCAACATCAGTGATGTATTTCATAAAACTCCTAGTCAATTATGTCAGAGCAAGAATTTTAATAAACATTCTGTTACTTTGTGTGTATTATTTTTGGCACAGTTTTATAAAAGAACATCCTTGGCCCACCACAATAATCAGTGTGTATTGGTGCATATCTTTGGTGAGAACCTGCTTAGGTTTTTTCTTTATAATCAAAAGCCTATTCTAAAGGGTTGTTAAGAGTCTCACCTCCTTTGGTTTGCAGTGGTATGCTGAGAATGTCAGCCTCTGTGCATGGCTCATTGTTCATGCTGATGCAATATAATGGTTCACCCAAGAAAGAAGGTTTCTTCAATCTTTTTCTGTTGAGTGCTCTTGACATAAAGTAACCTTCAGTAATACTCTCATCTCCCATCTTCTGTAAACCTTCTAGGTCATCAGGTTCCTCTGTTTGGGCCAGTGAATCCTTTGATAAGTGACTAACAGCCAATGCTTTGCTGATATAGTAGCCAGGGATTTCGCTCTCTGCACATAAGCTTTTGTCTTCGAGTCCAGCCTTTTCCTGAGCCATTAACATCCCTACAATATGGTCTTCAACTAACATTTTGGAAAGAGTAGATGTGGAGTGAAGAGTGGAGTCTTGACTTGTGTAAGAAGGGGGACTTAATCCAAAAGAAAGAGATTCCTGAGACTTTGGCATGGTAACGTTACTTATTGTTCTCTCAGGCTGCATACATTCTTCCAGAAAGGTCTTAAGCTGCTCTTCAGAGAGGCTCATTTGTTCTTCAGTCTGAAAAAAAAAAGAGAGAATTTCTTCTGTCAAAATATAATTAATTAAAAGCAGCACCATAAAACAGTTCGAGAGATACAAAAGCACTGGCAGAACCCTTATATCGGTATAAATGTTTTTCAATTCAAACTTAATTTAAATATACATTTACATAATCACATCATTTATGTAATATCCTCACTAGGTTCTAGATAGATTCTGTGCTGAAAGTTAGGACAGAAGTCTGATGTCTGCAAGGCACTGAGGCCTTTGACTTTGCATAGTCTTGCGCTAGATCTGACCACTTTTTAATTACCAGAGCATGTACTTTTTCATATATCTTGGTTTGTTATGTATCATAGACACACACACTTTAGGATTTTAGTTACTGAAAGAAAGATAGCGCATTGCTAAAAGGCTGTCGGGACAATGCAACTGGGGTCAGAAACAGTTTTGGACAGCACCAGCCCACAAACAGTGTCACATACTGACTGAAGTATTCACAGCTTCTCACCGGGGAAATGCCACACAGCCTCTCTCAACCATGTCAAGCATGACCCGTGGCATGAGACAGAAAAAATTCTTCTTCTGTCTTCTGTAGGACAGTTTTAGTGCTTCCTTCAAGCTGTTACTGCTTGCACAGCTCACAGATGTATCTTTTCAGTCATTTTCTTATTCAGAGAGTGTTACACTCCTATCATTTTGTATCATACAGGTCTCCTTTCCTGGACATTTCTTAAAATTTGCTACTAAAGATAACAACTGATATTAGCTGGTTATGGTGATGAACAGCAAAGGATATTTTGCTCAAAGAGGTTTGCAATGGGAATTTACTTCCAGCTTTTACAATCCTTAATGCTCCTGAACACAGAGAAGCACAATACTCCCTGACACTTTAAATATTATAATGGTAAGTACAAGACCTATTTTAGATATGCATAATACACTTGCCCATGAAATAGGATATATAGGAGATATAATAATATATATTAAAATGTTAGAAACAATATGCAAAATTTAATGGGAAAACATGCTTTCTACAATAAAAGTCTCAGTTCTACCCAACCCCCAAGAGACAAAGGATCAGCTGACAGTCTAATGAACTCTTAGGCTACTGTGATTTATGTCAAACAACAATTTTATTCATTATGTAATGACTATTACAGAGAATTTACTTTCCATTGTGTTAGAGGATGAAGCTACTGTCATTTCAGAGGAGAGATCAATATCAGATGTAGAGTTGATTTTTTTTTCCCCCTGAAGGTCTCTGATCCAACTACAGGAGTGATATGATCCTGTTTGATGTATACGACATAAGGAGATCACAGCCAAAGTAGCACAAGGTGTATGGATTGCACCTGAAACTGAATATTCATGTTCATGAATAAAGACAGTTTTCAGTCAGCAAAGGAATAGAATTTCTTTGAAAAAGTTGTGCCTATTAAAAATTACTCGGTGGCACTACAAAGTGAACAAGAATGACATTTCAGGTTACCATCAGTCACCATTCTGTACTTACACATTCAAAGATTAAGAATAGTTAATAGTCACTGCTACAGATTGAATACTGTAGAGTTCAGGCACTAATTGATGTGCTTAAGCTCAACTTTATAGATCTATTCAACCCACTAGTCTTCCTGTACAGATCAATTTCCTTCCCAAAGATACTCCCAGTTCCCTTCTTACACTACATACAACAGAAGGCAACTGCATTAAAGAAATCAAGACAATACGGGCTCTTAAACATAAAAAAAAAAGGAAAAAAGAAAAAAGAGCATCAACAGACTATCTCTGTGGGTAGAGACCATTAGTTAGATAAACACAAAATCAGGTAATTATACTGGGATTCAGATAGTCTTGTATTTTTGATAATATAACTGAAATCAAATCACTACCTTAAATGCTTATTTAGATAACACAGAAAACATTATGACTTCTTCAAACTTTTCTCAGGCTTTCAAATTTTAATCCTAGTGCAGAAAGTATTCACTGATAAAACATAAATCAGACAGGGAAAAACAATTATCAGCAAAATACTGTGAGGAATCAAAAATTAAACATGAAATTTTCCAAATTTCCACTCTCAGTTCAATCTACTAGCTCATGCTGAATTCCTTACATTTCATGACAGAGTATTTTAACTTGCATGCCAGTGTTTGTTTACAAGTAGCCATTATTAGAATGGACTCGCTATAAGAAACAAGATGCATTCACTAAGGCAGAGCGCCACATAACAGACCACAACTGAAGCACAGCTGCATCTACAGTATATCCACTGAGCAGATTATTAGGCTACATAAACATAACTACATTTGTAACACAGAAGATTCTCACATCTGGAAGCCCACATGGATTCCCACATGTTTTTGAGTGTGTGGTTCTATACTAACATATTTCAAAGCTCTTGGCCAAGACCATTTGGAGTTAACTTTATGTTAATGACAGGGCAATTCACTCACTGCAGAAAGGAATTCTGCATCTAGAGTAAATGAATGACCAAGTACAAAATTAAGATTGTGAGGAAGATCATTTTGTCCTGCCTTTCTCCTGTCCTTTTATTCTCCCCATCCCCACCCCATTTATCTGCAGTTCACTTTTCCTCATCCAAATTTATTTTTTCTTTTTTATCCTTTGAGGAAAATCATATGGCTTGTATTCATAGATTACCTTGATTATTACCAGAGGGTTAAGTGGGAAGATTTGGAGCCTAAGGCATATGGGGATGGAAACGAGTATAACAGCTATAGAGTAAAAAAGTTTGGGAACTTGTGGGCTTGTTTTCCTCCAGAGTGGCAGGCCGGTGGGCAAATCACACATTACAGGGGTTTTTTTCTCTTTCTTTCTCTCTTTCTTTCTTTCTTTCTCTCTTTCTCTCTCTCTCTCTCTTCTTTCTCTCTCTTCCTCTCTCTGGATTTTTTTGTAAGGCATGCATGCTAAGATGCAAAGATAAGGAAAGAAAGTATTTAATAAACCTCTCCAAAAATTACATTTTAAAATACTAAAGGTGCACTGTTCATTATTTTCTTGTGCCAAAGTGAAGAGATGACTACAGGCTTAAGGAAAAATATACAGTGGAGGAGAAGACAGCTCTTAAATAACTATCAGTCATCCACTCAGCAGCAAGGAATTTACATTGAAATGAAAGCAGAAAGGCTGCTGTTGAAATTAGAAAACTGAGTTTAAAGAAACACGTAACACCATAAGGAGAGACACCTTACAGCAAAAAAGGCTGTGCATTTGCAGTCAAATGAGCATTTTAACTTATGGAGTTGCATAATATAGCAGTTGTATTAGAAGTTTGCAAAATATACATTTGCATACACCAGAAGCAATCCTATCACAATTAACTGTAATAGTTCAGAGTCACAAGACTTGGATTCAGTAACACAATCTTAGGGAGACACTAGATTCTACATCTCCCAAGATTTCACTGCCCTCATTGTAAATAGTTTACAACTCCTATACAAAAAAAGTAGTTCAAGATATTTCTTTACAAATACAAGGACATAAAATTAATGTCATTCAAAATGCAGAAACAGCCCACCAGACAAGGAAAATGAGGCATCAGGTCTGGTTCCCATTAAAAACTGGAAAACCTTTTAATTGTTCTGGCTAATTTTTAATAGGACAGAGTCCCATTCATTTCCTAGGCTTTTTTACCGTTAATGATCTAAAAAACTAATTCCTAGATAGGAGTCTAGGAGCCTGCTAATGACCTTCAGTGTTTATGTGTGGCTAGCTTTTCACACACTTGTGGCCCTTCTCCTACTGAAGATTTCTTGTTCCTTGCTAAATTCCTCAGTGACAGGAGTCTATAGAGAAAACCTTACTGCATGTGGTAGGAATGCAAACTTGTAGTTCACTGTGGACAGCCCTGCTGTGACAACAAGTTTTCAAGTTCAAATCTTTAGGCTTTTTTCCTACATGTACACAGTAACAAAAACAGACTAACACTGAAAGCCCTTATCAGATTTTACCATGTGGAGAAAGCTAGTATGTCAGGATTCTTTCTAATTACAGTAAATAATCATAAAATGACACACTGTAAATGAGTAAGTCAGGACTATTTAAGGACTCATGTAGCTGGCATGTTTATAAACATGCAAGTTTTGTTGCTTAGTCTGAAAGTATTACAATAATAGTTCTCATGACACTTTATTTGCTTGAAATAATTTACTTTGATGCTTTATTTTGCTTACATATTTACTGATGTGTGGGACTGCAACAGTCAATTCTAAAGTAACTGCTTTGTTCCTGATAAAACTACTCCATTTTAAGAGTATACTGATCTATTGAGACAAAGTTCAGATTTTTGACAGATCAGCACATGAGAGTTTTGAAAGTTTCAGTTACTTAATAACTTATTAACAGTTTCTCAGTCAGCTCTATTCTGCTTTGAAAAGGCAGTTCTTGCCTTCTATCTCCATGATACTCGACTCATCATGCACCATCAACCCCAAGGTCTCCCCTTTCTGCATCTCAAGAAAGCATCATGCACTTGTCTATGAACCATACTGGTCAGTGCAACTGTGGAATATTATTAATATATTACATACAAACTAGACACATCATGTCATTGTGACAGGGCTTCTTACAATTTCCAGAAATGTTAAAAGCCCAAAGTTCTTTTGCATCACAGAAGTCAGTTTGGTGTCCATAACTTGTAAACTAATTTAAATTAATGGAATATCAGACCATTGTGGATTGATCCCATTAGGCAGCTAAGCACCACACAGCTGCTTGCTTACTACCCACCCCCTCACCCCAGTGGGACAGGGGAAGAAGAAAGGAATGATAAAACTAATAGAACTTGTGGATCGCGGCAAAAATTGTTTAATAAGCGAAGGAAAAGAGAAAGAGAGAAAGAAAACAAAACAAGCATGCAAAGGCAATAACTCACCATCTCCCACAGGTAGACCAATGCCCAGCCAGTTCCTGAGCAAAAGACGGCTAACTTTGTAGAACCCTCTCTTTTCCCTTTTTATTGCTGTGCATGATGCTATAGGGCATGGAATACCTCTTTGGTTAGTTTAGGTCATCTGCCTCACAGCCCAGCCTATTGCACATTCCCAATCTCTTCACCGGTGCTGTGCAAACATTGTTTGGCAACAGCTAAAACACAGGTATGTTATCAGCACTGTTTGAGTCACAAATCCAAAACACAGCACCCTGTCAGTTGCTATGAAAAACATTAACATCCCAGGTAAACCCAGTACAGAGACCCACACATCCACTTTCACACAGAAATTAAGTGTCCAGCAAGTCATTTTACTGCTTTCAGTGCTTGCTTGTTTGTCTTACTACATTATGAGAAAAACCTTAATGAATGTAAAAGAAGAAAGTTAATCTTTCCTCTGCAAGACTATTTCAGAAGGGTTAGTTCAGAATGTAATGAGAGAAAATGTTAAATAGAGTAGATCAAAAACATGCTCACAACTCAGTGAGTTGCTGGAGAGGACAGTAATGTGTATTGATTTGATGGTGTTAAAAATTAAGACTGGAAGCTGAATAATGGATTCAGAAATTAAGAGCTCCTCATGCTAAAATCAGGATTTACTATCTGGTGGTTCTGTGCTTATCTAGATTTACTGGGTTTGGGGACTTTTGTACTGTTTCAGGAAAGACAAAAATCTTCAAGAATGAACAGGATTCCTGAGCCACAGAAGAAAACCTCCTGTTTTGCTTTTTTCCTTTTACTGCTGTCTTTCCTTCTGTTAGTGAAATTTTCCCTTCTCTTATTTTTATCCACTGTTTCTGCTTGTGTAAGGACAGAATGAAAAGGTCTAGTAGTCAATTTTCTGGAGCTGCTGCTGCTGCGAGTCAGAAAGCAGAAAGGGCAGAAGAATCTTGGCAAGAAAACAGAAGCACTAAACAAAAAGAGGATGAGATTAGTGAGCATCTGGTAACACCACTGTCTGAAAAGAAAATTTGACTTCTAACATTATGAGCCATCAGAACCACAACATCAAAGTCATTATCAGCCTCATGGAATAATATAAAATCTCCATGAAAAAACTAATTTAAGAAGAGTATAAAATTTCAGAAGAGAAATTGAACTTCATTAATAAATGGAAAATAAAAAACCCTTCCTCTGACAAAGAGAAATCTTAACAGAAATCAAAAGGAGACATGAGTTTATACAATTTTACTCTTATTTAGAGTAGCAAAGTAGATGAAAATTGTGAAAAAGAGACATGATAATTGCAGCAGTTAATTTTTTTGAAGATAGCCTACAGATTATGCAGGTAAAAATAATTAAATTATTTTTGTCTGTAAAAACTTGTCATAATCATGCATATTTTATTCATTACAAAGAGGCATAATACTTGCTTTAATTTTAGTTTTCTCAAAAATATCAAGTCAATTGTTTCTGGTTTGAACGTGCAAATAAAGGGAAACTGTTTCATCAGCTATGCCACACTGTAAACTTTAGAAAGAGAAAGCAACGGGTTGCCAGAGGTAACAGAAGTAGTAAAAAAAAAAAAAAATCAAAAAGGAAACTAAAAGATTTTTCATTTGACACTATAGACACTAAGCAACATTGCTTGCAGCTGCAAAGTTTACATGGTACTCTACTAGGATATAATTAAGAGGTTTTGGTGGCTGTGTGAATTTATTCTTGGAAGCCTATGGAAATAAATCAATAATTTTTAAAGATTCAAAGAGCTTTATTTCTGAATTGCTACAAGTTGTACTTTTCACCCTTCATTTTCTGAAGCTTACTTTCAATTTTAACTTCATTTCATGGTAGCTTTTGATCTACAAGTTGTGTAATGTTTTCTAGGTGCCTACGTATTAGGAGAGAAGTTTTCACTATGGACACTAAAATCTAAATTTGTACATTCTCACCAAAATTCCAAGAAGGTAATTTTAGGAAACAGAATTCAAAAATGTCATACAGGTTTAAAGGTTTTAACATTCCTATCAGGCATGTATTTATTAATAAAAAAATAATATTTTTCAAGTAATTGAAAACTTTGAATTTAAATATCCCTCTACTCCAAAGTTGTCAACAGTTGTTTTGAAATAATTCAGCTCTTCTAACTTCAGATTGGTTCAAAATGAATCTAATTAATCTAATCTACTGCATTTGTAGATAGAAAAAAACTTAGCATTTTACTATATATGAGTCGCTGTAAATTTTCTCTCATTTATAAAATCTTTCTCAACAGATAGCTCCCTGTTTTTAGAGCACTTGATTTCATACAGTTTCAAGTCTTTGTAGGTTAGAAAGCAAGCTGGTTTTAACTGAACACACTGACAGCATGAGAAAATGTAAGACAAATTCGTGAATTGGTATTTACAATCCATCATTCAGAATAAGACTCATTTTCTAGCCTCTACTGAAGAAACAGAACTTCTGCAATCTAAGGTATTTAGCATTCAAACCCAGTTTCCTAAACATCCCATTTTGTGTTTTTAACTGTTTGTTATTAAGCATTTAGCAGATTTCATTCCATAGAAATATCTTCCTTGAATATTAAGTTGTGGCTTTAATTTTCAGCAAAGCCACTAGAGTAGACAAAAATGCCTTGATGTGGTTGCAGCTGTTTTCTGTTACAAAACCCCATTTCTTTTTTTTTTTTTTTTGGTCACATTGGCTTGCTGGCTTTCCTTCCTTCCTCCTCCGAGAAATAGATACAGTGTAGCATATTGGATCACAGTATCACATAGCAAATTTAAAACTCTGCAAGAAAGTATCTTGAGATTTTAAGAATGCTTACAGGTCTATAATCTACTTGGGGAACAGAAAACAAACAGCAATAAAACTAAAGACCACTTCTTAATGTATGAAACTTCACTGCAAGTGTAAAAACACCTATAAAACTAACAATTCATCTAACAAGAACGAAATCTTCTCTTAGACCTTGGAAAGAGTACAAAATAAGAAGGAAAACTTCTTATACGGACCTGTTGGAGTGAGTCCAGAGGAGGGCCACAAGGATGATTAAAGGGATGGAGCATCTCTCCTGTGAGGAAAGCCTGAGAGAGTTGGGATTGCTCAGGCTCAAGAAGAGAAGGCTCAGGGAGACCTTATAGCACCTTCGAGTACCTCAAGAGGGCTACAAGAGACCTGGAGAGAGACTGTTTACAAGGGTATGTAACTCTTGTAAACGGGTTGGACCAGGGACAACTGCTTCAAAATGAAAGATGGCAGGTTTAGATTGGATATTAGGAAGAAATACCTAATGTGTGAGGGTGGTGAGGCACTGGAACAGGTTGACCAGACAAGCTGTGGATGCTCCATCCCTGGAAGTGTTCAAAACCAGGTTAGATGGGGCTCTGAGCAACCTGGTCTAGTGGAAGGTGTCCCTAGCCATGACAGGGGGGTTGGAACTAGATGACCTTCCAAGACCCTTCCAACCCAAACCATTCTATCCTATCATTCTATGAAAACAGAGAAGCCACAAACAAATGATCTAGATTACCTACATAGTTAAGTGTACTTTAGTCTTACTAAATATGGAAAGGACTGGCCTAAGGAACAGTAGGCCATAAAGACTCATCTAAAGTAACTTCAGATAGAAGCTTAGAAAAGAAAAAAAAATAGTTTATGCATTCTAGGGGTTCAGACTATATTTTCTGATACTCTTTAGAGGTACCTTTTAAAGTGACTCTTAACTGGCCTTGTGTACCAACAGCAACAGGCACCTCTGAATACTGACTTTTTCTATATAACGTATTATGTATATGGTAAACCTGACCTGCAATATATATTTTTGAAGACAAATATTCTTTTCTGATAGCAGAAGTATGATATGAATGAAGTTCTGCTATATGCAGAATAAGAAGATACAGAAACCCACAGGGTTCTCTAGTGAAGTAATACAGGTTGTGTACAATCTGAATTATCCAATGTAAGCTAAAGCACACTTTCTTTTATAAATGTTGTTTTCTCAGAGTTTCTGACATCCTTTCTTTGTTTCACAATCACACTACCTAAATCAAGAGCCTCAGCCAAGTGCTAATGTCAAACGTAATTCCCCAAGGTCCTCACAAGCAGCAGAGAGATACTGGCACCTCAGATCGTAATTCAACCCAGCTAAAATCTAAAGACAGAGCACTAACAATTTTTCTTATAAATTACTGTTTTAAAACAGAAGCCTTTCTGACAACACAATTAAAAGGATATTCAGCCAAAAGAGAATAAATGGGAAGAAGTAGAGATCAATATTACAAAAGAAATTTGGCAAATCACAGAGTATTAGAAAAGCTATAAAATACACTACTTTTCAGAAACTTGTTGTGAATAAATATGTTGAAGTATAGAACTGCAAATACATCTAGCTTTAAATAACAAGACCCATAATGTATCACACTAGCTTTGCTTTCATTGTCTTGCTATCATAGTCCATCCCACAGCTCAACAGAAGAGTATCTACAGTATTCCCATTTATTGGCAAATGCAAGCACTCAAACACTGAGAGCCAGCATACCTCCAAAAATACAAAGAATCACAGAATCAACTAGGTTGGAGAAGACCTCTGAGATCATCAAGTCCAACCTTTGACCCAACACCACCTCATCTACTAGACCATGGCAAAAAATGCCACATCCAGTCTTTTCTTAAAACACCTCCAGGAATGGTGACTACTACCTCCCTGGGCAGCCCATTCCAACATCCAATCACTCTCTGTAAAGAATTTCTTCCTAATGTCTAACCTAAACCTCCCCTGGCACAGCTTAAGACTGTGCCTTCTTGTCCTACTGCTGGTTGCCTGGGAGAAGAGACCGATCTCTACCTCACTACAGCCTCCTTTCAGGTAGTGGTAGAGAGTGATGAGGTCTCCCTCAAGCCTCGTCTTCTCCAGGCTAGAGAACCCCAGCTTCCTCAGCTGCTCTTCATAGGACTTGTGCTCCAGATCCTTCACCAGTCTTGTTGCCCTTCTTTGGACACACTCCCAGCACCTCAATATCCATCCTGAATTGAGGGGTCCAGAACTGGACCCAGTACTCGAGGTGCAGTCTAACCAGTGCCAAGTACAGGGGCAGAATCACTTCCCTGGTCCTGCTAGCCAAACTATTCCTGATACCAGGTCTAGTATATCTGAAACTGTAATTTTTTCTTGTTTTGATCTTTCAGTTGTTACAATTTTAAAGAAAGGCTTGGATTTGTCTCTTTTTTAACAGGAGTAAAGATTCTAGTGCCATTGTGGCACTGCTAAAATCTAGTGCCTTAACAGTACCAAAAATTACACAAGTTGTGGGAATGAGTAAGAGAAGTTTTCAATATTTGTAGTTGTGTGAATTTCAAGTATGGAATCCTACCTCAGGATTTCAACAGTCTCAGGACTATTAAGTCTCTTAAAAAAAAAAAAAAAAGAATCAAGGTCCCATTTACTGGGGCATTAAATGTTTCAATGTTTCCATCCATGGCATAGAAAATTACACTCATGGGAACATCCCATCTAGAATGTATAAAACTGTCATTGTCTTCAAGGGAAAAATCCCTGTACATAAGTACAGATAAATGAGTAACGGTACAGATAATTGTGCCTCTGCTTAGGAGAGGCCAGAGAAAAAAAAAGAAAATCAAGTTCTGTTTGGTGGGGCCTACTGCCACAAGGCAAATGCAAAGTTTTTACAGGGAACATCAGGCTGTAGCTGTGTTTGTCAATGTGGGTATATATCTTACAGAGTGCTGTAAAAAACATTTTTTAAAAAGAAAGAAAATAATAAGAATCTTAATTAAGAATGGAAGGGTATTTTGAAATGAGGTAACTGCATCTGGCTCTTGTATTTCCACTAAAAATGAAAACCCAAAGCCTTTAGGAAGAATGTGATGAACAATATTGCCCCAAAGATTTTGTTTGGAGTTTCAAGCCTGCCTGCACCCGTTCTTGATTTTGGATAGGGGACAGGGCACAGAACCTTTCAGTAAGTACAAGAACAGCAGTTAAGAGCTTGAAACATCCAAATACATATTACCAGAAAATTCACATTTACCATGTAACAATAAAAAAGGTATGACTAAGATAATACAAGTGATAATCTATTGTTATTACTTGATGTTTAGCAGTTGTTTTTGAAAAAAAAAAAGACATACAAAAAAGCAAAATTATAATATTATCCTTTTTTTTCCTAACTACAAAGGGCACTGCTCAGAAAGTCTAGTTGTTAAAGTAAACTTCAGTTTTGATTAAAACCCTTACAGTTTTTCCTGAGGCTTTTCTTACAAATAGTAAATATGCAACAGTACCAATGACTACATTTCTGCTGGCATGATAAATTTTGCATATTATTATAGCCAAAACCCAGGTATTTTATGTCTCTGCCAAACTAGAAACAATATAAATATTACAAGAACAGGTAGGAGAGCAAACCTCCCTATTTTTCTTCTGAGGCAATGAGGGAAAACCTCACAGTTACTTTATGTCACTAAGTTTATAATAGATTTTAATTCACTAGGCCTTAGAAATAAAAACCACTTTCAGCATCTTCAGTTCTTCTTCTTCTCATGTCCCAGAGCAAAGACATCTAGAAAAGTACATGCATTCGAAGTGTTGCAGTTCCTTATTGCTATTATCCTGATTCTTATAAGCAGAGGCAGGTATCTGCATACAGATAAAAGCAAGAAAGCCTTTGTTCGCTTTAGAGAGAGAGTAAGTTGATTTGACTATGGAAGCTATAGAACAAAAGGTACATAATGCAACACTGTAGTACGCTTTTCCTTCCCTCCACTTACTCATTATCCTGGTAAATCTGTGCCTGGTAAATAAGAGATGGTTACAGGTTTGTAACTAGAAGCAACAACGGCATTCATCGGGTCACACAATTTCACGAGGCAAGTTCCCGTACTTCTTCATCACCACCGAAGAGCATGCCACAAGCCAAGTGACTCGGATTTCTTGATGTACAGGAAATCAGATAGCTCAAACAGCATATACTAAGCATAAGCATACCACCTTTCCTGCACCAGGGATGAGAAATAATTACGTCCATGTAGAAATCTAAAGGCTTTATAGTAAAAAGACTCATGGTTTAAAAAAATAATGTCTTGATGATATAAGAATATTTTAGGTTTGAATTTTTCACTCATTTTCTGCAGAATGTGCTCATACGTAAAATGCAATTCAAAACAGCTGAGTAAACACTGATTCTAAGAAATGTTTTTAGAGAAATTAAAACAATTCTAGAAACTACAAACAAATCACCAAAATGTAAAATGATACAGCTGCATGTAGCTCACAGAAAAGTTAGTATTTTGCAGTTTGAAATGTATACTTGCAATAGGAATAGCTAAAATATATTTTTAAATGCTTGGGACAATCCCATTTGTACTCAATGATGTATGCCACTGCACAAGAAGGAAAAAAAGGTCTGCTATTTCTCCTAGTAAAAGATATGAATGCACCAAAAGGTTCATGTTTTTCAAAAGAAAGTTATGGAAATTCATTGTGCATTTGGGATACAGGTGACTCTGCTGAAGCTGGAGTCTTTTGCCCATGAAGTCAAAGTTCACATGTCACTCATAAGATCTGAAAGATTAATTTACAAAAACTCTGTGTGATCACATTACAAGGTCAGTGGCTTAAACACAAAGCACTGTGCACCCCAGTTGCTTGGAACTTTCTTTACTGCACATTGGAATGTTTTTCCCCAGTTGCTTTGGTAAAAAAGAACAATCAGAGTTCACAGCTGTGTTTCTGATGAATTAATGATGACATTGTTGGTTTTAGAGGACACTACACTACTCTCAGTTATGTGGAATCACAGCTACTGAATCAGTAGGCAATGACAGAGTTAAGTGTTTCACGTGCTTCTTCCAGGCAGTTAGGAGAAAGCTACTTATTCATTAGGCTAACTCGGATAGAGAGTTCCTGTTTAAATACACTGAAAAAAGAACAGATCATATTTTTTGAAACAAAAGTAGAAGCTTAGGATGGATGATAAATATTTAAAAATCATAACTTCTTTCACCAAGGACACCTACTTCTTAGGTTAACATGCTTTTCCATTAAGCTTATTAATATTTCAAACTTTTAAAGGACTTTCAGGATAGACTGGCAAATTATTCAAATTAAATGTAACAAGGATCATATTGAGACACAGTTTATATATCAAACTAAGACAAGTACGATATATGCTCATAGAAAGGTATACACCTCTGAAAACACATAGCATAGCAGCAGTTTCCACCACTGTTACAGTGCATAAAATACAGCAAAAGGATATTAGGAGAGATGGAAGTTCCACATAACTGATTATTTTATGTTAATGACAATAATAAAAACATACATGAACATCTAACCTGTTGTTTCAGAAACAGAAGTCTATATAAGTACCGAGTTTGGATACAGCTACAATCTGGAAGGATGATGTTGTGTAGTAGTATAGCCTTTACAATGTGATTACATGGGTGTATACCAGCCTGGCTGGCACAATTTGAGAGTTACATTTAATTCCTAAAATGAATGGGTTTTAATTAAGACAGACACATAATGGATCTGAGCCACACAATGATTTTCTACCCTTTCCAGGGACATCAGAAATCCATTTCTTCTGGAATTTTAAGAATTAATTGTTGTGGATCTCACTGGCCTGCCTGGCAGGAGACACAATCAACTTGTTCTAGCCTTACAGAATCTGTTGATGCATGTATCCCCTTACATTACTAAGAACCACCTCATACAGGAATTATTTTAATGCACTTGATGCATTTGACATAGCCTATGTTTTACTTTATGCATCATTGGAAGAATATTCATTATATGGGTGACTAATTTTTAGTTTTATGTGGGCCAGTGTAATACTGGCTAGTGGGAGCTATAGGCTGTCAGGTACCATATTAAAAAGCCATCAAATGGAATATGGAGAGAATAACAAGGTGAGGGACATGACACAGTTATTTTTATATTTTATCCCCAAGTCACTCTTGGGAAAGAGGATCAAGACAGTTCAGTCTCCCTACTCAGAGCTGGATGTGCTAAGCACTGTGTCACAACATCTTGCACCTTATTAGGTATACTCTCTTTGGCTTGGCTTTCTCCACATGACAGAGCCTAGTTTCATCGACAGCCACGAGCAGTGCTGCACTGAATCTATTTTATAGCTTATCAAGGATGGATGATTTTCTCTTAGAAGATCACACAGATGTAGTTTGAAACAGTGGGCTTACAAAGAACTAAATTTAGTTCCACCATTGGTAAGCAAATGTCTGAACCATCAAATAAATTGAGTAATTAGAAGAGCTCTTCCCTCTTTGAAACAAAAATGTTTTAAATGTGCCTAGCTTTACAAAGTTCCTCTAGATTTTAGATCTTAAGAAGACAAAGACACCTGACTGAAGCCGACAATAAATAAAATCCCTAAGCTCCAGAGAGGGAGAGTCCACAAGTCTACAGACGTTTGGGTTTTGAGTTTGGGGGTTTTTTTCCCTCTTATATGTCAGCCTTAGGCTGTTCCCAGCTCAGTAAACTGGCTGCTCTGAATATTATTCTAAACCCACACAATCCTCATTCTGAACTGCAGAGAAAGCCCAGGAATCAACATACATTCACTCAATACAGCTTTAACTGACTTGCCCAAAGTGGGAGGGCAGAGTTTGCTGAGCCACTCTATCCACCTGTCTCTCACAATGTTCCTAAAATTCACTTCTTGTTTAAAAACAAAAAAAATCCCACAAAACAACAACATCAAAGTAAAACAACAACAACAAAAAGTCTCACTAACAAAAAGGAATCAGTGATTTAAGTCTCTCTCTATCTTGTCTTATATCTCTGTATGTGGAGTGGGATGAGAGTGTGTAAGCATGTATGCATACACTCACTATGCTCATAATGAGTTAATTTCATCATTTACTGGCTTATTTACAAAACCAGAAATATCAGGATGGGCACAGGAAAAGGCTGCAAATGAAACCAGAACAAAACAATAAAGTATGAAGAATAAATGTGAAGTCGATGTGTAGAATGCAAATTCCTATTGTGCAGTACGCAATTATATAATTTTTTTAAATCCCAATATTTCACTCTAGGACATACAAAAAAATCTGGATCACTGTATCTCCCCAAACCACAAAACGGACCCATATGTTAATGAAACAAACCATATGGAAAAAAAATTAATCTTTTAAAAATATTGAGGAATAATAAAAAGACTCATTGAAGAATTCTAATCATCTCTATAATGAGAAACTTAAGA
The DNA here is from genome assembly GCF_036250125.1 of Pseudopipra pipra. Taxonomy (NCBI): domain Eukaryota; kingdom Metazoa; phylum Chordata; class Aves; order Passeriformes; family Pipridae; genus Pseudopipra; species Pseudopipra pipra. The sequence goes on along the minus strand of NC_087554.1, from coordinate 32,160,370 downwards.
TTTATTTTTCTCATGACACAGGAAAAAAGTTCATGCCGAAATCTTTAAAAGGTTACTCTGGGGGGAAAAAAAAACAAGTGGTGGATATTTGCTAATACAACAAATATAATAAGAACTAAAAGGACAGCTTCCCTTCTCCAAATGAAGCCTCTTTATCTCTGATGAGCAGTACTTGGTTTAGAGTTTTATAAGGAGGGAATCTTCTGGCTTTTGGGCATCCCTGAGGGTCAAGTATGGCACTGCCTGTGCAAAAACGGGAACACTGTAACAAAGTGGGCGAGGAAAGCCATGCCATGTTCCGAGTCCTTAAGTCTGGTTACAGCTACAGCATAAAGCCATGCTTGTCTGAAGTGAGAGCACTGTATAAAAGGTGCCAACAAATACTGGAAGAACAGCTGGAGAATCAACAAACTAACAGTACATCTTATAAAAACTCTTCTCCTAATACAAAAGTGAACCTAATCCTAAATTTAAAAAACATCTCTGGCTATTCTGAAGCTGCTACAATTTAAACTTCAATTGCTACAAAAAGTCCTATATACAGTTTCTATCATGCAGGAAATAAAGACCAAAGATCCTGTACTCATCAAAGAATAAATTATGCTTACCATCCAATTTCTACTCCTAGCTTTTCTATATGATTTTTTTTCTATTCAGATACTTACTCTATCTCAATTTAATCTATCTAAAAAAAAATTGCTATTAAAGGGACAAAACGATTCACTCAAAAGCTTGGCTGGAGAACTCTGAGTTCCTTGAATAAAATATGATGCAAGAAAAATATGGGCAAGTTGTGCAATACTGCATATGTTAAGAATGAGAATTCAGACCTACAAATCATTTCATATAGTGCTGTGTTTTTATTCATATAAGTGATCGCAAAACTGAGACTACAGCAAAAAAAAATTAGAATTCGGGAAAGGTAAGTACCAAAAAATGAAACTGTGAAAACTGCATTCTATATTGCTTTGAAAACAAATCAGACACAGTAGGTCTCCTCAAGTGATTAAATTTTACATTATTTGAACACTAAAGCAAAGTATTTTATTGAGAACCATGTAACAGCAGTATTACTAAAAATAACAGAAAGACAAAAATATTGATGAACAGAGGTAAAAACAAGAGGTGACATACATCACAAAACTGAAGGAATGTTTAATTCAAACTCCTCAATTATTACTGCCTTCATGTAATATTTCATGTAATTTAGGACCACATACTTATACTACCATTTTCTCTTCATTTGCCTCACACAAAGAAAAATAACATAAGCAAAAAGACTACAGTCTATTCAGCAGCACACATCTTCTAATCTCTGCATATGCATTGACACAGACTGTAATCACATCTGATTTGTTAGTGCAGTTCAGTGAATCCTTTATTGCTGTTTAATCCTGACTGCTATATATCCTACGATTGCCAACTATCTACAAAGCACCTATTGCACAATATGTCTGGCACCATAAAAGTAGAGAACTGTAATTAAAATTACAGCATTACTATACATACTAAAATCATTCTTAGAGATGAGTGCCAAAGGTAGCTTTCTGAAGGGGATTAGCTTGGACATTCTACAGTGCTACCTGAAGAGGACATTACATTTCAAATATATGAACATTTCAGATGACAAAAAATATCACAAGGTGCCAAGCCATACTGATATGCTTTTTGCATCTGCATATTTCAGTGTTCCTCTCATATAGGAGACCAAGGAGTTTGAGTAGAGACACAGATAATATCCAGATGTGAGATTACCTGATGCATCTTTTAATAGTATCAAGGAACTCACAGCCTACAGAAGGTAAAGGGCAAAAGGATTCAAAAAATTTCTTTTCCTTTATAATTTTGGCTTGCTCAAAGGGTTGCTCATGGGCAAGGTGCTTCAAAACCATCACAGGGTGGCCCACTGTAGTTCAACTCTACTGCTCATCACCTCCCTTGGCATCTACATATAAGGGAAATTCTTGTAAAGTAGTATTAAATACTTATTTGTATTTCCCTACTTCAGAGGATTTTCTTCCTGTAAATCACACCACCTTTAGGGTTCATATATATCCTCTAGCACCTTTATCTAGGGTATTTTCCAAGGAAAAGATAAATGTATCTAGGCAACATTCCCCTCTTCAAATTTTAGACATGTACCTTATCCCAACCTAGCCAAAAATAAAGGGTTACTATCATTAGACACTACCATGATGTAATTTGTAGTTATAACATGTGAAGTATGGTATTCATACACATGGTAAACAAAAAACTCATATTTATGCTTTTAATGCATTTCCTCCTTTCTTCACAAACATTAAGAATACTGGGCCTGTCTGGTTTTATTCAGCATGAAACAGTCAATTAATAGAGTATGTCCAATAAAATAAGAAAAAAATAAATACAAAATTCCTTTGGTTCAAAGAAGCTGATGTGAGTAGGTATCAAATATTTAGTCATATTTCTGCAAAGATACAAATGCATTTTATCAAATATAGAATCACAGCATCATAGCATAGTTGAGGTCTGAAGTGACCTCTGGGGATGCCTAGCCCAAACACCCTGCTTAAAGCAGAGTCAACTAGATTAGGTTGTTTTGGCTGTGTCCAGTCAGATTCCATCGATCTTTGAGGATGGAGAGTTCACAATCTCTTAGACACCTGATCAAGTGTTCAATCACTCTTAAAGCTTGAGGTTTTTTCCCCCCTTAGGTTTAAAACAAACATCTTGTTTTTCAGTTTGTACTCATCTCCTTTTTTTCTGCAGGAAAAGATATGAAAATAATGCTTATGAAGCATGATTTGTGAGCTAGTTTCCACCAATTGCATTCTGATTCTAGTTAAACTTCAATAACCTTGAAATACTTACAAAGGAGTGTCTGAAAATCATTCACACAACGTCAAGAATTTAATACTCTTAACCAACCCAAGACTTTAAAGCTCTTTCTTAAAAAAAACCCAAACAATATGTGCTACCATCAATAAGCACAAGGAAGACTCTCTAGCTCACATTTCATCTTCTAACAGCAAGTTAATTAATTTTCCTTCAACAGTTTCAGTAAATCATCATAACAGTTTAACAATACATTGTTCACAAATATTTACATCCTCTTCTGAGCTTGCTAAAAATCACTATTTGCTTGACTGTTCTAGAAAAGCCCGAGTCATCAGCCAATTGTTGGATTTCATAAGATGGCTAGCAGAACAACGCTTCAAAAAAACCAGACAAACATCTTAAATTCTGAGTACACGAAAGAATGGATGAAATTCATCTGAGTTTTATACTGGAATTTGTTGTCAAGTCAAACATTTGGTACTTTTTAGTACAAAACTGCTCTTTGTCAAATATACAAAATTAATGTCTGAGTCTAAAGCTGTGTACGGACTGCCATCCAGCAGGACAGCTGCTGTTTGTGAAACCATGTACAAACTATCTTGAAAACAGCTTTTTAGAAGGAAAACCACAGCAACAGAGAACTCAGTTTGGGCCAGCTATCTTGGAATCTACTCATGATCTCCAGGCAGCATCTGCACTCCACAGTGAATCCATTCTAATTATGGCTTCATTATCATCACTGCCATAGTCCTGCGCTGGACTCTCTAGAGTGAGTGATGGCAGAGAGTGACACAAGACTCGTAAAGCTGTATTAACCTGTACAGAAACTGCATACTTCTGCTTTACCTCTCCACCCTCCTGGGACAAGGAGTCCTCTCTGCTAGTCTTGCTGATCACTCCCCTCAAATGTATTTTTCTTTTTCTTCCAGATGGTTTTAAGGGCAGCTGATTTACCAAGCCCTTACCAGACTTGTGCCAAATATCACGTCTGTTCCCACAGCGTACAGACAAGTGACTTAAGAGCCACAACCTCCTCCAGTTCAGTGTTTCTTTCTTCAACCACAAAGAACAAACCCCAGGTTGCAAGTTAAGAAAAACGCCAGAGCTTTCTAGTATGAGAGTCTAGACATATGACATCTGTGCAATAAAACTAAATTGATGCTTGCTATATCCCACCCTGAAATCCATGTGAATCATAGAGTCCAAAGGTTATTTTCGGCCTCTTAGGCTGAAAACTCTTATTTTATTCATGAAACTGTAAATTATTACTAACACTCAACTGACTTCTTCAAAGTCATTGTCCCTATTGCTTTTCTGCCTTTCTCCTTTTTCAAATATTAGTACAAAAACCAGAAGTTTGTCTCACTGATTACTAATTCCATGAGTTTTCTTTGACAATGAGACATTTACTAGATGTGCCTTAGTAGACCAATAATTGGATTTAAAATTGGATTTAATGACTCAGGAAATGCTGTTCTGCATCAGAGTTACATTTTTTCCTAAATGATTAACTCCATAACAATAAGGTATTCACATTATGAAAACTATTTCAGGTGTCAGATTAAGTTAATACTGCAGAATTTGAGATGCAAAGCATTTTAACTTTTATTGAGGCTTCATGACTGCTCGAAGAATCAAATCCATACTTAATGCTTTCAAATGCAGCAGAATTAAAAATGGAATAAAATATAAAATATATTAAAAAAAATCACTTCGCCATGTTACATACACTGTTAATATATCATGAAAAATAAATTACACTACACAGTACCTGCTGATCTACCTTCTTTTAGTGAATGAATGCTATCTTCTCTTCTTTACTACCTGAGGATGTTTTACACGCACTTCCCAGATGACTGTTATTGGACTGCCTTCAGATATACCAGTTTGTACTCAGCATTTTACAGGTACAGATGTATTGACTATCAAGAAATTCTACACTCTCCGTAATGTCTTATTCAGCATATCCACTCCAGATCTTACGATAACTAATTCTTTGGAGGATTGCAGTTACCGCTACTGTCTGTGACTGCATCTAGCTCTAACTCGTATGAAATACTGAGACATCTCTTCTTGCCTATACAGAAAATTAGACATTTTGAAAAGAAACATGAAAAATCCACTGAAGACACTACAAGAGATCTCCTATTCCAAGCCCTCTAGAAATATTTAACTATCCTCATGCCATTTCCAACATAACTTTTGTCTAATCTCTTTTCACACTTCCAGTGCACGGAGGTTACTTAAAACCCCTAGCTATTTATTCGTTTTTTAAGATCAAATCTGGATATTTTTCTTCATCAAATCAAGCACAATTTCTCCTTTGTCTTTTCACTATGAAAACAATTTTATTCATTCTGCTTTGCAGAAGTGCATACTTGAAGACTGTTACCATATCCTCAAGAGTTCTCTCATTCATTCCTACTCACCCTAGGTCTTTCCATATTGATGTAATTATTTTCTAAATCTGTGGTCTGTGATCCAGGCATCTAGACATTGTTTGATGCTCTCCTCTGCCCTCTCACCAAAGAGTCCACCACCCTTTTACTATAGTTTGCGTAACAGAATGTGGGATTCTAACCAAGACTGTCGAGGACCAGGAATCGGAATGGGAACGATTCCGGAAATGGAAAAATATGTACAGCGATTGAACGGACTTTATGATTCGAACTTTATAGTTGTTGTGCATGTACACATTGTGTGTTCCCCCGAATTTGTATCTTCCGGGCATGTCCCGGCCTGTTCATCTCCCTGCTCCTCTGTCTTCTCTGTCGATTGGCTGGAGAAGCTGCGGCAGGAGACAGCCCCCATTCGCCCTTTCCTCCCCTGGTCCCTCCTGCGTCCCTCCCCCCTTTAGCCCATGGCCCAATCCTGGTTTGTCCCCCCGCCTGTCTGTCTCCTGCTCCACCCTATGTTCTGGCCCTTTCCCTCCAGATAAAAACCCCGCGTGCGCACTGGAATAAATCATTCTACCTGCACCCCACCTTTGTGTCTCGGATCCGTGCTGTGTCGCGGCCCCATTCCCCTCCCCCCTTTCGGACCGCGGCACAAGACCTAACAAACCTGTACAGAACAGAAATATATCTTTTTTATACATCACAGTATGATGTTTCACATTTTTTCCATCATGACTCATGCAGTTCATGAGCTGCTATAAACCTGAGAAGCTTTTCACCTAAACAGTTAATGTCCTTTGTATTTGTGCTGTTGTTGATAATCACAGCACCCTGATGAACCGCATCTTAACTATTTTTGGATCATTTCTACATAACAGTCATTTTTAAAGATATTGACACATCTGTCAACTTCATGCTACCAAAAATTAATAAGCATACTGTTCATTTCAATTTTCAGGTCATAAATGAAAATTCAAAATAAAACTGAGCCAAGGACAAATCCCTTCGGAGCCACATTTCACTGACTTTTTCCACTGAGAACAATTAATATTTCTAGCCTGCTTGTGTAAATAGATTTGAACCCAACTTCAGTGTATCGCTTCTATCCAAATTCCCTCTTGCTACATTGTCACACAAAGGAGTTCTTTGTTTTGATACTATTTTTCTTGACGAATCTCCTTGCTGTAGCATCCTTGTTATTTTTTCCTTATTTTTAAAAAATAAGCACTATTTTGCCATACCCAGTCTCTCAGTTAACCACTCTTGTGGCCATCTTTAATTCTGACTACTAATATTTCTGAGATATCTTCTTGCAGTAATTTAAGTCTGATGAGCCCCATCAAACAGATAATTTGAAAACACCCAGTCTATGTACATAATCTACCTTAGTTTTGGGGTGTTTTTTAATCTATGGATAGAGTTGCTAGCTGACTGATACTAGAAATGGTAAGGTTAGCACTTGCATACAATTTTTTTAAATACAAGTGTGATGTAAAAAACCCAAAGTATTACGAACTTTGATCCTTAGCATGGCTCCTTTTAAGTAGAAGGATTTTCTAACATACAATGTTGCTTTCTTTGAGCACATCTTGCTCATTTTAGCAAGATTTAGCATGATTTAATATCATTTGTCAGAAACACATCAGAAAAGAGACCTATGACGTGTGATCACAGAACTAGCTAGGTTGGAAAAGACCTCTGAGATCAAGTCGAATCTACGACCCAACCAGCATATCAAGTAGACCATGGCACTAAGTGCCACGTCCAGTTTTTCCTTAAACAACTCCAGGGACAGTGACTCCAGCACCTCCCTGGGCAGCCCATTCCAATATCTAATCACCCTTTCTGTGAAAAATTCTTCCTAATGTCCAAACTAAACCTCCCCTGGTGCAGCTTAAGGCTATGTTCTCTTGTCTATCACTTGTTGCCTGGGAGAAGACGTACCTGTCTACAACCTCCTTTCAGGCAGTGGTACAGAGTGATTAGGTCTTCCCTGAGCCTTCTCTTCTCCAGGCTAAAGAACCTCAGCTCCCTCAGCTGCTCCTCACAGGACTTGTGCTCCAGACCCTTCACCAGCCTTGCTGCCCTTCCCTGGACATGCTCCAGCACCTCAATGTCCTTTCTGAAGTAAGGGGCCCAGAACTGGACACAGTACTCAAGATGTGGCCTCACGAGTGCTGAGCAAAGGGGGACAATCATTGCCCTGGTCCTGCTGGCCACACTATTGCTGATGCAGGTCATGATGCCATTGGTCTTCTTGGCCACCTGGGCACACTGCTGGATCATGTTCAGCCAGCTGTTGATCAGCAGCCCCAGGTCACTTTCCACTGGACAGCTTTCCAGCCAATCTGTCCCCAGCCTGCAGCATTGCCTGGGGTTGTTGTGGCCAAAGTGCAGGACCTGGTACCTGGTCTTGTTGAACCTCATACTGCTGGTCTCAGCCCACTGATCCAGCCTGCCCAGGTCCCTCTGCAGAGCCTTTCTTCCCTCCAGCAGATCAACATTTTGATCCAACTTGGTGTCATCTGCAAATTTGCTAATGGTACACTCAATCCCCTCAGCCAGATCATCAATAAAGAAATTAAACAGGACTAAGCCCAACACTGATCCCTGGGGGACACCACTAGTGACCAGACGCCAACTGGATGCAGCACCGTTCACCACCACTCTCTGGGCCCGGCCATTCAGACAGTTCTTAAGCCAGTGAAGGGGAAAATTCTCCAAGCTGTAGGCTGTCAGTTTTTCCAGAAGTATGCAATGGGAGACAGTGTCAAAGGCTTTGCTTAAGTCCAGATAGACTGCATCAACAGCCTTTCCTTCATCCACTAGGCAGGCCACGTGGTCATAGAAGGAGATCAGGTTGGTCAGGCAGGACCTGTCTTCCCTAAACCCATGCTGGCTGGGTTTGATCCCTTGTTTGTCCTGTATGTGCTATGTGATCATACTCAAGATAATCTGCTCCATAACCTTATCGGGCATTGATCTTGTCTGCTATAAAAGCAGAATCAGATTCCACTCAGAATTTGTACAAGAGAGATCTGATTAACTCCTAGTTCATAGCTCAGGTGACTTTTTGAATAAAAAAGCCCTACTGTCCTCCAGACACACACGGAGATTCTACAATACAACCAGCCTCATCTGGAATTAGATCTAAAACTGGGGGTTTTAATAACTGTGCTAGAGAGATCCCTCAGCACTTTAAGCATAAAAGTTTTAAGTTTAACACCTAACCCCCCCAAATATTCTTTCTCTTTAAATTCTTCCCATAGTTTCCACCAGAAGAGATATTTGCCCTCATTTCCTGTAACAAAGCTGTTGCTGTGCTATAACCTGCTAACATCTGTGAAGGGTTACATTTACTGGTTGGTTTGGCTTTGTCGCTAAATGTGGTAAGAGACAGCAAAAGTGATTTAAAAGTGCCAGGCATTAAGCCTAAGCAAGATAGAGGTCAGCAGAGCTTAAAAGTATTAAAAATTGGAGGAAGGAGATAAATCTTTATATTTAAACACATTTATAAACATATGAATGCAGTAATGTGAGGAAAGCCATTTCTAACTAACTTGGTTCCCATTTGCTAGATGTATTTTCACCTTCCTAATGCCCCAGTCTGACATTCACTAGCACGGCAACTAGCAAGTTTGATTTGAGTTTAAATAAGGTAAGAGTTGATTATAACTGGAGAATACCCAATACAGGTTTTAAATACCTGTACAATCTTTTATGTTTTTAAAAAGCACCTGCAGAGCCTTGCAGCATTCCTCAGCAACTACTTATTAAGAAATAAATGTGCAAGCATCCAAACATGAAGCTTTTTCTTTGCAAAACACAAAACGTCCACCACAATGGACTGGCACCATGTAAATACATCTTTTTCCATTCATTTAAGACATAGAAATTTAGAATAATGGGAATCATTTCTGGAAGACAGGCAATAGTTTCATGTGAAGTATTCCCAACTTCCAGTGAACATGCTGAGAAGGAGAAACACAATTCACACATATACAAGTCTGCCCTTAAAAAAGAAGGAAATTTACCAAAAGTTGGAGAAGAAAAATTTCTAAAATGGACAGTAAAATAAATGTTGACAGACAATGCTCTCACTGTTTACAAATACAAAATCATGATAGGAAATTAGGATAAATAGTTTTAAACAAAAAAATATTAAATAATCATATGCAGAAAAATTAGAAATTTGCCAGAAGGCAAATCCAACACAATTTGGAAGAGGCTGTTCAGTGCCTCAGCTGGCATTTAACATATACTTATAATATACATTTAATATATATCCCAACCTATTACTTCTGATTTTAGCTTTGTCATATTAGAGGAGCTCTCAATTTGACTTGATCTTCATCTTGCTAGCAAAGGCAGTCTATGTCAGTCCTCAATTACTCTTCAGGATATCTAGAATGATCCTTCTTCTCTGCTCTTGCTGAAATGAAAATTATGACTCAGGTCATAATTATCCAGTCAGGTCTTGAAAATCTCCAATGGAGATGGAACAACCTCTCTGAGCAACTTTTTTCATCACCTGACTGATCTCATGAAAGAGCTCTTTCTTTCATCCCGTCTGAATCTCTTGTTTCACAGTATGCCCATGATCTCTTGTCTCACCACCATGAAGAGTCTGGATTCTCATATGTTTTGGGAGGTTGCTACCAGTAGCCACCTCTTCTCCAGGCTGAACAAGTCCATTTACCTCAGCCGCTCCTCACAGGGCAAGTGCTCCACCTCCCACATTTCTCTGCTGCAGTCTCCTCTGAACTGCAGCCTCCAGGACTGCCTATAAAATCTAGGCAGATGCTGAGCTGAGATGCTAATCACTTCCTTCACTCTCCTGCCTCTGCTCCTGTGAATACTGTCAAGGATGCTGTTGTCCTTTGCTGTCAAGGCACACTGCTGCCTCCCACGCAGCTTGAACCCCCCCATCCATCAGGAAAACCAGGTACTTTTCAGTGGAGCTGCTTCCCAGTCTGTAGATCCCCAACCCCAAACACAGAACTGTTGTTGGCAGTTCTTCTTTCCCAAGTGAAGGACTTTGCTTTTACTCTTGCTGAATTTCATAAACTTTCTGTTGGCCCATTCCTCCAGCTTGCTGAAGTTTCTCTGGATGGCAGCCCTGCTCTCAAGTGTATTGACTGGTGTCGCACCACCCTCTCTGCCCTCCCCAACTTGACAAGAATGCTTTTTATAATCTGATTTATAATCACTAATGTAAATAATGTTCCCCATTTTCATCCTATTCTATGGAGAACATTATCCAAGCTACGAATCCCATGACTAAGTAAAATCTAGACTCTCAAGAAAAGTGTCCGTATCCCCTCCCATCTTCCATTAGTAGCTAAAACTTGTTTAATTTTCTAAAGTGATTAGATTTTATGCACTAACCAAAGCTTTGTATACAGCTTAAACCAACTCTGAATATTACAACAAAAGAACCTGAAGTTACATGCCTCCTCTGCCTGTCTGGATTTCTGCCATTCATACTTACTATACACAACAATACCATTAATTGATGCCACAGTAGAAGAATTTTACTCCCTAGGAGTCACATACTCTCGAGAGGCAAGCATTCAGGACAAATACCAGATTCAGTACCCAATTACATGTTCATAACAAAGACTGAAGAGAATAAGAAAAAATACAGCTATATTAATAATCATAGCGGTACTCCAAATACAAAAATGTATCTCTGTAGTTCACACTCTCAACGCTTCCCCACAACATGAAGTTAGAAGTGACAATGGACCCAGCCTTTCTCATTGAAGGGAACTTGGGCAGAAATAACAATGTGCATTGCATTGAGAGCAATAATGCAAGAAACAACAGGGGTTGAAGGATTAAAAACAGTTTGAATTTAGACAACAAAGAAACAGACAAACATAAAAAAACAATTACTTCACTTTTTTTTTTAGTATTTCTTAAAGCATTATTCAGTGATTCACTGTGCACTATTTAATTCTTATTTCAGCATGAATAAAAGGAACTCATCAGGGTAGGTATTGTGATGTAGAATTCAAAGCACTGTTAACAGACATTGCCTATTCATCTCTGCCACCTGGTTTTGAATCCAGTCTTACTGATGGCAACTAAAAGCTTGAACTTAAAAGCTTTACAGACTGTTTCCTTACCAGTGGAAAAAGTGCTTCTAAGAAGGTACTGAGAGTAGGGAAAGAATTTCCCATTTGACCTCTTCCTCTTCAACGTGGGGAGAAAAAGAGCTCAAAAGAGATTCTATACTTTGCTCATCTATTCCTACACTCCCCTCTCTACCTTCTCTACAAAGAGTAATTTCTACTGTGGCTAAAAATCAGAAATTTCTTCCAGGAGACATGAAAGAGAAGGAGCATGCAGAGATCAAGGGAGGAAGCTACATAAACTAAAGGAGACAACGCAAAGCATGAGACAGCACTAATGATGGAAAGATTTTGTAAGAAATCACGAGAGGAGTGGGTTGCAACCATTGTAATGGTTCAATAACAACTCAAAAGAGACCATCTCTGTTGTGGGGAAAACAGGAAAAGATGTGAAGAGGAAAAGAATATGATACCAGAAGAGGCAGGCAGAAGTTGATGTGGGAAATACTAAGAAATATAACACAACATAAATTTGAGAAACAAGAACAGAGGGAAAAAGACCGAAAAATTATTTTCTGTTTCATCAAAACAGTTGATTTGCCTCAAAATTCTATCAAGAGGCACGAATGAGCCACAGCTCTGATAACCTCATCAACTGCCCTGCTACATTACCACCTAAAGACAGCGCACAAGAAGCCACGCTGCACTACACAAAAAAAAAAAAGGCAGCTCATGCTAAAAAATACCAGCAAACCCCAAACTTTCAGAAAACACTATGAATGCTGACCATTCTTTTAACAGTATCATCACTCCAAATGAATGTTTTGAGCCTCTTGTTATTGGTGTGCTCTATGCAGAATAATATAATGGAACAAATGGATAGAGATGTATTTGCATTCACTTTCACTCTGGCCAGTATTACAAGGCTTTTAATGTATTAAATTTCTATTTAATAAATACAGTCAGTAGTATAACTGTATGTATTATGGTTTTCTTTATGGCACAGTGTTTCTTGGATAACTTCCAATCACAAAATTCTCATAGATGTTTCATACCTAGAACGACTTCTAAAATGTTCAGTAAGAGTGTGTCCTCAGCCACAGAGAATTACTCAAGGAAACATGTGGTGGGTTGTTTGGGTTTTTTTTTCTCCAGTGTGACAGCATTCTGTCCAAAAGTCTTGTTCTTTATTTAAGGGAAACTACAAAGTATATGTCCTTCTGCACTTAAATCACATTAATGTATTGAGCATGATTTACATGGTAATATATACATGGTTTAAATGGCAGAAATAAAGTAGCAAAATAAACTTACTTCCTTGAAATAGTCTAAATAGCCAAACCCCAAAATTTATGTAAGCAATAAAAAGAGGATAAATCCAAAATCCAAACTGGTAAGAAGGCAAGTACCCATGTTCTGACCTGAGTATAGGGCTCTAAATGACTCAGTCAGTCCCAACAGAGTCATCATTATCAATGACACAATGAAACAGGTCAAGAAAGCAAGCATTTCAACCCTACACAATGAGATTTATAGAAACTAATTAGGTGACTAAATTCCCATTACTTCAGCATGAGCTCTGTGCTTTAATTACTCCAAACAAATCTCCAGCTCCAGAAATCGTTTCCCGGTTTCCCCCTTTAAAACAGTGCGTACATCTCATTGTTACTTCTTCAGAGGCATGAAGTGTTTGACTTCAGACACAGAGTCAGCACAACTTAAGTATTGTTCTCCCACACTTCTATTCCCAATGTTTGTAAAAATTACACCTGAAAAGGATTCCTACAAATATAAACAACAATAGAAGACAGAGGTTTTATGCATTCAAATGGTATTAGAAATTTGATGCAATATGCATTGCAGCGTATCATGATCCTATATTACTACTTTGTACCCCAAGTTTACAAGTAATACTGTAAATTTGGAAGTTCTTCCAACATGAAGAAGATGTGTTTGTTAACTCTATTTCCTAGAGACCTGAGATTTTTCCAAGTGCTAGATGTCCTTAACCCACAAACGCTGTGATTTCTACAACCAGAGAGTTGTAGAAAAAATTAGTGAACATTCCTCCGTTTATCCAAAACCTAAGCTACTTCTGATGATTTTCTCCTAAATTTAAAAAAATACCTTTATGAACTGTATTTATATGGTGTACTTCTGAGGAGTAGTCAACAACTCAACTTGTCAGTTTTTTTTTTTTGCCTCTATTTGCCATCAATATTTAACAAAAACCAAACAAGTTCTCAAATGTCTTTATGTAGGACTTCAAATTTAAAATTTGGTATCTGTTAACATAAAAGTAGTGTTAAATTAAATATTTTTAATGTTAGTAACACAAAAACTGGTAATATCACTTCACCTGCCAACCCAAATGTTTTATTAAAGAAGAAAATTAAGGGCTAAATTAATTATAAAAATAACAATGATTTGCTAAAATCTTCAAATCCAGAGGATGAAATCAAAGAGTTTAGATTATTCAAAATCCACATGACTTTGAAAACAAGAGTAAAGAAACAGGGTAATTGCTATTTCACCACAGCAGATCTACTGCAAATTGAATAATGGCTTGAAGTTCTTTACGTTCATTATTTCCAAAATCTTCATATTATTACCATATTTTTTGTCAGAAAGAAGGCTGAAAACTAGGAAATACCAACAAAATCCTATCAATGGAAGAGATGTCACGGATTTTGTTGTGTAAACACAATCATCTCCTTAAAATAATGACACGTCTAGCTCATAAGAGAAGGTTATATATGCACTGCTTCGCTGTATTATAGTTATTGATGCAAGTGGAGTAACATTTTGGTTTATTGCTGTTTTCGTAAGTGCCTGATATGTAAGTTTTAAGAATAATGCATTTAAATTTCTTAACAATATATAAAGCTACATCTTTCAACAAGTTTCTAAGCTTCTCTAGTTTCTGCCATCATCAACATAAGCAAAATACATTCAGCAATGTGTTGCAATTTTAGTTGCCCTATGTATCTAAACTTGGTCAAGTCATAGGAAGTACACATGGATGTGTATGTGAATGCTTATAAACAGGAGTGAATGCATTAAATCAAAAAATATAAATCATATGAGCAATTTAAAGATTTAAATCTATTACTTTTATTTCTTCCTTTTAGAAATATATTTCTCCAACAAAAGATTAAGCTACCTCTCTTGAAATTAATCCTGCAGCCAGATATACTCCTTATAGCTATGTAATTTAAGAAATAATATTAAATCTTAACAGTAAATCGCCTTCAATACTTTGCATGCCTTTGGGTATTGAATTTTACATCTGCAGTTAGGAAAAAAAGACAACCGTCTTGCTATTACTCAGCAGGATACAGATTCCTTTTTGTAAGTGGAATTCCAGACATTCTGTCTGTTTCCCATAAAAGTAGAAAATAGTTAGTCCTAAAGTAGATCAGTAATAGTACATTTAAACAGTGTAGGTAGAAACCGCACCCAGCCAAACAACACAGCCACAGCAGAAAAGTTTTATCCTTTACATAAAATTGATGCATACAAACCACTGCTTAAGCAATTACATATTAGAAGGCTGGTATTTCTTGACTAGTAAAGAAATGAAACAAACTTTTTAAAATCAGTTCTACAAAATGACTAAATGTAAGAGATGACTACCAAAGAAGAAACAAAGGAATATCTATCCTGTTTTCACTGCCTCTTTTTACAGCCAGCCATCTGAAGGGACTATAGCTATCTTGCAGTGTCTCATCTGGTCATGCAAAAATTCTTTTCACGTGATTGACTTATGCATGGGCATCTTCCTATCATGAAAGCAAATCTCCATGTTACTATGTTAAAAGCAGTAACTAGATATGCAAAGGATAATTTGTATAAGAAAATGACTCCGCGCACAGCCTATGTGTGCTGTGCATCGTTCAGTGATACAACAGTGTTTTGAAAATTTAGCCCTGGTTTCTACTGCCTGACTTAGCAAGACAGGCAAGACTTAGCAAGACTGCCTGACTTAGCAAGCATCTAAGCAAGCACACACATCTAAATACACGAGTATATCTACAAAGCTCATCTAATGATAATTTAAAAATCACACAAAGGTCAAATTTCACAGAGAGGACCATCATAATATTTCTGTCCAGCTTTTAGTGTAACAGGAGCAAGTTCATAATTGTTATTGTAATAAAGAAAATGTAAAAGAGCATTCCACTTATTACATGCAACCAGAAAATTGCATTTGTCTCCTAGAAGCATGCATTTTTGCTATTTAAGAAATCTCTGAAATTATCTAAACAGTTGAATTACTTTTTAAAAACATCTCCTAGGCATAGACCACAATAATGAGTTATGTTACTTTTCTGCCACTTTGATGATTTCTAGTAATAAAAATTACAGACCTCATCATAAAACACACAAGACAAAATTAAATTATAAATATTTCTTTGAATTCATATTACAAGACCAGGTTCATATTACATGAACCTGCAAGATCAGGCTATATAATATCAATTTAAGCAGTGAAGACAGATTGACAAACTCTATAAGCACTTGAACAACCTTAAACATGTGTGCCTTAATTATGACAAAACCACTCATTTTAACCCTTCACAGTAAATTTAAGTATATAGTCAAAATATCTATGAAACTTAATCTGAACCACAGAAGCATCTAAATAAACAAATACTGACCAAATACAGAACTACTATGTTCATTCTGGAGAAGGAAAACAAGTGAAAAAAAAAGGGAGGAAATAGTTATGTCTGGAAATATTATGTCTTTCATATATGATATGAAAGATAACACCATAGCACTTCTCTGAAGTAAGATACTTTGAAGTCCAATATGAATTATTAACACTTAATAATCTTCACTGTTTAGTCTACTTGTCACACTAACAAAACGCCACTTACAGCAAGGTTTCCCATCTTATTAAACACTGTTGTGCACGTATATGTCAATAAAGCATAGTCATAATTAAAGGATGCCAAAAGCTAGAGATGAACTACAGACATTTCAGACACCCTGAGCCAAACTATCGTCCTGCTTTTATAAACAACAATGTAAGAGTAATACATTTGTTTCCTGTATACATTGTTCCTCTTCCACAGAAAATAAGCATAGGAGATTTCCTCCTACTTTATTTTTTATATGAATGGCCCTGATAAATCTGTCAGAATGAAAAACTCCAAGAGGAAGACTATTTCTAACATTGTCTGCATAGTCATAGCTTTAACAGTTCTGCGACCAGTATTCCCTTTCTCCAATAAACCCAGTAATCTAAGTTTTAACTCTGAAAAAATGAAAAGATACAAAACAGGTATTGTACTGAGCTACATTGTGTTCTGTATTGTAGTGCTGTTTCAGCGTATTATATTTTGAAAAGCTAGCTCTTTTTTCTTTCTGCTTTGCACAACTGATGCATTACTAATGTTCAAACACTAAATATGCTTTTTGACTTACCACAGTATTTTCATTTCATTGATGACTTTATTATTTAAGAAAAGTCATTCAGAATCAAAGAAGATCAACAAAGTTGATGAAGGCTCTGGAGCACAAATCCCATGAGGAGTAGCTGAGGGAGCTGGTGTTGTTTAGCCTGGAGAAAAGGAAGCTCAGGGGGGACTTCGTTGCTCTCTACAACTACCTGAAAGGAGGTTGCAGGCAGGTGGGGGTCGGTTCTCTTCTCCCAAGTAAAAAGTAATAGGATGGAGGAAATGGCATAAGGTCGCACGAGGGGAGGATTACACTGGATATTTCTGCACTGAAAGCATGGCCAGGCATTGGAACAGGCTGTCTAGGGAAGTGGTTGAGTCACCATCCCTGGAAGTACTTAAAAGTTGTGTAGATGTAGCACTCAAGAGAGATGGTTTAATAGTGGACTTGGCAGTGCTGGATTAGTGGTTGGACTCGATGACATCAAAGGTCTGTCTGACCTAAATGATTCTATGCAAACCTTCTTAGTCAAAACCACACTATACATGAAAGAAAAAACAAATTTTTTTTATTTATTTCCATTTATTTCAGAACTATGTATTCAATACTTTCTAGGTTGAATGAAAATATTTGTGATGTTTATAGACAAATATTTTGAACAACTTGTCTACCAGCAGCTCACTACAGAAGTCTAAGGTACAAGGCCGCTATTTCTATAATTGCTAGTTTTCTATTCCAGAATTCATCGTTAAGGCTACTGTGCTCAAACACAAAACATCCACAAAGAGGAAGAAGATAAATGTTTTTAAGCAAGTTAATGTGGTTTGGAATGTTCTTTTTCAAATATGTATTCTGCTTTTTCTCTGTCACATCACAATGACATAACAAAGAATAAGGCTCTTGATTCTCCAGCTTGAACATTTATGATAAACTCTGTTCCAAAGCCCATAAATATTACATATTAAACAACTGGCTAGTTTACCTGTAAATAAACATTGTACTATTTTAAAATCTATGCCAAATGTAATATATTCCATTTGATATTCCATATCTAGTTACTGCTTTTAACATTCAAGATTTAGACAGAAAAGAAATGCTGAAGGAAATTACCACATAAATCACATTCCTCGACACTAGAATGGACCTGAGAATAAGAGAGTTGTTATTTTACCCAAGCAATAATACTCACCCTGTACTCAAAATACACAATAACAGTATTCTGCTCAAAATGAAAGGGCAGCTCTCTACTTTCTAGTTCTTCAGAAGGTAAATTGGTAAAAATCAAAGAACTTTTCAATGTTATTAAAGGCGGCAATGAACACAGATTATTACTAGTTTTAGCTTAGAACCTTAAACTGACTTGGACTTTAGCAGGCCCCTTAAAACATTTCAAGTACTAACGGGAAACTACATGAGGGGGTTTTTTAATATATTTTATGCAACCTGA
The DNA here is from genome assembly GCF_036250125.1 of Pseudopipra pipra. Taxonomy (NCBI): domain Eukaryota; kingdom Metazoa; phylum Chordata; class Aves; order Passeriformes; family Pipridae; genus Pseudopipra; species Pseudopipra pipra. The sequence continues at coordinate 32,142,227 of NC_087554.1, read as the reverse complement.
CGCCCAAGCACAAACAGCTTTCACAGACAGCATATGAATGCACATGCAGGACAAAGGCTACATTCAACTAAATGAAATCCATTTTCTTGCATTGTACACAAGTTTATATAGTATCAAGATTTCTGTAGTGACTGGTCTTGTAATGATTTAAGCACTTATATGTATCTTCTCTGAGAAGCAGTGTTTTAACATATGAATTAGCAGATTATTAGGGGGAAAAAATCTTAATTACCTAGGGAAAAAATTAATACATGGGCTTAAAAGTAATCTCCCTCTCTGAACTTACCTGACACCTGCCTAACTGCATCTATGGTTAAAACATTCAGAGCAGAGCAATCTGCATAAGCCACTTTGCTTTCTGTATATAGGCATTCTGTGAAGGATCTGGCAGTACACAGAACTTGGGGCAGAGTTCTCCTTTCTTAATAAAAAGAAACTCAAAAGTCTGAGAGAATATCAGCTTTTAAAATTATTATGTCAGCACTAAAGAGAAATCAAGCTTATTCCTGTTTTAGTTATGGTTTAGTTATTTGCAGACTGCAGTTTTTGGTGCCAATGTAATATTTATTAGTCCATCAAGTTGAAATATGCATGTTAACTACCTTTAAGCATTTTACACCAGACAGCTATGCAACAATGATTCAAAGAACAGTCCTGCAACTTCTGTACAAATCAAGTCTAAGTTCAAGATTTTTTTTTCCTAATTTTTATTGCAATGACACATATCCACAACTTGAACACTTTGCTTCAGAGCAGAAACTACAATTTTCAGCTATGACTACAATTTTCAGCTATATAGATGAAGCAAACTCATTGCAGGGGGCATTAACTGCACAAAATTGTGTTAATGATTAATTAGACTGCACTTTAAATGTTGCCCTAATAGAGAATGTTTAGCTAGTTCAAGCCAGACAGATTGTTAAAATCACTAAATTCAAAATTTAGCTTGCTATACCATAAAACCCTCAAGAATGTGATTTTTCAATCTTGCATATTATATTGTTCTATATTGCTTGATTTGCTTTTACAACTTCCATTAAAGGCATTAGCAGTTTTGTTGTATTAATAAGAGCTGAAAGTCATTCCCATCTTCACTTTGTATAGTTTGTTTTCTTTTGCCTACATCACATTTAGAAACATTTAGAAGAAGAGTGTAGGCTTTTTTAAGACAACAAATTTTCATTTTTAGCGGAAAAAAAATGACCTAGTAAAGTCTAATGTTATATGGAGATGAATTAACACAATTTGACTGTTCTAACTTTCATCAAAACATGAGTACACTGTATCTCTGCACAAGATTCTGATATCCTGTACCACAACTGCACATCAACACTACTTAATTTAACCTAACCTTAAAGATTATATAGTCAGTGAATTTACACATCAACTAGCAGTTTATAGTTACAAATACGTTATTACTAGGTAAACCACAGAAATGGTTTTAAATTGAGAAGATTAAGAACAAATTGAATTAGAAAGTGCTGCATGCTGTATTCTAGAAACAAAATGAGGGAAAATTACAAATCACGATTAAAATTGCACCTTAAAATCTCTTGTCCTCACAGTTAATTTTGCCTTCTGTTACTTGCCTGCTCAATGGAATCTATGAAAGCAAACAACATTACTCCACATTCAAAACTGACTAAACGTAGGAGGAACAGCTGAGATATACCACTGGCCTCACACATTATGAAACACAAAGAAAAGCACTACAAATAAGAATAAACAGAATATAAACAGAAAGCCTGCAAGACAGCAGAGAAGAAAAAGCAAAAGCTAAAGCTCTCAAGAGCCCTTTCCAAATACATAATCCAGTCTGTAACAGGTTCTACCAATGTTTTAGATACCCAAAAGTATTTTACTTGTATTTAAAAGTATTTTTGGTAATGGAATGACAAGTTGTGAATTAATAACCTTAAGAGTGAAGGATGGAAGTGGAATTCAATTTTTCCAGAAGCAATATTAAGTTTGACATTACTTAAACACATTTTTTCCCCACAAAGCATTACTTACCAAGGTTTTTGGTTGAGTTTTGGTTTTGTTATTTTGGGTTTTTTCTCCTCCATGGGATTACAGTGAGGTCAACTGTGAAAGTACAAGTAAGATTTGGCCTAATCATTTTCTACCTGGCAAAAATCCAGATAGTAAGTCAAGTAGTATAATATAATTAGTAGCTTGGAGTTGTTTTGTTGTATGTATCTGCTTGTGAAGCAAGCTCAACAGTTTGTCAATCTTTAACTGTAACATATCTTTACTGATTAACCAAGGTCTTCACTTCCCATATTCTCAGCACCAATTATTATTTTTATCCAATGTTACCTGTGTTCCCATATTATTTCTGTCAAGCACAGAAAATACTCTCATGAGGGTCTTACCAAGCCAGACATTCCAAGCATGGCTGCTAAACTTTCATCTACTGAAAGGTCTCAGTATCAAAACCAAGTAGTGACTTCAGCATTAAATTTTAAAATTACTCTGCCCAAGCAGATCTCATGGCCAGTCATACTACTCTGAATTCTGTAAAGTTTCTGTGGGATTACAGCATGTCTTAATTGATTTAATTTCTAAGAAAATGCAAACAAAAGAGCCCTAATGAAGGTAATTATACAGCAAGAATTAATAACAATGCATAGAGTAGATACACATGCAGAAAGTAATTATTTAAATGGTTTATCTAATATTGTCTTCAGAAAGGGCTTAAAAAAATGAGAAAAAAATAGGATTTTCCAAAGCAGAAAAAGCCATTTAATGCCACATACCACCCATTTGACAGATTGGAAGAGCCTCTTCTCTTCCTTCAACGATATCAAAATGCATTCAATATGCTCATAGAAAGATTACCCTAGTATTAACAATTCAAATATTTAGTAATCCATAATTTTTATGTAGCACCTTTGTTTCTACAGGCCATTGAAGTGCTGCATGAAACTACCTAAATTGTCAGTTAGAAAATAAGTCAGTCAACTCTTGAGTAATGCTCAACAGAAATGGGGAAAAGGGGAAAAGGATTCCGACCCAACAACACACCAGAGCAGAAGATATACCTTACACCAGAGTTTAAGTAGGAATAATAAAATTAGTTGAGCTGGAATTGCTTCTGACATTGGTGTTTATTTCTACAATACTTAAATACAATTCTGATATTTAAAGAATAAAATTCCTATTATTTCAGTTCTGTTTCACTGTTGAAACTGCGAGTTTCATGTCAAGAATGTTAAAAGAAATCCAGCTGCTGTACTTGAAGAAAATCACCAAAACAGGGAAAATAGTTTTTACTCCAAAAGTACATGAAAACTGAGAAGATAGGAACTCTAATTTTATTATCTTTTGAATATAACAATATTTTTAATAGATTTGATAGCTTAAGATATCTTGTACATTATCCCTCAGAGTTGAAATGTAAGTAAAAAAATCAAATCCCTAAATTTACTTTCCATCTTATTAAAAGATCAGAAATTATCTCTTATGCAGCAGTTTCGTGGTTTCAAATTTTAACTATAGAGAAAATAGTCTAGTAAAGCAAGAGATAACTAACTGTAGCCTAACACTGATGGCACAAGTTTCTGCTCTTGTCCTTTCCATGACACTGAATTTAAAAGAAGAATTTAAATCAAAAGATTGCAGTTACATCATCAGCATTGTCACTTGCTCACCAAAACCCTGGCCATGTTTTTTGTGTCCACTACACCATTCATAACACATCCAGTTCTCTAAAATGCCTTGACTTCTGTAATGCAACACCAGAAAGAAAAAAAATTATGTAATACACTATTTTTTTGAGGCTTTTATTTTCCAACACAATTTTCCTGATTTTAAAAAGCATCAGTCGCTCACATCATTTCTTTTTTCTTTGCCCACTGTTGACATATGCAGTTACTTAGCACATGGAGAAAAATATCTGGTTTATCACTACCATCATTCAGATTTCTTACATTAATGATATGTTTGCATTTGGACTCTTGATTTAACAATTTCCAAGGCTTCCCAAATTAGCAGAATTAATTGTATTAGGAAAAAAAACACATAAAACAAAATAAAACCACTAATTTAAGCTCACTTTCCTAGACTTTCCATAGTAGCTTAATCCCATAAAATCCAAAGTAAAGGCTATTAGATATAAAAGAAAATGCAAAGCTCCCCATTTAAGGACTAGTTACAACTCATTAAAGTAAGGACACATATAATTTGAAGGATTAGAATGTATGCTGAAATATAATTAGTGTCTATGAATCAAACCTGGATGGATTAAACTAATTCCTGGAATGCTATTATGGAGAGTACCTTGTGGAGAAAGAATGATCCTCCTGTTTGCACAGCAAATAAACGGCTTCGATTTACATTTAAAATTTACTCAAATAGAAATAAAGGCCCAGGATTTCAAAATGTAGCCTTCTAAATATAATCAGCCTGAATTATGCCTGTTTCACACAGTGGTACTTGCAACCTGGTTACAGGCAGCAGGGATAAGGCTGCACTCAGCTTATTTCACTGCTTAATTTATATGGTAATTACCACACCACAGCCAGAATGGAGAGCATCTGCCAAAACTGAAGCCCCCGGAATAATAAAACTGACATGTGCTGTGATATTGTTGAAGTGCTGACTAAGAAACTTCTTTTATCTCCTCTTGAAGCTATAAAATGGTATTCGTGTTATTACTAGCAGGGAATTTTAACAGCCTTGCACTGACAGCAATTATGTAACACATGCACAAAACAATAGAGTTTCACATCACTTAATAAATCCTTGAGCTCTCTTAGCTCCAAATCTCTCGCTGGCTGGATTTTATGGTCTGGTAGTTCTATCCGACCTTCAGAACACTGAAGTATACAAACCACAAAAGCACTAGAAAATTAATAGAAACAACTGGCTTTTCTCCCTGTTACATCTATTTAATGAGAGGGCATGATGTGTAATGATGGAGGTTAATTAAAAGATTTGTCCACTCACTTTTCTCTGGAGCTGAATGCTGTTGTGAACCCCTGATATTAAAACAAGCAAGATACAGATATTACTTTTCCTACTAAGACCATCCTCTTATTAAGCATTAAAAAATAAAAAAGACAATTCCTATAGCATGAAACAATAAAACAAATTTAATCTAATTTATCTTTTGTTAATTTTTATGAAATTAAAAACATGTCATTAATGTAAGAAATCTGAATTTGAACCTGATTTTCCTGCTAACATTATCAATTCAGTTTCCAATACAATCCTTTATTTTCTTAGCTATCATATATTGCACCTGAAACTCCTAGCTTCAGTACCAAAGCTTCATAAATGAACTAAAACCATTGCATTACAAAGGTTTAAAAAGCAAAGTGTCAGATAAGGAAGTGTGGGTAATTCAAAAATAAAGAATACAAAGAAAAGTTTAAAAAACACTTCTGTATTGGAACTTATACTGAAGGGTTAGTTCACATGGCATAAATTTTCCTCCAGTTAAAAATTATTTCATAGGTGGATCCATTCAAAAGGGAGAAACACTGTTTCCCCTTGAGAAACTAGACAGTCACTGAAAGTCACTTGGTAATGAGACAGAGACTGAAACACCTATAAAAGTTATTCATAGAATAATTTCAAACACTGGTAATTCAGTTTTCATACTATTCCCAGCTGGAAAGGCATGCGTTTGCATAATTACTGTTGGCATTAATTTATTATATATCCCTTATTTATATATCTATAAACCTCTATTTACAGGTTACACTCTAAGTGTATAATTCATAAAGAGTCTGATTAATGTATGCATAATGACTATTTCTAATCTTTCTTCACAAATCAGTCCATACTCTCTACCTTCTATATAGTACTTACTCTTGTCATTTCTTGAATTTGCATAATTCAACGTAATTTTAAAACATAAATTTATTATTATTGTTATAAGAGTTCAAGTTAAAGACATGCCTTTCTGAGAAGGACCATCACCACACCATACTTGAAATTTCTCTTACAAACGCAGGTCACAATGCCTTCCTTTGCATACAGTACAAAAAAGATCACTGTTCTTTTGCTGGTTTTTTATATTAAAAATTCTTAGCTGGTTACTGCTATCACTTTGAAGTCACTTACCTCATAACTGCTTTCTAGCTTTGCCACTAAAAATACTAGTAATAAAAACATCTGTTGGTATTTACACTGGATTTTATTTTCCCAATCAATTATCTTAAACAAAAAGTAGGTACAAGATATTGCATACAAGTGACAATTCTAACCATAACAACCCTTAATACTTTTCCAATTACACAGATATACCTGTTGAATATACGATAAATTCAAAAACTTCTATTGTGTGTTATATTTATATGCAATCAAACTGAGAAAGTAATACACATGGCTTCAACAAAAAAGGCCAAGTCCTGTAGGCTGCTCTTCACAAACCAGGAGCTTCCAGCACACTTTTAATAAGCTTCTACTACACTTAAGCCAATAGCAGAGGACAGGCACAAAATGTTTGTTTCCTGCAGAATGAAGACTCCCTGCTGAGAGACACCACTCTTCCTTGATATTTCTTTGAAGGAAGGCTTTGATTTACAGAAAGAAAAGCAGCTAGGAAGAAAAAAGGTCTGGTACAACCACATGTTCATGTTTGTAGAAGCAGTTATCCAGTTTTAATCTCTTTTCAGCTAACATCCCAAAGAGTGAAACTATTCAAAACATTTAGAGTAAAATACTCTTCTTAGCAATAAATATTGTTTAGTGTTCAATATGTATACATGCACACACACACACATACACCTCCCACAGTATAATTACACTACTTTGCAATTAAGGCACTAGAGAAGATAAATACAATCGAAAGAAAAATATATACTCTTTAAACAAAGATCATCAGTAGTCTAGGCAGCAAAGACTATATGATATAAACAAAGACTAGATCCCACCAGAAAGGGATGGGGAGTTTCCTGCATGTCAGAAAATTAAGACAACCGCATAAGGAATAGCAAGGTGTTCCAAAAAAAGGGAAGTGACAGAGAGCATACAAAGGGAGATTATTAGTATGGAGGTGTGTTTAATTTTGACTAGTTTTTGCATTTGGATAATTAACTACACTATTATATTATACTAACTACACTATATTATAAAGGAGGAAAAAAACCCAAGTTTGTGAAGATATAGTGGAAGTACTCCTAATGGAATAATTTAGAAGCGTGGGACTTCTTCTATGGAAGGAATTCAAATAAACCTATCCACTCCTAAGCGTAATTGGCAGAAGAGAAAACTAAAAATGGATCATATTAAGAAGCAGAGGAAAGCATTTCTTACAAAGTCCAGTCAGTATCTTCTGTCTTCCAACATCAACTTATTATAATGGACTTCTTTTTGGTACTACCTGAATAGTTGAAACTAAAGGTAACACACCATTTAGAAAGCATATCTCCATAAATAAGTAGTCTAGAACATATATAGAATGGTCATTATCATGCAGTATTATGTACCAATGTATATTTCTCAATATTTGTAAGCAGAACAGTGCCAAAGAAATAATGAGGGGAATCACACAGAATCACAAAGAATATTCTGAGTTGGAAGGGACTCACAAGGATCATTAAGTCCAACTCTTATGTGAATTGCCCGTACGGGGATCAAACCCATGACCTTGGTGTTATTAGCACTGTGCTTTAAAGAGAAATGAAACCCAAAACTAAACCAGACAACAGAAAAAAGAGCCAAAGAGAAGATCCTACAACCATGCTTCTTTAAGATTTGGAGGATTTATCACAAAGTGTGTGGCTGTGCATCTTACATACATTTGCCCTGCATAGTTACAAAAGTACAAGTCCAGAAAGTGATTTCCAAGTCTCAACCTACTTCCCCTTTTTACGAGCGGAGATCTTGATGGCAAGGACGCAGGCAAGTCCGAATAAAAACTCTTTTCACCAAAGCCCTGAAATGAAGCACTAGGAAAATGAAATATTCATTGTGTTAGAAACCATTAATCTAGATCAATGATGAGACTGTCATCTGCAAAAAAGGAAGGTCCCAGGCCCTACACAACAATCTGTTTATACATTTTGCATGAGAGAATCCAAGTCTGTACAAGCAGTGCTCAGATTATTATCTGCTTTTCTTTCAGAGAAGCATTCCACCCATCACCAGGCTACAGAAATATTGTCCTTCTAATTTATACTGGTTTGGCTCTGAATACTTTGTTCCTGGATGAATATCTTAGTTCATCATTGGAGAGATGATGTCCTTCGTCCTCTAAATCTTAGAAAAATAATTATGTAGGGGCTAGGTGACTCTGAAGCAAAATGGAGATAAAGCCACTGAAATAAATTTATTGAAGGTGAAAGTGGAGAACTACTCTAAGATGCTAACTTCCCAGGTTGTGTTTCTGAAAGAAAATAGACATAATCTTGATAATGCATGGTAATATGCTTTATACCTACAGCTGCTTGGATGTATTGTCACGCTCTGAGCATGTGTAGCAAATGGGGCCATAGAAAAAGGAATACTCAGTCCAGGAATCAAAAAACAGACTTAGGCATGAGACAGCCCACGAGGTGCCCAACTCTGCCAAACTGGCAACCAGTACAAATAGCAGAATGTTAGGTATCTAGGTATTTTTTTCATCAGAAGTTTATATGCCCTTAGCTCTTCAGATTCCTAATGAGAGGGAATATTTTAAGTGAAGATTTTCTGGAAAAGGGACATCCCAACCTCCTAAGTATTTCTGATATTGGTCTGCACTGTGCAGCATAACTAGATAAAAAATAAGACTATTCAGATCAATGAGAAAAAACTTTCAAAGCTTTTCTCCAACCGTTTGACTCTGTAAACAGGATTACACTATTTCTGAAAATAAAATTATTGCAACCATGCTAGAAATACTGCTGTTGACACCTCAGGAAACTTATCAAAAGATCAAGATGCTAATTACCCACAAAGGATAAATTACACCTAAGCACATGCTGGAGAAGGTTTCCTCCAGAGCAGTGCTGTTTTTCGTTTCTCATTTTGCATGGGACATCCTATGGCAAAGCAGAAACAGCCTTTCCCAACAACATTTGGGGAGAAACAGAGGCTTTTTCCTGACTATTTCTCTTAGAGCACAGGGTGCAAGAAGACCAACAAAAACAATGCTTCTTTCCTACAGGGATTAAAGCATAGTGCTAACTGGCAGAAAGGAATGAGGAACTCCTGCATTTGCCAGTAGAGATGTGTAACAAGTAAACGCCTTCTCCTTGCCTCAGAAGGACATGAACACTTCAATGATGAAAATTTTATGCTGTCAATACCTTTACTAACCAGAAAAATTGTTAAGCATTACTTTAATATCACTGCAGCTAGAAACTATAGTTACTGCATTGAACTGTGATGCTACATGTTGTACAAACACTGGAAGAGAAAGGAGTAATGAAAATTCCAAACAAACCTGTAAGTATATCCATACAAAAGCTACAATTACACACATAGTCAAGTACTTGGAAAACATTGAAACTCCAGTGATCAACATGCTTGAATGTCTTAAACCAGAAGGCTTCCCTTCTGGGGGAAGTAGAGCAATATGAAATTATTTAAATATAGAGCCACTGGATGAAAGACGTTGTCCTGCTTTGAAACCATGAACTAAAGATGACCTTTTAAAGGGGAGTTAAGAAGGAATGGAAAAGAGATTTGCAAGTGGATACATGGAACCCAGTTTATACATGATGAAAGAGGTCAGGGGCAGATAAATAGATGACATAGTAACAAAAAGTAATACAAAAAGTAATAGGCAAATACAAGGATACTGTTATATTTGTTGAGGTCAGAGAGGACAGAGGGTGTGACAAAGATACACTGAACGAATAACACAAGAGTACAGAAACAAATCGGTTTTCGTGAACTCTTTCGTCGTCTAAGAAAAAGCACATTTCCAATAATGATCTATTTGATGGTATTGAATGCCATTTATAAATAAAGAAAATTAAGAAAGCAGTGCAGTTATAGTCAAATTTAAGTCATGCTGGAGACACAAAATGGGAGATCGAACAATGATCAAACAAATTTAGAGATGGGTGGGTAGCCAAAGATGGTTTGTTTGTTATTTTAAGATGTCAAACACCATAATATAGCAGACTTGACACCTAAACTGGAAATTACATTTTGGGAGAAGGAGGATCAGTACATTAAATGAAGAAAAATTTGACTATTCTTACATAGAAACCCGTTATGTTTAAAGCAGGTCTCACCTGCAGGTATCAAATTCCAGCAATAATTTCTCATATACAGTATCAACCCATAATTAATATTTATGATGCAACTGGCAATGTTGCTTATCATCATCATAGGGATGCAGTTCATTTAATAGGCTGCATTAATTTTCAGCATCCACGTAAAATTTATCTTCATCTTCATCTATGTAAATATTATCTTCATAATTTTCCATATAAACCAGAAGCACCATTAAGATTTAACTGATAAATATTTTAGTATAAATTAGCTTTAAAATTTAACATTTATACAAAAATTATTGAATAATATTAAGTCTTAGTGTAACTCACAGTTTTCAAATAATTTATTACAAATACTCTTAGTGGCCGCTTCATTCTTATCCACAGTACTGTGAAAGACAATCAATACATAGGAAATTTATTTCAATCATATGGGTGAAATATTAACATTTTGTCAATCTGCTGTTAATTTTATTGCTCTCTTCATGTATGTAGTATCTGTTAAATGAAGAAAATAAGATTTTAATAATGATATTTTCTCCCAGGTGGAAATGCTACTGCATTTCGTTCTGAAACAACTCTGTACAATCACATAATCAGAATGAATTCTTGTAAAACTTTGAATAAACTAGATACCTGTTTGAAGCTTGGCAACAGCTTGGTAAGCAACCTTAGCACCTGGAAGATACTTTTCAAAGGAATAACATAGAAACTAGCATATCTCAACTTTATTTGTGTTAAGTTGTCCTTTTTCCCTTTACTTGGCACAATGAAATATGTGTTACGAAAATGCTTTATTAAACAAGTTCTACTTTTATGGATAAACACATGCTTATGTAGAAACCAGACACTACATGATACTATGTGGATTAAAATAAAGATGTTTGCTACTTATATGCTACTGCAAAACATACTGGAAGAACTGAGAAGGACTACCAATGCACAGAGTAGTTAAAAAATATGGCTATGTTCCCATGTTCAAAAGCATTAGCCACTAATCTCTGCTGACACTGTGATACAAAACCACATTACAGTATTGTCTAGTTGAGAAATTGCTCTCCAAATATATAGTAGGACTTTATCTTGCCCTCTTCTTCCCTTAAAAGGTGAAAAAAAGGAATATGGAACAAATTATTCTCCTTTTCTGGAAGTTGCCTAATACAGACTCAGGATCAGGTACACTGAATTCAATCAGTTTCAGGGAAAAAACTGGAATAAAATTATGTATAACAACAAACCCCCTCATCACCCTGATGCAGGGTAAAAAACAAAATGGTTAATGGGACTTTCTCCAGGACCGAACAATAATCAGTTTTATCCTGAGGTTTTCCCATAGATATACATTATTGTGCATCAAGAAGATAAGAATCGTGCCTTTTGGAGTAAGATCCTGCAGATAATCAAAGCTCTCGACAGCAATGTTACATTTACTATTTTTGTTCTGCGTTATCCACCTCAGTTGCTCACGTTCCTGCATATTTCAGCTGTTCAGATAACAGAATGTGCATTTTACTAATACTATTTGATATAAAAAAACCCTTAGTAATTAGCAATCACATAATGCGTTTGGCCACTAGACAGCATGAACCTGAAAAAATAATTCCTACAGATGTACCGACATCCGATGATAAATTTAAGACTAGGCAAACTAGATTTAGTTCCTGTTTTAAAAGTACTTACTACAGGTAAGAGGACACATTTTTCTTTAAAGTAGGTATCAATATCTTGGTCATGCTGAGAGGTAGCATCATTTATACATATCTGCATGTATACACACTATCATATGCATATTCAATATGCTTTGAAATATTTTCATTTAAGTAAATTTAACTTGTATATTTAACCAAAACCCCAAAACAGACATCTGTGGGCAGATTTTTGGCAGGAAATAATTAGCTTCCAGGGTAACACATTAGAAATAAACACACATATAGCCAGCAAAGGTGAAGCTATCTTATTTAATAGCTTGCTTTGAGGTGCATTTAAACCTACCGTCTGCCATGAAGAAACTCAATACATCATCAAACGTGCCACTGCATTATCAAAAGTGGCCAACTAGATGATGCCACAATTGAAAAAAAACTACATTTATTATTCTTTCTATATAAAATTCTTTTCATTAATGCTCAGCAACAGGCATTTGGCAGCTGAACTTTTTTTTTAAGCAGCAGTTAACAATGCAATTCACAAAACAAAGATAAGCTCAATGGTTTCCAGGAAACTGAAAGATGAAAGAATGCAGAGAGAGTCAGACATGATTTCAAATGAAGAACAAGTGAACTAAGGTCAAACTAAAACCTGAAAGAAATTCAGCAAGAAACCAGATACATTTCAGTTGGATTGAAATTTCACAATGTATTTCAACAATGCATACAATACATTCTTTGGTATATTAATTCACTGGGGACAATTTTTTTTCAAAATAAAGGAGGAACTCAGATTCCAAAGCCCTTAGTTTCATTAATTCAAGCAGAATATTTAGCAGATTTTCTGGGTTTATATTGCATGTAAAGTAGGTTAAGGTTTTATCTTCCAGCTTTGTTTTGTGAGTTCACCCCCAGACTTAGTCTTACAGCATACATGAGGTAAACTGTAGTGGAAGAATCCATAAATGTTATAATTTCAGAAGCCCACACCTACTAAATAGCCTCCTTCAGAAGTATGATGAATGTATTCCTCCCCCTTGAAGAGAAGATCAGAGTAAAACTGCTATTACATGAATAAATTTGAATAATTCATTTTGCAGTAGTGAAGAAACATAGCATTCTACTGTACACACAAAAAAATGCTAATAAAGTTACCTTTATACCTACAATGCAAGTTATTCCCCAACACAGAGCTAAATTCTGCTTAGTTAAACTCTCCACAATTTCCACATAGGAAGCAAAACCAAAAACAAATACTTTGTCTGAGAGATTTTTTAAAGGATACTTAATGTAAGTTCTCTCTCAGACATTAAATTTGTAAAATACTGCGTTTTACAGCTATCAAGCCCAGTATAAACATGCATTCAGAAACAGAATTCCAAACTGCTGGCAAACCACCTTCTCTACTCAGAGCAGAGAATTTATTTATAATTTTACACAGCAAATTATAGTGGTTGAGGAAAGAGCAAAGGAGAAATTGAAATGCAATGTGAATTTGAAAAACATGGATTTTAAATAGAGAATTTTAAAGAAAGATAGAAGAATAACAATGTTAAAAGCTGCACACCTGGACTCTTGCCAAAAGAGTCAATCTCTCACAACCTGTATTTTATAACGCAGGAATGACAACTTTTTTTACCAGTCAAAATATCCCCTAGAACCATGCCTACGCATTCCTTCTCTGACATACAGTGAAGAGTGCCACCTATTGAATAAAAAACAGTATTTCCAGAAATCATTAAATTATTCTGGAAACATGCCATATGTGTACTCCCTTCATCAAGCTAAGCATTCAGTTTAGCTTTTTATCATGCAGTTTCCCAGCAGAGAGCAGTTTTGCCAAAATATAACTTTGGTATACAAACAAGGTGCCCCATCAACACTGCATAAGTTACCTGATTTAAGAAAAAAATTATTCAATTATGTGTGCTGCATTTAATAAAAAAAGAAAAGCAGTCTCTTCTAAGGCTGTTCTTTGTTCACAGAAAAAAGTGTACATTTTTAATATATTTTACTGTACTGTATTAGAAGGAAAAAACTACTTTCTTTTAGACTTGAACACTTTATTTGCACTGACTACCAAAGTACCTTGCAAATGACCTAAAACAAATATTTAATATCCATATACCATGCTCTCAGTAATACTACAGAGCAGCAACTGCTAAGAAGACACAGTGTGCCCCCCTGAAGAAGCCTTACCAGGTGCTGCACAGCACACAGCAAGGCTAGTCTGGCCATGAGTTACACATCGGTACAGGTAACATTCTATATTTATAAACATTGTAAATCAGCATCACAGTCTATCAATTTAGAGCTTTAAATACCCACAATCTAGTCAAGGAAAAATGTGTGGTATGTTGCAAGAGTCTGCTGTAATATGATACCAAACAAAACTGCTATAACCCAACCAAGACTTGGAACTGACCCATTTATATACAAAACATTTGAATGAGTCAGCAGCCCACTGCATTTCCCAGGCCTGCTGTAGACTATCATACAATTCCCAGACGCACTTCCTCGGATTGTGCTTGCCTCATGAACAAGGTCAGTAGTGACAAAAAGTGATATAAAGGTCAATGGCTAGGAAAATATGACAATACACAGACATTTTATCTGTTTACCCATTAACCTATTCAATATACTGAAGTTCACAGAATTCCTCTATTTACTTGTCTCCCGTCTTTTAACTGTTTAATATAATAGAGCAGTGTATTAAAACAAAGTTCTACTGTTGTTTTGGTCTGTGAACAGATAAGAATTAAATATGCTGCCTTACTGTAGTCATACACAGACAAGTGAACAGCCTCTAAAACAATCACTGTTTCCTTTTCTGAAGTCTTTGTTCCCATACTCCATATATACTCCAGCACTGCCAGAATAAACTTTGCTTATGTAGAGTGGTTGAAGTTTTTGCAACTAGAGCAACAGTGCTATCGGTAATTGAGATTATACCACTGCAGTTATGCTGCTACCTGAATCACAAAGCTTTTGATCTGCACTGGGGATCCCTTTCTGAGGGTGATAAAAGATAACTGGAACAGTACTTGTCCTAACTCTGATTATTGCAGAGAGTAAACCTACTGCTGAATAAAGACCTCCACAAGCCAAAGTTAGGGTAGATGGATTTTTGATCTGACGCAACAAACTCATATATTTATGTTTTTATGACTACATGAAAAACACTAAAATCAGCTACAAACAAGAAACAAATTTCTACAATGTACAACCATTAAAAAATACTATTTTTACTTCAATCTAATGATAATAAAGAAAGATTACCATAATTACTTAGTGTATACAACATTTCCATCAGACTTGGTCCTTCAAAGAACACCGAAGTATATGAGACATTAAAAAATCCTTCTAGTATGTTTATGCTATCCACCTCAGGGGAAGAAGAGAGGAGAATAGTATCTTTCACTTTAAAAGACACTACGTTAATGGTAAGCACGCATTACAACTAAAAAATGTATTACCCAGATTAAGAAAAATTATTTGAAACTTGCTTTCATATTTCTTTGGGGATTCCTCCAGAAATTGACATAAGGTTGTAAAATTTGACTTTATTTTAAGACAGATGGAATGATAAACTCCGAAGTTTTCAGACTGAGGGAAGAAAAATCCAACAAAAATAGGACACTTACAAGATTTCTCTCTAGAGATTCCAGTTTATGATCTATTTCTTTCAGACGATTCTGTTGATCACGTTTTTCCTTATTGTCCCGCAGAACCTTTTCACCTGGAACTGTTTCTAGGCTTCTGTTGGCATAAACCAGAGACTCCTGACAAAAGAAAGAACAGATAGAAGTTAAACACATGACTTTATACTGCTTCATAGCCAGATGGGTGTTCTTTTGATTTCTACTAGGAAACACAGAAATGTGTCAATGTCAAATTCTGCATACGCATAATTTTCATTATGCACGTTTTCAAATACAATAGCTAAATATCAGGCTGGACATATTTCAGTAAACAAATTCTTCCCCTTTGCATTTTAAGAGGAATTTCTTAGTCTCCAGCACTATTACTTTGATGCTTAATTTCTACCACAACAATAAAAATGCACTGAGACTAGGGGAGACAGAATGACTGATTCAAAGCTTGATCTTATTAACCATACTGGGATCAGAATTAAGCCAGAAAGGAAAGGAAGAATTGAGCTGAAATGATGATAGTTTTTGTTTACTAGATATCACGGTAAATGAGAAATAATCCTCTCTCTGTAAGCTGTAGTTAGTTGTCCAACCATTATTAAAGATCCAGATTACACAGTCTCACATCCTTCAGTAGTTTTGAATTGGACCTGGAAGTCCCAAATACATTCAAGGTTTGATATTACATGTAACTCAGTTCATTAAGATCGACAAGTATTGGCAAAACTGCAGTTATGTTGTGATTGGAAAAAAACGGAGCTTTCTCTTGCAAACCAAAGATTCTGTAGAAGAATTCAAGGGATACAAATAACAGCAGAGGGGAAAAAACCAAGCAAAATACCCTCCACCCAACTTTATAGTCAATTCAAACCAAAGAACAATCAGCAGCCATATAATAAAAACATACTCTATCTGTTCTTATTTTCAGAAGCAGCTCAAGGAATCTTAATAGACACACACAAGGAAAATAATTCCAAGTAGCATGTCTAACTGGAAAGAAAAACAACCTTTGCAATTCAACATTCAACACAAAATTTCTCAACTACAATATACAAGAGACCATATCTGTAAACAACTTCTAAACATCTAGCAAATCTATGAGTTCTGACATTTAAATCAAACTATTAGCTGCTTGAAAATAAACTTAACACAGTACAAATCTTACTTATGGTCAGCAATAGTTGGCAGTACTCCAATGACAGTAAATTTTCCAATAACAGACAGTCACATTTTCTGTTTCATTCTGTATTGCTTTCATAATTATTCCTAATAATCTATATGAATATTTGACTACTATGGAATATTAACCTGCTGCTTTCACAGAAGTAGTTGTCACAGTTTCATTTCTCTCATCCCTGAATAGTAACTGATCAGAATTCACACAATATAAGTAAAGTTAAGGCTTTTCTCACTTAGTAATATTTTTGTATTTTTCTCAAGATAGAATAAATGCAGAAAGTATTATATCAAGGAAAACATTTTATTGTCTATGTTTCAAATACTTCAAATTTTTCAATCCTTCATTATTTTACGTTTCAATTATATAGCACATGTACATAGTGAAAGTCCATTTGAGATTACCTCATATGATTTTTAGATCTGTAGATAATAAGTGTTAAATATGTTTACACAAGACAAAATACAAGTACTTAGCAACAGACAAAGCTGTAACAAACATAATGCAAGAGTATTTGAAATGTCTAAAATTATTCATTGCGTTCCCTATTCTCCAAAATTCTATAAATAAATAATAACAAAATCCCTCTTAATGAAATATATTAGTGTCATACAATCTTCCTGAGACATAAAACTGGCTGATCAGCTTATCAACCTGCTTCTAACCATGCCCTGAAACAGATATACCCATGAAACTCATTTGCTTTGGTGGAGGCAAAGAGCATAGGCTATCAGAGTTCATTAATTGAAAAATTAGTGTATATTCTAAAGTTTTTAATAATTTTGAGTACTTATTTAGTTTTAAACTGTTAACTATAGTCTACTTCCATAACTGAAAAAGGGAATATTTTTTGGATAAAAAATCCCAAACATGTACGAAAGAACTCCTCAAGGCAATACAATGTTGATTACCTTACCTTTTAACACAATCAAGCAAACAGAAATTATTGTTTCTTTACAATTAATGCCATTTATTAAAGATTTCAGAGTCACAGCATAGTTCCTATATCCTGTCAAAGCATCCATCAGTGTCAGAAAGCAGGTCTCTCACTGAGGCAGTGGTGATTAACTGTTTCCATTTTGAAAGTTGTATCTAGTGCAATTCTTGGAAGAAAAGAACGTGCAGCTTTATAATATGCAACTCTAAGCTAATTCTGTTTTAATTACTTCTAAAATTCGAAATGAAAATCCCTTTTACATGCTGCAAAACAAAGTTGAAGGGCAACTGCTTTTCACGAATGAAAGGTATCGTAAGGAATTAACCACCTCTTTTTGGTTTTTAGGTTTAATATTATTCAAAAAAGATAATACTTTACTGTTCAATCAGCATACACCTAAATGCCACTTTCTATTCAAATACTTCTGAGCTATTACCTAAAAGAAAGCAACAACAACCACTTGAACAAACATTCCCAAGCAGAGAGTTCATTATCACAGGCAGTTGCATTAACTTCAAGCTGATGTCTCATAACACTGAACACAAGATCAGGCAATCATTGGCAAGCTCAGGTCCATGAAACTGAAGTTACTGGGTAACAACTGCATTTGCATAAGCCACTACCAACTAGAGGGAAGTGCTCTTTCACATATTAAATCCCAGTTGGTAAATGATCAACATCAAAATGTTACTCCTCTAGAACTGAGCTACAGAAGATACCACTAGAGGTAAAACAAAGCCTCATGTTCAGAAATAAGCCAATACAAAAATTACATTAAAGTGACCTTAGAAAAAGAGGGGAAAAAAACCCCCCACAGCTATTTCAGCCTTTTAAATAAATGTTTCTCATACACTGGTAACTGTCTCTGATATACCAGTTCTGGCCATAGAATGTAAATACTACAGAAGTAAACAAGCTTTGTGCAAAATAAGAATTATGTTTTTTTATTTTATGCCCCATTATAGTAGAGGCAATACTACTGGGGCATGGGATAAACTGGAGTCTTCTAAGCACAAAATTCAAACAATCACTTCCCAAGGCTGAGACCTTGATTCTTAATCTTCATGGGTTCTTAATATTGTTGGCAAGGGAAAAAGATGAAGGCCACTAAAAACAAGGGGCATACGATTCCAATCTATTTTCTACAGTCATTGCTTTATCTTTCTGATCACAAGTGAAGAAGCAGTTTTGGAATCCTGAGATAAGAAGAAACCTAATTCTTATTCCCAAAGATGAACTATCATTTGTTACTATGTTGAAAAAAACCACTGGGACCCTCATGCAGCTAAAAGTGTCTGTTACCAACCCCTTAAAAAAAAAAAAGTTTTAAAAGTGTGGAATCAAAAATGTTGAAAACAAGACAGTCCTTGAATTACATACCACTCAAAATAGCAACAAATTATTTTTCCATAGCCAAAATTTTTCACTTCATTCCTTATCACATATACTGGGAGAACAAACAGAAGACACTAAAGAAAAATGCAAAAGATACAAATACAGACAGACATATGCTGTATTGATCTCAACGCACACTTCAAACAAAAAAACTGCAGCATAAGCTCTGTTCTGTAACCTACCTGATAAATCTGGCTTGGAGGTTTTGAGAAAGAGCTGGAAATTGCAGAAAAATCCCCATCAGATAGTAGTGCTTGAAGCTTAATGTCTATTTCATTTAGGAGATGAAATTCCGTGGGTTCAGGTGTGTACCCTTCTCCTGGTGTTAGCCAGACAGATACATTCTCCTATTGAAAAGTACAGAAAATACTTAAACCTCATTCCCAAAGGAAAAAGACCTTAAAGGCAGTTACACATCAAGTGTATTTATTTTTCAAATGAGCATACTTAAGAGTAAAATATACATTTTCACCCATCTCACTATATAGCTGAAATCTCCCAAATATTCATGTACCTAGCACACTCAAAAGCAGATATGGACAGAACAAGTATAGGCATACATTTTTCATTTTAAAATATAACCAAGCAGCAAGTTAATATATATATAATTTTATTTTTAGAAAGCACATACATCTACATGCATTGTTAAAATCTAATAGCAAAAAACGTGCTGTGCTAACCTAAACAGACTTCTGCTACTATTATACTTATTTCTATCAAAGTCCAAAGCCTGTTTCCTCAACAGACTAGTTGCTCAGAAGCCCTAAAATAAAATTGCTTAAAGCCAGATGCTTTGCCTTCATGCCAGCTGGCCAAAAAACAATCAGACAGCTCCCAGGTTCCCTCTCCATTCTTCTCAAGGTTATACAATTACCTTGACCAAGTTCTTGTACAGCCAAAAGAAGCTCTTTGGATAGCCAATCCCTTTTTCTTAACCATACATCTTACTTAATAGCCTCTTAGCCAAGTTAGTCAAACCTTAAAAACAGTTTCATGCCATGCCATGCCAACCACAGCTCCCTTCCACAGATGCAAACTCTTCCCCTGTTGTGGTTTATATATTTGTTCAACATGGCAGACTCAGCTCCCTTTTGAAGGAATAATTTCTTGTCATTTTCTAACTTGCACAAACATCTTGCTGCTCAGTGCTGCACAGTAAGCATCACTTTCTGATGCCACTGACGTGAAAATCAATTTAGAAGTGTTTGCAAGATATTGCAGAGGATAGAGATGAAGAGGAAAGTGTCTGGCAGATTTAAGACCCACCAGTCCTAAAAGAGCAAACATAAAGAACATGTTATAAGCTCACATTTTCAATGCTAATATTGAAGTGGAAAAGCACAGCCCTCAGAATCTGCACTAGGAGTTTCCTCAACATCATCCTAAATCACTTCTGTTATGTCAAGCATCTCAGCACTCCTTGCTTGCATGCTTATTATTTTACAGACTAAGTACAAGAAACAGCACAGAGAGCTGACCACATAACTGAAACAGCAAGGTATTTTTTGGTTTTAAAAAAGACAAATGAAAGTCCACAGGCATAATGAGATGTTCTTATCTACACCAAACACATCTTCTCAAACAACCCCAATAAACTTGCATCTCAAAGTCTGGTGGCAAATGCAGAGACATATCTATTCTGCTACATATTCAAACACACCTTCACAGCAGCGCTTTAGAAATCCAAATAAACTGGAACATAATACACTACTACTCTCTATTGTCCTCTGAAGGAAGTGGAAGCAACAGACCCCTGTGCAAGTCAAAGAAGGAAATACAATCAGCAGCTATGTCTAATAGGACAACTACTTTCCATCTGATAAAGGAGTCACAAAGAGAGAAAGCCTGACCAAAACTAGGCTTGGAATGGAACTGCAGAGATTGATGCTATGGCAGAAACCACCCAGAGCCAAATTTCAGAGGGAGGGTATAAGATGTGACATGACACTTGCAGCACATCACCAAAGGAGACACAGCATCCATAGGAAATCAAAGGAACTGCTCTGAGGTCAGTAGCTGCCATCCTTCTAGAGGCCCAGAAAGACTGGGAGAGGCAGAAAGCAGAGAGTTCTTTTTCCTGATTGTGATTTACATGACTTTTTCCTCTTGATAGCAGTAACACCTTAATAACAAATATGAATATATACTCCTACTACAGACAGTTGCATAATGTGAGTGAGCTTGGCCCACTTAACCCAAGCAAATGAGCTCATACTCACAGATAGATGTAGGTTCTCCACAGCAACTTGGCACTCCTGCCTCAACACTCAGGGAAGGAAGTATGCACAACCACCATTCAATGGGCATGACAGTAGCAGATTACATCTCTGTTCTCACCACAATGAAACAGCAGATAAGACTGTAGAAGAGCAGGGATGTGGGGAAGGACATGAGTGTATTACTGGTTTCCTTTCTTTTTCCTACCCAGAATAGGGCAAGCACCTTGCCCTAAGACTCTAACATCTGTTTTGCAAAGAATTCATGTCCACTATTCTGTTACATCTTCCAGATTAGTCCTTTGGCCATTCAAGCAGTTGCTTGAGGAAATATCAGCTTCCAACTTCAATACCATTGCTATGAGGTCATTTGTGGTTCATTCCCATTACCCTAAAGCACACTAGTTTCAAAAAGAAAAAAGCATACTCCAAACACTTGTCATAAATTGCCTCCATAATAAATTAAAAAAAAAAATAAAAAAAATAGTCAAGAGAGAGTCATCCTTTTTGTGAAACAAAATCAGTTCTAATGCTTTCTCATATAAGTATGATGAGACACAACCAGTAAGCCTGACCAGACCCAACCTGATTCTAAAAGAGTCACTCACATATGTCTTAGATGCTTCCCAGCTTTCTGGAAACATCTGTTCAGGTGGGACAGTGGCCATCAAAACATAACTATCCAGCATGGTTCTACATTTGTGTCACATTAACCACCCCCTAATCAGAGAATGAAGATCACAGTGCAAATACACAGAAATTACTCTACAGGAGTCAATTAAGATGCAACTGGACTCATTAGCTACAGCTCAGTGTCTATATCCCGTGCTCCAAATATCCAAATTACACCAGTAGTCACTTTACTTTAGGATGAAATGGACTCACACATTCTCTTTTGTATTTTTAAGATGGTTTTGCTTGGAAAATAAGCTTCTGTCCTGTCAATGTTTCCTGTGTGTTAACTCAGAACAATATTTTTATAACAGCACAGTCAGTGTTTACTGTGGAACATCTGAAACAAATTATACCTCTGCACCTTCAGCTTTGACAATTAGATTAGCATGAATATGTACTTGTAAAATATTTTAAAAACTCATAAAACACCTTTTCAAAAAGTGAGAAGTGCTGTTCGAATATCTGACATATTTAGTAGTATGAGTCCAGTGAAGTTATCTAATCCACATTACACTATACAGAAGAATTCATACAGCATAGCCAGATCTGCCTTGACTGAGAGCCTCCAAAACATTACTTTAGCCTATGTGATTGCACCAGCTTTTTAAAAGTCAGAATAAAATAAGATGAAAAAGGCTATCAGCTGGACAATTACCTGGGCCAGCTTGAAGCTGTCTAGATTACTCACTCGCTGATAATTTCCTCATGATCTTTGTTACAAAGCAGCTATAGGAAATGCCTCACCCATAATAAAACTGAAATGTGGGACAGGAAGAATCACCAGACTAGACAGGTTTAAGTAACTATTATCCTTTCTTTTATTCCATTTTGATAGTACAATTAGGAGCTTTTTTCTTTGAAGAGATGATCTAGTATAGACTAGAGTAAGCCACAAATTACCATTCTTGTCCATGGCATAAGGAACATACAGCAACAACACACATGTCCTGTGAGGCAATCTACTTCATAGCAGATATTAATAGTAAAATATCTACAGATACATGCCAACATGATAGTGGCATGTGCCAAATACAAAATGTGGGTAAAGGTTACACTTTCCCTTGCCTTGATGCCTTGATGCTTTGAGAATTGGTGCAAAAAAAGGTACACATTAGTCAGAATTTGCATTAGCTGTTCTGCACAAACGCCTCTGAATTTTGTGAAGGACATCATCTTAAAGAAAAGGAAAACCTTTCCTTTTGAGAAAATACTTTTGCAATTAGTAAAATAAATTATACTAAAAAGGCCACTATTCCCTAGGTCAGAAAACTATGTTTACTAACATAAGGCTGTTTAAAACATCTTCAGATCTTTAAATACTGACATTTATCAAATGGAGAACCATCTCCTCAAATTGAAACATGTCCTTGATCAGGAAAGAACAGAAGAGACAGCATCATTAATCAAACAGTGACCTTTCCAACAAGAGGAGAAAAACAAAAACAAATCCCCCACAATCCTCTCCCTCCAGTTTCTTCCTATTCAAAGTCAGGATGAAGTAGTTTCAGCTGAACATTTTGTCACCCTTACATGGGTTTGCAATGCCAGGCCTGTTGCAAGCAGATCCAATAGAATACCTTCAATCTTTTCATAAATGCGCAGATAAAAGATTAAATAATGATCCAGTAAGCTTTAATTTTGTTCTTCTAATATGCAACAAATTAAAAGTAAAATAAGAATCAACTCTCCTAACCACAGATCAACATTAGACCAAAGAACTTCCATTGCATTTTTTTAATGCTAAACTATGTCAGCTAAGTCAAATACCTCTGTGCGACGTTATTAATTGATGAGTATTTTACACAGATAAAAAATTCAATCTGCAAGCTCAGTGTCCATGTTCAAAAAAATTATATTAGCATCTCATGTAAAGCGAGGGAACAAATGTCGGGTAAACAGGAAGACTGCTGCAATTTTACAGAACTTGAAGATTTTCATCTGATGAACACAAGCGCTGAGTGTGGCTGATAGTTTTAAACCTTTGTACATGAACAATCAACAATCAGCAAAGGATACGTTATCTGTGCTGCTACTTTATCTTACTGTGAAAGAACAATTACTGTTAAAATACTGCACATTTATATCATCTTAATCATTTGTCCATCAGGTTTTCCTGACTGATACGGACTCCTTCAATTATATTTGCCCCACAAAGCTCTGAAAATGCCAAAACACAGTGTGTACTTACTAGTTTCCCTAGAGCAAAAAGACCCAATGACTGTCAACCTAGAAATCACACTGAAGTTGGGTAAATTACAGATCTGTTTAATGTCACAAACCATGGGTAGGCTAGTCCTCTGTTTCCATAACCAGTTTGGATTCAGATGGAAAAAACAATAAGCTCATCTCCTTACCCTATCTCCTGAAACAGTAATTTATAAAGATGTATTTTAGACATGTTTTAGAAAAGAGTAATGAATTGGATGTCTTCATGACCTTATTAGAATATAAATAGAACTAAAATATGGGAAGAAACAATTAAAAAATAATACTATTGCATTTGCTTTTGTTTCTCTCACACCTAAGTTGTTACGTAACCTACTGAAAAATAATTTACTCCAGATCATTTTTAGCTGTATAAATTAAACAGAAAGTGGACCTTGGATATATTTTTTCATCTATGCAGAATTCACATCTTTGTCCTTAGATACCATTGTTCAATGTATACTGAAAAATGTAGTGAAGAAGTTCATAACATTACTGTAGACTTAACATAATGTAATTTTTAATGTAAAGCAAATTAGAAAAGCCACCTAATTTCTTTACACAAAGCATTTTTCCAACATTTCTTTTTACTTATTAAAATGCAAGTTTCTTGAAGAGTTATATCAAGTTTATATTGTTTGAAGATGTTCATTCTATAAAAACATGTATCTTTAGCATATCTGATACCACCTATAGTTGAAAAGTACTGTAAGTTCCCAGTATGATTCATTTTTCAAATGAAATTTTATCTTTCCATCCCAGCAGCTTTTGTAAAACAACAGAGCCTCCAAGAACATCTTCACTGTGATACTCCCCTCAAAGCAGTAAGAAATAAAGGCCATCTCCAAGTAGTTGGGAGATCAAAAGATTATTTGATGTCTTCACATTCCTGGGAATCATTTTAGTGCTCAGGCTCTCCTAGAAGCAGTGATTGGTGGGACAATCAAATATTCTTTTTTATTATCTGTGAGGAAAGGTATTTTTACCTACTTCAGTTCCTGCTGCAGTATGCAGACTGTACACTCTTTACCAATATTAAATTAAAGTATAAATGTCTAATACTTAAGCAGACTTTGTCCACTTTGTATACTTTTAAGACAGAGTTGGAAGCCACAGAAAGATGTCATGTTATCTTTCTAAATGGACATGTAAGCTTCATCAATGCATACTTCCTCAATTGCTGCATTTTTAAGGTCATGTCCTTAAAAAACTCTCGTTGGGAGTTTTCTGAAAATAGCTGCTGGCCCTTCTGCCTGAGACTACAGCACCAGCCATTCAGATTGATACTCCGCAACGTCACAGTTTATGCAGAATAAATAGGTCATCTACTCCGAGTGTAGTTCTAAGGCTCCCTCTACCTGTGCCTAACTTTTCTTTTAAGTTCTGCAGTTAGTAGAATTAACAAAGAAACCAATGCAAATTCATTCCTGGAGACAAATCCAAAAGGATTTGTCCAGCTTTTCTCTCTTATCTCACTAGGGTATTCCATGGTAGGACTAAGATCAGTTTTAGATTTACTGTAAAAATAAGCTAAATACAACAGGACAGATTAAAGTTTTCATACCTCAAGACCTTGCAATTCAATTCCATCCTCTGTATCTTTCAACAGTTCAATTAGTCTTTTCCTTTCTCCCTCAAGCATAACAAACTGGTTTTCTGAATCCTTTGCTAGCTAAAATATTTACAAAAACAAAAAAATAAACACACTTTAGAACTCCATTAGCTCAAACACCATCAAAACAAACTTTTTAAACTCTGTGAAATTAACATCCAAAACTTGCTTATCACCATAATACAAAGTATCACTGACAGAAAAATATAGCAGCCTACATATAATAAATTTATAACTTTGTAATAGTCTGTGACATAGCAGGGAGGCAAATATTTTTCACTGGATGAGGAATCATTATACATAGTAGGTCTTCAAAGGAAAAAAAGCACAAAAATTGGGGGATGTATATTCTGACAAAAAGAAGTCCCATGCACACTACACTTAGAATCACAGAATCATAGAATCAGCTGGGTTGGAAGGGACCTCCGAGATCATCAAGTCCAACCCTTGATCCAACACCGCTGTGGTTACTGGACCATGGCACTAAGTGCCACATCCAGTCTCTTCTTAAAAACCTCCAGGGATGGAGAATCCACTACTTCCCCGGGCAGCCCATTCCAATGTCTGATTACCCTCTCTGTAAAGAAATTCTTTCTAATATCTAACCTAAACCTCCCCTGGCACAACTTGAGACGGTGCCCTCTTGTCTTGCTGATAGTTGCATGGGAAAGGAGACCAACCCCCACCTGGCTACAACCTCCTTTCAGGTAGTTGTAGAGAGTGATGAGGTCTCCCCTGAGCCTCCTCTTCTCCAGGCTGAACAACCCCAACTCCCTCAGCCTCTCCTCATAGGACTTGTGCTCCAGTCCCTTCACCAGTCTAGTTGCTCTCCTCTGGACCTGCTCCAGCACCTCAATATCCTTCCTGAACTGAGGGGACCAGAACTGGACACAGTACTCCAGGTGTGGCCTCACCAGCCCTGAGTACAGGGGAAGAATCACTTCCTTGGACCTGTTGGCCACACTGTTCCTGATCCAGGCCAGGATGCCATTGGCCTTCTTGGCCACCTGGATGGATCCATGCTGGCTCATGTTCAGCTTCCTGTCAATCCAAACTCCCAGGTCCCTTTCTGCCTGGCTGCTCTCCAGCCACTCTGTCCCCAGCCTGTAGCGCTGCAGGGGGTTGTTGTGGCCAAAGTGCAGGACCTGGCACCTGGCCTTGTTGAACCTCATCCTGTTGGAATCAGCCCAACTCTCCAACTTGTCCAGGTCCCTTTGCAGAGCCCTCCTGCCTTCCATCTGACCGACACTCCCCCTCAACTTAGTGTCATCTGCAAATTTGCTGATGGTGGACTCAATCCCCTCATCTAAATCATTGATAAAGATATTAAACAGGACTGGGCCCAACACTGATCCCTGGGGGACACCACTAGTGACTGGCTGACAACTGGATGCAGCACCGTTCACCACCACTCTCTGGCCCTGGACCTTCAGCCAGTTCCTAACCCAGCACATGAACAATCTGTATATCTATTCCTTATCTATGAATAAGGACATCTTCCTTTAACTTAACAGTAAATATAAGTCTTAGGAAATATTTGTCCTTAAAACAAGCTATGGCCAGGCACAAACAGAGCAATTCAGTTTCCAGTACTCTTTAGTAAATACACAGAAGCAGTATTATCCTCACCAATATGATCATCCAAGATGAGATCTACCTTATATAGTACTCTGCCATAAATAACAGTTCTAAGAGAAAGGTTTTTAATTTATGTCTAATTAGCTTTTAATGTTCCTGATTTAAAAACACTGTCTCCAGAAGTACTTATAGACCAATATTTAGCTAATATTTAATAAAATGTAAATGATTTGACACTTTAATGCTTACCTCAATGTTCTTTTTAATGAAATCCTTGTTGTTTTTATTTTTGCTATGTGTTTTCTCTGCTGTTTTTTCTAATTCTGTTTCTAATTCACTTGGATAATCTGAAGTTTGAGGAAGAAAAGTTTCTAAATTATAATCATTCCTATTCTGGTTCAGTAAGAGCTGTAATAACAGCAATCCCATTTAAATCTTTAGCAAACATATAAAGTTTATAGACAAACTTTTTGTATGGTGTTTTCATTATTTACATAAACAATATGGTTATATTTAAAACATAGCTGTTGTCAAAATCTATTTTCATTTTTAACTTTTTATGATATGAGATCACTCAATGTTATAAAGGCTAAAATACTTTTGGATTTCTGACCTCAAAAATGTTAAACATGGTAGCCTTAAAAGCCACGGCATTCCTTCAAACCCTATCATCACTGCAGTTTTCTCATCAGGAAAAAAACAGACAATAATTTTTTGAAAACCACAGAACTATTTGGAGACATATCAAGTACATTTTTCTAAATAAAACAGCTGAAAAACAGATGATATAGTTGATATTATTATAACAGCTTATAAAACAAATTTTGTTAAAAAATAAAATTCATCATAGAGCTGTAAATCTATTAAACAGACACATGATATTCTAATAACAATGGGTTCTATCCATCACAAAAACGTGGGCATGTATTCTGTTTTTCAGAGACTTTTACGAGGCTTAAAATAACAATTCCTTTATGAATAGCAAATATTTATCACATTAAATAACAAGCCTAAGCAAATAGAACCAACTTCTAAATCTCAAGAACTACTTCAAAATTAGTCATGGTATTTTTGCTTTTCTGGAAAGTAGAGATTTGAAAAATGGGTCGGCTCTTTGCCTTCAAAAAAACCAAATTTGACATGTTAGATAATAGAAGACAGGCTATGGAAGTTTACACAGAAGTAGATTTTTTTCATAGTGAAAAGATTGAAAGCAAACTCTCAAAGATATGAAATAAATTCCATGCATCCTTTTACACAAAAACCTTAAAGGACTGAAGTATTGGATCTGACCAAGAAAACCTGTCACAGTTCAAATGCACAATTCTCTTGAAAGCATCCCAAACTTTAACATTACCAGGCAACACCTTGAATCTGTTAAGAAACTGGATCATATAAGAACTTACCAATCAATATAAACAAGAGATGTCGTATTCTGAAATAAGCAGAACACACCAAACACCAACATAACAGCAAGATATACATTACTTTTAAACTATATCTTTCTCTTACTGTAGATAGCATTTTTGAGAGGGAACTACATACAGAACATCTCAGAACATTCAAGTAAAGAATGGATAGACATGATCACTGAGACAAAGAAAACACTGAAGATTGACATGGGTAAGTAAAAGAGAGATTGCAGCTCAACAAATTTTGCATATGAGTTTTGGTAGATTTGGTTCAAATTTCAAAGATTTGGTACCAATCTCAATAAGACTGCTGAAGCAATAATATCAAACTAATGCATACATTCTTCTTCCCAAGTTAAGCTCCTCTTAGGGTCTGCCTTTATGACAGTTGTGACACAGAAATCCAAAAGCAACCAAAACAGTAAGTCTTAGCTATTCAGATACCACATCATGAGTCTCCAGAAGAAATAGTAACAGTCATTTAAGCAATGTATTGCCCACAAGCTGTAAGTGATCTCTACTTCACACGTTCCCAAATCAGGAGCATGTAGAACATCTCAAAATAGAGCAAGAGATCGCAACTCCCAACCACCCCTGTGTACTGGAAGCTTGAGAAGTCAGTGCTGTCCTGAATATTGGTAATGAAACCTATGTTGCTATTCAGTGGCACTCCAGCACAACTCAGAAACCTTGAAGGTGGAAGCTGAGGGTCAAGTTTCATTTTAAGGGAAGAATGAAGACACATGATAGGAATAGAGAGAAATGAAAAGGAAAGCACTGCTCCAGCCCACAAAGTTAAGGCTGCATATTGGTGGACTAAGTGATAAAATGGGGTCCATGTTCAAAACCTAAAACATGCAGTCACATTCTACAAACTGCAAAGATTTTGATGCCATCAATGGTTCAGCCTTGAGGAACGCACGTTTATTATGTCCTTGTCATCTTAGCCAGTCACCAGGAAGATAGAGTCCTTCTGTTTACATAGAATGGCAGATGACAAAGAAATAAACAATTGCAGGTGATAGCAATGGCAGCCAAAGCTATTTTTCATATGTCACAACACATGTGAAAAGTTACTCAACCACGCAAATTCGAATTTCAAATAGGGAAACAACAGAGGCATAAAGGTGCAATTCCATTTATTTTAAAGTGTTGGACACACTACGCTACTACCAGCATTTTAAATGTCTATACAGTGCATGTTAACAAGTGATCTCTAAAAGAATCAGCAGGTGCTTGAGTTTCGCCAGAAAGTACTTAATCCATAAAAGCAATGCAGACTTTACAATAATCAGCATAACAAAATATAAAATAAGTTGTCTGAAGATTTATATTTGTCACAAATCCATACAATTTCTGCTGAAAAAAAAACCCAAAACAGAATAGTTGCAACTATATACAGCACCACTCATCATTTTTATATGGTTTCTTGAATATAAGCCTACTAATTAAAGTTATGATACCCTAGAGAATATTTTAAAGAATTTCCATGAAGAACCAATGATACATTTTAGCATATATCAGTTGCACACCTTTTCATTTTGAAATGAAAGGCAAATGGTTTTATAAACCCAAAAGTAAAAATTTTCTTAGCATGTTGAGTAAAATGTTTTAGATAAGTCACAAAACTATTCTCTTTTATCATTTGCAAAAGAAGTCAGAACTACTGCCGTTCCAGTAAGCAACCTTGCTTTTTACCACTTCATTGGCCTATCCACAGAGGCCGAGTCTTCATTACCCACCCACTGCATGTTGTTTTGTCATATCCAAAAATACAAACTGTACAATTAATAAAGCTTACCCTTGCTTCGTTGGGCTTGATGACAATCATAATCTTCTGGATTCATTTGTGTGTGAATTACTGAAGTACATATTTCATTTTCTTTAGTATGGGAGGGATCTGCAAGGAATTTTTTCAGTAAAATTTAATTGAAGTGCATCTAAAGAAGATCTAGTTTCATGTGCATTGTGCTATAATATCTCACACATGAAAGTTAAAGAAATTCATTTGGATAAATTACATAAACACCTTACTTCTCAAGAAATAAAAAAGGAGGAAAGTGCAAGATGTGACTCATGAATAAGTATGCTGTTTCATATTTTTGTTTTTAACAACTACTGCCCATAGAGGACAATTAATCACATTCTCAAAGCCATAGCCCAAGGCCCTGAAGTTCAAATGCCTCTGCAGACACCATGTGGTGAATCATCTAGAAATCTGAATGAAAATGAAGTATCCAGGTTTTCACAGCTGGTGTCTGCCTATGCATGAATTATTAGACTTCCAAGTGGCTTAGGTCAAGGGTATAGTCTAGAAAAACAGCACCCTACTTGTTTCAGCCACACAAAGAAAAGAAATCATAGTATTGGCATGTATCAACTAGAAATATAGCAGTAACTTGTAGTCTATACACCTAGCACTTACAGAAAAGAACTCATATTGCAAAGAACCACTTGAATGTTTTTCACAAGGAAAAAAACAAACAATATCCAGTATTAGGAAGTGCAATGGACTCAAAAGTACGATTTTGGTATACAGACCACTGGGTAATGAATTTAAGGCCATTTAATTAACTTCTGATTTACATGTCTGCTGTGAGTGTGTCAGAGGGTTTTGTTGACCCTGACAGGCTGGGACACTTAAGTTATCAACAATTTTATACCTGGAACTTGTGTTTGATTTCACAGCCACATTAAAAGCTATCATTAAATAGCTCCCTATGTAATTTACTTAATAAAGCTCTATCAAATTCAAGTTCTGAAAAGCAAAATATATGAACTGCGTTCCATTGCAGTATCAACAAATGCAGCTATGAGGGCATTAATTTAAATAAATAAATACATACATAAATAAATAAGACCTTAAAAGTAAGGTACTAGCATATTACAAAAAGTTAAGATAAAGATCAAGCTAGAGGAAAAATATAAATCTAAACTACGCAGAGTTTTGTCAGTAAAGTACACCAGAAAACACATGATGCAGGAGTAACCTTTGAAAAAAAGGTGGTTTGTTAGCAGTCTTTCTTGTCTACTGTTTTTTTAATATATCCTGACATCTACTGGAGACTTTCTAAATATCACCTGTATCAAATTCTGTTTTGTTCCCTTAATAACCCAATTATTAGCATAGAAATAAAACCAGGTTACTTGCAATAGTAAGTTTTGCTGAAATGTTTTAATTACATATTGCTACCATTTTTATGCATGTACATCCAACATTCAAGCTGAGACT
The DNA here is from genome assembly GCF_036250125.1 of Pseudopipra pipra. NCBI lineage: Eukaryota > Metazoa > Chordata > Aves > Passeriformes > Pipridae > Pseudopipra > Pseudopipra pipra. The sequence goes on along the minus strand of NC_087554.1, from coordinate 32,110,329 downwards.
TCTGCTCATTTATAACCATTCAGACCTCAAATCTTTGTTCTCTCCCCAACAAGGAAAAAGACAGGATGAACCAAAATTCTGCTTCCTTTCAGCCAAGAAACCCTTTCACTAAAGGTATACAGATGAAGGATGGGATGCAAAACATGCACGATTGACACATCTCTGAGAACTCCAGCATCCACACAGATTATTCAAACAGCAATTTTTTAAAAACCATTCTCACGAAGATTTGACATGGTATATTCTTAACAAATTCGATCTGGTTTTGTTCTCCCTCCTCCTGCAAAAAATCATGTGTGTTTGCCAATAACTTGAAAAATGCAGTCTTTACTTTTGTTGGACTTCCACCCTTCTAGAATATCCAGTTCTTTGAAAAAATGCAGTTTCTATAAGCAAAATTAATGGTAAAGTACAATTTCTACATTTGTGTTAATGCAAAAATTATGTCATTTGATTTTTCAAATATTCCATTTATACACTTTTTTCATGCAAATATTATTCTATTGTAAAGGTTTGAAAGATTTACTTTTCTCATATCCAACAAAAATATGAACAGTAATCAACATATAGGATAATTATACAAGGGTATTTATTTCTTTTTACTTACCAGCTGTATCCTGCCACGGTGAGAACAAAGCTAAAAAAAGGTTTGTGTTTTCTATCTCCTCGTGGCCTCCTCTGGTTCTGATAGACTATTCAAAAGGAATAAAGTGTAAATATATAGATACATGCACATATTTAAAGTAAATTCTTTAAAGTGAAACACATCTGCTTATCAAATCTAATGAACTTCAAACCCTATTAAAAATTCCTTGTTCAGTGGCAACATTTACTTACTACTTTATTTTCTTCTTGAGGTTATCTGAACATCTGAATTTATGATAAAAGTACATATCATGGAACTTTAAAGTCTCTGTTACATATTATCTCTTATTTGGAGACACATTTCACAAGTCAAAGAAGTTCTGTAATGTATACGTGGCCCCAAATCCAAATCCAATGAAATTATGAGATGCAGTCAAACCAGTCATGTCTTTTTAGCAACTCACATTTGTATTCATGCAAAATATACAATACTTAACCTCAGAAGAAATACTAACCTGTTTCAAGGCTTAAAGTGGCATTTAATTGCTAGAGGTGAGAGTAGGAATAGTGTGAAGGAATTTGTGCTGTAACATTCTTATGCCTTTTTCAGGGGGCATCTCTATTTCTTCAGCAATAGACAGTACTGAAATAGATGGGCTTAAGAATGGTCATACTAGAACAGAATAAACGCTTTACATCCTGGGTTCACAGACACTACCTCTTGTCACAACTTATCATACCTGCAAGTAGTGAACTGAAGCATAATACTATGCTAGTAGACCACACCTAGACAGCTGTATATTTGACAATCGGTCTTATCAATTTTTAAGGACCATGGTCTTTTTTCAAAGCCTGCCTAGCCAATATATATTAAAACCTATCCAGTGTTAATTTTTAAAATTCATTTCTTCACTTTAATCAGCCAACTGTGAGTTAATTATTAAAATAATGCTTCTGTGAAATATAATATTCTATAAGACATTAGTCTAAGATTCACCATTCACAAAATAAGCAGAACACTCCTAACCTGAAGTTCTTCCCAGAGCACTGCCCTCATTTCTTTGCCTTGTTTTTTAATTTCTTTCTCCTTAAGATGTCGCTTTTCAAGTATTGTGTCAAGTTTATTCATTTTCTTTATAGCTGCTTGAATCTGAGGATCTACATCTGTGTCTTCAGAACATTTCAAGTTTGCTGTAGAATATATTTAAAATTAATGTTAGCTTGAAGCATGTCAACTCAAAAAAAACCCAAACAAACACTAAAAAGCACAACAAGTAATTTGCTAACAACAATAGACAAGAGTACAACTACTGTCAAGCACATATACCATGTTAACTTCTAAACCCGTTTGTAGCAGGGAAAAATACAGAAGTCTTTGCAACAGAATGCTGAATCAACCTCTGAGCTATAGCAGTTGGATATGGAGGTGTGGGAGAGGAAGAGACCCATTTCAGGCAAGTGATTTGATTCAAAGTTATAATGGAAGACTGACAACATCTCCACAGTATCAGCAAAAATCACAAAGTAAGCTTAAAAATAAAAAGAATGTCTTCAACCTGACAAGTAGAACATATGTTGAAATTAATAACTCTGGGGTTGAGACCTTCTAATATCTCTACCTTTAAATGTTACAGAAGTTTCAGTCTTGACTTATATCTCAGACAAACCAGATTCTGATAATGTTGCTATGAAAAATAGAAATTATGAAACATTATGAAAACTACCATTATTTAATTAAAGTAGATTTCTGTACTGTCTCTTTTTCTTTCCTAAATATGCAGACCACAATTTCTGATCACTTTCAGCTTCTCCCCTTCCTATAGCATCCTCATGCCATGTCCTCTTTCCTGGCCAAACTTAGTTTCCACATCACAAGTAGAACACTTGTAGCACCGTCCCTATCCCACAGACTTCCAAATTTTGGAGTCCTTCAATACTCTCTTTCATTTTCTAATCTTAGAGGTCATTGATCCAAGCATTTACTGTAATGCATTGGTCTACTTTATGCCATAAAATAGATGAGTGATAAAACAAGGGGAAAGCTATAAAAGCTATAAAAATCTAAGTGAGCTCCAGGGAAACTCCAAGGACAGAGGGTAAAAAAAGAGCTCTTATTTCAACTGGCCTAAACCCAGCAGATGGGTTTAAATGACTGGGTTAAGTTTTGAGGTTAAATTCTATCCAATTTCTGTTCTGAAGAAAAAAGTATCATGCACTGCTGCACTAGAAAGAATCACCCCTGGATTCTGCCTGACCAAATGCAGGTAAATCTAAATTCTATCATAACATTAAAGAAAGTGAATATCCATTAATAAAACAATCTTTAAACAAAGAATTCATCCAACACCTCTTGAATAGCACAATGCATATATGTTTTCAATTTGTAGTATTTTTTTATGACTACATAATAGACACACAAATACACTTGAGTCCCAAACTCTCCTAGGAGCATTAATAAGAAAAGGAAAATGAAAAAGTTTTATTAAACTGTTCAATTTATACACCTGAAAAGCAATACCTGATTTTGCAGTACTTGGTTTTCCTTGGAAAGGTTCACAGAATTTCAAAGTCCATGTTTCAATGTCTTCACAATCCGAATTAGAGCTATATCCTGAAAAACACAGGGAAAAGCCTTTCACAATAACCCAGAGCCATTTTTGTGAGTTAAGGATCCCCACAGAGCCTCTGCAGGGATTAGTTTAAAAAACGGTATGGACTAGTACGCCGGGACTCATGTTAAATGCAGGAGCAGGAATCAAGGGATTTCTTTTGGCCCCAATTCTTAACTAAATTTGAAGAAGGTATCCAAACTTCTGCTTCAAATATGTTGGAGAAGTTTGTGGAGGACTGTCTCCCATGGGAGGGACCCCACGGTGGAGCGCAGAAAGACTCTTATCCCTGACCAGCAGCATCACAACCTGTGACAAACTGACTGTAACCCCCATTCCCTGTGCCGGTGGAGGGGAGGAGGTAGAGTTTGGGAAGGAGGGAGGGGTGGAAGGAAGGTGCTTTTAAGATTTATTTTACTTCTCATCTTGCTCTGACTTTGTTAGCAATAAATTCAGTTAATATCCTCATTTCGAGTCTGTTTTGCCCATGATGGTATCTGGTGAGTGATCTCTCTCTTGGACCTTATCTCAATCCATGAACCCTATGTTATATTTTCTCTCTTCTGTCCAGTTGCAGAGGGGATTGAGAGAGCCACTTTGGTGGGTGCCTGGCATCCAGCCTGGGTCAACCCACTGCACACACACAGATGCTTTCTCCCAATCTTTTAGGCCATCACCAAGGTGCAGATCACAGCTTACGAGGCCACAAAAGATATGCTGTACTTTACTGGCAGTAATAACCCATTTCTTTCAAAGGTGGATTCCAAATAGTGAAGAGAAGTGAAGGTATGGATTTTGACATCTTCTTTTCTAGAATGTTACCTATTTGCAACCTCTTTTCCTTCCACCAATAGAATTTTACCCAAACTATACAAACCTCATATTTGGTCTAGTCCCAACACGAGAAAGTGTTAGTCATTTCCGCACCTGACAATTCGTTGGGATTCTGTATACATTTCTGAAGAGAGAAGGTCGTACTCTCCACTGTGGTTTGCTGATCTGTTCTTACTGTCTGGACATCAGATTTCTCTCTTTTGTTTTCTGCTGGACAGCAATCTTCTAGACTGCCTCTCTGATAACCATAAGCCACACTGACAAGTGAATCAACCTATGAAATGCAAATTATTACAACCATAAAGAAAGAAATATTTTGGGAGAAGATTTTGGGTAATCACAATACTCACATGCTATCACAAAGGCTGACAACAATTCTGCACAATATTTAAGTGTACTTCTTAAATAAAAGAACCATTTTCAAGTCTGATACAGAACTCAGTTCCTTAGTTAACACTTAGATTCTCAAGCTTGTCATTCCACAGACTGCCAAATCTGGGACTGCTATGCTAGGAAATTATTACAATTAATTACAAATAATTGTTACAGAGACAACCACACATGAGTCTGTGTGTAAAACAATCTCATCCATTTCCAGACTGTGAGTGCTCTGCAACATGAAGCATCCCAATCTCTTGCTCATACTACAAAGAAAGGCTGAAAAGCTCATGCTTAATTCATCAAGAGATTCTCAAGAATCTCTTGATCTCAAGAGATTACAATTTCCATTCCATAGCTGGTAAGTTTATATCAGAACTTGGATTCAAAGTTATCTGCTGTTAACGTCAATACCCGACAGTGAATCTATAAAAAAATATTTTAATATTTCTGTGAAGCATCTAAGTATGATCCCATTCTACAGACAAGTGAGCAGAGGTACAACACAATTGGACTAAGCTAAGTAAATCAATCTAAATCTCCAATTCCCAAGTCCTTGTTCCTAGATCCCAAAAAATTTATCTCATATCCCATCCCCAAAATTAAGTTAATCCCCAATACTAATTTTCTCAGAGGATGGATGAACACCTACTTCCAATAGACTTTGCTAAATTCCTAGAGCTATTTCTTAGAATAGTATGAATTGGTTTTTAAACTTAACCCGAAAATACCCAGAGAGAACTTTGTAGTCAAAAATTCAACTTGTGAGGATTGCTCAAATGATTTCTTTTAATCTTTCCAATTTAAATTTAAAAGCACAAATGGGATGAAAGTGAAATCATTCACAGACTGCTTATCAATTAACAACCTATAGCTGTGCATTTATGTATTACTGACAGAATTTCAAATGTTTTTATCTTAAAACAGAATTTATTTAATAATACGATTAAATATAAAAAGGAAGACAACCAAGTTTTCCAGGTTGCAGTGCTAAATTACCCTTTTTGTGGCAAATATAGAATTCACCAAAATGAAATTAAAAATTATTCCATTGCTGCATAAGGAGCAGATCACATCATGAATGTTCACATAAGCCCTTAGCACACCTGCAGAGCCCAGAACTGCATATGAAGCTAAAAAAGCAGAATATTACCTTTTAGCATTCTTATGAAGAATTAGGCATAGAGTTTCTAACCTGCTGAAGGTGAGAATTACCTTTTGCAAATGTGGCTCTGGTGTTAGTAACTCTATAGACGTATTCAAAGATCCACAATTGAGTTTTGGGCTAGATGCAGGCCTTGAAATGTCATCTGCGCTCCCACTTGTAATGTCCATTGTTACCTAAAATTGGGAAAAAATTCAAAAACAACCCTTCAAACTATCAGTTCCATAGTAAAGCAATACAAATCTTGTACTATTTCAGATGTAGATCAAACAAGTTTCAAATCCTTTCTAGAAATTCCATATTGAGAGGTCTTTCCTATTTAGATCAGCTTGCTACTCAATTACACATTTTTTAATATAGGTGCAAATACACATTTATATCAAGCCAACCAAAGCATTCAAATGTGCTTACTATCAAAGAAACTTCAAATGGTGTAAATCTTAAAAGTAATCTCACAACGGAGAAATTATCATGGTTCTTTTTTTTTCTTTTCTTAAAAACTACTGGACTGGCTAAGTTAGCACAAACAAAAGAATTAGGGCATTTTAGAGACATCTTGAACACAACTAAAGCAGCCAAAAGCTATTTATGTTAAACGGGGGAAGTTCCAAAGTCCAAATGATCACATTCCCCATCCCAGCTGTTTTGAGTTTAAACCACAGAAATGCATGTTCCTCTGCAAAAACTGTGTGAATTCCCAGGAACTAAACATCTTGAGTATGCGACATGCGCTGGCAACTCTCTGAAGGCCCAAGTGAATATAGCTCTTTATTTCAGCACAAGAAACGGAGCAAACCGAGTCCTGTACACAAGTCTGTAACATAACAAGGTATAAAAAGAGGGCAGAGAAGAAAAAGAGTACTTTGTATCCATTCACTTCACCTCGTGCATCCCGGGCTCATCCCCCGCAGAGGCCTCTTTACACCAATCACCACGTGCCTCCACGTCCGATGAAGCTGCAGTCCCGCTTCCCACCGCGGCCAGCCGGGAGGCCCCCTATTCCCTAAGGAGTTCTGGCCTACACGAGGCCTCTGCCAGCAGCATGGCCCACAACACCCGTGGATTTTTTGGGAGGGAAGGCGGGCGGGACAGACGAGCCCCGTTCTCACCGCGGGAGGGCGGCAGGACCCGCGGAGCCGCCGCCGCCGTTCCCATGACGACCGTCCCCGCGGGGTCTCGCGATAGCCGCACGTCCGCACCGCCCGGGCGGTTCCGTTGGTGGCGGCCCGGCCGCGCCCGCTGCTTCGGTGTCCTTGCCGGGGATGCGGGCATGACCGAGCTGTCCTTGCCAGGGATGCGGGCATGACCGAGCTGTCCTTGCCAGGGATGCGGGCATGACCGAGCTGTCCCGCAGGGAGCCGCGCTGGAGCTCTGCCCACTCCGCCCTGACAGAGAGAAGTGCTGCTTGAAGGGCGCCCTTCCCCTCCTCATGTCCCCCCGCAGGGCTGTGCCGGGCCCGTTTGAGCTACAGAAAAGTTACTGTACTGACCTTTCCAAACAGTGTCTCTCTGCTGTGAATTATTATTGCTTCTTTTGCTAGTCTTGTTTGTCTAGGCTCCTGCATTAATTGTGTTCAGGTTTATTTGTCAACAAGGATAGGTGAATCACTTTAAAGTAAACGTTAAAATTATTACTGTGGTCACCATTTTTTACTTGAATATTCACTGTTAGTAAGGAATCTAATTAATAAAGGAGTGTAATTGCCTTCCTAATCCCATCCCTTTTCATATCTTTTCTGCATTTAAACAATATGAGAGGGTTAATTCATGTGTTCTGATTAACTTGCAAAATTACTGGCTCCTACAACTAACTCTGATACTCGGGTACGTCAAAGCGGGTTTTCATTGGCAGCAAAAATTTACAGGAAACAGTTCAAAAAAACTAAGTGCATCTCATTCAAAGTAATAGAGTTTTCATTGATGCTTATAGTATGGCATTTTACTGTCAGTTTTGCCAATTAAGAGAGCACTTTGTTCCTTCTTTTTAGTGTCATAACAATGCAATGTGGTTCACAGTTAGCTGAAGACAAACACGAGAAATGCACTAGTGGACTCTCTGTGTTTTAGCCTCCTTCCTAAGCTCCGGGTATGTTAAAATTCTAACTTCAGTCTTGCAATTGCACTAGTGGACTCTCTGTGTTTTAGCCTCCTTCCTAAGCTCCGGGTATGTTAAAATTCTAACTTCAGTCTTGCAATTGCTAATGCAGTACCACAGTGGTGTTAGGAACCTGTGGTGTTTTCCAGATGGTGCAGAGGATGATTTGAAGCAAAAAATAGAAGAATTAACATTTACATCTGCATTTAAGGTATTTAAGTATTCGAGGCCAGTAATGGCAATGAGAAAGCAGTAAAATGGACAATATCATTCAGAACTGGCTAAACTAAAATCTGACATTTGCTGTATTAGAAATTAAATTAGCTATGAATAATGAGGTAAGCAGCTAGGTATAAGTGCGCCAGTATTTATTTCTTTCTACAGTACAGTGTATATACTTAACAGCTGACAGAGTTTGACTTGCTATCAGCTTCCCTATTAGAGACTGCCTAAAACCTCAGAAAAGTCCATGAAAGGAGAACATCCAGCTCCGAATCTGGTAAAAAACAGACATAAAACTCCTTTGAAAGTGGTGCAGGAATAGGCTCCTTACTGCTGCTTGTCATATGGAATCAGTGAAGGTTTTCTATGAGGCTGTCACACCTGAGAGTGAGTAATAATGGTTTGGCAGGGATATCTCAAACTGCAGTTGAACTTATGATCTATGAGTGTTACATGTCCTAGTAGACTCAGAGAGGAAAAGAAGAGATTCACAGAGTTCATCTCAAATCCTCTAGATCAGGCTATAAGAGTCTTCCTGTCCAATAAGAGGACTGAACTTTGTAAACATCATTAAATATTACAGAATCTCAAATATTGTTATAGGTGGCAGGTGTACTTATATTGAAACTTGAACTAGAAGAGCAGAACCAAAGGTGTGATTTTTTTTCTGCCTTTCCAGGAACAGGTCAGTTTTATTCCAAGCTAAAGTAAATACTTCTCAGAAGTATGATGATTAAAAAAATAAAAAAGGCTTAGAATGGAAAAAACTCTTACGTCTAGGAAGGGCACAGCAAGAAAAGTACTCCAAGATGTACCTTTCATCCTAAAAGATAGGTTACAACATGATGAAGTCACATTTAGACAAGCTGTCTTGATACTCAGAACACAGTCACCGTAGTAACAGAATTCATTTATTGCTTTCTTCCTAATCCAATCAAAAAGAAGCACAAATGAGAGGAGGAATATAGGGAACTTGTTCCCAATTGCTACTGCTTATCTTCATACTCCTCTGCTCAAAAGCATTTTAATACACAAAAAGGTAGCCAACACTTTTTAGTTGGAACCAGCTTCTAAGTCCCCATCAACTGATCTGGAGGAACATCCTGACTTTCCTCTTTGTTCTTCAACTTATAGTCCACTGATGCAGTAAGTATTATCCCAGGAAACAGGGAGCAGAATAGAAGAAAACTCATTACAGAAATATAGCCATCCTTTTCTGTAAAACATTACCTATGGGTGTATTTTTAAAACCAGAACAACTGTGTTCATTAAATTATTGCAGTTTAGTAACAATTAGATCTGTTCTACAGTAGAATACTTTTAGAGTTTCTAAAAGACTGCTTTTCTGTGGAAGGCTTTCCCATTGTGCAAAATAAACTGCTCTCAAGTACTCAACCAACATAGCATTATTTAGTATTGAAGGAGTGTGTTGTTTTTTTGTTGGGTTTGGGGTTTTTTATATTATTTTTACATGATGTTTGAATTTTAACAGTATTTCTTGAGGATATCTCAGAATAGTAAATTGACATTGTCCCCATACTCTTTTCATCCTTTTTAAACTATTTTTTCTTTTGTTTAATATGTGCTCTATTTTCCCCCTCTAAGTGGTAGAGTAATGAGTTTTAACTTTATTTTCTCCAGGTTTATTCTTGTGTAGTAAGATTTAGCCTTCAAATCTATTTGCACAGGCCAAAGTACACCAGGCTTTCTCTTCATAAATTCCCATAGCTTTGCTTTGTACTTCACTTTTGTTCTTGTGAGACACTGGATATTAATTATATATTTAAATAACTTTTTATTGACAAAAAAAATACATGCTGTGGTACTTTTCCACCTCTGCCACAGAAGGACCACTTTTTTCTGGAATCTTTCTTCTGTCTGATTTCAGGCAAGCTATATCTACTGTCCCATATCTGGACCCCTTGAAGACTGCTCCTTACTCCCAAGCTGAGAAGCTCTTGAACTAGCAAAAAGTGAAGTGCACTGAAACCAAAGAGGAAATGGAGAAAAACTTATTTTACACATACACACTTTTCTTTAAATATATTTTTATTAAAACATTTGCTTTTAATGCCTTGTAGAAATCCACCACCTTGGAATCATCAGAAGCTGGTGACTTTCTTCAAATATGTCAAAGGAAGAAAAGGTACATCTCCAAATTCTGCTTCAGCAGAATTTTCTGTCACTTTTAAGATTACCTGGTTGGATTTAGTAAGTTACCGTGAACTTGTCAAGATTCTTCACCTTGTCCTGTTAAAAGTATGCTTTAAAGAAAACTACTTTCATAAACAGACAGTAACCACAGAAAACGGTTCAGCATGCAGCAAAGGGCTAATGTACAGGAAAACCACAGGGAATAAACAGATATTGTAAGACTATGCTTTTAAGAAACTACCCAGAGAGACAACAGTGAATGCAGATGAAAGACTATTTGCAACTGAACAAGGATTAAAATGTCAGGGTTACAATACTTTTAGGTCACCTAACAGACAGATATAATTTAAAGTTCACATTCATTATAAACAAGACAATATGCCTGTGGTTATGAAGAGGGGCAAGATGCAGCACAATGCCTGAGTTCTCACAGAAAGGCTGGTGTGCTGATGGCATGACTGTGGCTCACTCAGGAATCAGGCACCAGATTTGAAAATCTCATGTTCATACACCGGGTGGTCTACTCCGTGAGATGAGTGGAGCAGGATGGTTGGTATCTGTACCTGTGAAGGTAGAAGAAAAACCTCTCTACCTCTGTCAATTGTGAGAAACTGCATTAATAAACCTTTGCCTTTAGAGGTCTGTTACCAGCTTCTTCTCTCACCAGTTCAGTTGTCACTGAGACACTCAGTGTCTATCTGTGTGAGTCTCTCTCTCTGTGAAACAGACTCAGAAACTAAGATTGTCACACTCAGAGAAAGGCTACTAGCATTTCAAACGCATTTCTTTCATTTGCCGGCTTTCCCATAAGAAAACAGCAGAGTGCATCAGCAGGTAAGTTTAAGGTTTGTGCCTTTGTTACTTACACAATGGATACATTACACTGTTGGAACATTTGTATATGCCCTTTATTACAGGATCAAAGTGTTCTATTTATGCCCTTGGCACATACATAATTGTTTATTGGAGTCAGGATTTGTCCTGGATGATCTCCAATCCAGTTTTTATTTAAAACTAGAAGAATATATCTGGGGTCTTTACAAAAAAGGTCTTTCTCAGGTTTCACACACATGATGATTTGGGGATCCTTGGCTTTGTGGAAGTTTTATGCCAGAAAACAGTGGTTTAGGTTTTTAAAAACTTTAGATGTTCGACAGATGCTTAGTAACTAATTTGTGCAAAAAAATCCAGTAAGCTTTAACACTGATTGAATAAATGGGCTTAACAGAAAACAAATGTACTTAATAGTCCATTTTACTTCATTAATGAAATATGCGGAATCTTGCTATGTCTATTTGCACCAGAGTAGGAACTACCCATGTTGTATGTCTTCTGCTCTCTGCAGCCTTTCCTATTAAGTTACTTTGATACCCAGTCCATTTTAATACAACATGAGATTTCCCAGAAAACTGACTGACATATTTCCATAATTCAGCCATACAGAGTTCCCAAAGCCATATATACTTTTTGAAATTTAATCAGACAGGTATCATTGTAAGGATTTCAGAGATAAAATTTAAGAATTTCCATATTTTGATATATTATTTTCATGAAATATTTCATATTAATAAGGAACACTTGTATATACATTTTCCTTTTGTTTGTTCATTTAAATTATATTTGGCACAAGAAAAAAATCAGCCTGAAACAAATTTCAACATAATAAAGATCCATGGGATCACATATATAATAGAAAGTGACCTTCCTCTGTCACTTCAAGCTCCTGCTCTTACTAAGAATCCACCTTGGGAAAGATACTGACTTTATTGTTTCTGCTCACTTTTCTCTCTGCTTTACACTTGGGCTGTTTTGTCTGGATTAGCTCTTCAGGGGTATTCCCCAGAGGAGGCAGGAGTCGCTTCTTACTGTTTCGGTTTTCTGAGAGCCACTGTGGAGGCAACTCAAAGGGTCCAAAACCAAACTGCATGGAATACTTGTCATTTATCGGATCAGCTTCTGTGGGCACAGCTGGGGCCACCTGAGCTGCAGAGTCTGCAACTGTCTGTGGTATAAATCTGTGAACCAAAGTCTGTCCTATCTCTAAACTGGTGGTAGGAATTTCTTTCTGCTGCAAGTCACCAGAGCCAATGGATTTGGTCTCATTCTCCTCATCTTCCATTGGCTTGAAGATTTGTTGTTGCCCGATATGAAACATCTCCAGAAGCTGGCTTCCCGAATGCACATTGGGCTCCAGATTATCATCCACAACACCACCTGAGCTGACAATGTTTCTCCTGCTAAACCTTCGGTGCAGCTGTACTATTGTCCCCACTAAGCACTTCCGTACTGATTTGTTAACAGTTAAAAATAACAAAGGGTTGGCCAGCAAAGAGACCTTGGGCAACCAAATGGCAGTGAGGAGCAAGAAGACTGAAATATCTGAAATATTGAGTATGGTGCGATAAATCACCAAAGTCACATACGGGACGCTGCAGAAAATAAAGATCATAACCATAGAAAGCAGCATGACATGAAGTTCAGCTTCTCGCTGGGAGGCATATGGGATAGAAACCGTATTCTGAGGAGTCCTTAATGCAGCTATGATGACTTTTTTCTTCTGGCTGGCACTCAGTGCTCTGCGAATAAGAATCATAAAGAGAAATACCACAGCCACTGGTACAATCACAGTGGTGATATTATAGATGATGACATATATCAGGTGGCCAAGGGAGTAACTCCAAGATTCAGAACAGGTGGACATGGCATAAATATCAAACACATTGGTCACAACAAATACTGGAATGCTGGCCACTATTGCATGGGCCCAGATATAGATAACCAGGTCTCGGGATTTTGCATCAGTTATTTTTCTTTCCAGAGGGTATAAAACAGAGTAGTATCTGTCAAAACAAAAATAAAATTATAATTGATACAATGCAAAGGGTGAAGTCTATAATGAGCATAGTCCTTTTGAAAAACTTCTCACAGGAGCTGTCTGAGCGTAACGTCCCAAATACCTAACTGGGTTCTCAACTGAGTACCTGCTTATGAAAGAAAAAAAAAAAATGGTCTGCCTTTGCAGGTCTGTCTGTAGAAAAAAAATGAATATTGAAACTTCAGGATCACATTACTGGTAGTGAACAATTCTTTCAATAACTGAGACTATATCACTTTGGCTGATGCATGTGACTATTATTTTGAAGATGTCATCATTTACTTGTAAACTAGAACAGTACATTGCACACAACTCAAAATTTCAAAAAACGTGATGGGGGCACAGATATGTCACACTGAACAGTCAGACTCATAGAGCTGTGCATTTAGGTGGGATCAGTGACTGATAATAATTTGCAACATGAATGGCATCAAAAAACTTAGTCAGTCCAAAGGGCCACTTTTGTTTTAGACTGATCTACATACAAAAACTCTCTGAACTAATTCTGGTTGTATTAATTTTGTTTGTTTTTTTTTTAAACAAATCTACATTTGAAATTTGACATTGATGGACAATCTACCTCCAGGCATTGGTAAATCCTTCTAACAGGCAAGGGCTTTCAATTTCCTCAGATAAAAATGTGCACCTCGTCTACAGTCTGAAGTTGTCTGCTTTTAAGTTCATTACTGACCAAGAATTATTAACAGGAAGAAAATATAAAAACTTCTCTGAAGACAAATCTGTAGTCTCAAAGTCCTTTATAAATGTCCAGAGGTACCAGAGTAAACTGAAAACTAAAGATTTTCACTGTTACAAAAATATTTCTCCCAAAACATTCTAGAGAGAAACTGTACACTGCACACAGAGCACCAGAACAAAAGCAAGACAATATGAAAGGGAGAAAAATATTTCAAAGGGAGAAAGAAGAAAGGGAAGTGCAGGATCATGGCAAATTTGCTCCCTTACCTGTCAAGAGCAATGGCTGGAAAACTGAGGATGGTCACTGAGCAGAAGACTTTGTGCAGAAACTTGGCAATTCTGCAGAAAAGCATCGTATAGATCCACCAGCAGCAGTGTGGACTGGCACTAAGAGCAATGTCAAAAGGCACACAGACTAGGCTGGCACAGATCCCCGAGCAGGCCAAATTCTTAATGAATCGGCTCGTTACAGATTTAAGTAGCGATGTTCTGCAAGTTGACCACAGCACCATGGTGTTACCTGTGAGTAGAGACAGGAAGCATAAACAAAGGAAAACAAACAGACAAACAAATAACTACCCCCAAACCCCAACAACAATAATCTTAACAGAATTTAATGTTCCTTTGTACTGCAAATAAAAATAATTTCTTTGCATTTGTCAGGAATCACTGATTGAATCATTACATTGCTCAAACTAGGAAGTCTGTAATAGCTTTATAAACCAGAAGACTGAAAACAATTATTCCCCAGCTATCTCCTCCCAGCTTCTGGTAATGGATGAATTAGGGAATTCAGAGGCAAATGCCTACACAAAATATCCAAACTGTATTTTTTGACACTTATGTTGATTCTCATATTAAATGATCCACTCTGGGTATTCAAATACAGGAATTGGCTAAAGTGCTCATATTTGAATAATTAGTGCATAATTCTTTTTTAAAGATAAAAATGCACTGTAAGTAAATACAAATATAATTAAAATATAAATACGTCATTTTAATCCATTTGTCTCTATGTGTAAGTGGATCACAGCAATTTGCTTTTCTTTCCACTGACCACTTCAATGGGACAGACAGGCCTGCGTGAAGCCACATCCAGGAGAAATTTGCCTTCCCCCTCACCCAAGAGATGCTATACATACATAACATGTAACTAAACACATGGGACAGGCAGAACAGAAAAAAAATGGACTTGATGCACAAAACTTCACAGTCATATACACAGAATGCAACCCACTGTTTTGAATATTCAAGCCCCACCCATTCATTTCAAATAGAGTGAATGGATGGCAGTGAAGCAGAAGTACAGAAAAAAAACAGCATTAGTTATTGACAGTATTTTTCCCTTATCATTGCATCTTATTCCATCCAGATCTCAAAGAAATATCATACAACAGAAACAAATTCTCCATCACAAATTTACCTATGATTCTACCTCACACAGCAAGATCACAAGAGTAAATGATCTGTTGTTAACTGCATGTGGCTCTGGGCCCTTTCTAATGCATATGAAGATACCACAAAACTCACGAGATTTTCTCCCTTCTTTCAAAACCTGTCTTTAGCAAGATCATAGAACCACAGAATGGTTTGGGTTGGAAGCAACCTCAAATCTAGTTTCAAGCCCTCTGCCATGAGCAGGGACACCTTCCACTAGAGCAGGTTGGTCCAAACCCCATCCAACCTCGCTCTGAACACTTCCAGGGATGGGCATCACAATGTCTGTGGGCAACCTGTTCCAGTGCCTCGCCACCCTCACAGTAAAGAATTTCTTCCTAATATCTGACCTAAACCAATCCTCTTTCAATTTGAAGCCTTTCCCCTGTGTCGTAGCACTAAATGCCCCTGTACAAAGACCCTCTCCAGCTCTCTGGTAGTCCCCTTTAGGTACTGGAAGGCTGCAACAAGGTCTCTGTGCAGCCTTTTCATCTCCAGGCTGAACAACCCCAACTTTCTCAGCTTGTCTAGATCAGGTGCTCCCACCCTCTGATCTATGGAGGCAGGAGGATCTCCACTAGCACAGCTGAGTGAGGCACACATACTCCGCATCACGTAACCTGATCCCACCTTTCCAACCCTGACTCCACAGACACTATTCTTCTCCTTTATTTTGCTTATCCCAGAGACATACTGTGCAGTACAATCGGCACATAGCTACAAGAATACAAATACTGCTTGACAAGGCAACTCCATTTATTCTGCTGCAGCCAGAGAGCATGCAAGTAGAATTTAGCTTCCCACCTCCAAGGAAAGTGTGCAAGTTTGGAGTTGGCTTCCTGCCAAATCTCCGAAACTCGACAACAGGGTCTCCTTCCCAGAGAGGGAAGGAAAAAAAAACGAAAAACCAGGCAGCCAAAGTTCTAGCAAAAATATATGTATATATTATGTATAAAACAGAGATATATAATGAGAATTATATATATGCATCTATGATCCCAAATAGCTTCCCGAAGTCGAAGGGAAGAGGGGGAAAGGGAGAAGGGAAAAGGATAAAATAGGGTGAAAAGGGACAAATAATAAAACAGATCTACACAATCTAAAAACCCAGCAAAGCTGAAGAATTGGCAAGAGCTCACCACTTCCCTTGAAAGAAAGCAGTACGTCTGGACACGGCCCAGCACTCCCCCCTCACGCGTGGCTGATAACAGCAGTTACTGTAGGCCTCGGCTCCAGATAAGCCAGGCCCAGACAGGGACCACCGTTCTCCAACCTCGCCGGAAGAGAAGAGAGCGAACTCTCTTATCAATGCCTTATTTATACCCTAGGTTACGTAAAGGAATAGCATGGAATACTTCCTTGGTCACCTTCCTAGTTCCTTCCTGGTTACAAGCTGGTTACCAGGAAGGCCTAGACTGAAACCATCACAGAAAGTCAAATTGTTTTTACTGCAGACCATACCAACAACCATATGTTGTTGATACTATATATTGTTGACTCTTAGCAGAAGCTCTTTTGAGTGTAATTGATTTATGTGGCAGATTTGTAAGCATTTTAGTACATTACCTACAAACAGACACAATGAAACAAAACAGCATGTTAAGCTGCTCATATGAAAAAGCAGCTGCAGTCCCACACACTTCTCTCTGTTGACACTCATTCTTTGCCTTGATTTTTCCTCTAACCAGTAAAAAACCCCAAGCTTTTACTTGCTGAGTAGAGTTTTCCCATTGCTGCCCACATAAAATGCCAGCAAGATCATACTCTTGTTCACATGGCCAATGTGTATATCAAGTGACAAGTACTAAGAATTAGGAGAAAGTCTAGCTCAGCTTCTTGATAAAACAGGACTCTCAATAGAAGCATGCAATACTAACTTTAAAATCTACCTCACAGACCTACTATTTTGGTCTGCAGCACTTGAATGTCATTTGGGATTCAATTTTCTATATATTGTGTCATGTCTTATGCTAATTCCTTTTGTGTACTAACAAAATATTAAGTTAAATCTTTGCTATCTGATGTGTTTTAAAGAAAGGAATCATCACCTGGTTTTGGCAGGTGCTTTGGGCTTGACAATGTATTTCACAGGCAGTATTCAATCAGTTGTATGTAAAGCTTTCTAAGTTGCTAGAAGATATTCAGTCAATCAAACCACTTACTTTCAAAAATTCTCTAACTCTCCAGCTATTATAGAAGTACTTCTCACACAGTAATAATATATTATTAGAATGTCCCGGAGAAGGGAGACGCTAGGCTTTTTGCTGTGGTTTGTTGTGGTTTTTTTAATGAATCTTTCATCTAGTTTCAATTGCACTGATATTATAATCTTACTTCCCAAGCAAGATTCACTTCCATTAGAATGAATATAAATGAAGAATGGAAAAACAAAAGAAATCAGAGGCATTTTCATTAATACTTCAGAAGCCTCTAAAGAACTACTGAGCTATTCTTCAGGGTCCTGCAGAGTAACTTCATTCAAGACTCTATATTCTCAGCTGTTGAATTACTTCAACAAATTATGTCATATTGTCATTTATACATCAGAGAGTCACAAGGAAATGAAATTAGCTCTGGTTCTGACTAATCCTAAATGGAAACATAAAGAATGAAGTGTAAAGAAAGATAATGGTTTTAAGATAAGGAAGCACTCTTTAGACAGACAAAATAAAGTCAGAGCCTGAAAGGGAAAAAAAAGGATAAGCAGACAGAAGTGTCCACTTGGGACACTGGAAAATAAGTCAGTGAATACCCCTCAGGGAAACATTCTTTTTCACTTGCAGCGATGAGTAACTTACATACTAATAAGCTGCTTAAATGATCTTCAGATCAGCTTCAGTAGAGACTGGTAGGTGTGGTGGGGGGAAACAGTTTTCCCCCTGCAGTTATAAAATGGTAAAACCCCAGGGGGTGGTGACCCTTGAAGTTTTGAGGTTTTACCCAATGAGCGCTTCTGCAAAATATAAACATATCACAAGCAGAACAGAAGAGAAGGTGGTTGTTGTTGTTAGAGAATTAGCCATGTTGTAAAAGCCACGAGGAGTGAGGGCAGGAGCCCCCTGGGGGGCTCTGGCCCCCCAGCCCCCAGCTGGGGGGGCTGCAGGGACTTGGAACAGCGTAATGCTGGGCTAAGTACCTGTGGCTGAAAACTAAAGAAGTTTTCTCCACTGTGAGTGGGCAGACGGAGCAGCGGCAGAGGCAGCAGCGGACAGAGAGCAGTGGCAAAGAGCCAACAGATAAGAACTGAAGAAGCAGCAAAACAGCATGCAGCCAAGGAAGACACAGAGTTGTCTGAGAGAGCCGAGAGAGAGAGCCGGCAGCAGAGAGAGAACTGAATTCTACAGAGAAAGTTTGGGTAAGAACTGAAACCAAAAACCCCCCAAACTCCTTGAAGACCCCTCACCTCCTGGAAGAGAAGGGTGAAGTGCAACATGCACTGCAGAGAAGAGCTGAGAAGCTCAAAGCGTCCTGGAAAGCTGGACCGGGATGGAAAAGGAATGCAGAGGGGGTGACCTTGGCTCCCCCTCGCCGCTGCTGCCAAACTGGCAGCCTGAGACAGAGCACAGGAGCTCTGATAGAACTCTTGAGGCAAAGGCTTCCAACTGAAAGCTGCCCGAGACGTTCTGACTCGGGGGTGAATCCCCTGAGGAAGGGACCTTCATGGGGGTCTTACGCCCCATGATATGACATGGTGACGCGAGTTTTGTCCCTGCTACGCAGTCCACGGAAGAGAAGACCCTCGCTTGGAGACGACGGGCCAAGGGGCTTGGATACCCCTTGTGTGTACTGGCAGAGATCCAGATACAGATGCTGCATGGAAGAGAACCTGCTGCCTTAGAGACATTGCTGCTCTGAGAGTGGAAAGGGATCTTTTCCTTCTTCCCTCCTGGACTTTTATTTGGAGGGGAGAAGAGATTTGATCCATTGTAAATACTTATGTCATGGT
Source organism: Pseudopipra pipra (assembly GCF_036250125.1). NCBI lineage: Eukaryota > Metazoa > Chordata > Aves > Passeriformes > Pipridae > Pseudopipra > Pseudopipra pipra. The sequence continues at coordinate 32,091,331 of NC_087554.1, read as the reverse complement.
AGAGATAATTAAGATTGTATATAATGTATTGGAACAATCTGGATAGCTGGGAAGCATCCAGGGAAGCCGGAGCGAACAAGCAGCTGGAAAATGCAGCATCTTGCAGTATCCTGTAAGTCAATACCATCAGGGACATGAGTATCATTTACAATCAATCACATATGACAAAGCATATCCCATACTGGTTGCACAGAGTTCCACCACTAACACAGAAAGATGAAGTGTTTTTAATCTAAAAATGGAAAGCACATCTTTGGTCTTCTCAGAGAATGAGCTATGTCAACATAAAACCCTTACTACACCTGATGTTAGCTGACAACCTTCTCAGTATACAGACTGACTGAGCAGGACGTAAATATCCAGCTTAGAATATCTTAAGTCACAAGGTACCCAATACGGATCATTGATTTCATCTCCCTTCTCCTTGCAGGACTGCCCACAACTAAACCATATGACTAAGAGCATCATCCAGACACTCCCTGAACTCTGTGAGGCTTGGTGCTGTGACTACATCCCTGGGAGCCTGTTTCAGTGACCAATCAACCTCTCAGAAAAGAATGTTTTCCTAATGTCCCATCCAAGCTTCCTCTGATGCAGCTTCCTTCCATTGTCTTGTGTTCTCTTGCCAGTCACCAGAGAGAGATCAGCACCTCCCCTTCCACTGCCCACCTTGAGGGAAGTGTAGACTGCAATGATGTCAGCCCTCAGCCTTCTCTCTTCCAAGCTGAACAAAACAAGTGACCTCAGCTGCTCCTCACAAGGAGCTTGTCTGTGCCTTTGACAATTTCTTCAAGTAAAAAAGAGAAATATGAAATAATAAAGGTAACCACTGCATGAGAAGCAGCTTTTTTCACATTAGAAACAAACATATTAAAAGCCTAAATCAAGCAGAGTTCGTTTTATCCTGTTATTAGCATAACTATCAACATTCAATAAAATCTCCATGTACTATATACTAATTCTACTGTATTCAGATTGAAAAGATGGTTGTTTCAAGTTATCATCTACGTTTTTTTAATTGAGAAATATCATAGATAAGCAGCCACACAGTACATTAAGTTGCACAGAAGTACACTGAGCAAGTAAATACAACAGTTCACCACAACATGCTGCCCAGAAGTCCTTTCTGACCAGGAAGTGTTATCGGACTGCATTAGTCTGATTCAAAGCACCAAAAAATATTTCTGCTCCTCTTCCAAGCTGTACTCTCCTTGAATTTCACTGCAGACACTAAGTGTTGATCAACAGCTGAAATTGTTCTGAAGTACAAGCTCTTAGCAATACTTCAAATAATGTGAAAGATTCTTAAAAATACATTTAACAAGCAGAAGGAACATCCCCATGGAAACCAGAGACAGTTATCTAAAAGAAATGCATTTACCATGCAGTCATCCAAAAAAAAAAAAAAAAGACAAAGAAATGTTGTTCTTTGTCAATTACTTCATGGAACTCAATCCATTAGCTGGGTATGACATCCATCTTACATTTTTGTTAACATTAATCAGTGCATAATTGAATCAAAACAAAGTCCATACTCTAGCAAAATCCTTCTCCTCACAGTTTGCCTTCCTCTGCTTGCTCTCTTCCCTCCAGAGCAGGGTTCTAGTGATCCAGCCTTCCTAGCAGAACCCAGCTCCCTGCATTGCTACAGGGAAGGAGCTGGCAGCCCTCTCTATGAAAAAACAAAACAGGAAGGCACAAAAAAGGTTAGAAACTGGGCTTTAGCCACTACAATTGTTCATCAAAAAAACTAACTGAAAAAGTTACAGGTTTGGTCAATATGAACTTCTCTTGTTGAAACACCAGGGTGTTACATTCCTAACTCTCCAACTCTCTTTATTATTTTTCAAGGTATTTTGAGGAAGGTGGTTTTTTTGCAAAACTTACTCTGCTAAAAGACAAACCTCACTCCAAAAAAATGGTTCATTGGAAAAATTTTTGGCAACCCATGACATCTATCAAATGCCCTTATATTAAAATGTATGATTACTTATTCATCTCCAGCTGATTTTCCCTGGATGGCTTATTGAGGAAAAAAACCAGAAATATACACAATTTAAAACGAATGATGCTTAACGGAGAGCAAAATTTTAAAAGCCTGTGGTAATTACTAGTAGTTGGAAGAAAGACTTTATCTTTTCTTTGAAAATTGAGGCTATCTTGCACTCTTAATTAAAAAAAAATTAGCATCAATTTTCATCCCCCATTACAACTGAAATTAGAGAGTTTGTAGCTGAAAAACACTACAGTAACAGCTATTGCATAGAGCAGAAATTATTTCCTGACCTACCCCTACAAATAAGAAAGATCTGATAGCATTCCTGCATCAGTTTGCCTGTGCTTCCTTTTCTCCAAGTGCCAGTTTATTCAAAACAAAATTTTATTTTTTATATAGTTTCACCATGCAGCCATTCACCAGGTCACCGGCTGGGCATACTTGCTTTTGATTCTTCAGACACAGATGTCTTCAGGCAGAAATTACATATGCCTAATACATCCTGTACAGTGGGAATAATTTACATTATATTTAGAAACACGCTTTTTTCCCTCCCTCCACAGCTGACTGTAATGAATAGTTCTCTCCACTCTTCCCAGCCCTGTGAATGGGCTCCAACAATACTCACTAGGAATAAAAAAGTAGAGCCAGGGACTCTGAAACACATATGAAATACCATGACTTATAAACTGAAAAAATCAGTAAGACCCTAAATCATATACTATTTTAAAAAAAAATCACATGGAAAAATATTACATTTAGTTACGAAAGTGTGGCATTTCACTGAAGAAATATGAATTTACAGAAACAAATCAGATTTACTCCAACTTGCCAAAGAGAAGAGATGTGTTCTGATGGGATACCTCAGGGCAGGTAAGGTGCTTCACTGTTAAGATGACGGTGGAATTTCTGGCCTGACACAATGCAAGAGGTAGGAGTTTGTTTTGTTTTGTTTTGTTTTCTTAAAACATATAGAGGCCTGCAGGAAAATTTGAGATTTTGTTGATTAAGCATTTCACTTACAAAAACAGTTCTCGATTGAGACACTCCCTGGATTTCCTCTCCCTTATTTTTCTATAGTCCGACATCTGTTACGGAACTCCTCTACAGGACTTCCATAGTGCCCACTCTCCAGTCGGCTTTCTTTTACTCTTTTAATAACTGATTTCCCTTTTCTTTCCTCAAAATCCTCCCAGCAAGAAACAATGCTGTTTGCAGGTCCACTGCAAGACAGTACTGTTAAACCCAGAATAACACTGGGCTTAGGGAAATGGGCCATAACCTTTCAGTCTTCAAATGCTTTCCCCAAAAACATTGAAAAAAAATTAACATTAGTGCGTAACGCTTCCCTTCAATTAAAAAAGCCAGAAATTCAGATCATTAGGACTGATGGCTCAAAATCCAGAGCAACATGCAAGAGCCCAGGATTGACTGCAGTAAATGGAACCAGATTCACATACAAAAACTGGAGAAATATTGACATTTTTCTTGCCCTTAAGACTATGAAAATTCTTTTAAATTCTAGGTCTGGACACCCTCTAGCAATAAAATAGTTCTGAGAGGAAGATAAGCTGTAAAACTTCATAACATTCACCCCAAATACACCCCCAATGTGTGGAAAGAATTTTTAACTTTTCTTTTAACCTTCTAATAATCCAGATGACTGCCATACTGGCAAACGTGGTCATTTTTACTTTAAGTCTCTCTTTCTTCCCTAGTGTTAGAAATACAATTAGACACCCATATTTGAACTTCATAAATTGCTGGGTACAGCAGAAGATAATCTACCCTGAAACCTGCCATGACATTGCCAAAACTTTGCCATTTGTTTCATTGCACTAGTGCAGGCTTAAAACCTAACATAGGCTGATGACACAAACTTCCTCCTCAATCATCCATATGCAGTATGTAAATTGAAACTTGTGTTTTGCTGATAGATGTAGCTATTTTGCTGATATATGGAATTTTTAGGTCCTTTAGCACATTAAAATCAAACTGATTTCAATATGATTTTCAATATGAAAAAAATATAAAAGGCTGGAACAATATAATGTAAAATTAGTTTATAGTTTTATTTTCTGAAAGTAAAAAATTATTTCATTGTCTTGCTACATACATATAACCTGATAAGGTTTACCAGTATTAGCCATATGCATGTAAAAATTAAATGAATCTAAGACATATGTAGGATACAGCTAACCCTGTAAAGGACAGAAGCTGCTGTCAGGAACGAGAGAGAAGAGCCATATATGCATATCCTACCTCTTCTACCAAAGAGGACTGCACACAGACTTGTTTGACTGGGGCAAATCAGCAAGTGGGTGCATCAAATAACTTACAGCTTGCTGTGTTTTCCTACACACATATTCAAATACATGCTCATTAGCAATGCTTTCCAGGGTTCGGGCATCTGTTCTCTGCAGTCATCTCTAAAACAACATTTCTTGTTGCAACACAGGCAGTAAATCCACAAATAACCAAGATGCTAGCTGCTGTGTCATTGACCTCTTCTTATTAAACACTCAACCCACCTATCCCTACAAACCAAGGCATGTATTATTTATATTTTGTCTTTCGTGTTTTTACATTTCTTACCCACTTCTTCCCTTTTGCTTTCCTGCAAAAATTACTATGTTGCGCTGGTTGGGATGACACATTTATGTAATTGCTCCTCTGTTGTACTGAATTATCCACTGTCACCAGGTGAAAATGTTTGGTATCTGTCTACAGCATACAGAAACAAACAGAAAGTAAAAACAATCCAGCAATTTCTCTTAACTTCCACAGACCAAGTAGCAACAAAAACATATGCCAGAAGTCTATAGTGATTTCAGTTCTACCATGAAGGAACTAAAAGGTGTCCATTTACAGATGAAACCCCTTCAGCTTTGTAATGCCATTGCCTGGACACAAAATTTTCAATTTTAACTAAAAACTATATAATCAGTCTTGTTACCTTAAAAACAAACAAAATAGACACATTTTGCACTCTTCAGAGTGAATATGAAGAGCAAAATAAAGTTTGCATATTTTACTAGTCCCTGAAAAATCACTACCACAAATCCAGGTGGTCTTCCAAGATAGAAGAGCGAAAGAAAAAGCTCTTGTTAATTTAACTACAGGTGTTTGGCATATTTCAACTTATGACCTTAATACATTAAAAGTAGTGGATTGTTTCCTGAGCCATTTAAGGATTTGTATGTAGAGACCTGCAACAGAAATACCAAGATCAGTCTGAATGAAACATGAACATGAAAAAAAGGCTTAAATTATATAAATTTTGTACTCACAAGGTCTCCATTACACAGTCTCAGCATCTGTTTGCAGCTACACATCCCCAGAGCTCAGGGCAGCCATCAGGAATTAACTGGGGAGCAGAATCCAAGCTACAATTAAAGCACCCTAAAAGAAATACTGGTCTTTGCTCCAAGGGCGCCACACTATTACATTACTAGGGTTTATTAAATTTCACAATACCCAGTTTTACAGTTATGTCTGCTTCTCAACTCACGTGAGAAAAGAGAAACTGCTCTTTTCCACCTACACCCCTCAGTAGGATCAAATATATTATTCCTCCTCAGAAGCCTTACCTTGCTTTATATCCTTAGACCACGGTAACAATACTACATCAGATAGAGGCAGTCCAAACCAGTTCTGCTTTTTTTCCTGCTCTTAGTCAATTTGAGCTATTGCACATGAAAAACTAAATTCTTCCTTACTGAAGTGGCTTTGGTAATTTTCAGAAGAAACCTTTCAGAACCAATGAAAGATTTAGCTTTTCTTAACCTCACATTATTAGTTTTGATATGGACAAAATTTTAATTGCTTCACAAAATCACAGAATAAGGTTGGAGTTGGCAGGGTCCTCTGGACATCATCCAGTCCAACCCCTGCTAAGGCAGGTTCACTCAGAGCAGGTTGCACAGGATCACATCCAGGCAGGTTTAGAGTATCTCCAAAGGAGGAGACTCCACAACCTTTCTGGGCAGCTGTTCCAGTACTCTATCACACTCAAAGTAAAGGGGTTTTCCACATATTCAGATGGAACTTTCTGTGTGTCAATTCGTGCCCCTTGTCCTGTCACTGGGCACCACAGGAAAGAGTCTGGTCCCATCCTCTTGACACCTGCCCTTAAGATATTTGTATGCATTGATGAAACATATCTTCGAAACATGTATTTTTGATTCATTTATGAGGAAAATTGTTTGAATTTTTAGATGGCTTTTATTTCACCCTTATACTCATTTGTATCAGCAATGACTGCGAAAACAATTTCATAAATAGCTTCACAAATACAAATGTAAAATAATTTGGGTTGTTGTATTCAAATAAGTTACTAGACATATTCCTAGCATTAGAAACAAGCAAATCTTGTCAAAAATATATCATAAAAAAATTTAAGGAAAAAAATGGAATTGTTTAAAAAAACCAAACAGTAGTGTACATGGTGCTCAATGTTATATAACAGAAAATTAGTCACAAGTATGTTACCAAACTGTCACTGAAGTTCCAAAAGCAAAGCATCAGCATGCTTACACCGAGGATATACTATAAAAGAATCTTAAATACAAAATAATGAATATGTATGTGACTTATTTTTCTCATGTTAATTCAATCTGGGGAAGACATTTTATTAAAAAATTTAACTAAGAAAAGGCATTCCAGAAATTCTCTTCAAGTAAGAGACATTGTAATGTTTAGGTGTTGAAGTGCCAATGCAAGCATAAGTAATGCTTAATAAGGAGGCACTCAAATAACAGGACAAACCACTCTCAGAGGTTACCTCAATTCTTTCAGATTTTCCAGTGGGACACAACTTAGTCACTGTTTAAAACAATTTGCTTCCAGATGTGTACTGGGGGAAACCACATGAGAATCACTGTGTAAGCTTCACAGATAAGTTTAATACAAGCAAACAGAAGGCTTCACAGCGATAGTAATTTTAGATTACACAATTTTTATAAGGTCTGTCTTATATTTTGAAAATTTTATAAATATAGCAGGAAAAATAGCCACCTGCGTTTCAAAATGTCTTCATTAAAAGGATTTCATTTTAGCAAACTAGTATAAGGACTTCTTTCAGATTCTTTTGAAGTGATTTTTTTCCTTTTTTTTTTTTGTAAGAAAGACATTTATTACTGACAGCCTGAACAATTCCAGTGCTCTCCTAGAAAAATATTCAGCACAGGGAGCTATATGACGACACTCCGTCCTGTCCTGCCAACCCACTTCTTTGTACAGAGAAACCTTTGAATGCTCCATATCCATGAGCCCTTTCAATCTTCATTCTAATACTGTGACTACAATGCTGTTTTAAAAGCTTTAATTTATGAGAAGTGCATTCAGAAGCAGCCTCTTATCTAAAAGCATAGTAAAGGAAGACTTCATCAGTAAAATAACAAACTTGAAGTTTAAACAGCAGATGGTCTAGACTGAAAGAAAAGAAAGGAAAACAAAGAGCTCACAGTTCTTTTGTAGATTTTCCTGAGAATCTGCAATTGCCTCTGGAACCTAGTCAATAAAAATTTAACTTCAAAAATTAGCACTATAACAATGCAAAAAAAATCATTGCATCAGAAGTCAAAGACATATTGTTAAACTCTGACTTGTTCTACCATTGCTTGTGTAAGTTACTCAGCAGACCACAGCAGAACATGCACACTGAGGAGAGCAAGGCGTCCCACCTGTATCCTAAAGTGGAATTTACATGACTTCCCTGATTCCTCTAAAATTATTTATAGTGGAGATAATTAACTTTTTTGTTCATGTCTCAGTATTCCAACAGCAATCAATCAAAAACTCTTCATATTTCAAAGATGGAAAAGTTAATTTACCATTTATTCTTTATTGGCAAAATATGCTAATGGAGAGATGGAACTGACAACAATGGTTAGATAAATGTTTCATAAAGCATCCAGTGTATGGATAAATGCAAAAAAAAATTGCAATATTAATGTTAGACTTGTATATACATTACTGATTTTAAATTGCTGATTAATAGCCTACTTACAATAGTCTTAATCTGACAGTACAGAGCAGTAAATATTGCCAGTATGTCAGTAGCTTTTCTGAATTTAAATAGTTAAACTAAACACTGCATTCATTATTTCCTATCTAATTTGCAACATGTCTGGGGGTTTCTTTTTGTTGTTGTTTTTTTTTTTTTTTGGATGGAGGAAGGATGGAGTTTAGAGGGGGGATGTTGGGGGAGGTTTTGGTCGGCTGGTTTGGGTTTTATTTTGTTTTGTTTTTTTTTAAAGAAAAGCAACTCTCTTCCAGGCCAAATACTTGGCTGGTGATTTCTGCCACTTGGGTCATTACAGTATGATGGCAGTCATGTAGCTTTATTTTCTGCAATATTTTGAAACCACAGACCACAGATGTGCCTACCAGGGTACAGGGAGCTCCCTTAGAGGCATCAGTAGAAGACACTACTCTCTCAAGGCTGTATGTTTTTAAGGTGACCTGATAATCATACTCTGCAAAGAAAATGGAAATTAAAAGTAAATTTTATATTGCTATACACTAAGAGAATTGAGAACCCAAAGGACTATTTCCATTTGTTGGCATTGAGCAGATTTAACTGGGAAGCATTTTTATATCTTTCTTTTGCCATTCCACCAATCCCAGGCTGCCTGATTTATGAATTAGTTGTAAAACTAACTAGCTTTCCTTTGCTGAGGTGATGGTGTTTCTGTAGGACATGCAAGGAGATTTACATTATAAGTAAACCTACTCATAAAAGATGAAACCAACACAAAATGCAATACTGAGATCTGAAGCCATTTTTCATCCTTCAAGCAGGCCACTGTCAATGAATTGGCTGTACCAATACTTATTTAGAGGAGCATGATCATAAAACTACCTTACTGCCTTCTCAACCATGCTAAGACTGACACAAGTCATGACAGGAAAGCAGGACTTGCAGGTCATCTCTTAATTCTCCCTGCTTTGGGCAACAGTATGAATAGAAGAAGAAGATGGACAGTTTAGGGCTCTAGGGCTCTATTTTCCCTTCCTAGACATTTCCACATATTATTTGTTTGTTTTAAATCCTATCAGATAGAAATGTCTTTGACCACGTAATCTTCATTTTCAGTTGCAAGGCAATCACCTGTGCATCAAATTAGCCTCAGCAAACAAAAGGTATTCTGAGACAGCTACTTGTTTGGATCTGTCCATATTATGCACTAAGAAATTACTGGAGAAACAGAATCCAAAGAGTAGTTCAATGTTTTTCAGCTCCTTTGGAACCCGAAGTGCAATTTTACCTTGTTAAATGCTCAAAATAGTCAAAATAGGTTTCCAGAGGCTGGTAGCACCACATTATGCAGTATCAGCCTTTGCTGATACTGATACAAATAAAATAAAAGGGTGTCTTTGCTGTCCTATTACAGAGGCTTATTATAGTCAGAAAAATTTTAGTGTGGTGGCAATTTATTCTTTTTTCCCAATTAAAATGCAGACATAGAATACTGAACTTAGCCAAATCTAGAATAAACACTAGAGAACTGTACTGGATGAAAATAAGGATAATAGATAACAATTTTTATAAGTGAAGCAAACATTCTGTAATACACTATTGAGTTCTGCAGCTTTTTCTCTATAGTAATTTTCTTTATAGTAATTTTGCTGACCTGCACATGATGTTCCTTGCAATGTCCCCATTTTCTATTAATGCATCAATTTTTGGTTGGAGCGGGCAAAATAAGAACTGTATCTTTTAAAACAGTGTCAAAAAAGATATGGACATGTTAGAGAACAGTGTATGTGGCACTATCCCACTATCATTTCCTGATGATTAGTAATCATATACACTGTTACCATATCTGTGTATGTAGTTTCCCACACTTAATTTAAACAAGTTGGAGACACAATGTATATAAAAAAGCCAGATGGATGCTACACCCAACCATCACAGGGTATCTGCACTCCAAGCAAAACAGGATGAATGCTTCTATCTCTGTGGTGGGAGCACATATAACAAACAAAGGGCAGTTTGTGGTGGTACAGCTGTTTTGCCCAGGGAAAAAAGGAACAGGGGGAAGGCAAGCAAGATTGGTGAGTTTGGGACTGGCCCGCTTCCTTTGGTGGCCACGTGCTTTGGGTAAAGCGGGAGTTTGCTGAGGCTGCTCTGAGTGTTTGCCAAGCAACTGCTGTAGAGGATGTGCGTCAGTGGGATGTGAAAAGGTCTGCAAGGCGGTCCCTTGATCCTGCCAGAGGGGCTGAGCACACCCAGGGTGGAGGCAGCAAGAGGACAAAAGGCAGATACTAAATAACTAGAGGAGCGTAGTGAACAGGGGCAGCCAAGATGGAAGAGTACACTGGGAGCCTGCACCGCCAAAGGTACAGACAAACCTGCTTCTCCACACACACTCACTCCTCAGTTTCTCTCATATGGGCTATGTCGTGTAGCCATGACAGGCTACATCTTACTTCACTGCTAAGCATCTCACAAGGGCATCATCCTACAGTACAGTGGGAGGACAGCAATCTTAATCACTGAAGCAAAAGACAAGCTAAACTAATAAAACTTTTAAAAAACTAACACGTTAAGCTCAATGTGCCAGTCAAATTACGGGAACAAACATTGCTACTGGCCAGAGCACAGCATGTCTGATTACCTACTCAGGGTGGTTGGGTTTGGGGTTTTTTTTGTGGGGGGCTGGGGTGGGGTAAGGGAGGTGTGTGTATGTACAAGTAGTTCTTGGTCTTTGCCTTCTTTGGGTAGGAATGGCTAAACTGGAACAGCTAAGACAAATAAAAAGGTTCCAGATGAAGTCTACAGGGACACTGCTACACAGCCTCACCTCCACTGTAGCAGATCTTGTCCTGGGGACATGAGTCTTGGGGAAGGACAGACAGTATCCACCTGGGCAAGAGTATCCCCTTGCATACTGGATGCACCTGTAGTAGAAAGAACTCCAAGGACAAGAAGCAGCCATGGCAGAAGGTTGCTTTACTCGACACGGAGTTAGCTGGCTTTGAGACATTGGAGAGGAAGGTGCACAGGGTAACTTGCCTGTGAGGTGCAAAGACAGCACACCTCCTGGGATCTTCCAATAGCTCACAAGGGAGAACAGGATCAGTGGTCAGTCTGTATCAGTACTGGCAACACAGGGAAGTGTCGAAGGAATGTTCTAGAGACTCAGTTCAGGCAATCAACCAGGATACTGAAGACCAGGATCTTCCTAAACCACTGTCACTAAGAGAGTTATTAAGAGCTCTGTATGCTGGGGGCAGGCAGAGATCTGGAGTCTCAATGCATGAATGAGATGAGAATGTTGAGAAGTGGGTTTTAGATACATTAAGAAATGGGACAGGTACCATTCTGGGTAAGACAAACCTGTAAAAGAAGGCAGGCTTGCTGTATCTTAAACAAACTGGAGTCAGACTTAAAATTGCAGGAAAACATTTAAACTAAGAGCTGGGGAAAGCCAAAAGGCAGAGGAATACCTGATTCAGACTGACACAGTCCAAACTGGTTGTAGCTAATGCTCCTCTGAAAAGGCTATGGGAAATAAACAGCCTAATACAACAAATGGAAAAGGCAAGTCAGACTACCCTCTTTGTTTCAGATACTCCTAAAAATTACAGATATTAAATTGAAACAGCAACAAAAACCACCCTACCTCAGTATTTTTCACTTTTTCCATTTAATTCAGGCAACAGCAGAAGAAAATGTATTTTAGCTCCTTGTATGAGTGACTTCTTTTCTTGTTCTACAGTATCAGAGAAACTATCCAGTTGTGCCATAAGAAATATAGGTACACCAAGAGGAAGGCCTGTGGGAGTTTGAAAACTTGCCAAATGACACAAGGTTTCTGGAGAAAGATACAAGAGGTCACACAAGAAGCAGCAACACTACTTCATATTTCATCAGTCTTCTGGAAGAAATTCATGAGTTTCTTGTATGGAATTGCTTTGACAGACAAGAAAGTAAGTCAAAGGTGGTAGAAGAAAGCAGATTAAAAATAGTCTCTGTCTCCCAAACAATCACAGGCTTTTTTTTTCCCCCAAGGGAACTGGCAAAACAGAAAGAAGGTCTTTATTTGCCAGGAAGTAAGCCTGCCAATTCATGATGGAGAAGAATGCCCATTACAGTGTTGAATATCATAGCTAATAAAGTATTTTAAAAGGCAGCACTCCACAGCAATCGCCAACAACAGCAAAAGACCATGAGCAGAGAATAAGACAATTAGAGCTCTCCCTGCCATCACCATTTCAGCTTCACTACTGCTTTTGTTACTACCATAATTGCCATTTGCATTGTCTGGCTAATCTAATGCCTTACTATGAGAGGTTATGTGATTTCTTATTCAGCCAGCCTTCCAGTCCAGGATATTCTCCTTATTGCAATGTTTCTATGGAAGCTGGCTGCCTACAAGACACCAGTTCTTGTTCCTGCTTCCAGCTGCTAAATCTAATTTGAAGATGCTAAAAATAAAAAAAGGCTTACATGTAACAGTACTGTTCAGAAAGCAAAAGGCTGTACTTCCTACAGAGATAGCATTTAATCAGAAGTGAAATGAACGGAGCTACAATAAAATAATTGCCTTACTAGTATTTCTTCCATTTGCAAACTTTCTAGCAGTATCTAGCCTACTCTCAAAACATTTTGAGAACTCTTGAGATATTGAGACAGCACATACAGGAAACATAATATGGAGAAATCCCAAGTCTTTGGACATCCAGTTCAACTGTTGCCCCAGTGGCCACCTATACTGGACATCCAAGATTACTTAGAGTAATTTACAAATTCTGTGATGGGCCAGGTGGGTGCAGGGCTTAAAAAAAGTACAACAGGAATACAAAGCATTACCCGGATACTTTAGGAATTTTTCCTTAAATATATACATGATGTATATAAAACTCACTTATGTTTTCCAGTGCAAAACACTTCACATTGATATTCCCACTAGTACACATACAATGTCTTGCATGACCTCAGAGCCTCATCTTGCCCAAATTATCAAAAAGAAGTGGTTTGTAGCTTATACTAAGAAATGTGATTACAGGCTCACCTCCATGAAGATGAAGGAGCGGAGAGACACAATAGCAAGCATGGGAACCACAAAATCCTATTCAGAGAAAGAAGCCCCTGCCCCAAACCCTCCCCAGAAAACAAGACCCTATGCTGAAGTCAGTAACAAGGATTTTATTTAACAATGAATGTGAGGTAGAGAAGTAGAAAGAAACAGAAAAGAGAGAGGAGAGAAGGGGGGTGGGGGAAGAGGAGGGGGGAAGGAGAGAGGGAGAGATCAAGCAGAAGACAGTCACCACCTGTGGATCTAGTGGCATCCCGTTGGTCCCTCTGGGCTTCTTGGTGGTGGGGGTCCCAAGGTTGTTCAAAATTTTTCACTATCTATACATATTAGCAAACAAAGGAATTGACGCTCATTGGCTACACAGTTCTCTTATTCTATTGGTTAAATGATTCCTTCGCTTCTCATGCTAATTACTCTGCATGCTCAGTCTCCCTCTTGAGCCCATGGGTTTCTTGGCTCAGTGGTCCATGAGTCAGTGGTCAGGATCTTCCCCTGCCAGCATAACCTTTTACCCAGAGCGGATTTCAGCACAGTTGCTGAGTTGCTTTCCTTGTGGACTGTAAACTCTGCATTCTTTGTGTCCATTACCAGTGATACATTTTTCTCTCCAAGCTTTGTTAGCCTCCCCCCTAGGTCTGAGATAACACCCAGACAATAGTACCACCTTTATCTTATCTCAAGGTCCCTCCATGGTGGCTTATCTTACAATCCAAGTTCCAGGTATCCATGGAGGCATATTCAGGGGGGCTTTGGTGGTCATTGGTGGTCACAGATGTCATTTGTTCCATAACTTGGGGTGTTGTTTGACCAGCGATATGCGTATGAGCAGTTGCTTCTTTACAGTTTGCCACAGTGGGATTTTTGCCCAGATGCATTAACTAGGATGTGCTAAATATCCCTTGCATCTCCAGGCCTAGAGTTAGCAGCATTCTGTTGCTCCCTTCTGTGCTTATCTCATGGTAAAGTCCTTCTGTGGCCTTAACAGTATTTGAGACGGGCAACTGTGCTCTTTAACTCCTGACACTAGTCTGTTGCAGGGGACGCTCAGCCCCACTGGCCAGGGGTCACCCTCATCCAGGGGTCTGTGGGAGAGGCTCTCCAGGTCTCCTTTCAGAGTAGGAGGTTTTAGCCCAGGGGTAAGGCAGTCATTGTGGGATGCAGGAAATGAGCATTCTGAGATTGTACAAGACCTATTATAGGATGTTTATGGTAGGGGGTAAAAGGAGAGTTCATGGTGGTTTGGGTGGGAACAAATGTGGGAGAATAGAGGGAAAATGAGATAAAAGCCATCTATAAACTGGCATGTGGGCCATACACTTATTGTGCCATGCCCTGCATCTGTTCAGCACAGTCTACCCCATCTTCTCATTAAACTTCATTCCCAACTCTTCTCATGGGTGAGGGGCTCTCTACTCCATGGATCTGTGAACATACAGAAATCTAAGTGCAGTAACTGGAGGAAGACCATGGGACATCAGGGCTGTTACATCAGGATGGCAATGACTGGAGAGACCGGAGAATAAGCGTTTGTGTGGTGTGTATGTCAGTGTGTGATCACGACTGAACATCAAGCCAGACTAACCAGCACGTAAGAGAAGATGCTTAGAAGGCAAGTATTGGTGTGGCCATAAGTCTGAGCCAGGTAACCAGGGGAACAAGAGGGCTCTAAAAGTTAGCTAGCAGAGGACCTGGACCTCCAAGCCAGCTACTGGCGAGAGCCATCTACATCTGTGTGTCTGTGTGAGCCAACTGGGAGACCAGAGGATCCCAGGCCAGCTACTGGGTAGACTGGGTGCCTAAGACCAGCTACTACAGAGGGATCCATTTGGGCTTATGTATCTATATACTTATATATTTTATACTAATGGGCTTTCATCCTAAGCAGCCAGAGGAAAAAGAAGAGGACAAGGCCACTGATGCTCCTTGTGTCTGCATGAGTGCTGCAATTTCTTTCTGTGTCAGTCTGTGTAGCTGCTCAGATGTATTGTGTGCCTCTTGGGAATGTGTGCCCTGCCTTGCTATGGCTGGTTCTGGGGACACAGAGCTGCAGCAGGTTCACCTCTATCAGCCTACAGGATTCAACAGCACTTGAATACTTATCAGAATCTTTTGTGGAGATGAGTGGAAGAAAAGTATACAATTTCCTAGATCTTGAAATATGTTCCTAATAAGTGGCAAACTTACTTTTTCCAAGATCACACAAATAAGAAATTAATTATTAAAAAACGAACAGAATAGAATAAAACCGTCATTTAAGTGCTCATGGTGCCTGCCCAATAGCAAGCTAATAAATGAGATCTGTAACAGAACTAGCACCATTTAAAATTCTTGTTAAGTGCATGGATTCATTCATGCATGAAATAGTAACTTACCGCCCATAATATCCAATACAAAATCTTGATGTATGTAGATCTTTACTGAAGTTCAAAACAGTTGAGTGATATATACAACAGCAGGCATTTCAGCAAATGTAACTCACAATGAAAAGCAAATCATGACATCCAGTCACTTACTTAAAGAGCTGTGGTTCATAGCCCTCATTAAAGTGTTCACATAGGGACTACAGACAGTAAAATGAATCAGTCTCACCCGAAACAGTAGCAGTTTACAACCTCCGCAGGAAGGGAAGAGGAGGGACAAGTGCTGATCTCTTCTCTCTGGCGACCAGTGACAAGAGCCAAGGGAATGACATGAAGCTGTGTCACCAAAGGTTTAGGTTGGATATTAGGAAAAGGTTCTTCACTCAGAACACTGGTTGTGCCATGGAACAGGCTCCCCAGGGAGCTGGACACAGTACCAAGTGGCCAGACTTCAAGAAGCATTTGGGCAATGCTCTCAGACACATGGTTTGACTCTTGGAGCTGTCCTGTGAAGGGCCAGGAGTTGGACTTTGATGATCCTTGTGGGTCCCTTCCAACTCAGGATATTCCGTGATTCTGTGCTAAATGGGGATCAGTTTAACATCCTTGACATACGTGATCTTTAGAGACATTTGCTAATCCCCCAGCACATGACTGAGGAACTCTTCAGCACACAATATCCTCAGCATATCAGGCACATGCATTTCAGGTATAAATCACTGCATCTCACACACTTCCAGACTAAGTAAATGGCTGTTTTCCCAATGCCTCCCTTTTAAAAGGCAGCAGCAGTGCTATCTGAGGAGACCCTCAGCCAAAGCCAGACAAGTCACCTCTGCCGAAGCTCGGGGAGGAGAGGTCTCCATGGCAACGGGGGCCCCAGCATTGTCACAAGCCTCTTCTTCACCCTCTCCTCAAACTCAATTTTTTTCCAAAGAGAATTGCTTAGGCGTTCCCCTGAACACACATAAGAGCAAAAGCATAATACCTATTCTAGACAGACTTCACCAAGGTGTATTCTGAAGTGGGCTTACTGCTCCAGGGTCCATGGCTCACCCATACAAAACCACAGGAAAAAATTATTACCATAATGTTATGATACTGTAATACATTATTATTATGGAGTTATTATTACACACAAACACCACCATATCATCATTTGCCTGATGCTTCCTTTTAGACTCAATTTTCAGTCACTTTTTGCTTTGCCAAACTTTTAACTACTCTAGCTAATCAGCAACTAAGTTAATCTATGCAAAGTGCCTGGTTTAGAAGATGTCACCTAAAACAATTTCAATTTTTGTGTGACACCAATAGAAACAAAACACTGTCATTCTCATCCCCAAACCTTTTTTTTCTTCCTCTCAGATGGTTCTACTCTTTTTGGGGGCAGGGCTATACATTTTTTGTTGGACCTCTTGCAGGCCCCTCTGACTCTTTAAAAATTCTCTCAGTCTAGACTTGGATGATGTGTCTGCAGTATTTTTTTAGTGCAAGATTCCCTGCACTATTCTCTACAGAAGATGCCTGTAGCAAATTTCACTGGTAGCTGTTCAAAGATAGAGATATTTATTCCTTATGCTAGCATGCATTTACCTTTGCAAGCACATTACCTAGACCACCAGTTACTTTGGGTTTGTACTCCAGAAGGAGTGCAAATCCCTTTATAAATTACTTCCTGTAACAATTCCATTTTACATCTGTCTGCAAAGATATCAAGACAGGGAGAAGAAAAGCAGCTTCAGGGGCAGGGAGAAGTTGGGAAATCCTGCAGGACACTGGGAAGGCAGCAGGGGCTCACATTGCACTGTGAAAATCTGGAATCTGTTTCAAAGGGCACTGTTTTCTTTTGAAGGACACCTCCCTTTGATATCATCATAACATGGCTAACCAGAAGGTAACCAACCTAACCCACAGTTTCTGAAAAAGTGCTATAACCACTGAAATAGAGTTTAAATTTTACCAGAGCATCCTCAGCCTTTCCAGTGAATTTTCTTTCTGTACAAGACAGATTTGGGAAGACAAAAGAGCAAGTAAAAAGAGCCTAATTCCCCAAACCTCAAATAAGG
The DNA here is from genome assembly GCF_036250125.1 of Pseudopipra pipra. Lineage (NCBI taxonomy): Eukaryota > Metazoa > Chordata > Aves > Passeriformes > Pipridae > Pseudopipra > Pseudopipra pipra. The sequence goes on along the minus strand of NC_087554.1, from coordinate 32,073,858 downwards.
CACTGACCTAAAAGGTCTGGAAAAGTTTCCTGGATTTGGGATTATTTGGGATACAGTTAGTAAAAAATACACAGAAAGTAAGATGCATATTTAATCTGTGGAATAGACACTAGCTCTAGACACTAGATATCTAGAGGACATCTCTTTCTCATTATAATTTCCATCAATTTTTGTGTTGTTTTTTTTTTCCTAAATGTCTGAAAATAATTATTTTTTATAGAAGAAATTCAGTTTCATCTACATGGCTAACATGAAAATTGTGAAGATACTCAAATAACCTCAGGAGCAAATGCAGACTCTCAGACCTTGGTAATATGGAAAGAATATAAACTACAAACCATGATAAGGGGAAATTTAGGTTAGCTATACAGAAGACATTCTTTCCCGTGAGGGTGGGGGACACTTGGACAGGTTGCTCAGATAACTTTTGGCTGCCCATCCCTGAAAGTGTTCAAGGCCAGGTTGGATGGGGCTTGGAGCAACCTGGTCTAGTGGAAGGTGTCACTGCCCATGGCAGGGGGATTGGAACTAGACAATCTTTAAGGTTGCTTCCAAACCAAACCATTCTGGGATTCTATTCTGTGATTCTATAATGGGATATAATCTCACCCAAGCCTAGCTGTGTAAAAGCACAACTCAGGTGACCCGCCTGGTGGATGAGAGGAAGGCTGTGGATGTGTCTACCTGGACTTCAGCAAAGCCTTTGACACTGTCTCCCACAGCATACTCCTGAAAAAGCTGGCTGCCCACGGCTTGGACAGGGACACTCTGTGCTGGGTTAGGAACTGGCTGAAGGGCTGGGCCCAGAGAGTGGTGGTGAACAGTGCTGCAGTTGGTGGCCAGTCACCAGTGGTGTCCCCCAGGGATCAGTGTTGGGCCCAGTCCTGTTTAATATCTTTATCAATGATTTAGATGAGGGGATTGAGTCCACCATCAGCAAATTTGCAGATGACACTAAGTTGGGGGGGAGTGTCGGTCAGCTGGAAGGCAGGACGGCTCTGCAAAGGGACCTGGATAGGTTGGAGAGTTGGGCTGATTCCAACAGGATGAGGTTCAACAAGGCCAAGTGTTGGGTCCTGCACTTTGGCCACAACAACCCCCTGCAGCGCTACAGGCTGGGCACAGAGTGGTTGGAGAGCAGCCAGGCAAAAAGGGACCTGGGAGTTTGGATTGACAGGAAGCTGAACATGAGCCAGCAGTGTGCCCAGGTGGTCAAGAAGGTCAATGGCATCCTGGCCTGGATCAGGAACAGTGTGGCCAGCAGGACCAGGGAAGTGATTCTTCCCCTGTACTCAGGGCTGGTGAGGCCACACCTGGAGTACTGTGTCCAGTTCTGGGCCCCTCAGTTCAGGAAGGATTTTGAGGTGCTGGAGCAGGTCCAGAGAAGAGAAACAAGGCTGGTGAAGGGACTGGAGCACAAGTCCTATGAGGAAAGGCTGAGGGAGTTGGGGTTGTTTAGCCTGGAGGAGAGGAGGCTCAGGGGAGACCTCATCACTCTCTACAGCTCCCTGAAAGGAGGTTGTAGCCAGGTGGGGGTTGGTCTCTTCTCCCAGGCAACTATCAGCAAGACAAGAGGGCACCATCTTAAGTTCTGCCAGGGAGGTTTAGGTTGGATATTAGGAAGAAACTCTTTACAGAGAGGGTAATCAGGCATTGGAATGGGCTGCCCAGGGAAGTGGTGGATTCTCCATACCTAGAGGCTTTTAAGAAGAGACTGGACGTGGCACTTAGTGCCATGGTCCAGTAACCACAGCAGTGTTGGATCAAAGGTTGGACTTGATGATCTCGGAGGTCCTTCCAACTGGGCTGATTCTACGATTCTATGATAAGCTCCTCCATTTAACTGCAGTTAATGGTATGTGAATTTGTATGCAAGTAAGTGAACTGTGGAAAAACTTGTGTTAAGAGTGAGAGAGCACATATCCTCATTTCCCTCAATACTGTTATTCCTGGTCATCCTTGCCCTTTTCCTGAGAATAACAGAACATACTATTGTCCATTGCACTTCACCTACCAATTTTATCCCCCTTTCAAGCTAAACTCACTGTGTATGCTGGCTACAAGTGCTCTTTGGAAACCCTCTTCTTCATTTTCAAGATCCTCTCCCACTGCTCGCACTCAACTGAAAGCAGTTGCAGCCACCTCCATAGACCTCTCCCCACCAAAACTCAGATGAAGTACACCCTCTTCCTTCTGCCAAAGGTTTGGTTGCTGCGCTAAAGTAATAATTAGTCACTGCAGACTGATTCCTTCTAATGACAAGAGGAAAATATGCTTTGTAGATCAGTACTGCTGTACTCCTATATGCACTGCAAAACTGATCTCAAGAATCATCTTTGATAAAAAGAAACCTATTAAAAATTTACTCACTTTGAAAAGGAGTCCTCTGTCATCCCAAGCTTAAAACAAACAAAAAAAGCATATTTGATTTGCCAGTCATCAGTTGTCACCTATTTCAAGTCATTGACCACATGTATTCTTTTTCAAACTAGCTACAAGAGTAAAAGCAGTAACTCCATACTGTTCTGAATCAAATTGCAAGTATTTGTTCACAGTTACCTTGTTCAAATACTCTGTTTTCATAAACTGCTTACTCATTTTTGAATAGCAGCCAAGAATATATTAGAGCTTGTTGCTGTTTTCTTTTTATGTGGAGGAGGAGGTGGAGGGAAGAAATAGTCTGAATTAAAAAATACTATAAATTTCAGGTTACAAATTTAAATTTTTAAATCTAATGAAAAACAACCTATAAAATTTTATCTACTCCTTTGACCTCTTTCTGGAAGATCTGAAGTCTCTATTTCTTCTGACTGCAAGTGTGTGATGAGTAACACCAACAGCACTAGTGATCTCCTGCCACAACCTGGCTGCTCTGCTCTGCATTATTGAAACACTGCAGTGCTACTGTCCTACCATGATGTAAGTTAATCCTCAAAGCATGCTTTGTATATTATAAGCCCAAACAGCCTGAAATATATCCCAAAAAATGGAAGAGTGAGATCACTGCATAAGCTCCATCTCTCAATACAGTCTTCATGATGAGAGAACAAACAAGAGAAAACCTAGAATGCACAGTTTACATAGGTCTCAGAAAGGGGTGAATGAAAAACAAAAAGCAATAAACTGTTTCATAAGGTAATATTGCTGCACAGTATGCTTCTCGAATGGTGGAAACTTCTTTACCTTAGGGTCCTCTTATTTGTAAAGCCAATGCAGATGTATCTGCACAGCCAGATGTAACTCTCAGTCTGCTAGGCGCTACAGGAAAAGTCAGCAGAGTCTCACTTTCCTAGCCCATTGATCTCAGTCAGTCAAACCACAGTCTTGTCTTCACTGCAGTAGCAGGCAAAAAAAATGGTCTCTCCTTATAGGCTCTTGAACCTCCTGGTTTCTGTACTTGCTCTGTGAGAACAAGCTCTATCCATACCTGGCAAATGTACAGACAACCTAGCACAGTAAGAGTCTTGGTCACAACCCTCATTGGCCTGCATTTCTCTGAGACATGCTGACCTTTGTGATCACAACAAATCATACAAAAGCTGAAGCCTAACTATTCTCCCGCAGGAGAAACCAACTTCCCATGCACATGAGAACACTACAAATTTTCCTCTTCTACCATTCCAATAGTACTCAGCAGTCTTCTTCCAAATAAATCCCTACATGATCAGCAAAACTCACTAAATCTTTTTTTTCATTTAAAGGGGAAAAAAAAATCCCAAGCAGAACTTTACTCCTGTTTAAAGAGAAGCAACTTCAGCAGCTGCATGAAAAACTGTGCTTTTATTATGAATTTGCATCACTAGTGGCACTCTGTTAATATGGCAATAGGTGGCAGAACAACATTGTGAAGCGGACAGACTCAGAAGAAAAACTCTGAAACAAGAACCCAGAGGCAGACAAACAGGATAACATGTCAAAAAAAAATAAATCATGAGGATGGAGAATATAGTCTCCATCATCAAAACTTTAGTTTTTGACAAGGCAGTAGTCCGAAACCCAAACTTTATTTTATCTTTCCTTTTATCAACTTCATCCCTTCGATAACAGCCATTTGAATTCATCAGCTAAGAAACCTAGCCAGTATTACTGTGACTGAAAATCATAATTCACTTCCATAAGTAATCCTGATTTCGTCATCTTAGCCACATTCATCTGGTAGCAGGTGGAGGGAAGTAGCCTGAAACACAGGTTAGATAAAACAAAACAGTTCCTACAGTTCTCACAAGGCAATAAAAAATTACCTAACCTGAGTCAGGCAGAATACAAGGAACTGCAGAGTGGGAGATCTGTGCAGGATTAGTGGAAGTGAAACAATCAATCTCAAAGAAAATCTTTACCTTTCTTGTTCTTCCACTGATGATTTCTACATCCTTTCAAAACGAGTTAGGGCATGAAAAGCTTGAATCTCTTGACACCTTTTACCACATGGGATTAAGTGAACTGAAGGAATCAGTACTGACAGTGTGTTTCTTCTCATGTCACAGTGCTCCCACCTGTATCATTCCAGTGGCCTGTAAAATCAGCAATTCTTCCCACTGATGCCTTTCACTTCCCCCCATATTTAAGGTAAGGTGGTTGAGAGGTTCAAAAAACAGTCATCTATAAGACAATTGTCAGAAGCAGCATAACTATTTTGGCTTCTGTTCTCCTATAGTAACTTCTCTTAGCAGCAACAAATTTAGTCATATAGTACCTTAAGCTATGGCTTAAACATATTACTGAGTGCAACTCCCCTGACCCCACACCAGAAACATCTCTCTCTACACATGTACTTGTTCTTCCAGAGTTCCTGAGGCACCCACTCTCTTGATTTCAGGGAGTTCCAAGTACACGTGTGGATCAGAAAAGGAAAGTGGTACTGAGAGGCACGGTTCTTCCCATAGTGCTTTTGTTGATGTTCACCATGCTTGCTTTCTTTTCTGTAACATGTTCCACATTCCCTGACCCAAGCAGAGTTCAAGAAGTGGAACGAGAAACACCAGTGGCATGTGTTTTCACTGTTTTATTCTAGTCCTGCCTAGAGCTGTTAGCTTGCAGGCTAGGAAAGGCCCTTATTACGAGAACTGGCATTACTAGCCGTGGAGCTGCACAGGAAGACAGCATTAACAAAGCCTTCCAGTCTCTCACACCCTTGGTACCTTAGCTTCTGCATTTGCTAAGTTTATCAACACATACAAAGCATTTAAGCCTACCAGATGAATTCCCCAGTTCATGCACTCAGATACAGCATCACAGAAAGAAACAGCTTACAAGTCTTAAATATACTGCAAATCTTTCCTTCATAGAGGCAAATTGAGCTGCTGACCAGGATAACTAAATTGACCACATTTCTCCTTGCAATGCTTCCTGTCTTGTGCAGAAACCTTGTGGTAGGTTACAGTCAAAGGAGGGCATAACTGGTAGTACCAGTTGGGTTAAAAGTACAGAGACACAGATTTACTCATTTTACTCCTCAGTTCTTGGATATTAACATCATAGGTACTCTGCTAGGTGAGAAATTCCACACAAGCAGTGGAAGAGCAACAATAGAAAGTTTGTGTGAACAGACTCAAAGTCACAGGAACAGCTACTTAAAACTGTACCTTTTAAGCATATTATAGCTTCATTAACTCAGTAACTCAGACCCAAGTTACCAGAAGAAATCTTATCTCTAAGCGCCTTAAATATTTAGTGATTTCATGACTAAATAATTATGTTCTGCCCATTCCAAGCATGGAACTATCTGATTCTTCACAAAATCAGAATTTTTTAACAATGAAAACTTTCTAAAAATTAGGAAAAAAATAGGAAAAAAATCTGACATTTAGCAAGCCTCATCTTAATATTTCTGGTTTGTTCAACCAGTTAGATCCTCTGAGGTACATGTTAAGGTCACATCCAGGTTCAAGGTTTGGCAAGCTTGTGACAAACAAAAATTCCAGAATCTAGTATCACTGATATTATTACCTAAAACAGATAAATAAACTAAGGATGAGCTTTCAATGTATTTAAAAGTAACCATAAAGAAGAACAATTTGACTCTTCTTTGCCCTCAGTAGGTATGAGAAAACATTCACCATAGCACTGTTTTTTCACAACATAGTGAAAACTAACACAAGAACTTCTGCTATTGCTACAAGTCTTCCCACAGGTCTCAAACAGGGGTCTTAAATGGGAATAAAAAAACCCATAATGTACATCTCTCTCACAACTGATATCACATTCTTCTGCACAGCAGGAACCTAAATTAAATTCACAACACCAGCTGTGATTCTTCCCTCTTTTAGGACCTGGACCTCTCCATGCTGTAGACTACTGCTTGTGTCAGACCCCAGTAATCATTATCAAGACTGAGTCATATACATTTGTTCCCTTTCAAGCTGGAAATAGAAATAATTTCTTCCTTTAAAAGGGAGTGCTATTTTATCCAACAGCTACGTGGCTTGGGCACACACTGATGTTGTGAAATGCACAAGCTGTACATCCACCCAAACCACAAAGGATTCAAACCCATACATCCTACCTCTGAGGGCCATGACCCCCATCTCATGCTTTAGGAGGAAGGATAGTCTTAAGGGTTGTCTCTCTGTAAAGAGGAACTTGAGACTCACCAGATCAAAGAACTGCTATTCTGCAGCTCAAGTGAGGAGCTCACCTGATGGAGAAAAGACCTGAATGACACTCACACTCTACAGACCATGTCAGAAAATAAATGATAACTTAATTAACAGTGTTTGTGCTAGCCTAAGAGTGAGGTAAGTATCAAGTTGTTATCCCCTGCTGATGCAGATATACTGTCCAGCACATGCACACGTGAAACTTCTGGCACGTATGAGAGTTGAGCATGCAGGCACTGAAGTCCTAAGACCTTCTGGAGATCAGGGCTTCAGCTTTTTGGTGGCTTTGTTTCCATTCAGTAAAGAGAAAATAGCACTACATTCATAGGGATGATATGGGAAGACACTTTAAAGACTCACAAGTTTTCAGTTGTTACAACAGTGTGTATCATAAATGTTCTTAAATTAGTATTTCAGGGCAGCAGGGAGATTGGAAAAGAAGGCAGTTTCAAAAAAACAGTTAAAATTGGTTTCCATCACTGTAAATTCAAGAAGCCCACTGCTAACATCTCTCATTGGACCTAGTGCATTTTCATCATTTAAAAAGAAGCACATTATTTCCTGTCCTGTTTAGCTCTTTGACAGTCCTGGAGAAGTTACTGATGTGGAAGCTTCATCAGCCTCCCAGCCATCCAATCTGCAAATAAACCCCTTGTGACATGTCCAAATCTTTTCACAGTCCACCTCTTGAAAACAAATTGCAGGAGTACCAAACCATAACTTACATTAGCCTTGCAGAATTTGTAGCTACGTTATTTTTTGGTTGGTCAGTTCTTCAAAACTCCTAGTTTCTGAAGCAGTGATTACCTGAGTGTGCCTGTTTCCTTCTTCAAGTAAAACTGTAGGATCCATGCTCATGGCTCTCTTTCAGGCTCAAAATAAAAAAAAAATAAATAACTAAATTTCTGACTTCTCTCACCCAGTCTTGTTTTTTTAGGGCAATATTTGCTGGCTATCATTTTGTAACAGGTACTGTGCAACATATGGAAAAAGAGAGTCCCTTCCCCACACTATCTATGTGCTAAAAAGAAAAAAAGCAAGAACCATGGGGAGAGAGGAGTAATTATGCCAAAAGACTCAGTTACCTACAGCAATAACTAGTAAGTATATCACTGACTGAGTCTCAACACTGTTCCAAGACTATGCTTACCACCTTCTTAGAATTTTATTTAAGTGCTACTAAGTATTACCAAAATGAAACAGATATTAGAACTTACTACCCTGAACACAGAAATGGATTTTAGCATTACTCAAGACCAGGAAAACCCAAACCACATCCTTGACAATAAGAGCAAATGACCATCAGCAAAGTCCACCTGAACTTACCTAGGAGAGCTGGACACTTTTTTAGTCAAGCCCTGTGTGAAAAGCCTTATCATTTCCAGTAACTGGCTTTGAATAATTGAGATATTAGTGGCATTTTACTGAAATCCAGGCTACTGAACTCCCAAACAGTGCTAACTTGATTGACCATAAAGCTTATTTCACCTTTTTTTTTTTTGCTAAGAAATGCATACATCTGTATTCCCAACAAAACAACCTACTACAGGCACCCTAAAGGAAACATACACGCATTTGTAAACTTATTTGACAACAGTTTACTACCACATATCTAAAGTCTATGATTCCTACTGTAAGGATAACAACTGGGCAAGATTGCATATGGTTACACATATTTGTAGAATAAAGTACTTTCAAAGGATTAATTTAAAACCTGCAGGCCACAAATACCAAATTACCGCAGTGTGAAACTGAAATTTAGCAAAACTTGTTTAAAACACCCCACATCCTTTTTTATATTAAACAGATTCCATTGGAGCTGAAAATAAGGGTGTAATCAACCCATTTAATTTTTGTCCATTTAAATACTGACAGAAAAGTTTACTATTACATACATATAATGTATAAGTTCTCATCTGTGATAAATAGCATTTCAGTTATAGCCTTTATTCATCAAAACCCACAAGGAACTTGAAATCATACACCTGAGGACCTGAAAAGCAAAACGAAGAGTGACTAAGGCATCAAATGATGTAGTTATCATTTGGTCTGCAGTCTCCGACCGTAAGGATGAAAAAAACACATCAAAAAAAAAAACTCCAGCAACTCTGCCTCACCCAGCAAGGAGCCCACGAAGATGACAATCTGCACGGTGGTGGTGAAGTGCCGGTAGCCCCGCTCCTCGCCGTGCTCCTCGCTCTCCACGGCCCCGGCCTCGCTGACGTTCCCGCCCTGCCACACCATCTGCCCGGCCGAGGCGTTCTTCATCTCCAGAGCTCTGGTGACAGCCTGGTACGGGGCACGGTCGCTTTCATTCCTCAACATCCAGCTGTTGTCGTACCCCATGGCGGAGTTCCTGCCCTCTGTGCTACCACCTAATAACCACAGGTTGTTGAGCCCTTCCCTTTAGTGAGTAAATGGTGCCCACAGGCAAAAAGGCGCTTCTAAGGATACAGCCCCTACTCTCGGAGGCATCTTCACCACATTCCTGTGTCCCGGGAAGCAGAGGCGGCTGTTCGCGTTTCCACCTCGTAAATCATGATAGCCAGTGAAGGAAAACAGAAAACAAGCCAGGCTTCTCCTTGCAATCAGCTCTCCCATATTTCTTGCTTCACACTGGCACAGGTCTCCTCAGCATGTTTTACCGCAATAAGCGAGAATGAGGGAATCACAGTACACAGAATCACAGCCCGCACCGCGGCTCATCCTCCCAACTCCGCCGAGGGTCGCGGCGCGCCCCCCGCGCACCAGGGCTCACTGCACACCAAAACTGGTCTGGAAAAGTTGAGGGACCACAAGCTCTTTCCCCCCACTCCACTCTCAGTGTTGGCGCTGCCTTTCCTCACAGCCCTGAGGGAGGAAAAACATGGTTTTCCCCCTGGCCCATCTGTTCCAGCTCGCTCCTCCCGCGGTGAGGCACGGCTCGCCCCCCCACCCCCCCCACCCCTCCGCCTCCCTCCTGGCTCTGCGCGGCGCTGGACACCGCAAGGACCCTTACACAGCGTCCAGAGAGGTCAGTGACAGCTCAGTGGGTTCCACTGCGCTCCAGCTATTTCTCGGGGAAAATTAATTTCGTTTTGAATCCCAAGGCGGGGGGCGCTCGAGCCTCCAGTGAACCGAGAGGGCTCCGTACGATCCCTGCGCGCCCCGCTCTGAGCGCGCCCCGCACTGAGCGCGGCTGGCGGCGACACCCCGCTCGTTCGTGCGCCAACATCTCGGCCCGCGCGCCGAGCCGCTGCGTCCCCGCTACCCGCGGCCCCGCCAGCCCACAGTGCTGGCTGCCGCCAAGCCCCGCCGCGATCCCGCGGGAGGCGGTGGCCGGCGGGGCGGGCAGGACTGGCGGAGCAGGAGCCGCCTTGCTCCGGAGGGGCGGGCGCGCCGCCATCACGTGGCCGCCGCGCACGGCGGAGCCGCCATTTCGCTCGGTGGCTGGGAGCGTTTCTAAATCGGTATTTTGAAACAGGTCCGTAATTCTGAGGACAGGGTTTCAAAAGACGGTGCTGGATTCTAGTGTTGTTTGTTAAAATAGATATTTTTAATATATAATTTGCCATTAAAGCTCCTCAGTAGATGTAATAAATTTGGGCTTTGACTGTGCAAAAGTTGTGTATCCATATAGCAGGTGCACATTCGCCTTTAATTTGACGACTTAAGGAGGGTGGCTAGTTAAAAATCAGGACAATAAAGTTTTTTCAGCCACTGGCCAGCCAATCTGGAAATGCTCCAAGAAGAGGAGCTACCCATGAGTATGGTCCCTGCACAGCAAGGCTTCCTCAGGGGCCCAACACCTGCGAGATGTATTTCAGTGGCACACATCCTGTCACCTGTGATGTGAACTTGGGTGACACAGGACAGAGCTGGGTGCTGTGCCATGGGTTCAAAGATGTTTGCCAACCACAGGGATAGGGGACTGCCACCACCCCATTCCACCACAGGTCCTGAAGGCTGTTGGCTAAACCTCTGCTTGCACCTCTGTGTATTTGGCCCCTGCCCTTTGCAGGCTCCACTCATTCCTCTGGGAGCATGAGTCTCCCAGCTCATTGCTCCAGCCTTTTTTCCAGTAATTGATGTCACCTACTCACTCCCAGTGTGGCCCTAGGCTCAATCACCCTCTTACCCTTTTCTCTCACCTCAACTCATTCACCTTGTCCAACCAGTCCCATTTTTCCCTTGCTCTCCCCATGCAATAATCAGCAGCTTCCACCATGCTTTCCCCTCATCTTATCTTTCATTAGACACTCAAATGGGCTTCTTCCTCCTTCTGGATACATTCTCTGTAACCAGAGCCTGACCTCCATCCCTTCACCTCCCAGCCACCTTCAAGGCACTGTTCCTCATATAAAGGGATCCCTTTCTCCAGCTCCTCCCTCAGGACGGGATAATGACTAAGACGCCAGGCAAGGACTAATGCTTGCTATCTACAGCCTACACTGTGTACCCTCTATGTTGTTGTTGCATAGATTTGCATAGTTGACATTAAGAAAGGATGACTTGGCTAAAGGAAAAGGTCCTGTGGAGATAGGATGGTCCCAGTTTGACTGGCAAATGGAACAGAAGAGAATTAAGTTGTATGACCAGAACTTTGAAGGGCGCCATGGCCAGAAAAGAAATGTTGGCCTGGATTAAAGGTCATTTAAATATTAAAATGCACATACCTCTATATGCTAATAAGTTTAATGAAGTACATGCTACCACAGGAATGACTGCATTACGCAACTCTCCACTTAGATCATGCTATATGTAACATAGCAGGACCATAGCATAGATTGGAGGAGGGCAGACATTTCACCTGTTAGGAGAAAGACTCTGGAGACAGCCAACAGGCTATTCTGCTTTCCCTCCTTTCAGCTGGGGATGCTGCCTTGATAAGCACGAATATTATTATTACCTAGATTAACACAATATTATTAGAGATCTGTTACGGCTACTGCATTTATCAGTAGCAATTCCTACTCTGTATTTTTGTTGCTTCAATAAACTGCACTATTCATGAATTTGTGGTTGTGGAAGTTCCTGTTGAACACGGCCAGACATATAATGACAAATTGGTTATAGTCAGAATAAGCCCAGCTGCATCCAGCCCCTCTGATCTCTGGAGACAAGATGGAATGCAAGAGGGTTTATTTTGTGCCACACTTCTTGCTCTTAACACTCAGGACCCTTCCCCTCTCTCATGCACTTCACCTAGGAAGACTGACCAACCCTCACTATGCCCATGGGGAAGTGAAAGCACATTCTCACACCTCACTTCATTAAATTTTAATAGCTAGAATTAAATTTTAGTGTTGTGACACATTATAGGTTTAATAATTTTGTCATAAATTTTGGAAGGGAAGCTTCTGTCCAGATGCAGTCTTGCACATCTTTAGGGCAGGTGGATGTTCATTGCATTCCAGTAAATCTATGGGGAGCATATGAGTACTTCCCTCAGTAATGTAATTCAATTCCATTTATGCAGGTTTTCACAAGGTTAGCTAGCAAAGCCACAGCACTGAAAAAGGTTGTCTCTTCCCCTTCATTCATCAAATTTTCACACTTCTGCTGGGGTACAAGACTTTTTAAAATAAATTCTTAGAATGTTTTCATGATTATGTCATGATTATCTGCCTTTCTTCTTGGAAACAACGAATCATTATAGAAAAAATTAAGAGGAAAAAAAATAGCCTGAGGTAGACATCTGGTCTAGAATATTTCATCCCAAACAGTTAAAATTTTGCCAAGTCACAAAGAATGGGAACAATTGGGCAGCTTTAACAATGCATAACATTGCCCGACCCACCCATTGCTACACAGTGTAACACAGGAGAAGTTTCCCAGGTGCTGGGCTGTGTGCCCCACACCACGTGCTTAGGAAGTATAAACCCATAATTTCTGTTAAAGGAAATTTTACTTGCGTTTCTTAATTACTTACTGCATCACATCTTCTAATTGGCCATTCTTGCTGTGTCTCTGTGTGGGAGAGAAGATGAATCTGTGCCCTAGAAACTTTTATTTCTTGTCTTTAACACAAGGAAACTATTTATACAAATTGATAGATAAGCATACCCAACTGCACCAGAGGAAACTCCAGTGCTCAGTTACAGTGCCCCAGGTCGCATTTGACTGAGCAAAAGGAGATCTCTCTTGCTGTTAGATAAACACTACACAGCTTTGGTCATGCATTTCCCACAAAAAACATGAGACAGAAAGACCTTGCCACTAAAGACAGGTTCCAGGAGTGGTAAGGAATAGAGAACAGCATCACAACAGTGATACAATTTAATACTCAGCTTTGGTTAGATACTAATGAACATTATTTAAGTGTGACTGAAGGATAAACACACACATGGAACAAGCTTTCAATTTCAGAAGGAAAATTGAGGGCTATAGAAACTGTTCATTAGCGTAAGTCCCTCCTGAAGTGGTCTATAACAAAAAGTCTGTACTGGAAGGTCAGGGAGTAAAGTGAAAGTCACCAAAACTCCATTTATATATCTGGGTGCATGGTAGCAAGCTGCAGACTACTGTAACATTTTTCTTTGCCTGGGGATTACTCACCTAGTCAATAAGCTTGTATGTATGAATTTCTTTGGGGTTTCTTTATTAAGATCCCAAAACTTACCGGAGGCTACATCTTGTGGCAGTCCTGTTCAGTAGTTACTACAAGAAGTGACCAAAGAAAGCACATTTTCTTCTTTGGTTACCACTGCTCTCCCGACAACCCCCAGCTTCCTCTCTCTGGCAAGTTCCACCAAGGAGACCCAGGGGCTGAGGGGTGTTCGCTGGGTCTGGCCTCACTTCGTATTTGCAGTTTAACTAGCAAAAGACTGCTTGCCCTCCACATGCTATTATTCACTAAAGCAATGGTCAGTGGAAATATTGTCATAGTTTTCACAGGAACTTGTATCCCGTGTCAGCTCTACATTAAATCCATTCTGAATTTTGTGGTTACCTTTCCCTTTTGCAAATCTTTGTCAAGGTCTATTAAAAAAAATCTGCACAGTAAGTAGTCGTATTTGCTGCGTATCTCTGTATTATAGGTATAACTGGACGCTTATCCTGGGGGAGGTCAGGCTGGGCATTAGGAAAAGATTCTTCACCCAGAGAGTGGTTGGTCACTGGAAAAGGCTCCCCAGGGAAGTGGTCATGGCACCAAGCCTCCCAGAGTTTAGTCACAGTTTAGTTTCAGGTAGTCCTGTGAGGAGCAGGGAATTGGTCTCGGTAATCCTTATGGGTCCCTTCCAACTCGATATATTCCTGGTGGGCGAACCACCGGCCCCCAGAGTCGCCCCCCCCGGCTCCTCCTCCTCCCGCCGCCGCGGGGGCGGTGCCGGAGCGCGGCCCCGGCGCCACTTCCAGGGGGGCAGCGCGGCGGCGCTGTCCGCGATGGCCGCCGCCCGCCCCCGCCGGGGCAGCTGACATGGCCCGGGCCAGCGGCGCGCAGCAGGTGCCGGCGGAGACTGCCGGGGAGCCGCCGGAGAGCTACCAGCTGCGGCAGGAGAACGAGCTCCAGGTGCTGGAGTCGATTTACGGGCAGGACTTCCAGGATCTGCGGCAGAGCCAGGCCTGGAAGGTAGTGAGCGGGGCCCGCAGGGTGCGGATGCTGCGGGGGTGGAGCGGAGCGGGTCGCTGTGCGGAGCGGGACTGGGGACGCGGCTGGCGCTGCCCCGGTGGTGCCGATCCACGTCTTCCTTGAGGGTCGCGTCTCGCCTCCCCCCCAGCCCTGCAGCGGATCGCCCTTGCGACTAATCCTCAAGATAGAAGTGCTCGCACTATATGCAGTGCTGTGTTTATAAATTGCATTTTAATGAATTGTCAGGCTTTAAAAAAATTGCCTCTTAATTCATTGCTTAACCGACTAATTACGTACCTGCTTAATAAATTAATCGCATCGGTATATATGATGATTTTGCGTGGTTATTATGTGCTGTGGTTTTCTCAAACTGTGGCTGTTTCCATGATAACTTGATACTTAAGCTTTCATTTTTATAGGTTTGGGGTTTTTTAGTTACAACTAGTTAGTGCTCAGGTCTAGTACTCGCTACTCTCTTGCATTTAACTTTCGTGTCCACAACATCTAATTGATATTTTTTTCCAACTACGCTTTTGGCACTGTTTTCCTGTACCTGGAGATACTGGTTACGCTGTTCTGTTCTCAAAGTTCACTTCTACTGTTGTTTCTTTTTACATTCTTTTGTGTTTAATTTCTACAAAATGTATCTTAGCCTCCACTGTCTTTTTTTTCTGCCATAGATCTGAACTTAACATTTTTGCAGCAGCTTTGTAACTTTTTTTCTTTTTTCATGGAGTTTGGTGAAAACACTCTTAATTATTTCTTGGGTTTTCAGAAGTATTGCAAACCTCACTCCTTATTAAAAGTCCTACCTGACGTCCTCTTGACTTGACCTGTTCTCTTCCTTGCTGGAAATGCAAATGGAAAATAGAGGGCATAGTTACCATGTGTTTCCTTATTTGTTTTTCCACGTAGTCTTGCTTCCCTATCAGTTTTTCATGTTACTAAGGCCTGGGTTGTTTTGTTGGTTTTTTTGGTGTTTGTTTGGGGTTCTTTTTGTTTTGTGGTGGTTTTTTTTTTTAAATTCTAATTGAAAAGAAAAGGGTTAGAATGTTTATATGGCCATATTTTACTTTACTCTGATTTCGAGTAGGTGATTTGAACAGGCTGGAGAGGGGGAAGACAATACTTGTTAGAATTCTGGTTTATGTCTAACCCCAAAATATAACTAGAAAAAAAATACTGTCCATTTCTTTGGCCACATAAAGTGTATATCAGTGTGACATTGTGGTCTGTTGCCGTGTCAGAAAATAATGATTGGTGTTAGTGATCCAAACCAGAAAGAAACAATATTGGTTTTATAATAAATTTAATATGTGATATTCCATAAATAGCCTGTGTTTATTTAATTTTTTCCTCCTGCTGGTCTACAGTAAGCACAATACAAGAGTTTTGTTGTAGAACCTCATTTTTGCTCAGTCTGAATAATCTTTCTAATAACTGTAACTACGTTTATCTGAAGAAGTTGCAAAAATATTCTGGATAAACTGGGGTAATCAGTGGCCCAGTTCACTGTCATTGAGCAATATCACTGCATTAACATGTTCTTTTAGTTATTTGGATGGTCTAACCCATATCCTACTATAATATATGTTTAGAGTTGAATGTTTTCATTAAAACAAAACCTTTTCAATCTGAAGTTTTTGTTTTGCGTTTTAGGTGCGACAGCCTCCCGAAATTAATTTAGTTCTGCGTCCTCAGGGATTGACTGGTGCTAATGAAGTGTATGCCAAAGTTGACCTGTGGGTCAAGTGTCCACATACTTACCCTGATACGTGAGTGAACATTAAAATATAACCTCTTGTCTCTATTTTCCATAGTAAAGTGTAAGTTGAAAAAATATGTGGTTTTAGTCTTCAGTGTTACTCTGGCTTTCTGCATGTCAGTATTGATTAAACGTGTGGTACTTTATAATATGCAGCTCTAAACTTTGGCACCTGAATTGGATGTAGTCTTTTGTGCGATGGAGAATAACAGGGTCAGTGCAAGACTGCAGCCCCAATTTGTAGCTTGCAAATACATGAACACATGTTCCTATGTTAGTATCTGAGTGCCCTTCTTATACTTCAGCTTGTGACTCTTTCAGCTGACGCAAACTGAATCTCCTTTTTTAAAGCCATCTGCTGTCTTAGTTGTGTCTGCTGTCCTGTTTTCTGCTGGAGTAGTCTTTTGGAAGAGTCCTCCATAGAGAATGTGGAAGGAGTTGCAGGTGACAGCTTCCCCCAGGATTTTGGGTTGGCAAGTGATTTCTGGGTTAAAAGTGTTGCTCTGTGCCCAGTTTTCTTTCGTCCGTATGCCACTGATAGTGTCCAAAGCATAACTCCCTTCAGTCCATCCATTTATGCTGTGGCATGTATGGTGTACAAGGGAAGTGCTAGTCCTTACTAAGTGATGGCTCAGTTATACCCTATAACAAAGGCATAACAGCTGAGACAGCATACCTACAGACACTTTGCTTGATCACTTTATTTTAAATATTTTTTAAGTTTAGCTGATATTTATTTATTGCATATGTTTTTGGAGGTTTGTGTAAGCTGTATAGTGGTGATAAATAAATTTTAAACATCTGTTATGCTAGTAATATTTCAAAAGGCTTGTTAAGTAAATTACTAGTGAAGAGCTGAATTATAAGATTCTGCAGGGTTTCTTTGGTAGTTCTACTGTCAAGTGTAACCAACAGGTAATCTGCAGCCAGAAAATTTGATGGTAGAGAATATGAAACAGTATTTCTGGCTTTATGTTGTATATGTAATATTTATATTCTGTTTATTTGAGCATTGACTAATTGCCAAGTGACTACAAACTCCATTTCTTTTCCCTCACACACTGTTTTTATCAATATTCTGTTGCTTTTTCCACTCAGTTTTTCTAATGAGGACTTTTATATGTTTGTTGCTGTCCTTCAGAGTTCCTGAAATACAATTAAAAAATTCAAAAGGCTTATCAAATGAGAAAATAAATGAACTAAAATCCAGATTAGCTGAACTGGCAAAACAGTGCCGTGGAGAGGTAAGAGCTTTTCACTTTCTTGAGAAGTATACTCCAGACCAAATAGTTCTAAAAATTTTTGGTATAATATAGTGGAATACATCCACATTGGAAGTATAAGTTGCATTGCTCTTAAGGAAAGAGAGACTGTCTTTCTTAAGAATGTTTCTAATTAATGAAAGTTCAGACTGTGGATGCTCTTGAAATCCAGTGCCATGTTCAAAGGTTCATGTTATTAGGTTTAGAGGTTCTGAGTTATTTCACAGTATGAAAAGCAATACTAACTCTTAAGAGCTTTCTGCACTTTTCAGATTAATTTGAATATTGTAAGAGGCCATACCTGTTTAAGCAAACAGCAATTCCCTGGGGAGATTTTTGAATGGGATCTTGTTCATCTAGTGCTGAACTGAAGGGATGGAGACCTTTCTTCTAACACGAACTCAACACTTGACTTCTGTGGCTGTAGCACAATCACTCCATGACATTGTGCCTTTTTTTCTACTGTGTTTAGGAATAGCAATACTTGAGTTTCTCCTGAATTGGATAAAAAGAGAAAGAGAAACATGAAGCATAGAACTTTTATCTATTTTAAGAAATTTTGTAAGTCCTCAGATATGTTTAGTATTTAAAATACATTTCCATTCTTGTTGAGGCTGAAATGATTCAAAGAATTACTAGCAAGCAAAGAATTCTTGGTGAAAACAGTGTTTATGGTATGTTTCTTATTGCTGTTTGGAAATGTTGCAGGTGAACACATTTGAATAGCTCCATTTGACTTTTTAAAAGTGAGAAATACACAGCAGTGGATGTTATATGCTGAAATGGGATACTATTTTGCTTTCAATTTCCTAAGGCTGTCAACTTCAGAGGTTTGGCAAGGACTGCCTGTCATTCAGTCTTGCCACATCAAGTCTTTTTTCCATTTGAATACTACTATTTTCATTGCCAATTTTTCTGGAGATACTTCAAAAAGAACTGTTTTAGCCAGGTACTGTTTTGTTCATTCTGTTCAATAACCAAAAATTTCCTCAAATTTTTCAGTATCTTTGGAAGTTGCTGATGTGTTGCTTTTTTGAGTGGGTGTCATTTGGCTATGTGATGTGCTTCTTTCAGGTGATGATATTTGAACTTGCCGACCATGTACAGTCATTTCTCAGTGAATATAATAAACCACCTTCCAAGTCTTTTCATGAAGAAATGCTAAAAAATCATCAAAAAGAACAAGAAAGATTAGCTCAGGAGGAATTGCGTAGGGCACAAGAAGTTAAGAGAAGAGAGGAGCAGGAGGTAAGAGAAGTCAAAGTATGAATAACCCTGTATTCTTAACATAATCATGATTTGAAAATCATTTTGCATAGCGGTGCATTTTAGTGAATTATTAATTTGTCAGACCTGTCAGTATGACTTGACCAATATGCATTATATGAACTATCTATTGCTCTAATTGTAATATTTTAATTATGTGCTTTTAACCCTGAGAAATCTTTATGCCTGAAACAAACCTAAATGTTGATTCCTGATGCTGTGAAAATTGCTTATCAAGAGGACCTTATACATTTGCTTACACTTGTGTATATAGTAAGTGCATTCCATCTTAAACTAGGAAGTATTAGCCATCCAGACAGGTAGTCATACCTTCTTTCACCTGTTGGGTGACTGGAATGTTCACTATGACAGACATCTCTAGAGAGCAACAAATTTAATCTAAAGAGACCTGAGACCACCTACATCCTTCACTAGAAATGAGGTCTCACAGAGGCTAGTAGTGTGGAGTCTCCATACTGTGAGGAACATGAATAGAATAGCTCTGGTTTTGTTTTAGTTTATCCCTCTGTCTTTTTTGTGTATGAAACTTTATTGTTGGGTCTGGCAGAAGTCATTTGCCTATAATTCCATTCTCCTATGTGCTGTTAACTTCCTTAGGAGAGCTATTTTGACTTCTCTTTTTTATTCTTGTGACATCCACAAATCCTCTTTAATACTTTAGAAAAATCATCATAGCTCTTTTTTTTAAGCCAGGGTAAGATTTTAACAGTTGCATTGCATGTATTGTTCCATCTCTTAACAACACCAAAATTCGTTTCAGCAACGTGAAATCCTTAACGAGATTCAGAGAAGGGAGGAAGAGAAAAGAGAAGAAAGAAAAAAGAAAGAGATTGCCAAACAGGTATTCTTTCTAAGCAGGCGTGCAAAAAACCATTGCAATAAGTTCTTCCCAGAACTCTAATATATGCTTGTAAAAATTTGAGAGACTTACATGACTAAATTTTCCTGGACATCTTTTTCTCATCCAGTGCTCCTAATAGATCTAGGTTAAAATAGGTTCTTGAGGATACAGGTTTTATTTTAGAATATACTAGCATCTTAAGTGTACCAAGATATTTTCAAACACACATAGAAAAAAGTTGATATGTTAATGTTTCCAGTTTCTTTCGATTCTTGCTCATGGGCAGTGCTGAAAGGTACTTTCTGAAATCTCAGCACTTTTTTCCTTGCCCTCACATATACATTTATTATGAAAACATTAGTGATCTGGGTGCCTTCACAGAATAATAATTAAGTACTCACATATTTTGAAGATAGGAGTGGATTCTGTACTTATTTGGTGTCTTTCCTGATTTATAGGAACGTTTGGAAATAGCTGCTCTGACAAATCAAGAAAATTCTCACAGTAGAGACACTGCAGGATATAAAGTTGCTTCACGCTTAAATGGGAGCTGTTTGGAACATGGGGTGAACAGTAAACACCGACCAAATTCAACTGGACGCTCAAAGTATGTCAGTTTGCATGTAGATTTTTTAGATTTCAAAGTGAAATTTGAAGGCAAGGGAATAGTGTGTCATGTTCATCTGTTCGTTTTGGTCTCTTCCTCCCCTGCCCTTTCATTTGACATGGTTTAACTAATTCATGTGCTCTGGATAACTTTGGATCTTTCCAATTTTTAAGGTCTGTATTCAACTCCTGGCTTTAAATACTGAGACCCAGTGCAGCATGATGTTGCTGCTAAAATACTGGATTTCTAATCAGACACGTATTTTTGCACTAATCCATCTTTGAAATTATCATTGGATGAAAAAGTCTCTGAAAGCTAATCCTCTTGCAGAATTAATATATTTAGGGACTAGGACATGTGGCAATACTTCTTTTTGAGTTGGAGAAAAATGTTCTGTTCACATTGCAGACGAGAACGACAGCTTTCTGTTAGTAATAATGAAGAACCACCTGGAAATTATGAAGTTTTGAACTTCAGCACAAGTGGTGCTGGACAACTTACTGTCCATAAAGGAAAATGTCTAGGTAAGCAAAATTACAATTGTAGCTTGAAATACTGTTTTTGAGACTGCCTGTTTTGGTTTTTTTGGGTGGTTTCTGTTAATGAAACTTCCCTGTCCGACCGTCCAGGGGGCACTCTGGCAGTCGCTCTAGCACCACCTGGGCTGGGACTGAAGTGCCTTTGCAGCTACACACCATACACTTACACAGTCAGACCAGGTTTCCTTAACAGCTC
The DNA here is from genome assembly GCF_036250125.1 of Pseudopipra pipra. NCBI lineage: Eukaryota > Metazoa > Chordata > Aves > Passeriformes > Pipridae > Pseudopipra > Pseudopipra pipra. The sequence goes on along the minus strand of NC_087554.1, from coordinate 32,053,213 downwards.
CACCCCAGGTTTCCCATGGCAGAGTCTCAGATGTCCAGATCATCAGAATAATTTAATCGTGGTGCAATAACTAAATAACAAGATTGACTGACAGCTGGGCCACGGATCCCTGTGCCCTTTGTCGTGCAAAGGTTGGCAGGTCACAGGCTCTTGCCTCAGGCTTGGGCTCCTGCCCCCCAGAGCCCAACCTGCAGCTCCACTGCAGCCACACACCCAGCTACCTGCACTGAATGTATTCTTTAACAGTTTGTTTATTAACTTAAACAATATTAACAGGTACAAGCAGCAAGGATAGAGAGAGTGCTATAGCAGATTGTGATATGTCACAATAAGAATGGGAGAGAGTAATAGGAAAAGTTAATTTGTGGTAAATGTCTCATGTTTTTCTAGACTATTTTAAATAAAAACTTGCTTCTCCAGGTATAATTACATAACTGAGTAGCCATAAAAAAATCAAACTACCCTCTCAACATTTTATATTCTTGACATAACTAAATTAATACTGGAAACTATTTGCCTTTAAATTTAAATAGCTAGCTTGTCAGATATACGTGGCTACCAAGCAAGAAGTTGCATCACATGTTAGCTTTCAGTAGCATGTGAAACTGCTGATAAGCACAGGGTTGGAAGGGCATACTTGCTCTCCTTCCATCGCTGCTGATAGCAATGGCATAAAAGCAGTGGGTTTAGCAAAAACAGTCACCCTTTCAGAGCTGAAAGGCCTCCATGAAGTGCCCACATGAATGGACCATCATATGTTTTCACTGTTTGTTTTCAACACAGCACTTCCGCAGTGGGGGGATGAACAGCCTGAAAGTCTCTGAAGCAAGGAGAATTTTATTATTTTGCAGTTCGAAGATGAACAATTATGTTACTGTGTGTAGAGTTTGGCATTTGCTAAGTAGGAAGGTTGTTCATGTATTAAAACTTGAAATTCTTTAAAATATGCCACAGTTTTTTTCCCATGTAGTACTGCTGCATAGCATTCAGTCTCATCAGACCTGATACTTGCCATACCTACTGTATAGATATGGATATTGTTTAGTTGTAAGTAGATTTATATTTCTGAACTTTGGAAAACAGGCTTACTGATATTTATTTAGCATTTGCAGGAGCTCTTGTCAAGTCCTCAGAAACAAAAGAAGCCATGTTCTTCTTCTCTCTCTTTATGTACAGGCAGGGATGAACAACTTGGTAAATCAGTCTACAATGCCTTGGAAATTCGCAGTGGAGACTTTGTTTTAATATATGAGTGGGTTCTACACTGGCAAAAAAAGATGGGAAGATTTCTTACAACACAGGAAATAGAAAAGATTGAGAAGTCTAAGAAACAGGTAATGCCTATGTTTTGCATTTGGCTTAATCAAGATTAGGTGAGGTTCAGTGCTTTTCTTGAGGCTGCTAGTCTATATTAAACTTGAGAGGGTGGTAATGAGCTTTAAAATGCTAATGTTTAGAGTATCTGCACAAAAGAAGATGAGTATATGGGGTATTCATATAAATGCAAGAAAGTGTGTTTGCAAGTATGCATAAATAAAATAATAAAATATTAAAATTCTGAAGAAAGAGGGAATCAAGCTTACCTGTCAGAAATCGATGCTGTACCTTCCCCTTGTGTACAATATTTCCTTTTTAGAAAAGAACGAGGATGTTATATATTTTGTACATATTTTGTATATGTTATATATTTTAGTAGTGGTGTGTTCACAAGATATGACACAATGCATGTTATGTTGTGTTTCTCTACCAGCTTCAGGGTGCAGAAACAGAGTTCAGCTCACTGACGAAGCTAAGTCACCCAAACATAGTACATTATAAATGTATGAACCTTAAAGAACGGGACGATTCAATTGTGGTGGATATTTTAGTGGAGCACATAAGTGGTTGCAGCCTTTCTACATACTTACACAAAGAGACTCCAGTTCCAGTTGAGCAGTTGCGCCATTATGTGACCCAGATCTTGTCAGCTCTCGACTACTTGCACAGTAATTCAGTAGTGCACAAAGTTCTTTGTGCTTCCAGTGTCCTGGTAGATGCTGAAGGCAACATCAAGGTGACAGACTACAGCATTTCCAAGCGCTTAGCTGATATCTGCAAAGCAGATGTTTTTGAGCAAACCAAAGTTCGTTTTAGTGAGGATGGTCTTCCCAACAAACCTGGAAAAAAAGGCGATGTGTGGCGTCTGGGCTTGCTTCTGCTTTCACTCAGCCAGGGCCAAGTAACCAAGGAATTTCCAGTTGCTGTTCCTACCAATTTACCTGCTGACTTCCAAGACTTTCTGGGAAAGTATGTTTGTTGCATTCATGTATTTGTTTGTTTGTTTGTTTGTTTTAAAGATTTGAACAGTTGTTTTAAAGAACAGCTAAGCCCTCCTGTGTTGCTAGTTGTAGATTTTAGAGATGAGGTGTGCTGTCTTATGGCTCAGGCTGCTAATTGGTTTTTGGGAGAGTGTCTGGTGCTCTCTTTTTCTCTGCTTTGCCACCGTGTGTGACTGTGAATAAGTCCTTTAGTCTGTCTTTGCTTCTTATTCCTATCAGAATGATACAGGTGATAATTTCTTAAATATAACGAGAAGTCTTTGAACGTTTACGCCTGATATAAAATAGTTCTATCCTTGGTTTCCTAATAGGTGTGTTTGCTTGGAAGATAAAGAGAGATGGACTCCTCAGCAGTTGTTACAACATAGTTTTATAAACATTCCACGAATAAAAATACCTGTAGCTGAAGAAAATCTAGATGGTAAGGAACTTGGTTCTTCCCATATTCTGCTAAATAAGTGGTTACATGCCTGCAATAACAGAAAAATTGAGCTGTGCTACAGCTTCACAAGGCAGCACGAGTGTTTTACATGAACTAACTTGAAAGCTAGTGTGGTCTTTAACTTCTCTATCCATGACTAGCTGGGGTGGACTGACTAATGTTGTTTCTTCAGTAGAAGCAGCTTGTGCTTTAATGAAAACTGTAAATTCATCCATGTCCTGCATGGTGTCAATGTAGACCTAACTTTGTCCTTGGAAGATGGTGTTCCAATGAGACTTCTTTGCTTGTCATGTTCTTAAAATCATTTCTTTGTCTAGCGTAGTGTTAGTAATTAAAAACTGTATGAAGGTTTATGCTTGTACCAGAACTTAACTCTACACAGCACAGCACTTCTGTATTCTAGGTTTTAGTTGCACTTGAAGTTATTTAGTTTTTATCTCCTTCGTGGTACTTACTTGTCAGTCCCTCGTGCCTTATCCCCATATTACCACGGGTGGTAACTTTGTCTTCATTACAGATTCAGCAGGTGTAGATTGCATCGAGACAGTTATACCCAGCAGTCAGATATCCAGTGCTTCATTCTTCGCAGAAACACAGAGACAATTTTCACGGTACTACAATGAGTTTGAAGAGCTAAAATTACTTGGCAAAGGGGCTTTTGGAGCAGTCATCAAGGTATGGTATAAAAATTATTTCCTCTAGAATCCTTTCTGGGGGTGTTTGTTTTCTCTGAAGCAAAAAAATAAAACCATGCAAACATTGAATACATTGATCTGCCAATGTGCTCTCTGTAGTGTGGTTTTTATCTAGAATTGAATAGGCTGAAAAGTTTTGCAAGAAGTTTCTGGGAATCTGCGGAGAAGCCTGTCAGAATGGGGAAGCTTGCATTTGAATTGTAGTCATTTTCCAGGTGGAAGGAAGGCTTCCTGTTTCATGAAATTATTCCACTTCTGGCTCTGCTTGGTAAGACCTTTGTAAGCATTTGACTTTAGATTAATTTAAATTTTGCAGGTAAGAAATAAGCTTGATGGTTGCTATTATGCTGTGAAACGTATTCGTGTAAACCCTACCAGCAAGCAATTTCGGAGGATTAAGGGAGAAGTAACGTTACTTTCCCGCTTGAACCATGAGAACATTGTGAGGTATTACAACGCTTGGATAGAGAAACATGGAAGTCCTGTTCCCGCTGTGTCATCATCTGAAACAATCGAAGAGAGAACAACACCCCCCAAAGCTGGTCTTTTCATCCTTACCAGTGAGGAGACAAATGATGTGGAAACTAATGCTCCTCCTCCAGTTTTGACAAGTTCAGTTGAGTGGAGTACTTCATGTGAAAGATCCTCCAGCAGCAAATTCAATGGAGCTGATCAGGAGTCCAGTGATGACGATGATGACGGTGACGGCGTGTTCTCGCATTCATTTTTGTAAGTAGGCTTCAGTATTGGTACTGTCAGGGACATGAACAGAGTTCATTTTTCCAAGTTTGTGTCTTTTACCATTCTTGCATCTTTTGTCAGAAGTAGTTCACTGCATTTTTGTTCTGTCCCCTTGTTCAAAAACAGGGGACATCTGCCAGCAGTCAGGTAGCCAGGAAGAGGAAAATTTGTTGGTCTTTGAGGAAAATTTTAGTTTAGACTTCATGAAATTTCTTATTATTTGTGCCAGAATACATGACTGTTTACCTTCTGTTGGACTGTCTTGTCCAGCCTTGAGAGTAAGGGGTTTCTAATAAACAATAACAGAAATATTACAGATCTTGAAAAATACCAAACTTGCCCTTTCTTTCTTGTTTTGGTTTTTACTAATGTATTCCATACCTTCCTCCGTGTATGGTGTGGCTCTTTCACAGTGACTTTTTTTTTTTTTGAAGCAAGTTTATCTCAGTTTTGCTTACTGCATATAGAAATTAAATTTTACTGATGCAAATATGTACCTTCCCTTTTAGAGACTGGGCTATCAAAGGAAGTGTTGCTTTGTAAGCAGGATACTTTTCTGGGTATTGTTTTCTTTTGCTTTTTTGTTTAAGGGATCTAGTTCTTCAGCAGAAGCTTAGATTTTCTTTTTTCCCCCCACAAAAAATTTCCAGATTTCTTAGTAAATATTTCTTGGTATGCAGAACTTTTGGGGTTTTTTTTCTATCTCTTTTTAAACAGGCCAACTACAGATTCTGAAAGTGAAATAATTTTTGATAATGAGGATGAAAACAGTAAAGGTCATTCCCCGGTAAGTATAAAGCAAGTAAAAGTTAAAAGATCATAAAATAATCTTTGACAAACTAACAGGTCAGTTAGGAAGTTTTGTTTTACTTCTGATGTAAGTACAGAACCATATAAGGTGATTTTCCGTTAGAGTAGATATTGTGCCATTGCGAGCTGCATTCCATAGAAATCGGTCTGATGCAGCTAATCTGGATTCTGTTTCCTGTAGTCTTCGTTGAGCTAAATGTTAGTTTTTTTTAGTCATGAGCCAGGTTATTGCAAGTTTAACACTTCATTGCGTACATGACTTTGGATTACATGGCCTTACATCATCCAAACGTTGAAATTCTGTTCTGCTTTTAGATGCTATAAACCAATATATCTGCTCATACTATCCACTTTTTGAAAGTGGGCACAATACATATTACTAGCAGTCAAAAAGAGGGCAAGTCTGTATAGCATTTAAGGTTTTAGTTGATTTTCGGATTTTGTGTCACAGCACTGTATCACTAGAAAGTTAATGCACAGTTTTCTGCAGCATCTGGAATACGTCGTTGCCAATCCTGATGATCTGTAACATGCTCTTATTAAAGCTTCATCTTCTTCCTCTTTCTGTTTTAATGTACATTGGCATGAGAATATTTTCGGTATAGAATTTAATGGCAAAAGAATGCACTGCTATATTATTAAACGTACATATTATTATATATATTATTATACATACATATATATTGTATATATACACACCGTATCAAAGCTGTTAGTTGAGGGTGGGGGTTGCATTATTTATCAAGCAAGCTTTGTATCTTTTAGTTTCAAATTTTATTTTTTTTCTTTTTTTTTAACATGACATGGATTGAAATTTAGGTTTCATCTAGATCTTCTGGAATGCTTTGCCTCCAGTGTCTAATGATGGCAAAATGTTACTCATTTTCACTTTGAAAATGAGAGTTTAGTCACACCTGGTTTTCTGTTTTATTTAGAAGCAGTGGCATTACAAAAATGTCCTTATATTATTTTGCTATTTTTCAAAACTAGCCATAGAAGGTGAATTCTCATCAATGTGTTCCAGCCATTAAAAGATAGTAGTATGCATAATAAAAAAGTCTGCACAGCTTCCTGTAGCTAACTGTTCTGTTGACTTTTATTGTGATAAAGAACGAAGAAGGCAATGAAAAGAATAGCCATGGAGGAGAAGACAGGACACCAGTCATTCAGACAGTGCATTACTTGTACATTCAGGTACAAACATGGTTGTGTTTTCAGATAAAAGGATACTGTTTATTTCAACCTGCAAAGACTAGTTGCTGGTTTTCACGAAAAAAGTAATGACCTTTAAAAACGCATATGAGTAAGTTCAATGTTGTTTTTGCAATAGACTGGTTTTCTAAAGGCTTGGCTGGTGGAAGGCCCTGTGCAGTGCACATGGCTTGTTATGCCTTCCAGGGCTCTGTAGTTGTGCCTGGAGAAAGCAGTTTTGTAGCGCCATAGTGCATATTAGGATAATTGTTGTTGCTTGTGTACGAGTAAAAGCTGGCAATTCCTGACCTAACCATAGAACAACCCAACCAGCCAACCTTTGAGACCATGACTTCCAAAGCACTACTTTTCCTCGTGCTTGTTGTTTGTTTAGAATATCCGTTCCAATCTTGTAATGCTGTAGCTGGTGTTCCTCAGTTTGGTTATGGTGTTAATTCCCAATGTGGAGTTGAAATATACTGTGTTGGATTCCAGAGGGGAAGTTGTCTTTCACAGATATGAAAAATTCCTCATTCTTTTCAATGGCACAGTATTGTGTATGCACTTTATTTTAATACAAAACAGTAATCTGCAAAGCCATTGTGTGGCTCTAAAGTGGACACAAAATGAAATTCCCGCAGGTTTGCAACTAAAGGCTTTACTACTGCATCTCCTTTGTGTTAGGAGTTAGATCGTTTCTGGGAAAAGTCGATTATCATAGCTAACTGTTCTGTGGTGATGTGCAGTTTTTTATAATGCACTTAATGCTGGAGGTTGTCTAGAAGGAAGATACAATTAAATGGAATTAGATTTTAATAGGCTTGTTTGCATGCGTTGTGTATATTCATAATATAAAGAGTTAAGGTGCCAAGTAAAAAAAAAGCCAGAGATTCTTTTGAGTTTGGGTTAAACACACATTATGGCTTGGCTGTTTTCACCTTGTTAACATTTATGTTAGAGAATATGCTACTCTGCAAGCTTATACCATTGTTCGAGAAAATGGAGTAGGACCCAAAAGTGGATGTATGTTTTCTAGCTAAAAGACAGCTCTCAGGAAAATTCCAAACAGTTCCATCCTTTGGGGGTACTACTTGCTCCCGAACCATGGCAGTAATATGCTTACTGATACAAGTTTCTGATAGTCTGTTGTCTTGACAAAACTGTTCTTCCTTCCCTCTGTCCCCTATGTATGAAGATGGAATATTGTGAAAAGAGCACATTAAGGGACACTATTGACCAAGGGTTATATGAGGACACCAGTCGACTTTGGAGGCTTTTCCGAGAAATTTTGGATGGGTTAGCTTACATCCATGAAAAGGTTAGTAAATATGACAGTTATGACATATCCATAATATCTGTGCTATGCCTCTCTCTCCGTGGGTTTCTTAATATTCAGTTTGGGGCATTTATTAAGGTTTTTTTCTTTGCCCTTTGCATTATTAATCTGTTTTTGGGATTTCAAGTATTTTATGTTTAAACTTGAATTTTATAATGAACCACTTCAGATTTTACCCATTTGTCAAAAAGATTTTACTGTCTTTTAAAAACAACTTGTTAGATAGCTGGTAGCACTGAAAATTGTTCCTAGCTTCTGGGCTACAGACTACAGTCTGTCTGCAAAATTATTCTTCAGTGACTTAGCAGTAGACTTCCCTGTAATAGAAGTATATAATATGATTCTCCAGTCTATTACATAGAGTTTTATTTTTAATTATGTTGATTGTTTAATATTCTGTGGGTCTTTTTTTACTGTCCTGCTGTAACAGGGAATGATCCACAGAGACTTGAAACCTGTGAACATCTTTTTAGATTCAGATGATCATGTGAAAATTGGTGATTTTGGTTTAGCTACAGATCATCCAGCAAATGCAGTAAGTACAGCTTGAAGTGAATGAAAAAACTCCTTGAATATGGTGATGAAATTACATGAAAGGTGAAAATAAAACACAAAGTCCAATGAGCATGATGTTTTTATACTGTGAATGCCATAAACTTGTTTAAATTTCTAAGGTTCTAGAATTAAACCATGTACTGCCAACCAAAGTGGAAAGAAAAGCCAACAGAAGTGTTTCATGTACTATTTACAATATGTCTGTTTCACTGATTTCAGATGCTCTCTAAACAAGAGGAAAATCTCTCCGATGGTTCTGCTATGTCTGACCCATCAGGTTAGTTTACACTGCAGCTTTTTCTAAATTATTTTAAGCAAACATTTGTATTATGCAGTCTTATATACTCTGTTAGAACTTCCTTTCGTTCTTTGAAATAATACTTTTTTTAATTGAGGCCAGGGACAGGACATATCAACCACCAACTCTTGGGTAGATATATTACATATAATCTGGCAGTTTTGCCCGTTATCTAAAAATTAATTTGCTTCCACTGCTGGCCTTCTGCCACAGATCAGTGCTTTCCTCTGGTGAGGTATATAGACATCCTGTATATCTGTTCCATCTGCACTTCTGTTCTCTTGCCTATACAGGACAATTTCAAGACTTCCGGGTCTTTTGGTTGGGTTTGGGGTTTTTTTTTTGACACTGTTGAGCCTGTTTAGAGGCTGAGTTTTGTGTTTTGGGAAAACTTTAGTACATAGTATGTCTTAAGATGAGTGATGAGTGTAATGGAAATGAAATTTCGTTGTAGCATTTATGTGCTGACTTACTACAAATCTGTATGGCAATAGATAGGTTTATCTACTGTAGATTGACATGCGAAGTTTGACTGTCTTGTTTTGCCAACTGTTCTCAACTGGGTCTCTCTCAATAAGGACTGAGCTCCAACCTAGAAGAAAGAGGAGGTTTTTTTGATGTAGCATTTCTTTCCCACTTGAAACTCATACTCTCATCTTTTGCCATGTAGGTAATTTGACGGGGATGGTTGGCACCGCACTGTATGTCAGCCCAGAGGTCCAGGGAAGCACTAAATCTACATACAATCAGGTATGATTTGAGTAGACTTAATAAAAAGGTAGCATGGAATCTAAGGTGTACCAGGTATGATTTGGATCATTCCTCCTCAGCAAAGGTGAATTCAATGTGAAACAGGGTGTGGTGAGATTGCTGTGATAATCGGGGGAATTAAATGTTCCTTCAAGAGGAAACCAAGGGTAGAAGGATGTGGGCAAGCCAATTTTTCTGCCTGTGCTGTGATCATGACTGGATGCAAGGAACTTCAAGTTGAAAGCATGTAATCATGGAGGACCTTTATAACTGAATAGGATAGAAAGCTTACAGTCTTTAGTTAAGGCAAAATGTCATCATCAAAAGTATATATTGCTCTTCTGGATTTCTAGACTGTGATTTGGAAGGTGGGGGTGCATTGTTTTTCATCAAAGAAAATCCTGTTTATATGCAGAGACAAACTAAATTTTAAAGCAAGAATGTTTTCAAAGTGGAAGTCATAGAATCATAGAATGGTTTAGGTTGGAAGGGAGCCCAAAGATCACCCAGTTCCAACAACCTGCTATGGCCAGGGGCACCTTCCACTATACCAGGTTGCTCCAAGTCCCACCTAACCTCGCCTTGAACATTTTCAGTGATGAGGAATCCACAACTTCTCTGAGCAACCTGTTCCACCCTCACAGTAAAGAATTTTTTCCTAATATCCAATCTAAACCTACTCTCTTTCAGTTTAAAGCCATTCCCCCTTGGCCTATCGCTAAATGCCTTTTTACAAAGTCCCTCTCCAGCCTGCTTGTAACCCCCTTTGGGTACTAGAAGGCTGCAATGAGGTCTCCTCGGAGCCTTTTCTTCTCCAGGTGAACAATCCCAATTCTCTCAGCCTTTCCTCATAGAAGAGGTGCTCCATCCCTTTAATCATCTTTCTGGCCCTCCTCTGGACTTGTTCCAGCAGGTCCATGTACTCCTTATGTTGGAGGCCCTGGAGCTGGATGCAGTACTCCAGGTGGGATATCATGAGAGTGGAGTAGATGAGGAGAATCACCTCTCTCGACCTGCTGGGTCACACTGCTTTTGATGCAGCCCACGATGAGTTTGGATTTCTGGGCTGCAAGTGTGCACTGTCAGATCACGTTGAGCATCTTGTCAACCAACATCTCCAGATCCTTCTTAGGGCTGCTTCCAATCCATTCTCTGCCCAGCCTGTATTTGTACTTGGGATTGCCCCAACCCATGTGCAGGACCTTGTACTTGGCCTTGTTGAATTGCATGAGATTCACACAGGCCTGGATCTCAAGCCTGTCCAGGTCCCTCTGGATGACATCCTTTCCCCCCAGCATAATAAATAATAAAAAACCCACAAAAAGATGCACAAAAACCCCCACCATTCTCTCCAGTTGTAATACACCATGAAATTTAACCTAAACATTTTTTTTTCCTCTGCTGTTCTTTGGAGAATTCATTGTAATGTGTAAGTTTTTCTTTTTTTTTTTTTCTTCCTTAGAAAGTGGACCTGTTCAGTCTGGGTATAATATTCTTTGAAATGTCTTACCATCCTATGAATACTGCATCAGAAAGGATCTTTGTTCTTGGTCAGCTAAGGCTGGTAAGTACACAGATATGAAACGTAATAATTCTATGCATCAAATAGTTTGTTAAGAGAAGTAAAAGCATGCAAAACATAACAAAAAATGTTTCCATATGGAGTGCTTAAAAACAAAGTTTGCAAAACATACATTGAAAAGTGAAGAATAAAATTCAGGCTGGCACTGACCCACAGCAATAGTGGACCAAGGGTTTGACTTGATCTCAGAGGTCCCTTGCAACCCGGCTGATTCTATGATTCTATGATTCCTTTAATGTGCTGGATTCTAATGGTATTGCCATCAGTCACTGTTCCATCTGTGAAGCTAATGTTTATAGTAGAGAATATTAGAGGTGTAAATGTCAGATAAAGGCATCACAGTTTTAGTATACCTAGGTTTAGGCCTGATGGGTCTTTCTCAGGAATCAGTTGGTATTTTAGTCGGTAAATGCTTGTGATTATGAGTTGTATTTTCATTATACAAAACAACATTAAGGCATTCTTTTCCTTTTAGCTATACAAACTAACTTTGCAATGTGGGGGTTTACTTGTTTATTTGGGTTTTTTTTTTGTTTTTCCACGGGCAATGAAAATGCTTTGTTTCTCTGTATAAATATGTAGAACTTAAAAATAAGACTACTCTGAGCAAGCTGGACTGCTTGTTGTAATTCGTATGTGAATTTTGTTTTTGTTAGCCCACTATTGTATTTCCCAAGGATTTTGATGAAGTCAAGCATGCAAAGCAGGTAATTTTGAAGATATTTTAACTATTAGGTATTCCCTGTCAGGAAACATTAGTTATGTTTTTTTCTTCCTAATTGCCCATTTAATTCCCCACTTAATATGCTCTGCCAAGTTCTTACATGACATTAGAACAAAGTAAGGAAAGAAAATCTCAAAAGAGTATTCTGAGTTGACATGGAAATATATTTACCCACAAAATTCCCTGAGCACAGTCATAAAGAAATTTAGCATTCACTGGCACACCTTTTAAGCTCTGAGAGACAATTTTGACTTTTTATGCTCAGAGAAATGACAGCTTTAAATTGTTTAACTTTTAACCTAATCTATTTGAAATAAATCTGTGTCACATAACAGAAAAAGATGTGCAAGCTCAATTGGCTGCTCCGAGCTTGAAAGAGCTGCCAAGAGCTGTTCTGGATGCCTCCATGGCAGAGTGTTGAAATAATAAGTGTAATCTATTTTGGACCATCTAGATAGCTTTTTCCTTGTGCTGGTCAACTCTTTTGTTGACCATTAGTATTAATTTTTTGTCTGTTATGCTTGTAGAATAGCAATCTGCATGTTACTAGCATCATAAAAATGTTTCCATCTTGTACATTTTACAGAAATATGCCAGGAAGATTCCCCCTTCTTTAATATTTGTATCTCTCAAATCTTTGTTTTCATGCACACAATTCTGCTTTTTCATAACTTTGTAGAAAAAGAGATGCCAGAGCTAGCACACCATGGAACAACAAAGGATAAGGATATTACATATTTTGTCAATCCAGAAGGCACATTTCTAATAATTTTTGTAGTTTAGTAAATTTATTCAGATGATAATAGAAGATACTTAGAGTTTAATAAGCAGATAATATGCACCCCAGAGATTCAGATTCTGCTTTTTTTTGTCCCCTGTAAAGTCTCAATTTTTTATTAAAGTGATGTGACTAAGATTTGTTGTAAACACTCTAATTTACAAAATCTTTCTAATCTATAACATTTTGATATAATTTGTAGAGATCAGTTATTACATGGCTCCTGAACCATGATCCTGCAGCACGACCAACAGCTGTGGAGCTGTTAAAAAGTGAACATCTTCCACCACCACAAATGGAAGAGTCTGAACTCCATGAAGTACTCCACCATACCTTAGCAAACGTGGATGGCAAGGCCTACCGGACCATGATGAGTCAGATATTTTCACAGCGTATATCTCCAGCAATAGACTATACCTATGACAGTGATATGCTGAAGGTTTGTAGGTGTTGGGGGGATGCATGGGTTTGGCTTTTTTCCCTGTGTTGAATTTTAAAAGAATATGTTTATATGGATAAACTCTAACCTGTTTGAAAGAATTGCATTGTCTCTTAAGATTAACCTTCACCTTGGTTCCCATTTAAAACTATGATCTGTACTGTGTGGGTTTGAATAGCCACTTTGCCTTTGAGCCTTTCTTCAGTGAAGAAACCAGCAGTGTTTGTAGCAACTAAAGCTTTAGTCCAGATGATTACTTTCTTTACTCTGAATTGCTGTTAAACTAGTGGTACTTCCATCTGATTGCCAACAGAAAGTGTTGCCTCTGACTGTTTTCTTCCCTTTCTAATCAAAGTGATTCTTCTTGGTTTAACTGCTCTTAAATATTTCTGAATCTAAAGAAATACAAGGTAACACAGTACAATAATGCTTTGCATAGTTCTAGTTATTTATTATTATTGTAAGCATTGCAATTTATTGTAGTGGGACAAGGTAGCAGATTGTTTATTGCCTATATTACCTGGAATGATTGCCTACACAGAGTGTTCATTGCATGTGAATTATATATGTACTTTTTATTTGTGATGGTTTCAGGGTAGTTTTTCTGTTTGGGCAGCCAAGATACAGCAGCATGTATGTGAGATTGTCAGCCGGATATTTAAAAGACACGGTGGGTGTGTTTACAAAAGTCATTCATTTCATTTTTTGTGATTGAGTGGATTTCGGAGAATGGAATGGTTTTACTGCTGTAAGAGGAGTCAGAAAGTATGTTCAATAGCTGCACATCATTTGAAGTTTTTATAATACTTTTTATTGTTATTTTGTCATGCCAGTAATAGCTACTTATATCAGATCTGAATGATTCACCTTTTCTACAAAAAGAACAGTGAAAATCTTAATTGTGTTTTTGAATGTACGTGGTTGTTCTGATAAGTCAGTATGAGCTTTTAAGGTAAGGAAAGTTATGCAAAATCTAGATCTGAATATAAGGGTAGTTCTAGAGTGAAAGACCAAGCATCCATGTAGTACCATAACCTCTCTCTGAACATGGCCAGAATGGGAAAGGCATAAGAAAGAATGTGGAAACAGCAAGCATATAATGGTACTTTCAGTAATACTACTCTTGGGAATGCCTTGCTGTTCAGGAACTTCCTGAGCCAAAGCTGATGCTATGATGTTTAGTAGTCTTCTGTTTTAATTTCCAGGAATCTGTCCAGTCATTAGTAATAGTATTTGCTTAAATTTAGTTTTTGAAAGGAAGAAAATTTATGCAGACACTGTCACACTTGCAGTGTTATAAATTGTGTTGGTTTATAGGTGTTCAGGATACTATTTTATATGAATATAGAGACTTATAAAATATAAACTGTGAGATTTCTTAATATATCATAAACTCATTAAACATGATTAATATTTGGCAATACGGAAGAACAGGAAACTAAGAAATGTGAAGTCAAGAAATAAGTTGCTCTCTCCCCTCCACCTCTTTAAAGCTTGACAGACTTTGGAAAGTTTGTCAGCATTTTAGAAACTGAAATGTTTTCATTCTTTTGGGAAAAAAGGGGGGATACTTATATATTGTTTTTTCTATTAGATTGTATCTGCCATCTGTAATGGTTAGAATAATTTCTTTCTATATGGGGCTTTTTCTTTCTAATCTAAAAGTTTATGTTGAAATCTAATTGAAGACATGAGTTAAACTTCTATGAGAATTACTAGGGAATTTAAAACAGGAAAATATGTTTCAGTAAGGTTTCAGTGAAGATGAGATTCATACAGATAGATGGTTGCAAAACACAGCCAGAAAAAAGAAGTATTTGAGGTTTTAAAATGATACATAAACACTTCTAGTATGTTTTTAAGACAGCATTTGTTCTATATGGAAGTGCCTCTAGACCAAAGCAAGTACCACTGGTAACTGCAGAGGTTCTCATCTGTTTCCTATGCATGCCTTTGTGAAAGGTGGTGTTTAAAGAGGAATGGCAAGGTGAGGATTCAGCTGGGCTGTGGAATTGGCAGTCTCCTCTTTTACTCTGTGGGCTGCCTGCTGAGTCTAAGAAATATGCGAGATAAAACATCTAAGTTTGTTTTATGCTTTTGTTTAAATGTGGAAGAGGGAAGTCTATTAAATACACTTAATGTAATTTTTAAAATGCATGGATTTACATTATCATGCCCTGCAAGGTTGTTCATGAACTTGTAAAAAGCAGATGTTACTTCTGAAATGAGAGAATAGTATCTTCTGATTTTTATGCAGGAGCCATCAAGCTTCATACTCCGCTGCTAATGCCCAGAAATAAGAAACTATATGAACATAATGAAGCTTCATATTTCATGGATCACAGTGGGATGCTGGTAATGCTTCCTTACGACCTCAGGGTAAGTAGTATGATCTCTGTAGGCAAAGCTTGGTTTGAAGTGTGCTACGATGTTTGCAGATTCCTTTGATTCGCTAGTTACAAATTTGGTTTAGGCTTATGCTTCTTCTGACTGCTGAAGTAGTGTACCTTTCTGTGTCTGGTCCTCTACTCCTGTTTTTTACTCCTACTCTTTACTCCAGTCATCAGCTGGAGCCCTGATGACATATTGAAGAAATAGACTTTTTTCTTTTTTTTTTTTTTTAAACATAGGTGAAAATAGTGTTTTTATTTAAAACTTGCAGCAAGGATGATTAGATTAATATTACTTGGTTATGGCAAGTATTTAAGGCATTATATTACACATATGAGAGTACAAGTGTAACTGCATGGTAGTAGTTCGTCTCCAGGTACAGAGCCCAGTCAGACTGACTGTTTTGTTTCAACAATTTGCATGTATTTTGTTTTTCAGATTCCTTTTGCAAGATTTGTAGCTAGAAATAACATATCAAACTTGAAAAGGTAAGAGACATGGAGGTGATGTTTTGCACGGATACCATGCTTTGACAGTGACTCCTGAAGAGGTTGATTCATTCTTCAATGTTTTCTTTAGATACTGTATAGAGCGAGTTTTCAGACCTCGGAAGTTAGACCGCTGTCATCCCAAAGAACTCCTAGAATGTGCATTTGACATCGTCACATCTACCGGAAATAGCTTTTTGCCTATAGCAGAAACAATTTATGCCATTTCAGAAATCATTCAAGAGTTTTCAGTGCTACAGGTAGATTGTCTGATCAGCCCTTTTGCTCTCTTTCCATCCTAAAAATTTAATCTAAGTAGATATTTAGTCTCATGTATTTCAAAAGGATACTTCATTTAACCTTCACAAGTACACTTTCACTTTTTATCGATAGTCAACTCTAGAACACTGTCATTTAAATAAAAAATATCTTTTGTAGGTAAACTTAAAATGAAGCATGGGTTTATGTGCAAAAGAAATAATAATTGAATCCTTTACAGTGCCATTGAAATAATGTCTTTTTGCTGTCACGCAAGTGATTATTGTAGAATGGGACAGGACTTGCCATTCTTTAGTTATAGATGGAAGGTAAGGTAGTGAAATAAGAGGTTTGAAGTTAGTTTTGAACTATTACTAAACGTTTAGGAAGCCTCTTTGTTTTGTGTGGGGTTTGGTTTTTTTAAGCAAAACACAATGCAATAAAACTTGCCTTTTTCGTTTCTTTCTTCTTTTTATTTTATACTTTGTTAGGAAAGAAATTACAGTATTTATTTGAACCACACGGCCTTACTGAAAGCTATACTTTTGCACTGTGGGATACCAGAGGACAAACTCAATCAAGTCTACATCATTCTATATGATGCTGTGGTAAGGCATTAGTTATTAATCTAATTTCTGTAATCACCACTGTAGAGTATCCTATTTTGTGGAGCTGTCTAAAAGCCCATTGCCAGCATAACCAGGGGTATCCTGTTGATACATAAAAAGGCTGGCTATCTTTGGGCTGTAAACATAGAATAATTACTTTTCTGTTACTTCTGGGTTGGGATGGTTTAAGATGATTTTTTTAATGTATATTTATGAGAGAATTATTCACCTGTATAATCAAGAACTGGCAGGCTAGTCAATATAAACTTTAAAACTTATCTTAATATCAGATTGGTCTTTTCTAATTTATAAGCAGAGAATATAGATGAAATTCACTTGAATAGGTACGTAATGCATAAAATCCAATAAAATGCCATTTGAATCTGTTCTTCCTGTAGACTGAAAAGCTAACTAAAAGGGAAGTGGAAGCCAAATTCTGTAATCTTTCTCTCACGTCAAATAGTGTAAGTAATTTTAATTCAATGTTAATTTCCCTTTAATTTGCCATAACTCAGTAATATTTTATTGTCTTTGTAATTTAATCAATGAGAGTAAGAAAAATAACCTGTTACTTGTGCTGTTCAAAATAGACCAGTCTCTTTCCAAGTAGTCTGACTTGGTTCTCTGTTTTCTCTGGAAGTCAGTATCACAACTGTTCAGGTTTCTTCTTTAAACAATTTTTTCAGTTGTGGAAACTAATACCATCCTGTACGGTGGTATTTAGTAAAACAAACTGAGACAGACTTTAAAAAAAATTCTGCAGATGTTGATGAATGTGCATAAAGAGTTGAAGTTAACTTCTGGACACTCTGAGACTTGTGTCTGTCTATTCCTTTCCTCAACTCACTAGGTAAAAACAGGCTTCTAAGCAAAACAAACAAAAAAGGCAGATATTTTATTCTCACAAATATAAAGCCAAGTCTTTTTCTTTTTTTTTTTTTTAGATGTGACCTATTATGAGCACTGTCTGTGTTCCTACATGTGTTTATAATTTTATTTTTCCATTTTAGCTTTCTCGACTCTACAAATTCATTGAGCAGAAGGGAGAAGCAAGTAATGTATTTCCATTTTTAAACACAATGATAAAACAAAAGCCAGGTGTCACTCAGCTCTTGAAACATGGCATGAAGGATTTAGAGGAAATCATTGGTCTGTTAAAGCATCTGGGAATAAAACTTCAGGTTTGTAAAATACATTAATGGATTTACAGGCTGCTGGGCCTTGTAATTTGCCAGGAAACAAAGTAATGATATTTTAGAACAGAAAAAGCACATCAAAGTGTCTTTTGATGGCCTGTGATAATATTGACCTCTTCCAGTCAGAAGTCTGTGGCTTATCTTCTATAAAATGACAGACTTCTTTTTCCCCAACCAAGACTGAAGACATTAGTTAGAGCATAAAGGAGGGGTTTTATTAAATTTTAAAACAAACTGTAAATATTTTAAAAATAGAGAAATCTGATGACTACTAAAGGCCTCCACCTTCCCTGAGGCTTACTGTTTGGGTTTTGTGCTGTAGGTTTCTTTGGATACTTTAAGATTAAAGCATCATTTCCTTGTTTTTCATAGTATTTTAAATTTCTGGAGATAAGGAGTGTTTCCATATGTCTTCCTTATGCAAAAACAGTGTTTTCAATTCATGTTGCTAACAGGAAATTAATTATGTATGTGCACATACTCATTTTTATTTTACAGATTTCTATAAATCTGGGACTCGTTTACAAAATACAGCAGCACAATGGTATTATCTTTCAGTTTGTAGCATACATCAAAAGAAGACAAAGAACCGTGCCTGAAATTCTTGCTGCAGGGGGCAGATATGATCATCTGGTAAGTGCTCATATCTTTTAACGAATTTAGGTTTATTTTTTTTAACCCATGAAAAAATGGGAAGCCTGTTTGTCGTTTTGCCAAGATAACTATTTGGTCTTCCATTTTGTTTTTGTCTTGTTTTGAGATTCCACAATTTAGAGGGCCACAGATGGTAGGACCAGTTCCTTCAGCTGTTGGAGTCAGCATAGCTATAGACAAAATAACTGCTGCTGTTTCCAGTGTAGAGGATTCTGTAAGTCTTTTTTCTGGGAAGTGGGGGATTTGTTTGTTAACTTCTGACAGTCGTTAACTTAATTGTAGCTACAGATGGGCAAAAAATAAGACGTTCAGATGTGTTATAAAATAATACCATACTGAAATAGAAGGCAGACATCAAGATGACCTGTTTTCTTTTGTGTTTCTCTTCGTAAAATTATTTAGTAAAATGAAAGTTAGGGGAAGAAGGGATCTTCAGGCTTACAACGTTTTATTTTTGATTTAAATGTCCCATTTTTCTTAGCCTGTGTATTCTTTCAGATGGAAGAGTACAACTGTAGATATTTAGTGTTACTTTTCCCCTACTTCTTCTACCTGTATAAAAATATAGAAGGTGGAGATGGAAGGAAACTTTAAGAATATGGACTACTTTGTACAGTGTCAAACAACTTCACTTGGTTGTGGAATGTGTATTTTATTAATTTTTCTTTATAATGAACATTGCTAAGCCAAGTGGGAAGGAGAGAACAGAATAGGCTGGAATACTTTGCAAGCTGAGGCTGTGAAGATGCTTTGTGTCAAAGATTAAGCTTCAGTGACTTTTAAACATGCTTAGGTAGATTGTAGCTCTAAAAAGAGGTGAATCTAACCCCCTTTTTGTTGTTGGTTTTTTGGGGGAGTTTTTTGTTTTAGTTTGATGCATTTTGACAAACACTGATATATTTATCCTTCTTTGTTACTTTAACTTCCTTATGAAGGGGAAAAGGTGGTCTTGTGACTAATATTGTCTCCTTGTTTTTACTTTCCCTTCAGGTTTCTGTCAGTTCATGTGACCTGCTGGTCGTAAGTGTTGGTCAGATGTCAATGGGTAGAGCTATCAATATTGTTCAGAAACTGTGGACTGCAGGAATTCCAGCCGAAATAATGTATGACTGGTCCCAGGTAGAATTTCTATCTCCATGTGTTAACTAACCGTATTTTTGTTCTCTAAGATAAGTGCAACCAGAGATCATACTTTTTCAAGTTTGTTTCTGGTTTTCTGGAGTTATGGACTCATAGTACTGAACATGTAGGGTGCTATTCAGCTACAGTGATGTTAAGTCTCACTAGCCTTGCAGCATTCTTCCAGAGGATTTAAAAGCTCAGTGAAGGATCCCTCAATTAATAAATTTAATATTTAATAAAGGGCACATCAAGAACAGAATGGTAGCATTAACTTTTAAATATCCAGATGGCTGAAGACTTATCAGATACAGAGGGAATACCAATGTAATTCTGCTGTTAGAAAAACGGTTCTTGAGGAGATGTGTGGTTGGAGGAAGAGAGAGTGGCAAGCTGAGTTGTGCTCTTTTATCTCCAGTTGAAACAAAGCAGTGATTTGGGCAGTACTACCTCAGTGGAGTAGTGAGCTACACCACAACACTGAAGTCCCTTTTAATAGCGGTGACAGTTACCTTGAGGACTGTGAGTCTGGTTCACCTCTTTAAGTATGCCGGTTGGTGACTAACAAAAGAAACACTGTGCAGTTGCCCATCTTGAGTCATGTGCTGCAGAGCAGGCAGTTTTGAGCTCACTTAATTGCCTGACTTTTTTCTAATCTTTTGCCATAACATTTACAACAGTTTCAGTCCCTCAGAATTGGAAAAAATCCAGATTATATGCTTTTCCTATGATCTGCTGGGAGGTGTTTTTGGGGCTTTTTGGGGTTTTTTTTGGTGATTCATAAGGAATGAAGATTTGGGTATTTCTTGCCTCTGTCTAATGCTGTCCTGTAACCCAGTGCTGAGTAAGTCAGTATAGCAAGCCCTTCAGTAAGCTCTGCACTGAGGATGTTGTTAAGTCAGCCTTGGTTTTACAGGAAACCCAGCTGGCTTCAGCTTTTGTGACAGACTGCCAGTTATGCAGGACTGACTGAGCTATTACTGAAAGCTGCAGACAGCGGGTTGGTAACTGTTGATTGATGTTACACTGCACATTTTTACAGTTATGTAGACCCTGCACTTCTAGATAGAGCTAGCCCTTCCATGTGAGAACTAGGACTGCAGGGCCTAGGCTTTCTCTTTGTCTAAATGTAGACTTAGATTTCAATTTTTAAGGAGCATTAGGTGAATAAATATATATGCATAATGAAGTTTTCTGTCTGCTTATATAAGCAGTGTAACTTGCATATCAAGTTATTTTAAAGATAGGAGACTTTGATTACTTAAGTGGTCATTTTATAATCTGTCAAATTTCTTTCCCATTCCCCTTCTCCTGTTCAAATTTTAGTCCCAGGAAGAACTGCAGGAGTATTGCAGATGCTCTGGGATTACATATGTAGCTCTTGTGTCAGATAAAGAAGGAAGTCACGTGAAGGTAAGTGTAGGACCAGACGATGCTTGATGGTGTTTCAGATTTATAAACTGTTGTTATTTGGGGTTTCTATGATTGTTATTATTAACATAATATTAATTATACTTAAGTAGGTGAAGTTGAGGTAAATAGTTTCAGTTGTTAAGTAGTAGAATGTTCTTCTACAGAGTACTGCATTTTATCCCTTCATAACACTGTTATTCACCGACCTACTTTCTTCTAAGAAAGTCCAAAAGATTAGTGCAAACATTAGTTGACTTTGTTATTGGTGGTTTTATATGGAACGAGGTTTCCTGTGTCTCTGATTTTTTTTGAATCTACAAAATGAGTTAGTTAACTTAATGATCTTTCCAGTTGGCAGCTTTTCATGTTGCAAAATAAATACAACTAAAATATAAATCAAAGAATGTAGTTCAGACAGGCAGTCCGAATCACACTGCTTGCCTCTGTAAGCTTAGGTTAAGATGCAAAGAATGGACTGTGTCACAACATGAATTACCACCTTCTGTACTCTGCAGCCTGTGGTTCTGCTACCTTTTTTTGAAGTTTAAAAGTTTTAAAATATTCTGTATCATTAGAAAAAACATCTTTTTTTTTTGAATAAAGATTAATTCTTTGAAAAAATAGTAACCATTTGACAGCATCTGGTATGGACATTTTACCAAGCCAATGTGCCTTACAATAACAAAGAGAATGAATAACAAGTGAAAATTATTTTAGTAACAGAGATAACAAATAACTGCATTAATTGTATGAATGAGTAGGTCTTGATGATGAGAATGTGATATATCAAAGTCTTCCACAAGACTATTACAGAGCGTTCTTTTAAATATGGCTTTATTGAAGCAAAACCAAGAAAGAATATGCTAATGAAAGGGGAATGGTGTTAGTGATTAATCTCTTGCCAGTAAAGATTGTGCAGATTCCTAAGTTTTGAATGGTTTAGTTTAACTCTTGCAAACTGAAAGGCGGCCTTATTCTAACATAATTGCTTAATTAAAAATAAGCTATTAATAATATGGTATTTACACCTATAAACCCTTCTGTTAAAAATTTAATTATCACATATTAAGTATAAGTAGCCAAGCTAGTTTAAGCTTTGGGAATACAGAAAAAATTAGTTGGTTGGGAAAAAAAGTCTAATCAATTAATGGGCAGTGATTGATTGGTAATGATGATACCTTCCTACCTTTCACTGTTTCACCTTTTATGGATGATTGATCCAGTTTGGTTTTGATTAAACTTGATAAGTTTATTCATATAACATTTTAAGAATCAACAATCTTAAGAACCACTGAACTACATCGTAGGTGAAATCCTTTGAGAAAGACAGACAGACGGAGAAAAGGATTTTAGAATCTGACTTAGTAGATCACCTGATCCAGAAGCTGAAAACAAAAACCGGTGACGAAAGATGTAGTAGGTAAGTAGCATAACATATGGGAAATGCTGAACTCAAGCAGTAGTTTGTACAGGTCGTTGATGTCTCCTGCTACCCATGTTTCATTCTCCTTTTTCTGGCCTCAGCCAGTCTTGGCATTTAACTTCATGACTAACCTGATTCTCAGGTGTTTTGTAATGGATCTATCAGAAGCTGTGAAAGAAAATCATTCTTTCTAAAAGTTACCTTATTTTTAGACCCTGAAAAGAGAATAGAAAAACCTTTGTTTAGTACTACTAAACAGAGAAATGCAATAACTATGATTGTAATAACAGTGGCAGATTTGTCTTTAATGATTCTTGAATGTGGAAAGTAAATGAATTCAAACTTATTATTGAAAGCTTCTTTGAATATGCATGCTCTGAAGTATAAATGCTACTTTGATACCTTAGTATTCTGTCACAGAAACCTGTAAGAAGTAGATTAAATTAATAATTCAGAGAGAATATTATCATAATATATTTTTGTATTAAGATCTAAATCACTCTTGCATGATAGGGAGCTCATCTTTTTGTATCCATAGGAAGCATTTCTTCTACACTTGATTTTTTGATGTAATTTTGTATGATTTCCTGTCAGTTCAAAAAAAGAATTTAATCTGCAGATATGTGCTAGGAAGTGTCCATAAACTAATTCATCTGTTGGAATTAAATAAGTATGAATGATAATCTGAAACTATTGTCCTATTACAGTATTTCTTTATTATTGTAAATTTGTTTCCTTACCTGTCTTTGTTTATTTTTAGAGAAACCTCAGATAATCTTCCAGTACTAAATCAAAAGGGATTGTTTACTAATATTTCAGGTATTTAATATCTAGTTTAAAAACATACAAGTTCTTTTTCTTTCTGCTCAAAAACTATTTTATAAGAAAATATTGCTGGAATGATTAATTTTAAAAATATTACCAAAGTCAGAGTAAGAAGATATTTTATAGCAGAGCTTCTGGTTAGAGACACTGCCTCTTAATCTCAAATGTTGTTCGAAGTGATTTAAAAGTGAATTTTTCTCCACACTAGCAAAATAAGTGCTTAAACCAGTGAACAGAATATTCTCCATACAAGCATTCATTGATGCAGTGATCCAGGAGGGGGGGGAAAGCCAAACCCACAAACTTTTCCTAGCTGAGGAGAAATTAGATGTCATCCTGATAAAAAGTAACTTGACTTGTGGTTGTTACGGTGTTGAGTCCCATGTACATTACCCTACTAAAAAAAATCTAAAAATAGCACTTTTTTTCAAATGAAAATACCTTTACATTTCTAGCTATGGATTTGCACTCCTTAATTTGATAATACAACTTTGTATATAAAGAATAATATTAAGTATCTATTGTGTGGATAAAGTTTGGTATTCTTGATAGTTACTTTACTAATATAGTGGGTGGTGGTGGTGGTTGTTTTTGAAGAAATATTTCACACACACACTTGCTTAACAGTGAGGGAGAGAGGTGGCCGTGTTTAACTTGGGGTTTTGTGTGTGTGTAATTACCAGAAGTGGCAATTTGAATTTCAAAATAAGATATTTCAAATTTTAATTATTGAGGGGAGTTCGGGTTTCTTGTTTGTTTTGTCATTGATTTGGCAGTGGGACTGAGCATTAAATGGCTGCCTCGTTCTTGTAATAGCTTTTCTTTTTTTGATGTTCGGTATGTTGCATTCCTTTGTGAAATTCTGCAAGCCATTTGGAACCTTTCATTAGTTTCAGGGAAAACTGATGTAAAATACCAAAGTTCTTAGTCTTAACAACCAGTCCTTCAAAGTCATAAGTGAGCATTTGAGAATCTACATGCACATCTCACTGCCCTGTAAGACTTTGGAGGTTTTCAGCAGCTTTTCAAACCCTGAATATACAGATTTTATCTTATTAATATTTGTGAATTTTCAGTTTCTTACTACTTCTTGTATAAAGTAAGTTTTAGTTTATAATCTGTGTTTGCATTTTAGGTGTATTTGAATCACATGGAACTCTCGTAGTGCCTAACGTTAGTGTTATAGCTCCTGAAAAATTATCTGCCAGTGCCAGGCGTCGTCAAGAAATTCAGGTACAGACACATCAAATAAATATTAATATTCCTTAAAAGTTAAGGAATGGTAGAATTCATATTTCCACTACTACCTAACTTACACAAATTTTTCCTATTTGTTTATTATTCATAAAATAAACTAGGAACAACACAAAAGGTTGAAGGCAAAGACCACCTTTTTTTAATGTTTTGGATGTTGGGGATTATCTGTGATATTGTGGCTCAGCCATTCTTGTGTGTACACATCATAAATCTTATTTTACTTGGAACCATGGTTCTGGAACTTCCCTTTTTTTTTCTTTTTTGTCTTCCCCTCCCCATCCCTAAATGCTGAAGTGTGTTAAAGGTTCTTGTGGTTTAACTCCAGCCAGCAAAATCAAGCCTCACGCAGCCACTTGCTCACTCCCCCACCAGCAGGATCTGGGAGAGAATTGGAAGGATAAAAACTAGAAAATTCACAAATTGAAATAAAGACATTTTAATAGGGAAAGCAAATCTGGACACACAAGCAAAGCAGAACAAGGAATTCATTCACCACTTCCATGGGCAGGCAGGTGTTCAGCCATCCCCAGGAGAGCAGGGCCCCTTCACATGTAACAGTTACTTGGGAAGACAAACACCATCACTCCAAAGGTCCCCCCTGTTCCTTCTTCCCCCCACTTCATGTACTGAGCATGGTGTTACATCGTGTGGGTCACCTGTCCCGGCTGTGTCTCCTCCCAACCTCCCAGGCACCCCCAGCCCCCTTGCCAACGTGGCAGTACAAAAAGCAGAAAAGGTCTTGGTTCTGTGTAAGCCCTGCTCAGCAATAACAAAAACATCTCTGTATTATCAACCCTGTGTTCAGCACAAATCCAAAACATAGCCCCATGCTAACCACTGTGAAGAAAGTTAACTCTACCCCAGCCAAAACCAGCACAAAGGTGCCAGTTCATCATACTTCTAATTTGCAGTATGTTTGTAACAGATACTCTGTGTATTTTATTTCATTCTGTTGCCTTAAAACTAAAGGCCTAAGAAAAAATTGCAGCTTTAAATAAACCAAAAATCCCCAAACCAACCAACTAAACACAAAATCAAAACCCACAACGCTGCCTAAAACATGACATTATAGTAATGTAGAAGAGATTTGGTGATGCTAGAAACAAATGTCAGAGTTTTCTCCTTTAGGATTATTAATTTCAAGATACTTAGAGTATATGGTAAACCAGAACTGTAATTTTCTCCCTCAACTTGGATGTGCAACAAAAAAATCTCCCCTATAAATAGTACTTGAAACCCAAATAAACAACTGATTGTTACTGTCTGAGCTTTGAGCTAAACAGATTTACTGTTTTAGATTTTGAATATGTAAAAGCAACTTTTCCAAGGTATGAAAGACCTCATAATGCAAGGCTCTGACTACATTTGTAAAGTGCTACCTTTGTAGGATCACTAGCTTGCTCTGGAAAAGTGTTACAAGGCATGACCTATTTTTTGGTTTGACTTTTAAAATCAGTCCTTCTTCAACTAGAGATGATTCACTGTATCCAGTCACAGGTTCTCACATTCCTCTGAAAAGTTATCCAACACCCAGAAACACAAAGGCAGTTTTCACTAGGTATGTGAGCATCCACGTTGTAACATGCAGTTGGTTCTGTCAGCTTTAGCACCATGCCAGTATTGTCAAGTGTTTACAATTGCTGCAAGAGTGGCTCAGCCCCAGTCTCCTTCCTCTCTGCTCATCAAGCATTATTGTGACATTGTTACTGGAAATTATATTAAGCATGAATTTTAATTTAAATATTATACAGTTCTACATCTTCTGTTAGAAGCAGCCTCTTCTGTTCTCATCTGTGAAATAGAAAATCAGCACTTAAAACCCATCGTCACACAAGCAGTGTATTTTAATTTTGCCAATCTTTTGTTCCCAGGTGCAAACAAGACTTCAGACATTCATTTCTAGCCTGCAACAGAAAACAAGTGAGATTGACATTTTAGCTGTAAGTATTTGGCAGAAGCCTGAATTATTCCAAAGTTTTAATTGAAATGGATGATGCAGTTCCTGTCTGGAACAAACTACTGCCAATCGCCTCACTTTAGAGATATCAAACTTCTGGTTAAATAAGACCCATGGCCTGTTTCTTTAATACTTGAAAAGTATTAAAGGGATGTATGGGACAGTTGCATAGAACAAAATTTAACAAGTATTAAGTTGTAAGCTCTTAAACTGTAGTTACACTAACTAGTGTGGTATATTTAATAACTTGTTCCTGCTAGATTTGCACTTCCATTTAAATTGACATAGCTCCTGTCGATATATAGTTTTTTAGACTTCACTAACAGTGTCACAAAGGCCTTTAAAATGGTATATGCTTTTCAGGAAACATACTGCCTATTTGCTGGCACCTATCTAGAACTTTCCATAATGGACACTGTGTTTAAAATTATTGTAAATTCCTAGTTCCATCAGCATGAGTGCTTCTTTGGAAATCAAAAAGTCTGGCTCACTTGGCAAACTCATTGAACAGAGAACTGTTAAGTACTGATTTCTTGGTATTTTTACAGGTAGATCTGCCAAAAGCAACTGTGATACACTTCTTATCATTAGAGGTAAGCAATTAAGTAATGTTGTTAAAACTCTAATTAAACAATAGATGATAAATTCTGTTCCTAATGAAGTGGAATGTAAAATTCACCCATTGTAGTTTTTTTCTTTCAAGGAGGTTGAATTAGGTTTTAAAACTTGAAAGGACTTTTTTACCCAAGGAGCTTGACTGAGACTAGAAAAACCTTTTGGTCAAATATCCAAGTTACACAAGACAGCATTAGGAAGTCCTAATCCAAAGCTCTGGGGTTTTTTTCCCAAAGAATAGTTAACTGAAATTAAGTCTTAACTGCACTTTTTCAGAAACCAGTAAGCATTAATGGCTATTTCAGCAAAGGTGTTTCTTGAAGCTGTTAATGAAGGAGGACCCAAAATACAGAGGCAGTTGTTGCAAGTACAGTAGTTGAAACATCTCAGTGAAGCCAAGATAAAAAGCGAATGTATAAATAATATATAGGCACCTTTAACAACTTGGAAACTGCTCAGTGGTGGATAAGGGGGGATGACAACAACAAAGGCAAAGCTTTCTTCTTTCCTCCAATGACAGCACTCACTATGTTTAAAGTCAGAAGCTCTTACTAGGGAGATGGATGCCTCCCCAACCCCTGGAAAAAAAACAAACTCAAGAATGGCATCCTGGAAGTGCATTTAGTATTTTCAGACCTTTCATTTGCTGCTCTGAAGCAGTCCTTGTCTGGTAATCAAAACCCAGTGAAACATTTCAAGACATTTTCAAAATATTTAGTTCATCCAGTCTGCCCAAATCATGGAGATAGTTTATCAGCTTTCAGTTAAAAAAAAAATAATTAAATACATATGCACACTATTAGCTTGCATCATTCACTTTTGATCACCGTTACATCGCAGTTATTATATTCTGTCCAGCACTGCAAAATTGATAGAGCCGTTTGCATTGCTTATGCCTTTTTAGCACTAAAATTTGTTAAGAAACTGATCCCTAAATTCTTAATAAAGTTGCAGGTGTTGTTGGTATTCATATCTTTGAAAGCTGTTTAATTAAGGAGCATTGACATTACACAATATTGAGAAGACTGCATGCTATCTGGTGAAGTTCCTTCACAAGAGAATGTAAGACAAGTTCCTTGTCAATTTTTTTTCTTAGCTTGATGGAGATAGACAAGCCTTTGATGCTACTGTGAGACAGCTGATGTCACGATGGCCCAAACAGAGATGTTCATACTTACAAGCAATTTGTGATGAAATTTACAGTATCAAAATGGAAAAGAGGTAAATTTGTTAAGCTCTTACGGACAGGTACATAAACCACCTTATTTCTGCATTCAGACTGCTCCTACTTTGTCCTCCTTTTTCCACTCTCCCTGAGGCAAAAATAAATACTCAGTATAGTTCCTTGAAAAGTATGGGAAGAGTTTAGTTGTCATCTAACCCTCACTTACCGGTAAATTCCTCATTTTTATAAGCCCTTTCAAGAAACTCTAAAATGTATTGCCACTTCTATCACACTTGCTGCTGTGTTAATAAAACTTAATAGCAAACAACTATATGCAGTCAGATATATTGCTATACATAGTAGATATACTTCTTTGTAAATATAGTGTATGTATATGATGGTATACATATATGCATGTATATATATATATATATATATATACACGCATACACACATATTTACTGCTACATAATAAACCCTCTTTTCTGATGAAGCAGACTCAGCTTGCCTTTTAAAACTCATGACCACATTTAATTCCTCCTGCTTTGAAATACAATAGCAGTTAGGCACAGCTAAGAGCAAGCAAACGTACAGTAAAGCCCATTTTTATTTTCTAAGCATAAAAGCATATATGTTCAACTCATAGTCTCCTTGTTGGATTCTGGCAAGGCTGAAACCCAGATAGTCCAGATAATCTGGACACATCCAGTACATCCAGTTTTAAACCTCAAATTGTCAACTGTTGTATGTACTGGTACAGTTAAGTGAGTGAGACCTGGGTATTTATGCATTTTCTTAAACCTGTGTTTCACTTGAATATACTACTTAACCTTTAAATAAGACTAAAACCTGACTTTGGTTCCTTTTTCTTAGATGCACCAAAATCCTTCATGTTTGCTAACATTTACTATGGCAACTAAAGAGCAAGTGAAGCATTTTTTTTTTTCTCCCTGGGGCTTGCAGGGCTGGGAGCAACAGAACTCAATTATTACATACAAATAATATTCCATACAGTGTTGGGTATGAATGTAATGCAGTCCCTGAAGTCTTACTTTTCCATTTGATGCCTGAGCTCTGCTTAGTCATAAGCCTTCAGATCACTGAATGAAAACTGAACAGGCTAGATCAATTGAAAAAGGATGAAGGGGAAAATTGCAGTGACAGCCTAACAAAGACTCACTGATTTTTTTCTACTCAATCTTTGCTGTTATCTTATTGCGATGATTTGTCACAGGAATTATAACTTTTGAACCTGCAGTTTCAAAGTTTTAAAATTTTCTTTTTTTCCTTCCCTCTGCAGGGTTCCTGCACTTATCCTGTACAGTTACCGAGACGAATACAAGGTTTTGTTTTAGTACTTAAGGCATCTTTTATGGGATGCTCTTAAAAATGGACAACAGTGTTTTGTCAAAAGGAATTTCAAAAAGCTGTAGTAATGCAAGATGGGCAACTAGTGCCTTTTTCTGTGTCCAAATTGAATTTCATTTATATTTTCCTGGTTCTGGCCAGGACAGGGATAATTTTTGCTGTAGGGGGGAGGAGGTGTGGCCAGGACCCAGAGATTATTCTATAGGGGGAAGGGGGTCTCTTCCAGGTCAGCATAGCGTGGCAGAGGGAGCAGTCAGGCATTGTTTCCGTGGGAATCGTTTGCCTCTTTCTTATATCCTCTGTCATTAGTATTGTTGCTGTTCCTGTTTGTTTTCATATCTCATTGCTGTTTCCAGTAAATTATTCTTAGTTGAGCCTGTGATCTTTACCTTTTGTGCCCCCAATTCTCCTCTCCAGCCTGCCGGAGGGGAAGGGGAAGCAAGCAGCACATGGTTTCAGTGGAAGCACTAAACTGGAGAACACCATTCCTAAAGCACAGCAGCCTTATTGGAGAATACCATTCCTAAACCATGACAAATGTAAAACTGTATTATGTCAAAATGTGGAAATAAATGTTTTATAGGCAATTAAGGAGTGAGTCTGACTATAGCCACAGCTATGTATTACCATGTAATTTTTGCCCCTTATGCTACAAAAGTCAGCTGTACAGGTGTAAAACTAATTTTTTAAAATAGTTTCAGACTGCCTTTTATGCAACAGTAGTACTGCAATGAGAAACCTCAGTTCAAGAACTAGGGAGAATAAATTGCCTTCAACTATGACAAACTGTTGTAAACTTTTTTGAAGAATTTTTATGTAATAAAAGGTTTAGCTACTGAGCCTTCTTGAAATACGCATTACAAGCTATTGGTGTGTGATTTTTTGGTTTGTTTTTTTTTTTTTTTTTTTAAACCTAGTGTTTTAATTTATATATAAAATATGGCAGATTTCAGGCTGAGAGCTGTTACAAGCCTGGCTGCCTATGCTTGTCCTGTCTGTACTTTTGCATTTAAATCAAGCTTCTGTGAGACGAAGACCTGACAGAAGCAAGCACTTGTTTCAGACCTGCAGGATCTAAACCTAAGAGAAAGAGTAATCTGCATGTGCTTGAGGCATAACCAAAGTTTTGACCTAGCTTTCCTTACCTGGGTTGTCAGATTAAGTTTGAAGTCAGTAATGATGGGAATATTATAATTATCTTTTTGAAGCAAGTAGCACAACTCCATCAGGAAAAATGAAGCTGAGAATCTGAAGATGAATTACAGCAGCCATAGTTAACTATGCATTGTATTTCACATCAAAGTGAATATGCAAAATGAATATGCAGAAATGTTAGAGATTTCTGGAAATATACTGGTGTTTACCATCCCTCCCCACCTGCTACCTTCTGTTTTAACAGCCTACCCCTCTTTCCTTTTCTAACTCAAATGACTGCCATTAGCACTGCAGGCTCATTGTATTAAAACATATCTACTTACTAATTTCTGCTCTGCTCTTTTAGTAAAGAGGAGTGCAGAGTTAAAATATAAAGAGGTAATTTTAAAGACAAACCCAAGAACTTCTGAGAACTGTGAAAGTTGTAACAGCAACACCCAAAGTAGCATCAGCAGAATCAATCCTAAAGGCACAGATAACTGTACCATTCCTAGTAATTCACCAAGACAAGTCATTACAACCATTTTTCATTATGTTTAATAGGAACAATTAAGTATTTTTACATCTGCTCATATGAAGGAAGGAAAATTCAGATCCCCAAATATATTGAAGGATGAAGTTTAAAAAAAAATAAAAGTTTAGATGACATGAGCATTTTTAAGCCATGTCTGAAGGGAACATGATGCAAAGTCCTACCCTCCCCCCACCCAGGGACAGCACAGCTGGATCAGCATGGAGTGAAGGCACAGCTGCCTGGCTCTACAAGAGCTCGAGCACTGTGCTGGCTGCCTTAAGGATATCCACACTACATCATGTAGACATGTCCCTCAGATTAAGACACACAAACAGAAAAGCAGCTGTTCCTGATAATATGTTGGCACCTGCTTTCCCTGTTATTACTGAGGCTCATGTATAAAACTAGGCATCTGTCACTGGGGCTCCTCCTCCAGTCTTATTTTGTTTCTGGTATGGTGCATTTCTCTTCACCCTGTGTTACCCCCCAAACAGGTTTTACAAACAGCAGCAGTATAAGTACAAAACTTCTGAGTCTAAAACTATTTTAGTATAACACTGTACATACTCCTGCCACACCACAATCCAAAGAAAGCACCTCTGCTGTCAGTTTAAACAAAAGTACTGATCATATCCCAGTATCCTGCTGGAAGGAAAGCCAAAGACAAGTGGTAACTCAAAAAGAAATGGACTTTGCTTTGAGTGAGGGTCAAGTCTGTTATGGTGATGGTAGGACACTGTTCCATCACTGTGTTGCTTTACTTTTCTTGGTTTTGCTTTTCTTGTCTTTTTTCTTCAAGCCATCCATGTTAGCCCTCAGCAGATTTGAATATGCCTGAAACAACAATTGGAACTATTTAAAAAAACCCAAATATTTAAATGACAATATGTGAGAAGCAGCATTTTACATACTACTAAGGGATAGTTATCTGCATTTTCTCAGAATAACGCTCTTACACCCTGCACTGCGAACATACTGTTTCTAAACCAATGCACAAAGTCAGATAAAATAAAAGACTATTTTTTAAACAAATGCAGATGGATGAGTAGTCTAAGGTTAATCTATATAGCAGTTCAGCACAGAATCAACATATTCACAGCTGTGCAGTGCTTCCAGCTGACCATTAACAATACCTACAGAAAGGGAAGATAAAAGGCATACAAAACTTACCATCTGGAATTTATTTACTTCCTTTGAGCTCACCTACAAAAGTAATACTGAAGGTTAACCAAGAAAACTCTGGCTTGCATTACAAACCAAGTATCGCTACATATTTATCCACCAGATAGCACATAGTCTTTCTAGCAGCAGTTGGGTCCACTCATTACATTCAGTGGCCAATAGGCTGGACTGATATAAGACTTCGCTCATTTAGAAAGCTGAAAATGCTACTTGATTAACAAAATCCTCTAGAGGCCATTCATCCCTAATCCATGTGTTTTCAAATGGGAAGAATGTGAAGGAACATTCAGAGGAAGGTTTGATTAACTTGTAGGGCCATAAAAGCACTGCAGCCCAGATTCGCTCAACCATTTCTCAAAGTAACATTTTTCCTTGTGTCACATCGCAGAGGAGAGCTAAGGTCAGCTAAATCCTTTCCCAATCCCTCATTCAAAGTAAACACACATCAGGTTTTCAACTTCTAGTTAACAGTTTCTGAAATTTTACTTAAAATACAGAGCATTAAATCAAAGACCCATAAGGCCACTAATCTTTCTAACTCAAAGTTGTCACTTACCACTGTGCTAATTTTCTTCTTTCCATCAGTTGCCCTTAGAAGACACTTATTGTCTGCTGGTTCAAAACTTTCTACATGGCCTTTGCGTGGGACTGGTTTTGTTCGGCCATCATCTGTATTGAAAGAGAATGTTTATCTGTATTTCGTTAAAATCAAGAGATGCCTTCTGACATTAGATGTTAAAAACATGCTCATGATCTGTAAAATACCTTGGAATTCAAGGCCATCTGAACTGACAAACTGTTCACAGACCTCTTACTCTGTAACCCTAGAAGGATCTGTTCCATGAGCTACATCTGCCAGAAAAAATAAAGTAAATCCTCACCCCGACATGCCATAAGAACCACCTGCTCCAGCAGCAGTGTGCTTTTAAGTGCATGTCATCCTGCTACCTCCCACACAGGGCCTCTCAAGTAGTGCCAGCTAGCCAGGAACCAGAGGAACATGAACAGACCAAAGCAACACTGGAATTCTCCTTGTATAGAAATGTAGTGCTTTTCAATTATTGTTTGGCAATCAGAAAGTCCCATATCTCCTGCACTCTGAAATACAGTCTTACTCAAAGTCTATTAGTACTACTAATGGCAGCACCATTAGTACACCAGCTGACTGGTTTGTCCCTATGCCTGCTCTTGTTTCCAGACACCCTGGATTACAACTATATCTTTTAAAATACCTGCTGACAACAATCAGGTGTAGAGGAACACCTCCTCAGTCCAGTACCAGATTCAAAACTTACATTTCTTCAGCGTTATGAAAACACTCCCGGAAGTTCTGCACTTTTGGAACAGCCTGGTAAGCTCCGTCAGGAACTGCAAGAGAAAAGAGACCCGACCGTGGTTGGGGAGCACCACACAACGGCGAGCCCCTCTCCCCGCGCAGCCCCTGCCTCGCCCCAGGCTCTCCATGCCGCAGGAGCCAGCGCCGAGGGAAGGCGAGCTCCCGGCTTTCCCCACGCCGGAGCTGCAAGACACGAGGCCGCAGCCAGGGGCGGCCCGGCCTGGTCCGCGGCTCTGACTCCGGACACGGGATCTGAGCTCCCCGCACCTCCCGCGGCCCCGGCGCTCCTGCCCTCCCCCCCACCCCAGTCAATGGGCACAGCGACGCTCGCCCTGCTCCGCTCCGCTCCCCTCCCCCGCAGCGGCTCCCCGGCCGCCGGGGCCGCCGCTGGGGTTTGCGGGCCCCTCTCCCTCCGTCCCACCCTCCTCCTCTCCCTCGGCGCCCCCGCGGCGGCACAGGGAGCTCGCCCCGCGCTCCCGGCGCCGCCCGGCCCGGCACCTGCTCGCTCTCCAGCAGCACCATCCTGCCCGCGCCGGAACCAACGCGCGCGCAGGCGCAGGGAGCGGCAGCGCCACGTCAGCGGGGCGGGGGGGGCGCTCACGGGGCGGCACCGCCTCTGGCACCGCCTCTGGCACCGCCTCTGGCACCGCCTCTGGCACCGCCTCTGGCACCGCCTCTGGCACCGCCTCTGGCACCGCCTCTGGCACCGCCGGGCGCGGCTGCAGCCGCACGTGCCGCGGCCTCCGCCCCGGGCACTGGAAACCGGCCGGGACCCCCAGGGAAGTGCCGAAGCGGCCTGTGCCAAGCGCCCTGCTGAGCGCGGCTGGCGCTGAAGGGTGGGATTTGAGACTAAACGAGCCAGATCCCTGGACTTGTACAAGAAACCTGCGTCTGGCAGGGGCGAGAGGGCACTTCGCATCCCTAACACTTGAAGCTCCTGAGGGGCGGGTTCTGGGAAAGGGGAGTTTTCAGTCAGGCCCGGGTTAGTCGACGCGGAGCACACGGAAATAGCGTGTGATCTACTGCCTTTTTGTGTTTCTCACTAGGAAAGTAGATTTATTTTTCCTCCGTGGACCTAACAAAAGTGAAAGATTGTGCCTTGCATACAGATGAAAGGGAAAAGCTGCTCTCGGGTTCATAGGTGCTTGAGCCCCTGAGGAATTCATCCTGTTCATTTATGAGCTCTGGTCTGTGTTCTTGTTCTAGACAGAACTAAAATACCTTCTTGCGTTATCATTCTCATGGTGGGAGTGTTGTTTAATATACAAAACAACACTAGATAATCAGAGCCTAGTCTTTTTTTAGAGTTCACAATTATTCTCTGTCCTTTTGCAGGGTAAGCAGGAGGCAGTAGAGGGTGCTGTGATTGCACACACAGAAATGAAACTGCCTGAAGAACAAGGAAACAAATACCCAAGAAGCAGGTCATCACAACATGGCCATGGTTTACCAAAATCTATCAGGTTATTAAGGTAACTGCATTATGTTGGAGTCGAAGGGAGTGTAGGGATCCAACACTACCTTTCCCTTACTGTGTATGGTATTGTCCTCCTGATGTTTTTGCACTTGTGTTAGTTGCAGTTGAGGAGGAAAGACTTCAGTAAAATAAATTCCTTTGTTTCTCATAGCATTAAAAATCTCATAAAAAACTACAGAACGTATGTTAAGTCTTCTGAAAACGGGCCTTCTAAGGCGACACCGTCAGTGCTGTGGTTGGAAGTACTGATACACCAAACCCTTGTAGAATTGTAGAAAGTGGTGGTCCCTGCCCCTACCAGCTTACAGTCAGTTGCCACAACAAGTGAAGATGGGTGGATTCTTGGAGTCATTGCTTACACGTACTTCCTCTAACCCTGCCTCACTGCAGGAGCAGTCATAACAAACTCACTACAAGAGGTTATTTTGTCAGGAATCAGAGTAGGGTCGTGTTTTCAAGAAAGCTCTGAACATAGACAATGTAAGAGCGTTGCAGATTTTTACAGGCAACTTGTGAAAGAAGAGCAGAAATGGAAAAACTAAAACAATTGCAACATACTCCCTCTTGGAAACTACCATGGTCACAGACACTGGAAGGCAGAAGTACATTTCCACTCATGCTTGCCAAAAGAGACGATGGGTGGTCTCATAGCTGAAACACAGGGACTACAAACTCTCACCTGAATTCTGACTCGAATTCACCATGAGTTGCCATTAACTGGTCTCCTAACTTCCCTGTGCCACAACTCTTCTTTCATAAAGGTGGGGAAACATATGTAGTTATTATCTGAATCTTTTACATAACAAAAAGCATCAGTGCCTGTGGGATGAGCACCACAGAGGGTTTTTTTCCCTTTTGCACGAAACTCTCACCTCTCTATTAGGTGCTACTTCATTTGCCAAAGCGTCCCTTCAGGACATCATGGCTGTAGTTGTGCCCACCTTGATGTAGCTGGGGTGTCAGTAGCAGCGTAGCTACTGCATCAGAGACTGTACAAGGATGCATGGCATTTACCTATCCAGGTAGATTCCTTGCAGGAACCCATGACACCAAAGCTCTGCTTCTGTTTTATGCTGGAAGAAGGGACAAAGGGGAAACCACTGTGAAGAACTCCAGAGAGTTGCAAAAAGTTTACATTTTTCAAATCTGTTGTTTTATCAGCAATTTTTTTGAAAATGTATTTGTCTCACTGCTAATAAAAGAAGTGGCTCCACTGAACTGCTGAATTTCTTTCCACAAGAAAGAAGGAGGATTTTATTTTTTTTTTTTTTGCATGCATGCGTGTGTGTTAGCTTATCTTCCAGATCTTGAAGCTGTTTTTCAAGCCAGAATGTCACAATTTAATTGGAGGAGAAGCCTTAATCACAACTTGCAAACAAGGTGAAAATGGAACATTTTTAACGATTCCTTTCCAAAAAATAAATGGAACAGGGGAATGCTGACATTGCTTTACTTCTGCCAAAGGCTGCCAACACTCCGAGGGAATAAGCTATTCAGCTGGCGAAAAAGTGCTGAACAAACACTGAAGGAGCTAAAGGGATACTCCCAACCATGATATACTCACTTTTCACTCTATCTCCTGCCCCAGTCTAATGGCTTTCCCCTCACTCCCTGCCCTCAGGAAAAAAAAGGGGGTAAAAAAGGAAAAAAAAGAACAGAAAAGACAGGTTGGATTAAAACAGTAGCAAGAGGAATTGGTGGATCCTGAGAGTTGGCAGGGGTATTAGTATTTTGTAACCTGATCTGTCATGTGACCAGGGCTAGGCAATAAAAATAAGTCTCCTACCAGCCCTCCTGTTTGCTCGACTTTATTATATGGTGTCAGTGGAGAACTAGTTTCTTTTTTTTTTTTTTTTGGCAAAAATTTAGCAAATGAAGCCACCTGAATCATTAAATCCTGAAGGAAATCTGGCAGAGAACTGGAGGAGGTTGTTGCTGCGCTTCCAAGTTTTCCTGGAAGCAAGCATGTACTGAGAAAACGAGAGGGTGAAACCTTCTCCTCTTCTAAATGTGGTGGGAGGGGCAGGAAGCAGAAAAACAAAACTATTAGAAGTAAATTAAATTCTTGATCAACCTTAGTGGAGGTTGGCAAAGATCTATTTGAATTAGCCAGCAAAGATTCCTTCTCGTTATGGACTACCACACACACATTCAGCTGCCGCACACCACAGTGAGCAGAAATGTAATAACATACTGTAAATTACAGTTTGCTCACCACAGTGCTCAAGATGAGTTAATAACAGATAATGGCCCACAATTCACAAGTGGATCATTCTGGTAATTCTCTTTGATCTGTAAGTTCAAGCATACCACGTCAAAGTATAGCTATGTGCAGGAAAAAGTCAGTGTTAGAGCAAAACCCCAGTAACAGCCTCCCCCCCTTACAAGTCTATCATTAGCTCTGTAAAAGCAGAGATGCACACCTCACTGCCTTACTGGCCTCACCAGATCTGAGATTAATGGGCAAAGGAAAAGCCTTCCAGAGCCAACGTTTAACAGCAGCTGGTTGGGCAGAAAGGCTGTTAACCCTGGAATAGCTATCAAAACACCCTCTGTGCCAGAGAAATAAAGAAAAGTTTTAACAAGAGACATGAACAGTTATTCTTTTTTCTAGCATTAGGTGGATTTTCAACAAAGTGATTACTGGGTTACATTTGTAGAGGTAAATGTCAGTCCTGAGACTGGGTCTTAACCTTTTTTATAAAGTGGCCCTTGTAAAAAGAAACAAAGGACATACAAAGGGATGATGATCAGAGACCTGTTGAAGAACATAGATACAGAGGCACAGAGCAGTATTGCTTGCCTGATCAACTGGTAAGAAAAAGAGAGACATTCTGAATACCTTATAAATTCCAACAGAGAACTAAAGGCATTTTAGAAAGATCTTTTTGAGATCATGATATGCCACCGGAAAGCTGCTGAGCTCCTCGTGAGAAGGCCAACTTCCAAAGAGCTCTCCTCAAGAAACAGGAGGTGTTCTATCTCGTGTTAGGAGCAAGTTCATGTACCCTGAGCTCTTTCCCAAATATTTCTGTTCATCTTAGTGAATCTGTCCTATTTTATTTAATATCATGTTATATTTACACAAAATGTGTTTCAAAGGTAGGTTAAGTAAACCCTTGAGTTCAACAGGCACTGACTTTCATTGTGTAATAGCAATGTTAATAGTGACTTATATTTTGTGAGGAAGACTAGAAAATAGGTATTGGTAAATTTCTTAAAACTCTAATGCACCATATTACTATTGTAGTGCAAACTGAAGCCTATCTGGGTGAGACAAAAAGATTGTTTGTTGGAAAAGGGCTTCATGGTTTTGAAGTACCATCCATATTTTAGAAAGCTTCCCTGTCAAGGAAGACA
This sequence comes from Pseudopipra pipra, assembly GCF_036250125.1. Classification (NCBI taxonomy): domain Eukaryota; kingdom Metazoa; phylum Chordata; class Aves; order Passeriformes; family Pipridae; genus Pseudopipra; species Pseudopipra pipra. The sequence continues at coordinate 32,014,793 of NC_087554.1, read as the reverse complement.
AGGGATGTATATTTACCATATTGTTATGTGTCTCACATATGCTCAAAATGGTTTTGTAACAAGCCCCCATCCCACAAAAAAATGGGGGGGAAATAGGCCAAAAGAAAAGCAGCCCAGATGTGGAGTTGGTCATCTGTACAAGTGATGGCATCATCTGTGCTCTCTAGGGAAAGCCTGCAATGGCAGGTATGTACTGAATCCATGAATAAAGTTGTAGTGCACAACACACTTCTGGAAACAGTGAAATTGAAGAGCCAATTCACTCAACACCCAGAGCATAAGAAAGGGCCTAGGGACAAGAAGCAACATGTCACCGTATGTGTTTAGTTTTGAAGGACAGCAAAAGACAGTCTCACAGACTCCCAAACTAGTGCAAAATACTGCAGGAAAACAGGTAAAAAAAAAAAAAAAAAAAAAAAAAACAACAGAGAGATATGCAGTTTGAACATCCACACTGTGTTTTGAAGGTACGTTGCTCTCGGTAACTTTCATGTGTGAGAAGAGCAAGTGGAGTGTAAGAACAGCGTGTTCTGAAGAAGAGAAGTGCACCTGTAAGGTAACACAGCTGAGCTGTCCTGTCTTGTCCCTGCTGCTGCCCTCCTCTAGCAGCCTCTCTGGTGGCAGCTGCCTGCTGTGACTGCTGCTGGGAAGTGACACTGCACTGCACACACAGACGTGAACTAGAGACTGCATGGCCCAGAGCACGGCACCGTGGTTTTGTGATTTGAGCTCTCTGTGTGGTTTCAGTGGATCTTTGTAAGTCATCTGTGAACTCCAGTGGTGTAGGATCAGGCCTATACAATACGATGCACCTTCTGGGTGCTCTAGAAATTATATTTACCAAACCTCACATCTCATCTCTCCAGCAGGAAGAGGGTATATAGTCATCACTTCATTCTGTATGGCTGATTTCTAAATAGGCACAGAATGTCTGGTTAAGAGCTGTGCAAGGCATCAGGGACGTAATTAAGCTGGAGCTCAAGAGTAATGAGGTGACAGAGATTGAGTTGAGCATCATTTCTTTCACATCGATGTGCCCTACTTTCAAAAAGACAGAAATGCACTTATGAAGAATTTCCACTAGACATTACCAGTGAGGTTACAGGATTTTTTTTTAACTGTGTAAGTATTTAAGGGACAGAATGAAGAATATCACACCATATTAAAAAAAAAAAAAACACCAAACAAAACAAATGTCAATGGGAATTCTAGGTCAACAGAACGTCACCAGGGAGAAAAACATTGTCCTTGATATTAGAAATCAGCTGGGGATGTGTAATTAAAAAAAGAGCCACAAGGTCTTTGCTATCCTCTGTTTGCAGTCTCGTCAGAAAGACAGAAACACAAGCAGCATATATTCTCTTAATACAGAGGGGTGGTGTTGTCTCAGGAAAAAAGGGGTCACCTACCACCTCACCAGCACTGTTTCCTGCCTCTGTTGAGGGTGCCCAGCAAAGCAAGACCTGGCTGAACTTCTGAGATTTAAGGATCACAGCACAAGCTGCAGTGCCTGTAAAACAATAGTTTCTTCTCGCTCGGAATAGTTTCTTCTCGCTCGGGTAAGGATGTGTGATACAAGATCTGCACATCTCAACAAAGAGACAGTCAAGTCAGTTACCAAATGAGTGAGGTGACAGATATTGGCTTAGACATTATTGTTCTCACTTCTAGAAGCCCTAATTTTGGAAAAACAGAGACAGTTTTGACTGTTACCAGCAGATATTTTCAGTATGACTCCCTTCTCATTAGAGCTACCAAGCGTACCTGCTTATTCAAGCTTACTTGCACTTCATGTGCTTCCCTAGCGCTCCTCCAAATGTTCAGACACTTTCTAGGAACAGGTTGGTGTGGGGAGGCCACTTTGCACAGCCAGCAGCTGCCCTGGGTTCGCTGGGTCAGCGGCTGGAGGAAGCGGTTTCCTGTTTTGCTGGTGCTCAATGCCACTTAACAATAGGGGGAAAGAAAAAACTGCAGGATCTAAGCATTGCAAAACTGTTTTCTACATGAGCTGTCTGCCTGCCTCCCCACTCTGGTCCGGATGCCCCCAGCTCACACACCCACCCTGGCTGGTGGATGGCAGCAGAGGAGAGGAGGCGAAGCACTCGAGGCTGAGGTAATGAGGGCTGGAAGGTACAAACAGCCTGGACCCATGTCAGTGAGTCTGAAACAGCAGGCTGAATATTGCTAGTTTGTATCCTTCCTCCTGCCTCTTATGCGAGAGAAAAAGAAAAACATGTGCAGACCTTCTGGAGCATCAGTGTCAGCAAGAGTGACTCGTGCCTTCTTACAACACCTAAAACGTCTTGTCCATCATATTATATGGTTTTCAACACCATCCTGAGATAACCAATTCCAGCAGTGGTCAGTTCATTAGGGCAGGAACAGCATTGGCCATGATTTCTCACTCTGCTGTTCTGAAATGAGTCCTTCTCCTCTAATGGTTTGCTCAGTGCCAAATCCTTAAACCTCTCTTATCAGCTCACAGAGTGCTCTTTCTCTCCTACTTGCCTCCTACTGCCTACACACTCAGGCAGCATCTCTTGCTAACATGACAGAGTTTGGTTCTTATAATGCCTGTACATGTCCAAATCCTACCTCACTTACTGGCTTTGTTTTTCAAAAGCTTCTTCTGAGATTAAGGGTTGCAGAGGGTACCTCTGTAAAGCAGATGAAACTAAGAATTGTAACTGCAACTGAAGCCACTCAGAAACAGGAAACGCAGGTACCCAAACTGTAATCTGAATTTGTTGTTATCCCGGTCCCTTTATTTCTGCTCCTCTCTCTGTTTTTGAATATATGTTGTCTTCAAAGGTACACAGAGCAGCAGACAGGAGCCCCAGGCAGATTGGAAGTCACAGGCTCTTTGTTAGCGCTCAGGCTATAGAAATCCCAGGTGAGTCACTCCTGCTTGCAGTAGCAGGTAACCCAGACATTGCCAATCAAACTCACGGAGCCTTAAATGCAATCCTGCCAAAGAAATTATCAGAAGCAATGCAGGTATTACAAACACAGTTCCTTTGTTATTGCCTGTAGCCTTAAAAACCTGTGACAACTGAATCCTACAGCTTTCAAAGTTCAGGAGTGGCATTGTTTGAAGATACAGCAGGCAAGTATTGCACTAAGTTTACAAAACAGTGTGCCAGAAACCTCCTAATTGAAGGATTTATTTTGTTAAAGTTTTTGTTTGTTTATTTTTAAAGGAAAGCCTCATCTAAGAACCCCACTTGTTGGTTTTGGTTTGGGTTTTTTTCAGACAAGTTGTGATTGGGGTATGGTGCCAGTAAAAAGCAGTAAAATTTCCAGGACTTAAACTGCCAAGTACACAGTGAGTTTTACATAGAGCTCAGTCAGTGAGACAGAGTAATGTAGGGCATCTATCATGTTTTATCCTTATAATCACCCAGCATTGTTTTATCATCATCTGAACACAGCAGGAGAGCTAAAACCCCATTGAACTACATTGGAGGAAGAGTGCTTTAGGTCTTTATGAAGAACATCACAAAAAGAATATGTTCAAGACCAAAAAAGCCCCCACAAGTCCTAGCATAAAACTGGCTTCATCTATGCTAAAGGTTTACCTAACATTATTTTGCAATCAAGATATGATGTTCTCTCACCTTCATCTTTATTTTTTACGCAGACAAGACTGAAGAGTATCCTTGATGCAGGTTACTCAGAACGCATCTATCATCTGTCACATGTGTTTATATATCCATGCCTACTGTGTGCAGTCTGAGAAAATCCCATAGTGCTCTTGAGGGAGGATAAAGAGCACAGGGATGAGCAGTAGCGTGACACCAGCTACCCATGGAGCAGCAGTGTCTTGAATGTTGTGTTGCACTCAGTGCTGTTAGGACAAGTTAATTATCTTAGAGGAAGATAATCAACAGAGGAAACAACGTCATTATTCAGCAAGACATCAAATGCTATCTCAGGTGCCAGTTACTCCAGCTCGACCACTTCAGCTGTTAAAGGTGTATTAGTCATCTGACCACACTGAACATCAGTCTTTCACTCCTCATTACACACCCAAATACAAGCTACAGTATAGGCTTGCTCTATCCTATAATTACATTATATGGCTGTGCTATAACATCTATTATGTCTAGAGGTCAGACTCAGAAACAAATTAATTAATTGCACTTTCTCCACTTCTAGGTTAAGATAAGGTTTTGTTGCTACTTTTCAGTAAAAAACTGCTTTTTCTACAACTAACATGGTTTCCTATAATAAACTGCTTGTCAGCAAGAAACTCGTCATACTGAGGCAAGCAACAGGCATTTTATTATCACAGGACACCTGATTATCAGTATTATAAAGTTATCTTTTGGCACAGAAGTCTTGGCAGCCAACAGCCTCTTCAATCTGAGATTAGCAGTTCTGCACCAGGCCACTGCCAAAGTGACAGCTCAGCCTCTCAGTTTGTGCTGTGGCAGAGTGCTGCCTGGGGAGATGCATCCCTCTACACAAGTTGAGTGCTTTTCTGTTCAGCTTGGCAACAAGGGTAGCACTCGATGTCTTTCAGAGGCATACAAATTGAAATGATGGATTTAAATTGGATTACATGATTTGTCAGATGGCAAATGTTGGGGTGGTCTTTGGACTGTTTGAACACAAGAGTATGGAGAAAGCTAGTATTTTGGCAGCTCTTTAAAAAAGGTTTTCTCTGCCCTGCAGAGGACAGGGCTCCAAAACTGATTCCCCAAATTCTCACACCTTGGGGATCAATAGTGTGACCCTCCTAGGGACCAGGACTGCAGCATGGCAGGAGAATGCACCTTGGGACAGGTCTTGTGTTCATGGATGCTCTGATTCAACAGTGTGGGTTCAGAGAGGCACCAAAGAAACAACCTTGCTCTGGCTGAAGAAGATGCTCATTCTCCTGAGAATGATTTTGCCTTTTGTTTTTCTCTTTTCCCACATACACTTTTTGGGGGAGTTGTTTCAGTTCCTCTTTCCTTTCATTTTTTTCACTTTTGTTCCCCTCTCTCTCATCTCTCTCCTCCCCAGTGGTGACTCCTCTGTCATCACTTGCCATTCTTCACTACCCCCTGTCATGTACGTGGCTGTCACCCAGGATGGTTTTCAATAAGCAAGGCAGTGACCTCACTAACATGAGGACTTCCCTGCCAGTGCTTCTGGTGCAAGCTATGGCACTAATGTCAGAGCTGGAGTAGCCGTGGCATGATCCAGCTTGGAAGGTGAATCTTTTTGCTATTTAAGGCAGGACAGTTCTTACATCGCAGCGCTGTGAGAAGGAACAGCCATTGCCAAAGGGAGAGCTGTCGTGCTGCTTATGGTGCACACTGGTGTTTTGGTGCAGGGGTCCAGGTTGCTGTAGGAGTTAGACATGTCTATATGAACCAATAGCTTCCTACCCAAAGTGCTCATAGTTTAAGGGACTTTCATAAGCTAAGCATGATCAAAATCTCTAGTGAAAGTTGCCATGCATTCAAAGAGCAAGTTGGGGAAGTCCCTTCCTCTGTAGAATGAAAGTCCTATCTCTGGGTGAGGAAGAAAACAGGTATCACTTTCTCTCCTTTTCTTCACTGTTTTGCTTCTGGTCCTAAGCTATGAAAAAAACCCAGGATTTCAGGGAACGTTCAATCTGCAGCTTGTTCTCAGCTGATCCTGTTGCAGGGAGCAAGTTCCTGGCTGATTCACGAGCAGTAAAAATAAACACAATCTAGGGAAGGCAGGGAGGAGGGAGGGAGACTGGTGGTTACATAGGAAAAAGTAGGAGCTACAGCAGCTGGTGTTTTCTTTGCTGGTTCTTTTCAGAGGATTTAGGCAGGTTGGAGATGTAAGTGATTAATGGAGAATGATAACACCTCACCCCCCTCCTCCTCCTGGAAAGAACATGAGTCTTTATGCATATCACTGGTCTTTCAGCTTTAACCTTTCCAAGATTTACACACTCCATCCACTCCGATGCAGTGCTGTGGAGCTGACAGCACATCTGGGTGTATTAACTGTATGCTCTGCGGTTCTTACAAATGCTTAGGGTTTGTTCTCAGTGTTTGGAAATGCTGCACTCAAAGCCCTGAGACTTCCCCCATGGAGCTGACCAGACTGAAGACAATGAACTGCCACACAAACTCAAGACTGTTTTTGTTGGTTTTTTTTTCTAGCCTCTTCTCTGTGTGGAATAAAGGACACAGCTCTGAATTGCTGGACCCCAGTAAAACGTGCCTCCACAATGGCTCCCAAAACACATTTGGGAAGAATGTACAAGTAGCAGAAGTCCTTTTCTGTCCCTCTCCACAAGTATGTCAACTGCTTTGCCAAGCACATCTAGGGATCCCGCCCTCAGCTCTGCTCAGGGCTGATCACATCAGAGCATGCTTCTGTTCTCTGCTGCATGGGTAAGAGGTCTGCTTTCCTCTGGAGAAAGCATTCAGCAGAAATAGACAGGCAAAGGTGCAGGATAACTTCTGCCATTGATGAAAAGGAGTTGCAACAGAGGTTTTGTGTTATAACGTTAAGGAGGAGGTTCCCATCAGGAACAGCGTAAGACAAAACTTAAGGAGCTCTTATTTGTCTTAAGCAGGGCTCATGGAGGCATAAAATTAATAATAATAGTGTGCTAATGAAATTGACTGAAGATGAGATAACACATCAACAGAGAGGATGAGTAGAATGCCTGGAAAAAATCTGATGACTTTGGAAATTACAGAATCCACAGCATGAAAGGTCATACACTGTGGCAGCAGGAGCTCCTGCTGTAAAGACAAGGACACAGTATTTGTAAGAAACAGTGGTGAATAAAGACCAAAACCATTTCATTCTTTACAAGATAACTAAGCCACCAGTGGGACACAGCCATGGAAGAGGTAAACACAGTCAGAGGATGTATTAGACAAGATACTTTAGCTGATTAGAAAAGCATTACTGCCATTGTGTAAGTATCAAAACATCATCTAGAGCAACATATACAGCCCTTCACAACCATATTTACAAAAAAAAATTCCACAACAACTGATGATCAGGGACATGAAGACTGTAAAAGAAACTGATTTAAAAGCAACAAAACAACAGAAATGGATGAGCAGGGACAGGAGCCTTTAAATATTTCACGGGAGAAAACAACAGGGAGAGAAAACTGATTATTTAAAGTAAACCATGACCTTAACAGAAGAAGATGGTATAAAATAATGACCAAGGGAACAAGCTTATATGAAAAGTCTCCATTATATTTAATAAGGGCAAAATAGAGTGAGGATGGAACTTCACAAATTACTAACATTCTATGATGTGGAAGGCCCAGTCAGACCCTTTCCATCCAAAGTCCTGGCATGGACTTTGCAGATGCATATGCATTAAGAACAGCATGGGTGTTTACTCATAGGGTGATTTAATCTTTAATGATCAGGACAAGACACTGAGGTACTGGGGATGAGAACTGGAACCTATCATATCTTGGTCCCTCGTTGAAATTCAGACCAGCCTGAGTGTGGCTGAAGGAGAATCTGTTGGTTGGTATCTCCTTTGGTAAATGAGCTGCTGTGCAACTTCTAATGGGCAGCTTTCTATGTCACAAAATCACCACTGTCAAAAACAGTGATAGTGGTAAGTTTTGCAGGCAATATTTCTAGCGATGCCAAAGATTGCCTGGATAGGGAGAGCAAACGAGCCAGTAGCTGTGTGCAGTGCAGTGGAGGGGGTGGGTGGAAATCACGCCAGCTGATGCTACCTGCCCTGAGTTCAGAGAAAGATCTGGGTCTCTATGACTGCCTGCAAAACACTTGTTAATTTGACTTCCCCAGTGAAAGCACAGACAAAGACCAAAGTGAATGGTAGTGCCCTCTTACTGTCCCACAGCTGGTGGTGTCTGCCATGCTCTGACAGTGGGGCATATGCATTTACACACACTTCCCATTCCTTAATTTATGAGACCATGAGCTATGTGCTTGCAAGGCAGCCATGTGCCCCTCTCTTGCATCTCCCCAGAGCACATTCACCACCACGTATTCTTCTTGTGGTGCAGGCTGGGATGAGAGGAGAGGAGGCCTGGTAAAGGCTGAGCTAATCTCAACATACCGTAGTCTCCTTCAGTTTTAAGATCCAAGACAGGCTTTTGCCAAGACAAGTGCTGGCACATCCTGTAGCAGGAGAGAGGGGGGAGTACAAGGGAGATGAGGGAGCAGGGTAGAGAAGAAGACCAAGAGAGACAACTGATTATCTTTTTTTCTACTATGCTGGTCTTGTGAGATAGGGGAAATTTATAATGCATGTACATACTCCAGGTTTTTCAAGGGCTGTCTTTAGCTGTATATCATATTTCCAGGGGTCAAATGTTTATACATTTTGTCTACAAGAGTAAAAATGTGTATTTTTAGTAGGGAGTGAGCCAGAGTGCAGTACATTAAATAAAAGGCAAGTTGCTTCACTTCTGCTGTGAGGTTTAGCTAAGTGGTGTAGGCTTTGTGCCCCATCTTGACCAGAACTAGTTTATCAGTCAGACCACACCACCTTGACTGCATTGCATTCTTCCTTCCGAACAAAACCACACCATCTTGAACAATACCTGAGGACACTTGTTTAGTAAGCTTATACCGGTTTTGAGAATTCATACATCTTTGATATGTAAATACTTTCCTGGACTCAATCAGCCCACATCACTTGTTTAACCCACAAGACACTGCAGTTGCAAGCAGCACATCACATATTTACAACAACATGCATGTAAGTGATGTTGTAGCCACACTGATGAACTTTGTCCAGACAGGAACTCTGTAGGTCTTGAACACAACCGAACTGACTGACTATCTATAAAAAGCAATATAGCCTTTCTAAATAAGTTTTCTAATTAAGTTTAACAAAAACAGATGCCATATTCTGCACCTGGGACAGGGCAACCTGGGATGTACATACAGAGCTGGGGACAAGGCACTGGAGAGCAGTGCTGTGGAAAGGTCGATGGCAAGTTGAACACGAGTCAGCAGTGCCCTGGCAGCCAGGAGGGCCAACTGTGTCCTGGAGGGCATCAGGCAAAGCATCACCAGCTGATCGAGGAAGGAGATTGTCCCACTCTGCTCTGAGGCCCCACCTTGAGTACTGTGCTGTTTTGGGCACCACATTATAAGGAAGATATATATAAAGCTATTAGAAAACATCCAAAGGAGGGCTGCCAAGATGGTTAAGAGTCTAGAGTGGAAGACATACAAGGAGCGGTTGAAGCCACTTGTCTTGTTCATCCAGGTTGAAACTGAGGGGAGACTGTTTGCAGTTTACCACTTCCTCACAGGGAGAAGCAGAGGAGCAGGCACTGATCTCCTCTCTAGTGACCAGAGAGAGGATCCAAGGGAATGGCCTGAAGCCGAGTCAGGGGAGGTGTAGGTTGGATATTACAAAAAGGTTATTCACGCAGAGGATAGAACAGGCACTAGAACAGGCTCCCCAGGGAAGTGGTCACAGCACCAAGCCTGACAGAGTTCAAGAAGCGTTTGGACAACACTGTTCCTTCTCAGGAATCATTCCACCATTGCTACATAGGGTGAGGAAGGATCACTGCTTGGAAAGACAGACATTGCTTATGACTCACCTTTATTGAGCAAGTTTTCGGGAACAAGGTAGGGTTTCTAAGGCCTTGAGCAACATGGTCTAGTGGGAGGTGTCCCTGCTTATGGCTTTGGGGTTGGGACTAGATGATCTTTAAGGTCCCTTCCAACCCTTAACATTCTATGATTCTTCTGCTAAAGCCAGAAGTTCTGTGAACAGCCTACAGGGAAAATGAATACACATCTCTCACAGAGTAAACTAACTGTTTCTCGATGGTCCTGCTTTAGTTGCTGCCCACAAAAGCAATTTTTTGGTTTTTTAACAGCCTGTCTCAGAATTCAATGGGGACATGCTTCTCGTGGGATAAGGAGCCCTGCTGCCCTTCAAGCTGCTCTGTCATCCTGCAGGCTGCTCATTATTGTCAAGCATGCAGCAGTCTCAATAAGTCTTGTAACATTGCCCATGCCAGATCAGCTTGGTCTCTTCCCCTGAGTTGCCTAGTGTTAGATGCTCATTTTCCACACTCAGCCAGTTCAAGCTTTTCTGACTCAGAACTGCAGTATTTGGGGTCTTTTTATGGCTGCTCTTAAAACAGACTCACAGGGTCTGTCCCAGCTTAGCCTCAAGTATCTTTCTGGGTAACCTACTGCATACTACACAAACATGGGCACTCGCCAAAGTATCAATTCAGCAAGGAGCAGGCTGAGGTGTGGACTGTTAGATACAGAGGGTTTGCAATAGCTGACAACATGCTTGGCACAGCACAAGGCATTAAGACAAACCCCAACCTCAGCATGAAACCATACCTAACTCCCACGTGTGTTTGTGTAAGGCAGGCAGCTCTTGAGGACAGTGTCATGCTTTTATGTGTGTTTAAATAGTGCCTAGCACAACAGAGTCCTAATCCAAACCGGAGCTCTTAAGTATCACAGTAATGCAAATTAAATAACACTAATAATATGCTTTCCCTCTGTGCTCAGCAGGTCAGGCACGAGGGAAGGCCCCTTGTTGTCTTGTTGGGAAGGACCTTCACATCAAGCTGAGACACATCTTCAGACTAACTTCAGTCAGCGAGTTACTGCCCATTAGCCAAGCTGCCCTGCCAGACACGCAATCGCACCTCCTCCTGAGAGGTGAAATGTGTTAGTCTATCCCCAAGAGAAAAGCTAATGTCATTCATCTTGTGTTTGCCCCAGCTAAAAGCACATGTTTGTACAATTACCAGGGTTCAGCCAACACTGGTATTTTAGCAAGCCACGGCAACTTGGCTGTGTCAGAGTCTATAGGACCACTTTTTAGAAAACAGATAAAATGGAGTTGGTAGAGAAAAGTTTTCTGCAGACATTTGCTGAATGTGTACTTTTTAAAATAGTCCGTGCCAGTTGTTGTCACAAAACTTAATGAAAATTCTAGAACTTCTAGCAAATTATTTCTGACCCCAAAACACGTTTCAGTCATTTCCATCTATTCTGTAATCCCACATTATTAGTTGGCCCATTTCCCGCAAGCAGAGTGCTATACAGCAGGTAATCCTACAGACACAGCTTGTTACAGACTTCACCTCCTGCCATGAAACTGCATTGTAATGAATGATGGCTGAGGATCTGATCATGACTGAGCATTTCATCTCTTCTAGTTACAGAAAGCAAGGAAGAACTATTAAAATAATTAAACATACACATCTACATCATTAGTCAATAACAAAATTTTCCAAAAAAAAATTCACACAACTTGGCTCACAGTAGAAAACCACTTTCACAAATAATATAATTGTCAGAAAAATGTAATTAGACACATTATCCCCAAGTAATATAGAAAATAATATGTATAGAACAAAGGTGCAGCATTCAAACAATTGCATCCAACAGATGTCTTCAGTTAGCTGCTCATATACAGGAGATATCGTTTGAGAAGAGGCTCCAGACACTACACGAGATCAGCACTGTGCCTTTTAGCACGGCAAAGTTTTAAATAGGTTTAAGAAGGGAAGCAAGATTGTAATTTGCTTATCAGTAACAGCTTTTTTGAAGGCAAATGTTGAGAAAGATGAGTGATATTAGGATGAGATTAAAAGTACGGCTTTTGATAGGACATTTGTTGATTAGTTTTGTAGGTAAATGCACTGGATTAATGGCCTCTTTCATATTGTAACAGTATCCTCAGTGGGATTTGCTTCCTCGGCTGCTCTCGGTCCCCTCCCCCAGCAGTGTGACATGAGAAATGCAGTGTTTTTAATGACTGGAGCAGGAGAGATCTTGTTATTGCGGCTGCATCACCCCTCCAGGACACAGTTCAGTAGAAGTTTGTCATGTGGCTGAGCAGAAACGATGAATGCAGGTTTTATGAAGTTCATTCCCCAAATACAAAGGAACAGGGGAAAAAAACCCACCACATTCATGGCTACAGGCTGTGAGAGTACACAGTTCACAGCCGGAGCTCTGCATTGATCACTGTCAAGCTGCTGGACTGCAATGCACCTGTGAGCTCTCCCCCACTCCCTGAGCAGCAAGCCTTTACCTGCACTCCCACCTGCACTCACAGCATCTCCCCCCTTACACATCTCCCTTCTCACCCCTCTTCTTTCCTAGCTGGAGTCATTCAGTACTTTAGTGTCCCTCTGATACCTAGCTTGTCTAGGGAGAACTAAATCACTCCTCTGCTTAGAGGCATGTGGATATTCACTAGTTAATACCCACACACACTTGTTTCTTTACAGCTCTGCTGCCCTTGCCTGCCCTACCTCGGGTATTGCTTCATTTCCTGTTTGCTCCCAGCAGTTGCCTCCTTTGCTTTAACTCCAGGCCATTATGCAGACTAATATCAAACAGGTGGAAGAGGTAAACATTAAAAAAAAGACTGAACAACCCAACATGTCCTTCCTCTCCTCAATGGGCATGATGATATTGTCAGGAAATGGGTAACAGCTGCAGGTGCTAGAAAATTAACTACATGTATAGGAATGCCTGGAGTTTGTGTGTTGAAAATACACAGGCAAATAACTTTTACTGTGAATAGGTTATTCTAAATGGGTAAGCACTAATGCAAGGTCTCCTTGAGAAAACACCCTGTGCACACTTCTGCTGTAACAGCAGTCATCTTGCACTAAATGAGCCCCCTGGAATCATAGAATGGTTTGGGTTGGAAGGGACCTTAAACATCATCTAGTTCCAACCCCTCTGCCATGGGCAGGGACACTTTCCATTAGACTGTTGCTCAGGGCTCATCTGTATCCAACCTGGCCTTGAATACTTCCAAGGCTGGGGCATCCACACCCGCTCCAGGCAACCTGTTCCAGTGTCTTACCACCCTCACAGTAAAGAATTTCTTCTTTATATTTAATCTAAACCTTCTCTATTTCAGCTTAAAGCCAATCCCTCTTGTCCTGTCACTAAATGCCCTTGTAAAAAGTCCCTGTCCAGCTCTCTTGTAGCCCCCTTTAGGTACTGGAAAGCCTCAATAAGGTCTCCCCAGAGCTTTGTCTTCTCCAGGCTGAACAATCCCAACTTTCTCAGCCTTTCCTCCTAGGAGAGGTGTTCCAGTCCCCTGATCATCTTCTTCTCCGTCCTCTGGACTTGCTCCAACAGATTTATGTCCTTCATATGCTGAGGACCCCAGAGCTGGATGCAGTATTCCAGGTGAGAGAAATTAGGGTCTGGAGCAGCCAGTCTGGCTTCCAGCAACAGCACAGTGCAGCCCTCCAGGACACAACACCACAGGGTCAAAACCTGAATTGGGAACTGCCACACCCTCACCTCCCTGGCTGCCACCTTATCCTGACCTCTCCTCAGTGTGTTTCACTCTGCAGGATTTGGGAGCTTGGTTGCAGGAAGCAGGTGGCAGTTCTGGCAAAAAGCATATGTCCTCCTACTGTGGCATGTCCATAGGCAATCTGTGTGTACCTATGTCTGCACACACTGGTCCGATCTGACCATCTGAGGTTTGTGAATGCATCAAATGCTGGGCTTTATAGGTTAGGCACTTGGTTTAACATTTTCCTACATGTACTGGGTCATTCAGTTTGTTGGCATCTATGTGAACAATAATTTAAGGTGCTGTTTTCCCTAGGAGGAAGGTAGACAAGGCAGGACGATATCAGGAGTTGCTCCCTTGGTTTTACTTGTCCACTCAAGTCTTTCTTGAGTGCATTTCACCAGCTTTCTTTGGGAAATCAGTATCATTATTAGCTGTCAATAACTCACTCCATTTACTGCTCTTGGCTGCTCAGGAGGACACAGCAGACTCTGGGCTGGGTAAGGTTACTGCGTGATAACAGCAATTCTTAAGTCAAATAGTGTAATGAGGCTCTCCCTAAACAGTGACAAGTTTTGGATTTCCCATAGAAACATGTGATTGTGCCTGTGTCTTTGCCTGCTGTGTTGCGGACTCTCCCCCTCTTCTCCTCCGCAGGTCTGGTTCCCCAGCCCCAGCCCCAGCGGTGGTGGAGCTGAGTGGCTGTGGGCACTTGATGCTGATTAAATTCTGCTGACTGAGGAAGATGTCAAATTCTACCCAAAGCAGAGAGCCGCCAAGGAAAAGCTGCTTTTCTTTGCTTTTGACAGCTGGAGCCATGAATTTAAGCAGAGGTCTCACCTTCAGGCAAGTCAACAGCTGGGCAGGGAGCAGTCTTTCTTAAAGAGAGAGTACACCGTATTTTTCTGGTGTTCAGTGTTGCCAGGAGGCGGACAAGTTGAAGTGCAAGAGAACATTTATGTAAAAACCCAGGTGCAGCTGGGTTTTTTGTTGTTATATTTTTTTTCTTTTACTAGAGAATGACCAAGTAACAAACAAGAAAGAGGAAATGAAAACACAGTCTAAATTCCCACCCTTGGTGTTTCTCGTCTTCCATTTCCCCTGCAGTACATACAAGGAGAAGATGCAGCCCATGTCTGTACAGGAAGTTCCCGAACACAAAGTCCTTTCACTAAGAAGACCACGCACTGCGTCACATCTATTTTTATACTTGTGTGCCGGCCATGCTTCAGGAATCAGTGACTCTGTTGACCAGTAGTGGGGTCCATAAGACTCTTCCCTGTTTTTAAACCTGTCTGTGCATAATAGCCATCCAAAGCTCTTACTGCTGAGGAACTGCTCCTTGCCTTTGCAATGTGACACCTGCGGGCTCAGTTCAGGGGACAGTGGATGGAAGTTCCCATAACAAAATATCGCTGCCATAACTAAAAGCCCATCACTGCAGTTATTATTGGCAGTATCACCAGAAGAGTGAGTGCTGAATGGTACTAAAATATAATTAGGCTTCACTCTCAGTACTTTCTGAGTCCTGTCATTGCAGGACCAAGCTTTATGATACCAAATTTTCAGCCCCATGGAGCAGAAACCAGGACCCTGAGGAGGTCCAGAACTAGAAGGCAGGAACAGACACATCTTGGATCTAAGTGCAGAGGGAAATACATAGCACACAGTCACATGGCCCATGTCACATCATGTAATTCATGTGCACGGTATCTTAGCAGGTGTGATTGGCCGTAGCTGTGAAATGCAGTGGAGCCTTTTCCTATCCTTCATAAAGCCACAGCTGCTTAGAGTACTCTGGCCACAAGACAAGAAATTAGGGGTGCTCCCGAACGCTCTTGTGGAAAAGACAACTTTAGGAAAGAACGGGCCATTAGATGAACCAAAAGGAAAGTACAGAACTGTTTAGTTTGCAGTCAGATGGTAAGGGACATCCTGGGCTCCACATGCTGATCTCAGAGATGTTTAGGTACTTCATGCAATAGCTGCCTAATGCAAAACGCAGAAGCAATCCTTAAGCAGGGTGAGGAAGCCAAGGCTCTGGCTAGGGAGCACCCTAGCCAGTAGGTATCATAGCCATAACAACTAGCCAGTGCTAGGGAGCACCCTAGCCAGTAGGTATCATAGCCATAACAACTCTTTTTCTGTCTGACATAGTGAATCCAGTTTAATTTCCCTTCCCAGCTGGAAGACCTACAAGAGAAGAAATGTACCACCCCAGTCTCTTAAGAGTGTTTAAATAGGAATTTTTTTTTTTGATGTTAAGAGTTGAAGGAACTATTGAAAGTAGGTTTTTGCAGAGTTAAGCAGTAACTGAGGTTATCAACATCAAAATTTAGGGTATAGGAACCAAAATTCTGTCCAGATCCCAAACTTAATACAAACATGTCCTCTTTGGATTTAGCCTGATCCAGCATTTTTTTCCTGAAATTTTTCATCTTTACTTTAGCTCCCTAAGTAGTAGGAAAAGTTGAAGGCGATTATGAATGTGTTGTCTTATTTATCAAAGACACAAGGAGGCAAACAAAAAAAAAAGTTTTCTTAACTATTTCATTATCATGGCGTAGATGGAAAATAAAATCCCACTTCTGCCATAATAGCAATTAACTACTGTCCTAAACCTTTTTCTGAAACTTATGCCAAATCTCAGCTTTCAAACATTTTTAAGTGCAAAGGCATTTGGAAAACCTGAAGAAGCTATAGTTCCAGT
This sequence comes from Pseudopipra pipra, assembly GCF_036250125.1. NCBI lineage: Eukaryota > Metazoa > Chordata > Aves > Passeriformes > Pipridae > Pseudopipra > Pseudopipra pipra. The sequence goes on along the minus strand of NC_087554.1, from coordinate 31,998,832 downwards.
AGAATCAAAGGACAGAGACTACTTCTTGCAAGAAGGCATGGAAATCTGGTGCCAGACTTCTTTCTCACTAGATTTTCTGCCTAATTTTACAGACTCCTACTGTTCAGGTAGGGCTCTGTAAGAGTAAAAACTTGGATGGCTAAAAATATTTTCCTGAATTCCATTTTTAAATGCTTATGAAGCGCCCACCATCATCATCTGAAGCAAGAAAGATCCTGAGTCCAGCGGAAACCAGCAAGACATGAAATAAAAAAGGATAGTTTGTTGTGAGCATTGCAGCTAGAACTGCAACTAGAATAGCTTTATGATTTTAGAAAAGAAACAACTATCAGCACATCATGACATTTTTGGTGTGACGCATGATGATGCGTGGGTGGACTGCAATGCCACATTATGTTATTTCAATATGTTATCATCATTGGGGTTTACTGAAGCGTTGCCGTGTTTCAGCAGAATGTCATTATCTCCTCCAGCAGCTTCAGCTTAGCCAATCCTACTAGGTTTGCAGATATTTAGTGAATAAAAAAGTCTACTTTGCCTAGATTTGCATCTTAATATTCTAGTAAACCAGATAACTGGAAGAGATTTAATAGAAAAATATTTTAAAATGTAGCTGCACACATTCATACTGGAGGCCTCATTCCTACTTCAGTCTTTTCAGAGAAGGGAAACATGCCTTGTTACTTTTGCAAATAATCATGCAGTTTCCATTTCAGACAATAATTATAATTAAAGAATAAATTAGAAGAATAAAACCAAACTATTTTCTTCAAAAAAAAGTGTTCTGTTTTTATTCTAAAAAAAGTGTCAATTATAAATTTTTCTTCTAATTCCCAGGTACCTTGTGGGCACAAAGGATGATCTTGCTGGAACCTTCTGTCAAGGAGAGATGCAAATAATTTGATTAGCTTGCTACACAAAATGGATCTGATCTTGAAATACTTGGGTAAATATCAACTATGCCTTCTAGAAGTAAAGCTTTAAACTAACACTAATGGAAGTCGTAGGATGAAAGCTTTCCCTGCCACGTTGAAGATACAGGGCACAATGCACAAACCTAGATGAATTTGAAAGAGAATTCAGAATATTTAGTTTGTAGTCATTTAAGCTAGGATCTGTCAAGCACAGTTATGTATTCACTTGGATAGTAGCTTTCCACACAGGCCATGTCCTGGAACTGTGCTGAGATTATTTTAGCCATGTGAAGGACCTCTGTGTCCCTATTACCAGGAAATAGTTAATATTCTTCCCCGCTGGGGCCCACATGCACCTGCACAACTGTGGTGTGTGGTTTCTTCTTGCAGCTGCATCTGTGACTCTGCTGCTGCCTGCACAGAGGTCTTAAAGTGTAAGTGGAGAGCTGGTGAGGCTGCCCTTCAGTGGCACGGCAGCCTCAAGGGCTGCTGCAGAAGCAGTGAAACCACTCTCAGGAAAGAAATGTGTTCAGCAAAGTGTGTTTCTCAGCTGTTAATATTATATCACTGGAAAATTGAACACATAAATATACCAATTAATGATGTATCCTCATAGTGCCATTCTGGAGTTGCTGTCAATCGTTATCTTGATTTTTATAGAGGAAGAAAAAATGAGGCTGTGAGACTAATTTTCCTAAGGTCACTGAGAGCAAGCCTGTGGCAGATCCAGATACACAATGCAGATCTTTCCCAGCCCCATAGTTTGGCTGTTCAGCCTCTCTGCTGCTCCCTTAGTTTGCTATCTGAATTCCTTGAGCAAAAGGAGGACTATTTTTGTCCTAATTGCTAAAACCCATCATTCACAATATCTGCTCCCTCTCAGGAATGAGAAGATTATGGGGGTCAGTAGTCAGAAGAGAGAGTTATCAGCTAGCCCTGGGCTCCAGGAGCAGTGATTAGGATCCTGTTATTAACCGCAGACGCATGCTCTGGAGCAGAAGTGCTCGATTCTCCTCTGCATTCGAGATCTGTCTGGTGTGAGGGTGATATATGGGAGGGAAGATATTGTGTTCACTGATTCTACAAGGTGATGTGATTTAGAGGAGCTAGATGGTTGTTTCACTCTATTCCCATCATGTGATCCCCTTAAGGCTCGTATGCCACTGAAGAATCACCAGAGCCTAAGGACTGCTTGCCCTTTGCACTCCTTTTCTGCACCATTCCTTCCCCCAGCACACTCCCCACGGTGTGGGGGGAGAGTGACAATGGGCACATGAGCCAAATCTGCTGCCTTTGGACTGATGGAGACTTTTTTCCCCCAGGCAACATTTTTAAGCCAAGGATTTCAGTGTCAACCTTGCTTTTAAGAGAGTGTGTGCTGTTATCTTTAGGTTTACAACTTTCTGAAAAGAAAAGGGAATTTATAGGAAGAAATATGATAGTGCACCTTATCACGCAAGACAGGCAGACATACATGAAGAATTACTGCATGAGGTTGTTGGTGCATGGTTGCACAGGGAGTCTTACTTCATATTCACACACAAAGCTGCTGGTTTCAAGCAAAAAGACTACCAGGGTGAGAGATCATGTAAGTGCAAAGAGATGCTGTCTGTGTTTTCTGTGTGTACCTTTTAGTATAAAAATTCTCCCTGTCTGCTCTAACAGTAGCTGTATTTAGGTTAAAAACACAAAATGTCTCAGCATAAATCACTGAAGTTTTTCTTACTTTAGAAGACTTCATTTCCCCCTTTCCCCCTGCTTCTTGGCTTTCTTTTATTTAAGCTGAAATAAAACCTCCTGAATTTTTTCGTAAGTAGGAAAAATCTATCCCTCTGTTGCACAGCAAGTGACCCTCACTTTATCTGGTTTAGAAGAACAAAAGTTATAGGAAAGATTCCTGGGAAATGTCTTATTACAGCCATAGCCCTAAGCCTTGATAAGAACTCCATCAAGCTGATACACCCACACATACATATGTAACAGGTGGCTGCTGCTCCCAAACAACCTGCTCCCAAAAGAGAATAAGGCATTTTCTCACAATATTTAGATGCCATAAAGATTTTGAAACTCCTGCTCAGTCTTCATTCACACTGTCAAACCCCTGTCTGAATAGCCAGGCCACATTGCAGCAAGTTTAACTTGGAGGACAAGGCTTCATTGTCACTGACCCTTTAGCACAGCCAGCATTCAAGCATTAGAGTTTCCCTTACGGATTTGAAGGATGCACCTCTGAATTTCTTTTCTGGCATCCAGCAGCTCTGAGGAGAGCAGCTTCGTCATTTAGGCTTGTAGCTGACCTGGGCAACTCACTTTGTGTAAGCTTTTCCACTTGTTATAACTCATGCATAGGGACTCAACAGTCTTGCAACTCTTCTGCAAATAAATATCCTCTGCAGGAGGCAAGAGAATCAGATTATTTTTTCCCCTTTCATTCCATGTCTGGGGCATTTTAGGTGGAAGGCAAGAGCTTCAGCAGGAAAGCAAATGCTAGTGAACCTTTTGCCTCAACTCTGGACCACCTGGATCCAACATCTGCTACTAGCCAGGCTGAATAATTAAAAATAAGAGAAAGATGGCACTATTAATGACTCAAATCATGGTGGGAGGCTCCCAGCATGGACACCTAGTCAAGGAGAGCCCCACAGCTGTGAGCAGTAAGGGAACAGCAATCCCTTCCTCTGCTCTGGAGCTAATACTTTTGTGACACTTCAAGCTAAAGGCTGTCTGTTGGCTGGCTTGGCAGCTCCTCAGCCCTTTGCTGGACTCTGGAGTTCTTCCTCTAGCAAGGAGCAGCAGCTCCCTCATTGCCTAGTAGAGAAACCCTTGATGCCAGGAGGCTGTGCCTCAGTCAGGGCCTCCTCTGAGCTCTGCCTGGTGTCAGGTGCTGCAGCAGGGCAGCCTTCACCTTTTGCATCTGCAGGCTGGCAACCACAGGCTTGCTCCCCAGTACCTCAGTGGGTGTCACTTTTTATCTGTGCCCCGTGCATTCCAAAACTGATACTAAATGTAACAAAGCCATCTGCTTCTAGCCATACTGAAGAAATTCATGCTACTACCAGTAACACCAAATAAGGCAATAAAAGACTGCTTAGTTTGCACAACCTTTTATTTTCCTTCCTAGAACTATTTTTAGTTAAACAATTTTCTGCCAAAAAAGCTCTGTCTGTGTCCAGAACTGCCCTGGTCATCGGCGCTGTTACCAGGGATTTGAGCTTTATGGCCCTCATAACTCTGGAGGGCGAAAGGTCGAGCTGTGGAGCCTTTGTGTCAGCTCCACATTTCTCTTTAAACACATGTGAGAGACAAAGCTCCCCTGAGACCCCCATGGAAACTGCCTCCGGGGGAGGGAATAGGGTGAGAGAGCACTGGCCTGGCAGATAAAAGCAACATCAAAAGGAGCAGGGAGCAGCTGTCCATCTGGAGAAGCAAGCTTTTTTTTCCTTCTTCTTCTTTTAGGAGAAAGAGATTGTCTCAAAGGATAGTCTCAAAAAATTTTGCATAGAAGGAGGAAAAAAAGAAAACCAACAACCAACCCACCGGCAAGGGGGAGGGCAGAAAAGCCCTGGCAGCAAACAGAAGGAGGTGCTCCTTGGCAAAAGTCCCAGGCTCGATCATTTAAATCACTTTTAGTGCCTCCAAATGCCCGTTGTTGCCTCTGTTTATAGAGTCACAGCGAGAGACCTGAAGAGAATATATTTCCCAAAGCAACATCTGAGCTCAGGAATGAATCAAAACTCACTTCATACACTGCAAACCTTCTTCCCTCTGACCAAGCTTTTGTTCTGTTGCTGGGCTTGGTGTCAGCCTCCATCCCCACAAGAAAAAACCCACAGCTTGATGACTGCATAGCTGAGCATGTTAATGACAGGTAGGGTTTCATTATACAGGATTTCCAGCAGGTGTAATTGCCAATAGTAAACAGTTTGTATATATCAACACAGCAGTTCGGTGTAATCCTTCAATGTTTCAAACTGACAAATTGCACATCTTTACCATTGGATTTACAGACACAGAAAGCTCTTCTCCTAGGCTATAAGTATTAAAATAGTTGCTCAAACACAACACGTACCTACCCCAAAATGAAAACTGCAGTCGAACTCAACAAATTCAGCAGAAAGTCCCAGTCAACATTATAAACAGGACCAACAGGGCTACCTCTCACTCCTGCCCTTGTTCAAGGGCTTCCCATCATGTCTACTTGTGCCTGAACACACTTAAGAACATGCTGACAATATATTTCACATTACAATACTGCTAGACAATATACTTTAAAAAACAGACAGTGAGTGACATAAAATCAAGGGAGTCTAGCTCTTGTTTTTTGCCAATCCAGCTTTCTCAGTATTTTGAAGCTAAAGGTTTGAAATTATTTGAGGACACAAGAGGATGACAGGCTGCAGCTGTCAGAGACTATTTTAAACTCTGCATCAGTAAAGTGAAGATGTTGAAAATGTCCTGTAACACGTTTATCTATCCTGCATGATTCCTAACATGAAAATATCTAGAAGATTCCCACATGTCTAGCAATGTACCTTGCACTGAAGGGAGAAGGGATGAAGGACGGATGCAAAAGTACCCTCACGAGATGGACAGCACCCCAAGGTGCTCCCTGTCTGCAAAGTCCAGTGCAGCATCACTGCCCTGATGCAGGAACAAGCTCTTCCTTCCGCTCTGCAGTGTGGGTATGAGCCATGGCCAGGGGTAGGTACTCAGCCAACAGGACCAGAGCAGCAGTCAGTCTCACCATGGCAGTCCCTGACACCCTGTGGGGTGCTTCACATGTGTGCCTTAAAACAGCTCAGATCATGCAATACACATCTTCTGCATCCATGATGAGAAGGTGAGGGGGAAGCACGGCCCCATTCACAATTAACCCGGGGACATTGATCAGCATCTCTTTATGTCTGCCTCCCACAGTGGCAGACTGGAGTGCCCCCAGAAACCTGTGGTGGCTTCCAGAGGACAGGAAAACATGCTTGAGTGTGTCCAGCACACTCTGTGCAGCATACTGCAGGCAGTGCTGCAGATCTTGCCAGCCTGGGGGACAAGGACAGAAGCCTGGGGAGATCTCCAGGGAACTAGGCTAAGCAGTGCAGGGAGAGGGCAATGCTCCCACTCCATAGTGACATGGATTATTTTAGCCAACTTGCAACGGACACCTGTGGCACACTGATGCACCCTAAGAAGACAGATACCTCCATCCACAGTGCTACCCATGGCTCCCATGGCACCCTCCTGTCCTCAGCTCAGGCATCCCCTGTGCCATGGGCAGAGTCAATCCCTGCGTTCCTCACAGATCCGACTCCCACCTCATGCCTTCTCACTGCTGGGATAATAAATACCTCCCGTCCGAGCACAGCACACGTCCAGGCTGCTCTCCCGCTCCCCGACAGCACGTCCAGGGGCGGCAGATTGGCAGGTTGCTGGAGGAGGCAAACCTCACAGGCTGGCGGGCAGCCAGGCCACCGTGGCCTCCTGCCACAGACCCGGCATCTCACAGGGCCAGCCTGCCAAACACATCCCCTCATCGCGTGACAGGCCACTGGGTTGCTTCACAGGCTAGAAAAGATTTGAGAGGTCTGCCTCATCACTGAGAGGCCCGTGTAGGGTCCCCTTCACTGTCCTCAACCAGCCTGGGTCTTAGAGGGTCTGGTGGGTAAGCCTCCTCCTGGTTCTGATTCAGAATCAGTACCCAGGGTGCTGCAGATGACTTTCATCTCCCCTTCTTTCTGATGGGGATACTCTGTATTTACTCTTGTTTGTGTTTTGCCAACACCACCGTGACAGAGACCTCCGCTTCCTGTTTTCCATTAGTGCAGGAAGGCATGCAGCCCAGGGGAGCCCAGGACCCACACTGACCCACCCATGGGAACTGCGGTGCAGGTGAGCTCCTGTCAAATCTGGATGCAGAAAACCAGTGGCACTTCACGCCTGAGGTGTGTTCATAATCAGTGGCAGTCTTTTAACCAAAAGCCAGGTTGTGTGAGTCCCCACATATCAAACTGCTTCTTCCAGCCCCACTGTCCTGGCATGGCTCCAGTCCCAGCTTCCACAGTAGGAATAAGCACAGAGCCTCTCCTTCCAAGCAGCTCCGGTGCCTAGTCCCACTCAGCTCCACAAACCCAAAAGTTGGCTCTGACGATGCCAGTGAAGAAGACAGTGCTGTTTTTTCCTCAAGAGTGGGCTATCTGCCATGAGCCACAGATTCAAATTGTGGTGAAGACTAGGACTGCCCAAACATCTATGTTTTCAGATATGTCCTCTTTTTCTACAGATAAATATCTCCAGTTGGATCCTTCTGGATATTTTCCTTTTGTTTAAGCTTTATAGATTTCTCATGGTTTTCTAAATATTTCTTTGGCCCATCAGGTCAAAAGCCCCTTGCTACCCTGCAGCACATCTCAGAGTCTCAGAAAAGTGCCCAGGAGTCACCCCAGTAAGTCCAATGCACAGGCCTACTGCATGTGCACTGCCCGAAATATCTAAATATCAGTTTAAAATGCAAAGAAAAACTGTACAGGGCACACACATGCTGTGCATCTGTCTGCAAAATCTTAGATACATGGGAGCCCTAAAGGAGAATTTGTTACAAATGTGTTACTAAAGCCTACTTGGTCTATTCTTAGTGTCTTCCTATCTGTAGTAGTAGGTCACATTAACTGATTGGTACTTGCGTGATCTCTTTGATGCCTCATGATTATCTCCCAGCTGTGTCTAGAGCAGAAGTCTCTGACGTTGCTCACTGCTGTGGTGGCCACTTCTGCTCATGTGGTGCACACCGTGCAAAGGTTACTCATCTAATGTCCCCATGACCTCATGGCACAGGATTTGTACCCCACAGCTTCAATGGCTTAGACTGAATTATTCTAGACATGGCTAAATATAATTTCTATCAGAATCTGGCCTTTATTTTAACTGCATTTAGCTCTTGACTATGTTTCAAGTATGCTTCATCTTCCACAGACCTTTAAAATGCTCTTGCACTTGCACACTGTTGCAATAAGTGCAGCCCAGGAGCTGCTCTGATCAGCCAGGCAGAACATGTCAGTGCAAGACAAGGTGTTTCTGATGGCTGGACCAAAGCTAAGATGCACGTGCATCTACTGGACAGACATTTGAGCCTGAATCTTGCTCTTTTCAGCAAGCTTTATTTGAGCATGTAAAAAATTGTTTGCAAAAACAAAATATAAAAAAAAATCCTTCCAATTTTAAGGGCAAATGTCCAGAATGTTAATTTATTAAAGCAAGTCCCACCAGACCACGCAGAGGCTCTGAAGAAAAGGCCCAGAGGACCTTAGCAGACTAAGAACAAATTCTGAGAGTTTGTCAGAGTAAGACTCTAGTATAAGTTGTTTTCTTGCTCTTTCCTCTCTGAGCACCCCACATGCTCTGCAGGATTCAAAAGACCCCAAGGAAGATTTTGTGGCCCACTTCTGCGCAGTGAAAGTGCTAGTGTTAATGCAGCACCCTCGTCAAAGTACATGAAACTTTCCCCAGGGCCTCAAGAAGGCCCTTTCCTGACTCTTTGTTTCACTTTGCCAGAGCCGTGCCTGTACTGAAGGGGTTACTGTCTCGTACAATGTAACAGTGGGGCTGACTTGGCTGGAACAGACATTAACTTCCACAGTAAATCTGGCAGGAGCTGGTAATTACAGAAAAAGCAGCCAGGGGTCATGGCCAGCCAATGCTCTGGAGTAACAGAGCAGAAAATCAAAACAGAGGGGGAAGGGAAATCATATTCATCATAGTCTTCGGGCTGAGGTCGGTCTTCTCCGAACTATCAGGAGCCTGTCGTCAATTGTTATGTTTAGAAGGAGCCTCTGGAAGATGAGGTAATAATAATGTTAAACATTAACTTGTTAGTGCTCCCGCTGCACTGCAAATTCACCTCCACCCCAGCACAGCTGGGAAGGGGGAATGAACGCTCCCTGGAAACAGCCAGGAATACGGGTCGCTAATTGCACTCCTGCATTTGTCCCATTTCTGGCAGTTTTCTAGTGCTAACACGCAACCCAAAGGTTCCTGCTTCGTGAGTCCTGCACTCTCCCCCAGGTCCTGCATTGTTCCCAATCCTCTGGCACATGCTTCTCCCCGTCCTGCCACTCCAGAGAGTGGGCAGGGAGGGCAAGGGAGGTCTGCCTGCCTGCAGTGCTGCCTCTGAGCTGGCAGGGAGAGCACTTGTGTGATTCCTGGACAGGGTGGCAAAGATTCATGTATAGACCAGGGGCAAGCATCAAATGCCTTTATGGCATCCTGATAAAGCCCGGGAGAAAAGAAGACTGGAGATGTTCCTGATGTTCTATAGCTCCCAACAGCTCTGCACTCCAACACGTCTCCTTACAGCCTGAGCTGAAACAATGACTGTCATGTAGCTGTGCTTGAAAGCAGGCTAGCACTTCCAGAGAGCCCATCCATGACAGAGTGAGGTCACAGAGAATGTGAAGGGTTGTAAAATGCAGGGCAACTAATAGGTAAAATAGTTTAACTTAGAGACTGGAGAAGCCATCAGCTCCTTTGGACTTTGGCTTGGCCTCTCACATGGACAGAAACCATCGCACCATCCTGTCCTTTGACCGAGTTGCCTAGATTAAACAGAATGACATCCCATAACGGAAACAAACAGAGGAAAATGAGGCTTTATCCCTGGCCATGATGCAGTTTGGCACGTACCCTCTCACGGCTGCCTGGCCTCACCCAGCCCTTCTGTAAATGGAGGGTATTAAACCTGCCTTAAAGATGTGCTGAAGCTTAAATAATCCACAATTACAGAGTATTGCTGACATCTACAGAAGATGAGAGCCATTAAAATGGAGAATTCAACTATCAGTGGGACTATAAAAGAACTTGAGGTCTAATGCACAGAAAACATGGATTAACTGATGCAGGTTAAGCTGGCCTCTGGATAAAGTCATTGACACAGGTGGTCCCACGTGCTATGTACACAGTGGGCTTGCTTGCATGGAAGCCCCTCACCAGCTGCTGCAGAGGGGGACGAAAATAAGAGCCCCTTTTCTGCCAGGCTGGCTTCCCAGCTCAGGCTGAGTGATCCTGGAGAACGCTGGAGAAATGGTTTGTTTACTCATTAAATGAATAACAAGCCCTGTCTGGCTCTCTGCGTGCTAGCCGGTGCTCAGTGGAGCAGAGATGGTGGCCACTGGTAGAGGCAGTGGGCCACTAACTGACTCAGAGAAGAGAGGGCAGGAGCTGTGCAAGTCTGTCTGCTGCTCAGAGCAGAAATCCATCTGCTGTCACCACCCCACTGGTTGTATCCCAACAGAGTTTACCTTCATAGCACTGGTGTTGCAGTAATCCTATAGACAGTGTGCAGGATGGTAAAACAGACACCTACAAGCATATATAACACAGAAAAGTGTAAATTATGGCTTTAAAAAAAAGTTTGAAAATAAAATTGCAAATTATACAGTCTTCTACCCGCCCTGCTGCATGTCATCCTTGCATTCATAAAAACCTATTACAAATGGAAAAGAAAGGGATACTGGGCTCAGACTGGCTGGTAGCTACTGGCTACCAGCTGGTAGCCACTCACTGTTGTATGGTACACACCACCATGCAGGTCACCCTGTCCCAGCATTCTCATTCACTGTAGCCACCTTGTGTTTCTGTTCAAATAAGAACTAGGAACTATGAACACCTTTTTTTCAGGAGATTTCTAGGCCAATTTTTGCAAGCCCAAGGTGTTAACATAAGCTTCAGGTGTTCACACAAACTCTGGAGCACTTCCCTGAACTGCAGCCTGCCTCTGTTCAAGTGCCATGCTGTTCACAAACAACAGAAGCCCACACAGTAGCCCAGAAGTCACCAGTGCTCTGCCACCCAGGCTTCTGGGAGGCTGGACAGCAGTGGCATGGGCAGGTACAGTCTGGGAGGTCTGAGGGAAGGCAGTACTGTCATTGCCCATGCAGCTCTCCCGTGTCCAGGCACAGTTCCTCCTACATAGTGTTGGGGAGGTATCATTTGCTAGAATTAAATATCTCCAGGGTAAAAGGTCCAGGTTGGGACCTCTCTGAGGAGGGCCAAGCCAAGTGCCACTTGAACTTTTTTGAACCATAAAATGTAGGGACACACAAAAATAACAGTCCAGGAATCTTCAGAAGATGTGGGAACAATTCTTACTCTAAATACAAGTGCGATTTTCTCTAACCTCAGTGTCATGATTCAGCATTTCTAAAGTAAATAATTTACAATAACAAAAGCAAGAAACTAAGAGGTTTGTGTGGGATCAAGGTAAAAACAAATTTTGAAATGTAAGAGAGATGAAAGGTAGATTACCATGAAAACAGAACATCTTGATCCTACCACTAAGGAAAAGCTGAATTCTCCACCACAAAACCTAGTCTGAGTCATTGTTTAATGAACCAAGCATTGCTCACAAAAACTCAGCTCTGAGAGCTTTTTTTCAGATAATAAAAACAGTGCTGATATTTTTATATTGAGTTAATGGTCTTGAAGAAGAGCCACAAAATTACACTCTGCTGTACAAAGTCCTACTGGAGAGGAAAAGTAAAAAGATTCTGGATGCACTGTTTACTTAACCCCCTTCCCTGCCCCAAATCTCTTCTTTTCTCACACAGGAGCACCTAAACCCACTTGTGTGTTTGTTGGGAATTACAAGGTCTGTTCTCAGGGCTGTGGAGTTTTGCAGCATGATTCGAAGAAAAGTAGAAACCCTCCTGCTCTCTCCTCGTGTTTGCCAGTTCTGCTAACACTGAGGAGGAGAATGCCAACATAGCTTAAATCTCAGCAGACCTTTACAGATCTGGCTCAGTGTTTCTATCCACATTTTACAGCTGGAGAAACACGTTCAAAGGCAGGACCTTGACAGTACCAGTGTGCTTTTACAAAACAGATTCAGCTGCCTCAAAATTAGCAAGATGAGCCCCGGCATAGGCAGGCCTCCTTTTCTGGCAGCAGAGTCCCAAAGGCAGCTGAAAGCCTCACTGTCTACAGCCATCTCCCAGCAGTGCTAATGCTTCTGCTCCAGTATTAGCAAGAAGGGATTTCTATGGAAATTTTGCCTGGGTGGAGTAAAGATTAAATTATTTGCCCAGGACCAGTGTACAGGTTAGTGTCAGAACCAGGAAAGGTAGCTAAATCTCTGGCTCATGCAGTTAAAGATGTGTGCAGACAATTGGGCTGGGAGCTTGTCATCACCTCTTATGAGGAAAGTGAAAGGGGGAGGCCTCTTGGAGAGCATTAGTGCTTTTATTGCAGAGAGATATTACAAAAGATTGTACAGTGGAACATGTTCCAGAATCAGGAGGGAACTCAACCCTAAATCTTTTGATTCCTTTTGCAGCTGGAAACATGTCACAGCAGGATCCACTGCAGGTCCTAGTGCTGGGAAACAATGGACATAAATGGTACAAGGAGGTTTTTCTCATATAAAAACCACACTTTTTTTTTCCTAACATGAAATTGTTTTCACACCAGGACTCTCCCCAACACTCGAAGGACCGTGACAGGCTGAGCGATGAGTAGATGTGGCACGTGACATGAAGGTGGAATTCAACAGTTGATGGAAGAAATGTTGATCTAAATTATACTTCACTTTACTGCTGTGTGACCCTTTTTCTTACCCTTTGACTGGACTTGAATGCTTCCGACACAGATTTCCATACTTGAACTGCAATATTTCAGATACTGCAACTGTAAAACTCAGCCTGAGAGCTTGACTCCCTCACCTTGAACCTCCTTGGATGTGGTCAGGGCGTAGCCAGCCACTGATGTGTGAAAGCCAGCATTTGCTTGCTCACTCATTTGCTTTCAACCTCCACCCCCCATAGCCATTGAAATGTTGCTTTTGGCAAGAACTGGGGCACAGGGGAGGGACAATTACCACGAGCGCTCATTGTTTGCAAAATGTTTTTCTTAATGCCTTAGAAAAAAAAGAAAAGGGTCAGGTTGAAAGGTCAGCCGACCTTTTTGTTTTCTTTGGAATGAGAGATTCAAACCCTTCAGAAAATGTTTTATTAGCTCTTCTGAATTTCACTTTCCGCGGAGGTTTTCTCTCCAGGCGATGTTTAGAGGCACCAGCAAGGAGTGCCTACGCTCATCAGGCTGAAGGTGATTTAAGGAGAAGGACAAGATCTGCACTTTGGGTAATGGAAAGTAATTCTTTGCTTCAAATTTTGTTATGAAAGAAAAAACCCACTTGCTTGCTGAGGAAGGAGGAGCTTGGGGAGTGAGCAAAGTGATGAGGAGTCAGTTTTACCTTAGCCCCGGTCAGCATTCACTGGAAGACTCCTCTGTTTGATTCAACCATCAGCTAGGGGCATTTTCAGTCTCCTGCATAGACAACGAATGTTTATAGGACAAATCTGCACAAGCAACATTTCAGCCTCTGGAGCAGGGTGGCTGGTGAGGGCATGGTCATGTCTTGGGAAGGCATGACAGCAGGCTGGCACTGAGCAGAGCAGTGCTCTGGCTATGCCTGCATGACCCCTTTTCTCCCTGTGGAAAAACACAGAAAATGAGATTCCTCTCCTTTGTAAAGGGCTTTCAAACCTGATGACAAAAGAGAGTATTCAGAGCTGGAAACTATTATTGTTCTTCTCCGGAGGCATTCAGTCCAGGACAGGTTGGAGATTCGGCAGTAAATAGGGATAAGAAAATGCCATTTACTATGGCATATATGTGAAATAAAAGACTTTATTCTCTTAATTATGGTAACTTTTCTTACCACTATATATTTGGTAAAGTGTGTTTTTGAAGTGATGCAGGTAGTTCCGTCCATGCTAATGGCACTAAGAAAGACTGATTTCTTCTTATTTTTCATTTTCAGAGTTGCAGTCATTGAGATGTAAAAGACATGGGCTCTAAACAGAGATGTTCCTGAAATTAGGGTAATCAAAATGGTGTTGGGGCCCTCAGGGATGGGATTCAGACCACCTTCTTCTCACCCTGTATGAATGAGAAGAGAGTGGTTTAGCATACAGCCTCTCTTCATCAGCAGGCACTGAAAAAGCTTAAAGTTTTGCATTCATGCTTCTCAAAATGCTTCACAGCAGGAGCAGGTATCGCTTCCCCCTCCACCTATACTCTAGCACGCAAGTGCCAAGCCCACCTGATATGTTGCTAACAGCTTTATAGCTGATTGTGAGGACGTGAGTTGCAAACACAGGCATGTCTGTGCATGGCAATGAGCAGACCCATGTCAGAGAACCAAGGAGCAAATCTAAATAAACCAGTATAACACCGTGTGCAGAAAGTAGCTCAGGTCTTGGAAGCAGGACAGCTGTGTCAGCAGGGTATCCATGCTGGAGGTAGCCCAGCTGATGAACCTGCTACCTGAGGTTGCTGCAGCACTCATCCAGCATGGCTGCTGGGCTTCCAAGCTCCAAGGCAATGGTTCTTCTGGCCTGGGAGAGAGCTCGGGGCTGCAACACCACAGTCCATGAAACAACAAAGACATCATTTCTTTGGATGTGGGAGCTAGGGGGAAAACTTACCATTTGTCCATGGTCCCTTCCTATTTACACCTCCTTCATCAATGCGTCTGAGTAACAATTCTATCTAGCTTGGGAAGAGGCTGGTTTAGGAGCCGCTCCATCCTCAGCAGACCTCTAGATTCAACCCCCAGCTCAGAAGACAAGCCCAGATAAAGCTTCTCTTTACCAAAGCAATTCTTGCTTCCTCCCCCCAAACAGCACTGCCCTGCTGTATGGCCCAGCTGTCCCTTGTGCAGTACCACCAAGCCTTGAGTCTTTGAGGTCAGGGATGGTGCAGGCTCATCCTCTGTATTTTCACCAGACAGACATTTTCATCAACTACCTGGGCTTGGGATGGCAATTCAATCCTGCAGAGTAAATCTATGGATTACAGATTGGAGCAGCATGAGTTTTTGAGATAGGCAACCTACATGAATCCGAGCTACAAAAACAAAGCCCTGACCCTCTCCTCAGGCAGGGTAACCAACGCCCTGGCAGCTCGGCAAGCGGGCGGACTCTGTTACCTAATCTCCAGCTGTGGGCTCTACGCCGTGCCAAGTCTCCTTTGGCTCTGTCTAGTAATAATCGTTTCTGGAGTCCTGCCAGGGCCTCCTGCCAGTTCCAGTCACACTCTACTAATGCGAGAGGCAGAGTTTATTAATTCATCGCCAAGGCCCATTGTCTGGGACACTGCCTGGCTGTTTATTTACTCCAATATGGTCTGTATTTACTCAGACAGAGCAAGCGAGGGGACTTTGTTTAACTTTGTGAGACCTTCTGCTGGAGGAGACATGTGACCTTATGCAGAACTTCAGATAAATGTGCAGAGCTCGGAAAGAACCTTTTTTTTTTTTTTCAAGTGTGGCCTCAAATAACACCGGTAGCTAGTATTGACAAACTGTAGCAAAGTGTAATAAAGGAAAGGAAAACATAACAGAGTTCTCATTTGAAATACATTTGTGAGTGTTTTGAAGATAAAAGCAGAAAAACAAGCGTGTACCCTCGGACTGAGGCCACAAGATAGGGATTTGCAGCAAAGGGAAAGGGCTTTGCTTACAGAATGGGACAAGTCAAGACATGTTAACCTGAGGCCACCCTCCCCTTTCCACTGGCTTCCAGCAGCGTGCAGCTGCAACCAGAGGTGGGAAGAGGCTTCTGCTCAGGGCATGTAATGGCACCTGATGGCAGCATGCTGGTTGTGGTACCGAAAGGCACACAAGAAGACCCACTAGAGCTTTGTCCATCAGGAGGGTACTTTTTTCCAGGTAATCCTGCTGTAGGAGCATAAACTTTGGTGTGAATTTCTGTTGGAGTGAAGGTGTCTTCTGCTGATACAATTGAAGCTGAAGATTAAACATGATGTTTTCTTCAGCAATAAAACCTATTTAAGAAATTCCTGCCTTCTTGTCTTTGCTCTCACATTCACACTGTTCTCAGTTGCACCTACATTTGCTGTGAAATTGTGCTTGGACTCAATCTTTGCAAGAATCTGTTTTGGGAACGAAGGAAAAAAGAAAAAAAAATTTCTCCCCCTAGCATACGATATTTGCAGTCCTGGATAAAGCACCATCATGTACATGTATCCTGGGTCAGCTCAGTCCAGAGAAAGGCTACTGTATTCCTTTAATTCTACTGGCTTACTCAATGTAGTAGGAATTGTGCATGCATGTACATGTGTATACAAACATACACTACTTATATGCATGTGTGTATTTACAGAGATGATCCCCCTGGGAGTGGGGGTAGGGAGAAATACAGCAATCTGAACAGTGCATGCTCGTCTGGATTGTTTTAAGTCAGATCCTCAATGCTATTGTAACATGATTTTGTATTTAATTTCCTGTGTTTGTAACTCAAGCCAGCTTCCAGTGTTGCTTGTGTGAGTGTTTGTTTGGGTTTCTCTGAGGGCCTTTCTTTTGTTGGAAAGTGTGAGGATTTTAACATAGCTGTTAACACCACACTAAAGAGCTGGATCTTGTTTTCATTGGGGCAACAGCTAAAACACCCTTATGTTTGCAGTGGGAGCAGCACTGGTTTCGTGTCCAGCATCACCATCTTCACACACTGGCCCTGCCTCTGTCTGGGGACGGTACAGCTGTCCTTGGGAGAGGTTTTGCTCCCACTTTGCACCACTATGAAAGACCCCTATGTCTTAAGCAGCAGCCCAGGCTGTGACTGACAGAGCAGGTAGATTTAGTTCCTGCAGCTCCAGTTTTCTTGTCTTTGGTGGACATGTCCCCACCTCTGCAGGGAGATAAACAGGACACATGGCATGGGCACCCCTTGCCACTGATTCATACATTCATGCAAACCAACTAAATGTGCCCAGCTGTCAAGCCATCATGGCAAAGTCCACAGCCTTGAGCTTTTCTCTTTGGCCTCACCAGTGAGGCCTCTCTGGGCATGAACACAGGCACTGCTTCCTCCCCGCTGCCTCAAGACACCCCTCAGCCTGCTGCACACTTTATGGAGGGACGATGAACCTCAGAGCATTGATGGCACCAGCCGTGGGAAGCTGTGTTTTCAGGGTGTTGTGATGGTAGTTTCTGTGGCTGCTGGGTGAGCACTGCAACAGCTTCACCTTGGGCGATGTGATCACATCGGCTGCCATTCCACATAGGGCTGAGCCAGGGGCATGGCCACCCCTTCAGCTGCTGCCAGCAGAGCTGTTTGCACAGCATGCTCCCTATTGAGGTTTGCTGCCCATCCTCCTCCACAGGCCAAAGCTGCCTCTCCAAATATACACAGTGGCTGATACCATTTGTGTGTTTACTGGAGAAGTTTTGCAATGAAGTGTGAAGAGAGGGATATAATCGTCAGGGTATCACGTGTGGGGTAGTGTCAAAACAGGGGGCAGGTGATATGTGGGTTCGTGTCTCTGTGCAGAATAGCACACATTGCCTTCCACGGATTTTCCTTTCCAGTGGGAATTGGCAACCTCCAGGGTAGAAGGAAGAAGGTTCAGTAGAAGTTCAGCACCCTCTGGTCTTCTGATCTGTGTTGCATGGATCGTGTTATTATCCTTTGAGCTGCATTCTCCCAAAATGCCTAGAAGTGAGCGGATCAGTGCTTGGGAGGTGGGCACCTGGGTTGGGCAGAGTCCAGCATTTTCCTGCCATATCACACCATTATCGTCGCTCCTCCTGAGGGCCATACTAACATCTGCTGGTTCAGTCTTAAGAAGAGTGGCCTGCTGCTATCAGTGAAGTGTTCCCATATATATGTTCTATCAGCCCACTTCAGTCCAGATTAGTGAATTTTCCATGCTTTTAGGCCTGGGGCTTGTATTCCCCAGTGGTTTATTTGGAGTAGCATGTGAATCCTAGAGGATGTGTAATCTTATGTTGACCATTGGGCCTCATTTGTGTATTTTATTAGTTAATTTTTAAACACTGACCTAGAGCTCTGTATCCATTTTAAAATAATCCAAATTATAAATAAACAGACTGCCTAGCATGGGCTTGGAACAATAAATCAGGAGAAAAACAATTAAACACAACAGAAAAAAAATGGTCTTGAGAGAAAACAGGCACTGAAAGAAGAAAAGACACACCAACATATATTCTAGAGGGAGAAGGAGAAATAATACAAGACTGTAAGAAAAAAAAGAAAGGTAAAGAAACTTCACATGCTTAAAAAAAAAAAAAGAAGGATTGCATTCAGGCAATTAATAACACAGCATTAGCACGAACATCTCTGTTAGGCTTAATTACAACAGATTCATCTTAATGACAAATCAATCCTCTAAGCAGCTCTTAATATTCACCTTCACTGCTTGTACCTGTTAATTGAGCCCCAGAGTAACAAGAAGAGCCTGTACTTTTATCACATTAAAGATTACACACAGCTGAGCTTTCCCTGACCCAAGGAGCTGGCGAAGGCAGATGTGCCGTGGGGGCAGAAGGCAACCTGGGGGCAAGGTGATCCCAGCAGCCATGATGAGTAGCAGGGGGCCCATCACCCTCCAGTGCAAGTAGCCCAGGCTGTTTGCTGCAAGCAGCGGCAGGAAAAAGCAAGGGTGGCTTTTTCCACGGCCAACTGGTCTTTATTACCCCTGAGTTTGGTGACACAGGCAACAGTATTTCGTTCTCACTTCATGAAACATGTTTGTCTGTGCAGTGGGTGAGAGCCATTTGTTGCCACTGTGTCCCGTTCACTCCTGGACCTGAAATGCCACAATATGTTTATTCTGGTTTCATCTCTCTGGCAGCAGCCAACATTTGTTTTTTCAGAAGATGCAAGAAATCTTCTACAGTAATCTGTCCTGGGGAAAATTGCTTCTCTGTTGCCAATAGCAAGAGTCTGATTTATATTCTTCTTATCACATCTCTAATTTAATGTTGAAAGTCAATGTTCTTTCACAGGACAATCTAGCTTCATTTACTCACTTTTGGACACAATGATGTGGCAGTGAGCCCGCTGACGAATTACATACTGGATCTGAAAAATAAAGGCAGTGCTTAGATAGCTCAGCACACCACTGGACCAGCAGTGGACTGGTGAAAATGGACTGCCACCACAGCACTGAAGGGAGTGGGGTCACCTCCATCCATCCCTGAGACAGATACTCACTGCAGATCTGCAGACAGAATGGCAGATTCTGGGCATTTTGCTAGACCAGTCGAGTGAGAAAGCACAGGCCATTCCTCGTGTGCCCACCAGGACTGGCATTTGCAAAGCGTCCATCAAGCTCCATATAAAAGAGCACAGAGGACTCACTTCTCTTGAGCAAGGTGTGCTTGGCATCATACACTGCCACTGCAATAAGACCGGAAGGGGGCCTGGTGGCTGTATTGGTCTGTAATTCACTAAATTTATGAATCCCGTGATTTAAATGGCTACAGCACTGTTTCTTCCTTCACTTTTCCAACTCCTCCCCTCTCTAAGGCAGAAAGAATGATACATCCAGTTGCACTAAGCTTCAAGAACCAGTCCAACTCTCAAGAGACTCGTGGCAGCTCCAGCACACCCTGCCCCAAAGCGCCAGGCTTGTGTAACAGGATGGTTTAAATCTTCCCAGAGCACACACACGGGGTACAGCACATGACATGCAGACCTTTCCCAGGACCCTAAAACAAGTGATCCTTCCCCTGACAGCACAATATGTGGACCTTGGCAAGAGCAGTGAAGGTCACCAGTGTTTCCCCACTTTGGCTCCTCTGCACTGCAGAAAAAGCTCTGAGCTGGGTTCAGGCAGGAGGAGGTGGCCCAGGACCATTTTCCAGAAGCTCGTAGCTTGTCCTGTGACTCACAGAGCCTTTCTGTACACTGATCCCACAGATACACAAGCATGTTCTTCTCTTCCTGACTCATTTTTCTAACCTTCCTGCCTGGGCCAGTGGGTTTACCTCATCTCTGTACCCTCCATCAGCAGCACCTCTGAGCCTTTCCTCTGCAGTCAGGGGTTTCCCTGTCTTCCTGTGAAGGAGTAGCTTGCTTCTCCTAGCTTTGGCTAAGCAAGCTGACATCCTGGGGTGTTTTCAGCTGTGAGAACTGCCATTTCAAGGAACACACACTATTGTGCACTAGATCACACCTGACAGGAATGTGAAGCAATCCAGGCCAGCAAACAGAGGAGTTTGTCCATATCCCGGGTACTCCATGAGACACCCCTTCCCCACTCCCCCAACCCCATTGCAAGCAGGTGAATTTCCAGTGGGATGAAGATGGGTGCCTCCTGGTCCCCATCCTCTTCATACAGGATGGAGTTGTTGTTTCAGGCTGGGGAAGCAGCACCCCATCAGTGGGTTATGGATCTCTAGGAGCTAGACAACTTGCTCTGCATGATAGAAACTAAACCAAAGTGCCAAAGTTTCAATTTAAGTATTCTAGACAAAATTGTTCAATTAGATGGGATTAATCATGAGTTAAATATCATTTGTAAAACACTTTGGGATCCTTCCTGCATTTCAGTGAGCTTTCCCAAATATTTAACTAACAGGTCCGACAGGAGCAAATATCCAAAGATTTGCTCATGTGATGCCTGCAGCTGTGAGGCTACCAAAGCACTTGTCAGGCTGAAGGGCAAATGAAAGGGACAAACTGTGTGTGGAGCGCATTCAGGATTGCTTCCTTCTGGGAAGCAGTGACCTGCCCGTCCCAGCACAGTGCCATCTCTCAGACCATAATATCCCAAATCATGCATGGCAGTGATTTGCATCAAGGAATGCCCTCCATCATATCCACAGGAATATTTATGTCTGACTAAATAAACACCACCACATGGATGCATGTAGTGCATTAAATAATTACAAAGGGAGGCTGGAAGCAAATGTTCTCAGACACCTGAGAGGATGCCTACATTGTGATGTAAAGGCATGACCAAAGACTTTGTAGCTGTGCAAGAACGAGTTTTAATTACCCAGCTTAGGTACTGATAATGTAGCACAGATTAGCTGCTCAAATATTTAGTTTTCTTGGGCCAGTTTTCCATCCGAGGCTGAGTCTCACATCACTATGAGTAGACTGCAAGTTCTAGAAGACTCTGCCTAAACAAGCTGTGCTCTACCACCATCCTGGACCAGAAAGGCTGCTCAATCTTTCACTTCAAACAATGATTGGAAGCTGGCATACCGTGAGAACAAGTACAAAGCAATCCAAACTCTTCCCCTTTTTTTCCTGAGTATGCTCCACAGGAACTTTTGGTGACGTTTCATGAAAGGCAACCACAGGCAGTCTGCCCTTTCCACTCTTGGCCTTGTGGAACATTTGATGTCCCTGGCTCTGTCATGATGCACATGATGCCTTCCATGGATGCTCATGTCTGGCCAGCATGACGTTTGCAGGTGTGTATGCAAGCTGAGGGGCTGTGGACCCAGGACCAGCTGCCAAAGCAGCTCTCACATAAGGACTAGGGTGTTTTGGGTGGCAAAAGCAGAGGGTGCAGCTCTGCAGTGGGACAGCTGGGGAGGAAAAAAATGCAGCTTCAGCATTCACAGACCAAGCCAGAGTAATAAATAACTACTATAAAGAGTTGAACTGGGGACTCCATGTACCTGTAACATGGTAATGTTTTGAAATGAACAGCCTCTGGAAGCACTGAGTAAACAGGTCAGAAGGTTCAGTGACTTCACATATTGGAGAGACTAAAAATTACATGGAATTGAGACTAAAAATTACACAGAATTGCAGAATGAGGAGGAGCCAGATTCTGCTTCTTGCTGACATCCAACAGAAGGCCAACATGGCAGTGCAAGCTCCATGCCCACAGGGATTCAAAACCAGGCCTTTCCCTGCAGCCTCTGAGCACCTGCTATCTCTTTGTTATCTTCTTAGAGGAAAGGATCAGGGCTTATTTTTCTGTATTTCCAGCTACTTTTGCTGAGGATCCAACTGCCTTAGTTTTCTAGCACAGGCAGCAGTTATTTGCTGGGTCAGCTTTAGATCCCTGGCTTCTCTATGAATGTCTCACTGGGCTACTTCTATTCTCAAAGAGCCTTCTAAATAACATATACAGTTTCAAGCCAAAAGGGAATTATGCTGTCCAGGCAGCTGTGGTTTATTTGTGTCAAGGTGGGGGCACTAATGTGTATTTGGCCATTTGGAATCACAATTCTTTCAACTTCTTCTAAATCTCAGCTTCATCATTCCTACAGAAACAGTGTCTGGTAACTATTTCAACACCTTAACTATTAAGTTGCTGGAATTGCTTTCTTCTTTCCCTGCCTTTATGTATGCATTTTTTTGTCCCAGCAGGTTAAAAAAAATGTGCACATAATTTCCTGCTCTAGCATCAATATGACAAAACTTACCATTTGTGTGTTAAATGATGTTAAAAAGTTGGGTACAAAATGATATCTCTGGAAAGTTTATGTTTTTATGCTGCTATCATTTCTCCCACTAATATTTCCTTCTGTTCTCTAAATTTTGTTTCCTTAAAGCTTTCATTTCGTGGCCCTGCCAAGCTGTCTATATTTTCTTAAATTCTCATTTCCTCTGGCACACATCTCTTGCTTATAGTTACAGTAACTAAAAAAAAAAAAAAAAAAAAAGACAGAAAAAAGATTTTGCACTGAGCTCAATTTCCAGTATGTAATCTTCTTTCTTAATATTGCTTCACCACCCTCTTTATTCTCATGTTTCTGCTTGCTGCAAACTTACCTGCTAAGTTTGGAAACTATTAATTCACTTCGTTTTCAGAGCTGCTCAAAAAGAACTAAGGAAGAAGCATCCTGGCCTGATGGCTTTTATAAATTTGTGTTTGCTGTGCAAAGGCTGAATTTGTGCTTTGTTCTTCCTAGTTACTTGGGTGTTGCATCTCTTCCCTCTTATGCCTCACTCTGTTTTTCACAGCACTGGCGTTTTTCTGTTACTCTGTCTCTCACCTCCTTCCCCTCTCCTCGCTATAAGTTGGGGAGTAACCAAGTGTCTTAACAACATTTAGCCCAAATTCCTGAAATGGATGCTGAGCTTTCTGGGAGAATCACCACTTTGCACAGTGCTGAATTAGGGATTCAGTGCACCAAGTTAGATACAAAGATGTTTTATGATTCAGGATTTATCTGGGCTACATGAGCATTCCCTGATTATGCAGGAAGTGGCAGAAAAAAGAGTTTTAGGAAAATAGCTATGAAATTACTACTCCTTTCCTATTGACCATTAGCACCATGAATACAGTGAATGATCAAAGATTTAATTTATAATAGCATTAGGAGCAGCAATTTTCCCCAAAATACTTTCTAAAGTATTCTGAATCTTCTCAATACTATGGAGAAATAAGTATTTTTCAGTCATTCTTTACAGAGATAAGTGAGTCATCAAGATGCTATTGCCCAGACTTTCAAAACAACAAGTTCATACTTTGTGCATTGAGTTCTCCATGTGATTACCATAATTGAAGACTTAATCACAGTAGGCATACACAAACGTACAGGGGTAGTAGCATAGTCAGGGACACTCCCATTTCCCTGAAAACACTGCACCCGCGCCAGTGGCTAAGTGGGGAACGACCTTGGCATCCAGCTCCCTCAAGTTTCCCAGAAGACCTGTGCTGCCCTCACTAATCTACAGCCAGGACTTGTAGAAGAAGACTTTGCTTGTATCAGTCTCTTTCAACATTCAGGAAAAAATAGTGGGAGGTTGATGTTATTTATGAAGAGTAAGAAGAGGAACATAAAACCAGCTGCACCAAACCAAGACTATCTGTGACAGAACAGAGAGCAGAGGACAGCCTTTAAGGGAAACAGGGAGATGAGCAATATGAGAAACAGGACACCATAATTTTTACACTTCATCTAAAACTGTAAGTGTCCCCTCTTTTAAGCATCAAAAAAGTCTGGCATCCACCACACACTTTCTTCAGACAAGGCAGCTTTCCCTCCCTGATGCTGTTTAGTGATGTGAAAGAGCAGGTGACAAGAGTCTCTGGCATAACCCAGTCAAAATGAGACCATACTGCCTCTTGGAAACCAAAGTATGCAAGGAACAACCCTTTGCTCCTGGTAGCTTGTAGCCATACATCACAGCTTAGTCTAGCAACTGAAACATCAGAGCTGCTGGCTTTGAGCTGTTGCGTTTTCACTCCTGGTGGGAGGAGTGGTGTTCATGAAGCCTGCTTGGGACTGTTAACTTTCTGTCGGAAAGAGCTGCTTCTGTTAGGAATGTCTCCCGCCACCAGCCATCTCAAGTATTTTCAGTAAGCTTTTCTGATCAAGAAATATTAGGAAGCAAGTTCAAAAAGCCAGAGTGAAATTAAACTGCTCTACCTAAAGCAAGGAATATTCAATTTTATCTCTCTTTCAACATCTTTTGATGATGAAGGAGTTGATTCTGGTTTCAATTTTACATGTACTTATCATCTTGCTGACTTGAACTGTTGCAGAGAGAAGGAGATGCTAAGATTCCAGCTGGGAATTACTTAACAATAGCATCTCCTTTCAGAGACAAAGCAGGAAATCCCTTTAGGGTTGGGTAGAAAAAGGTGGTAAAGCATAAAGAGAAGCAAACATACCCAGCAAAGCCCCCCAAGGTGAATCCTCCTTGGCTGCAAGCCTACAGTACAAAGCTGATGAAATCTATTACTTTATGAGTGTACCTTTAAATGATTCTAAGTCAAACATCTTTAAGCCATTTTCCTCTAACTTTGTGATTTTTCTGTATAGACTGACTACACTGCAAAGAAAGTCCAACATGCCAGTATGTAAGAGACTTCTAAGGGCACTTGCAAGCAGATCTCAGGAGACACCACTGGGAGCTGAGGTGTGCTCTCCCAGGCAGAAAGTGCTTTGGTGGCTGTTGTAGGATGATCTGTAGTGACTGTGCAGAGCTCTTCTTGAGAAGACCAAGTTTCTGGTGTATTCAGAGGTATGGGGAGTGAAAGCTTTTGATAACTCTATAGGAACTTGGCATCTGCACGTTTTTCTCTCTCTCTGGATAAAGTCTTGGCAGCTGCTCGAAGTCTATTTTAAACAAAGCCAGTGATTTCTGGAGAGATGGAAAACACATGAAGGGCACAATGAAAAACAAGCAGAAAATCTCACTGCAGGACTGAGGGAAACAAAAGTGATAAAGAACACTTCTTCCTCATCGTCCTTCTTCTCCGACAGCAAGGCTAAGCCCCCTTCACTGCACACCACAACATCAGGACTTCTCACTACTCTGCCATCACAGGTCCTGCTCAAAACTCAAGAGCTTTATCTGCTGAGCTCCCCTCCCTTTGATGGTGATTCATGCTGCATGTCCCTTGTCCCCAGCACCGAGATGGGGCTGGTTACAGAAGGTGGCAGTCATGGCAGAAAAAGGGAGCGTGAGACACAAACAGTAATGCAAAGGCCTGCAAAATCTCTGGTAACCAAAACAAAAATAAGTTATCTACAAAGAATGTCATTATGGTCAAAGCCATACCTCTGACCTAGGGCCAAGAAAGAGCTGTTTATAACTGTCAGTATGTAGAGAAATGAACCTGTAATTTCTGTACGCTGAAACATTATAATTTTTGATGTAGAAGCCTCCTTTCCTGTTGAAAAGCTTGGTAACCAACTAAGCCTTGATCACTTGGATCATACGGGATATCCATGCAAATCCTTTTACTAGGCTCAGTTTAAAACACTATGCATGTGCATAGTGCAACTAGTGGAACGTGTCTTGGCCCAGTGACCTGTCCTGGGCTGCATCCCTCCTGCCCCTGGCATGAAAGGCTGCTCAGGTCCATGCACTGGGGAACTCCAACAGGCCAATAACACAGACAAGCAACTAATATGGCCACACATCTGTCTTTAGGTCCTGCCTACACAATCCATATGATCAACTGCCTCCCTTGCCTTCTGTATGCATGTAAGTTTGCTGTTACATCCTGGGTAGTCTCTGTTTGCATTGTAACCTCTTTGGGACAGGGAGGCTGTCTTTGCTTTGTTTTGGAAGGCACCCAACTTGCTCTCAAGCATTCAACAAGCAGTCAAAAAATGATTCAGATGGAGAAGCAGAAACGTGACTTGCCTGGGCTTGACAGTATTTCTTTATCAGTTCCCTGTTCAAATCAAATTAGGCTGGCAAGGACCAAAAGAAGTGACTATCTGGAGACTGTTTGGAAGCCCCCAAAAGCTATTGCCATTCTGTTATTTTAGTGCAATTCTTTCAGGAGATGTCCACAATAAAAAAAAAAAAAAATGCTATCACATCTGCTACTGGTTGGTATCCTTAGAAGCCATCCCAAAAGACAGATCAAGGACTGAATAAGCATGAAAACTTTGGAGAGAAGTTTAGATGAAGGATAAGATATATTAGGTTTGGCAACATTATAACCTACCACAAATTTAAAAATTGGGAGTCACTCAAAAAACCCAAACAAAACCTACACTAAAAACAAGATTAGAAAATGCTTTTAAAAATACTTTTTCTTTTTTGTTCTGTCTTTCCATTTCCAATTCAACCTGCCCACTCCTAGAGTCCTTGTCAGTTTACCAACTTTGCCAACACTCCAAAATGTCTTGCAAGTGAGACTGCTTTGTTTAAAATCAAACATCCGAAATCTTGCTGCTATTCTTGGCTCTGGGAGCAGATTGTGGTCTGGTGGTTACAAGCATCATGGCTAGCTGAAACACACCCATGTTTGGGTCATCTGCAAGACGTGAACCATGGATGTCTGGTTGCAAGAGCATGAGTTTCCAACCTAAGGGCTAATGAATCAGATGCTAACACAGAAGTAGGAACAAGGTCAAGTTGCTTCATGAAGTTCTCTTGCAGAAGGGTGACAACATGGATTGTAGAAGGTCCTAATTTGGGATTTCCTTTTATAAGGCTATGTAGCAAGTAGCTGAGATGAAATTCTGTGAAACAGAGAGCTGAGTCCTGTTCCAAGCTTTGCTCAAAGAGTTCTCATGTCTCCCTAGCTGTTAAGTGGACCATTAACCCATTGAGAACCTTACTATAGGGATGAACATGCTGAAAGACATCTAGGTGCTGGAACTGAAACTATGGCTGAGAAGGCCCTGCTTAGCCCTCTGTTTCTAGTAAATTTTTTCCCTCTGAAAAAATTGTATAATCAGCATGGAAATTCCTCCAGCAAGGGTCAAAACCACATTCTTTATGACAGCTGACAACACCAGCATAGCACAAGGAGGTTTGCGCTCGAGCTGTCTGTACTGCCTTTACCTGAAGATGAACAGAAGTCTCTGAACTTCACACTGAGATTCCTACTCAGTGGAAATTTCAAGTGAAGTTGTTAAAAAAATTGTATTAAAAAGGTAGGGCACCTTTCCTTATGTGTTTTAAGGGCATGGATTCTAAAATGAGCAAGTGATGACCCATTTTTAAACCCACTTAGGGCATGCTTTTACTCTAGATAGAGCATGCATTCCTCTACCTCCTCTGGTAAACGTACAGAAAAGTGTTGAACCTTTCAGTACAGCCAATTAATCACTAGTTGGCAAGATGAAGAAGTGCTCTGGACAAGCACCAACTGAAAAAAAAAGGGAGACATTTGAAACCATATCTTATCACAGACAAAGAAGTGCAATGCACAGAAGTAATGTCCCATTATAGAACTGTCTATTCTGAGATTAACAAAATGCACTACCCTGTTTTGCACAGTAATGAGCAAGTAGAAGCACAATGACAAAGGGAAGTTAATATCCCAACTTGGAGCTCTGCAACACCCAACTTTTAGGTGCCTAGTTGCTCCACCAGCTCCACCACTCTAAACTGGGTGCCTGAACTGCCCCTGAGGCAATGTAAAAAGCAGCAGATGTCTAAGAGCAGAAGACATCCAGGCTGCTGTCCTCACCAAGAATCAGCTGGGAGAGACACTGAGGGACAAAGAAAATGAGAAGACTGTCAATAAAACACTTCTCTCCAGACTTTGAATACCTCACAAGGAGATATTCTCTCTCAACCTGGTTCAAAGACTGAATCCTCAAATTCAACTGAGTGTAAACAGGGTCACAGATTTTACATTCAAGCCATGCTTTTGCTAGCCCTAAGATGATTGTTTTCACTCTCTTTCCCTGCTCTCTGGCCTCCGAAATATCTAAGTGTTACAAATATGACTGGAGGAGTTTAGAGCAACACATCCTGACCAGTCACATGTGTAGGGCACCGCTCTGGGAACAGAGAGCACCAGGCTCAGATCCCATCTGGCCACAGATGACAACTCTGGGTGAATGTTCAAATGAGAGTTACTGGCTGACAGCAGAGAAAGGATCACCCTTCCCTGCACCTTTTGTGACCCCTGCTTTGGTGGCATACTCTGAAGCAAGCTGCCCCAGCAGGTTATCTCAAATGAGAGAGGCAGAAAAACACCAGCTTAGAAGATCACACAGTACTTTGGAAGGAGATTGGTCCTGAGACGTTCAGTGCCTCCAGCAGAATTTTAGGTTGTTGGGGAATATGAAGACTCCTTCCAGGGTTAGGCAGCAGCTGGATGAGACTGTATGGGTGGACTTCAGTTTCAAAAGGGATAAGTGAGCACCTATGTCCCTTGATGGATCTAATTTTATGCCTTATGTTACAAGAGAACTTGGAAACCAGGAGTAATAATCCCTTTGCCCACCTTCCTCCTTTCTCTGTTGTATCTGCTCTGATAAAGTGCCAAATTGGTTGACTGGCTCCAAGCACCTTTAACTAAACATCACAAGAGAGTTGGATGTTATAAATTATAAGCCACATCTACCATGTCAAGGAGAGTTCTACTGTGGATGTCGGCTGCGGTAACCCCCTCCGGCAAGGGAAACTCACCCTGGCCAACTTCCTGGGCAGCTGGTACAAAGCTGGATACGCTGTTTTGGTTCTTCTTTTCCAAAGGGCAAGCGAACTACTGCAGTGGGAGAGAGAAAGGGTTTGGTTCTGTTTCTGTGGATGAGGCTACCTGAAGGAAAAGAGGCCTAGTTCAGATGCAGGCATAAGGACTACATGATATGACACGAGCATGTCAGCTCCAATTTAACAGCTTACCTCAGCAAACATTTCTTTTTCTGGTAAATCCCTGATTGATTAAGTATTTGTTCATGTTTAGGCACAACTCGAAGCACTGTTTGGATTCCCCTGTTATCAGCTCCCAAGAACCATGAGTCACAATCATACAGGGAAGGAAGTGAAGGGGAAATGCTTTACTACATCCAACTTTGCAGGAATGAATGTCATGTTGTTGTTACTAGTGTAACCCCAGGCAGGGATATTGCCATGCAGGGATACAGCCAGGCTGCCAGACCAGCAGTACTTGGGTGGTGGAGCCAGGTTTCTGTCTCCAGGTGAGCTGCTCCCAAGACATACATACCAAACCATCCTACTGAAGCTTCAGCCCTGAATCCCACAGGCTGCTGGACTGACCGGGGGAGCCACTGCCAGCAAGCAGGGCAGCTGGGCACCTCAGAAAGCCTGAAAAATATCTTGGATTATACATCTTGTCCATTTTTTTACACTCACTGAAGTTTTTGGTGGTCCCAGGCAGAAAGGGAATGAGGGCAGCAGAAAGGGCTTTGTGGCAACACTGAGCCTTGCTATGCCACACCATGCTGCTCTAGGGATACAGGCTTGCACTGAGGGGGAAGGCAGAGCTCTGCATGAAAGCTGGCTGCAAGTACATTGAAGTCAGCAGGAGCTTTTGCCAAGGAGTTCAGTGAGCTCTGGGGTGCATTAGTTATAGAAATGACTTTGGTAAGGTTTCCTTGAAAAGTGACACAAGGATGTACAACTAGGGTATTGGAATATAATTAAGAGAAAAAGAAGTTAGGACGGATATTGGGGAAAACCTTTTGTCAGTAAGATTTATTAGTAGGTACAGTAGTCTCTCAAGGGAAAATGTAGAAAGTCATTCACTTGGGATATTTAAAATTAGACTAATGAAAGTGCCAGCAAATATTCCATGGGGAGCATGCTTGCACTGACAGAAAAAATGAGCTCTGTGACCCTGTCCTGTCGAAGGAGTGCTGTGTGCAAGTGCTGAGCAGACTGGGAAAGCTGGCTGACAGCTGTGGAGCTCTGGGCTTCCCTGTGTAAAGGGGAGTGGTGTGGGGAGCACCAGGAAGCTGCTGCCCCGGTACTGGAAGTGATGGGCAGGGTAACAGGGAAGACTTGTTAGAAGACATTGAAATCCTTTTTATAATGACAGCATCTCAACACCTTCTCCGCTAAATGATGACAGCAAGTTCACTGATGACAAAGCTGGGAGGAGAGGCCGATACCCCACAGTGCTGTGCAGCCCTTCCGAAGGACCTCGACAGGTTGGAGAGATGGGCAGAGAAGAACCTTCTGAAGTTCAACAAAGGCAAGTGCAGGGTCCTGCACCTGGGAAAGAATAACCCTGGGCACCAGTACAGGCTGAGGGCCAAGTTGCTGGAAAGCAGCTCTCTGGAGAAGGACCTGGGGGTCCCGATGGACAACAAGCTGTCCATGAGCCAGCAGTGTGCCCTTGTGGCCCAGAAGGCCAATGGTATCCTGGGGTACATTAGGAAGAGCATGGCCAGCAGGTCGAGGGAGGTAATCCTGCCTTTCTACTCAGCCCTAGTGAGGCTGCCTCTGGAGAGCTGTGTCCAGTTCTGGGCTCCTCAGTACAAGAGAGACGTGGAGCTCCTGGAGCAGGTACAGTGGAGGGCAACAAGAAAGCATCTCTATTATGAGGAAAGGCTTGGCGAGCTGGACCTGTTCAGCCTCAGGAAGAGATGATTGAGAGGTAAGTCATCACTGTCTGTAAGTATTTGAAGGGAGGGTGACAAGAGGATGGATCCAAGCTCTTCTCAAGAGGGAAAGGGCAGAAACTGACGCACAGGAAGTTCCACCTGAATATGAGGAAGAACTTCTTTCCTGTGTGGGTGACCATGCACTGGAATAGATTGCTCAGAGAGGTTGTGGAGTCTCCCTCACACGAGATGTTCAAGATGTCTGGATGCAATCCTGTGCCATGTGCTCTAGGATGACCCTGTTTGAGCAGGGAAGTTGGACCAGATGACCCACTGTGGTCTCTTCCAACCTTACCCACTCTGTGATTCTGTAACAAGGAAGGTGGAGTGCAGCAGGTGACCATGGGGAGCAGGAGGTGGTTCAGAGCAGCCACCCTCCTCCAGGATGGCTCTGCCTCCAGCAGCACCTACTGAGACCCAGCCAGGAGAGCAGCAGCCCCTCAAGGAGAACTGCACTTTGCTCCCAGTACGCACTTCGGCCAGTTGTGCTTGCACAGAGGTTAACCTGGCAACAGCTTGACGGCCTGTTTGAGCCACCTGCAAAAAAAGCTGTCCCACACTGAATTAGCAGTGTTCCTGCCCCTTTCTCTCATCTTCTCAAACCTGTCACTGCTCACCATGCTTCCTGTGGGCTGGTGGTCTCCTTAGGAAGAGCTGTCCTCTCAAACAGTCCCTGTTTAGTAGTCATGGCAGTAAGTCTGCTAGCAAAGGCATCCAAAAATGGGAATTTCTCAATGGTGTGGGTGATCCTGCTATTCTACACTCAGGGCTGACATTGCAGAGAGTTGTGGTTCAGGCTGATCAGTATGGCCAGACCTGAAATGTTAACATAAGCCCCTCTTCGGTACCTGTGCCCTTGCTGTCTCAGATTGAGTTGGTATGTTCCAATACCACAGTGGACTGCTACAACAAATCATATACAGTAATTCAAAAAGGTGGTGAAGTAAAATGATTGAAACAAGCCATTTCTTTACAGATTCTGTTAACTTTTCCCAACTATTTAGTTCTGTTGAAATTTTTGCAAGAACTTGCAAGTGTTGTAAGAAGTCAAGTCTCATTGTCCTCTTATTAAGAGCTAACTGTGTCCATGAAAACAAAGTTTCATGACTGTTGCTGTCGTGATTTGAGCAGCAGACGTAAACAGGGTCATCTCCAGCCATAGTGG
This sequence comes from Pseudopipra pipra, assembly GCF_036250125.1. NCBI lineage: Eukaryota > Metazoa > Chordata > Aves > Passeriformes > Pipridae > Pseudopipra > Pseudopipra pipra. The sequence continues at coordinate 31,967,196 of NC_087554.1, read as the reverse complement.
GTGGATGTTTGGTTTATAGCACTGAGGTTAAGAGTGAAAGCGTGTGACTAAGAGCAGAAAACAGAGGAGTCTTTGTATACATCAAGAGCCCTCAGGCAAAACACAGAGAAGGAGAATGCTGACACAGACTTTAATGGAGAAAGAAAAGAGTCCATTATGAACGTTACAGAGAACATAATTCATTTAAGAGAAATCAAGATTTAAAGGACTTACAGAGAGGAATATGAATACTGATGTCAATGCGTCATGCCTGGTGGTTTGTTGTCGGACTTCATACGTGTGTTAGGGTACCGTGCATCATGTCAGGTGGAAGACAACTCGCTACCAGAAACTATTGTCTGCTCTTTGTTAGATTCCTGTTGGAAACAGGTTTCTTTCAGTTCAACCTTTCAACAGGAACCAGCGATATGAACAATGAAACAATTGCAGCTCTTGCATTTTAACACCAACCTCCCAAATCTGTGAAAAATTGCTTTCAGGATGCTTTTTCCTTCTCTATCCCCATCTCTCCATAAATAGAAATGGGGGTGGGGAGTGTGAGCAAAAGAAGGAAATGGGGCTTTATCTTATCTGAATTACTCAGGTATGAGAGCACAAGGAGAAAGCTGCTTAGTAGAGCTGCTTCCAAGCTTGCAAATACATTGCAGAGACTGAGGACCGGCACATTTACTGCACCAAAAAACAATATTATGAGTGCTTGAAAAATATTCCCCAATCCATACACTATAGTGGCTTCTAAACTTCAGCAGCCAGAGTCATGAAAACAGAGTGCTTTGTGCAGTAGCTTGCGCAACCAAGGAACTTTCTCGTCCTCAGAGTGCTTTATTATTTTTAACGAGACAGGCTGAGCACTTCTTGATAAACATTTTTTCCTTGAAGCAGTAATCCTACTTAAACTTTTTACCTTGTCTCTACAGCATACAGCTAGGAAGTTAATAACAAAACTAATTTTCTCTTAAAGTGCTAGTCATGTTAGCACAGAAAGTGAGGGGCCGTGGTTGGAAATAAATTGAAAGTGCCCTGTTAGTATGCAGGCTTAGTATTTTAAGAAAAAAAGCTTTTCTAAAGCACATTTTCTAGGATATCCAGTTTCTTTCAAACTACACACACACAAAAAAATTGGTATTAATGTTGCAATAGGAATGTTCCAGCCTGTAGTGTTTGGTCCTGATGCCTAACCCTGAAAATGTTTCCATTTTCCTAAGTCTATTTTGTCACGGGTGAGTGACAGACAGCGGGTCATGATAGAGCCAAACCAAAGAGCCAAGATTAATCTGGGAGATCTCAAAGGAAGGGAGGCTATCCATACATCTGTGCACTTGCCTTTGCTTTGAGCAAGGTGCAATGCATCTGGGGTAGCATCACAAACCATTCCTTTTTTAAAAGCCATTCTTCTCTTCGGTACAAGAATTATTAAAGCCTTTAAGAGTGAGAGTTTAATTAATGGCGAGAATTTAACCACATGAAAATGAGGAAATTCAGAGCCAAGCCTGCCATCTAAGTCAATCTCATGTCTGTCCCCTCGTATCAGGGTGTTACAACAGCCTCTTTCATGGTCACATGAGGCTGGCCAGGGGACACACTTCTCACTAGATCTAATACAATGAAAAGAAAAACTGTCTTTTTCCCCCTGTGGTCTTAGATGCACATGTGGCTTTTCATACCATACACATCATGTGTTCTTGGAATGAAAGGCCCTTTTGTAACATGCACACACCAGCCGAGGCAACTTAACATCGGGTAGGATTGTTAACTCAGTTCCCTAAAGCCTCCCATGAACACTGTGGCAGCATTGCACTGGAGGAGGAATGTGGTTGAAGGAATTTGACCAGCTATATTATAAATAATTCACGATACACACATCACCATTGCTGCTCCACCCAGGTTAACTACTGTTACTTAATGGAGGTGAGATTTCCTTATAGGAACAGAGGAAAACTTAAGGACAGGCCTGATGATTACCAAAACACGTGTCTTGCTGAGCCTGGGATGGCCGAGACGTTCTCATGGCTGTGTTTGAAGGAGTCATTACCACTCTACAAGCACTCTCAAAGCCATGACCACCTTCCTCTGCTACCTTTACATCAGAAGACCAGTGAGAACCATACTTCCTTAGTAGGATTACCAAGCAATGAGTGTTTATTCTCAAGGCCTCAATGCCTTTGAACGTACCTGCATAGGCAGTAGGAAAGCAGCCATCAATTAAAGTTCACATTTTGCAAATTCGAAGGATGCACCTCATGTATGTCTTAACAAGAGCTTCCTGATTTGAAGCAGCAAGTTAACCGTGCAACTCCAAGGAGCAGCAGTTCTCTGTCCAAGCATGGGAATATATCTTCTTGAAAGACTATATTATAAATCAAATTACGCCCTAGGAAAGTGGTCCAATCTGGAAAGGAAATCTTGTCTTTGTTGCAGGGCTTGTTATTAGGGTGCACATAAAATGATCTACCAGATATTTTCCAAGTTGAACAACACAAATTTTATCACTGATTTGGATAACTCCAGAATGGGCCGGCTGTGTAAATGCCCTCCATCCATTAGAAAATAAAACAAAGAACACAGACAAAGAATTTAACAATTTTATTAAAAATTGTACCAGTTATTAGAAAAAAAAATCCAAGTATTAAAGTATTAAAAAGCACCAAAGAAGAAAGCACAAAGCAAATATACTGCACAGATACAAAAACAAAAGGAGCTCTGCCCAGTCACCATTGGTACAGGCAGGAGTCCTGGAGGCACACAACCAGAATAAACAAAATGCTACATTCTCACTGGGTCTCAGTCCATGGCAAAGAAGGTGTGTGCACTTCAGGACTAATCCAGACAGAAATCTCACAGGAGAGCATCGGGTTTACTTCTGCAGCAGGACAGTATCATATTCTGGTGAATATCAGAAGTCATGGGGAAACCCTTCATTGAGGCGAAGTTTATTAAGTACATTGCAAATTCTAGCTCACCTTACCCTTTTTGTTTTCCAGATGAAGGACTCTCAAGCCTTTTTATTTTTTTTTTTAAAGTATCCCACCAAAGCAGAAAAGTCATGCAGGAAGCAGGAGGCATGAAAGAAGGGGGAAGAAAATGTGAATTCATATTTCACAGTATTTTCATCAGTGAATTTCACCTAGAAACATGGGAGACTGTACTACATACCATTGAAGAGAACAGAAGAGATACATGATTAATTTAACCAAAAAGATCCCCAACATCTACATACTCAGATTTAGTGGCAGGATTTTCAAATGCACACAGTGGAAACAGACATACAAATCCCTCGGGTTATTTTGAAATTTCCCTTTTACAAGCCTAACTTCTGACATGTATTTAAGGAGATCCTGACAATGTTGTTTTTCCAATGCATCAGTCTCTCCCCATTTTGTCATCAAATACTTCTTTCACAAAGGTCTGATCAAAAACTGAGTTGAGGAATCTGTGATGATGCTCTCCTGGAGCTGTGTCCACAAACTGGGGAGACTCCTTTAGATTTAAGAATAACTTTATACATGCAAAATTTCCATAATAGATTTTAAAAACAGTTTAAGAATCTACCCTTCCCACCCCTCCATTCCCCAAAGGCAGCACAGAGTCTGAAGACAGAACCGAAACATGGCTTTAAAAAACAGCCCACAGACATTAGGTTTTGCTTCCCAGAAACCAACTTCCAGCATGGGATTCACAGGAAGAGACCCTCCTTTCTGTGGCTAAGGGGGAAGATGAGGCACATGGAAGAAAGAAGGGGTAGGGGATGTCAGACTGCATTCAGTTCAAGAACACACACCCACATACATGCACGCACACACACAATTACATTCCAGTGCATTGATGTGTTTGGTCTTTTCTGCTTTTCCTGGTGGAGAAGAACTGAGCTGTGTAACACCTGCGTGAACACATGCAAACCAAAGAAACAGAGACCACTGAAGTCTTTAGGAACTGTAAAAGATTGTCCTAGGACCTTTTATCAATTCCTTGAGGTATTTCTTCTTGCTAAAACAAAGGCAACAGGTAGGCATTTTTGCAAATGATCACAAATGCCAGTTTGAAAAACAGACTCTTTTGAAAGATATTATTAAAACCTGTGTAGTCAAATTATGCTCATACTCAATAATGCTCGGTTCATGTGCAGAGCTCCCATGAATACGAATGGGCATTCTATGGTTCTTTTACTTACAATCCCGCAGTAAATACTGCTGGCAAAACAAGGCAAGACCTCCACAAATCTGCATTCTCCTTTGATTCTAGCACTTATACTGAGTGCTTTCTCTATTTTTCCCTTTACATAGCACACCATTCAGCATGTCACAGTCTCACCATTCCCACAAGTTCAGCAGAGATATGGGACAGGACTAGCAGTGGAAGGGTGGAATTAATTGTAGAGTTGACAGGGCCACTTTGCAATAACTGCCTCAAGTAATTTTGCTTTTTCTTTAAAAAAAAAAGCAACCTTTCTCCCTAGTCTACTAATGGTCAGAATCTGTTGTTTCCCAAAAGAATGCCAAGTGCCACACCAAATGAAGTTCCACCTTGGGTACAGCTCCAGTGACTGCCATGGAACAACTCCAGCACTGCAGTAACCTCACATGCACACATTGCCCATATCCAGGCTTGAGAGGACAAAGTAAACAGCCAGTAGAAAGGAAGATGCCTTTGCAATCACCCTTTCTACATCAAGAAAGATTAGGTTCCTTGCCTCTATTCTCTTGTTGATACACAGCTCCAAAACAAAGGATGATACGGAAGTTTCTTTCAGGACTCCTCAAACAAGAGTTTAGCCAACAAATATTTAATAACAACCAGCTATTTAAACTGAGATATGTGATCAGTTATGCAGGAATTCAGTGCTACCAGGGATTATCAGCACCTTGAGAGAAGGCTGCAGCCCTACACAGATCCATCAGCAACCCTTTCCATGCAGTTTCATCCTCTCCCCTGCCTTTGTTGTATCCTATTTGCAGCAGTTTGCAGCTATCCCTGGGCAGTCACTTTGTGATTACTGGCTCAGCTTTCAAGAACTGCAGGAAATAAAACTAAAGCTAACTATTCCCTACTAGCACCAGGCTTGCAGGATCCTGGAATGGGCAGGCTACAAGATATTCAAAAGGGTGGGCAGTTGGGAAGGGATAGGAAGAACGGTATCCCTCAAGGAAAGAGAGGTGAGGTCTGAAGCCATTTTGGAGATCTGGGGAAGGGAAGCAAGATGTTTCAAGGCTGCTGGTACCATCAACAGCAGGTCAAGCTTTTCTTAAGAACTGTTCATTAAAATAGGCATTTGTTTTAGAAGAAAGATCCAACTCTTTTTTCTAAATTGTTAGACCGTAGTTTTACAGCACAGAGAGAAACAGTGTTCCATTCTTTTCACCAAAACGAACTAATACCTAAAAACCTGAGCATAATCGTTCACCAACAGGATATAAACCATGTTCTTTGGAACTGTTTCCCCAAATAACTGACATATGTCCGTGGCCACACTGCAATAGCTACTCTGCAGGCAAGATCTCCTCAGTGGGTGCTCAAGAGGCCTTAGCAACAGAGAATGGGTGACACATACATGTGTGCTGTGCATCTGTGTATTTTTTGATACATATGTGAAATTTTCCCACTATTTTCTCAAGTAGGTGAGACTGTAAGTATGAAGTAGTTGCTTTTCCATATCTGAATAACCAGCCTGCCCCTCCAAATCTACACGAAGCAAAGTAAGACTTTTGGGTTGACAGAGCATACTTCCTTTCTCCAAGATATGCAGATATGAAATATAATTAAAATATATTATCAGTGGTTGTAAATCTCTGGCACCAGTAACCAACACGCATATTGCAGGAAGTCGGCCTTTGTCTAGCATTAGCTCTATGTCTCCAATGAAGTATTGTTGTTCAAGTAGATTTTAACTTGAGACCCTGGCATGACCAATTTTGATAAGTCTGTTGTTGCAATGGGAAATACGGACTGGCAAAGATGTATCTTTCCCTGAGCCAAATGACTCTATTGAAGCAGGCAGCCTGACTGAGGAACCATTTCAGGTACTTGTTTCTCCATGTTAAGAAGAGTCTTGCCCTAGATAAACCCTGGTTGGGTCACAAGAACAGAAAGCACCAGTACCAGACCTATCTTTCCAGCTTACTCATCCAGAAGACAGGCCTTATTGGCCTGTTTGGCTGTCAAGTCAAGGCAGAGGGGAAGGGGAAAGCTCACAATGGTTTTTAAGTGTCAGAAGCAGTTGCTGAATTTTTATAATTTGCAGGGCTGTTATGATGTAGCATTGACTGTTCCTGATAAAGGGGTCCTGGCAATCAGTGGGAAAATGCAAGCATCACATCCTAGGGCGTGCCATGCAGGGAGGCAGCATTGCTACATTGCTTCCTGAGCCTCTGCACTCCTGCCTCTTAAAGACCTTCTCATTTAAGAGTCTTCTTAACATTCAGCTCCTCAGGAGTCCCTAGTTCAGTCTGTGCTTGCACTACCCCTCAGGCTTTCCCCACCATTTAAGTCCTCTTTCTCCAATGACCAGCGTTTACATCAAGCAGACTGTGCAAGGCAAGGTATGGAAAGCCTCATCTCTGTCAACATGGGCAGAGAGTGGCTTCCACACTGCTGCAGCAAAGTCAGCAACAGCGATCACTTAGATCACTCCGGGTAACTCTGTAGTGCACATGCTTAAAGAAACAACACAAAACCAAAAACAATACCCCCGCTAAAAAAACCCCCCCACCCTCCCTCTCCATAAAACCCACCCCACAAAATATTACTTGAGATTCATTTACATGAATTATTAACCATCATGGACAAACATATTACTCTAGCTCTAGCTAGAAAAATAACATAAAAGGAGAAAAAAAAGTTTTTCTCACATAAACTCTCCTTATGTTGAAAGAGAGTGCCTGTGAGTATATGAAAGTGAAAAAGGCTTAGGGACCTCTTTCAGAGAGCTAAAGTACATTTTGCCACAGTAGAGCAGGATGCAAATCAAGAGAATAGGGCTGGGAGAGAGGGAGAAGGTCCAAATTTAACTCTGTTCAGCAAACTGTTACCAGACACTACAGTGCAATGATAAGATTACACAACTACTAGAGAAAGCATGAATTAGAGAAGAATATGCAGAGAGGGGTGGAGAAGGAAAGAGTATGTGCAAGTAAACTACTCTTCCGTACAGTAATGCTTATTTTTCAGAGTGGACCAAGAGCAGAAGAATTTCTCAACACCTGCAGCCAACATTTGTAACACAACTGAAGAGCCATTCTCTGGACAGCTCTGCCTCAGGCTGCCTGTATCATCTGAGACATAGAACAAGGTGCAGTGGCAATACGGAAATGGTCAAAAAAAAAAAATCTGTATTGCTTTTCTGTTTGCATTTTACCCTAGCTGTCAGTGGGTTTGTGAACTAAATGTATTTAAGGCTACAGAAAAGTAGCTATCAATATTTAAAGCTACTTCCTTTTGGTAGGTTAATTTCCCTGTGCTGGTCCAATAGTGTCAGCCATATGGACAAACTTCTGAGTGCATACAAACTGGGAACTGCTAGAAGATCTCCCTTGAAGTAATATTACTGCTGCTAGTCAGTATACGCCTACAGCAGCCTCCAAACACTGCATAGTAGAGTAATGGACAGACTGCTTGTACAGTGTACATATCAGATTAGATACTAATTAATTTCCCTGTCAAATCCTGAAGCAAAACCATTGGATGCCTGGGATCTAAGCCTTCCTGATCAACCACACTATAGTAAAAGAAAAGAAAGACAAAACAAAATAAACACCCATCATAAAACTAGTAAAAACATATACATTAGCACTGTAGAAGAATGACACTTGTGTCATATTGCATGGTTTTTGGCTTCATGCTGGCTCATGGGCACTGAGAACACTGAACTGGAAGCAAACAGTAGCAGAAACTACTAGTCAACAGCAACTCCAGGAAGGTTTAATTTTTTCTATTGATGGCAATAACAAAGAACAACTTCATGTGAGAGAGCTGCAACTGGTGCCCAATAGAATGACTGAAGAGGTCAGATTTTCTCTCACAGAGGGTGAAATGAAATAAACAGTAACCAATGAAGAAAACAAGTAACCCCGTGGATTTAAGCTACCTGAATGCTTTTCATTGCTAAAAATGTGGAGGCATTGAGCATCTCTGCTCTGGAAGATACCCAAAGTACATTTAGTCATCAATCCCAGGCATCATTTTTAACTAGCATAATTTTTAACTAGCAGCCAAAATGACACTCCTGCACTCTACCATCACCTAGTACACAGGGCAGAGGAAGCCTCCCTTGCACAGAGGTCACCGGTGCGGGGAACCAGCAGCAAGCTTTACCAAACACACCCACATTCTGGCTTTCCTTTGACAGTGTTGGACAAGAGCTCCCTGCCTCGCAAGGCAGACAGCAGCAAAGAAGAGTCCATAAAAACACCCAAACTTGAAGACGAGTATCAGAAAGTCAGAGTCCTCACATCCGGCCGGCGGTGTGCAATGTCTCGCCCCCGAACCAGTGTTTGTTCAGTGCTCCCTGCAGACTGGATGCGGCCTGAAACAGGCGGGCGAAGCTCACCTCTGCCCAGCGTGGTTCCTGTTCGCCTCCGCGTTTAAGGCCAAGTTGTGTAGGAAGAGAAAAAGCTGCCACCACACTTGATTTCTGTTCTGCTGATGCTGTAGACAAGAACAGTTGGAGCAAGGTTATTTATATTTCTAAAATTGCAACATACCACTTCTCTTTTCCAATAACAACTCAGTTACACTTTTCAAGAGCAGACACTTTAATCCCATCAGCATAACAAGGGGGTGCAGCGAAGGATGAGGGGAGAGAGGGAAATGATAAGTTCTCCAGAAATAATTGTAGCTCTAACATTACAAAAAGAAAAGAGCAGACCCTTTATGCATTGTGCACAAGAGGATTAAACTTTTTTTTGCTTGTAGGATTTTGCAGAGTTTAGCCAAGTGCTGTTTTTAATCAGATTGGCTTCTGAGCCTTTCAAAAGCCCCAGCTGCATGAACAAACAACCTTTTTTTTTTTTTTTAAAAAAAAAAAAAAGCCCCCCTTCACCCTGAAAGTAAAAAAAAAGAAAAAATATAACTGGTGATCCATCTGTAAGTGATTTGACACCGTGAAGGTCAAAGGGTTAATCTTCAATTTAAACCACACTGCTGAGACAGCAAAACTCTGATTTCATCTAGTACAAGAAAACACATTCGTGCACACACACACTCCCCACCCACCCTCCCCCCACCACATTTTCCTTCCCAGCATCTCCAAGATAATACTGCCCTTTTTATAGCCACTTTTGACAGTAAGCCATAAATAATCAGCCTTGGAGCCCTTTCCTACTGACTGGAGCCAATTAAACCTTAAGCAAGAACATACTTGAAAACACACAAAAACCCAAAACCAAGAGGTTATTTCAGGTCCCATTGTCAAGGAAGAAACATGGGAGTTGAGTTTCAGGGGGACACCAGACTATATAATGCAGCTTTGGGACAGGGACACTGCTCCTCCTTTTGTTATAGTAATAACCCCTGCAAAAGTGGCCTCGATTATACCCCCACCTTCCTGCACTTTAATGGCATCTCATACAAACAGGTGGGTTTCTCTTTACATTGCCCAGCCTGGGATACTATTTCACCTCAATAACCAACCCTCTGTTAGAAGTCAGTCTTCATTTACTCATCCAGAATTCCATATTTGCTAAGCAGACATGATAATTTCTGGAAAACAAAACAAACCGGCCCAAATCTCCGCCCCCTCTCCCCCCTCCCCAATCCCCAGCAGACAAGGAAACAGAAGACCGGCTTCCAACAACTTAGTCTCAGTGCAGAGAAGTTCATAAAAGAGCACTGAAGCACATTATATGAACAAGATGTTTCATCTCAGCTTAGCCCAACAGGGCAGAACAACACGGTTGCAAGGCATTTTTTACATTGATGCTTTAGAATTTTAAGATTTTTAGCTTTTTGTAGATTTTAATGTAGCTGTAGTTTTCTTTCACTTTAGACTGTTATTTTCTCACAGTTTGTGTGCCACATTCCTGAAGCTTCAGTTTAACCATCTTTTAACCCTCTTTTCAAGACAACAGATTTTTAGCAAGAACATTCTGTTGGGACATGCACCTGGACTGAAATAACAAGAGATATGGTAGGCAAAACAAGATAGAAGGCTCAAGACCCTTGGAAGGACTCCAGTGGGGCAGTTCTGAGGGTGGTACCAGGGCAAAAGGGGTCTTAGGACTGGATGTCCCCATTAGATACGATAATTAGTAAAAGATATAAAAGTGTAAGAACCCTGTATGTAGGCGCACCTTTGTACTCCGTGAGCCAGGCAGCTTTCATTAAAAGAGCTGCTCTCTATCTTATCTGTACCTAATATTGTTTGGAGAATTTTTTCCTCCCATTTTAGGCAACAACATAATCACAAATAAGAGAGAGTTGAAATTGGAGATGTGTCAGCTCTTCAAAGCCCTCCCAAACAGTCATTAAATTATGTTTGTATTTCAGCCTGAGTAGATCTGTGCCATTTAAATCAGAAGCACATACAAAACAGGATTCAGAAAACCTGTATTCGTCTTGCATCTTAGCAGTGGGTCATTATTCTTACCCTCAAGACTTAAAAGTGGATGTAGAAGAAATGGATTTAGAAGAGTTTACACAGATCCCATCACACATTTCAACAGCACTGTGTTCGGAGTATAACCCACAGACAGTGGCTCTAGAGCCTGCTATCACCTCTTTCAAAGTAATCAGCCCTGGGTTCAATCAGTCCTGACTGCCCAGGCATTTCTAGGCTTACAGGTGAAAAAAATCTTTTATAAACTATCCCCTAGGGCTAAGTAAAAAAAAAAAACCACCCAATTTGATCTCAAAAAGCAAGATATTCTCTGTTTTGTTACTCGTATCTCAGTTTGACCAGGTTTGTCCTTCCTCATCAAACTCCAGAGATTCTTCTCGTCCTCCTCCATACAGCCACACTCCTCCATACAGCCACACTCCTCCATACAGCCACGCTCCCAAACCTGCTCAAACATGCACATGGAACCACAGTGTCCCTATGCCATCTAGATATCATGTTTTTATCACGCTATTACAGCTAAGGCAGACTGCTCCTTGGGGTAGGATGACAATGAAGTGGCATGCAAGCATAAAGTTGTCTTCTGCAGTTTCCACAAGTAAGGAACTATGCTAGGAGAGCACAGTGGACAAACATACTACAGATGCTCTGAAGACAATTTGCTTTGTCAGATTATTCTATTCTATTGGCAGCCAAGAGGATAAAAATGTCTTATAGAGACTTAGTAAGGGAAAGTCAAAAGGATGTTTAAAAATTGGCACAGAAATCCTAAACTTGAAATATACCTCAGCTTCACTGGTGGGCCCTCTTTAATGGAAACTCTCATGGAATTTTATAAAGCGGGTTAATTTGCAGGCAGACAAGAGCAGTGCTGATCTGGGATGTACAACTTCAACTATTCCACACTGCTGGGAGGGCAAACACATGTGAGAACACCCATATTAATGTCCCACTTCATGTAGGAGGCCGCTTTGTGCTTTTAACAGTTTTCCAAATATTCTGTCTCCTCCAAATTCTTCATCACCTCAGGAGAAAAGGATTACTTGCTCTTTGCAGTGATAGGTAAAGGACACCATGTTCTGGAAAACATAATGGAACGACTGAGCTCATGCTCCTCCCATTTTTTTGAAGAGGAGGAGCTTTTTGAGGAAGGTATTGGGTTTTGTTTTTATTTTGTAAATAAGAGTTTTAGAGTTGTACTTTTAGACAGATTACAGACCTAAAGGATAACCAATGGGATGTGGTATGACAAATAGCGAGAAAAACTCTAATATGTTTTTAAGTTCATATGCTATTGTGATTATTTCACTACCTCTTGAAGCCACTTTTTTGTACAGCATTTTTGTTCTTTTCCAGTTAAAAGTGTTTCCCATATTTGCTTAAGACACTGAAAGAGATTTCCATGCAAGAGCAGAATAGGAAATACTTTACCCTTGTTTTCCCCTGCCTATAAGAAGCATAACATCTCAAATAACTTTTTGAAGGACTTTGACACCATTAATTTTGTTTTGAAGTGAAAAAATAAAGCACTAGATTGAGGGCAGCTTTCCAGGTTTTATTCCTATACCTAGGGCTTGCTTGTATTTCTGTGGGTCCATATTCAGTCAGCATTTCCTTCCACAGTACTGTGATCCCATACACACTTTCACTGAAGCAGCCCACTCATACTGTCCTCTCCTTATAGCAGTGCAAGAAAGTGAACTAGAGCCAGATAATGATTAAGGCCAGAAATAATCTGATAAATAAGTTGCCTTTACTATTGAATAGGTCATCCTAATCCATGGCATCTTGTAGTCAGGCTGATGCTTGTGCCAGGACAACAGAAAGGTGGCTTGTGAAGAGGAGCAAGATGGGACTATTTGCTTCAGCAGTAAGCCTAGCTAATGGGGTTTAGAGTTATGGCTTCACTTCTGGGGTGATCTGCTTTCAGTGGTACTAATTCAATATGGGACAAGAACCATAGAATGGAAATGGCAGATTTTTTTGCAGTAAAGAATTTATGGAAAGAAATAAAAAATGTCCATTTCACAAGTTTCTGTATCTTTTCCCCAGACACACCTCTGCCAAGATCAAAATTCTCAAATATTTCAAGACTGAGGGTTTTTTGGTGTGGTATAAATTAGTTACCACGAAGGACAGAAAACCAAGAAGAGTGATTCCATTAATTTAGTAACTATTTTTTTTATAGGTGATATGTTTTGAGGCATTTTTTTAAGACTCATAACTAAGACTGGTGTATAATTTCCCTAAGCTTCACTATGCCAATTTGTCCCTTATCAAAATAATTCAGTCCTCAGAGTCACTACTGCACAAAAGTATCAGGGACGAAGAGTTTGTCACCTCCATGCGGTAGTGACAAAATGACCCTTTTGTGGCTCCCTTCCCAAGAAGGAAAGAAGCCCCTTTTGCCCTCTTTACTAACTGTAACTAAAGAAGACTAGACTTGTGAATACAGTAAGTCAACACAAAGCTGGAAACACATAAAACCATTTCCTATTGCAGCTGCTGCTTTTTAAAGGGGATATCCTTAAGAGACTGTCTGTCTGAAGCGTTAACATGAATGCTTCAATGAGTCACAAGGAAAGGCCATTTTACAGGAAAAATGTCCTCTGCAGCAACAGTACACATTAGTGAAGCCTATTCCATGAACTGTGCTGAACCAAAAGCCAGAATCCTGGTAAACAAGCACAAAAAAACATGCAAGACATTTACTGGAAGCAAATGAAAGAGGGACATGAGTGACCCGACATTTATTCCCTCCCCCTAATTAATTCCTAATACAGGTTCCACACTGTAAGCATACAGATATATATCTGCCAAATGGCACCCAGACATCAAAACCTTTTTACTCCTGCTGCACCCTTGCACGTGGTGATCAAGGGAAAATCAGGACAGGTTATGCACCCCAAAGAAAATGCTGTTCCTCTGACACAGCTCTGTGCATCCTTGAGCATAAATGTTTAAAGATGAGTAAGATTTACTTTTCCACCTGACACATATATGCCATTAATATCCCTACTTAAAAAAGTAAAGAATATGTTCATCATATACACGTTGTATGTGGGTCTGGTACATTTTTATCACATACACAGCAGGGTACCTGTCTACCCTCTTGATGTCACGGACAGCTTCTGACTTTGCTTCATAGCTTCCAGATGGTTAAGGGTCACATTCTGATCCCATCTTAACTAGAAGGATTAATATGGTCATAATGGCACTATTAGAGCAAAAGAAGAATAATAGCATGTGTGTACATAAAAACATCATTCTTCCTTTAATGACTAATACAAGTATTAGCAACAAGTTGCTGGGATTTTATTTATTCACTGAATACAAAAATACTTGCACACTGGGAGCAGTTGCTGACTAATCTCCGAGGCTGTTTTGGCTGCCAGGTGGCTGGAGGCATATTGTGCTACCACAAAATATGCTTTAGCTTAGAAAGACTAAAAAGTCACAGTCCCCAAAGCAACAGAGGTTACAGAAGGTGTCCCCCACTGGAGCGAGAAATGCAGGCCAATGGAAGTCAAATACAAATCTTTCCAGCTGTGATTCCTAATGACCAAAAAATAATGCATGTGTAAAAACTACAAGAGAAAAAAATGAGACAGTAACAGAGAAAAAAAAAATGAAAGAGGAGTTTAGGGGCATGATTTCTTGTGGTGACACAGAGAGGAGGATGAGAGATCTTCCTTGGGGATCTGCACCCTTCTGGCTTGCAATAGCTCTTACATGGGACTAAATTTGTGGTAGAAGGAGGTGTCATCTCAAGTACTGCTTCCTTTCTCATGAGCCTCCATCAGACTTTGCATCAAGATAAGCAACATGTGTTTATGGAGAGAGGATATAGAGGACCGGGTGCTGCAGAAGGGATATGGGGTGCAGGAGACCCCCAAAACCCATTTATGGGCGGCCCAGGCAAGCACAAGGGGCAGCATGAACTCCTGCTGAGGCGCTAGGTCTGAGCAGCAAACAGCGACGGCTGTTGCCCCAAACCTGCTGCCGGCACAGCTGCGCAGGTGAGCCCTTTCTCAATTTTCTTGTAGTTCAAAAACAAACATGCAGCCACTCGCGCTTTCCTCTCCGGAGCGGGCAGGAAGGGGAAGCAGACAGCCGCCATGGTAACAGCCAGCTGACGGCAACCTGGGAAGGGCAACCATCGGCCACCGCGTTCCCAGGCCCCCGGCCTTCCCCTCCTGCTCCTCCCCCGGGGGGGGGAACGCTGGCTTATTTCCACAAATACCGTAAATAAGGGACCTGCATTTCCACAGAGCCGCACCTGATACCGCTTTCTACCTGTGGTACGAGGTCCGGGGGGATTCGCCCCCATGTTCGGGGGGGGGGGGGGGTGAGGGTGATGGAAGAGATGCCCAGGAGAGGACACTTCACACCCCCCAGCGACGGCCGGCAGCAGCAAGAGCGGGCGGGTTTGTTGACTCAGCCTGCATATGATGGGGCAGAGCTGTTCCACAGCCCACGGCGTCCATGCCCTGCCCTGCGCGGGCCGCGGGACCCACTGACCTGTTTGGCATCCGTTTCCTCGCCAGCAGAAGGGAGGTGCTCCCAAAACTGTTCACTGCTGCGGAGACCCCCCCTAGTGATTAAAGTCTGCCTCGGGGTTTGGTTAAAATAACACTTTAAAAGTTTTTACAGGAAAAATATCCTGGCGCTGGGGGGAAGGAAGGGGGCGCGGGGCCGCCCGGCTGCGCGGGGAGGCGGCGGGAGGGCAGGTGCAGGGCTGGCGCCTGCGGGCAGCGCAGCCTCTCGTCAGCAGTGGCGATGACTCAGAGGCTAAATTTAGCGAGCGATATAAACACAGCCGCCGAGCGCAAACACGGCCCGGCCGGGCCCTCGCACGCACCGCCCGCTCCTCCTCGCACCGGCCTACGGGGCCCGCTGGCCCTCGGGGGCTCCAGCCCAGGGTCGGCACCTCCTCAGGTCAGCCTTGCACCAGGGAAAACCGAACTTGGGTTAACAGGAGTTGCCTCACTACTTTTATTTTTGGATCACCATTTGTTCTGCTGTGGTCCGGTCCTTTGAAATTGGCAAGGGTAGCTATCGAGGAGAAACAAAAAAAAAACCCAAATGGAGACTATAAAAGGCTGGCGGGACATTCCTCCTCAATGGCTTGAAACAAAGGAGAACTGCACTTGGGCACTTGCTTTCCTGCCTTTCCACCATAAAATTTAATTGAGTAAAATACAAACACACACTCCTCACCATAAATAATCAGTCCAAACATCTCATCATCCCCCTCGGAGTTGGCACTATCTTAATAAGATCAACCAACCTAAGCGGAGGACTGGAGGCAGAACAACTGGGTTCCAATGAGCAATCTTTACATGATCTCGATCAAGTTATAACCTGCATTTTCTAGTCTCCCACACTAAAAAAGAAGTGGGGTATTACTGCAATTACTTCTTAATTGAAAAATAATTTCTCAGCTGTCACACTGCTACAAGGGCAAAGCATGTTACCACTGTCACAGCCAGCAAAGTGCTCTGAGAGCTGAGGAAAGGCAAAAGAGCCTGTGGAGACTACAGGGGTTGTACTGGAGAAACATCAGCACTGAACATTAACGTCACTGCACTGATGTTAGAAATACTGCAAAACCATTCACCTGTGCTGTCCCGGAGAACTGTTTTGTGCTCGTTATTGTGGGCAGTCTTGGTCTTTTGAGGTTGTGGTCCTACTGCCTGAAGACAGCGCAGTTCTGTGTCTGGCAGGGTGAAGGATTCACAGTGCACCACTGCATAGAGCTTGCAGGGCTCTCCTGCCACCCAGCTCCCTTATCCTCTGCCCACTTCCTCTACCAGAGCTAGGCAGGAAGTTTTGCTTTTTAACATTATCCCCTATTTTAAGCAGGAACAAACCCATAATATATTTAAATCTCTTGTCAGCTGAAAGCATGGAGAAGAAGGCTAGATTAGGCTGATGCAAAAGTTTTGTGGTTTTTATTTAACTGATACACAGTGGTTGTATGTGACTTGCATCAAGAGTTTGCATAGCCCAGCCTCCAACAGCAGCATTACGTGGCTGCCTGAGGAAAAGCTGAGGGCAAGTACATGCAATAGGTCCCCCTAACACTCTTTCAGCATCTAACTAGTTTGAGCTTAGGACTTCCCGAGTCAGATCTGGTTTCTGTTTATTTAATGTCTGCTTCAGTAGCCATAAACTTGTCTCGATTCCCCTTGAACCCAGATAAAGCACTGGGATGCACAATATGCCTTGACAAGGAACTCCACAGAGCTACCTGTTGCATGAAAAAAAATACCTCATTTACTTTGAACTGGCTCCTACTAGCTTGACTTGATTTTTCCTAGTTCTTGTACTGGGAGAAGTTGGTCTATCCATCTCCTTCATGCCACTTTTGATTTCTGTTTAATATTGCTTCCCTCTTGCTTTGTGTCTTTTTTTAAGCTTAGCAGTCCTAGCCCATTTTTTTCATTTTTCATATGGAAGTTCCATCATCCTTCTTGACTTTCTCTGAACCTTTTCAAAGATGCAGTTCTGCTGCATCATTTTGGAAGAAGAAAAGCAGAATTGCATGTAACATTCCAGATATGGGAGAAACATGGATTTATACAGTGGCATAACTATGTACTTTTCTCAGTTTCTTAACGTACCAAAGAATACCATTTCAGATCAGATGTGAAAGGGTCCAGCAAGTTTCTGTTAACCTAAATGTCAAGTAATCAGCTCCACAGGCAGCAGGATTTCAGAACGGGTGCTAGGCAAGGGGCAATATGTTGTTGTATCATTTGTATGCATAGGGGAAGGTGCACTTCCAAGCCCACCTCTTCCTTCATTGTTATTGGTCAAAATGAAAAAAAAAAAAAAGAAAAAAGAATGAAAATTTAACAACATTAAGCAAAAAAATGTCTCCACTTCCTCATATCAAGTTTCTGACACCACTGACCATAAGAATTCTTCTTACCCCTATGGCAACCTCCTTTCCTCAAGCCTAGGACTCTAGTTCTGTAGCCCGCGAGAACTTTGTTTTACATCTCAGTCTTCCCAACCTCACACTCACTCTACCACATGCCCTCTAAACCAGGCTCACTCACTTCAGGAGTTCACTCCCTCACCATGCTCCTGCATCCTCAGCTGGAGATTCAAGTCCTGCGCTGATGGGCAACGTGCAGAAAGCGGAGCTGAAGAGGTGACCCACTGCTGTGCACAGCAGCAGCAGGGACCAGCAAGCACTAGCCAGCTGGGAAGATCCTGAAACAAACTGACCTGCTAGGGAAACAAAAGAATGACAACACTTACCCAAGTCTCAAAGAGACTGCAGGTACAAGTAAAGTATGGAGCTGCCGGTGCTACAGGCTCAGTCACAGGACAGTCTGAGTCTCTGCACTACATTATTAGGAAACTTTTCTGAAGATTTTTCCTAAAACATAAAGTCATTATAAAGAATGGTTTCCTGCAAACAGTACTAGTGTAAAAAAAGCAACTGTTAAAAATTCCATGGTTGTCCCTTAATAAACAATGAAGAAAAGCCTGATGAAGTTTGTGATAAATGATGCACATGTAGCACTGTGTGCCCACTCTCTCATGCCAATGACTTTCTGAAAAGAGATGCAGACTCCTGTTGCATAAGCAGAAGTGTCTCAGAGGAGACTTTGATAACTCTCATGAGAGACAGAGGGGGAAAAATATGCAAATTGTAACAGGTTTCACTTTCAAAGGAAAATAACATTTCCTCCTGGATAGGAGGAAATGTCATTGTCATTAGCTTGAGGCGAACAGGTACATGCCTAGTTGTCTGCCCGCAGCCAATATGGATGCAGGCATTTGTGTTCCACAGGCTGCTCAAGCCTTTTGCAGCAATGGTGAGAATTATTTGCTGAACCAACTGGGGAATTCAGAGAAACAAAGTTTTCTATAGCTAGATCCACAGAGGCTTTTTGAGCATGGTCAGCATATCCAAATCAACTGCAGGATTCCTGATGTGTTGGAAAGGGGCTTTGTTGTTGTTTGTAATGCACTTATTTACTCAAGAAAGCTCAGCTCTGATTCAGCATCTGGTTCTCATCGAGGCTCAGCTTTTTTTAAACCAAGCTTTCCAGATGGGTTGACTGAAGCACAAGGAGGTCAAGAGACTTGTCTGAGGTCATACAGCAAGTCAGTGGCTCTGCTTGGACCTGAGCCCAGAACTGTTCAAGGCTACCACTCCTTGGCTCTTAAAGAGACAATTTTATCCCCTGTGAAGTGATCTTATCTCCATGAAGAAGAGATGCAATAAAAGCAGTCCCCTCAAAGCTGCAGCCTGCTTAAAAAGAGTTATTTTATTTGGAAAAAAGCTGTAGCATTCCAGTGTCTCAATGGAGCAAGTCAAACTGAAGGGGTGTGATACTGATATACAGTGTCATCCACCCCACCCCTGTATAACCCTGTGCTCCTCTGGGGTGGCTTTACGCTGCTGCCGCCACTGTCCCTGATTGTCTACTCAGATCCCAGCTAGCAGCACATCATGTTGTGAAATACACTGTTGGTTCAGCACAGATTGAAGCCCCTCCTCAAGGCAAGGAAACTTAAGTTCACTCAGGACCTGCTCAGGACCTGAAGCAGAGCCCAAGCACTTGTTGCCACAGCCTGGGCATATGAGGTGTGGGCAGCACATCTCAGCCAACCAACCAGCAGATCCCCTAAGCTCAGCTCTGTTCTCCATAATCTCAGAGTACAGTCTTTAAGCTCAGCCACAGACTGGGCTACAGCAAGCAGTCACAGGCAAAGGCACACTTGCTCCAAACCAAGAAGGAGGTGGGAGGTCCTGGGTTCTTCTGAAGAAAACACGGCTTGGCTCTAGCTTAGTTTTCCAGGGGTAGGGTGAAAAAAGTACAACGGGGGAACTTTGCCAGAAGAAACACAGCTTCAATCAGGTAAGAGGTAGTAAAGAACTCAAGAAAACATAGATGAGTCTCGCATGTCATTCTGCAGGACTTTTGCAAACTGAATCAACTTGTAACAGGCTTTGCTACTTAGGAACATAGAGGGTTGCTCAAGCCCCTCTTACAATAAATTCAGCATCTTAAGGAGATAAAAGCCACAGAGTTCTAGGGAGTGTCGCGTTATTGCTCTAGCACTGTTCTAAAGATGAAAAAGCCAGGTTTTAAACTACTTTTTTCTGTTTAACATATTAATAGGAAATGAAACTCTGGAAATGGTGTACATGCCAAAAGCAAGCATAGGTGCAGCCAACTTTCTTATTCTTACAAGATGCATACCCAAGAATCTTTTGTATAGCCAAGAACCACAGAATAAATACCATTTAGCTCCAGAAGCCCAGGGAAGAGATAACAGTGACTCTCCAGGGTTCCCAGTGTGGGATGGGGTTAGACCATGCATGCAGCTGAGTCCAATGACAACTCAGTGACGTCAACCTCAGCAGCTATTGCCTGCTCAGTTTCTCTCTCAGCCAGGGATGTACATTAACCAGCAAGTTTTGTGTCAACACAGACTTGCTGCTGCAGCAGGAGAATGGGGGCCATACCTGAACTGCTGGAGAGTCTCACAGAATTCAAGAGCCATGAGAGGGCAACTCTTGAGCTAACTGGATGCACTATTCCAATACTAAAAGTCTTTCCTAACTCCCACTGAAAGGGCACACAGGTTTTCTTTTCCCAGGTTCACAGATAAGATGTTTTGTAGGCTCCGAAAAGAGGCACAGCTTGTTGAAAACCAGCTTGCTCTCTCTCAGAACTTCACAAGACCACACTGGTGTGACTAACTTTGTGGTATTTTAAATCTGATTCAAGACACCACTCTGGAAAGTTGGTTTTGACCAAATGTTTGAGACAAGCTGGAACAGGGCATCCAAATCAGGGATTAGTTTCACAGCAAGATAAACGACAGCCCAGTTTTTCATGTCTCAGAGGCTTCCCCTTCCAAACCACAGCACATTGTGAACCAGTTCACGTGTCTCCAGGGGCAGACCGCTTGCTTCTTCAGCAACGGGCTAGGAAAAGTCATTGCACATAGGACAGAGGGGCTTCTGCACAGGGGATCTCTGCCAAAAGCCAAAGGAAATCCTCCATGCAGGGCTGGGAGGGAAGGGATTGGGCATGACAACAAAACACTCCATGGGGAACGGTGCCTTGGACACCAATATGTGGCTCAGTACTCAGTTTTCCTGACAAACAAGAAAGAATCCCTTAACAGATCCAAATGCCAAGGCCTATCCCAGGGTCAGGCTGTGGATAACCACTGGCTGAACTACTCTGTCCTCAAGTTAAGTTTTCAGGTTGTTTTGTTTTGGGTGTTTTTTCCTTATGCTTTGTTTTCAAATTCAAATGGCCGAAGGCCCTCGCTCCCGTCCCCTTTACAACTTGTTGCTCTTCCAGTTCAAACAAAGAGCGAAGCCCCTCCTCTGCCGGGCCCCAGGGGCCGGGCCGGGCCGCCCAGCGCAGCCGGACGCCTTTGTTTACTACGGCTCCCACACGCCGGGCTGGCCGCCGGCCCTGGCAGCGGGGCCGGGCGGGCACCGGGAGCTCCGGGCCAGCAGAGAGCCCGGCCCCGGGCAGCCTTAGTGGGGCCGGTTCGGGTGGGCGCTCCTGGACGCGTTTCCAAGGCACAGACATCAGATATGGACACTCCCCTGAGATGAAAGGGGTCAAGTTACAACCAGTTCCACCAGTTCAGTGCAGGGCTCCTCCGGCGGGATGGTTAAACCTTCCCTTTCCTGTGAGAGCCTGGCGAGGGAGTGGGGTCTGCAGCTATCGCTGGCGAGAAGGCGCCACCGCGGAAAACCCCATTCAACCACAAACAACACGTGTTAAAAATCTCGTGGTAACTCGTTATTCCTGCAGTTTGCTAGATGACGTTCATAGCCCCATCTACATTTCTACAGAGTAATATTCCTTTTACAGTTTCTTTAATCCTCCTGCTATTAGGAGATGAGTCGCAGAATTCCCTTATGTCTCAGATGACACAGAGAGGATCAAACCTTTGCCCAGCCACAAGCCAAATTCTCTGGCCAGGACAGAGATCCTCACTTACCTTTGAGAAGGGCTGCAACAGATCCCACAGTTAACAGAGCAGCAGCTCACTTGGAGTGAGATAAACTTTCTGTCCCTCTCTGAAGTCAGAAAAATTTCTTCATATATAAGCAGATACACTCTCCTTGTTGGGCTTGCATAGAAGTGGCAAACTATTACCTACTGCCAAACCTCTGCAACCTCTGACCAGCTCTGCATGGGCTGAGATTTCCACTTACTCAACAGGGGAAGGAGGGCAAGGAAGAAAGAATCAGGGATTTTGGGGAATATGGTTATTTTGTTTCTTTGAATAGCAGGGTTTCTTTTTTCTTTTCTTTTTTTTCTTTAAGAAACAAAATCAAGAATCTGGAGTGTGGTTTTCAGACCTGATGGCACCTTACAGCTGTCTTTTGTTGTGAGGAAGTTACTCACAAGTCTGAGACAGTCCTAGCTAGGACTGTCTGACAGAGGAGCTGCTAGCAAGTCTAGCACGATCTAAATATACTTTATAACATTACATAGAACTACCCTTAGACAACAAGGAGTGTCAGAACAGACTCCAGGCTTCTTGTTATCTCCCAGATGAGGAGCTGACATAAGCCACAGATGGCCACTTATTCCACAGAAGAGAAGATGGTGGTGGTGACAAAAGTGGAAGAGTAAAAGCTGTAATAGAAAGAAAGGAGGAGATCCCTGGGAAAAGCCTCATAAACCCCGCTGCTAATAAACTGGAAGAGCTGGAATAGCAGCAGCTAACACAAAATAGCTACCTTCCCAGGCAGAAAATGGAATCCCACACGTTCTCTTCCCTCCACCTTGCCAATCTTTAGGAAGAGCCAGCAATCTAGCATAAGCAAAAATCTATCAGGATACTCCTGCCATTTTATTGCTGCTGGCATTCTGCTACCTGGAAGTACAGCTCACTTAGCTGATGCCTGGAGCCAGTCTTCTAGAGTACCACTCTTGGATAGGTAAATCCCCATCTTCCCCTCCAGAGACACCCTACCCTCTGTATGTGGAGCCGGTGGAACTGGTCGGCAATGCACTGCAACTTCCGTGCAATCTGCACCTCAGCACGTGCTTCCTGCTGACTTTCCTGAGGTTCCTCTTGGAGGTGTGGATCCAACCCAAAGCCAGCTGGAGGGACATGTAAACGGTAACCAGCATTCCCTACAAAGCAGAGATCAGAAGAGTAATTCGTCCAGTGTGAAGATTACCTTTTCTACTCAGTACGCTTCATGTAGGAAAGAGCTGCACATAATCCTAAATTTTTGACTCATGTTAAAGTCCAGTTCCTGAAGCCCAAACAATGACTGTGTACCATAATCATGGAGTAAAACATTTGCTCAGCTTTTAAATAGAGCAAGCAGATTAAGCAGAGCATTGTGTTGCTTCCCATAGTGAAATGAGTGGCAGGATCTTACAATTGGTTCTTTTTGCTTGTTTATAGTTCAGTCAAGTTCTTGGGTTTTTTTGATGACAGTTTTGCAGTTTTAGAAGATCTCTGCCTCAAGCTGTCTCCTCTTAGAGGTTGCAATATCTTTTCTCTCAGACTTCTCTCAGTTTTCTGGCATTTAGTGGTACTGATTTGAATTAAAGCTGAATTGGATACACAAAACTGAATGGTGTCGCATCAGTTGCTAGTAAAATACTGCATGGACATGCTATTTATTCAACAACTTTAACTCTGGTAAAGAGCCTAAAAGCTCTAACTTTTTGCATTTCCCTCTTTCCACTGAAAACTTCTAGGAGTCTTCCTATGCAGATGAGGCCAGTAGTAGTTCAAAAATGTAGGCAAATTGTAGGATATAAGGTACAATGAGCACTTGAACATCTAGCAGTAAAATCAAATGTGATAAAATAAAGCCAAAAAGCGAAAGAGAGGGAATATCAAAGACAGCAGAAGCAATGAGCAAGTGCCTGGTTCCTGCAGTGGACAAGCAAAGGTAAGAAAATAAGTTGTCTTTCTTGAGGGAGTTGGACCAAAGCAAAATAATTTCAGTCCTTTAATAACATGCCCTAATGAAAGAAACCTTGCTTGATTGGGGAAGTGCTAAAGGGACAGTTTCCTTGCTGCAAAGCTAATGACACTGGAGTGCTCTTACCATAGAAGAGTCTCCGTGGCTCTTCAGTGACTCCACAAGGCAACATAACATCCTGACTGGAAGAGGACGGGCTGAGTGTTTGAGTTGCCTTGTCCTGCTGCTCAGGATGCCTGATACCGGGACCACAGCAGTGTGTGAGGGGGAATAGTTGAAACCTCCCCAGAAGGCAGCTGTAGGACTGGTTCTGTGTGAAAAAGCCAGTTGCAGTCATCTCACCAGGCTGACCTGCAAGTCCAAAGTCATCAGAGTGAAACACGTCATCGTCCAGCCCATCCAGGCTAGAATAGTCCTCTTCCAGGTAGCTGGGGCGATCCATTGCTCCTGCAATAAAGGGACATTTGAGGAAACAGCTAAGACACAGCAAGAATGCTGTCCAGGAGATAATGCCTTCTGCTCCAACAATAAAACACAACTGTTTTTACCACACCTCCCTCCCAGTGCTGCCCATCTGCATGAGCAGGAGAGGCAAGTGACTTCGTGGTGAACGCCAGAAGTCCTCAAGAGCTGGGCCAGAGAGAGACAAAGTTCACACATGTAACAGTCCACCAACAGCTCTAATTCTACAACTGCTCACAAGTAGGTAGCCAACCCCCAACCTCTCAGCACATGGAAACTGAAAGGACATTGTTTTAAAAGGCAACCCCAATCCTTCAAAAAGCCTTGTGGCAAGTCAGCTTCTTTGGGGTCTGCTTTGCTTTAGCCTGCTGTATTTGAACTTTATGGTATATACCTCGTTCACTTTTTCCTACCTATTGGTTATGGAAGAAGAACTCCTGTAATCACAAGGCTGCAAGGCCAGATTTTTAACAAAACCCAGCGGTTGCAAAACTCAAGAGCTGGCAAAGCCATTTCTGTGAAGCTCTCCATTACTTGTCCCTGTGAGAGCCAACTTTCCTTTGAACTTCTCATTTCTTCCCTCAGCTCGACTTAAGACATGTCCCAGACTTGGCAATGCAGTCACTTCTTTACCCCTCTTACTCTCAAGCCTACATGCACTGTCACTGCAGTGGTTCACCCTACTACTAAAAAAGACCATTGCTGGTCTCGGTGTTTAAAGCAGGACTTCTGTCATTGCCACAGTAAACATTCCTGAGCTCTGTTACAGTACAGAGTTGGACTAATATGGTGGAGGGAAAAAGCCCCATAAGCCCTAAATCATTATTTAAGAGTTCTTTTCAAACATAAAGCAATTAGAAGCAGAATTACCAAAAATGCCACAAGTCCCTTTACTGTTACCTGTGCATCTAACCCAATTGGAAGACAGACTCCTAAGAGATCCATCTCCAGGATTTCCACCCAATTCCAAACAAGGCAGTGAAATTCAACTCTTCATGTCTCCTCCTTTGCTCTGGTTTGCGAAGCATTTAACAGAATGGAAGACTAGCAAGAGGAATTTCAGGCCTGAAGGAGACATTAATAATAATTTTATAAGGATGTGTTCAGCGCTGCCCTTGGTGCTCCCATCTCCTCCCAGGTGAGCAGCACTCAGGACACCAGTACTCTAGAGGAGACAAAGGGACTGAGCAGTGCAAGAACTATTTGTGCAGGGCTCTAACTTGGGGGCACTATGGTTATTTAAGTTGCTGCATCTCAGCAGTTCACTCAGCTGAGCGACAACTCCCAAAAATTTGTCTTCAGAGCAGAACAAGTACCAGCCCCACAGTTGGTCCAGCTCTGCTGGATGACAGCAGTGGCACAGCACTCATAGCATTCTCATCCATGGCTTAAAGAAGCATACCTAAAGGAGTTACGGGCCCCAAGAGGCAGTCATGGATGATCATCTGTCAGCCCCGCTGGGATACGGGCATTCCTCAAAGTGCAGCAAAGGCAGAGAGCAAACACTGAACAAAAGAGGGTTTAGAGAGCAAGAAGTTTAACTCAACCTCCTGCAATACAGTCCGACCTTTTTTGAAGAGCTCCTCGGAAATGCCAAAGGGAGAATGCCGAGGCAACGTGAAGGATAACTCATCCTACAACTCACTGAAACTCCTTCCACTCCCTCCAAACGCAGCTCACGCCGGGAACCGCAGACACTGGACAGCTCGGGTTCTGGGGCTCTGCCCGACGGCGGGCGCACGGGCACGGGAACTCGCGCGTCCCCGGCGCCGTGTCCGACCCACGGCGCTTCCTTGCCCGAGCCAGCGGCCAAACCCCGCCGGCCGGGGCCGCCGCACGCGCGCGCTGACAGGCGGCGGGCCGGGAGCGGAGGGAGGGCTTAGCGCACACGTGCGTGCCAGCGTCCCAAAACAAAGCTGGCCGGCCTCGCTTCGGCACCGCCGGCCGCCCTTAACTCCTCCCCGCCCGGGCTCCAGCCTCGCAGATGTGCTCCCAGCCAAGAGATTTAAACGCGGCTCCTTCGGGCAGCGCCGCAGGGCGAGACACCCGAGCCCTGCGGGACGGCCCGAGAGGGGCAGCGCTGCCTGCAGAATCAGCCACCGCCTGCATCAGCAAATCGCTGCCTTCCCGGTGCCAGCCGAGCTCATTCCCAGCCCGCCCGCTCCTTCCTTCTCCTCGCTTCCCCACAGCCGCGGGACTCCGGGCAGGACTGGCCGGGCGGGGGTTTGCCCCGAGGCGAACCCCCTTCCCTGTCACGATCGCGCCCGGCCTCGGCGCCGCGCTGACCGGAGACTTGGCTCAGAGCGGCCGGCCCCAGTGGCGAAGGGGCTTTCTGGGCACTCACCGAGAATCGGGACGGGCGTCCCGCGGGGACGGGGCGTCCCGGGAGCCGCGGCCGCCGCCTCCTCACGGCCAAAGTGCGGCCGGCGCCGCCGGGCGCGCCGCGAACAGCTGACGGCGGCCACGCCCTCCAGGGCGGCCCCGCCCCCGCCCCGCAGCCAATGGGCGCGGAGGGGCGGGGTCGCCGGCGCGCGCGAGCGGCGGGGGCGAAGCCGCTCCGTCCTGATCCAGGTGGGAGCGGGCACGGAGTCAGCAGCGGTCAGCTCTCAGCGGGACGGAGGCGTGGAGCCGGGATCAGACCGGTCCCGCAGCCCGGCAGTCATCCCCGGCCAGGGGCTGAGCCACCCGCACGCCGGGCTAGTTTTAACTCTGATGGGAGTATGACTCCAGCTAGTTATCTTCCAACAAAACTCTGATTTCTTGGCTTTAGATGAGTTAGAAGGTTCTCTTTGACTTGTAAAGTCTGAATGCTGAGGTGTGATGGTCAAGGAGTCCTTCGCAGCATGTCGTGCTTCTTAGTGTAGATGAGTAGCAATACACAGGACTAAAGAATAAACTAATAAAGAAAAATTCTCAATAGTGCATTCTGTGAAGCCCCTCGATGAGAAGATCAGAAAAAAACCAAAACCAAACCCATAAAAAAAAGCCAAGCTTCATGCTCTAAACAACAGCTTGGTGCCATTTATCCTTCCTCTCCCGCTGATTCATCAAGTCCCCCTCACCGAGCTGAGCGAGGCAAAACCTAGGTCCTCGCCGTGCAGCAGCACCCTGTCAGGATGTTTTTAAAACCTGCGTAACAAGATCTCTTGGAAGGGAGATTTTAAAACCCAGCTGGCAGCTGAGTAATGTTAATTGCTGTCAAGTCTGCCACACAGTTATTGAGGTTTGTAACTTAAACTCAGGGGAGGGGTTAGATTGGAAACTGATGACTGGCAAGGTGAGGCTAATTACTGTGGTTTCCTTGTATCACATTGTCTTGGCCAGGCTCTGTGAGCCTCTCCAGTTAAATGTTTCAGAGTCACTGTGATTTTAGGTGAGGTATTTACAGTTGCCATTAATAGATTAATAGGCTAGTAATGTTCATTTCCTCCAAGAACCCATTTCTTTATGGTTCTTGTCCAAACTTTCATTTCTACTCTTTTATTTGCCAGAAGGCTTGAGCCTTTGCTTATTTATGAGAAGATCAGCTCATGTTTGATTTTTACCTCACCACCAAGAAAGCAAAAGGACTCTTTTCTTTCATTTTCAGTGAGGGCCAAGATCCTAAATTAATTTAAGCCTCATTGTCCACTTTTGATAGTCACAGGAGTTCTGAGTAGGAGGAGAGAAGAATGCTATTAAAAAAAAAAGGTGACAAAAAGCATTCTGTATCTTCAAGATATTCAAATTTTATCACAGTGATGGTTAGGCCCTGGCAAAATGCCAGCTGCTGGAGGGCTATTTCTAATTTGAATGTGTATCACTATAAATAAAAAATGAATGTGATATGATTCAAACCACATATGCCTTGCAGACTGAGTAATAACGGCCTGCTGGTTAGGCTCATTAACAGTAAGAACAGTACCTGATTGGCTTTGTTTTCATCTCATTGAGCCACACTTTGTATCCCCAGAGGCTGCATTTTGGGAACTCCTACTGTGTAGAAAATGTATGGAAACTGAAATCTATGTATATAATCAGGCTAGATGGTAAGAGGGCTCAGGAAGGATATTTGTGCCTTTCAGTGATTAAAAAAAAAGATATGGGAGCATTTCTAAGAGAGGGGACTCAGAGGGATTCCTTGAGGAAATTAGACATTGTTAAGAAATGGCTCCGAGTAAATAGACCGAAACCAAGACAGAGACAGCGAGTCTGAAATGGAAAATTGTGAACTGGGGGCAAATTATACCACCAACCTCATTGCAGTCTACTGAGAGAGTTTCTACAATAGTACGGAGACAAGCTTCTTACCTGGGAATGGGAGCCCCAGGGATGGGTACTCTGAGAGGTTTTTGCTCATTAGTGTACATGGTGGCATTTTGATTCAAGAGATTAATCTTAAATCACGTGCAGTAGTGCCCCTGTGACATCTGTGGATGGAAATACTGTGCCATCCTATAACCTTTCTGTCAGCCTGCTCTACTGCTCATAAAAATAGTGAACAAAATTGCTTCTTTTATTTAGTTAGCCCCCCCTACATATCCCCTACATGTCTTCACAATTATTTCT
The DNA here is from genome assembly GCF_036250125.1 of Pseudopipra pipra. NCBI lineage: Eukaryota > Metazoa > Chordata > Aves > Passeriformes > Pipridae > Pseudopipra > Pseudopipra pipra. The sequence goes on along the minus strand of NC_087554.1, from coordinate 31,938,682 downwards.
TCTTATTTTACTGACAAAACTCTGTTGTCAGCATTGTGCTGTAATTGCAGAGTATGTTGTGATCTTAGGCATAGGTCTTGCCAGCTGCTCTGCCTGGGTGGGCTCCAAAACCCACACAGGGCCAACTTGACTTTGGTGGGGGTAGTCTTGTCCGATGAACTCAGTTTTCATTTCTATTTTTCTATTTTTGTAGCTCTCATGGTTGGAATAGGGAAATTAAGAGTAGCCTCATGGATCATAAAGCAAAGGATGAACAAAAAAACCATGCAGGGTTGATTCTATTTATTTTGTTATCTTGAAAACATTTGGTCAATTGGATGATTTTTCAGGGGGCTCAATCTGAATTCCAAGGACTGGAAAACACTGTCTTCTGCCCTGACACATATCAGTGGGCTTGCTGTGTTCTGCCACATTTTATTGTTGTGTGTGGCAGAAAAAAAAGTCTTGAATTTCAAGTTTTGACTATCTCTGTGCATTCCTTACATGAGCCAACCTCTTGGAGAAGGCTGGCCTCTGTCCTGATGGAAGAGCTCACTGGCTTCAGCACCCAGTGCTGGTAGGAGTAAGTGCTGCACATTTTAATTGGTTGTTTGGGAGCAGGATCACTTGCTGACTATATATAAAAGTGAGAGGATAATGCTGTTGGAGTTGTTTTCTGAAGGAAGCAAATTTTAAGGCAGCTCACCAGTGTTCCTCCTTTTTGCTCTTCTGAAACCAAAATTGAAACACTTTTTTTCTCCCCAGATAATGGCACTGCCTTGGGAAAATGCTTCAGCCTCTCTTGGGATGCTGTGCTTGACTCCTACTGCAAACACCAAAGACAGGCGTTTGCATTTTCCATTCAGCCTTTCAACTGTCAGCCCTGCAAATCCACTCATGCCTTAAAGGCAATGGGGCTGAGGGAAACACTGTCAACCAGGCTTGAGGCATCCACATTTCTGTATGTTACTGAACATGCTCTCCTGTGCTGGGGTCAGCCTGAATTTTTTCTCCCTGCTCACTTGCTCTTTCTTTCTTTTTTCTTTTTTTTTTTTTTTCTTTCTTTCTTTCTTTCTTTCTTTCTTCCTTCCTTCCTTCCTTCCTTTCTTTTTCTCTCTCTTTCTTTCTTTCTGTCCTTTTCTTTCTTTCTCTCTTTCTCTCTCTCCCCCCCTTCTCCCCCTTCCTTCATTCCTTCCTTCCTTTTTCTCTTTCTCTCTCTCTCTCCTTCTCTCTTTTTCTCCTCCTCTCATAAACACTTGCTATACAATTTCAGTTTCTCTAAGCAGTTGTCCAATTCTACAGAATTTCTACAACCTGCTAATGATGTGGGGGAAGTTCCCATGAAGATTTCTCTTCCCTTTTTTTTGAAAAAAGAGACCAAACCCAGCATTTGCTCACATCTCTGGGTTTCTTACATGGCCCATCTTTTCCTCCTGATTCTGTACTCTTATACTCTCTCTTCTGCTTTTTCCCATCTCATTCTTATGAGTTTGCTTCTCCTTCATCAACTGTCCTTCTTGGATTCTGGACCAACTCCTGCAGCATAAAATTCCTCAGATGTTTGACTCCACTACTGAGACTTCGTAAGGGCTCGATATTAAAGTAAAATCTATATCTAATCTTTACAGAGTTGCAACTTCATTCTGTTGCACTGATCCACTCCTTGCCAAAGGCAAACTGACTTCAGAGGGGTAAGATACCAAGAACATTTTTACACGTGGTTGGTAATGAACACTGAATATACTCAGGACTTACCAAATATACTCAGTGCAGGGCAGAATTAGGTCTTTATATCACTGCATGAAAAGTTATGGTGCTGTTAAATGTCACAGCTTGCTAATGTGTAACCTTGAAGCTTGACACCACACTTCACTGCCCACAAGGGTTCTCTGGCTGAGACTTTGATTTTGGAGCTCAGTTATCGCAGAACCACAGAATGGCTGAGGCTGAAAGGGGCCTCTGGAGGTCATCTGGTCCAACCCCCTTGGTCAGTCATGGCCACCTACAGCTGGTGGCCCAGGACCATGTCCAGATGGCTTTTGAATATTTCCAAGGATGGGGACTCCATAACCTCCCTTAGCAACCTGTGCCAGTGCGAATGAGCTTGAGTGGAAAATTATGTTGAAATCTCAAGTTCAAAATATCTGATACATTTTTATGTATCCCCAATTTTATTTTTTTTCCATTGCTTTTTAAACTGATGACAATGATTGTTCCTATCTTGGGGCCCATACACAGATTCTAAATTCTCAGTTTTTTCATTATTCTCAGTGCTACTCACAGGACAGAAGTCCTTGCAGAATCTGGTCCTAACAAAGTGCATTGCATGTAATCCCTGTAGACTACAGAGGTATCACTGTTCTCATCTTACAGAAGAGGGACATTGCATTTGTGTGTTGTGTTTTGGCAAAGAACACACATTGACTGCACATTGGGCTACAAAGACCTTTGGCTGGAAGCAGCAGAGAGTATTGCATTTATTTTGGTAAATGGTCAGTGTTACTTCTTGAGGTCTGATCTCAAAAACATTCATATTTCGATGGAAAATGATGGAAAAGTAGAGCTCAACAATTCTGAATGTGAAGATATAGCAGAGAAACTTGACCTGAAGCACTGACTGTTTATGTTTTCAGCTGCAATACAGGACCATTCAGGGTGTTCAGCACAGTGGAGCATTACATCCTAAGTGCAATAAAATTCAAACTGGAGCTAGAAAGTAAAAGTGAGAATAAAGCCAGAATTGCCTAATTCTGTCAATAGTTCAAAAGGAAGATCTAGTGCTAGAAGCTACTGAGTGCTTCACATTGTAACCTATTTAAAAATATATGAAAAGATAAATATTAAAAATATAGAATAGAAAAATATAAAATTGACTTGTTTTTTTCTCCTATTGCAGGTTTTCCTATCATAAAGGCTTACAGGGCATTGAATATTCAGTCAGCTCAGAATACCTTTGAGCAGAGTCTCTGTCTGAGGACACTGTTGTTTGTAAATTCAGACCCTCCATTTTCATACGTAAATCTATGATGTCCCGTTTCACTACTCAGAGAATATTCTTAAAGTAATTTTTTATCTTTGTCTTTATTGTCTTCAGCTAATGACATTAATGTACTCTGCTTGTGTTAGAAGTGTTTTAATAAAACACAAAAATTAAAGATTGCTATGAAAGCAAAAAAATCCACTGTCTGTAGAAAAGTTTCCTTTTGCTGCCTTGACTTTTTGTTTTCACTGCATTCATTGCAAATGCAGTATCTTTTAATGCATACTTTTGAGAACTAACATAAAACTGAGGACCTTATTCTTCTTGCAGTAAATCCAGTGGCAAATCATCTCCAAATTCCAGTAAAACTTAGATGGATAGACTTTTACAGTTTGGGTAGGAAAATACAAACAGCTCCCTGATAGATCTCAAAACCTGGAAAACAAGTCTGAAAAGAATTTGGCAGAGCAGGACGCCTTACAATTTTCCTGAAGGAATGTTTGCAACTAATGATTCACCACTTCACCTCAGTACCTCTAATACTCGTGAAAACCCATTTCCCACACCAGCCTGGGGAGTTGCACCAGGCAGTTTTGGAAAGAGGGGTTTTTTTGGGTTTGAATTGTGAATGTGCAGCACAGCACTCCAGATAGGCAGCACCTAAGAGGAAAAGCAGCGTTTCCTGTGATATATAACAAGCATCATAGCTCACCTCTTCTCCCCTGTGCAGCTGGGTGCAGCCGTCCTGGTACCAAGATCACAGGAAAGCTTTATCTGGAAAAGGTCCCTCTGTTTGGCTCCTTTTTAACTCTCCCCTTTTTAACAGATGGTGTTTCCAAGAACAGAGTTGAAAGGCTGAGACAGATTTTCATTTTTAATAACTGAGCTTCAGGTTCCCCAGGGAAAAAATGTTCTCCACTGGAGACAAGAAGGTCCTGTGTCACCCAAATTCTTTACTTATTAAAGAGATAGATGAGATCCTCTTACAAAACTACAGTAAAGTATCTCCTTAAATCTGGAGAGGTGGTCGCTGTTTCTTTCTTGCAATCTTTATTTTTGTGGCTACCTCATGAAAATCCAGCAGGTCATCCACTGCTGGGACTGACAGGGCAGGAAGAGCTGCAGAGGGTATGGAAATCGGGAGGTGATACCTGCATCCCAGCTCTGCCCAAATACTGCAAATACTGCAGTGGGACCCACCCACATGGTTTGTGCTTCAGGTTCTACAGGTGTACGGTATGGACAATACTGTGGTGGAAAACATACTGAGCTCCTTCAAAAGGTGCCAGTGGGTGGCAAAGAGTATTTTTCTCCATTCTGTTAAAGGGAGGTTGTCTTCCTTCAGACTCTGTCCTCCCTTCCTGACTGGTGCTGAGGATGTGCAGAAGCAGAGCAGATTGACACATGTGGAAAACTCATAAGAGAACATGAAACTCTCTGGACCAATTTTCATTATTTGCTTCCAATTATTTAAATGATCTATTTCTTTTCTAAAAGAAGAGAAATTCAGGGGGTTGCTCACTGGAAATGGAGCAGTCTGGAACAACAACAACAACAACAAACAAACAAACAAACAAACAAACAAAAAAAAAAACAAAAAAAAAAAACAAAACAGACCCAACCAGTGAAGCACTTTTAAAAGGGAAAGATTAACATAATGGCTTAAAAAACCCAAACAGTCAGCTTTTCCAATGTCCATCTGCACCTTGGGTGCAGAAGTTCCACCTGAGCATTGCCTCAGATTTTAAAATCTTACCTAGAACTGAGGGGGAAAGCAAAGTAGGGAAGCCAAAATGGGAAGGCTGAAAGCTGTTCAGGCACCCACAAACTTGGGGCAAGTAAATCTTTCCTGAGGGTTTCTCGTAGAGATCAGACTAAATGCTGGTTTCAGAGGAACAGCAGGAGGAGAGAGGGTGGAGAAGGGGGGAGAAGCCAGGCAGCCACGGAGAGATGTGGGTCCCACCTCTTGGTGGCTGCAAGGTGAGGGGCAGGGGGGAGCTATGAGAAGATGGGCAGGCAGCACCCTGCCTCTGCATTTGTGACTCAGGGTTGTTTTGTTCACTCCCTGGGGAAGCACCCTGCCTTCCCCTCTGGTGCTGCACAACCCCATGCCTGACCCGACTCATTGCTCACCTTCCAGGAAGACTAACCAGAACAACTATTTCTGGTGAAATCAACTTTCATATTCTTTCTCCCTTTTCCATCTCTTCTGTTACAGCTTTCTGCTACTTCTTCTTTTTCACCTTTCTGCTTGTTTGCTAATGCTGTGTCCTCTCCTATCTTTTCTTCCTCTCATCTCCTTTGCTGTTCCACCAGTCCCTTTGCTTTCTGCCACCACCTGGTCTCATTTTTCAGTTGTCTTTCTCTTACTCTCTCATGCCAAGGAAGAGGACTGGCAATTCTAGCCCCCAGCACCACCACAGAGTGTTACTAGCTCTAGTTTATAGCTGTAGTCAGTGTTTTTTGTTGTCAAAGCACAATACAGATAGTATTGCTATGGTAACTGAGATGCACTCTGGTCACTGTCCAACCTACTTTATTTACAGTGAAACTGAAATAGCTGCGTCATCTGCTTGCCTAATGATTTGTGGTATGAGTCTGAGATGCTAGCTGGCCTCCCAAAATCACAGGGCAGGTTTGACAATTATGTTATTTTTGTGTATGTTTTCCTTCAATGCTTGTTATTTCAGCATCTCACACTGGCTGATGCATCTGCCCAAGGCGCCCAGCAGCTCAACACAGCACTGATATGAGACTCCTTTACCGAAGGCTGACTGCTAAGTGAGGTGCAAAAGCAGTTGGCACTGGAATCTCCCCTCTTTCAGTGCAACACCGCCTTTACAGAGCTGGCTTGGTGGCCTGCAGATCTAAACTGCTGAGTCACACTATTGTGTTTTGGGCTTTTTTAAAGCACTAGACTATTTTTGAAGGGAAATCACAATAGAGGGATATGGCAGCTCCCACGTGGGGCCCCCCTGGGACCACTGGGTCCTCACAGAGCAGTCCTCACCTTTGTGTGGTGCAGGGCTCGAGGAAGCCCACACAGCCCCATGCCAGAAGAATGAGCAGCTTGCTTCAATATTTCCTTTCAATTCACTGTGGCCACTTTGGTAAGGGGTGGATTACAATATAGGAGAAAGGTTACATCTCATGCCTTTTTGTGTATTGCTGTGCTGCGATAGCAATTTTTGCAGGCTTTCAGCTATAGCTGTGTGTTAGGTGATTCTCTCAGAGCTCCCAATCCCCATCCCAAACTTCTAGTAAAATCAGCAGATTTCTGTATGCAGGCTCCAATCTTTATTAATTTATCATGGCTTGCAGCAGATAGCACTCTGGAAGTTTTTCTGAAGAGCTAGCTACAAGTAAATTCAATGGTTAAGTGAAAGCAAAATTAGATCCAGCATGAGCAGAAGGCAGAATAAAGGAGTGAAATATAGCTAAAAATGAATCTGTAGGTGATCTTAGGCAAATCACCTTGCCTAGCTCAGGACTCAGAGTTTATATTGCTAAAATAAAGATTCAGTTTTAATTATCAACTTTATAACTGAGAACGGAACAGAAGCATATTAAAGAAATAAAAATTGTGCTTATGTATTATAAAAAGGTAACTTTCTTAATTTGAAATCAAGCTCTAGATTATATCCGTGTTTACCCCAGTTTTTTGCCCATGTAACACTACTAGGTTAAGGGAATTTAATATTAAGTTATGCTTACTGAAGAACAGAGGTAATAGATTTAGGTTTTATCAGTAGATTTCATGGCATAATAATGTCTATGGTGTCAGTTTATCCATTTCAAAAAATACTGGCTCTCCTCAACCTGTAAAGTCTTTATGTGAATAGAAGCACTGCCTAAATTCCAGTAGAATGTGAGGGTTTCTAAGCTTAAATGGTCTAACAGCAGCTTGTTGCAGCCCACCTCTATCTTCTATTACTGATTTTCTCTTCAAGTCTAGTGTTTTCTCCAGGGTACCCCAGATTTAGGAGTATCCTATGAAAGTTTCTGCATGTATTTAATGTATTAATATGCAAAAAAAAGCATAATCCAGGCGTTCTGATCCACTTGCATAGTGAATTTCTACTGGTATGAAAGCTTACAAAAGATAAATTTGAAGTCCTTGCATTTGACTGTTCATGAAAAGCACATAACTGGAAGTTAGATAACTACTAGAAGTTAGATAACTACTAGAAGTTAGATAACTACCAGAAGTTAGATAACTACTAGATAAGACAGATAATTGTGCTTTTCTGAGTACTTACCAAAGAAGTCTAATAAAATTACCTACAAGAATTAAAATATGATCTTTGATATCAAGCACACTTACCTACATGTCAAACAGAATACTCCTCAGCATGGAAAAGAAAGAATTTGAGGAAAAATACTCCACCGGAAAATTTTAACAAAAAATCACTTGTAACTGTTTTCAGATGACATTGTATACAAAGGGCAGAGGCTAATTTTCCTTGCATCATTTTGTTATGAACGTGTCTCTACTGCTTAGCACTTAGAGGATTGAGGGAGGGCTGTCACCAGCCAGGATGTCTGATGAGCAAGTGCCCTTCAACACGAATCAGGGGGCTTCCCCTAAGGGAAGCTAAAGAAACAGATATTCCAGTTTGCGGGTTGAAGGTGGATTGGCATGTGCCTGGTAGAAGTTTCCTAACTATGAGGAAATGCTTACATGAGGGATAAACAGGATTTGTAAAAACAAACATAACTGCAGGCAATCACATTAAGCCAAATTCATTCCTAGCAAACCTTGCCTGGCTTACGCTGCAGGAGTGAGTTTGGCTCAGTGTGTGACCTTATCTAAGGCTGGAGCCACGACATCTAATATGTACAGATATTAACGCTGTACGTACTTGGATCCTTTCATTTGTAAATGGATCGACAGACAAATTCAGTCTGGCATAGAGAAATCATGATGCCCTGAATTTGTGCACACATCTACGTGCAGTGTGGCACAGCCTATACTTTCCCTTAGTGCCTATATATAGAAAGTCAATCTAATGCGGCGGGGCAGTGGGGGCAGGGGAGGCTTTGGCCCTGATCCATTACACCTGGCCTTTCTCGCGCACCATGAAAATTTCATGTTGTTTTCCTCCCGTGTCTCCCGCAGTCTTTGTTCCTCTCAGGCCAGTGCTGACCAGCAGCCTCATGGCCAGGCAGGCAGTGAGCTCCGGCTGCCGCAGGCTTCCTTTTGTTGCTCTTGCAACTTCTAATGAGCCGTCAATCAACAACCTTGTTTCTTCGAAGCTTATCTGGTGACTGCTGAGAGGGGCCAGGACTAGGGATAATGTGCAAGCTGGAAGAAAATACACCAAGAACATATTTAAAGTGCTTTTTTCTTAGTTTTACAACCAAGATTTTTCTCCAAATTATTGTCCTGTTCAAGCTCTCACCGTAAAAAAAAGTCACTCACGATTACAGCACGTAAACAAAGCGCTGCTTTAGTATGAAGGAAGAGCAGTAATCTCTATGCCTTATCAAAGTCATCAGATAAACAGGACAAATTATTTTGCGTCAGACTGGCTGGCAAGTCACCTTTTTTGGCAGGAAGAAAGGAGGCTCATTTCTAGAGATGAGTCAAAAGTGGAACTGTGTTGCTAACCCACAAAAGTTTTGGAGGGTTGATTACAAAACATGGTCTCATTCTCCTCTAGGTCCACCTTTATTGTGTAACTCAGCTTCATTACAGATCCATGGGGAAAAGCGAAAGAGGCCGATGGGAGCTGTGGTGAGCTCTGAGGCAGCTGAACCTGGAGTGGGCCGTGTGAGGCACCGGCTCCCTGGCTCGGTTCAGACAGAGCCACTTGAGCTGAGGTTTGTGAGGAAGAGTCTCACTGACAGAGCATGGCCTCTCTTTTCTGCAAGGAGAACAGACAGACTGAAGGCATCACTAAAACATCTCACCTGAAATAAGGCAGCACTGCAGACTTGTGGAGCTATTTCCCTTGAAGTGCATAGGCCTGAAGGGATCTTCCTGCTAATTTATTCAATTTTATAAATTCCAAAGCCAAACTTGGCTTTGTAACCTACTCAGCAATACATTTTTTAATCTTTTTCATTGCTGTCCCTGAGGAAGATGACTGAGAAATAAACTGAAGGCCCATCAATTAATGTTAACCAAGTAGCTTTGTTTTATACCTAAATAAAGATGCTCATGCAGCTTTAATTTCAGAATAAAATGTGAAAAAAGCAATCATGTTTCAGACAGCTGATGAAAAAGACAAGTGAGATCTTTTTGTAAGCTGTTGCAGAATCAAGTTGTAGAATTTTTTTTTTGGGGGGGGAGGGAACTATTTTACTTAATATCTTAGTTTCCTGGAACAATTTTAACATGATAAACAATCTCCATTTTTGAATGGAGGCTAACCATTACTTTGGTGGCTCTCTATTACTTTGATCTTGTAGAACAAATCTTAGAAACTGTACTGCCCCATCCCATCTCCCTGTTATCATGTCTATATCCCCAGGACCTCTGTGCAATGAGCAAATGCTCCACCTTTTACAATAGCAAGGAACTGAGGCCCAGGGAAGCCACGTGACTTGCTCAAGGCCACATCGAAGGTCCAGGGCAGGTGAGGGACCATGCAGGCAGCTGGCACCACTTATCCTTCACTGCCCTTTACACCTTTGCAAAGTCAGCTACCATTCCAGTCTGACAGCATTTTCTACCCACTTCAGATTTTTACATGCACTGGGTTTAAATACCAGATAGTCTTATAAACAGCTGAACAACATTGTCAATTCAAACAATTCATTGGGAGCCTCAAGATATCTAGTGGTTTCTGGCACACCCAGCTCATGGACCAAAATATTATTTCTAACCGTGGTGATGAAGGAGAAAAGCTTGAAAGGAAGAATTTCAATACTGAAATGCAAGAAATCAGGTAGGAATAATCCTACACACTTATTAATTCTTAAAAATATGTGGGTTGAAAGCAAACTCTTGCTTTTTTGTGGCTTGGTTCTTGACTGCCAGGTATTTGGCATTGCTGATACTGATACTCCCATGTACAACCAGAGTGAAAACATACTGTTAGCAAAGCTGGTGCTGTGATCAAACTAGAACAGCCAGAGATGGTCAGAGCAGAGGTGCGAGGCGGTACTGTGGTTGTGTGGTCAGGCAGGTGTGCAGTACACAACTACAAAGTGTTACAAATGAGTCTGTGCTATTCATGTGTAACCTAAACAAGACTGATGGTACACACAGGCTTTGAAGGGATGAAAATTTAGGAAAAGTTGTTCTAAGAGTATAATTTTTCTTATATGTGCCTTTCTTCAGAATGTGACTGAAGAAGTGAGAGAGTGTCCTGAAAGGGACTTGAATAGGGACTTTGCATAGCCTGCGAGGCATGATGGCTTTTACACACTACATCACTGCCAGGCTCTTGCTACACCATGCTTAACATACAGAATTTGCATGAGCTGTGAAGATGTGCAGGACCAGGATTCAAGAGGTCCGCTTTGTTTCCTGACGTTTCCTTGCTGTGGTAGCTATCCACCAGCAATGACACGTAAGGCATGCGGCTCTCTCATCTTCCAGCCTCGCTTTTGGATGGAAGTGGTTACAGCTGCTGTGTCTTGTGCCTTGCTCTAATGATTAGGTTGGTTGCAATGTCAAGTACGTGCCTGATGAGCCGGTTACTTGTGTCTAAAGGGATGACTACTTTTAGGAGATACCTCAGCAGCCATAAATCCCCATTGTATGCAGCAGCTATCTAACTCAAGGCCACAGGTAAATAGCTAAGTCCTAGGGAACAATAAGGCTCCACACGCACCCCAGCTTTTCTGATTTCCTCTAGTATTCCCCTGCACAGCACCCTGGCTGCTGCAAATTTCATTCCAGCTATCAGCTGCTCCAAGGCGTTGGCCGTCTAATCTGGACTCAGGAACTCAAAAGCGAGTGCCCATAAAGCAGCTGTGAAGATGTTTGGCAAAACCAAGACTTACTATGTCTGGGCTTGGTGTATTAAAATGCACCTTTTTTTCCCAGCTTATATATAATAGCTGCTCTCAGACAGTACAAAAAATCCCTTACTACACAGAAGAAGCCAGCAGTCTATCAGCACGGATATAGTTGATTCCAGTCCACCCCTTTATCTCTTACAATGCTCTGTAGGATTTGAATGTGGTTAAAAGCTGTATGATCTACTGTCTTGCTGACCCTGTCTAACTTAGCAGTCTAGTGTAAAACAAACTGTGTGCTCCCTCACGTATGCTAGCCATGAGTAGTACAATACAGCCTTTCCAGGTGATTCTGGCTAAATCCCTCTGCAGCCCTCTCCCCACAACCTGTCTTACTGGTCATGCGGATTCAACAGTGGCAGGTCCTGACTCTTAATAATTGATTATGTACAGACACTGTAGTGGTCATTCGGGTGCTGGACCGTGCATGCAGTGCTAGCAGCTGTTCCCCCGTCTCCAGCAAAGCAAAAAAATTTTCTATGAGCAAAGTGCGGCCCTTGAGTATCTCTTTTATAGGTGAAATATGAGACTTTCTGGGACTACAATGGACGATCCCTTTCTAAATGTCATCTCTAATTAGCCTATTGCATAATTCCTAATGTTCAAGAAATATTCTCTGTCTGATCATTTGTACATTTAGTAACCCCAGCTGTGCTGCACAGAGGTGGCTGCTGCTTGCAGGGTTCTTGTGCAGTGATGCCAGTCATTGATCTTCTCTGAGGTGTGTGAGCACAAGAACAAAGTGCTTCTGACAGGTCACAAGGAACCAATAGCAGTCCTAAGACCAGGCTTGGAACAGTTTGGTTTGGATTCTCAGAGTCAAGGAGAGCAAATCCTCTGGCACAAAAAACAGTTTTACAGGTACAGGGCTCTTGTGTTTTTAAAAGAGAAAACACCATATATTAAATGTACAGAACATAAGTGCCTCTAAGCTCAGATGCAAGCCTCAAGGTCCCCAAAGCTTGAGGGACAGAGACCTATATATTTGCTCTTTTTTAATTGACAAATCATTTCAAATGGTGCAAGTCTCTCCTAATGTGCTCCACTGAAATGGTCCTTGGTGTTGCAGCTGATACTTTTTAGGAGATTTCTTTTTCAAAAGGGTAGGGTCAAGAACCCCACTTAGAGTAAATACATGTCAGCTCCCGAGACCTTCCTCTGTGTTTAGAGGAGAGCATGTCTTATTTAAAAGGAAAATGAGAGAGAGAGAGAAGCTGTCTGAGTGGCAGGTAGCATACTGCAGTCCTGTGTGAATAATTGAAATGGAATCTGGAATGCACACCACCACACCGGGAACTTCTGGAGACCATGTCTCGTCGGAAGAACTGACTCTTACAAGAGAGGTAATGGAGAAGTTTCTGGATGAAACCTCTGTAGTCTCAGCCCAAGGTGGAACAAATACTCCAGGGTTGAAAGGGACACCCCTCCTAGCACAAAGTATATGGGATTTGAAAATCAGGCACCAGTCCAGGGCCTAAACACAAATTCACAAATGGATCAATCAGTGATGCCAAGGACAGCCAGAAGGTTCCTTTTGAGGAAAGCATTCTAGGACTTCTGAAGCAGTGATGCCACAGGAGATGAGAGACTGTAGAAATCTCCTCTTTCTCACTTCAGTGTTAACATCCCTGAATAGAGCTGGCTGACATGATATTAGAGATACTTTCATTCTTTGGCACCTCAGCTCTGAATGGTACAGGCAGCAATACAGCCTCAGCAGTGTCACAGTCTAGAGACTCTGACTGGTAATTTCTTCAGATAACTAATGATGTTGCTACTGCACTGGCTCAGTGTAGGGAGATGTTTCTTTGTTCTATTGCTGACATTGCCTCTATTGTGTGCTAATCTCTGAGGGACTTGTCTCAAGAAGGAACTCCAAGAGAAGTTTGTGGTGTACAAGATAATCTTCAAAAAACAGCAGAAGCCTTTGTAAGCACCATCTTCTGCAAATGCTGTCCTTCTCCAGGCATGTTCTGTAGCCTAGATTCTGAGCTGAAGAGGCAGTTTGCCTCTCACATCCAGAACACAACCCTGGTTACTAACTTTCAGACACCTGGTTGAACTTCACGAATCTCAGAACCAAAGTTCAACCCCCCTCTCTGTGCCCTGCACACTAGTGGAACGGGGAGGGGAATCCAGGTAAAACTTGTATGTTGAGATAAGATCATTTTAATAATTAAAAATAAAGTAAAATACAATAATAATTGTAAATTATAATTAGGATGATAATAAAAAGGGAAAAACAAGTGATGCACAGTGCAATTGCTCATCACCTGCTGACCAATGCCAACCTCCCTTCCTGAATCCAGATTGGCACCACTTCCAGGTAACTCCCCCCAGTTTATATACTAGGCATGATGTTCTATGGTGTGGAATATCCCTTTGGTCTGTTTGGGTCACCTGTCCCAGCTATGCTCCCTCCCAGTGTCTTTTGCATATCTCCTCACTGGCGGAGCATGAGACAAGAAAAAAAGTCCTTGACTTATGATAAACATGACTTAGCAAAAAAACCAAAACATCAGTGGGTTATCAACACCACTCTCATTCTGAATCCAAAACACAGCACTGTAACAGCTACTGAGAAAAAATTAACTCTACCGTAGCTGAAACCAGGACAAGATCAACCCCTTATTCCATACCATTTATGTCATGCCAAGTTTACACTCCTCGATATCCCATCACTTTCCCTATTTATCTGTTTTGATAGCTATATATACAGACATCATTCCTTTAGTCTATGGAACACTTCTGTCAAATTTCCATAAAATGTCCCCCCCCTCAAAAAAAAAAGTTTGTTGAATTCATTTAATCTGTGACTTTGGCCTTCCTACTTGGTCTTTCAAGAAAGAAAGATGGTGTGAGGTTGTTGGATTGTTACATGTTGCACATTTGAGTCAGTTCTGATTCCAGTACTGCTGCACTTGTTCAGTTTTATCCAAGTTCATTCTTCATTGGTGTGAGTACGACAATTAGAGGGAAGTCAGACAGATCCTCAGGGCACTTGTGGTTAATATCGATGCCGTGAGGTGCTCAGTGAGGTGATGCACACATAGCCACCATAGAAGTGGTAATACACAGTGTTACATAGTTATTAATATAATACAATTTAGTTCATCGGCTATTCTCACCCAAAATCAAATTCCCTTGAGGTACATACTGGAATTCCTCATTCTCTCGCATTACCCACCAAGTGCACCTGGGTCCTTGAGCAAAAGTAATCCCATGGGTGGGTTTGACTTTGCCTGAGGCAGGAATAACCCAAACTGTTTTCCCCAACATGTTTTCAATGTGCACTACAGGAACTTTATCCCTTTCTACAGTAGTAAAAGTTTTGATTGGGCAGGGCCAGACTGATTGGCAGATCCTCTGGTGTTGACTAACCAGGTGGCCTTTGCTAGACATGTATCCCAACATTTGAAGGTCTCACCATCCATTGCCCTCAGTGTAATCTTTAACAGTCCATTACACTGTTTGCTCTGTGATTATGCACCAGGGGCTGGTGTACGATAGGTAATGTGATACCACCCACTCAAAGCCATGTTCTTTGGCCCAAGTGTCTATGAGGTCACTTTGGAAATAAGTTCTGCTGTCTAATTCTGTTCTTTCTGGAGCACTACTTTGCCATAAGACTTGATTTTCAAGGCCCAGGGTGCTGTTCCAGGTGGTGTCATGGGGCATAGGGTATGTTTCCAGCCATCTGGTGGTTGCTTCCACAATAAAGCACATGGTGCTTGCTGTCCTGGGTGTGGGGGAGTGTGATATAGTCAATCTGCCAGGCCACCCCATACTTATGTTTCAGCCATTGTTCTTCATACCAGAGAGGCTTTAAACACTTCACTTGCTTAACTGCAGCACATTACACATTCATGGATAACCTGTGTGATAGTGTCCATGGTTAAGTTCACCTCTCGATCATGAGCCCACCTATATGTTGCGTCTCTTCCTCGATGTTCTGAGGTGTCATGGGCCCACCAAGCTAGGAATAATTCACCTTTGTGTTGCCCATTCAAATATACCTGATCCACTTCAATCCTAGCAGCCTGATCCACCTGCTGGTTGTTCCAGTGTTCTTCAGTGGCCTGATTCTTGATTACATGAGCATCTACGTGACATACCTGCACAACTGGGTTCTCCACCCAGACAGCAATGTCTTGCCACAATGCAGCAGCCCAGATGGGTTTACCCCTATGCTAAGAGTTACTCTGCTTCTGTTGTTGCAACCACCCCCACAGGGCCTTTTCCACCATCCATAAATCAGTACAGAGATAAAGTATTGCCCATTTTTCTCATTCAGCAATATCTAAGGCCAACTGGATGGCTTTAACCTCTGAAAACTGACTCAATCCACCTTCTCCTTCAGCAGTTTCCGTGACTTGTCATAGAGGACTCCTTACAGCTGCTTTCCGTCTCTGATACTTTCACACAAGATCCATCAGTAAATGAGGTATATTGCTTCTCACTTTCTGGTTATTTATTATATAGTGGGGCCTAGCACTTCACCTTACTGAACCTCATATAACTGGCCTTGGCCCATCAATCCAGCCTATCCAGATCCCTCTGCAGAGCCTTCCTACCCTCCAGCAGATCAACACTCCTGCCCAACATGGTGTCGCCTGCCTGAGAGGGCTTTCAATTCCCTCATCCAGGTCATTGATAAAGATATTAAACAGGACTGGCCACTTGGGGAACACCACTGTTTACCAGCCACCAACTGGATGTAGCACCACTGGATGTAGGTGGTAGGATTTACCACCATTCCCTGGGCCTAGCCATCCAGCCAGTTTTTAGCCCAGTGAACAGTGTACCTGTCCAAGCTGTGAGCTGCCAGCTTCTCCAGGAGAATTCTGTGGAAGACAGTATCAAAGACTTTACTGGGGAACAAGGGAAATACAAGGGGAAGAGGAGGAGGATGACCTGAGATGTCTCTGGGTGAAAGTGTTTGGAATTCTTCTTTAATATTTTGTCTTCATGTGGGAAGATTAAATTCTCCATCTTTTCCCCACATCTATCCCAAAAATGCTTCCAAGCATTTCAGCAAAAAATAATTCATGTGACAGCTTATGTGAAGGTTTTCCTGGAAGCTAGTTATGCTTTTTGTGCTTTTCTAATCATCGATCAAAATTAGATGGCAAGTGTTACTGCTGAGATAAAAATTTAAATCCCAATAGAGCAGCACTCTTCTGAACTTATTTAGTGCTAGCAGGCTACTGATAACTTGTGTTCTGTAGAATCCATTCATTTGAACAAAATATATATCAAAGCCTTTCCAATGTTCACAAAACATTGTTGAGTTCAATCAGTTAGCAGAAGAATACTTTGCAAATTTCCTAGCTATCAAATCAAATACCTTGGAAATGAGAATAAATATTCTTGCTAATTTTAAAAAGGGATAGCATTTTTGCTAATGAATTTTTAAAGTTTCATATGTACGAATTTGCTTTTTTGCTACTTACTCCCCTTTAAACCCATTTTCCAACAGTCACTGCAGGCAGAAAAAAATAGCCAGAAATACTATACCTATAGAGATCCAGATTGCCACCTCTTGGGAACAGGGAAGAGTTGAACAGGATGGGGAAAAGTGTCTGTATAGCTGTAGTTGTAGGAGGAGAGAATGGTTTATTCAGTTGCTTCTCAATGACTTGTCTTACTTAGGTGTTTCCAGGATGCCCATCATATTGGTATCTGAGATCCATCTCAACTGTCTGGAAGGCAGTAACAGAAAACTGCTATTTGATCTCACTCCTTCTTTATCTTATCTCATCTATCAAGAATGTGCTCAGCAACTCAGTATCTGAGCACCTCACAGAAATTACACAAAGCCATCAACCTTCTTTGGAATCTCCTTTTTGTATTGGAAAAAAGCAGTGCTTACAAACAAGGAAATCCAGATCAGCGCTGTGTGATTCGGCTACACTTACCCACAGGGGATGTGCAGAGGATGAATAGGGGGAGCAGAGTTGCTGTGGATAAAAGAAGCTCCGCTTGCTGTGGAAGTCTTCCAACAGCCACATCATAGCCACTCATTAATTATAATATAGCTGATACAGAACCCAGCATGTTTGACATTCAGCACAAATGTCTTAAGATGTTTAACAGATGGCGAAAAGTGGACTACAGGTAAAATGTTGGTCCCAGACTACTCAAATAGCAGCAGAGCCAAAGCTGCACTCCTTGGGCCTGGATCCAGGACAATAAATTCTCTGCACTGGACCCAAGGTAGCCTGGCAAGGAAGGTTTTATGCCTCAGTGGACTCCCTTAACACATAGATCTACTACGGAGGACAACTGCTTCTCACCCCCTGTCCTCCAAGTATACATTAGTGAAACCTCTACTGACTGTGTCTTACATAGGTGCAGCACATCCTCACACTACGATATCCCACTCTGCCCACTCCCTGCTCATGCTCCAGGGACTGGGAAAGTGGATGAAGTGTGCCTAGATATGCCCAGCTTGACACTTGGGCAACCTTCAAAGCTGCCTGTAGGCAGAAAAGGAGCAAAGATCCCAGGGCTTCAGACTGCTAGAACCTAATCTGACAGGGAGAGCTTTTAGCAGTGCTGCTGGCTCAAGCACTCCTCACACCCTCTCTCCTTCCTACCCTGTGCCACCCCCTCCTCAGTTTTCCATTGTAGCTGTTTGTGGAGTTGAGTGGTGACCCAGACTGACCAAGTGGCCTTGTTTGCTCCAAGGCACATCTGAAAGAGCAGCTCAGGGATAAGAACAAGCAGTTTGGGTTCTTTAACCCAGCACTCCTACCAGAAGAAACATTTGTCAGCTCCTGCCATAGTTCAGTGCTTAAATATAAGCCATACTGATGAGGCTGCTTGTCTCAGCTGCTCTTGCTGAAGCTTCTGCTACATGGCCTGCTGACAATAAGTCATTTGCTACATAAATTCTCATAATTTCTGTGCTTCAAATTAATTTTAAAATCTACTGTGATAAATGTTGGCCTCATGAGGAATAACAGAACCCTTGATTTATGCTCCTACAATTACGTCTGTTAAGTAGTCACAGGACTTTAAAAAAATCTTAGAGTGGCCAAAGGCTATTTTGTGCACCTTCAGGTCCACAGTTCATATGCCACATAAAGTTTAATTGCTTTCCTGATCTGGGCTGATCAGTCCTGCTCTCTGCAGCATGGCCCTTGCAGCCTCGCTTGCCATCCTTGCCAGCTGGAGCCTGTGCCAGTGTATCTACAGTCAGGCTGAGCGAATGGTGCCTGCAATTAATAAGGGATCATGTGCTCAACTTCTATAAATAAATGAAAGGGACAGAGTCATCCCTAGGAGGCTCGTCACCTTTTAGGCACTCATGCATACCGTAAGTGCACTGGGCCAGGACAACAGCTCAGGAACAAAATGAGCAATTAATTAAACAAATGTACAGTAACAGAGGTAACGGAGTAGCTACCTCCACAGTGGGAAAGCTTCCCAGAGCCATCTCACCTGACCAAAGCCTGGACTAAGCCAGCAAGGTGGAAAGGAAGTGAGTAAAGAAGAACTAAGCACGTTTTAAAATGATCAGAGGTTGTGACTGAAAACCAGGAATACCTAGTTCTGTCCTCAGGGTACAGACACATTAAATCATTAAAGGCTGTGAAACTTCCAGTGCAGAGACATACTCCTGCCCACAGCCATCATGGAGTAACCTGAGAATGTTTGGTCCTGGGAGGAGGAAGAAAGGTAGCCACCTCACATTTGAGTTGGGCTCTGCTGGGTGAGGTAAGTCAGGTAAGCACCGTGCAGCTGGTGCTGGTGCCCTTCGGTTCATATCCCAGCTCACTGTGTTGTAGGCTGATGTGACCCTATCCTTATTTACACCAGCAATCTGGTGGGAATATTGGCTGGGGTTTTACATTGCAACTGTGGTTAGTTTTCTGCTAAAAGGGGATAGGTATGTTGATAAGCTTTATTACGTACTCCAGATGCAATACCTTCTGTCAAACAAGGCCAACAGCAAAGCATGGTGGCTCTGAGCAAAGTTTGTGCTAGGTGATGGAAGTGTCCTAGAGAAGTATTAGGAGGTCCCACTGTATGACTGTAAGAATTTCTTCTGTCTTTAAAGCAAACACATCCAGATATCATACACTGAGATTCAGCATCAGCAGCTTCAGAAGAGCGCTGCCCATCTCAGAGACCAAAATGAAGTGGGAGAAAACATCCCCCAAGTCTTTAAGCTTGAGATGAATAACAGTATTGATTTGGGCAAAAGTGCTCCAGTACTGGTATCAACAATGGCTAAGTCGCTCTAACACTCTTTGGCAGAAAAATCTCACCTTTGAAGCCACTTGGCTACAGGTGGTACAACTGACTAGTCCAGGATGGCTGAGTGCTCATTAAACATTATTGATAACCGGTTTTTGAAACACTCTGGAAAACACTGATTTTAAGCAAATGTATTACAAACAAGCACTGACCAGCAGCTCTAGTGTAAGAGCATTACCCGAAATGCTAAAATTATCTGTGAATTTAACTTATTTCCAGCATAGATGTAAGCACAGGAGACACAGAGGTTTTTGCATATATGTAACTCAAACAGAGATGCAAAACTAAGGAAATGTGGGATGAAATATCTGGTGAGAAGAATTAAATATCTGTTTAAATAGTCAGCTTATCTTCAGGTGGAGATAGGTGGATTAATCAGTCTTCAGGGAAATGCTAATTAGTGTAACTGAGAATAAGACCAAGAGTTTTAGTCTGCACTCATGTAAATGTAATTCCACAGCAAATTGACTTCCATTGCTCTTGAGTTCATTGGAATAGATATGGTTGTCCATGCTGTGACCTTGTGGACTATGAGTCCCTAGGTGTGATATTAATAAAGGAGGTTTTTCTTTGATCCACTAATAATGCCCATCTTTGTTCTAGAGCTGCAGAAACTGATTGGACCGTATCTCCCGTGGTGGGATGCAACCAGTGGTGCAAGTGATACACAATTCCCTCTCCAATACGGGAGGTAAAAAAGACTAAAAACACACACATGCACACTACGATAGTAGCATTTCAAAATAAAAATGTCATGGTTTCAGTTTTACAAGACTATTACAGTTTACTTGGAAAAGAATCCCAGTGTTATCCCTCTCTCCTATTGTTTTGCCAGCAAACTAAATTCTGATTTTGACTAGCTCTTTTTGTTATGGGAGTAATTAAGAATTTTCAAATGTTTCTCCATACCTTCAGCTGGTGCAGCGTGTTTGGATGGCTGAGTACAGCATATCTAATTGTACCAGCTTGTTGGAGGGCAGTGGGCCCTCTGCCTGGGAAGTCCAGGACATGTTTACCACCACCCTCAGCTGCCTCTTACACTGATAGAAGAAACCGAGCTTTCCCCAACAAAGTAACATGCAAAACCAGAGGAAGCATGCTGATACTGTGATCTCCATAGTTAACAGCACTCTGACTAATCCTGGTGAATTCACAGCAAATGATACTGCTGCTGCCCTTTATCTCAGGCTTATAAAGGGAACATGTGGCTCTGATTTACCTTTTCTTACACAAATTACTGCATGAGGGAGTAGCAAGGGAAATAGGAGGCTAGACATAAAAATTACCAAGCAGTCTTTGCTATGTCTAAAGAAGCCCTCTAAGGGAAAAATTATAAGAATGGCAGAAAAATTGAGCAAGAAGGTTGCAATGTTATGTTAGGTACATGCAAAAGCAAGAAAATGTTAGGGCAGGTCTTTGGCTGCCGTAAGCAGTTGTAGCTTCATTAAATAAATTGGGCAAGGTTGATTTACACTATAGGGGATCTGTTATGGTGTTCAGTGCCATTAGAATTTCTAATGAGCAGTTTTCACGGTTATTAATTCATCTGGTATTAATAATTTAGCTTTTGGACTGGCCAAAATAAGCTATTTTAACCACCAAGAATAAGATTCCAAATTGCCATCTGAAGTTGTCTGTTGAGCCTCTGAAAGGTGCTTTTGAGGACTGCCCTGACAAAATGCCTGAAGGCAGATCTGCATGTCTGCTTGAAAGGCCTGTCTAGACTAGGAAAATGAGCAGCTCTTACAGTGTGTTAATGGGTACATATTGGTTAGCACATTTTAAAACACCTGAGAAAAGGAAGAAGATAGTCGGTCAGGTTATAGTGCCATGTACACCAGCTAGGTTCAAGTTTTGCCTCTGATAAGGAAAAATCAAACAATCATGCGCCATCTTCCCTTCATCTCCATTATCCTGTGCCCAGCTGTACAGTTGTGATTCCTGCTTTAAAACTGCTGCTCTCTGAACCCTTGCTATGCACCAATTTACTAAGCCAGCAGAAAAATGATCACGAAAAAAAGAAATGAATATGTTTGTTGTTCAGTGAGTTAGGTCAGCTGACGGAAGGATGCAAACAAATACCAGAGCCCAGTAAGTGTCAGGAAGGTGCAGGTGGGAGACAGTGTAGGAATGCACAGAAAATCTCCACCTTTCTTCAGCGCTTACATTGGCTCACTCTACCCAGTAAAACTACATTCTCTATCCCTGGCATCTATGTTGAGCCTAGCAAGAAGTCTCAATGGTTGTGTGGGTAGATGAGCACTCCAGTTTCACACCGGCCATCAAGAGAAGTATAGAGACATCAGTTGGCTACCTTAGAAACTGTAAATTGTTAATTACAATTATTTATTACTTTAGCATCAGTCTTAATCTCTTCAACCAAGCAATTTTCTGATACTTCATTGAAAGACAGTCTTGGCCCTTAAAACACAAGTCTTTTCACAGTTGTGTTCTGTCACTTCCACAGTTTGTTGTCCTGACTGTGTGTGAGGGGTGCATTCACCTTTGGCCCCACTGAACCCTTGTCATCCCACTGCAGGTCACCTAATGCACCTCATCCCATGTCCAGCTGCTTGAACACCCCTCCCACCCCTCTCCCTTCCACACAGCCTGTTGTATTTCTTCCCCTTTTTTTGTGCTACCTAAACTCAGTGTCTCCTGCTTTTGCACTCTTTGTGATTTTAATGTTTTTCTCCTCTACCTCCTGGGTTCAAACCTCTCCCTCTGCATCCAAATGTACTCCATTTGGGCCTTATTCACCTATTTCAGATCACTGTTTCCCCTTCAGGAGCTCAGATTCACTCAGTCCCTGGCTCACAGGCTGTTGACACAGCTGTCCGTACAAATATCTCTCCTTCAGATGGATAAAAACTGATCAAGATTTGGCCCTTGGTGAATTTTTGTAAGGCATGTGGCCTATTTTTCATTATGGTAAGTGTGTTTGTTCTGCTCCTTCTGGGTACAACAGGAGCTTGCTTACTTGGACGGACAGTGCTGCATATTAGGAGGGTGTCCCTGTTCATTTTGGCCTCAGTATCTGTATCCAGCCCTTCTTTGCAACAGGCAGAAAAGGAGGGGTAAAATATCTAGCCTGAGGCATGAGCTGTTAGTTCAATATAAAGAGATTTAAGTAAGAGCAATGGGAGAAGGAAACAGGCTGAATATCAGGAAAAGCTCCTGCCAGTGAGACGTGTTTGGCTGTGAAATCTTCTCCCAGGGGAAAGAGGTCAAAGCCTCATTGTTTGGAAGTAGAGCTGGTCAAAACTGTTTTTGGAGCAGCAGCAGCAGCGGGAGTGGTGGAGGTGGGGAGAAGAGCAGCAGCTGTGCATGGCAGAGCGGCAGATATATGAGGGGAAGTGGCTGGATGCACAGCAAGAAGAAGCAGGAGGAGCAGGGGAGGCTGACAGAGGAGTGGTGCACGCACAGGCATGAGGGACACAACAAAAGGATCAACAGAGGCGCAGTGGGGAGCAGCAGACAAAAGCAGGAGAGAAAGCAGGGAAAGCAGAGGGGAAAAGAGGCAGGAGCAACAGAGATGCAGGACATGAAAGAATGGTGGGAAATGCCAAGAGAAGCACTGCAAGGAGCAAGTGTGCAGGCTGAATGACAATAGCAAGGTCTTGTTTTGTTTTGTGAACTCGGTGGCCTTGGCTAAGCAAAGCTGGAAGATATTGAAGGACAGAGACAAAGACATCAGATTTGTTGGTGACATTGTTTGAACAAATCTCGCCACCTGGGACACTTTGTGCAGTTTTCTCATTCTGCATCGAGGTGTTTCAATGCATTCCTTGGCAAAGCCAGGGACGAGCAGATTTGAGGAGCCACCAGCCCATCATTTTGGGGCAGTACCTTAGAACGTGAAGGATGGGCACAGGCCATATCCTGACATTTCCCATCTCTTGATGATATGAGCTGAAGGAGACTGCCAGTGTTAATATTGCACCATAGTTCATTGGTTACTATTTTTTGTTTAGAAATTCCACACGTTCAGTGACATTTCATTCCTCTCACTGGCATGAGCTCCCCACCAAGCAAATCCTATTATGACATAAATTAGCTGAGGTTCTTCAGCCATCTCTATCACATACTCTATTAAAATTCACCATTAGTTACATGGTGAAGCTCTTCACTGTTGCAAAAAAAGGAAATTCCCAGTTCAGTTTCTTTCAACGTAATATTAATGCTTCCCTCACTCTAAAACAGGCTACTCATTTAATTTTGCTGAGGTCTGCTACATTGTTTCTACATAGATCTGCAAAGCAGAAAGCAAAGCTCGGGTTTTGGCTGGTCTGCCAAAAGCTTCATGTGCTTAACTTTTTCCTGAGAGATCAGGAGAACAGTGAGAAGATACAGGATCTCCCTAGTTCCAAGTGACATGGCTAGAGCTGCACTGAAGTCCTCGTGGATTTTACCCAAGGTCATAATCCAGACCATATTTCTGCTGCCTTGCTCTAAAGCCTTACTTTTAATTCTTACAAATCTTTTCAAATGCCAATCCACAATGAATATTGCACACTGAATACAAGACTTGCCAACTTAATTTGAAGAAATTGCTGATAATGACAACATCAATTGCCTTCTCATTCTGCTCTTTGTCTTCATTGTTAATCCTTTCTCAGAAACGAAACCCTACTTGGATTACTAATGACAGTCTCTTTGTTCTCCTTATTTTTTTGTTTTTCTTAATTGCCTTCAGAGAGCAATTTTAAAACAATATTCATGCCAGAAGTACAAACTGGCAGAAATGCCATTAAAAGGAAAAGCCTTCTGTAATCTTATTTCTGGTGCAGTGACCAGGACCTTCACAGTCATGTAACTAAGCGGCCAGTTCCAAGGCTAAAACAGTTTTGTGGTAGTTCAGCACAAATGGAACCAATCTAATATAAATCTGTTGAAGCTACTGGTGTTTTTTCACTCTGCATTCACAGCAACCAAGATCAGGATCTGGTGCCTAAAGTGTCAGCAGAATTCATGGAAGGAGTTTGAAATGAAACAGATAAATCAGTTTTGTTAAATTTAAGGTTTGGTGTCTCTTTGAGAAATGAATGTATGAGAGCCTGGAAATGTGATGCTTCTTGTTACCTCTACTTCAGTTCAGATCAGTTGAATCACACTGAGTAGTTACTGAATGCAAAATTACTTGGTCTCTGTTAGTGGATAAATCTCCGAGGCAATTTCACAGCTGGTAGTAAGAGGTAATCTCAACAAAAAGCCCAAGTACTAGGTAACAAGGTCACTTACTCCCTCTCTAATTTTGAAATATTCCTGCCTGTCAGGGTAGGGCAACCTCGATGGAGCAGGGCAGTTTGTTTGGATAGCGCCAGGCCTCGGGACAGAGATCCTTTACACACCAAACCGTAATTTTCCAGAGCTGGTACTTTAACCAAAGGCAACAGTGCCCCTCGGTGATGTGATCGTGGTGTAGCACAGGGCTGACACCATACTCGGTTTCCTATGTTTATTGTGCCATCGGTTCGGAGCAAGACCTCTAAATGAGGTAATGAGGGCAGCCTTTGTGCAGGAATGTGTCCTACACTTTATTTATTGCAGAAGGGCCCAAACAGATAGGCCAGGCCACAGGTGTCAAGAAAGGCATGAAGGGACTACCCAAGACCGCTGAGGGCTTCTCTGGAGAAGTGAATTCCACCCCATCTGTTCAGCATCACACAGGGACAAGCACTCATGTTCCTTCTGGCTTCCAAATCTGGGATGCATCCTGCAAAGGTACTGATCCCTTGCAGTAAACAAAGCCAGTTTGGGCTTTGAACATAAAGTGCATTACAAGATGTTCAAGAGCCACCAAAGCTTGTAGAATTGATTTCTCATACAGGGTATGAGATTAAATAATTTCACTGAGAAATGATGGGTTTACCCTCTGTGGCTCAGCATCTAATCCATAAGATCAGAATATGATCATCTGGCCTTCAAGGTGCCATCCAGAAAAGTTGAAAGTTTATTAACTGCAGGTAGAAAATGAGAATACTGTGAAGATAGAGGATGGTGTGAAGAGAGAAAGAAAATTCTAAGTTGAAAGTAGAGCTTGTAGGGTTTGTACAGTAAATAATGCTGAGCAGTATATATATGCTGAAGTGAAGAAAAATAAAAAACTAACATTTTATGTGTTCTAAATGAGGTCTTCAGTCTTTAGAAAAAGACTTGGTTATTATTTAATGACTGTCATCATATATGCACACATGGACCAAATCAAGATAATATACACAGGTTGATTCTGTAAATTCCTGAATTTCAAGTTTTTGAAATTTTAAATTTCCTGGTATTTTTCTAGCTTAAGGGTTGTTTTGTTTTGTTTTGTTTATAACGGGAAAAAGCCCGGCTCCTGCCCTACTCTTGCCTGGGGGCCGCGGGCGCCCAAAGCGGTGGGGCTGTGCGAGCATCTAGTGGCCAGAGGGAAAACTTCACCGCCACGTCAACCTCGGCCGGGGTTTCCCTCAAAAAGAAAGTAGAATTCCTAACTACGGAAGCAAACGAATTAAGTCCGATATTCACTCTGAGAATAAAGGAATTATTACTTTATAAGAACAATGAAAATGAAATGTTAAAATCAGGTTGTATCTCTGCCTGTTTTCTGTTCCACTCCATACATCTTCCTGTGCACGTGCTGAAATTATTACTTTGATTTTCTGCATTAGACAGAAAAGCTTAGAGGTTGCTGAGGGAATATTGCTTTATCAAATGTTTCCTATATTTTACTTCTCATATGATAAAACTTGGTTTTCCTCTTTTCTGAGTCATTCACTAGTGTTTTCTCAGAAGGTTGCAGTGGCTAGTAGAAAGCAGAAAGAATAGCTACACTATGTTTTACCATACTGAGGCCATGGAATGTTTTCTTAAAGGAGACTTATTTGTGGATGCTGATGTATTAATTTAACTTACAAAGATCATGTCCAGCCCAGATTTGTAGGAACTTGGCAATGTAACTGGAGCTGCTTCCAGAGAAAAGAGTAAGGCAGAGCAGAGATACAATATAAATATAAATATAAAGGATTCCTCACTCTGAACAGTAACATTGTCAGTGGGATTTTCAAACACACTCAGCACAACCTTTCTTTGTTCAGATGATCAGAACCAACAGTAACTACCAGTGGTAATATTAAAGATAATTTGATACTGTCTCTTGCCCGTAAAAATAGCTATTTTGCTTATTTGTGTTACAAGGGCTGTGGGACTAAAGTCAGGGAGTTAAGTCAATTCACTTAGACACATGAAATACATGAAGATCAGCATATTAGGCTCAGAACTGAATAGAGAATAAAATTAGTGCTACCACTAGAAGTGGCCTTAGTTCTTCACTTTACATATCAAGAATCCCTGAGCTTTCTTTTTTTTCCCCCCAGGTCAGCCAGTTAGAGCATTCAGAGAGTTTTAGTCATCATCTTTGATGTACTAATTCCTTCACCTCAACATTACTAACCATGACTAAGTAGATATGCCTTTTGTGACGAAGCATCTAGGTGACAGGTAGCGGGTTTATAGGAGATGCCATGAATGACTAGGGAGAGGAAACTTCTAAT
The DNA here is from genome assembly GCF_036250125.1 of Pseudopipra pipra. Classification (NCBI taxonomy): domain Eukaryota; kingdom Metazoa; phylum Chordata; class Aves; order Passeriformes; family Pipridae; genus Pseudopipra; species Pseudopipra pipra. The sequence continues at coordinate 31,911,955 of NC_087554.1, read as the reverse complement.
TTCAGCTGATGCAGTGGCAGCAATTCCCTATCCTTTGTTTCATGTGCTCCTAAAATAAATGTCAAATGGTATTTACCCAGTGGTGACAACAGACTGCATCCACTTAAACCCCAATCTAAGACATTTTTCATAGTTTTCTTATATTGCCTAACCTTGAGATCCAACAAATTCCATATTTTTGGTAGAAATTCCATAAACAGGAGCATTAATTCCTTTCTTTTGAAAAAGTATTGAACTGTTCAGACATCCATTCCATTGCAGCACAGGGTGCAGCATGGCAGTATCTCAGGTAGGGTCTCTGTTCCCATAGAAGTTACTCCCATGGATAGCTCAGATAGACATCAAATATTAGTCTGCAGTAAGAGAACTTTAAAATCAAATCATTACACGTGTACTGTGATGGGAAACTAAATATAAATTTTAATTACTTCTTTGTCACAGATGAACCATTTCCCACAAATTTCATGTGCAATTTATGATATTTTATGATATATGTAATATACAGGTTTTTTGTTTAAATTGCATTTTTGGGGAAGAAGTTTAAAGACTTTAGGCATATTTTGTGTATGTTTCTATTGTAAAGTGATTACATCATCTACTTCTACCAAACTCAAGCTAACTTGATAAGCATCCTCAGAAGACCTCCTCATTAAATAACATCCTATAACTTGCAAAGCAGTAGAAGATGTGGTTGAACACACACCAGCTGTGTTTATATCAAGGCTCTGATCCACAAGTTGATAAAGAACCAAAATATTCATTAACTTCAATGAGCACTTCCCTTCTTTACAAGTGCATAATCAAAGACATACGAACGACGGCCTAGATTTTTCAGAGCAGTTTTATGCACTTATCTTCCAGTCTTATTTTAAGTTCATCTATTTAAATCTTTTTGGTTGATTTGTAAGTCTAAGCTGTTTTATTTTATCTGAAAAAGTATCCACAGTAATAAAAATACAGAAGGACATTTTTTCTTTAGAAATATTCAGTAACTGTAGTCATCCAGCCACTATTAGCAGGCTGCTCTACTGATGTATTTCTGGAAAACATGGAAGTTTGACTCAATAGCCAATTTGCATTATGATGATTTTTTAACTTCAGACTTGAACTTATCCTAAAATTGTTGCTTTGCTCTCTTGTCCTATAAAGACAAAGAAGCTCCACAGCTGGTAAAACTAGGGTTGCTTTGGGGGCATTTTCCAGAGGCACTGAAATGGAAAAAGAGACGCATTAGATGTTTCTCTCCTGCCCTTCAGACAGCTGGCAGGGAAGGCAATCGGGAACCAGCAAATATAGGCAGGACTCCCTAAGCTCCCAGGTTACTGTTAGAGGAAGCTGATACCACTGGAGCACATATGGTGAGACAGCAGTAAGCTAGGAGGAATAAACCAGCTTTAAGAAAACACTTTTTAAAGAGAACAAAAAAGGCCATGGTTAGCCTCTGACTCAAGAAGCCCTACTTCATTGAGGCAGTGAGGTTGCCATTTCCAACAACAGTGGCTAGGAGTTCCTCAGCCTGCAATAATTTTGAATAATTTAATATAAATTTACGTGGAGATGGTACATGGGCTGATGCAGTGAACCAGCTGCAAAAAAACACATGCTGAATGACTGAATCAGAAATCAAGATCTTTTTTGAAAGCTGGAGATAAGCTCTGGGGAAAAAAACAAGATAAATCTGATAAACAAACATTGTTTAAAAGCCTCAAGCAAGAACAATAAAACATACAGCTGGGGTAATAACAGGCAGAAAACAGCATTGTGCTATTGTGGATTTTACAGTGAGTAGAAGTCTTCCTGCTATACTGCCCTAATACTAAGATGGAGACTTCAGTAGGACTGCTGTTCTTGTGTCTGGACTAGAGCACCCTTTACAAGAAGTATATGGTTCCCCTGGAAGGATTCACAAGGGACAGACAAAAATGAAGTTACAGAGTTTCTGACTTTATCGTTTGTAAATATCTATATATTTGGCACTTAATAACCTTTAGCACACTTACTACTGTAAAGGCCATTACTTTTCAAGCAATGCAACTTCCTTTATATAACTGCACTTCCCACAAAGGCCGAGTTCCTGAATGATGGGCTCCAAAGGTGTTCCTAGAAATTATATACACCATGACCATAGTCATCACTGTCAGAGATTTTACATTGCAAATAAAACTTGTCTTCTCTTACCTGTGTATCTATTGGTATGTCTAAGTATGGAGAATGAAAATGATGTTTGATATTTTTAGGGGATAAAAATACTTTTTAACTAGTAGTGTAATAGCAGATGTAATGCTGATTTCTGCATCATTCAGCACACTTGTGGCAAGAGCAACCAGGGACTACAATTCTTGCAGAAATTGCAGTGACTCAAGGTTGTGATGCCTAACAAACTAAACTAAGACAGCTATTTCATCTTCTACGGGTAATTTTGGATTCAGTCTCTAAATCTAGTGTACTATCCATGTGTACTAAACACAAAGAGTAACATAATTGCATATTCCTAATTAAATCAGAGTGCTTTATCCTAGAAAACAAGTGTACCTTGTTTTTCTCTATAAGAATCAATTGTGGAACTAATCAACAATATTTACCTGCAGACTAAATCTGTATTTCTGATCCATATTCAACTGCAGGCCAGAAACAGCATCTGACATTTGGAAAGATATTAAATCTTGTCATTATATCTTAGGTCTTCCAAGTTTGTCTATTTTGCTTTAGGATTCAATATGAAACATTGGAAGTCAAACAATCTGAAAAAATTCTTTTCATTTGTGAATAGGGAAAGTTGACCTGTATTTCCAAGATACTGCCACAAAAACTGTACTCCAAAACTGTGGTGACATTTCACTTTTCCCTAACTGATATTTCTCTGCTTGTAGCATTGTTCTTCCCAGCCAACTCACACTTTAGGGCTCTCACATGTGCTTTAAAACCAGTCTTACCAAACTAAAATATTAAAGTACTAGCTGAACAGTAGCCTTCTCTTAATGAAAACAAGGCATTGCTCTTGTAGCAGTATGACCACGAGAGGGCACATCGCCAGTTGTGATGTCGTCTCACTAGTGCTGTATTGCTTCATACAAGACTTCTGCCCTTACTTTTTCTGCCTTTTCCTGTCTTTTCCAATCACATGAGTAATTTTGTAACCTTCTTTCTAAATTAAATAACATAATTCTCCAGACAGGTTCTTAGTCATCTTTGCTACCTCAAAGCAAAAAAAAAGAAGGGTCTAAATAAGAGGTGATCGTCAAGCTGAGATAGTGCATCTGTTTTCACTTAGAAAAGGAAGCAAGGCAGGTAGATAATACAAAATTTGTGGAACAAATAAGATAGAAGCATGAAAAAAAGCAGGAAAAAAGTATAATAGGTAAAAGTCTAATCTGAAAAAATATAAAGTATATTATCACAAAAATGGAAATTTCTGAGCGTTTTAAAAGTCCCCAAAAAAGCAGACAGTTTGAGGATGAAAAATGAAAAAAAGGCAACTGAATTAATGCAATGTTGGTTTTCCCTAAGTATCATACATGATTTTAGTTTTCCAGTGTCCACAGCAACAAAGATGAAGAGATGCATTCAGATGTCAGCTTCATCTGGCAATTTTAAAACTTTTCCTCTCTGGCCTTCCCTCCCAGTTGTCCCAGAGCACAGGTTAGAAATTGTGTTTTCCATGCAGATGTGCAGAACTGACTGATTAAACTGTAGAATATTTTACCTACTCCTGAAGCCTTTATTCCCTACACTTATTACTTTCCTCCCTCTTTTTGTGGTTTTGTTTTTTTGGTTTTTTGTTTGTTGGTTTTTTTTTCTTTTTGCAAGGGCAAATTGCTTGAATTAAATTTTTGGAAATTCTACTATCATTTAAAATATGCTCGTGCTATCCTGTGGAGTTCTCTTGCAACAGTGGTAGCAAAAATGGCTTCTGTTGCTTTGGAAATAAAATAAGTACTGATACTGCTGACATCACTAGGAGTTACAACTTTGTAAGCAAGGAAGAGCACACAGTATCATATGCAGAAGTAAAATTGGGTCAGCTAGTCAGCATGTTTATAAGCCCATTTAAAATGAGATTTATGCTTTGCCAAAGGATTCTTCTCTGTCTCCTTTCTCATGGGATAGTAAGCCTTTATAACTCTTAGGATGTTACTAAAACTCATCAGAAGTACTTAGTTAATTAGTTCTTGTTAGGGATCTCTTCTGAATTTCTCAGAACAGGTATTTAAACAAGAGAGTAATGGTTGTTTTACCTGATACTAGTTAGCGATGATGCAATTTGCAGTAGCAAATTGCTGTGTTCTCCCATTGCACTCAAAATAAAGGAAAAACAAGATTAGACCTACTTTACCCACATTAGTAACATTTTTAAACAGTATTTTTACTTATACATGATGTTATTTGGCACCATTTAATAGAAAAACAAGTTCCTTTTAGGGTCAGATGAGGCAAGTGTTCTGAGAAAGGCCTAAAAGGTCAAGTAACTGTACCTTGTCACATCTATATCATAATGTATATGCAGCCTGAATTCTCAAATTTCCTAAGATTTGAGATCTGAACTTTGAAACCATGAAGTTATTTTTATGTGTTTTTATGAAATCTGTATTGAAGATTCATACATGTAGGTAGATGTATATCAATACCCACGTCTATAACGCAATTATCTAAATAAGGCATAAGAAATTCCCAGCTTTCAGTCCCTATTTGATCCAGTTTGCAGCTTTGGGAGGGGAACACTGTGCTATTTGGCAGTGAGTATATATCTAAAATTTTATCTTTTCAGTGACCAAAAAGTTTCCTTTTAAAGGAAATTCTTAGTACACTGTGAAGGCTATTTAAACATCCTGAGTTCACAATATCCAGCCTATGAGACACTCAGACACCTTTAATTCTAGCAGTACTCCTGCATGTCTGAAAGGAAGGTTTACTTCTCTTGAGGTTCCTTTGAGCTACTGCTATAAAAACATTTAATAACAAACAAGAACTTACTGTCTGTGCAAGCCTGTCCTATATCCTTCTTTTACTAGGAAAAAAATGTACCATGGATCCGCACTGGCCTACTAAATTGGCAAAAAAGCATTTTGAGATTCTGTAACCTGTATATAACTCCCTTCAAAGAAGCTGCTGTTCTGGCTGACAATCTCATTGCTGACACAAAGACATTGCAGGTTTGCCAAACAGCACTGTGAGAGGGCAATTACCAAGCCGCCTTTACCTCCGTGCAACCCAAGCCATCACTTGCTCAGATGAAAGGAAGCTGTCAAAAGCCAATTCACTTCTAGCAAACAACACCTGAAATCAGGTCAGTGGCTTTGCAGCACAAGATGTTTCTTGCTGTGCCCAAGAAACTGAAGTTTGCCTTGCTTGCCAGTCTCTCTTGACAGTCTTAATAACACTTACTCAGTGCAACCCAGTTTCTTGCAATCTTATGACCTCCTTTGCAAGCAAAATGCTGGACGAGAGAGGTTCAGATGTTCCAGTTTCCTCCAAAGGTGGAGCCATTGCCATTTATACTCTCAAATTTAAAAAGGTTTCTGAAAAGCCAGAGATGATGTGTCAGTCCTTACATTAAGTCTTTCAACATCCTTTATGATGTTTCATGACTGTCTAAAAGTTGTTTTATACTTCATATTATGTCCCCAGCTAGATTATTAGATTATTATGCCTTGCAGGCACAAGGTGGTTCAAATCTAACTTGAATCATCTGGCTTGGTAAAATAAACAAGCCAGCGAGAGCATAAAGTTTCGTATCAACCTTTACCAGATTTTCTACATAGTTTTAAATGGCACAAGATACATGATTGCCATTGCCAAGGTAGAATTGCCAGAGTAGTGTGATATGTCATTCCTCTTCAGCAACTTTACCAGAATTTGAAGGAGTAAAGATAAATCAGCTGCTAGAATCTGTAAAACCCATCACCCATCAGATCCCTGACTTTCTTACTCAGCACACAGGTCTTATAAAAGGATGGTTTAGTAGATTATCCGAATAAGTCAGCAGTGCCCTGGCAGCCAGGAGGGTCAACTGTGTCCTGCAGAATATCAGGCAAAGCATCGCCAGCCGGTCAAGGGAGGGGAAGTGGTCACAGCACCAAGCCTGACAGAGTACAAGAAGCATTTGGATGATACACTCAGGCACATGGTGTGACTCTTGGGGATGGTCCTGTGCAGGGTCAGGAGTTGGACTCGATGATCCCTGTGGGTCCCTTCCAACTCAGGATATTCTGTGATTCTGTAGTATGGAATGGGCTCAATAGTATAAATCGGTTTGATGAAGATAAAATGTGTGATTTCTAATTCCTTTCCTAGGTGCAGACAATAGATGATTCATACAGGTAGAAAGAGGTAGAAATTCCTGTATACAGGATATTTTCTGTAGCATTCTTGCTGCAAGCTGCCAACCACTGCTCTGAAGAAGCTTCCAAACAGAATTTATTACAACTTTTGTATGTACAGATCTATATCTGCCTTGATATAGAGATCTTTAGCTCTCTATCTAAATATAAAATAGATCTATATAGAGATTATCAGAATCATATCTATACATTGTTATATAGAATAATGTTATTGATCTATATAATTATTATGCATATATATTATCAGAGATGCCAGAATAAATATGTATTACACATGATTATATAGTTACATGATTGATCTCTATACTATTATAGTTTATCTAGTATCTGTTATTGTTAGCATAATTATTCATTATAAAGTTTAGGGGTTGTATCTTTTTGCCAGAGATATTGTGTAATACTGTGAAATACTTCAGCAAATCCCATGCAGCACTACTAACCAGCACCTGTCTCCAAGGCAGAAAACGAGGGTCAGCTCAGCATCATAATGCTATTCAAAGAAGTGAACAAAGATTAGCTTCAAGCTACAGCAAATTCCCTTGAGGCTGCTGAGGCAGATGGGGTATGTTTCAAGTTAACTTGTCAATGCAGCAGTATTTCAGCCCAGAAAAGCACTTGGTCAATAAAATCTCAACCAGAAAAGTCAACACAGTGCATCACACAGGACTGTAATTTCTTTCCCAAGTAAGTTAAGGCTAAACAGGTAAAACAGGTCATAGATAAATCTCTCATTTTTTTCAACTCACATTTCAACCCACATAAAACATTTTATCATCAAGCAGCCGTGCACTGCGCACTGCACACTGCACAACACATGCCGCATAGAGGTGGATGGCTTCTTAGAAGACTGGAGAATCTGATAATGTCCAGGAAGCTAGCAACTTGCCCTTCACATCTCAGGGCCAGCTGCCTACCTTCAGATGACTTTTTTTTCCCTGTGCTTAGTATTTTTTGTATCTGTGGCAGACTGTGGCAGATAACCTTAACCAGGGAGACAGGTACATGAAGACCACAATAAGTAGAAGAAAAGTGATTTCTAAATGTTTTCAGCTTTCAAATGAAGCATTAATTTTTCCTCACTTGAGAAGTGCAGCAACACCAATAACATCAAAGAGCATATTTATATAGTGATACCTCAGAAATGTTATTTGTTCCCAAACTGCATTAAAGTATAAACTTTAGTTACAGGTGTTGTGTCAATTCCCTTCAGACCTGCACATACTCTTTGCTCCCCACAGGAGGCAGAAGGGGGCTAGTGGCTTGGGCAGGGCTCTGAGCAGCTCAGCAGGCATTGATTACCTTCATCAGCCTCACACGGGCCTCCACCCATCGACCACCCACCCTTTGGCCCTGGAGCTGCATTTAAACCCCAGCGGCTTAGATTTTACTGGGACTGCAGTGTTTGTGTGTTGTGCCTTGGGTTTAAGTGATCCTACTACTGCTGCCCCTGCCTCTTCTTGCTCAGGTACACTGTGAATATACCCCTGTTGTAGGGAGGGGGATGTTATTGCCTTGTTGCCGCCCCAGCCTGCTGCCCTTCCCTGACCAGGGATTTGAATTTCCTATCAAAATAGAGTTGGGGCTCTGCTATGCAAATGAAATACCAATTTTGTATCAAGTTTAGTCTTTAATCCCTTGGTGAGAAAGGGCCTGATTTGTGCTAATTCCTGTGATGATTGCAAATGGAGAGAAACACTGGTGTTTGAGGGCCCCAGATAAGTTACTAGCACTTGAATTTAGAGCTCTGGGACATGGGAAAGGCTCAATGGCAGGACTTCAGGGACATTGTTTTTTCCCTTCAGGTTAGCAGCCTCTCACTGCTGAGGAAGCATTTGCACTTAGAGACATCAATCCGGAAAGGGAGCAAAATGGACAGACTAGGAAGGAGCTGCTGGAATGCAACTTACATCAGGTAAACATGTTTTGAAAATATGTGTAGATAAACTACACTTGGAAGATTATCTTTGCCCTTGAAATAACAGTTGAGATCACATAACTCAATTTAAGTAGTTACTAATCTGTACAAGTATCACTGCCAAGTAAGTGTTTCTCTAGAAGTAAAAGTGCTACTGTAATTTCCTTAAATGGTTTTTCTTTAGTGTGTCTAATGATACTTAATTTTTTTTCAATTAGAATTTTCTATTGTTGCTAACAGCAGTTCCCCTCAGAGGAGGGAGCGTTACTGTAAACAGTGTTTCAGGCAGCAACTAACATTTAAAGCAGTCCCACTTCAAAGCAGAGCTCTCTGACCTCCTCTGTAAAACACCAGCAGCTGTCAGCACCCTGTTTATTCCAGCACACTAGCTGCTGCTTCTGGCTGAGCTACTGCTACAGATCGTCTGTACTTAAAATAACCAGGACAGGCATTAGGGAATAACTGCTTTGGTATAAGCCTAGAGCTATTATTATAAGCTTAGATTCACACCAAGAGCCATTTCAGAATGTCCAAGTGTAGTAAATTTCCACTCATAGACAAGCCCTTAGCATGGGAAGGAAACAGCAAATGCTTCTTGATGTGGATGGTCTCTGCAGCATTCTTGTTGCTTCGAGTCAACATACTCAGATTTTGAGGGATGAACACTGACAACCTACCACTGATGACAACAGAAGCTGAAATAACAATGAGCTGCTACATATTTATTTCCTGTGTACTTATCTAACAACTGCAGTAAGATGCAGAGCTCTGACTAGTTCCCAAGCATGTAGATCTCAGAGGAATGAATGAAATAATAAGGGGCTGAATCAGTAGACTCAATCAGGGTCTCAGATGGGACTCAGGAAGCTCTTGTGAAAGCCCACAAACTGGTAATTAGAGGGAGGAAAGGTTTTGTTAGCACCAAAGTCCAGAGCCCTGTGGCTGGGGTTAGGGGTGGAGGAACTGACTTTTATCAGCAGTTTTGTACCTATGTTAACCTTGTCTGTTAAAACCTGTGAAGGGTAGTGCTAAAGGTAGAATAAAAACACCCTGAAAAACATATAAGTCTATGGGACCTGATGAGATGCATCCCAGAGTCCTGAAAGAATTCACTTGATGTAGTTGCTAAATCACTGTCCCTGGTATTTGAAAAGTCATGGCAGTCAGGGGAAGTGCCAGGTGACTGGAAAAGGGGAACATTGCATCCATCTTAAAAAAGGGTAGAAAGAGGGACCCTGGCAACTACTGACCTGTCATCCTCACCTCTGTGTCTGGGAAGGTCGTAGAACAGATCCTCCTAGAAGCTAGAGTAAGGCCCATGGAGGACAGGGAGATGGTTTGCAACAACCAGTACAGCTTCATTAAGGGTAAGTCCTGCCTGACCAACTCAGTGGCCTTCTACAATGGAGTGACTCCCTCAGTGGACAGGGAAGGGCTACAGATGTAATTTATCTAGATTCTGTAAAGCCTTTGACATGCTCCCCCCCTACATCCTTCTCTCTAAATTAGAGAAGATGGATTTCATAGGTGGACTGTTAGGTGGATAAGGAACTGGTTTGACAGTCATATCCAGAAGGCAGTGGTTAGGGGCTTAACATCTGGATGGACATCAACAACAAGTGATGTCCTTCAAGAGTCTGCATTGGCACTAGTGTTATTTAATGCTTTCATCAGTGATATAGACAGTGGGATTGAGAGCACCCTCAGCAGATTTGCGGACAGCACCAAGCTGAGTGGTGCAGGACACACCTGAAGGATGGGATGCCATCCAGAGGGATCTGAACAAGCTCGAGAAGTGGGCCCATGGGAACCTTGTGAAGTTCAACAAGGCCAAGTGCAAGGTCCTCTGCCTGGGTCAGGACAACCCCTGGTATCAATACAGGCTGGAGGATGGATGGATTGAGAGCAGCCCTGTTGAAAAGGACTTGGGGGTGCTGGTGGGTGAGAGGCTGGACGTGAGGCAGCAATGTGTGCCAGGCAGCCTGGACAGCCAGTTGTCTCCTGTGATACATTAAAAGAGCGTGGCCAGTAGGTCGAGGGAGGGGATTTTTCCCCTCTAAACTGCTCTGGTGAGACCCCACCTGGAGTACTGTGTCCAGCTTTGGAGTGCTCAGTACAGGAAAGACATGGACCTGTTGGAGTGGGTCCAGAGAAGGGCCATGAAAGTTATCAGAGGGCTGAAGTACTTCTCGTATAAAGACAAGCTGAGAGAGCTGGGGGTTGTTCAGCTTGGAGAAGGCTCTGAGACCTTATTGTGGCCTTTCAATAAAGGGGACCTGTAAGAAGGAGGGGACAGACTTTTTAGCAGGTCTGTGATAGGAAAAGGAGTAATAGTTTTAAACTAAGGGAGGGTAGATTTAGCCTAGATATAACAAAGGAATTTCTTTACAATGTGGGGTGGTGAAGCACTGGAACAGGTTGCCAAGACAGGTTGTGGAAGCCTCAACTGTGAAAACATTCAAGGTCAGATTGGATGGGTTTCTGGACAACCTGATGTTGTTGAAGATGCCCCTTCTCATTGCAGGGGGTGAACTAGTTCCTTCCAACCCAAACCATTCTATGATTCTATGAATTTCCATTTCACTGAGTGTAACTGAGCCTGAGATATCAAAATGAAAAGAAATACTAGTAGTTAAATACACTTTATTTGGATATAAATAAGCTGAAGCAAACCTAGAGAAGTTATGGGTTGGGGGTGTGAGTGCAATCTGCTACTGCAGATTCACGAAATAACACTTGTTTAAGGGTCACATTCAGCTATAAGCTTAGTAAGAAAGATTAGTAGGCAAGTTGTCTGAGGGGTCATTCAGTAGTAAGATAAAGTTGTTAGGTTCTTTAAAGTTGAGTTTTATTGGAGGCTTTCACTGACTGACTAAAACTGTCCTGTGTGTACCTAATTCTTCTTGAGACTGCCTATGGGGATTGTCCTAAAGCTGTCTTCAACAAATGGAGAAAAATGTGTGGGTTCCCTATGACAGGTGATCCCTGAAACAGGAAGAGAAACAAGATGTTCCTGAGAGGCATGTAAACAGCTGACCTGAGCTTTAAGAACATGCCAGCAAATTAAAAATATCAATGCAAGGAGAACTGGGCTCTTTCTCTCCGGATTCACCATTCCATCCATTAGAGTGGACTGTAAAACTTAACTACCTGCTTCAGAGGTGGCAAAATGCCAACACTTCTCAGCACCAACAAGGAATATCTGTGCTTTCATGAAATCAAATTCCAAGTTCTGCTTTATGTGATAATCTTTACATGAAGTTTCAGGACTAGTAGGTCAGCTAAAATTGGCATTCACTATTCCCTTCACAATCCATAATCATCCCACAGGGAAAACTGCGGTAAGCATCCCCATCAGTCTCCAGAAGTGCTTGAGTTAGACATGCTCATCTTCCTTCCTTGTCCACTAGTCAGCTACATGAAGGCATGGCAGGGAAGTCAGGAGACAGTTTTCATCGCTGCTAGTTAGTGAAGGTCTGGCACAGCCAAAGGCACTACATTCTGCCAGGGAATGCACTTTGAGACACATTTCCCCCCCCCCATTTCTAATATATTTCCAGGGCTCTGAAAAGAGTTTACTTTACATGTGAAATCTTCTACATGTTTTAAAACTATGGTAAACTTACATAAAGGATGATATGCCATATTTTGCCCCTGCTACCTATACTGAATACTTGAGTTGTCCAAAGCAATGTGAGGCTCTATAAAACGGTTCACTGAACTTAAAAAAAAAAAAAATCAAACCATCTACTTGCATGTATTCCACTTGCACATTGCATCAGATTCTTCTAGTGAAAGTTTCTCTGGAAAAGCACAGAGTGAGAGTCAGGGGTGACATTTGCAAGGCAAATTCTGATATTCTGTGCAATACGATCAAATATTGTGCAGCCTCTCTGGGCATGTGGTCCAATCCCTTGTTAGAGATGGAGAAGTCCTTGAGCAACTTGATCCAAAGTAGCTCTGCTTTGAGCAAGAGGTTAAGCCTAATGACCTCAGGAAATCTCTTCCAGCTGAAACTGTTCTATGTTGTATGATTCTAGTCCCAACAAAGTTTGGCTCAATGGCTGGCAGGTAGAGAAAAGAGCAAAGACAATGCAGGCAAGAGGAAATCTCTAGGCCAGGCAAGGAAATAGAAGAGGACTGAGAAAGGAAGAGAGGGTTACATGAGAAACTGGGAAAGGCAAAGAGCACAAGGAATCCATAGCTGTGATAAATATTACCTCAGCCCCCAAGCAGCTTTGAGACAGCAACATGCTGAGGCATGGCTGGGCAGCAGGCTCTCAGGGGTCTTGGACTCCTACAGATCTTCTGCTGTCTGGCCAGAGCTTTTTCGAAGCCACCTTCCCTTCTTCTCTCCCTGACTATCCCCTGCTATGTCCTTAGTGACTCTCTAGCAGCACACTTCTGCCTGCACTGCACCAGACTACTGATGGTCATGTTGATTGTAAGACACAACAGTTCAGTATTTAAAATTTATTTGTACGTGCTTGCAAAAGTTTGGTCATACTTTTTGGAAGACTAGTAAATTTAGGTCCTAGTTGTGTAGTAATCACTTCTTCCTGAGAAAGTCCCAGCAACAGTGCACTTCTGTCAGAGACACTGCAGCCATGACCACCACCAGCTTTCTCTTAAATAGCTTTTAGGCTAGTTAGAGATTGGCTGTCACTGTGGCATGCTGAATACTTTTCTTCAGGAATAATTTCTGCTCAGTCACTCAGATTGTTTCCAGCCTGTTCACTCTCCTACATGCCCTCATGGCTTCCTTTCCAGAGAAGATGGTGCAACATGTGTTGTTTCTCTTACTATGAAGCATTCAGGAGTTCTAGGAGTGCTGATGCAAGGAAGGTATGGAAAATATGAGTACTTAGTATTGGACGAGTGTAGCAATTTGACTGTGTGGCAGCCAAACCCTGCTGCCTCAGCTTTGACAGATAACAGCTTCAAAAGCATAAGTTAAGTCTCCATCAGATTTCCAACTTTGACCATTATTGCACCTGAAAAGTATGTGGATTCAAAATTTAAGCTGCTCCTGTTTTGATGCAGATGGGTTCATTCTGCAGCCTTAAGCCCATCAACTTTGAGAAAATTCCTGTGGGGATCAGGGCAACAGACCAGCAAAGGGATTTTTAACTCTGTATTTGGTGGGAAGCCATTTGCCCTTTCAGAAGGTTTAACTGTCCCTCAGATGCACAGTTTTCTGTGATGTGTCTGCAATTCTTGTAGCATGCCAGATGGCCTGTATCAGGCTCATCTGTGTTTCTTGGCTTGGAAACATACACTGTAAAGAACTTAAGGGATTTTTCTTTATTTCTGAAGCAGGTTATCCTTTGGCTCTAAGTTCAGTTCCTGGACTAACTCATCAGCCAAAATACAATTTTGCATACAGTCTCTGCACCAAGCAGAATAAATTCTTAATAATAATTTAAAAAGAAACCCAAACCAATCCACCTGTATTGCTATTTCCCTTCCATGAACAGTTGTCAAAGTATCTGTGGCAAAACACATTAATTCATCCAGAGAAGCAACTGCAATTTAGGCACAAGGAAGTGCTTTTAAAACCTCTGAAACTGTCAGTTAGAAAGCTATGCCCTGAAGTATAGCCCTGTTCCTCTTTATTTCTTGACTGTATCCGAGTGCAGTGCATTTTAGGGCTGCTTCCAGATATCCTGTGCTGGATACCAGTCGGGATAATATACATATATAACTGTGAATAACCACATATACACAGTCTGCAAAATTTGACTGCTGAGGTTTTTGAAAAGCCTGTCTCAGATCTTGCTGTGTTTAATCACTCTTGCCCATACTGACAGGTGTTTTCACAGGAATACATTCAGATCCTGCATTGCTGCTGGGCATACTTGCCAGGTTTTTTTTCATTCTCTCAGAATCAAGAGAAGCTCTTTGTTCAGAGGCAGTGGAGGCTATTTTGGTTTCCTCTTATGGCTCTTGTTTTGATTCATTTGGAATTTCTTATTACTCCTGATACCCAGCTCTACACAATTCCACAGTAAGCTCCCTGTCCATCACTTCCATCTTTGTGGAAAGACAGCTGGGGGTAAAATTAGAGGAAACTGAGAAGTTATATCCACATCCTAACAGAAGTTATAATGGTTTGGAAATTATAGGGTACAATACAGTTGCTGCTCCCTGAGTGGAATGTGGATGGCATGCTCAAAACATATTCCACAATCTGCAACTGTAAGCACCTGCCAAGGGGGATGGAACAGAGGGTAGAGCAGAGTGGAAACACCATGGCCAGGCTCTGTTGAAATTCTTGCAGGGATGGGAACTCAATGGTACTTTGCAGCTGATAAACCACATAACACCTGTCAACCCAGGGAGATAGGAGATGTCTTGATGCTTAGACAACAACTGAGGTGAAATCTCTCTTCTGAGATGACCTTGGTTCATTAAAGCCTAATTGTAATATTAACACCCACCTCCATCCCAAAGTTACCCACCTCCAAGATATAACTACCCATCACTGAGCACATGCTCTATATTTTATTGACTATTTCTTTAAGAGCAAAACAAGAGAATTTTACATTGGTCAGTAACAAAGGAATGTATGACTAGAGTCACTCAAGCTTCACCTAAACATAAAGAAATAGTGTAAAATTAAGTTGAGAAGGGGGGAGACACTAGAGAAGACTCCATTGTAACTGCTGGGATCAGTCATGGGGCTGAACTTGTCTTTTCCCCCATAGGGACACCTACTGGGTAAAACCTGTACTCTGTGCATGCTAAATACTTTTCCTGGGGATTACAGCTATCTGTGAGTTGCTTTGAATATGTTTTTGCAGTCAGATACTATCACCAAGAACCCTAGAACCTTAACCTGTCACAATTTTCTATTAATAAAGAGTGTTATTCCATATGATGTTAGTGTGGGTCCTTCATGGGTGCTGGGAGTTGCCAGCCACAGGTAACATACTTGAATAAAGTGGAAGACCTGCTGAAGGGTCATAAAGTGGGAAGACCTACCTTATGCTGATGGTGTGCATCCCTGAGTAAGTCAGTTGAACCGCTCTCAGATCAGCAGGATTGTTCAGTAAAGGGTCCCTGTACTAGGGAAGGTTTGGAAGGATGCTGAAACTGAGACCATACACCATTGAAAACTCAACAAAAACAATATTTATTACCAAGAGGTGGCCAACAAAACAAAAAAACCCAAGAGAGAGGAAGGAGAAGAAAAATAAGCCTTCAGTATGACTCCCCCAGTCACCTAGGTGTTGCTTATGAGGTTATCTTACCGACCCAGAATGCCTAGAATTACCCGTAGCAGAAGCTGCATTCTTGGAGTGTCGGCAGGCTCACAAGATAGCGGGTGTCCCTGCAAAAGGCAACATTGTCCTTTGATGCGAAGCTTGCATAACCCTATCATGAGCTATCTGCTTTTTATCCAATTTGCTGGTGATGTCTACCTGGCCAGGTGTGGCCAGCACCACCCAGCTAGAGGCCTTCAGTCCCTCCCCCCATTATGCAAGTGGCATCTCTTCTGCACATGTGTGGGTACTCTAGAATTCCCCCCATGCTTGTGCACTATACCTCAGGGTGTCTTTTCTAAATGAGTCCAGGGGTGTACTTCATCACTCTCCTCTTCAAATGCCCTTGGAGGGCTGTCAACCAATTGCAAGGTATTAATTAACTATAGTTTATACAAGATGCTCCCTTCAAGGATGAAGTTCTCATTTATCAGTGCTTGTTTTCTCATAACTTGGCAGGAAAAGAATAGACTGTCACAGGTGGCTGGGGCAAACACAGATCAAAAATATCAACATCTAATTAAGCCTGGATACAGTCCCCATTACATATGCTGATGGACTAATCAGGAATGATGGTCTCAGCTTTCCTGGGCCACTGACAGATAAATCAAACGCTATCAATGAAATCTCACCTTTTCACATGACAGCAAATTGGTTTAGTCAGCAGGATTGCCATTGATAGTCTGCTGCAAAAGTATAAGTGTGCCCATTCCCAGGCTGGGAAGGAGTGGGCTCAAAAGTTTTGGAAGCATGAAGAGAAAGTGGTGGAACGCATTAACCAATGCTGAGCAGAAGTGTAAAGAAGGAAAAAGTAAAGGTGCCATCTGTGCAGTTTTAGGAGCCTGCTTTGTGCACAACAAGAAATTAAAGATTCACTTGCTTCTGAATGGATTTCTGATGTATTGTTTTGGTATCAGAAAATGAAGTGTTGAAGTCATTGTTAGCTTTTGAAAGGAACTTGGGAGAGAAATTCATAACCTGAGTTAATAAACTTCTGGCTGAAAATGAGCATCTCAAAACTGAGATTGACCACCTGGGTTAACCCTGGCTGACTGACAGGTATCCACTAAAGCCACTCTCTTCCTCCCCTCTGCAACTGGACAGAGGAGAGAAAAAAACTAGAAGGATTAATGAGTTAAGAACTGGAAGAGGTCACTTACTGATCACCATCACAGGCAAAACAGACTCAAAGTGGGGATACTAATTAAATTTATTACTAACAGGATCAGAGCAAAAGAGTGAGAAGTAAAACAATCTTAAAAACACCTTCCCCCCCCTTCCTTCTAAGTTCTACCTCCTCCCCCCAGCAGCTCAGGGAGAACAGGGAATGGAGGTTACGGTCAGTTGTTGTTTCTGCTGCTGCTCAAAATGGGGTCCTTCCCACAGGAGGCAGTCTTTCACAAACCTCTCTGGAGTGAGTCCATCCTATGGGCAGCAGTTCTACACAAAACCCCTGTCCTGTGGGTCACTTCTCCATGGGGTGCAGTTCTTCATGAATGAGCTGCTCCAGCATAGGTCTCCCACAGGGGCCACAAAGTCCTACCAGGGAAAACCTGCTTCAGTGTGGGCTTCCCTCTCCACGGGCTGTAAGTCCCCAGCAGGACCCTGCTCCAGCACAGGCCTCCCATGGGGTCACAGCCTCCTTCATGCATCCACCTGCTCTAGTATGGGCTCCTCCATGGGCTTCAGGTGGGTCTCTGCACTCTGATGGTCCTCCATGGGCTGCAGGGGCACAGCTGCTACACCATGGTCTGCACCACGGGCTGCAGGGGAACCTCAGCTCTGGCTCCAGGAGTATCTCCTGCCCCTCCTTCTGCACTGACCTTGGTGTCTATGTTGTTGTTCACATGTTCTTACTCTGCTCTTCCCTTGCTGGAATTTTTCATCTGTACAATAACTTTCCATTCTTAAATATGTTATAACGGAGGCGTTACTATCATTCCTGATTGGCTCGGCCTTGGCCAGTGACAGGAAGCCCACCCTGCAGCTGGCTGGCATTGGCTCCAGCAGACGGGAAGCTTCTAGCAGCTTCTAACAAAAGCCACTGACCCTGTAGATCCCCCTGCTACCAAAACCTAGCCACAGAAACCCAATACAGCACCTTAAAACTCTGCTTGTTGCAGCAGTGTACAGAAGGAAACTGTTGCTGGAAAAATAGCCTCTGGTTTTGGTCAGGCATCTCCATATATCAGTATCTTATCTGGATGTTGGGACTTGGAATGGGGGTATTCGGAGTGATAGTGATGATGATGAATGTATGGGGACCCCGGATTCCAATTCTCAGCTGATTTCCTTGTGCCTGTTAGTTGATAGTGATGATGAGACTCATACCATGATGGGTACAATCTCTTGGATGCCAGCTGATCTATCAAAATTACAGGAAAAATATTTAAGGTAGCCAGTTGAATCTGAAGGTAAATATGTGTGGTAAGTTTCTTTTATGGGAGGGGACTGAGTTTTGCTGAGTAAGGAGGAAGTGAGAAGCTTTTGGGGACCCGGAGTGTTTCTAACTACCACACTGGGAGACTATGATTACTACTTAACTGCACGGGCTGCCTACTGGGAAGGTGGTATAGATCCTCAGGAGAGAGGAGACCCACTGGTAATGGAAATTAATGGTGCCTCTGAGTTGGTTGCATCAGTGCACAAGGCAGCATGCATACAGACAATATATGATAGAGATGCTACAAGGAAATCTCTGATGCAAGCCCTTATTGACCTAGCATGGTTAACCCCTCTCATTCGTGGACCCCCTGAAAGTCTTAAGATGTATGTTGCAGATATTGAGGACCATCTGCAAAATAACAGACACAGTACTTGTAGTTGCAGATGGAGTCAGCGAGATCCCAACCTCACTTGGGATGAGTTTGTACAAGAAGTACTTAATTATGGGCATCATATGGGCTGGACCATTAAGTAATCTGCAGAAAAGCTGCTAGACTGTACCTGGTAAGTCTGCCAACCCAACACTTGACAGTCCAAATTTAATGAAAGGTTTAACAAAAGGCTCAGATTTGATAAAGAGTGGAGTGACGTATGGCATCAGGCTCATGACAGCATGGTTGCATAAATGACCCCTCACCTCCTCCAGGTGAACCCAGAGGGATGTGATTGGCATCCTGTGAATAGGATTGGGAGTTCTAAATGGCATAGACGCTGAGGTATAAATGAACAAACTAGACACAATAACTAGTGACTTAATAAACTGAAACACCCCCTACAGTCTTCCCTTTTGGCTTTGGGAACTAATCAATCGTTCCTAATGGACATATTTCCTCCATGGAAGGGAATTAATGAAAAAGACCATCAGTTGATCACAGATGCACGTAGTGTAGTTCAAACAAATGTTTCTTTGGCTCTTAGTTGTACCCAAGCTCAGCTGTGGATGCAGTCAATGACAGCTGCAATCAGAAGGGAAGGTAGAGAAGGTGCTTTACCCATTGAAATTTGAAAGGTGATTTGGGATAATATGGTTGAATTTGAAAAGAAATTCCAATTCTGGTGGTACCTAGTCAATTTTACCTATGATCCCATCAGCAGTGTAGCAACAGCTTTTGTGTTATCAATACATAATGCTTCAGTATATAAAATATACTAAATCATTGCATTAGGTTTAAATCACAGTGGAACTATATCCTCTGGAGCATAGAGTATGGGCCCAAACAGATGGAAATAAATGGCAGACTATTGATGTCAATGCATGCATCACACGAGAGCAACAAGGATTCATTTGCGAAAGTAACACCATCAAAGCTCAAGACATTCATCTTGATACTGAGCAAAATGTTTGTAATTTTGAGATTCACCCTAATGAAAACCTGGAAACTGTACTTTTATATATTGGTACAGGATGCACTTGTATGAGAAGCGCTTGTGATTTTGTATTTCTGGGTATCTGTATTTCTGTATCTACATTACTGTAGATACAAGTAATCACTCTAATATTGGTGTGTATAATTGTCAATATTAGGAGATGCTGTTTTAGACTGTAAAAATTGTTAGGATATACAGTCTAGTTTTATTCTCATTCAAGATTTGTAGCCTATTCCCATTAGTATGAACATCACACTGGTAAAAAACTGTTACAATGTGAAAACCTGAGATGATTGCTGAAACAAGCTCAAGAAAATGGACAACGGACTTTGATTACAGTCCATCATGACATGGAAGAAATACATTTTGTGATGGAGTAAGTGAAGAAAGATGGAAAACACAGATAGTGGGACACTTTTTTGGATGGTCACCAACAGCTACTGTAGTTCTCAACTGAGTGCTTTACCCTGCTGTTGTTTTTTTGATATTAACCCTTTGCTTTTAGTTTTAGTAATTGTCTTGTATGTTAAAGTTTGGATGATTATGAAACAATTAGCCACTCAGTGGTTCATCTAGTGCTACACTTGCAGACCGATTGCTGTGAACAGTTCATAGGTTTGCCTGAAATCAGCTGTTACACATATATGTTGATGAAGTCTTCCATTGGGTTGTACTACTAGTCCCATGTAGCTTTCCAGTGTTATTGTTTCCTCTTGTCTTTGTTGATTTTTTTTTTCTTTGTTTTCTATCTGACTTTCCTTCACTGTAGGTAGCTACAGTGCAGTTCTCGCACTCTCTCCCTGACTTCCAGAATGGAAATATGCTGGAAACAGAGTTCTGAATCCAATTCCCAGAACATCTAGGCACCTAAGCTTCAGCTTTATTAATATCCCCTTTGCTCAGTCGTCCAGCAGAATGGCACATTGCTTTTGACAGCTCCTCCCTTCCCCTTTGTCTTGTGGTTTATACAGTGGAATAAAGGGAAAAAACAAAACTGACAGTGCTAAAGAGAGCCTGAGCAATAATGTATGACTATGGGAGGGGAATAGGAGGGATGTTGCTGCAGGGGAAACAAACCCATGTCAGGAACGAGTCCCTGTGCTTCAGTGACGATGGTTGGAGTTATTTTCAGCAGAGTTGTTTCTCACATTACTTCTCCTTAGCTATTTAGTCATCAGGGGGTAGCAGCCTGTCAGAGTCAGCATTCTCCTGTTGTTATGAAAACAGCAACTGCCATCACTGGTTTTTCACTTTGGGTGAATGAAGTGTTCAGTAAACAGTGTTCCCACCTAAGGCAAAATTATATTATGTTGAGAAGTAAGGATCACTGTCTTGCTTTCTTTCATCAATTTACAGTATATTAAACACAAAACCCAGTAGCAACTTACATAGCACCTTTCATTGGATGAATCCCAAGGCTTTACAGGGATAGTTTCCCCTCCTATTAAAGCACAATCTTTCAAAACACCCAGCAACATTATAAATAGTATAGGGCAGGGGATGGAACAGAAAAATGCTGAGACCAAACTAAGCTAGCAATTACTTATTTGTTTATTGAACAGATCTTAGCAGTGGGTAGAAGTTTACAGCCTCAAACACAAATCTTATGAATAACTCAACAAATTTGTCCCATCCAATTTTGAAATTGCCCTAAAGAAATCCACACAACAATCTAAAGTTCAGACTTCACAGTCCATGTTTTACTTTAACTGATATTAAATGATTTCCTATTTATTGCATTTGTGTTGCCCCTTTGATTTCAGTCGGAAAATGGCATGAACCCTAGTAATGATGTGGAAATAGACAATTATCCACTAAGGGTCAGCCATGCCATCATGCTTGTTATGCAAAGACTTTGTGTCTAAAATAAAAAGACACTAGGTACATAAAGCAATGCTAGTGAAAGCAGTAGCTCATTGCTACTGGTAGCAGAGGTAAATGAAAAACCAAAGCTTACAGCCAAAATCTTGAATAGATATACAATAGTAAATGCAATTTTGTCCTTAAAGTTAGAGGAACTACTGTGAAAGAAATTGTAAGCTTCCCTGAATAGGTTTACTTGTATGAGGTTTATTACTCATTATATTTCTGGATTGTTTGTAGTATAAAATTCAGTGTTAGGAACTGCAGAAATTATGAAGAGATAAATGTAGGAAATAAAAACTACAGATGAATTTTTATTCATCTCTAATGATGACAGATCTACTGTCATCATTGAATATTAATAATTTATTGAACTATTTCTAGTGAGATAGAAGGGCAGAGAGACATAAGAGCAAGGAAGAGCCCATGTAATTGTACAAGCTGAAGATGTCAGCTTAGGTCAACAGAGCTAGAAAAAGGAAAAAAAAATACTTCATAGTCAACTAAATAAGTAGGGGTATTTTGTCAGGGATGCAGAGTTGAAACCCTAATTTCTTCTGTTTTGTACTGCTCTGCAGGGCGTTCTTTATCTGTGGCTGAATGAGAACTAGTATCATACTAGGTCCCTTCCAACTGGAACAGTCTATTTTTTTCTAATAGCAACAGACAGCCATGAAAGCTGCCCTTGGCAGTTCAGGAGGATGAAGTGGTTTTGCCAAGATGTGCCTCACAGGCTACTGGGACTTGGAAAGCTTGTATATGTGGATAACTACCAGTAACTTCAAGTCACTTGAACTGTTTTTCACATCATGCTTCATAGGTAATTTATACAGGAGTTCTTGGTTGTTCTTCAGAACCACTGCAGAAATTGGCATTCTCTTTCCTTGCTGGCATCTTTCTGTTTATATGCTGTCAGGGTGGACAAGAACGTTGGGCCTCTGACAGATTCCCATGGCCAAAGACCGTGTTGTTCACGTGAAGTCTCTGCATGTCACTGGGAGGTAGGAAGGTTGGGAGCCAGACTTTTATGCAGGCTTAAATGTTCAGCAGAACTTTCAGCCTTGGGCTGGGAAGCTGTCAGGGATGAAGCTGAGCAGTATGTAGTAGCATTTTAGAGACTGAGGGCTTTTGGGCAACTGCTTCCCAGCTTTGTTGGGAGAGTGCAGTTCTTTACTTGTCCTTCTCTCTGAACAACTCAACAGCCACAAGAATAGGTACCAGGTTTGGACCTTGGTAAAAGGCATATCGCAGTATGTTCTGCTGGTCCTCCCTTTGTTTCTGCTGGCAGTAGAGAAGAAAGCTACGCAAAAGCTCTCACATTACTCAGACCCCAATCCATTATCAGTTGGATGTTTAGACTGAAAATTGGTATTGTTAACGTTAATCTTGGGGTGGGGATGTTTTTTTACACCTAAATTCAGACTCTTTAGGATTCACAAAGAACCGAAGTGTGCAGGGCACAGAAAGTTCCAGATGGCTGAATTACAGCACTTCAAACCTTTTGTATACTATGAATAAAGAGGTATCTTGGTCTGCTTGATCATCCTGCTTCTCTTGTATTTGTTAGGGCTAGCTCTCTGCCGCTGAAAGGATTTTTTTAAGCAACATCTTGCTACAACTGAATTTATTATTGAAGTATTAATGTTACTACTGTGCTGCACTCCTCCAAGCCAACAAAGTCAAATGCTGTTGCAAGCTTGAAGAATATAAATTGTTTTTAAAATAATACCTGCAGCACTTGAGATAAAGCAGGGTAAGATTATGCTGATTATGCTGTGAAGCAAGAGAGATTCCACAAGGCTCAGAAACATCTTTCTGCTACTTGGCAAATATTAAAATTTTCCTCTTCCAATGGAAAAAATCACCAGTAACTTGCTGATGAGTAGCAACATGTATCCCTTCAAGAGTCTGACAGTCAACAGTACCTTCACTACAAGAATCTGGCTCAGCTTCTACCACATCCAGTGCTGTGGCACTGAAATCTGAAGTACTGCTGCCACCTGCAGGAATATGGAAATGAAACTTGATGTCATTTCCGTACTTTATTGCTCAGCTTATCAGGAACAGAATATTCTCCAGAAACTTGCCCATCAGACATGTCTGATTCCACAATGACTGCTTTTTGTTGTGTACCACTCTTTCATAGGCTCCTAAGGCCCAAACACCTCCAAAGCTTCAAGCATGTTTCAAAGGATTCTTTGGGTGTGTACTTGCAATGAAATTGCCATGTGTTTTTCTGTTTCCCTCTTTTAAGGTGCACCCTTCCTGTAAACTTACTTCTAGTACTACAAAACAGACTGCTACTAGCCCAGTGTGAAACCTTGTAAATCTGATTAAACATCGAATTTTTCCCAACTCTGTCTCCAAAACGGAAGGTGTGATTGCTTATTAACATGTAACCATACTGCTCTGCAGCTAATTCTAGTATTGTGTGTGCTCATAGACTTGTAACATGTAGACATGTAGTTTAAAGAAAGCATCTGATAATGAAGAGGAATCTGTGTTGAGGGAGGGAGAAAAGGACTGGAGCAGACCGTAGTAGATAGTATTTGTTCGATACTTGTAGGCTATGTGAGCTAACCTAAGTCCAGCTTGACTGAAAGGCTGATACTGGCGGTGCTGGAGCTGGATGCAATCCATACTGCCTACACCAAAAGCAATGGGAAACGCTGGCAGGAGAACTGCAACTGTGCTCATGTTAAGGCAGAGGGAATTTGATAACTGAGGGGGGAAGGAGGGTATTGAGTATTTGATGTTGGAATTGCATGTAAATCAGCCATGGATTTAGGTATAATCTGTAGGATACTAGAACGCGATGAACAACTGTACATATTGGAAAAGCAGAAAGATCACTGGGCCTGCAGCAGGCTCAGCAGCACAATTCAGGACTATAAGATGTAGCAAAGAGTTAAAGACACTAAACATAAAGTCCTTCAAACCCTGGGATTACAGAACTTGGCAAAACTTTCTTGTCAGAGTTTTTCTAGGCATTCGTAACAGAAATGAAAAATAATGAGGTCAAACACTTTGGTAAGTATGAGTTTCATACATGACCCCATTATGTCTGAGGTGTGAAGATGTAATAAATGATGGAGAGCCCCCACTTCTATGGCAATTAAGAACATTTCTAGCTTTGTCTCTGTTTTTTCACTGTGGAAGTGCTGGTTGATGAGATCCCATTTTCCTATCCCGAACAACAAGCACAGAAGACAAATGAACTTCTTCTTCTTGGCATTTAATGGATTGTTTTGCTTCTTATTTTTAAGAGTTCAGTTTCAGGTCATGTTCTGTCTCCTCATGATGTTTTTTTGGAAGGATTCTCCATCTATTGTACATTCAGTACAATCTCACTTTCACATCAGAGATAATTGTTTAGGATAGGCAGAAAAAGATTTTTCTTTCCATGAACTGAAGACAGGATTAGAAAGCAATTCTCACCTCCAAATTTGTTTTATTTCATAACTGTGTTTTGCTTCTTGAAATGGCCTAATTTTATAAACAACAGCAGCCTATGACTGTGGCAAACTTGAGCTATAAGAATATTTGACGTTAAAAAGCTTTAGAAGTTCACTTTAAGCAGTAATTTCCAGCTCTAGATCTGTGTGATGTGATCACTAGGCACTGCAATCTGGAACCTGCTGAACAAACCATAACAAACCTCATAATCCTTCCCTGTTTACTGGAAATTTTTTACCTTATTCATCAATGACTTAGATAAAAGGACAGAAGCCTCCTCAGCAAGTTCACTGATGACACAAAGCTGGGAGGAGAGGCCGATACCCCAGAGTGCTGTGCAGCCCTTCAGAAAGACCTCGACAGGTTGGAAGGATGGGCAGAGAAGAACCTTCTGAAGTTCGACAAAGGCAAGTGCAGGGTCCTGCACCTGGGGACGAATAACCGTAGGCACTGCTACAGCTGGAGGCCAACTTGCTGGAAAGCAACTCTGCAGAGAAGGACCTGGGGGTCCCGATGGACAACAAGCTGTCCATGAGCCAGCAGTGTGCCCTTGTGGCCAAGAAGGCCAATGGTATCCTGGGGTGCATTAAGAAGAGGCACTGCCAGCAGGTCAAGGGAAGTGATCCTGACACTACTCAGCCCTAGTGAGATCACATCTGGAGTATTGTGTCCAGTTCTGAGCTCCTCAGTACAAAAGAGATGTGGAGAAGTCCAGTGGGGGGCAAAAGATTATCTTACTACTCTTCTTGGGACAACAGAAAGTTGCGCTGGAACGATCGCCGGCAACCTCCATCTCCCAAGGTCGGCAAGGCCTTACCAGGCCTCGCTCCCCAACACGACAGACTCAACAGCAGGGAAACCCCAACCTCCAAAGCCGCTGGAAGGAAAGAGGCCACAGGTCTCTCCTCCTTTCTTCTTATACCCCGGTTTATGTAAAAATCGTAGGGAATACCGGATAAATCTGGGCACTTCCTTGGTTACAAACTGGTCACCAAGGAAGGCCTAGACCAAACTACCACAAATAAGTATGACAAGAAGCCCAGCTCAGTGTGTTGCTTCCTTCCACCCGGCTATGAGTTTCACAGTTTGTATAGTGTTTCCGAAATGAACCTACTTTAATACTTGAAAGCTAAGGGCTTAGCTCTCTGGTTACCTGGATGCATATTGGAGCATGCACAACTTTACCCATTCTGTGATTCTCTGAAATATGGTCAATAGAGTTCTGAAATAACTGAAGTAAGCCCAGCAAAGTTACTGTGCCTTCATCATAAAATGTTACCTGAGTCCAATGCAAGGCTGGACCAGTTTGTTTCCAATAAAGGTAAGCATAATATTTTTGAAAAAACATATATGTGTTTAGATATCTGCCTAGTGAATTTGAAACCAAAGATGGATGTGTTGCAATTGCACTCAAAAGTGTTTGAAAAGAGATTGGATGTACAGGATATTTATCTTGATCCTGCAGTCATCTTGTGTGTTCAGCCCTTGCTGAAATGCTGCATGAAGACAGATGGAGTTAATTCCTGAATAGGAATAAAAGCCACTACTGAAGTGCAGCTGAAATACAGCTTCCATTTGTCAGCTGGAGTGCTGTTATGAGTAGCTATACAAATTCAGTGCTAGCTCAGGACAAGTGACAATGAACTGTTCTCAATCAAATTAAATTTATGGCAAATGGAGAAACAAATCACAGACTGCCTTCTCTCTTATGTAAAATGGAAGGGAATTATTAGTCTAGAGGCCATATTAGTTTTGTCTGTCACCTAGATGATGTGTTGTCTCCCACTTCCAGAAGATAGTGCTCTCTAGACCAACACTATACATTGATTTTTGTCATTATCTAAGGAGATAAATCATTCTTATCAGTGTGACCAAAGCAATACTCAGAGGTTTCTTTAAAACCCAAGTACTTATCTATGCTAATGCTACTATGGACTAAGAGAAAATTCTTTCTTGCTCTTACAGGAAAAACATGTTCTTTCTTCTTATCTCTGTTTTAAATACTCAGAAAAATCTAACTAAAGCTCAAGACATCTGTACCAACCAGCTAAAAAAATAAAACAAAGGCTTTAGAGACTTCAGAACAGAAAGAGCTGTGGAAGTTGGAAATCAGCTCCACTTGCTTTTTCTCTAGGGACTACTTTAGCTTACACCATTCCATGACACCACTGGACACATCTTTATCTTGAGAATACCAAGCAAAGATGTAAGAAACAGGATAGGAAAGTCAGAGAAAAATAGGTACCAGGAAAAAACCTGGGGTTTGTAGTTGTGCTATGTACATATTGTTTCAAGTAGCTGCTTTCACTCTCTAGGTGGTAGCATAACCTCCAAAGACTTTGTTACTCTTTTCAGAGCAACTGTGCAATTTGGGTTTATTTTCAAGCCTACAATTCTTTGTAAGTTTTCTTGCTCTGAGCTAAATTAATACTTTCTGCTGTACAGAGCAAGAACAAGGACTTTTTACACAATGTTGGGACTTTGGGACTGAACATTTGAAATTCCTAAAAATAACTGGGAGTACATAAAAACAGTAACTGAAGGGGAAGGCTTGGGAGTTCTGTGAATGTTAGAAAGTTATCAGAATTAGAGATGTTAATAGCGATTTATGCATCGAAGTGTTGCCCTTTGATATGAGCAGTTGCAGAGCATTCATGGTCTTTCTGGGTTGTTTCTCTAGAGCAGTACATCTCAAAAGCTTCACTTTCCTGAGGCTAACTGTAAGGAATGTCAGTGAGGCATATTGTTCATAAATTCAGCAAACCTTTTCTGTGTAGTACTAGTACTGTAGTGCTTCAATAAAAAACCAAACCAAATCACAAAAAGAAACCTCTCACAAATTTTTTGTCATTGTAATGAAGTCCCATTTCAGTGCTCTCATTCACCCTGGATGAGAGGTGATTACCATGCATGTGGCATTGTTAGAATGGCCAATGGACTCCACAGACCTCAGTGTGTTTGGAGTCACACAGATGAAGAGGCAATGAAGCCTAAAATTCCTAGGGTTCAGAGAGCTCAGGGAAGCCAGCCAGAGGGCAGATGATGTCCTGATGAGTCTGCTGGTGTCTGGAGCACTGGATGCCTTCTGACCTCCCAGAGGTCAGAGCTGCTCTGTGTTTCCATCAGGTCATGACACTCACAGAAACTTCTGAAGTGGGAGAGAACTGCTCCTTGTGTTCACTTCTGAGACAGCAGCACAACAGCCCCTGTCACTTTGTGCTTGTCACTACAGAGGCTGACATACCAGTGCATGAGGCTTGTTTGAGCTAGATCCACCTGAATGGGTACACACACGCAAACGTGTGTGAAAGATAACTGATTTCTGTAAAACTCTTTCTCCTGACAGGATTCACAAATTGGACCTACCATAAGCATGGTTCAAGCACTCTCATATTCAAAGCAGGCACTGTTCCTGCCAATCTGCTGGTTAAATTGCTGCTGCTACTGTGGGCTGTCACCGGCTTCCCCCGGGCTTGGCAAGCGCTGTCGCTTGGAAAGCAGCAGGCAAATGTCACCGCTATCTCATGACAGGATTCCTTTAATCCTTGGCATCCCCTCACATGGTTGCTTGCTACTTAATGAGTTGCTCCTAAGCACACAGTTAAATAGAGTTGTAAAAAACTGAAAGCTCTCATTGCTTCAGCTGTTGCTTTGGCAGGATTTTTTCAGCAGTTTGCTGCCTTTGACAGTGTCTGGAACACATGCTGTTCTCCAGAAACGACTGAGGCCAGCCTTAAACTGCAAACGTTGTAAATGCAGATCCTGAATGCAGGCTTCATGCAGCCATTTCAGCTTTTTCCAAGAACTGGGCCATGGGCAATTAGATTAAATCCATGCTAAAGTTCATTTCATCTATACATAAAACATGCAAACACACATCTGCAAAATAAATGGCATAAAATTAATTTCTGCCTAGTTTTCCCTCCACAGGCACTTTTGCTCTGGAGATGATGCAGTATGTAGCTGAGAAAGCACTGTCTGGGGGACAGCGTGCCTACTTTGTTAGAGAAAGAAAGCCAAGTGCAATGGAAATAAGATGAAGAAATAACAGCTCCATAGTTAGGCAGTTACATGTTATGCTGGAGAAATGGATTTAACCTCTGCCATAGAGTTACTAAGTGGTACTCATCAAACACCAGAGCACAGGCCACAGCTGTGTTGTGCTTATGTGGTGCTGGTAGGAGCTAGCCCACCCTGGGGACCTGGGCCAGCTCTGCTTGCAGTCAGCTGTGGCACCTCTGAATGTCCGGTTTAATTGGCAGTTCAGATAGACTGTCCATGGACAGGTAACAATTGAACTTCTAGTCCAGGGACAATGAACAGTTTGAATATGTATTGTCTGTATTCCCATATTTGTCCATTATCTCAGACCTCTCCTACCTCACAATCTCTGCTGCAATCCTCTGCCACCTTTAACTCCTATTTTTTACTTCCTCATGCAAAACAACAATTTAAGAGCTGTTTGTGCAACTGTCATCCACTTCCCACACCCTTTTCAAGCTCAGGCTTAGGTATCTCCTAGTCACTGCAAAATTTGTCCAAGGCTTTAGTTGTGTTCTTTAAAATCTCAAAGCCAAATAAAACATCATCCCTTTCCTAAGTCAGCAGGCAGGAAAACCTCATAATATTAAGCATTTCGTTTAAATAGTAATAATGCCATTAAACCATTTACCAGGATTAAGAGAAATTAAATAATTCAGATCAGAGAATTCAATTATTTGGAGACCCCGGTTCTATTTTTTCAAGCCTTCAGAGTATTTAGTAATAATTTTCTTCTAAAAATAAAGAAGTCAAATTTTGCCATTCATGTTGTTAGTACCAGCTGTCCAAGAGCAAATAAATCTCTTTCCAATCTTTGAACCTTTAAAGAACAATCTATTTCAGGCAAAAATGGTTTGCTGCTTCATATTGGGCAGGCTCCCCAAATTTTCAGTTAAAATAATATCACACATTTGCTCAAAAAGAACATTGAAACAATGTGATTTACAATATTGTTTTTGAATGCAAATGATGTCTGCAGCTGAAAGGTGGTTTCATCTCTGAATTAATTTACCCCTTTTCAGTCAACTAAAGCACTCGTGCTTTCCAGTACACCCAAATGTTTATGCAAGTCCCAGGTCTAGATAAATGAGAATATTCTAAATACATGGCTGCTAACACTCAAATACTTGCTAATGGCATGACTCATAAGCAAGACAATTCCATCTTCCTGCAACCACAGCCATAGGAAGAGCAAAATTATTAGCATTCTGTTAACCTAAGTTGACTGTATTTATGCAGGAGGATGAGCCATGAACCTCATGCATACTGCCCCCCTCTACCACATGCCTGAGCTCACCATCTGGTTACTGCGTCCACTGCTCTTTGTATGTGTGACCATTACATGTATGTGCTCAACAAATCACCCTGCCCAGTCCAGGGAAAAGAGGTGTGAGATGAGGTTTCATGGATCTTTGTCCTTTGTAGCCAGTTATTGGCCACTCTCTGATCTGGGAGGCA
Source organism: Pseudopipra pipra (assembly GCF_036250125.1). Classification (NCBI taxonomy): domain Eukaryota; kingdom Metazoa; phylum Chordata; class Aves; order Passeriformes; family Pipridae; genus Pseudopipra; species Pseudopipra pipra. Next base: position 31,881,806 of record NC_087554.1, on the reverse strand, counting down.
GAGGACGAGCTGTGCCCATGTACTGCACTGTTCATGTACAGTGAGTCCAGTGTGCTGGGGAAAGCATCTGGGCATCCTGGCAAAATAACAGCTGAGAGCAGGCGGCCACTGCCAGCCACAAGTGCATGCTCTCTAGCCACTTTCCTAAGAACAGCAAATAGGGGACCAAGAGCCAAGGGAATCACTCTGTTTACAGCCATGGAATCTAGACTGAGCTCCCTTGGCTGGGCAGGACAGCTCTTGAGGTCAAACATCTAAGCACAACAGCAGAGCTCTTATTTTGCTTATTATCTTTTTGAATCACAAAGATTCACAAATGATAATAAGCAAAGATCATAAATCATAATAAGCCTAAATCACAATAAGCATAAATCACCAAATCATAAATGAAAATTAATTATTTGTGGGTTTTTATTTCCTGGTTCCTGTTAGAATCAAAGCTGTGAGGACAAAATAGATGACAGGTATGCTAGACCAGCAGATGTTTGCGGAAGAAATGGCTCTACTTTTATGCTCTTATGGTTTTCTCTGATGGGGTAAATGTTACCAATATCACTTCTACCTCTCTGCAGTTGAAGTAGTGTAAGCCTCCAGTAAGCAGAGGATAGGAGGGTACAGCTGGGAAATTATTTCAACATTGCTAAACCTGAGAGAATAAAGATCCTATGTCATATTGCAAAGGAATTGCACACATATCATCAAATCAGATGACTAAGCAAGCACAGTTAAGAAGATGTGTAGTGCTTTTCTAATTTGTCTTTGGTATGTTTTTATTCCACGCAGAAAGGTGCACGGGATGCTTTGGGAAGATGTGTGCATGAGAGAGAGTGAAACAGTGTTTCCCACTCTCACAGATGTATTCAACAATCCACTCATTGACATCCCTGTTTCTTTACCAGTTATGGTGGTGATCCTGCTTCAGAACTGTAGGCTTCCTCGCTTTCCCTTCACCTGGCTCCGGGAGACTGTGCTCCCTGTTGAGCTGTGCACCTCCTGTTCATCACACCATGGTTGCGGGAGCTTCCGTGTCCCACACACCTGGCCTTGCTTCCTCTTTACTTCGCATGTGCCAAGACAAGCTCCTGCACTTCTGCATTTGTCAAACCCAGGCACAACTACATGGCGAGCATTACTGTCCCAGTGCAATGACCAGCTGACCATTAAGGAAAACCAGCATCATGACTGTCTGACTTGGGGAAAGATGCTTCTTTCCCCAAAACAAACTTCCTCAACTAAATCAGCTTTTAGATGTTGGTTTCTCTAATCTACCCTGGATGTAGATACTTCAGGGCACTCCAGACAACTCTCCTATGTCCCTTTGACAGCAGTTTCCAAATTTCAAAAATCAAACACTTCTAACCTTGCATGCCTGAAACCATTCAAATGCCTTTGAAGGAATAATGCTTCATACTGTCCTAATAGCACTGCAACATCTTTCAGTTATGTTTTTCCTCAAATTTTTGAAGAACTTGCCAGGTCAAATATGAAATCACCCTGTGAAACAGCAAACCATGCTCTCTGCAACACAAAAGGCATAAAAAAAAAGCTATTACTTTTTGTTCTGTGTTATACAAAAATTCTGGTATCCACCTTTTCTCTTTTCCCCAAATATGCCTACTAATTTGGACTGTGACAGGAACTTGAGATAAGAGAACAGTGGTACTATTATCCTAGGAGAAGAATGTATCCACAAGTGTGTAAGACTGGAATGCTGATGACTCAGACAATCCACGTGCAAGCTGACAATGTGCAAAGTAACCACCCAGGTGCTGAAGGTGTGCACTCCTGCCACCCTAGGCTAACAGCAGGGTGTTCAACAAGATAAGGAGAGAGGCAAATCCTTTGAGACAGGGTAGTGTTTCTTTGTCCTTACACAAATGACTCAGCTGCAATAACTCCCCTCCCAGGAAGGCCCAGAACGATTCACACATGGCCTGAAGATACTCATCTCTGCTGATGGGCCATAATAGAATCACCTGTGCTGACCTAACAGGCAGCTGTAACTAACATCTTGGAAGGTGCCAAACACTCCAGAAATGTCCCCTGATCCAGTGTTACATCATCCAGCGTAGAACTCGCTACCCCAGGGGAGGTACTGGGCGTGTTCCCACCTGGCCTAAGCCCAATAACAGACCATACTCAGACTTCACTCAACATTGGGTTTTCTTCCCTCACTACATGGGACTTTCCTCACCACCTGGGGCTTCCACCACCACCTCAATGGATCCGGACTGTGACCACCACTTCCACCAATGAACATCGAAACTGCAGCAGCCAAGTCTTGCCACTGGATCCAACAGGTGTCTCGCGGGTCCTTCCAGTCACCTGGGGGTCTGCAGCCCTGCTCCGACTGCCTGTACCAACACCGCAGCCTCACTTCAGCGCTGACGCTCCAGCTGTTCCTGCCAGGTTTTCCAGGCTTGGGGGAGGTGAACCACATGAAAGGGTGGCATCCTATGTCTATCCTGTGGCCATGTGTGTTTTTTCTGGGTGAAGGAGGTGGCAGCCATCTTGATTTGGTCCGGTGGGCAGGGCTTGGGAAGTTTCTCCTCATCAGTTGGTTTAACCCAATTTCATCAGTATTGTTATTAGCATTTCTTCTTGGTAAAGAGTTATTTTTTCACTTACATCCAGGCGTATTTGGTCTCTCTCTTTGTATTGGAGAAACCAGGGGTATTGAATCCAAAGGAGGAGACTTCTGTCCGAGGTCTCCGCCGCTCCAAATGCTCTCAGAGACACTGAGCTAGCATCCCTTTTGCCGTGCTGTAACCATGGTTCCTCAGCCACAGCTGTGCCTGCTGCTCTCCTGGCAGAGGCTTTGCTGACTCACCAGCTGATTCACACAGGCAGCAGCAGCTTTATTTTGCTTCTGAGGAATATCACTATGCCTGTGTGTGGTCCCCTGCACACCCCAGGCCACACCTATATATATATAGGCACTGTGTCTTCATCCCCAGCATAGGCAGCTGGGCACAGCCTCCAGAGGCTGAAGTGTGGATCTTTTTCATCCTTTGCTGAACACATGGCGCCACAGGTCTGGGCCAATAGTTTAGACAGAGCACCTGAATGGATGAGATCTGTAGAGTTAACAACCTAAGAAGGATTTCTCCTTTCTGTTTTGTTGCCAATAGCTGCCTTTTTTTCTGTCCTCCCCTTCAGTGAACACGCACAGTTCCCAGGAAACCTGTACAGTTCAGGCAAAGCATCAAAAACTGGACAGGCTGTTATTTAAATAAAATCACTGGCTGTAAAACATGCTAAAATAACTTACCTATATTCTGGTAAAAACAACAAGAGTTTATGCTGCAAGCCTGTGCAGGCAAGTGCTGTCTTAGTTCAACTTCGTAAAATATTGATGTTAGCTTAGAATTTTTTTCATACTACTTCAGTCACAAAAGGAGAAGATACACCTCTCTGCCAGATGGACTGCAGTTCTTCAAACAAAATAAAGGAACAAGAGAAAGTTATACAGTATAGAAGCAGAAAATGCGTGGTATGTGTGTTTTGTTTCCATTTTATTTTCTTTTCAGTTTTTCTCTTTTGCTTTGCTCTGTTTGTAATGTTTCCATGCTCTTGCTTACAAAATTTCAGATGTGAAGTAATCAGTAGCTCCGGACTACATTTTGTAGGAAGAAAATTTGTTCTCAGTGTTCCAGAGCACCCTTCAGTGTACTAAGATACTTCAGACTTCAAATCCCAAGGTATCTTTCTCCCTCCCAGTTATTCTTTTGTGGAAGCCTTCTGCTGAAAATGCAAACACCAGATTCTTCCCCTTCAATAATCTGCTCCCTCACCTTGGCTGCCAAATTCCTTCCTCTGCCCTCCCTGTTGATTCCGCCAACATCTGGAAAACAACTCCAAGACACTGCTAATTTTGGATTCCTGCCCCAAGAGAGAGGTCTCTTAACTGCACAGAGATAAACTGGAAGTGCTGGCAGCAGTAAGGACTTTGGCCACCTATGAAGCAAGGTGGTTCATCATACAGAGTCTGTTGTTCCACCATGTCTTTAGGGGAAATCCTTCACAGCTATCTGAATACCACCAGCCTGCATAACCCTTCTACAGTCCCTAAGATTGAACTTTTATTTCAGATACTAACGATTGAATTAAAGTTCAAAGTAGATTCAATTAAAGTTTATTCAAAATACTGTCCATGGAAAGTTATTATTATAACATACCCTCTGTCAATTATCAGTATTTAGAGAAAACACATTAAAAATGCCTTGCACTCCTGTAATTGTCTTTCATTTGATTATCTCAAAGTACTTTCTAAAGAATTACATAACCCTGACGGCATCTTGTAACGAAAGAATTGTAGTGTTTACAGTTAGGCAAACATACAGGCACTGACAAGCTAGAGCCAAAATTATCAAGCATGAGTGCCTAAATACAACAATTTGAAGCCCTATTTATTTTAATAAGTGTTAAGTATATGTCTGTCACTGACTTTACAGAAGCCAGAAGATAACATGAAGGTTAGACAAATAATGCTATTCTATTTAACCATATAAATCCATACATAAATGCCTGATTTTAAGCAAGACCTTTTTAGGCTTAATAGTGTCTGACTGTATTCTTTAGTTGCAAAGCATGTGAAAGAAATCTTACATCTCAGGGCTTTACATGGAAAGATCCCAAAGGATTTAAAAAATATGTTTCACTGCAATGAAGCCATTTCTGGAGTGGACTGTGACAACTGCTTCACAGCCCATAAGGACTTACACAGCAGTGGAAAAGACCAAGTGAAGAACGCTGTACTGACCTGAGTCTGCAAGGAGAATCTGGGTCAGAAGATTGTAATTACTTGACCTGCCTGAGCAATGGGAAAAATGCCACCGATGTTCAATCTGAGCTCTGAAACAGTTGAGATTTACTTTCACTTGTAATAGTGAATTCAAGCAAAAGCTTAAGTAGTAGCAAAATATATATTGAATTTGATTATTCACACAATTCTTTAAATGTGAAATGTCTTTGTAAGATGCAAAGTAATTCAGTACAGAAACTGTATCACTCAAATGGCTAACCAACACTGAATTAATGGAGGTGTTACATAATAAATATTCACAACAAATTGTTCACAAGATATTAATGTAGGGAAAATATTTTCCAAATAAATTCAAAAATAGACACAGTAAATTAATGTGAGAAATTTCCAAGCATTTTGAGAGCAGGAGAAAGAAAAGAATATGGTGACTAACCTATCTATCAGAAATGGCATCTTATGTGGTGATCCAATTCTTGCAGAAAGTGTCATGGGATTAAATATAGGAGTCAGCATCCCATGTAATTGATTTAAACTGAAACGTTGGGTGGTCTAAAAGCCATTATAAAAGATAAGCTTATCTTATTTTATTTAGCTGACTAGCATCCATTAGTACCCAAGGATACTAATGTCCTATATACTGTTCTAGTGAGAGAAGAGCTGCATAGCCTGTGAGGAAGAGGCTGTTTCCTTCTGTTCTGAAAAGAGCTTAATCACTATTGCTACAGCTGAAGTAGCTTTCACAAAATAGCTGAAACAAGATGCTTTACTTTGTGAAATCCAATAGTTGGCCTGTCTAAAAGAGATGGTTAGCAAGTGAGCCAGGTACAGACGTCACACATAAGCAAACTACAGAAGTCTTTTGGTCTTGTAAAGTGACTTATTTGGTCATTGTCTTACTACATTCAGAGAATAAAATAGAATATTGTGGGGCAGTACTGGTGAATTTAAACAAACTCCATTACTCCAGCATCATTTATAGCACACATTATAAATACACCCCCAACAAAAAAAAAAAAGCAGTGATAAATCTCCCAAGAATGTTTAGAGTATCTTTTATTCACAGAAAACTGATACCAACAAACATGGGAAAATAATGTTATTAGCAGTTGTCCATCAGCTGACATCTATAAATTTCTTAGGGTGAAAAAAAAATCCAGATTTGTGACAAAAAATGATGTTTTAAAAATAATAATAAAACCACTTTTCCATATATTTTCATCTGGATTGAAACCAGAAAGAAGCCTACATCTTACTATTTCAAATGTAGACAGTGTCACATCTGTCACAATATCTTGCCACTTGCTTTACTGTTAAAAACAGTACATTTAGTGGCTACTTAGTTTGTTTCTAAAATAAAAGATATGGATGATTTTACTACTTGTGGATACTGGAGCAGATGTAAACTAGGTATGAGGTATTCCTTCTGTAAGAGAAAGGAACTGTTCAAGCATTCTCACAGGCAGCTATTTTAGTTCAGAGGATACTACACTGTTCTGCCATAGGCCTTTGACCAAACTTTCCAGACAGGGAAAGCAGTAATTTGTGACTAAATCCATGAGGAAATTTACTGGCACTCACAAATGGTGCAACTCTTGGGGATGGTGCTGTGCAGGGCTAAGGGCTGGACTCAGTGATCCTTGTGGGTCCCTTCAATCTCAGCATATTTTGCGATTCTGTGATTCTGTGATTTTACACCTGGATCTAAAAACACTAGTGAAGGATTTATACATGGCAATGGAGAATCAATTTTGTGAAATTTAAAAGCTGACGTTGACCCAAGAAGTCTTTAAATATTTTTTAGTTATCTTCTGCACTAGAAAATTATTTCTGAATTTTGAAACAGGAGCCAGGCCTAAAAGAGTTAACTGAGATATCTTGGCCTATTAAGAAACCGTAATACCTGTTTTGCTAGAAGAACATTTTAGGAGCATTGGTTAATATCATGTTCTGTTCTGCTCACTGGACCAAAGGCCTTATTATAGAAAGAATAGGAGTAGTACACACACAGTAATAAATTAAGTAAACTAGACATTTGAATAAGATCTAGAAGGCCCAGAGCCAGGATTTTGCAAGCTTGAAGAATTCAGGTCACCTAACTGAAGAGGTCAAATTGAGGAAGACGTCCATGGCGACCACCAAAGGGATGAAGGCTTGGGGAGAAGACCCCCACAGTAGAAGACTGCGCATGTCTGGAAAGACTCCGCCCAGAGACCAGACTACTTATTAATATGTATATTAAATGATGTAACCATGTATCTAAGGTGTATAAAATAGCTTGCTTTTGCACTTTCAAGTAGAGCAAGTTTGTCCAGCATGAGCTGGCTTGCTCCCAACGTTGAATAAACAAATACCTTGCTGCTTAAAGATAAAAAAAAGTCTCTGAGCAGTTTCTTGGAACGATTTTTTTGGATTCAATTTCCATAGCAATATTTTAATGCATCTTCCTAAAACGTATAAGATTTATAAGGTCTTTTGGCTATACCCATTTCCTAAGTTTCTGCAGAACTGCTGTATACAAAAAAACCCAGTTAAGTAGATTGCAAATGGAGGCTTCAAAGTCATGAGCTGCCCTGAGTGCATCTCCTGCCATGGATTCCAATTTCAATGAACTACACACAAGACAATATGATTCCATGAACTCATTAAAGCCCCTTAATGCAACAGTATAATATTCAAGTTACAATGGAATGCAGGTCATTTGGAATAGTTATAGATTGAGAATAGCAGAAGAAGATAAGCTCTAGAAGAGAGCTGTGTAATAGAAGCAGATGAGTTACATGCAAAAGAATATGAAGATAAGAACTAGAAAGAAAATAAAAGCTTTTGCTGTCAACTACCTTGACACAGGAGGGTAAAAAGAAACCAGGCTGATAGGACTATAAAAGGTCAAGAAAAGAAGGCAGTAAAAGCATGGCAGCAAATTCCCCATTAACAGCAATAGCACAAATGGGAGATTGACTTGAAAATCACCGTACCTAAAGGAATGCCTTAAGGGTGAAATTTTTATTAGTAACTTCTGAACCCAGCATATTAAACACTTTCAGGAAGGACAGAAAAAAGACATACTGACATCTTAACTTAAATAAAGTGTGCAGTGCAAAGTATAAGTTTGGAAGAAGAAATAGGGGCCACAAAGCCAGCTGCACTTCCATCATCCTTGCAAATTTTTTAGCATTAAGTACCCACTTGAGTTTATGAAGAGTATAACACTAGAGCTACTCTGCCTCTCTAGGCCCATTAGGGTTTCAGAGAAGTCTGAAGGGGCAACCTGGTATACTTAAGCTTTCCACTGGAGTAAAAAAGAAACTATTTATGTTGTCTTTGCAATATGGGAATATATCTGGCAGTAAGGTGCAAAGGAAGAAAAGGAAGGGAAAGGTGCCATGAGAAAATGTGTAAAAGACATCTTTCTAATTAATGACTATAATATTGAACAACTATTGCAGTGTAATGTTTTTCCTGTCAGGCACTCCTGCGTTTATTAGCACCTAGGTATACTAATCTCCTTGTACCTGAGACCACGTAGATCATTAACCCAGTACAGGCAAAATGCTGAATCTGTAAGAGCACTAGCTGACTTTGTAGCTGGAGGTCTTTTAGTTCTATTTTTTTTCAGAAAAGTAATTGCTGAGTCTGTCTCTTGCCACGTCTGTCTCTTGCCACGTGTAGAAATAAAATCTGTGGGGAAAGGTAGGGGAAAGCGCTGTGCACTTGGTCAGTAGCCATCTCTGCTTCTACACAGAAGATCAGCCATAAGGCAAATCACCTACCAGGTTCCTTACATCCACTTACATTACACACACACACACGGGACATTTGTTGAAAAATGCATTTCAAAACAGTTTCATGGGTTTAGTTGCAGGATAAACTTCATAGTAGTGTATGTTTTGGTACAATCTGGTTTTTTCCATGTTTCTTCGAAGTGAGAATTCAAAGACAGAGCTGAGACATGTCTCCAAAACAGGAATAGACCACATGGTATGCTATTATTAAAAAAATACCAATCTAACAGCCTTTCATCCAGTAAAGGAATGTCTTGCAGAAAATGTGTAGAACGATGCTGGTATGTTATTATCATTCTGTCACATTAGAAAGTATGTGGCCTTTCATTGTCAAATGACAAAAATAAGAAAAATAAAAATGTAGTACACTTAAAAAATTACTGTTTCAAGGAATGCACAGGCAGTGCATGATGCCACATTGGAAAAGAAAGTTGAAGTACTAAAAGGAAATACCCCTCCTCTATGACCCAAAAAGATGATGCAGAAGAATTCTGTCTTTTCAGCTACACATGACTATACTTTGCTCATATTGTTATTAGATACATTTTTTTAAATTAAATACACACCTCTCTGATTTCCAGCAGCTCTGTAAATTTAATCTAAACATTGCTTTTCCCTTCAGGTAGCATTAGAAGACTATTAAAAGGTAAAAGCAGAAGTGAAATGGAGTTCTCCTTGTGACGTACCTGGCAGAAGAGACGATAGCTAACCTGCAAACAAAACACACAGTAATAAAAGGAATGAAAAAACACCCAACCAGAAAACAAAAAATATTCAAACCTCATTCAAAAGTGTTAGCTATATGCAAACCATTTCCAAATATATGAGCAGATTCAGGGACACTGCCTGTGTACAAAGAGCCACATTCAGTTGTTTTCAAACTGGACCGTGCCTGTCAAGTGCAGCCTGTCCTATCTTCTTATTAAATCCTTTTCTAATTCTTTCCTGTGTAAGGGACCCTATTCTGTGTGCATGTGTGAGCTAAATGGCCTGTGCAGTCTTCACTAAAGAAGATTCCTATCCAACATTTAGTAAAATATAAAGGAAAACCTTTCAGCTCTTGACCAATTTATGAAATATCAAGAAATATAGACCAGGTGATCTCTTTGTGTTCTTATTCAGTGCACAGTCTTTCCTCCCTCCCTTTTCAAGAGTCACTGGCATTTCAGCTATCCACATGCTGCGGCATTTAATCAATGATTCAGTACACAGCCCATGAGATATGCCACAACACTTCAACAAGCAACTTGTATCTGTCTGTGGGGACAGAGGATCTGAGTTTGTGTCAGTCTCTTCTTGTCAGTTATAATTAACCATACACCTATTTACATACATAAATATTTATACACAAAAAGAAAACTTCCCAGTGCTTTATCAGATCCCACTTTATCACAGTGGATTCTGATGGCAACGAAACACAACTTAGTTTTGTTAAAAACTCAGAGAGAATTTTGAATCTCATAAATATAGAAATCGTGGCCCAGATTTTGACACGTTAAGTACCTGTGGCTTCTGGGGACACCTGGAAATTGTAGATGTACACTATCCTTTTCATTTTAAATATCTAGCCATGGTCTTACATGCAGACACAGGAAAATGAATGACATTGTACAGAACTTTTATAAGACTTTCCAGTTTTCTTCAGGCTTTAAAAAAAAAGGGATGAACCTGTCAGGTAATGAGAGTGGCAAGGAAGAAAATGTATAATGGATCTTTAGAACCACCTGTATTTTTCTGGGGTGGGACCAGCTCAAGGCAAACCATCTAAATAGTGCATGTCACACAGGTCACTAGCTAGGCCATGTGACACCTACTGTACACCTTGTGCTAACCACTAGCTGGTGTATGAACTTGGATAAAAGAAATACAGAATATATACTATGCCTTGTTTAGTTGAGGTAAGTTATTTTGTTTAGAAAGTAACAAAATAATTTCTATCTGGTAAGTTTTAGGGTCTCAGTGACTTGTTAACATCTACCTGCACACTGGAAAAATAGTGACAATATAAAAAAGACTACCAAGGTTACAAGAAAAATAGCATTTACTGTCCACTTTTTATAGCAGTCTCAGTGGAGGGATTTAAGGACCAAACAGACTAAGTTTTGACTTACACTCACCTTGCACCAGAGACTCCTCAGGCCATGAAAGCACAAGCTTTATAATCTGGCAAAAGTTGGATTTTGCTAAAAAGGAACAATTTCTCCTCTCAGTACTTCTCATGACCTAGATGCAGTGTTCATGTAGCTTCATGCTTAGCCAAATCAGAAAATAGATCTAGACAAAAACTAGCAACTTGTGACAGTGACTAGCCCTCCTTTCCCTTCTATCAGACCACTTACACCAGGACAATCACTTTGCTTAAATATTTCTATTCACTAGAAGAGAGACACTGAGGTGCTGGAGTGTGTCTGGAAGAAAGGCAATTGAGCTGGTGAAGGGTCTGGAGCACAAGTCTGAGGAGAGGAGGCTGAAGGAGCTGGAGTTGTTTAGCCTGGAGAAAAGGAGGCTCGGGGAGACCTTATTGCTCTCTACAACTACCTGAAAGGAGTACGCAGGCAGATGGGGGACAGTCTCTTCTCCCAATTAACAGGTGTTAGGACGAGAGACAATGGCTTCAAGTTACACCAGGGGAGGTTTAGATTGGCTGTTTCTTCAAGGAAAGAGTTATAAAGCATTGGAACAGGCTGCCCAGGGAAGAGGTTGAGTCACCATCCCTGGAGGTATTTAAAGGATGTGTAGATATGATGCTTAGGGACTTGGTTTCGTTGTGGACTTGGCAATGTTAGGTTTATGGTTAGACTCGATAGTCTCAGATGTCTTTTCCAACCTAAATTATTCTATTTGTCTGCACATGCAATTGTTTTGCTCGGCTCCAGCTCTTCTTGACCGTAATGAGAACCATTTTTGCCATTGGCATAGCTGACATATTCCTGCCTGAGCAAGAAAGATCTGAAGAGAGGAATCAAGCTAGGTGCATGGCTCCAGGTACAGCCATCTAGGTCATTTGCATTTGTTTTCAAAAGCTGTAATCCACAAAATGAAATGGAAGTTATTAAGAACTGAAATTAAGAACTTGAAAATGTGCTGTTGCTGTGAACAGCCCCTCACTTGGATAAAACTTTAAGCACATATCAGGAATTCTTGGAGAGATGCTAAGCAGGTGGAAAGGAACATGGCTGCCAAACTGAAGCTCTCATTTAATTTTCTAGCTTGTTTTACCATTTTAACACTTATCTCCCAAAGTTGTGAAATGGTTCCCGAAGTCATGTTTCTAATTTTTAAATTATGTGGTCTAAAGTTCATCTGTTTTTATTCCAGGGATCTCACATGATCTAATAAAAGATATTCTCTCTTTTCAGAAGTTAGACCGTTATGACCACCACAACACTATAACTAAAAAATCTTTTTTTTGTTTTGCCATGCAAGTGCCATGTCCCTGATGATGATTTAAGATTGCCTGTCTCACCTTGTCTCCCTCATGGTAGTGGATCCTGTTGAAGTGCTATGCACAAGGAACTTTGAGAGAGTCATATCCCCAAATCCTTTAGGGCATGTTCTTACAGGTGACACAACAAGTGACTCAGGTAATAAAATATTTACTGTAAGGGAGAATGGGGCCCCTTTTACTGACAGTAGTGGGAAGAGAGCAGTTGAGCAAAGCATCGTGTAACAATTGTGCCATCTCTGTTGCCAATGCTTAATGTGTGGAAAACTTTGTAGGACATAATTTATTTAACGATTATATGTTAAAATGTCTTATATGATATTAAGTAGTCAGAAGGGATTAGATATATAAATTATAGAAACACTCTGATAAGGGATGATTTAAAAATAGAAGGGAAAGCAAATGTAATCACCCTTAAGGTCACAGCTAATGGCAAAATGAGATCTGTCTACCCCTGCTGCATCCACAGTAGTCAGCCACCAGGTGCCAGGGAGATGACATGAGTTTTATGGGTACCAGAAAAAAAGACTTGATTGGAAGAGAATTATCGAGAGGCACACAAGAAATAACACGAAGTAACCTAAGGAAGAGAAAGATTAAAATAACATTAACCTGATTCAATGCAAAATATTTCTGACAGTTCAAGGGTTTCAGTACTTTCTGTCATACCTCTTTCATATGAATTTTTGTCCATATATACTGTATGACCAGAACATAAATAAAATAAATGGTTTTCCTAGAGATCTCTTGGCCATTCTGCAGCCTACTCTGTCATACCACAAATTTGGGGGCTTTTTTAGAATTGTAGGTGGTGATAAACCTACAAAGGGAAGGTACTGATAGTAGCACTAGCAGAGAGCAACCAGAGTCTTCAAGGGGCTGAATGGAGTGGGAATTTAGAGCTACTACCGGGTATTTGTGTCATCTTTTAGAAGCTCTTTTAGGAACTATCCTGACCTTCTCCCAAGTTACTTTCAGTACTGGGTACCTTAATTTCATTAACATAAGACCTCCACCAGTACATTCTGAGATTTTTGTAGAAAAGGCCTCAATCTGTAATTTTTGGTATGTGGGTATTTAACCCACATATGTGGGTATGTGATATGTGCTAAAGTCTGAAGTGTAAGTGTAGTCAAGTGTAGACAAAACCACACATCTTTGCATGAAACAGTCGATACGCTCTTTAAAATTCCTCTTCTAGAGATCTAAAGTAATTTGCACAGTGACATATAATTGGTTCCAGTCAGTAGACTGATTGCATTGGATTGAACTGCTAATTGCAGTTAGTGTTGCAGAATCAAGATGCAGTTCACCTCTTCGTGAAATACAACAGCTAGCTCTCACATGAAATAAAAAGAACAAGCATTTTATTATCCGGAAAGTGAAAGTTATTTTTTAGGAGGTAAAAATGGGATAAAGAAGAATTCAAAGACTGATCCAAAGAGAAATCATGGCATCTATGACAAATGGATTTCATTGCCTAAGCTGAAAGCCATGATCCGTGATCTGCAGCTGTACTGGCTTTCTGGGTGCAACCTTTTTAGCCTATCACTCCTTAGGTGGTTGTTGTTCTGCTTTTCAGCATGCCCAGAACTGTTCCAGCTCAAATAGCTAGTCACCTGTTTACCATCTAAGCCTTTTGCAGTCCAGAGGCAGAGCATCACTTATGTCACCAAGAAGTCTATAGTATGCCTGTACTATGCCTATACTACTTTTCATGTAAATTCAGAGGACTGGCCCATTGTCTTCAGTCAAAGCAGTAACAACATGCCCAATTTTTATATGTTTAGCCAGTGACTAAAACACTCACCAGAGAAGCAGAAGTTTTATACCCTTCAATCTGCAGATATTCAAACCACCAGCTCCTACCTTCTAGGACAATACCCTAACAATCCTGGCTGTCCCACCACTTCTGCTAAAAACAGAAATGTAAAAAGAAGTGATTGAGTACTTAGCCAAGCAGTAGGGCAATAGGAAAGGGAAACAATTCTGGCCTCTGTTCATCCCCTGCTGCATTTTAGAAACAAATGGAGATCTCTCTCTTTGATAGTGTAAAGAACACTCACAGGCACTTGAGTGTTTAGGCATGCACTCTAGAAATGACTAGGAGAGCAGATTTACTCATGTTCTTGTAGAAGTGCTCCAGCTCCACTTATGCAAGTGATGCCAGCGCAGGCACAGGGAAGTGAGAGACAGGAGTTAACACTGGGCATATAATGACTTTTCCCTTTCCTAAAAATCCAAATCCATATTGGCTACCTGCAGGCAGCTCCCCACTCCAGCTGCTGCATCTTTGGTCTCACATCTACTTTCTGTACAGAGAATCAAGGTATCTACGTCCGACTTGTAATTTCAAAGTTATGGCACCTTAGAAACACAGCTTCTAACCTCCAATCCCTCATAATATTCAGATATGGTTTTAGCCAGGATACCTCACCTTTTAGGCCAGTATGCACCATTAAGGACCACACCAGTCAAATCACTTGACAAAAATATTTTTCTTATGACAGTTTGCCTGAATTCTTCGTAAATCAACACACAAACTGATTCCACTTCTATCACAAAAATTGTTACTCCTTAACTTCTTTTAGATCACTGAACCCTTTTTTAAAAGCAGTATCAGACAGTGCCTGAATGTGCACTTGCTGCACTAGAGGGAGTAGGAAGCTCATCTCTGCAACGGGCCGCTTCGCCTGATGCAAGCTGCTATGGAAAACATGCTGTTTAGGGGCTGTGTGAGTGAGCAGGTTCCTGACTATTGGACACTGAACTGTGAAACAGGGACATCGTTAAAGATAAAAGCTCACACTTTCTGTGAGCTTTTATCATGTTTATAATTACTTGTTTCTGATCCAGGATCCAGGTGCATGCTATATACATGCCTCACCTTATCATGATTTTTATTTTACGTTTTAGAACAAAAATAGTTTGCAATGAGTGTCAAACACCCTCTGACTTTGCTTCTTTGTATAGCAAACAGCCCTCCACACCAGAAACTTGTTAAAAATTTCTCTTCTAAAGATGAAAAAGAGGACTATAGGGATAGTGTAATCTGTTTCTGTCCTTAAATTACAGGCAAAATGACCCATGCTATATCAGTTAAAGAAGCTTTTCATAGCTGATAGGCATAGTGTAATCACTACTAAAAAACATCCATGTTTCCATCTAAAATGCTCTAAACAAGGGCTTTTCTTAAGAAAGAAAAATCCATCAAAATTCTTGAAGGAATCAGTGAGGGATAAATTTTTGTGTATGTCATTTTTCCTTTACTGTGTCAAATGAATGCCTGCATCTGTAAAACTGTAAATGTGACAAAGCAAGAGAGCATAACAAAGAGAAGAGGTAACTTATAAAGCTGCTTCTCATATATTGCTGCAGTAACTTTGGAAGCAGATCCTCTATGCCATCAATAGGAAATAACGTATTTCCACTCACAGAAGCTATATATATTGTTTACAAGTCACAGTGCCAAAGTCAAAACTACTGTTCTAGTAAGGTTCCCGTGTCTTCAGCCATTGTAGCCACTTTTGCAATTTCAGATACTTTCTAGATTTCAATCATCTTCCTTTGTCTGCTTCCCTTTCACATTACTTGCTGGCCAGAAGGCAATAGCAGAATTCTCCACTTGTTTGCCATCCCTCCACCTCTCCCTTCACGCCTATTTTCAGTTGTGAGGTAGCTGTCTTTTTCTCTTGCTCAATCTTTTGACTTTTTTGTCTGACTGTAATATCTTCACACTATCCTCATGACTTTCTTTCTTCTCTTTCATTCTTAATTCTGTCCTCTTCTCCTGGTTCTTTCCTGCCTACCTTCAAGCAGATCACAGGCTTCATTGTGTCATAACTCACTTCCCTTTCCACAGCTTTGGGATAAACAAGGCATATAGTCTGTTTCCTCACTTCTAGTTCTCCATGATCCGTAACATTCTGGAAACAAATTTAAAATGTCATTAGTCTAATTAGTTTCAAGGTTCAAAGCTTTGAAATGTAAACTAGTGGACATAATTCTCCAGGAAAATCTGAAAGGGAGTAAGTTTTCTGAAGAAGAAAGTTCTAGAACTTAGAGAACTCCCTCTTGGGAGGGAGGGAGGGAGGAAGGAAGGAACTTATGTATAACACATTCCTGAATACATTTTGAGAATAATTTTTGAGAGAAATGGCTAAGTTCTGAGACACATAACAGCTAACTGATGCTGTTAGTCTGCTTTTCAGTGTCACTTGTGAGTATTTATAAGAGTATGTTTTCCTCCAGAGTATCAGAGTTACAGAATATTTCAAGTTGGAAAGGACCCACATGGATCATCAAGTCCAACTCTGAAGTGAACGGCCTGTACAGGGATCGAATCCATGACCTTGGTGTTATTAGCATCATGCTCCAAACAACTGAGCCAATCTCAGGGTGGTAATAACTCTATTTCAATGACCCAAAGAACAAGAAGGAAAAGACCCTTAATTGTTAAATATTTGACCTCATCTTTAAATTAAAAACTTAGGCTTACTTAGAGGTAAGTTTCACATTATGTTGCCAATGAAGGGGACAAGCCCCTTCCTTCTTTCCTTCCTTCCTTCTTTCCTTCCTTCCTTCCTTCATTCCTTCCCTCCTTCCTTCCTTCCTTCCTTCCTCCCTCTCTCCCTCCCTCCCTCCTTTTCCACTCCTTTTCTAATGACTGTAGTCACGAATTAGACCAATTCATTGATACAACAGAATATTGAACCACCAAAAGAAAAATATGATTACTCCATTGGTGCAATTTGGTGACTTTGATGCCCTCTGTGTACGTGTAGTTGCTAGAGCCAGCGCAAAAGAGAGGATGGGAAAACACGGCTATGAGAGGTAAAAGAAGCAGGAACATCCAGTTTGACCATATGCTCAATTGGATGCCACTGAAATTTATTAGACATGAAAAAGAAAATGTTATTTTACATAATCTAGACTATGTGTGAGTTATTGCTGTAATCAGGCAGCTTGGCTGCAGTACAGCCACCACCCTCAGGCAGTATGTGCTACTCTGCACTGTGCAACAGGGTCACTGACAATTTCTACCAGGACTTAGAGCTTCTCTAAAAGACCTAGGCAATGAAGGGCACAAAAGTACTTCCAAGCTGTTGCAAATTTCAATTGCCATTACAAAAATCCATTCCACAGTCAAGAACAGCTTTGTATGAATTTAACACAATCGATGAATTTATATGAATTGATGGTGAAAAATGATCAGTATCTCCAACAATCAATAATATCTGAAACTCAGGATCACATGCAGCATTTGTCCTCACCAGAACAGCTTATACAACTTTACCTGCATTCTAACATCAATTGCACCTTGTATCAATATACAGAACATATTTTAGAAGATCTCTTATATGAGCATCTCTCAAGGCATCTTATTTGTTTAACTGATGTTACAGTGAGGAAATACCAGGATTTTTCTATTTGAAAGATTACCTCCCTTATTCCTAGTACTGTAACAATAACAGAAAAAAACCAAACAAACAGTCTGTTTCTACAAAGCAAAGATGAAAATCCTTCAGAGGTTTCGCCTACTAAACAGATATTTTTCTACACTTAGCAGCTTTTAAAAGTTATACTGCAGCCTGACCACTGAAAACAGAAAAGGAGTTCCAGAGATATGAAGATATTCTCCTGAAGTACACAGAATATGAATGGTAAACAATCTCTTTCAAAACAAAGTTCAAGAAAGAATTGCACTCAGGTCACATTTAAGAAAAGTGTATTTTGAAATAGTGAGGTGGGATATTCATATGTGTATGCCTATGTAGTACAAATATGTACTACCTGTCTGTATTTAAATATTGAATTCAAAGTTATAGGTCAACTGGCTTTCCTTACTGGTGGAAAGAACAGGTGGAAAGAATAAAATTCCAGTGTACCAGCAGAAAGTTTTCCTGTTAGTTTCCTGAAACCCCAATACTCAACTAATCTACAAAGAGAAATGAATATATCTCATGTAAAGAACTAGAGAATTCTTTACTAAATGTAGCTTGGGAATATCTTGTTCAACTAAAACAGACACTATTGTGTAAATGGCTGAAACAAATCACGGACATCAGAAGATCAAAATGCTTATACTCCTTCCTGCTCTGAGATATTATGTGATCTTAGAGCAGCTCATAGTTTCTAAATACATTTGCAAATGCTGGGATCCTCAAAGCCAAAAAAGCATTTAGACATCTGATAGGTGGATGCTCAGCATCTCACAAAGTTATTTATGTTTTAGGGTGATCAAACTGGTAACAGTTACTGGCATTTTGACCGCAGATCCTGACTCCTCATTATTTGTATAATCAACAATAAAAGAAATGAAAAATAATTTTGGAATACACACACATGAACATACATATTCATGCTTTTAGACATGTCTACATAAACACAGAGACACTGTCCCAAATGAAGAAGAGGTTTGAGCCCTCAACATAGCATTTCATATTTCATGAAATTGTTGTCATATAAAAAAGTAATACAATTTTTTTGTAGTATATGGGAGAAAACACCTGGATTACTGCTCAAGGTACATCACCCTTGAAATGATTGACACTTGAAATCTGAGTAGTCTAAAAACAGCGAGGAAAGTAAAAGGATATCTTGCTCCCACAACAAGTTTATTTGTCACCTATGTCAAACGTCGAAAGGTCAGCTAGATAAAAAAGGACTTTCTAAGTAGTTGTCCAATGGTGTGACAGATTGGTCTGTGCAATCCCAATTCAGGACTTCCAAGATCTTGTGTTGTAAGCTATGAACATTAAAAATGTCAAGTCGCCTGAATGGGAATCTAAGGGGGTTTTGTGATGACAATTCAAATTCTGCAACAGTTAAGAAATAATGCCAAACCAATTAAGCAGAGCCCCTGCAGAGCTCTTTTAGGGAATAAGAAGGTCCATATCCAACACAGAAATAAAGTGAAGATTTCTTGCTCTAGGAGACTGATCTGCTAGATTGATGGGTGTTGGGATGCTAATACTGTAATCAGAGAGGAAGCTACCTGGCAGAAGCAGACTACATTGCTGCAGAGTAAATATTTTGAAATTGCAGGACCAAAGTTGTAAGACAGGCTCAGCTTTCTGCTGTTGAGAACTAAGAAAATGCTTTATTTTGACAGCATGTAAGTCTCCCAATAAATTATTTTTAGCCAAAATGGAAATTGACAATGACATTGCAGTTTCTTTGATTTCAGAGAGACAATTTTGTAAAATAATGTCCTGGTTGCAGCTGGAATAGAGTTAATTTTCCTCTTAGTAGTTGATACAGTGCTGTATTTTTGATTTAGTTTGAGAATAAGACAAATATGAAAGGTCCTCCTAGTACAAATCTATTGCCTACTTATGAGCTATACATTGAAAATAATTATATTTTAATAAGAAGAAATCAAATTAATAACAGAGAACAGTAGAATACATGAGAATTGGTGTTATCCAATACCAGTTTGTCCTTGCTAGTCTGTCACTGGTTAACATGTTTTCCTGAGGCAGAGTAGCTAATACCCTAGAAAAAGTATGTAAATCATACAAAGTTAGGAACAAGGTCAGTAAAAAGTGTATTTGTGCTGCTAAGTTATATATTATAAACACTGACCTAAAGTTACTTCAAGAATACCTTAATGTCACCTACTCTAAATGGAGTTACTGGAAAACTGATAAAATAAAATTACTTTGTTTTCTCACTCAAGTAGTTCCATAAAATGAGCAGCAACTACTGGACATACACTAAATCACTATGCTACTGTTTAGGTGGACAGCTCTATATGTAGTGTAGAGGTGAACTCATGCCTGAGGATGGAGCAATACTCAGACTCACAGATTTAGGTCCACCTAATGGTAGAATGGTAGAACGCAAGAGGATGGTAAAATACAGATTATTAAAAATTGTATACGTGTAAGATACTTTAACTGTGTGAACCTATAATTGTATTCAGGAGCTACTATATATGTAATTCTGAACTTCTCTAAGTGGTTTATTAGAGTCAGCCTAAGAAGCTACTGAACTGGGATTGAAGATTTCTGGACACATGTAGTTTTGATTAAGTTTCTTAATCTTTGAAAGATGGGTGACAGATCTCAATTTCCAAGTAATTCAAAACATACAAGCAAAGATTGATATGTCAGAATTATACAATAAAAATAAATATGCACATTGTTAACTACTTGTAATTCCTGTTTCTACATGAATAAGTTACTTGTTGTAAAACATAATTTGAAGCGATCACTGTGTTTCAAAGTTGATAAGCAGTTACAGTCACACAAAAATAGACAAAAATTTAGAAATATTGCAATTAAATATGAGACAAAGTTTGTATGAAGTGGTAAAATATCAATTTTTCTAATAAAACTGGCTAAAAAGAACAAGAGTTTGTCCATACAAACTGCTGGTATAGTTAGAAATACTACCTTTTTTCCATAGTTATTGTCTTTTGGGATGCCATTTCATGAAGTGTGGCAAGCCAGTGAAAGAAGCCAAAGAGGACGGTCCTGTGCCCTTTCCAAGTTTCAACTGGTCTCTGCCTCCCATTCATACTAATTGCTGTGCTGTCTCTGGCACTCCTCAGATCCATCTGTGAGTGAGTTTCCTGCCAGACTGTATTAAATCCTGCACAGATTTCTGCCATAGGAGTGAAATGCATTGGCTGATGGAGGAGTCTGATGAGTGCAGTGCCAGAGAGGAGTAAGGATCAGGTGTGGAGAGAGAGTGTGGGGGGCAAGAAGAGTGGAATAGGATGATGCAGTGATTTGCCTGCAACTTTAAATCCCCTCTCTTAGGTATAGCAACACTAGGACCTGAAATGCTAACATTTTCAAAAGACATTTTAATCTTTCTTTTCAGCATATCTTATTTCCTCTTTGGAAATTGCCAGTATGGCTTAATAAAAGTCAATCAAATAAGATCTAAATTAAAATCAAAGAGAAAAAAAATATTTCATTTGTGGTTGAATTGAATATTCAGTAAAAAATAACTTTTTAGTATTTCTTATTTTGCTCAGAAACTTCTGCATTGGTCCAATAATGTATTAAAACATTTTTGGATTTTTTTTTCAGATGGGATTGATTCTGTGAGAATGGTTAGCTTAATTTATTTAACTGTCTTAATTAATGACAGTAATATTTAATGTGCATAAATTTATATAGGTTGGACTTAAAACTTCAGTATTGACAGGTGGAGTAAAAAGGGACAAGAAGGATTTCAGTTAAGTGGGGGAGAGAGAAAAATTGATTTAGGTCATGAATATGATTATCTTAGAAGCAAGGATCTGGAAACAGAAACACCACACTTCTAGTCTCTGATCCAGTTTTAGATTAGAAGTTGATTAAAACTGTGATTAGAACCCAGGTCTCTGTTTTCCCAGGTGAGTTCTTTAATATCTCAAATAATCAGTCACACTTGGGTATTCACCTTCTGGCTTAAGAATAATTATTTACTTACTCAAAGTGCAAAAGCTGTAAACAAGGATTGAAATCCTTACCCCATCCAGAACAGCTTCCAGAACTTGCTCCCTAGAACACTTGGAGGTGTAGATTTAAATCCAGATTTCAGCCAATATTTGACTGGAGAGCTGAAATACTTTTTAACTTTCAGGTCCCAGCTGAATGCTCTGTCCAGGTTTGTCTTTCTGTTAAGGTGAAACCCAAGTGTGTGTCTGTATGCTGCTTCAGCTGGAGCCAAGAAGACTGTGGCAAGTTGTTAATTGGGAAACCATAATATCACAGTATCCATCAGCAAGTTGGTTGTGATGCAGCCAGCATCTCTGTTACCCTCCTCTCTATAAAACCAGAGTAGTAGTGGCTAATCTTTCATCAGGATAAATACATTGATTGTGATATACCTGGACACTCAAGCAATGACTGTTAATATCACCATTTCAAATAAGCAGTGAAGAAGGACGGGTAAGCCCATAGAAGACTTAAGTGTGCCATGGGAATGCAAAAACCCAAAGAAAGGTTTGTTACTGGAAAGCTTATTTTTCTGTGTTTTTCTGCTTGAACTTTGATTAACTGTGGAAGAAGTAGATTACTGATAACAACAGCCTGACTATATTGGAAATTTAAGAAGTATCTTAGTCTATGAATCACAACAAAAAATATTTCTGGGTGTGATGGATGTAGTCAACTCCTTAACCAACTCCTTTGGAGCCTGTACCAAACCAACAGTAGTTTGGTACAGGTTCCAAAGAAGGTAAAGGCCTGAGCCATAGCTGGGCCAAGAACTCCTCTAGAAGACACACCTACAAAGGAGCAGAGTGACCCAGTGAGCATGATGTACGTGAGCTTGAGACATGGATCATGTGTATGCACATGAATAATGGATCTTTTCCAAGACTCATTTATCAAGGAACAAAGGAATTTGTGGGTACAAGGAGTCTCTTGCTTCCCATTGTATGCAATTTCACTACAAGCCAATCACTCCATACCATAAATATGACATTAATGTCCTAAATCAGGGTTGACAACATTGGAGAAGCCACGGCTACTTGCTTTTTGCCTGACTTTTATTTGGTGATACAGTTACATACGTCTGAAGGTGGACAAACCCTTTGAAAGTCACTGTCTCATAGTTCAGACCTGAAACACAATATTGGACAATGAATGTTGGCAAATTTGCCTTCAGTCAAGCTGGCAGGAGGCTGCAGCTGCCCTTCACCACATAGTATCCTTCTCTTCCTTAGTGGATCTATTCTAGTAGTTTTAATGCTTCTATTAAGTCAAAGCAAACAACATGGCATGGTTTCCTGCAGAAGCAAGCTGACAGTTTTTCACTTTTGGCCACAGTACATGATGACCATTTGTGGTTAGTTCATTCCAAAATATTATAATTTAATTAAGGTTCAAAATACTTACCTTCTCTTTTCTCTTTCTGCCTTATTTCATACAGTTTGGAGTTGTCTTCCTTATTAAGCAAGATCAAGATTCCTTAAAGTTTTATATAATCTCTTAAAAGGAAACAAGGAGAAATACAGATAAAGGAAAGTAATGTATGGAAAGAATTGATTCAGCTCATCAGAATTCTGAATTTAGTTTACATGAGATACAAAAGCATTTTCCTGCTTTTCATATCCAAGTCCTTAATGAGGCAGTTTTGTCAAAGTGAAATCTCAAAAATAGAATGTTCCAGTAAGATGTCTTTTAAATCTGTCTACTCTTTGTGTATGCTAAACTCATCAACTGCTTTTCTAAAATAGCTACTGTTTTGCAGCAAACGAAGCACAGACAATTGAATGTGTCAACACCACTCATGTGGAGTCACACTAAGATTCATTTATTTTTGTCAGGAACCCATACTAGTAGTGAATCAACAGCACTGCATTTGTAGTCAGATGTCACACATATTCCATATCTATCTCAAACCCTTGTTTCTGCTCTCAGATGGGTTGTACACTGCAGTAAGGGCTGCAGCGACCCAGAAGAACTGGCACCTGGGAGCATCAAGATTGCCTTTGGCTGGCCCCATTTCCAAATTATTCTGAAAGAAAGGAAACCCTTTTTTAGAGTGCTGTTCTTCAAGAAAAGCCTAGAACAGATTAGAATAACTACAGCAAAATATCTGGTGTATCTTCTTTAAGGCGGGACCGAGAAAGAAGACTTGTTGTAGGATCAGCTCAATGAATGATGGACAAAACGGTAATGATGGTGAATCCAAAGGTAATCCTTATCGCAGGATCTCCACTGCTCCTTAGTGATGGATTCAAGCCCTTGTTACTAAGCTGAGGGTATACTTCAATTTGGAACTTCCCTGCCTGGCACTTCTTGAATTCTGTCAGGGAAAGTCTGGGCAGAAATTAGTATGTTTGCATAATGCAAAAAATCACACTAGTCCAACATGCCCTGGACACAGATCTACAGGACATTCTTTTCCAAAGACTCATGGAAACAGAAACATTTCTTCAACTGAAAAGCAAAACAGCAACATCTGAAATCTCAGATAAAGAAAAGACAAGCTGGGTAGACCTACTTTGTGCATTAAATAATGAGAAGATATGGTTTTACTAAAACCTTTATCATGGGAAGGATGATGGGGAAGGAAGAGCTTTTGCTATTTTGGTCTGACCAGGTACGAGAGTAAAAAACCAAAAGGCTGCAATGTATTTGGATTGGAGGCAACTCAAATGGTTAGCACTACCACAGAGCCACCAAAGTCATACTCAGTAAGTTTCAATCTTCCAGATGTTTTTTTTTTTCCTAAGAATATATGTGAGGTTGTATCCTTGAGCATATGGTGCCATTTCAAAAGTTACATCACAGTAGGCAGCTGAGTAGGAAGAGGCAGGGAGGGAAAGAAGCTGTATGCATGGATGTCTGTCAAGGCCACTTTCCTTCAGAGTTTTCCACATGCCTGTCATTGCTGCAAATACCCATATTGCAAGTTGTTAAGCTAAGTTGTGATGTAGTTTGTTACCAAGTGGAAGAGTTAACAGCTTCTCTCATTTTGTAATCTCACAGACATAGGCTATTTGCTTAACAGACAAATTCGACCTTGCAAATGTTGGTGCAGTGCAAGCAATAATGCACTTTTACCATAAACAAAACATATTTCCCTCCTACAATAGTTAAGACAATCACTGAATTTGGGTTCCTACTCATGACTGGAAGTGTAAACCCAGAGAGGGTTCTCAGGAGGCCTCTGGCAAAGGTGGGGTGGCGAGGATGGACTATGGTGTGGGCCACCAGGACATTCAGATGGTTTTTTAACCTTATGTAGCTAAAATGTTGTTCATGTTCTGTATATTCCCTAGATGCTTTCCCAGGGAAGGAACTGTTTGGAGAAATCACCTCTTGTACCTTCTTTCAGAGCGATGAATATTGTTCTATATCAGTGGCTACACATAAAATGTTTATACTATTCTTTTTCAGAATTTATAGATCAATATGGACTATTTAAATGTATCAGAAACTAATAACCTGTAGTAGACTACTTTAAAACAATGGCTGCATTGGAAAATCTTTGTATTTTAATGTCCAAAACTTAGTTTTCTGACCCTTTATAGACTCACATTAATAAGCTGGGGGTTTCCTAGTACTCTGTCTTCTATTACACAACCACTGAGCTAGCTAGTTGCTTGATCTTACTTGGATTTGCACCAGAAATAAAATGGCACAGAAATAAAATGGTTTGAATTAGATTAATGATTCATTAAGCCAGGTATTTCATGACTTCAGTAGGATTTGTACCAATGGCACACAGTTGAAGAACCATGTTCCACTGCTGATCCAGCTAGTCAACCAGTTGAAAATAAAAAAGAATAGAGTTAATGAATTATGTTTAAGGAGCCATTGAAAAAAAAAATCAAACCTATGTGACAACAAAACTATGGAAATTATACTGAACACCTATTCTAAATATGAACTGTCAATGAGTTTTTAAATCATCCTTGCCCACATTGTAATCAAGACAACAAACTGGTATCTTCTTGTAATCATACTGAAGTCTATTTTTTTTTTTAATTAAGATTTCTACCGGTATCTAAGGAAGTGCTTCCTGTACGCCAAAACTGTTACAGCCAAATGAGTAATTAAAATATGTCATTCTGTAGTGCTCATAAAATAAGAAAGGCCTCGATGTTGGCCAGTAGACTAAGACTACATGGAATAAACATGTCTGGCAGAGCCAGCTTAATGAAAGGGTGGTGGTTTAGTTATTGGAGAGGTATTGATAATTAACAGCTGGCAGGTAAAGGTAAAAAGTTTGCTGAAATGTTACTAAGTTGAGTTATACTTTGACATGGCTGGGACAAAATGTGACTATCGGCTGTATATTGACTTTGATGATGAAAACTTGTTTTTCTCTGGACAGTCAACATGGACTCTGGTGTGGATTGCCAGCATATTTTCTAGAATGTCTACCTGCAGTAAAAGGTTTCTGCATCACACACACTTGTTTCCTTACTCTGTCACAAACCTGACTGCGGGACATCATTCCATTCTCTTGAGCTGTTATGGATCCATTATATTAACCATCTTTTCACATCACAGTAACAAACCCCCTATTATCAATTTCAGCTTCTTCTTTATTCAGTCTTCAAAAAATTTGTAAACTTACTTTGTTATGTTAATAAAATCATCTACTACATCTCTATACAAAAAAATCTAATACAAATCCCACTAGTACGCATTTATAAGCCAGAAAGTAATAAACCTAATGTTGTCAGTGAAATCTGAATTCTGCCCCTCCTTCGTACCATCCACAAGAGCAACAAATCAACAGGCTACACGGGGAGACTGTGAGATGCTCTGAATAAACAATACTGTTTTTAGTGTAGGGTGTGAGAATCCTCTGCAGGAAGCTACAAAATGTCAAGCTATTTGCTTGTACTTTAGATAATTTCAGATACGTTTGCAAAAAAAAAAAATCTTTTTTCCTTGCTAAGGCAGAATATTCAACACATAGTGACTGAACCCGTGAGGGAACAGCAGTATGAGCACCAGCGATGCAGTATATCTTCAGTAGCCATGCTGTTTTGGGTTCAGGCTTACACCCACCCACATATGTTGTATTATACCATTGCATAACCAGAGATCCCTGGAGCCTGAATTCTCAGTCTCTATGGCTGCACACACTGTAGCTGCTGTGCCAATATAGAAATACTGATATCGTGTGCTGGTGCACCACCCCATCAAAGTGCTACTAGTGTGACTTTCCCTGAGATAAAGGATATTTCTTCAGCCCTTTGGTTTTTCTTTGTGCTAGTTGTCCATCTGAGAAAATTATATGCTAGAGAAAACTCCTGAAATGGCTCATTTATGCCTACGCAAATTACAAATTCTTTCAATAATTGCTTGTCAGTATGCAGTCAAAAGGAGACTAATATGGAGTCTATTAACAAGGTAGCATTGAAAACTCAACTGGAATATCCTAAAATATAAATACCTGCTGAAGTAAGAGGGCTTGAATTTTGACAGTGGGTTGTCATTTGCAGTCAATGATGTTGTTGTTAAATGTGGAAGACATTTGCCTACACATCCAAAATGAGTTTAAATATTTGCTTCTTGAGAGTTTCTACTGTCATACAGAAAGACAAAAAAAGATACTTGCTATGACAATAAGTTGCTTTATCTAAACAACTGTTGCTTTAGCTTTAAGCTCAGAGGAAAGGGGGAGGTCTCACAGGTGAGGGAAAGGAAATGGCCTGAGAAAGTTCCAAAAACAGCTGGCTGAGCCCAAGTGGACTCAAAAGTTGGTGGAAAAACTTTGTGTTTTTGTATTTCTCACTCAGAGAAAAGGAGGCTCATGGGAGACCTTCTCAGTCTCTACAAGTCCCTGAAAGGAGGCTGTGGGCAGGTGGGAGTTGGTCTCTTCTCCCAGGTAACAAGCAGCAGGACAAGAAGAAATGGCCTCAAGCTGCACCAGGGGAGGTTTAGATGGGACATCAGGAGGAGTTTCTTCACAAAAAGGGCGATTAGACATTGGAATGGACTGCCCAGGGAGGTGGTGGAGTCACCATCCCTGGCCGTGTTCAAGCAATGACGGGATGTGGCAC
The DNA here is from genome assembly GCF_036250125.1 of Pseudopipra pipra. Taxonomy (NCBI): domain Eukaryota; kingdom Metazoa; phylum Chordata; class Aves; order Passeriformes; family Pipridae; genus Pseudopipra; species Pseudopipra pipra. Next base: position 31,854,339 of record NC_087554.1, on the reverse strand, counting down.
TCAGAGCCATGGCGTAGTCGACAGGGTGGTGTTCGGTCATAGGTTGGACTCGATGATCTCAGAGGTCTTTTCCAGCCTAAGTGATTCCGCGATTCTGTGATTTCATGCTAGCCAAGAGCCGGGATGACGACCATCCTTGCTGCCGATCTTTTCCCACTATCTGAGGTCTGAGGAATTTAATTCTCAGCTCCGCGTAACCAGACGGCGGTTCTGGGGGCCGGCGCTCTCGGCACTGGATTGGTGCTGCCTGCGCCGGGTGCAGCGCGCGGATCTCGCGCTCCCCTCGCCCGCGCCGTTGTACCCGCTGGCCCCACCCCCCCGCCCCGCCCCCGCCCCGCCCCCTCTGCGCCCGCGCCGTTCCCCCCCCGGCAGTGCGGAGCTGCGCCGCGAACATGGCGTCCGAGGGCATCATCCTCACCAACCACGACCACCAGATCCGCGTCGGCGTCCTCACAGGTACGGCCCGCGCCGGCCGCGGCGCCGGGGGCACAAGAGGGGCGGTCGCGGGTCGGTGCGCGCCGCGGGCCGCCCTGCGGGGTGCCCTTTCGGCCGCCTTTCTCTCCCGTGGCGGCGCCGCCGCCGCCGCGCAGGGAGCGCCGCTCCGCCGTGCGCGCGGTACCCGAGGCCCGGGGCCGGGGTCGGGGCGTGGGGGCGGCGCTCCGGCCGCCGGCGGCAGCGTGAGCGCGGGGCCGGGCGGTGCTGGGCAGCGCTGCCGCAGGCGGGCGGGCGCCGCAGCCCCGGGACTGCCCCGGGGTAACCGCGCCGAGGGGACGGGGCGCGCTGGTGGGCGAGTGCCGGAGGGGCAGGGACGCGGCAGTGCTGCCTCCGAACGCGGCGGAGCCGTGAGTGCGAAAGCGCTGGAGAAGGGAGCCCTTGGCCGGCGCCGGCTGCGGGCCGGCAGGTGCCGGGCCTGCCTTCTCCGGGCGGGAGGCGGCCTGAGCTCCCGGCCGCGGGAATACCGGAGCGCGGCACGCTCCGCACGACAGGTCTTTTGGGATGGCTCCTTCCCCTCCCCCTCTCTGGCCTTTGCTTTGGGCGAGGGGGATGCCTGTGTGCTCTCTGTTGGGAGGGGGAGGAGGGCATTTATGATGCTGCTGCTCATAGCGCACGGATGATCCTTTAATAAACCCCTGGCACATGACCTGCGGTGGCTGCACAGAGGGGCTCCCGGAGCCGGTACGTGTGTTGCAGGCCGGGGGGTCTCTTTGGGGGGCCTTTGCGGGTATCTCGGTGCCTCGCAGCGCTCGGCGCTCCGGGGGGCGCGCGTTGCGCTCAGAAGCGGAGCCCCGGGGGGTTCCAGGGTATCAGGGCGTAAATAGCGTTCCTGTGCAAGGAAGGCGCGAGAGATTTTAGCGAGATTTTTGGGCGTCAAGCTGAGGTTTCACCGGGAGCCTGGGAAGACATGACTGTTCATGGAAAGCGGCGTTGTGAGCTCGCTTAGGAATCGGAGAATGTTCGGACTGAAAAGGGGGTACGTTCATGGGAGAGGAGGCCTGGATTTAACCCGAGGGTTATTTGTTACCGCTGGCCGCGTTTAACCCGAGCGGCACGTTCGGAACCGCCCGTGCCCGCGGGAAGCCCCGGCGCTGTTCCCCTGCCGGGTGCTGATCCCGCCGCCGGGAGGGCGAGGAGTGCCGGAGGGATGGTGCCCTTCCCTCCTTCCCTTCCCTGAGAAGCGCTTGGCCGCAGGATGATTTTGACAGTAAACCGCTGGAAAAGCAGGGTATGATACAAGTGGAAATCCTTAGCGTTGCTTTCAAATTCCAGGCAGTCAGATCTTTAATAAGGACAGAGTGGATTGAACCAGATGCAAAAGTCAGACGAGGGGGGGGGAGGTGTTCCCTTTGTTCCTGAAGGCTAGGACATGCCTGCCACTACCTACTACTGTAAAAGTTAAAGTGAGAATGGGGTACCTGCTGACAGAATGCTCTTTGCATGTTTTGTACAACTTGATGTTCTGTAACTTGGATTGTTATTTTCTTTTGATCAGTGAGTTGTAATAATTTTCATATGTAATTGTTCTCAGAATGCAATACCAGATACATATAGTGTTATAATAATTTAAATACCGATTAAGTCTTGCAGCGGATTCAGATAATCTTTCAGAATATATTGGTTTTTACTTTGTACTATAAGTCCTGTTTGATCACTGTTAAACTCTTTCAACTTTGTATCATAATTTGCAATTCCATTGAGAAGAGCTTGTGGCCTGATTTTAATTTTTTGTTTTTAAAGGAAAACCAAAAGTCATAACCAAACAGAACAGTTTCAGCTCTTTTCCCCTTCATGTAATTGTTTTGAATTCCAGACTGAACATTTTTGCAAAGAATTATTTTGCCATTTCGAAAGGGCTCACCTTGGTTTCTAACAATTTTCCTAGCCCCCTTTTTTGTGTATGTTTTTAGACATGAAATAAAATTTTATATAAATGTGTTACTTTAATAGCATACATTGGCCTAACCTTAATTATTTTTCACTCTAGAATTTCCTTTAACCCCGAAAGAGAACATTTGTACTTTGGAGGGTTTGGACCCCCTAGCTGTTTGTGCTTTTTCAGCTGTGGAAAGACAGCAAACTAAAAAATTCACTCTTCTGAATTTTTCTCATAGAAATGAACTAATAATTGCTTCTTGGCTGGTGTCTGGAGGAATAGGTGTGGAAATGGAAAGATTAGGTATTCAAACTGGTTTTTTTTCATTTTATCGTTTAGAATAGCTTAGTGATCAGAAATTAGATAAATAACATGAATCTTTTAGCTTTTCAAATTAAGATCATAGCCATATGTTTGTTTTCTTAGCAGTATATACTTGTGGTCTTACCAGCACAGGAATACAGATTTATGTTCCTGTTGGACCTGGTATGCGCAGTTTAGAAAATAATCGTTACTGCACTTTATGCTCAAATGCAGATGGAATTTAAATTTACTTAGAAGCAACTCTGTTTAATTAATTTGGAGTAAATTTCTGTGTTTATTTTTAAATGAGGACATATAAAAAATTATTTGGGCACATTGTTAGTCTTGTCTGTTGTAGAGACTGATGCACATGGCTCCATAGTATATTGATAGAGAGTGAGTAAAGTTTGCCATGTAGCTCAGTTTCATTGCATTCAGTTTTGTTTTGGATAAGTTACTGTATTTCTTTATGGTTGGTAGACCTCTGTGTTTATGTGTGTATTGCTAGTTTCCATCTAGAAACAAATGTATACTTTTTTCACTTGTGACAAATTAAGAGCACTATAAGGGACTAGAGAAATAGAAATTTTGTTTATTGTTTACCCAAAGTAACTTACTGTGTTCAAATGCAAAATTACGTAGAATGTAGCATCTTGGGCTTTTTTACAAATATTACTTGTTAACTTCTCTTATATCCAAACTGTCAAGGTCTCTTAATTAAGAGTCAATGATAAGAATAGAGTCCATAATTAGGACATTTTTCTCAACGTGAATTAACTGTCTTCCTGAAATCAGGAAAAGTACTTTAGTGTATACAGCATCTATGGATTTGCAAATGTCATTCATATTTATTTTTGAGTTGCTATACAGAAAGTTGTAGAGTTAAGCTTCTTTACTGAAACAGTAGAAAAAATCAAAATGACAGATTGCAAAACTGTGAAGCTTGTAAACTAGAGGGTTGTGTCTTATGTGAATAAGAAGTCTCACTGGTTTGTGGGTAGAAAATTGCGTTCCAATATTTGTGTGTTATTGTTTTAAGAAGTTTTGCAATTTGTGAAAAGAGTGCAACTGTGGAACTGTCCTACTCAGCCCCAGTGTTTAATGAAGTGTTCAAATTAAAGATACTGCTCACTTAGGTTCCAAACCTAGGTTTTCTGTCTCCTACCTTTGATATGTAGTGCAGGCACATGAGCAAATAAAAGAGGTTCAGTGTTATGTTGTCGTCCCTTACGCTAAAATAGATTTTAAAAGGGCTGCAATGCTAAATGTCAGATTGGGAGATTTTTTGTGATGGAGTAACAGAGTTGGGCTAACAATGGCCAAAGCTTTGTCATTTAAATGTTCTTGATACCCTCTTTTAAAAAAGAAACACACACAGAGTAACAAGAAATGTGGGGTAGGTAAACAAATGCAAAAGAGACGTATACATTTATGGTAAAGGTTGGATTATATGTATGCTCTGTATGTGCTGTTGTGCACCGATGCTTCCTTAGTAAAATAAAAATCTGAATTATTCTGGTTGCCCCTTGCAAGCCTTTCATGTTTGGAATATCTCAAACAGAACAGTTGTTAATCAGTTACTAGTGATGTCAGGTTATTGAACCTGGACTAGTAAGTACAGAATTTTGTAATGCTAAATTTGGCTAGAAAAGGGGAGAAAAGGTGCTGTGCCCGGAGTTGAATCAGTATTAGGTCCACCTTCACTGGGGGTGACACTGGTAAAAGTTGCATAATCTGTGACCTTTCTTGTTTTGAAGGCTAAAGCAGACCCTTGACTAGAACCGTCCAGAGAGATCTAAATGATGTTGCCATCTCCACTAGCCTGATGGAAAAAACCATACTCTTATTTCTCCCTAATTGCTCTTATTTTGCCTTTTTTTTTTCCTCCCCATCCTCATTTTCTTACTTACCTCTCTTCTTGTTTTCTTTCCCGTAAGTATCTAATGTAGCTGGTCAAAACTTGAAGTTTTCTTACATGTTTCTCTTGTTTTGTCCCCCTCCCTCAAATATTCCTGATAAAAATTTGTCAGATTTTGGGTTGGCTAATAACACTTCATTCATATAGTGGTACAGCCTTTCACCTTTGATTGTAAAAATATTGTATAAAGGGAGTAAGGGGTTTTGGCGAAATGCAACCCTTCACTAATGGTTTCTTCTTAAGGTATATTGTTCTTCCTTTCTTCCTCTGTGTAAAGATTAGAATATTTTGAAGGATAGCTGTTGCCATAGGCCTAGACAATAAAGCAAATATTTGTGAATGTGTAACCTCAGACCTTGTTTGTTCTCTTAACGCTGCAGTGTGAAAGATGACACGGGTCTGAGACCGCTTAGCTTTTTGAAATGATACAGTGTGGACATTGTGTCTGAATGCATCACTTTGAAGCAAACTCGCTTCTCGGATGGTGAGGGTGTTGTCTACTTGACAACCTCACCCAAAGAAGTTCCCTGGGCAGATTTGAAGTTCACTGATATGAATGTTTTGTAAACATTATCTTTGAGAAACATGGGGAACGATATATGACTTTCCTCCAAGACTCTTCATTAATAACATGCAAGTTGCAAGATCTTTTCTCAGTGGTGATGCTAGTCATGTTTTGGACATGCATTGGAATTTGTGATAAACTTTCTTATAGAGGTGTGTGTGGGAGGGTGAGGACTGACAGTAGGTTTGCTGGGACTTACTGTCTAATTGTCTAAATTGAAGTTGCTTAGTTTTTTGCTTGTAATCTGACTTTCTCTCCAAAATTATGCCTTGTTGGGCACTCATCTTCAAAACAGATTAAAGGCAGCAGCTTTTCCTGGAAGCCTTAGTTTTCTTCCAAAAGCTTAGTTCAGCAAGAAAATTCTGGACATAGAGAAATGCTGCGCTTCCATTAAGAGTAAAACATTCTGGATTCGGAGCAACATTGATTTTCATCTTTCTCAGCTGTAAGACTGTCATAATGTTGAGTTTGTCCGTAGACATTAGATCTCCCTCTTTGCCATTTGTGGCCGTACGTCACAAAAGCATTTCTGATTTTTGATATGGCTATGATGATAAGCTTTAATGTCTCATGAATGTGATCCATAAAATTGCCCAGTTTCCATTTTATAGTTTATCTGTGCTTTACCTTTTAAACTAAAAGAGGAAGAAAGTCCTGGCTTTTTCCCCCTGTTTTTTTAATGTGCAGTGTAGAACAAAAATATCCCACTGTACTTACTGTTTAGTTTGTTTGCTACAATACTGTTTCTTTTGAATGGGAAGAAATGGAAACACTGAAATTAAGAGCATCTAAAGCAAGAGATTAAAACATCCCTGTATAGTAGGGAAATAATTAGTACCTACTTATGTAAGAAATGGCAATTAATTTGGAGGTTTATGTGTTTTTATAGAACAGGGGTAAGAAGTCTTGTGTATTCAGTGTTTCTTGGTTTGGACTTTACTTATCCATATACAGTTGAAAGACTTCCATCTTCACCCACGCTCCATGTCTGTAGTTCATATTTAGCAGCACAGAGCATACCCATTACATTATGTTTTCATTTACTTTTCTAGGTTTGTATTTATCTCCTTTTCTGGTACTGCAGGAAAACTTTCCGTGTTATTTACCCTAAAAGTTAGGGATTGTGGATTTCATGAGAACTGGCTTAGTTCTGGGAAAACCTTTAGTTGGTCTGCTGGCCTCGTTAGCTGGACAATAACAGAATATGTGATCATCAGGCCATGTTTTGGGCAGTCTAGCTTACAAAAGCCTGATATGCAGACATAGTATTCCACCTTTAATGTTGATTAAGTCGAATCTGTCTGATTGTTTGTTTTTCAAGTGAGAGAGTAGTGCATCTTTGTTGAGAGGAACTTTTATATTATATTAGGATTTCACCCACAGCTTTTCTGAAAATGTCTGTCTTGAAATTTATTACACTTCAAAAGCAAAGAAGTTTGCTGTGCAGTGCCTTTGTGAAGTAAAAGTGAAGATTTTAACTTTGCTTTATTTTTAACTTTAACAGCTAAAAAAGTTAATTTTCAGTATGTGGGAAAATCTTTTTCATATTCTGATGGTCAAAGCAGTTCTGCTGAGAGGGTTTAAATTTTTTTTTTGTAGATAAGCAAGTATAACTTTTGTTGTCTGCAATTTATGAGATTGTTATGCAACAGGAGGACATGATTAATAAAAATGAGAACAAATTTTAGTTCTTGTTAAATATTTATAAGGTCTTGAAATGTGGATTAAGTAAAAGAAATAATTTACATTCTGTTCCTATATGTAGATGTAGTATGCAGCTCTTTACTGCTTAAATTGAAATGGTTTTGTATTAGTAGTGTTGTGTATGACAGAATTCTTCTTGAAAGTTTAGCAGAATGCCTGAAAAAGTGTCCTTGGGGAATTGGAGGATAATAATCATAAAGTAAATGATCAGGTAACAACCTTTTTCCTGTGGAATGTTTTTAATTAATTAAAAAGTAGAACAGCCTTTCAGGCTTGTGGTTGTGTGTGGTTTTTGTGTTTGGTTGGTTTTTTTTTGTTGTTAAATCTCAAGAAAAATAATTGAGAAAAATAAGTTAAAATTTAAAAGGAACAGTAATTGCATGAAAAAGTGCTTGGGAAAAAGACTTAATTTGGCAGTTATCTTAGAAAATCTCCTTTTGCAAGTAAGAGATTTGTATGTGATGTTTTGTTTACTTGTTTTGTTTTCATACTAATTTACCGAGGCCTATTTTATGCCTAACTTGTCAAGTGGAAAAAAAATATTATAATCCCTTAAGAATAATATTCTGTGTACATTTTGCAAAATCTGGCAAAACAGGGCTCTATCCCACTGTTACAATGTGGGTGAATGATATTTTGTAAGGAATAAAATGCATTGTCTGTTCCTTCTGCTATAAGATAAACCAGAATTCCACTGTCTGACTTCAATGATTAGGGAATAGCTGTGTATAAGAAAATCTATTTTGAACAGTAGAGTGTTTTTTGATATATAGCAAGACCTGAAAGAACTGACTCAACATTAATTTAGCTCCATATGCGAGTTACCTAGAGCAGTAATCTTTAATAGTTTTATATGTTATGACACTTCATTATGTATTCAACATACCAATTATATACGTAGACCAATATAATAAATATATTAAGTATTGCTTATGTATTTAGGATCACAGCTGTAGAAATACATGTTTCTCAGAAATACTTTTTCTAATTAAATTACATCACTTATTATGTAATAAAGCGAAGAAGCAGAATACATGTGGGCTTTGAACTATAATACTTCTGGGGCTTTTTAGTGCTTACTGTGTAGTTATGAAATTGTTAGTTTTCTTCATTGTCCTGTGTATTGTAGGGAATTTAAAATCTATGTGGAATATTTCTCCTTTGAATAATCTTTCTTGCATGTATTTTTTTGGTTTTCCTTGCTATCATATATGACTTTTGAGAGTTAAAAGTGGGAAGTATATGTTAAAGTATATGATGTGGGGGTTCTTGTTGAGTTTTTTTCCTGGTGTTTTAGGTAGGGTTTGGGGGGTTTTCTGGGGGGAGAGGGGATTATTGGCTTTTTCTTTATCGCTTTTTTTTTCTTTTTTTTTTGGGGGGGGTAAATGTATGGTGGAGAGCATTTATATTCATACTGAAATCTAGGAAGTGAATTGTTTATTCAGAATCATCTTATGGGAAGTTGTATGAGTGAAAAATAATATGCATATGTCAGGAATTAAAATGATTTGCAGTAAAGTGTCCTGCAGATCTGCATCAGAAGGGAAAGGTTTCTAGGAGCTCTGCAAATGATGCTTGCCATTAAAGAGAAAAATCCCCTTTTCTCTTAGCAAGCTGCTCTTAATGTCCCAGGATAGGCCACTTGGGAAGGAATTGATAGCAAGATGTGAGATGAAGTCTGTAAAGTCTTCATTCCATAATTGTTGAAGAAACATTGAATGTGGCACTAGTTAAGAATTCTGCAAACCAATACACTTCTACTCTGCTGTTTCTTACCCCTTCTTGAGACAGTTCTCATGGGTTTAGGAAGACAAAGCAGACTGCAAAAGGGAAGACATTATTGTTGGGCAGGTATGTATCCTTTTACTTAGGTACCTGCAAATCTTGTCCTAGGGAAGTGTGGCGTGGCAGCATGTTTCTGGAAGAAGGTTTCCAGGTATTAGGTAGTTTCCCATGTATGTGGTCCTTTCATAAACTGTAGAGTGGTGGCATAGCAATGTAGACTGTGAGAAGCCAAAGGCTTACTATGTACTCCCTGTCAGAAACTTCACCTCAGGAAAAAAACTGGGAGAAAGCAGCAAAATGCCTAAAGTAAGTACATATCTGTTAAGAAAAATGCTTGTTTCCAGAAAAAAAAAGGGCAAAAAACCCCCGTAAGATTAAAGGGAATACGTACTTCTTATTTCCTCTTTTTTTAGCCTAATTTCCCTTTTTAGTTGTGTGAATACTCAAGGGGAGGCATTAAATAAGCCTACAGCAAATCAAGGATTCTCAAAATCAGCTTCCTTGGAGAAATAAGCTGTAAATTAAGCGCACTGAGGAAAAAAGTTGCGAAACATATCTTTAGAGATAGGGCAGGGACAAAGTGTTTCTGTAGATAATGCTCAGAAAACTCCAGGGATGCTGAGATAAAGTTGCAACAGGTGTTCTTATGTGTGTAACTCCTGCTCATTAAAACTTTACTATGGCTAGTGTACTCTGATTTCACACTCTGAAAAAATTAGAGAGAATATTATGAGACAAATAGGATATATAAAGTGGAGTTTTTGGGGAATGTTTTTGTAATCTCCAAGTTTTTCTCCTCCTGTTTTTATGCTGTCCTACTCTAATGGTAACCATCCTTTGCCTTGATAGATGTAATAGATCAGTGAGGTATAACTCTCAAGCTACTAGCTTTAGCTAAATCTAAATCAAAATACTTCTAGTTATTGTAAAATATACTTGATGATAGGCTTTTTTAATGATCACTGTAATCAAACAGACCGAAAAGTCTGCAGGGGGAATTGCTTTCCCTCCTAACCTGCCATTGTGAGGGATTCCAAACCATTCCCATTCTGGTCATCCAGACATTTGTTCCAGCATTTATTTAGCAAAATAAAGAAAAGAACAAACCAATAGAATAGGTAGAATAAACCAGGAGTCCTAGGAGGCCTGTTGAGATTTTTTGAGAGAAATCTTTTCAAGTAACGTGACTGTAGGGTAGTGCTGTATGATGTAATTCTTTGGACAGATGGCAAGCACAGAGCTTCAAAAAGTTGTGAATGGTCATGTTAGTAACATGGATGTGGTTCAAGTTGGGTATACTTAAACTGTTTCAGAATCTAATGCTATTCTGACATCTATTTTTTAGAAATGTGCCCTGTTCCTAGGTAAGCTGTCAAACCTTTAGGTCTGATCTTGCCAGTTAAATTCCAGCATGGTAAGAATTAAAGCTATTACTGGTGTCTCCAGGGTGCAGGACCTTCTTATCTGAGTGAGACTCAGGCTTTTTTCCTAAGCATCAAGGATCAAAATGGAAATTCTGAAGTTCATATTAAAAGCAACTGCTGAAAAAAGCAACTGATGAAGAATTTCCTGTGATCGTTAAGCTTCAAGGAAGCTCACCTGCCTGTTCCTATTTCTTTATTCCAAAGGGTATAACTCTAGTTCATGCACAATGGTTTCTGTACACGACTTTTCTCTTTGGCTTGGCAGTTGATCAAAGAGAATTAGTGAAAATACTAGTTGTCATTTCACCATTGTTTTGTCAGAAAAGGGTTCAAGTAGACTTTTTTTGAGTCCTTTGATGAACAGAACATCTTTCTGGAAAAGGCATCTGAGGCAAATTTCTGTATAGCATTAAACTGGGACATCATGGATTATCTTTAGTATTAGAAAAATCTCTTAATTCCTTGATAGCATGTCTTGTATTTCATTATTGTTATGTGTAAGTTGCTGTGACGACTCATCAAATGGTAAGGGAGATTTTTGATGTGCAATAGTAATAATTTTCAGTATTTCTTACCAGAATAGTAGCAGCTTCTAGTACACTCCAGAATAATTTTAACAGGTCTTCAGATTATTCCTAGGATACTTTTTCTGCACTGGACAAACACCTGCTAAAAATGTTTTACCTGTGCTACAGTCTCCAGAAAGTAAATTCAGCTGTGTGTATAAAAAAATATGTGGAGAAAAATTGCTTTAAAATGAATGGTCGAGATCTTATTAGCATCTAGAAAGTATGGAATGATTGGGGCACATTCAGGAGCTTTTTCGATGTTTAAGATGTTGTGAAAACATGAGCCTGGAGCCATTTGAGGCAACAGTAAAATAAATATTGTAATTCCTTCAAAGTATAAATTTAAACTTAACACCCCTTAGATGCTGATGTTCCAAGTATCAGCCATTGAAGGAAAAAAAAAGCCCAAGCAAATGCAGAAATTCTTTATATTTGGATAATTAGGTACTCTCAATTCTGCAATGATAAGTAGGCAATTTAAAAAAAAATAAAGTATTTTGTGCTGTACCTATATAAGTCTTTTGACTGTAATTCACTAAGTTAATTTTGTGATTTCATTCAATTTAAGTCTATGTTAGCAGGTAGTGCTGCCTTAGAGAAGCAGATCTTTGTATTGGGGGTTTCACATTCGCACTGTTCAGGATGTTGTGCCTCACGCTTGCTCAAAACCCATGGAGTGACATCAGTCATTGTTGGAGTGCATTAGGTGCACTCTTGGACTACATCTCATTTAGTTTTGTTCAAGATGAATTCAGTGGTTTTGATTCTTCTCTTCACTGTGAATCAAAGTATGTTGACCGGGGACTGTCAGGAGCAGCTCAAAAGCCACACTCTTGAACCACAAGCACAAGAGCTAATATACACACACTATTTGCTATTTTTTGCCTCCATGGGATTATGTGTACTTCTTAGAATTCTTGTGCATGCCAGAGACATCTTCCAGTGGGCAGCACGGAGGAGACTTTCCTAAGGGTGCAAAGTGACCAGAAAGATACTGACTCTTGAACTGTTCCTGTGTGAAAGTGATGTGGATTAGGGCATAACCTTTGGATACTCTGGAGAAAGTGAGACATGCATTTTTTAACTAGCCTTGAAATTACTCTTAACTTAAACTAGCCTGAAATAAAGTCCAGTAGTATGTAAAAGTATTTCAAATGACCAAAATTAGCCATAGAATTACAAGTCGTTTTCAAAGCTATAGATGAAGAAATAACAGAAGAAGCATGTTTACACTAATACTTAGTTTGAACAGGCCCTCCCTGCCTCATCTGTTAGGAAAATACATGCAGCACCTTGTCAGGAATTTTATCTTCCTGCATTCACTACATCTCAAGGTGAGTTATTCAGAGATAATTTTCTTCAGGTGTACCATGCAGTCTGCTATGGTCACTGCTTTAGAGCCCAACAGGGCTCTGTACAGGTTTAATCTTACGCCTTATGGAATTTTGGCAAAGGTTCTGTCATTAGTGCTGCTTGTTCACTGCCATGCTGTGCTGTGCTGGCATAACCTGTTGTGTGGCTGTGCAGGCAGGGAACTGAAACAGCTAAAACTGAATCTGCCAGAAAAAAAGGGATCCTTTTGAGCTGAATCAGCTGTGTGATCTGGTTCAGCACTGAGTTCTGCAGACTTTTGCTCCAGTAGGTGGATGGTGAGCAAGACTGGCAATTTTTTACCTCTGTTGTCATTTTTTTTCATTTCTATTCCTTCTTAGTACTCTTCTATCCTGCCATTTTTCCCTCTATGCAAAACAAATTTAACTGGCTAACCTAGTGGAAAACTACTCTTTGAGAGATTAGTTTTCTTCAGCCCGAACAAACTGAATCAACTCAGCAAGAGACTTCAGGAGTACCAGTTTGAGAGAGGAGCTGGCTTGCACAGGTGGGATAGGTAAATGTGGGAGATAGGAATTCTGCTTTCTGAACACAGCTCAAACAGATGTAATCTGTTTTGTGCAGTTCACTTGCGTCAGTTTGGAAGGTGGTCTTGATACTCCTTTATCTGGCTGTGTTGTCTCCTTTCTTGCAAGTATTGCTTTGTCAGGCCATGTGTTCTCTTGGTGATATTTACTAGCTTTTTGTGATCAAAGCCTCTGCTGAATAATAAGCAGTTAAAAAAAAACATAGTGAAGGAAGGGAAGGATTTCCCAGAATAATTGAAGTTGGAATAGACTTCCAAGATCATCGAGTTCAGCCTCGATCAAAGTGGCCTTCTGGAGCTGGGAAGGTGTGTTTAACACTCCGTTCTGCCATTATCACCCCAGGATGCACCTTGGACACCTGATTGGCTTTACCTGGTCTAGATTTTCCGATCTACTTGTCAGGACTAGGAGCATCAGATAGATGCATCATAGAATCATGGAATGGCCTGGGCTGGAAAGGACTTCAAAGCTCATGAAGACATGGGCTTTGTGCATTATAGGAAATTTTTTGAGGAGGGTGTAGTCAAGATGTATTTTCCTGTTTTGTATGTAAACATCTTTGATTCCTGTGAGTAGTAACTAGGTGAGTATGAAGGCTGTGCTAGGCATTTGTGCTTAATGAAGAACTGAACATCTGGGAACTTGCACATGTTAGGTAACTAGAAAAGCTGAACATTAGACTTCTGCGGTGTTAAATTTGGGGAAAGGTGAACACTGTGTTACACATTTACAGGCAAGTAGCGTCTCTTTTTATGAATATGTTAATTTTTAATAGTCAAAACTTCTAACATTTCGTTTTTCTAACTTATTGACTATAGTACTCCTGACAGAACTAATTTGAAGACTGTATACATATAATTAGTATAGATATGCACATAAACATTTATTATAGTATGTATCAATAATTAAAAAACAATGAAACATTACCCATCTTTACCAGATCTAAGTTGCCTTCTGCTTGAGGGACTTCTTTGCCACCAATCAGTCTGTCATCTTACTGGCACTCAGTATAGTTTTTCTAAGCATGTCTTTACCAATCAAATTAACTATTATGCAAACTTAGAGGCTGCTAACTTGGTATGTACTAAATGGCAGTTGATATGCTGTTGACTTATTTTTTTTGTTGGACATCTGTCTGTACATCAACTATATAAAACATCTGCATGCAAGATCATCTTCTAATTTCACTTTTGTCCTGCATGCCACCTTCTGGCTGACCTGAGCAGAATCATTACCTTTCTTTTGAGTGGACTGTTATGCATGTGATGGAAGTAACTGGAACAGCCAGTCAGAGGCATCAGCTAGGTGAGTAAGTTAGGCTTTAGGATTCTTGATATTTCCTTAAAAAGGGGGAGGGATTGGGATGAAGAAGGAGGATAGTTTAGTTGTATAGCTGTGGTCTATGGACCATGTGCACTTGATGCAACTCAGAAGCCTGCTGGTCTGTGCATTTGTTCAATACTGTGTGTTTCCACCGTCTCCATGGCTGCTGTGTACAGACCGTGGTTTTGGTATCGAAGGGCAGTGTTTGGAGATAAAGGCAGCTAGCTAAACTGAGTTGCAGTCTAAGCAGCATCTTCAGCATTAAGGTACATCTGTAGTGGAAGTGTGGCTTTAAAAATAGCAGAAAATACTAAAATGCTGTAGTCACTGAGAAAGCAATCATAACATAAAAAAACCACTTTGTCTAAAAAAAAGTTATAGATTAATAATAAAAATGGAATTTTATGGGAAGTGTGAGAAAAAGAAACTGTAGAGGGAATTGGTAGCCACATTTTATAAATCAAAACCATATCATAAATAATAGCCTCTAGCAAAGAATGTAGAGACCAAGGTTATACAAATGAGGCTTAAAGGTTGTTAATGGACACCAGACCAGCTAACAGGGGGAAAAGATTTGTGTGCTTAAGTATTATGCTTCTGTAGGTATCTACAAGTGTCTCATTTACTAGAAAAGTTTAACAAGGGCAAAATTAGGAAATTGTTTTTATAAGAAGAATAGAGTAATAAACATATATACCAGAGGCTTGTAATCCCAATAGTCTCTCCTTAAAAATCCCTTACTGAGTCTTACTTGAAGCTGACAAGTATTGAATCTTTTAGCAATTCTTTATAAATTCGTCTTTTACTCCATTTTATTAATGGCGAAATTAATCCTATTTAGAGCTCTCATGTGTCCATGAGCTCTCATTTATCCCAGCAAAATTGTTCCTATATATGGTGAACGAAATGTGGACTGATGTAGATGATAGTATTTTGCCAAGCTCGTTTTCAGTGAATTTCTTTCAGTTTACTATGAGTAAATGCTTGTGCCCACACAGCAGAGATGGGAACAAGTTGCTGCCAGTAGAAAGAAGGTAGGGGTTTTTTCTTGTGCTAATAATGTATGAGAAAAACTGGTCTTTGACCAAGACATTAGTGGCCCATGTTCTTGGAGAATATACTGTTACCAGGCCTTCAAAACTTGTATTATTACTGTAGTGCACTTTTACCAAAATCAGAAGTTATATTCTTCAAAAAGATTGAATGGATACCATTACATCTAATAGCCTTGTGCACCACCCATTGGCCACTGTTTACAATTTCAGAGTGGTTGACCTGAGGCTGCCCATAGTGGTCCAGAACTCAATTACCTGTCTTTCGCTTAATCATGCTCACAGAAGCATACGTTGGTTTTGAGTTTGTGGGATATTTCTCTCTTTTTTGGATACAAAGTGTTTGGCTTCCTGGTTTGGAAGTAATTGTGATACTTCTGGTGGTGTCTGGTTGATCTGTGAATCTGCTCCTACTTTACTAATGTCTGCCTTCACAAGAACATTAGGTTCTGTTTATTTTAATTACTTGTCTTTATTAAACTATGTAGAACTATTGAGTGTTTGCTGAGGTTTCAGAATTTAATTATGGCTCCTATTACAACTGATACAAAAAAGGCGGGGCATAGGGAAGTACTCCCAAGATTTTCAGCAGTTCCTTTTTCATTTCACCTTCTCACCATGGAGCAAAATGCTTGAGCATACTGCTACGCTTAATGATTGCAAGATAATAAAGCATTAAAAGCCTTAGCTCTTCTTTAAAAACAATGGAAGATAAAAAAGTAAGGCCAACAGATTCCTTTGCTGTCATTTTCTTCCGTCTGACTTTTAATCTTTGCATGTGGTTTAAATTGTGGTGGCTAAATTCTGGAAATGGCTTTTCGGTGCCTTTCTGCTATTTTTGCATTGGAAATACTCTTCAGTTACTGTTATTTCTGTTCCTGTGTAAGTCTTACTCTTTTGTGAATTGACAAAGGCATACTTCCTTTGGGTCTGACTAATATCTTTTGTTGCCTGTAACATGACAAGCTATACTGAAATCTTTCTAAACAGTGTTGGGGTTTTTTTGTTTAATTTTATTTTCATTTGGGTGTGTCTTGATACAGTTTGTTGATCAAATACATCATATATCTCATTGAAATTATTTTTGGTGTTAGAAGAAAAAATCAACCTCTTGAATGCAACTAGATCGAAGGCTTTCTTATAGAATTTCTACTAAATGTGAAGTACTTATTTTCTTGGAACTTTTTTGTTCGTAACTGCTTTGAAGTGACATCTCCTGGAATCTCAGGATTTCATTATCAGGTTATCAGGTCCATAGTCATAATTATCTTTGTTTTTTCATTTTATTGTTTCCTTCTTTTTTTTTTTTAATCTACGAGATGGCAAGGCATATCTCCCGCTTTACCTCATGTTCTTGAGTGTCTTCTTAGGCAACTCAGTGAAATACTTTTATTTCCCAAACTCCATCTTTTTTGTATTAGCATAGCTCTGAGAAGGATGTGTTTTCCTGTATAAAACTGCTTGTAAATATTACCACTTTTGACCATGGTGTTAATGTTGATTCTTTCAAGACTTTAATTTTTTTTCCTGTGTTTATTTTATTTTGCAGCCAGTGAGCTTTTTACTAGTCTCTTGTCCAGGAGGATATATCTGCAGAATGTACTTCTTTTATGTGGAACAAAGGAAGTAATTGAAAGAAATCACTGAAGGTGATTGTGTGGGTAGACCCCATCCAGCAGCTGAGCCCCCACCTAGAGGCTCACTCACTGCCCCCGAGCAGGATGAGGGACAGAATCAGAAAAGCAAAATCAGGAAACTCATTGGTTGAGATAGTCAGTTTAATAAGTGAAGGAAAGGTGTGTACCTTACTGAGATCAAGATAGACAATATCCACTGCTGTCTACCAAGTCAGTCATTTCCTTGTAGAAAGTAGATTTTGTTAGGCTGAGCTCTGTGTTCTGCTGCATTTTTTATCTACCTGTTAGTCAGACAGGTAGAAAAGTATAGTTTTCCTTTGTATGTGGCTTTCTGCAGGATGGAAAGCACCTATAAGAAATTTTATAGCTTGTTCTACTAATCTGTCTACCCCCTTTCTTCATGAATACGGGCAGTGCAAGGAAGCAAGACAATTGAATTGTCCACTGTATGGCTTTGCCATCTGGTACACATCCTGTAAAGACTTTTATGAACATCTTTTGTCTGTTTGCATTGTTGGCTTATGGTTTTTCTACAATTGGTGAGTAGCATTTCTACTTCTCTCATGTTAGTTTTTTGTAGCTGTTGAAAAACCTTTGGAGATTCATCTCTTTTTCTTGTCTTCACTGGAATCAGAAATGGAAATTCAGCTTCCATACTTTCAAGGGATTTCCTTCCTAAGGAGAACGAAAAGTGTACATTGTAAGTGTTAGTTCCATTTGAGTCAATGTAATACATTTGCAATGTTCCCCTGGGCTGTCACACAACTGTCTAATGTCAATTACTGTGTTGGTGATGCTTCTTAAGATACAGACTATTTTTTTAAACTATCTATGTGAATGTAATTAAAGTAAATCCTTTCATTGTATACTCATATGAGATCATTTGAATAAGGATGGGTTTAAAGATGTTTAAAGCTCACAGTACTGCACAACATAACACTGTTCTGTGATTTATTCTATATTTGATGTGATTTGAGATACTGAATTGTGACTGATAGCATTGTTCTCTGTGTATGAAGTTCTTTCTGCCAAAATACATTATTTATTATTTATACATTTTGTACATTTCTTTTATTTACATAAGTACTTTCCAAATTCTCAGGTAAAAAGGAAGTCTTGAAACTTCCATGCCAGGTAGGCTACTTGCTAAAAAAAAAAAAAGTTTTTTTAAGTCTTGGAGGACAAGATGCAGTAGTAAACTGATATGAGAGGTTCTTGAATAAACTTTGATTTTTGTTTTAGCTTGGATTCACTCTCATAATTAACTTTGGCTAGTTAACTTTGGCTACTGTATCCTGACTTTTAAAATATGGTGTACTAGTAAAACACACGGTAGTTTTGTTCAAGATGAATTCAGTGGTTTTGATTCTTCTCTTCACTGTGAATCAAAGTATGCTGACCGGGGACTGTCAGGAATTTCTGAGAGAACTAGTATAATGTAATATATAAGTTAAGACATCCCTTGAGGCCACAGTCAATTTGAGTATTAAATGAGATATCATTTATTAAATATCTATATAACAGTCCCTGCATCAAGGGCCTACAGATCATATACAAAACCAAAATGTAGCAGTTCAGAGATGGTCTTAGAACATACATAATAATTTTATTTCACTTCAGTTTTTCTGTTTTGAAAGAGTGATTTTTTCGGATTTTTCTGTGCTTGAATATTGTTTCTTACTAAGCCTTTTCACATGAAGTAAACCGGATTAGAGGTCTTGAAAGCATTACATGGACACAGCTTTGTTCTTGGTCCCATTCTCTTTAGTTCCTCATTTTTTTAGCAGAATACTTTAGAATACTTTGTTAGCTGAATAGCTAAAATTCTGTAGAAGTAGTTTGTCTACTCTGTATTAAATAAATGCCTCACTAAAGTATGAACTCACTAGTCTGTTCATATTAGCTAGTCCAGAGAAGTATAATTCTTATATATTAGAATTACGTAATATATATTATTGTGTATACTTTGCTATAACAGAGTCAAGAGGCTTTGGATTTTTCCTCATAGTGTGTCATAATGGGTATTACCAATTCTTTACCCTTTCTGGATGAGGCCTAAAGTGCAGTCATTAAACTAAAGGAGAGACTTGAAATAAAAAAATAGTATTCTAAGAGTAATAACTATATATTTTTTTAATAATTAAGGTTTACAAACCTCTTAATTTACTGAGGCACTACTAGTCTACTGGAAATGACATACATGGAATGATACATTTTGCCTTCCTTTTACATCTGAGCTTTTACTTCTGACTGCATCCTTCCTTGCTTCAGGGAATAAGAATTTGAGATGAGAAGTTGAAGAAGCACCAGTAGTTTTAACTTAATGAAAGTATATAATAATTTCTAAAAGAATGAACAAACATTTCACAATTAATTTGTCATATTGATTAATCTGTATGAACATTACCTTTCTTTTGTGTCTTAAGGGTAGATTGAAGATTTTTGAATGAAGACAAATAAAAAATAGTACATGATCCACCAGATGCAAGTTGGGAAAAAAAAAAAGAGAAAGAAAAGCTGCAGTTGACACAAGAAGGTGGTTAGCGTTAACGTACAGTGTGATGATGGATGTCAGGCAGAGGAGGGTGTTAAGTCATTGTTTTAGACTTGTGAGGTGGATTTACTAGAGTTTGTATGCTCCCTGAGCAGAGAATATTGTGTTGATCCAGTTCTGCAAATACTGATTTGAGAATATTTTCATTGCTCCAATGAATGCTGTATTAAAAGTAGAAGCAGCTTTAAATATTCTTTAAAATGGAATGCATTGCCTTTATTCTCTCTGTGCAGCAGTGCTATTAAGAGCTACATCCCTAGCCACACGCTTGTGAAATTAAAAAGACTCCATGGCTGAAGACATACCCAAATTCTAAGAAATCTTGTATCTCTGAAGAGAGAGATAAGTAGTCAATCAAAAACAAGTACCTGTAACACCTCGTAGGCCAGTTCCAAAGAGAGACATAGATGCAGTGATGCTTCAGTATTTTAAACTTAATAGTTTGGACAGCACAGTGGGAGGGAAGAGAACAGGGTTCAAATATTTGCATTTTAAACTATTGTTGCATTTTCTTTTCCTGTTCAAGGGTAAGTAACTAAACAGAAATAGTACATGGAGCAGGGACTAGAATCTAGGTCTTCTCTCCCAGTTGAGTGCCCCAGCTATAAGGCTACGGTGTGATTCTTGTTAATTGTCCAGATGCCATAGCATTTTAATTTTTAGCTGGGTAGTTACCTAGCTTTAGCAGATAAGAAGCTTGTTACCATCCATCCTTTTAGTTTCTTAATTGAAGTACTCTTCTGGGAAATAAATGAGTGGTTTTAGATCCTCGTATGTTAACAGGGAATTAAACCCAAGTTCCTTGCCTCTGTGGTATTTGCTATAATCCAGTATGGATCTACAGGAAAAGTCCTGGGTTGGTAGGCCCAAGCCATTTGTAGACCCTTGTGCAGTGCTTTTACACAGCACCTACTACCATCCTTTCCCAGGGTATGTGTAATCTCTGTGTTACCTTGCATATGAGCTTCTTGACATGTGTCTTGGTGGACTTTAGCCTTCTGTAAAGTTTCCACCGGAAAAATTAAGTGCCCGTATTATCTCTGTGTGTAGGGAAATCCCGTGGTGTTTGTTGGATTGCTTTGCATAGAACTTGAGGACCTGAGTTTTACTTGTATGCAAACCCACTCTTATTACATGCTACCATGGATTCGGAAGCCATGCAGATGATGAGAAAACATCAAGAATGTTTATGAAATATTTGAATATAGTAATAGTAGGAGCACTGTTTTTTGTTACCATTTAAATAAAAATATCTTAGCAGTCAGAAAGTTCTGGGATCACCCAGCCTGTATGCTTTATTAACACACCTGAAGGAATTAAGTTGCTGGACAATGAGATTTTCCTTTCAGTTGTTTAAGTTAAATAAGAAGAAACATTTTTTTAAAGAAAAGAAAAATAACTGCCTGTTTCTCTTAGAAACGTTTTTCTTTCATGGTTTCTCTGATGCAGTCTTGTTCAGTGTCTTCCCTTAACACAAATGATTTGTGTGTGCCTTAAGAAGATTGTAACAAGCAGGAAAAAAATTTGAGGGGAGCTCTCCCTAACACTCTTCCCCATTTACAATACCCTTATTTACATGCCATACAATAAAGAAAAGAAGAAAGAAAGTATAATTTGAAATCTGTTCCCCTCCCCTCGGTTTGTTGCTTTCCTAGATAAATAAATCCTTGGTGTAGTTAATTGTATTTTTTAATTATATACTCTTAGTGGTTTTGCAGTTATTAATTGTTTTGGTAGTGGAGCTTCTGTGTAAAATCGGAATTGAAGTTACTCAAAGTGATTGGTGTCAAGGTTTTGGTTTGGGGTTTTTGGTTGCTTTTTTGTTTGTTTTTTGTTTATTCTTGAAAAAACGCACTGTGTCTTTTCTTGCTTGCTGGACTTCTTTTAAGCTGGTAAGGAAAATAGTCCTGAAAAACATAAGAAGTGCTGACATGACCTTGTCCATATCTAAGCTAGCAGGTGCCTTTAGAATAAGATGGTACTGCGTCATAATTTCCTGATGAGTTACAGCATCATGATGGCATGTGCTCCCACTCAGAATCTATTTTAAGAAAGGACAGAAGCACTTTTTTATAATTAATCTTGTACTCAAAAATACTGGATTGGAGTGAAGAAAGTCTACAAAGTAATGACGTTCTGGAGATCAGAAGAGAACTAATGAAAAAGTAATTATTTAATCTGCATAATAGGAAGGAAAAACCTTAGCAGAAAAAAAACCCCAATAGCATAATCTCTCTTTTTCATATTTGTCTATATGTTTGTCGATATAACAGGTTCATACAACAAAAGAAACGCTCAAGACTTCCTCAGACAAGCTTGAGGCCCACCTAGTTAGGCAGAACTTTCAAAGACTATTCCAAGTTTAATGCTGTAATGGCTGTTAGAAATTGCAGCATGTGTTATGGAAATTTATGATCAAATCCTCTGAGCTTGTGATCACTTTGCTGAACATTCCTATTTTGACACTGCTTTCAGTGTCAAATTGTCAGTGTCAAATATTTGTCAAGAAAATATATTTCGTTTGAGCACAGTAGTTGTAAGGGGCACGTTTTAAGATGAAAACTCTTTAGTATGCTGCTCTTGGACAACTCTGTATTTTCCCAGAATGCAAGGGTCCTGAAAGTGTTTGAGGATACTCTGTACAATTAATGTGTATTGACTGAACCACAATAAGGTGAGCACAGGTTTTTATACACCTGTTAGTTCAGATCAGCTGTATTTGAACAGCTAACTTGAATGAAGATCTTTAACACCCAGCTACATACACTGTAAGCTATTTGAGTGTAAAAAGCATTTTGTTCTAGCTTTATATTGCGCTTAGAAAACAGGATAGCTGTGTACTACCATAATACAGATTAGTACTATTCCAAGAAGAAAAGCCTAGTACTAAGTTAAATATTTTAAGTCACGAGCCATAACATCTTCTAGTGGACTAGGGTATTTTTACCTTCTTTCTATGTTGCTTTCCTACACGCTTCCCGTTACCTGAATATAATTAATTCTAGTGTGCTATGAACACGTCACTATTTCTTAAGTGGCCTGTGGGAATAATCAAAATTTGGAAAATGGAGCACAGAAGGGACTGACTTCACCTAGCTTGCTTATTTTTACATTAACAAAATGTAGGTAAGAAATCTTTAGGTCTCTGCAGTCTTCTGTTACAAAATTAGGACACTGTATTTAATGAATGAGTGCAGTGAATATGTGTGTAGCCAGAATTGAATGATTAAATAATTTGCTATGATAAATTTAAAAGGCTATCACCACAGCGTATCAGAGGCTTTGAGCCTTTGACACATGGAAATAACTGTTTTTGAGGAACATAGAAACTTCCTAAAGCAGTGTTGCGTTTTTAAGGTTTAATTAGTGGGGATCTGCTGTGAGTGTAAAGGTCTTTCTTTGGAAGTAGATGTAACAGTTTTGCAAAGCATTCTGTTCTATACATGTAATCCAATCATCTCTCTGTAAGTACTGGAATTCTACATTTTGCAGCAAAGGAATATTTTTGTGGCGAGGTCCTTCCTAGCAACAGGTTTGACATGTTAAGAATAATTCTGGTGGAGGTAGTCTACTGATTCAAATCCAATCAAGAAATTAAAAATTACTCAGAAGATGCAGTTTCTCAAAACATTGTAGTGTTTAGTCATGCTATTTTTTTTGTGAGCAGGTACCCTGTAGGCTATTTCTTGTGTTTCTGTTTGAAGATGCATTGTACACACACTCACTTCACAGGTTCAAAGGAGAAAAAAAAAAACCAAACAAAAAACCCAGAAAAAACATGAAGAG
The DNA here is from genome assembly GCF_036250125.1 of Pseudopipra pipra. Lineage (NCBI taxonomy): Eukaryota > Metazoa > Chordata > Aves > Passeriformes > Pipridae > Pseudopipra > Pseudopipra pipra. The sequence goes on along the minus strand of NC_087554.1, from coordinate 31,831,429 downwards.
GAACATTTCCTGCATGACTAATAGGGCATTTCATGTGAGCAGAACACAAATGAAAGCATATTGGAGGTAAAGTTTTGAAGAAAACATTAAGTAAGTGCAATAACTTGCTTTCTTTAATGTGCTTAATATTGTTTTTTGTTCTGTGAAGCAATTAATCTATCAAAGTTTACTGGAGGGATGGATATGTCCTTGTTTTGATTTTCAGTACCAGTGTAGCTTGAGGAACTTTGCTTGTTTGCTGACACTGTTTGTGGGGGTATGTTTCTGAAGCTCAGTTTCAGATAAATCTGAGTATTGTGTGACGGACTGCAGTGTAAAATGGGACCTATCAGGAGCTAGTGAATCCTTCTGAGATCAGCCTGTTACCCTGTGCTTGTTGAATTGGTTGCCTGAAATGTGAGTTAACAGTACCGTTTGCGTGATTCTATGGATCTATGGCACAAGCTGTGCCCTGTTTAGTCCACCCTATTTCAGAGTTTCTTATATTCTTCTGTGTTTTTGAATTTGTTTAGTAGTGGTTGTATTGCTTTCACTGTTCTGTAAATGTTGTGTATAGAAAAGAGTTTAATTTTTTTTTTGAGATTAACTATTGGTTAAGGAGAGGTAAGTTTAAAAATCTTGGAGGTGAATTTCAGTCAGTTAAAATGTGTGCTATTGGCTTTAGAAATCATAGTGCAGTATTCCAGAACTGTTTCATTTTTAATTAAAGGCATTTTTAATTTGTTTAGAAAAATGATCTAACGTGTTTTTTGAAATTGTTCAGCTGATTCAGAAGTGCTAGAGCAGCTGTATTGTGGTTGCAGTATTGGCTACTTTGCTGGTGTGCCAGAAAAAAACCCAAACCAGCAATAGGTCTATGTGAGTTACACGTCTCCATAGACACCCAACATAAGTTGGGTTTTTTGTTGTTGTTGCGTTTTTTTGTTTGTTGGTTTGGGGTTTTTGTTTGTTTTTTTAAATGTTTCTCGTAACTTTAGCTGTTGAAGGTTGGGATATTGGGAATTCAATCTTTACAATGTAATTTATCAGCATTTTCTGTAGTCTGCTTGGGTTTTATGATATTTTTTCCTTAGAATTAATAAAAATCACGTAAAGGTCTCAACTCTAAAGTAATGACTGAATGGAAGTAATGAAAGATCTGGTCTCTTCAAGGAGAAAGTAGACTGATAAAAAGCCACTAAGTGTGCCACAGTTACCTGGCTGGGATAGATGTGCTTGCTGAGCCCCCAGTGGTTTCTACTTGGATAGGTGTGTGCAACCTCCTGAAATGACAGATGGGGACAAAAATTTGATTTTTGTCTAATATATCCTGAATCCATCATATTATTTTCTTGAAAAATAGTTGCATAACAGAGGTGGGTTTTTGTTTTTGTTCGGTTTTGGGTTGTTTTGTTTTGGTTGGTTGGTTTTGGTTTTGTTTATTTGTTTTTGGGTTTTGGTTTGTTTGGGGTTTTGTTTTTGTGGGGGTTTTGTTGTTGGTTTTTTGTTGTTGTTATTTTTTTTACCAGTGCATATCTGGATTAGGACTCACTTGAGGGGTTAAAAGGTAAGTACTGGCTCATGAGATTGTATGAAGAATATGAACATCTTTTAGCATCATTTCTGTACTAATATCAAATGGCAATTAGTCAGTGATCTTCTATTTACAGTTTTTTAATGTGAAAGAGAATACTGCCTTTTGACAAGTCTCACTTTTCATTTTAAAAAAATTGAGTATGCATTTCAACTTGCTGTTTCAGTTTCCACTAATAGGATAAATTCCAATTTTCCAACCTGCCATTTCTAAAGTGAATAATAAAAGTAATCTTCTCATCAGGTGGTCCTGGCATGGTTTAACATTCATGCGACAAATTTTCTGTTTCTCTACTTAGACTAGAAAAATAAAATTAATATCCAGGGTCAGATAATGCTTATTTTTCCTGTCTTCCTTTGTGTTCTGTAGGAAAATGTAATTACAGTTCTGTCTCAGACTAGAATCCATATGGTGTAATACCACCTTATAATAGGCATTAGGGTTAGTTACTTAGTATTTTTATTTTTCTCTTTCTTGCATGTCAGCTTCACTTCTTATTGAAACACAAACAAGACATTTATTTTCAAGATTTTTTTTTAGTCAAATTCAGTTGTTCTGTTATTGCCCTTACTTTGATGTTTCTTGATCACCTTTAATTAGAAAATGGCATGTAAAATGGTATTTGTAACAATACCAGAAATAGCATGTAAATTTTTTCTATAGGATTTAACCTGGAAGTTATTTTGAAACTCTTCATCTTGTATATTATAAACAAATTCTTATGAACAGATTTTCTGCTATTTCATTGAAGGCTTTTTTTCTGATAAAACTGCACAAATATTTATGGATTAGAGTTTAGATCTTACATTTATAGGTCTGTGTAATTTTAACACTTTTATAGCCATAATTTCATTTAATGGTGTTTTGAAGGTAATGTTTTGATTAATTAGGAGACTTCAAATGTATATACTTAAAAAAAATATTTTACTATATGTCTACTTAGCAGCATGTCTTCCCTTTTTTCAGTTTGTGTTTCCTATGGAGGAATTTTGCAATCAGAAGCTGTTACCTTATTTTTGAGCTCTTTGGTTATTTTCAATCAAATTTGATAGAGGAATAGCACTATTGAAAATTTTAGGCACCTATAAAATGTCTTACTTGGTAGAAAGAATATCCAGCAAGGAGAAGACTTCTGTGTGAGTTCTTCCCTACTTGCCCCATGAAGGCAAATGACATTTGATTTATTCCATCACCCATGGAAATTCTTTTTAGTGAATGAACTGAAATGAGTGAATTTCACTGAATGAGTGACACACAGATTATTCAAATATGTATTTGCTTGCTTCTTGTTGGAACTTCATGTAAAGCTGTATAAATATTTTTTATAATTTACTTGTTGACAGTGGCCAGTACAAAACATTTCTAAGTTACTGCCGGTTCACCTCCAGAAAAGATATTCTTTTGAAGTACAATAAATTGGTGCAGGGTGTAAGTGTGTGCATTCAATATTTTATTTAGTTTTGCTCCCTTTATTCATAGGAATGGCTTGCCTATTTCAGTCCTACTAAGCTCTTGATCTCTGTGGCACATTCTGTCAATTGTTATTTTGTAATCGGACATTGAGTTGCAGGACACTTTGCTGTCAAAAGATACGTGACTGGAACTGAATGCATCTCATCAGTTTGCAGTGTAGAATGAGAAAGGAAAATGAGTTGTAACTGAGATGACATTGCACCATGAAGGAAGAGGTAACAAGGTCTCTACACAAGTTCTGAAACTTAAATTAAAAAAAAAAAGTTTTTAAAATTTTTTTAAAATTTTATTTATTTTTCTTATTTTAAGGAAACTTAATGAGCAAATACAGGATTATACTCCTTGTGTTCTAGCTCTTGTCTCTCCTTGCACAAGTTACAAATGTGTTTTTCTTCAAGTTGCCAAAATATGGAACTGATACTTTTTCTCTCCCAATATATTGCACTTAAAAACCTTGAAATAATGACTCAAGGTTTGTCTTTCTTAATTTACTGTTCTTGTTACTATGACAAACATGTTTTATTTTTGTAACTAACACTTCTTAACTTTCATTTTCCATATAATGTCCATGGTCAAAAATTAAGTAAAGACTGAATAGCAGCTGGCAGATGTCAAAGAGCTGCTTAATATGCCGTTCATAATGTCATATTCTCTGTAGGTGATCTTCTGAAAAACCCTCTGTATTCTAAAAAGTGTTACAGAAGTTTCATAACATTAAACAAGAGTGATAACATTTTCTACTTTATTGAAGTTATGTCAACATCAGGCTTTTATCTTGCTTTTCTTCTTTCTTCATTGTAATTCCTTCTTCCAATAACTCCCATTATAACTTGCATCTGTTATTCTGTCCCTAACCCAACCCCCAAAATTGTGAATGCCGTTTCACTCACATCCTCTTCCTCACCCACTGCAGTTACTCTTGGGGAAAAAAAATGCAGAAAAAGTAGTTATAAAGGAAAAATGGTTTACTCCCGTGGAATCTAAGTTAAGATTGCATTGGTGCAGAATACAAAGACCAAAATTCTAGATGCTGAAATGAGTGCTTCTAGGGAAAAGTAGTTTGTCAAACTGTAGGAGGAGAAATAACATTTCACTTAGAATCTACTAAGTACAGAAGGTGTACTCTGTAATTTTTAGTCAAGTTCAGCTTGCATAAAAGGGGAAAAACCAAAAAAAATCCGAGTGAGCATATATAGAAGTGAGGCAGCTAGCTAAAGGGAAGTCAGAAAGAGCAGCTGAATGGTTTGTGATACTGTGCAGTCTGTCTAAAGTCATGGTATGAGACTCAGAACTGGAGCATGGGCTGCAAAAGGAAAGGCTTCAATTAGCTGACCTTCAGCTACTTTGAATGGCACAATGTATTAGTCTCAGTTTTATCTAGATCAGAAGGCCATTACTGTGCCCTGTATCTCCCATTTAACTGTGTACCTTTATTTGCATTCTGTGGAAACCAAGCTGTGAAGGTGTGCAGAGGTCTTGTTTCCCCCAGTATGGAACTGGTAAGTAGCCATCATAAGAGCCACTCTTTAAGAACTACAAAGTACTCCTCTGTTTCCCTGGACTTTGATACAGTATCAGAAGACCAGAAAATAAAAAGTGACATGTTGAAACTTCAGGACAAAGGAAGTTGTTAGTAATAAAAAGATGTAATAGAAAGGAGGAAAATAGATCAGAGAGACTATGAAGTTAAATACAAAAATAGGAAGACAAGTCCAAAAAAGACTGTTGTGAATCAACTTGTTAAAGGCATAATGCCTAATAATAACTATTGTTTATGTATATCAGGGAGATGAAAGTTTATCAGTGTTGGTGGGATCAGTAATGATCAAGACATAAAAGTAGCAGTTGAGGGAAATAAAACCATAATGTAAAAGTTCAGTGTATTCTTTGTACTAGTCCTCTGTACAGAGAGGAGCTTACTATGCTAAAGCGTGTGGGGGTTTTTTGGTTTTATTTTTTTAACATGGTGTTAATCTCACCTTGAAGGTTTTTCACAAAAGTTACTGATTCTGGAGTAACAGAACTCTGAAAGGAAGCGTTTGGTCATTTTTTTTAAGGGAATACTTCTGGTCATTATAACAACCTCAGACCAGGAAATCTGAATTCTGCATTGAGCACACTTCAGAAGCTATAAAAGAAGGTAATACGTTTTCAGCATATCTGCTAGTACATTGGGGAAACTTTCCCTGAGGTTAATTCTGCTCAGTCTGCTGGAGGGTTTTTTAAATGTCTCATGATGCCTTCAATGTGAGGGATATGATATTACGAATTTGCATTTTCAAAATGCTTCAAACAGCTCTTAAAGAAATTAAAGTGTCCTGCAATAAGAAACAAAATCCTTCCACTTCTAATAGGCAGTTAATAATTAGAAAAGTATAGGAATAAATTGTCAGACTTCTCAGTAGAGGCATTTACAGACAGAATTACGTAGGGATGAGCTCTGCAGGCTGTCATGGTTAACATAAGATAACACAAAACAGCTTCTGTTCTGCTTACTGCCTCTCGTATTGCAAATAGTAGAAGGCATAAGTGAAATTATGGGTTGGTAGTTTTAGTTATACATATCATTGCAACGGCTTCAAAGTTAACTTGTACTCAGATAAAATTTGTACTTTTAGTCTCTATAGTAATAGTATGTAGTAGTGATCAATTAATTTTTTTTATAGTAGCTGTCAAAAGACTTTGCTTGCCATTTTTAGAATCAGAGTAGCATATACCTTTTTTATGTTTACATAATTTTATAGAGATTAGCACATGTATTTGCCAGAGTATGAAAAAAGGAAATCAGCAAATGGCAAGTATTTAAGGGTTCTGCTGGTTTCTTTTTGAAGTCCTTAAAAGAATTTTTTACTCTGTAAAATACATTTGCTATTGATTGCCTCTAAAACTGAGAATTTCCCATTGTTCTTAATGATTCCAAAAGCTCCATGGTCTTACTGGTAGTCCTAGTTTTAAGCTCGGTTAAAGCTGTGGTCTTACTGGTAGTCCTAGTTTTAAGTTGTTGCTTCGGTGTTAGGTAGGAATTGTTTAACCGCTTAGGTTGGAAACAGTTGTACTTTTTTTGTCTTTATTTGTGAATGTGGTTCACTTTCCTAGGATTGTCTGAATCACTGGGTGTGTTTCTATATAAGAACCGGCTGCCATACTTGGTGCCAGTCAAAGACAGAAATAGAATGCAAGGACTTGGGAGGAAATAAATGGTGAATGTTATTATGTTAATGTCTAAGCTCCTTGCAAAAGAATCTCGTAATAAACGCCAACTGTTACTGTCCCCAAATTGGAGTTGATATGAATGGAAAACATCACACTCTTTATTCAGTCTTATTTATGTAATATAACCCTTTTTGCTTAATTGTCTGTCTATGTCTTGTCTGATTTTTTAGAGTGCAAATCCTAATCTAAGTTGGGACAACCAACTGCTATTGCAATGCAAGTCATATTTACAATTTGGAAGCACTATCACTGTCTAATTTGTTTTAAAGATGCTTAAATACTGTTATAACTGTATTTACACAAGAAAAAATGCTGCTTAAATGTTCTAAATTTAGGAGTGGAAGAGCTTTGTGAGGACTTAGTACTTGTATGTATTTAGCATTTTGTTGTGAATTTTCCCATTAACTTCAATTAAACATGTTGGTACTTTCAGGGGAAATGAATATCTAAGTGTTCACAGGATTGAGCTGTAAGTGGTGAGGGAACAAGTGAACACAGTTGGCAGAGCACAAAGTAACAGCACATATTGGCCGCTATAATTGTCAGTGGTGAGAGCATGCAAGTCATCTGTCTGCATTGCTGGACCAACAGAGCAAACAGCCAGCATCTTTGCACCTTAAATGGTAAATAGAGTTTAGTTTCAGATTATAACAGACGCGTATTTTCTGAATTCAGTACAAAGACAAATGTGTAACATTAGCTGCAAATCACTTATTCTAGGGTTTTGTTGATGTTTTAAAACCTACTGAGAATTACATAAAAATCTGAAAATATTTCAGCAGCTAACTGTTTTCAGATTAGAAATTTGTAAACTCTTTTGTTTCATTTACTTAGTGTGCTAATTTTTGATAGTGCTACTTTGCTGTCATATTATGTGCTACTTGCTTATGATTGGTATTGATAGCACTTATGTTCAGTAATATTTATGAATTAAAAGTATGCATGTGTATACCAGAGTCATGCATCAGAGTCAAAACAGGAGTAGCAAACAAAAAGCATTCCTGGCTGCAGAACAGCTTTGAACCTGGCAGCTGTGTTTCACAAACAGAATATTTGATTTGAATAATAAATTCTTTTCAGTAGAGGTGTGGAAAAAAGTGCAATCCGTGTGAGAATGGAGTGTGACAATGAAGGATAGAAAAAAAGTATCACCTGCATCTCCCACAATTGCTTTTACCTTCTGAGATGAAGGTAGAATCTGTGCCATAACTGGCCTAAATGTGAAATACTGATAAGGCATTTGACTCAGTTGGGTCTGGTGAAAGACCTGTGGTACGGGGTGGTGTGTGCATAGTGTGTATTCAGCAATCTCAGACCCATTATAGGTTTCATGTGATCTGAAATACTGGTAAATAAATAATAACCTGAACTACTGTGTTTGTTTTAGCTGTGCATTTCAGAACTCTAGGGTAGACCTTGGCTCATGCAGTCCATCTGTGTAACATCATTCTTTCATAGGGTTGTGCAGGAAAATACAGATCTTAACCAAAACAGGGTTGCACAACATGTTGGCCATCTGTAAACACTGGCTTCTGGCCTTCTAATACAGACTTCACCCGAATTTTGGCAAGAAAGTAAGAGTTCAGTTTTATTTTCTTCAAGTAGTAGAAATTAATAGATGGATAGAAGGCTTGGCAGTATTCTTGATGCCCATTCCCCTACTTCCAATCTTGGCCTTGAGATTTTGGCAATTTAAGCTTCCTATGCATTGTATAGCCATCATTCTACTACAGTTTTGGTCTCTAGGCATGGGAAAAAAATTCTTATAGTAGATAGCAATTATTCAATGGGCAGCAGGTTTAAGTATTTTCAAAATAAACATTTTATAAAAAAAACTCCATCATTTTTTACTTGGACATTGTTCTCCAGAATCCCATCGATTCAGCTTGCTTGTCGAGGTATGCTTTTCCCTTCTGAAATAACAAAGTTCGTCTGGTTTTTATTTTGTAAGAAATTTTGCCATCATAAATTTGGCAGGCTGTGGGTAGTTTTGTGAAAAGGAAGCTGATGTTTTTCAATAAAGTTTTGTGCAAGCAACTGACTAATAATGTTCATTTTGCTTTACAGTCTGTTTTAAAGGTTCGAGTTTATTTTGGTGTTTTTTTGGTTACCATTGTGGGGTAGCGCTGCCCTGGACAACTTGAATACAAAGAACAGGTCTAGAGTATGTATAGTCAAAGAAACACCTATGCTTTCTTGACCTCAAAAATGTGTTCATATTTCATGAGAGGCAGTTTGGACACTGTAACTTACTTTTTACAAGTGTAGCTTTTTGTGAGAATTTGGGTCTGTGCTCTACAGATAATGAAGGGCATTGGTTTAAAAAACACCTGTTGTTCTGCTCAGTTTCTGCTTAGAATTTTAGTTAGTCTGAGAGATGATATCAAAAGACAGTTTTGAGAGATGTGCATGTATGAAATGTGAAACTTTTTCTTACAATGCTAAGCACGCCTTTAGCAGGTTTTAGATTTTTCAAGCGGTAATTTTTGAAATAAAAATTCTCTATATAAAAGCATATATCAAAACATTTTAAAGGTGACAAGACACAAAGGTATAATACTGTCCATAAGAAAGAACAGGTGATAGTTGTACATTTCTGTTACTTTATTTCTTCTCCTTTCTTAGTTACGAATGTAGAACTGCATGTTGTTTTCAGTAGCTCTTTGGTGCGAAGGAGGATATCTTGTTGCTGCAGGAATGCACAAGTGCTTGCTTTTTGCTCAGACCTCTTGATTGTTGTCACTCTGACCAATTGACACAATACTCACCAGTGATTTGACTGTAAGTAAATTCTTCTAAAATACAACAGTTGATTGCTATAAATTATGGAAAAGCCTGTCTAAATGTGCTGAGTAACTCTTCTGCGTTGTTAATGAAGTTATATTTTTTTGCTGTAACATGGTTTTGCATGTTCGAAAGTCATTTTAAGGTCAAGGGTTATGAAAAGGTCTCAGTGGAATTTGGTCATGCTGTAGCACAACATGCGCTTCTTGGAGATCTCAGGCTTGGCTATCTAATGAAGTGCATCATTGTTGTGGTTTAACCCTTGCCAGCAACTGAGTAGCCATGCATCTGCTCACTCACTTCCCCTCCCTTCACCCTCCCTCCTGTGGGGATGTGGTGAGTTGACCTTGGCTGGATGCCAGGTGCCCACCCAGCTGCTCTATCACTCCCCTTCCCAGAGGGACAGGGGAGGGAGTAAGGTGGGAAAAAAGAAAACAACTCGTGGGTTAAGATAAGACAGTTTATTTAAGGCAAAAAGCAAAGCGAAGCTTGTGCTCGCAGAAGCAAAAGATAGGAAGTTTTATTCTCTACTTCCCATGAGCAGCGGTGGTCGGCCACTCCTGAGAAGCAGGGCTTCGGTGCACATGATGGTTTCTCAGCAGGCAGCCAATAGACAATGAATGTCCACCCTCCTGCTCCGTGCCTCAGCTTTTATATCTGAGCTGATGTCATATGGTATGGAATATCGCTTTGGTCAGTTTGGGTCAACTGGCCTACTTGGGTTCCCTCCCAGGATCTTGCCCTCAACTAAGGAAGGAATGTTACAGTGTTGATGCTGTGCTCAGCAGTAGCCAAAACACCAGTGTGTTATCAACACCTTTCTAGCTGCCAATGCAAAGCACAGCACTGTGAGAGCTACTGTGGGGAAATGAACTACAGCTAAGCCAGACCCAGTACAGGGGAGGAGAATCTAAAAAAAAAGTTGGGATAAGAACAGGTTGATAACTGAAACAAAATAAAATATAATAATACTAATTATAACAATGATAATAATAGTAATGAAAGAGAGAGATAACCTGTCAATCCCCCCAGGTCTCAGGAAAGGGCTCTACTGCTAAAGAGACAGAGTAAACAAAACCCACCAATATTGCACCCAAAAACCCCATAAATAACACTAATGATACAAAAGAGACAGTCAAAGTCAACAGCCTTCTGCACCCTGCACCAGACGCCAACACCAAAACCACAACCCCCAATAAGGTGCAAGATTGGATGCAACTGCCAGTCCTCGCAAAACAAAACACAAAGACAAGAAAAGCACAAAATATGCCATAATAATTCCTACTTGGCCTTTATCTAAGACCTATGGTGGCCTGAAAGAACATTGTTGTTAAATCTCAATTACAGGAACCCCGAAAAAACCATCAACCCTCTTGTATTATTCGGCCCAATAGGAGCAAGTTCGCATTTATTCCAAGAAGAATAAAACCCAAGAGAAGCAAGCATTGCAGAATACGTTTTTGTTCACCACACTGATGCCCATCCTGTTCCATAGCAGTGATCAACCCCTCCCAGGTGACTCCCCTCCGTTCATATACTGGGCGGGCATGACCTTCTATGGTATGGAATATTTTGGCCATTTGGGTCAGCTGTCCTGGCTATAGGTTTCCTTCCAGCTTTTGTGCCTCTTCTCACTGGTAGAGCATAGGAAACTGAAAAATTCTTGACTTAGAGTAAGCACTACTTAGCAACAGCTAAAACATCAGTGTGTTATCAACATTATTTTCGTACTAAATCCAAAACACAGCACTGTACCAGTTGCTATGAAGAAAATTAACTCTATTCCAGATGAAACCAGGAGATATATAATGACTCTTAACAAGAGAAATATAACAAACATCCTTCGTTGCTCAAGGATGCTCAAACATCCTCCTGAGCTCAAGTCTCGTTAAGATATTTACCTAGGATGACAGAGTTCTTAACAGTGGGAGCATTTTATAAGTAACATATATACAAGTATGTCTTTAAAAATGAGTCATTATTGTCTCTAGAATTGTAGAACAATAGGCCACTATATGGAATAATAGAAATTGTTTGGATAGATTCTCTGGTTCAATCTGTGTTCAGTCTGAACAGCCAAACCACATTTATATTGTCATTGCCCGATCAAATTTGTAATTCCATTTTGGGTAGTTTTATGTTGCTATTGGGTAACATCTTAGCTTCCTCTTTGCCAGACTGAATAAGATCAACTCTCACAATCGGTCTTTTCTGTGCATATGCTCTGGCTCCCTGACCATCTTGGTGCTCCCTATTGGACTCTCTCTAATTTTTCAACACTGCTCTTAAGCTAGGGATCCAAAACTGAGCACACTGTTCCAGGTGCAGGGTCACAAGCGCAGACCAGAAAGGAACAGTAACTTGCCTAGATCTGCTGGGCACCCTTCCTATTTTGCTTAGTCCTGAAGTTTCTTGGGTTGCTCTCTGCAAATTTCTTGGAGTTAGGCTGTCTTATCATTCTGATTTAAGATAAAAAAAAAAAGCCAAACAAAAGAACACAAAACAATTTACAATTAACCATTTGGGCCCATTATTAACTCCTTTGGTTTTCTGGTCTTTACAAGCTTCTACATGAATGTTGAGTCATTTATTGTTACTTTTTGATCTAGGCAGTCTGCCTAATTTTCAATCTAGCTAAGAGTTTACTCCTCCATCCTGTACTTCTCAGCTTCCAAACAGTGCTGTGTGAGATGGTACCAAAAAACTCACTGAGATTTGGTTACATAGCTTTCCCCTTAGCTACCTAAGTAGTCATATCATTAAAGTAGTTAGGCAGGTTGTTCAGGTGTAATTGGACCATGGTAAAACAATGTTGACTGTTTGTGGTTACTTTCTTGTCCATCTTGTGTTTGGAAATGTACTCTAGGAGGACATGCTCCACACGATCTTCTTTGGTACTTTCTAGTTGATTGTCTAGCCTGTTGTTCTATGGGTCTCTTTTCTGCCTTTCTTAGGGATTAACCTTTTTTTAATCCTTAGAACCTTTCTAATACCTCAACTGTTAGAATTTTTGGTAGCTGGTAGCAATCTCATAATCACATTGGCCAACCTTTTCAGCTCCCTTAGGTGAATACCATCTAGGCCCAAGGGTTTGAATGCAGCTGCACTAAGTATTCCAAAACCGTTGGTCCTGTACTGTTGGTTTCCCTGCTCTTTCCCAAGCCGTGTTGGTACCTGCAGTCTTCTGGGAGCATGCCTTGTCTGTATGGAACAGGACAAAAGAGAGCATCGAGTATTTCAGTCTTTTCTATATCATTTGTCACTCAGCTGTCTTTACCCATCCACTGGAAGACTCTTGTTTTCCTTAAATTCCTTTTCTACTAACAATACCCATAGATTATTTTCTTGTTTTCATTTATGTTCAGCAAAACAAAAGTCTTCCCAAGTCTCGTCACTGAGTGATGCTTTTATTCTCCTCCTTTGTTGCTTGTTCTTGTTTCTACTTGTATGTTCCACTCTTGTCATCTTGTAGAAAGAGAGCACCCTATCCCTAACTGTATGGACAAGCAGGTTTCAGACTTCTGTGAGGAGCAGAGGGGAGAATGTTTTCACCTTTTGCTTTGTTAATGGAACTCTTAGTGACACAGTTTTTATATTGCTTGTCTATAATTAAGCAAGATGTGCCAAAATAAAAGGGATTCATAAAAATATCTCCAGTAAACCATGTAACTCCTATCAATGTGCAAGGCTTGCAAAGCATGTTTTAAGCAGCTTTTTACACTTGTGTTTCTAGTCTGTCATGAACATTGTTTTACCTCTGCTAACTAGGAGAAATCTGAATTTATTATTTGAGCTAAATAGTACCAATAATCATTCAACTTTAAAACATGGTAGTTGAGAAAAACCAATTATGGAGGAAGTTTCAGCTTTAAGTGGCAATGTATGAATACCTCTTAATAAAATCTAAATATTCTTTGTTTGTTTAATCCTGTTTCAGGATCAAGGACTTCAGTATTCAGTCTCCTGAGAATGGGTATGTGTGACCTTAAAAGCATAAATCCTCCCCCTATACACAGCTGTTATCTATCCTTTAGAAAAACTGGAATACTTACTACTGAATTGTGTTTCTACAACATAACAGTAGGCATCTAGATCTTTGTTTTCCAAAGTGGACTTTGTGTTCCTGTTATGACTATTGCCTACTACGTGTCCATGTCTGAAGTACCCATAGAACAAGCATACTTTCGATTTGAGAGCACTAGAAACTTTCACTGGACCAAACTGAAGCTCTTCTATTTGTTTTGTGCTGTCTGTCAACAATGGACAAGGAAGTCTCGGGGGAATTGATATTTTCTAGGTAGATAAAAAGATCTACCCAGCCGGAAATTGAACAGTGCCCCTAGGAGCCATGGTATTTAAATGGTCAGAAAATACATTATATGAAGGAAAATTAAGAGTGCTAAAAGTGTGCTGTCTTTCAAAAACAACACTAACAACACAAATGCTTTGATCTTCTTTCCCGCAGAGAGGTTATTTAAAGATAACTTTACAGTTGTCAGCGGCAGTAGTAGTTCTTTCTTTCTCAACATAGAATTTATGTTGAATTTTGCCTTCCTTGGTACCCTCTACTGCTTAAGTCCCACTAGTGATATTTGTATACCTTTTTGTGAGAAAAAAATAAAGTATCAACTTGTTGAGTTGAAAAGTTCTTTCATGTATGTATGAAAGACTGTCATATGTGTAGCCCTCAAAGGGCAAGCTTTGGGAGAGTTTTAGTTTCAATTTCACTAAGTGAAAGAAGAAGTTATTTTCCGGGAGTTAGTTTGCTCTAATGAAGTTCTTAAATCCCCTGCAAAATGAGTTTGTTATGCTGAGTAGCTATTTAATGACACTTATGGCCAGGCAATTAAATTTTCTACTGATAAAGTCTTAGTTTTAGTAGTATGTCGTTGGATGGTTTGCAGTTACATATGCATTTGCCTTCATGATATAAATAATTTTTGAATAAGGAATTTTCCCCTCCTGTCAAATAACTTTTATTTCTGACATGTTTCTATCATCTTTATTGTTGCTATGTTTTGCCTGTCTCTTGTACTGTTCTTGGTATACTTCAAACATTGCAATTCCCAGACTTACCTTCTGTAACAGAAAAATTCCTTTAGGTCTGTTTCTCAATTTCTAATGTTAAGAAAAATGTAATGAGTCCAGATATTTTGATTTTTCATTCACTGAATTGTTGGCAAGGACAGAAAAGGACTTCTGATTTGTGGAGCATTACTTTGGCTGGAGCAGAGACAGGAGTGGCTGTTGAACATTAGAGTCTCAAGGGAGCTGTTGAGAGTCCAGAGCAGCCTTTGCTACATTCTCCAACATGTTGAGATTGGATTTTTCTGAAGTAACTATGGTTTTTACAGATGCTGCTTTCTCTTATGTAATATTCTAAGTGGGTCTTTTTGTTCCAGAGATCTTTACAAGTAAAGCTTTCTATTCCAGATCATTTTCCTGTGCCTGGTGTTATATCTTGGTAACTTTGGCAAAGCTCTAATTACAGATAGTAAATTAGTCTTCACAACCTCCAAAACTGTTCTAGAGACATGACTTAATTTTTTAATGGCAGTGCTTCTGTAAATAATACAACAGGGTTATGAACTAGGCATGGTTAATGTTAGTATAGAGATTAGTATTTCTGCTCTGAATTGCCAAGCATACATGGCACACCTTATACAGAATATCCCCTGGGTTAGTGAGTCATATTTTAATATTACACTCTACTTCTTGCATCCCACAGTGTATAAGTCAGCTTTAGAACTCCATATTATTTTTTTCTAATTACAAGAATTATGGAGTATTGTCTGTATCCTGTATTACTTATTTCATTAAAATATATTCTTTCTTGCTTGCAATTTGATAAGGAGTTGTCTCAGAAGATAAGCAGCATTAAAATCACAAAGATTAAACATGAAACCACGAAATTTGTTTCCTTTTGTAGCAATTATTGTTCTCCCCCTCCTTTACTGGATATTTGTTCCCATGCCCAGGCCACTTCCCTGTTTGTGCCAGCACAGCAGTTTGTGGAGCTGCAGTGTAAGTTGGATTAGTGCATCTTTTCTGACTTTTTTTTTTTTTGACTGTTTAATGACTGTGTTTGGCTTGTCAATTGATTATAAAATTGCTGCATAAATTGTTCTGCTGGCACAGCCAAAGGGACAGTCAGGGTGGGAGCAGGGAGCAAGAATTTGAAACTCTAAACTGACATTTCTGCTGAAGTTAAGTTACATAGTGCACTTAAGACTTTATTCTTTGGCTTTGAAAGCCATTACTTCAAACTAACAGAGAAAAGAACTGGCTCCGGAAACTCCAGAGCTCCGCAGAACTTCCTTCATCTGATCCAATTTTTAAAAACCTTTTTTTCTACACTTATCCTGAGAGAGAATTATTTAAGGTCTGTGGTATGTATATGATATGAAGTTTCACATCAGTGTGGTGTGTGCCTGACCATCACAAATCCCCTAATCTGTTACCTGAATCTTGTTTGTTAATGCAGACGTGAAAAGCGTGTCAGAAGAGTGTCTCTCTATGTGGAATGCTGGTGTCCCTTCCACCCTTCCGGGTGGATACCTTGACAAAACTGCTAGAATCTGCATTATCTGACAGGAAGAGATAATCTCCTTGCAGGAAATTCTGTCCTAAAAAGTCTCTAGTGTCTTCTGTTTCCTACTTTTCTCTCTGCATTTGAGGAATATACCTGAGATTACCATGTCCTAGCAATGCCTAGCTGCTGAAAATACATGTCAATCCCAGGATGCATCAAAATTGCTTCTTGAGTTGTGCTAAGAACTGATGCTTCGTTATGTGACTTGGTACAAGGTCTGTAGTGGCTGTTGCCTGTCTTGATGTATAATGGATTTTTTCCCCACTATTTTCTTCTCTTTTCATGTGGAACAGGTGAAGTATTGACACCTGTAGGCTTCTGCCAGTTAATCAGGGCTGCTTACAATGGGTAGAAGTACAGTAATAAAAATATGTTTAAAACAAACTGCTTATTCAGAAGCTAAAATAGTTTTTGAAGGTTTCTTGCTTTCTCTTTGGGGAAATGCTTTTACACCTTAATTTCAAGTTATAAGTTTCAAGATAATATTAAATAGAAGTAAATAGAAAAGTGAGTAGCAAATGGTATGGCTAAATAATTAGTCATAGGCCAATAGTATCAAGCTTGAAAGTTGGACTGAGATTATTAAAAAACTCAATTACACATTGAGAAGTTTATTTTAGAAATGTACCTTGTAAAACTTAGTCTAAATATATGGTGCCTTGTCTCCCTCTTAGATCTGAAATAAAGACAAGTGAAGTCTCTCTTGAGATAATTCTGAAAACCTCCACTGTGGAATAATGTTCACTAATTTATTAGTGATGGTGAATCCTGGGAATATTTTTGGTATATAAAGATCTCACAGTGTGTGACAAATTTTGTCTTTATTAAAATAGCACTTGCAATCCTTTCCCTTTTTTTCCGTCAGAAAAATGTCCTAAAGTGACAGATCTGCTGCCCACCAGAGGTAGACCGTCTTTGAGCTGTAAATGGGAAAAATATGTATGTAAACTATTCTATTCTGTTGGATACAAGTGTAGGTAGTTGCTGTCTGTAAGCTCTGGATACTTGGTAATTTTTTCAAGGATACGTATTCCACATAAATCAGCATGCTGGTTCTGAAGGCTTTTTATCAGGAACAAGTGATTTTGAAGCAGAGCAGAAACAAGCTATAGTAAAAAATTGCAAATTAATTAAGTTGATGCCAGAAATTTGTCAACAGGTTTTGCACAAAACACTAAATACTTTATTTGTAGATACCTTGATGTTTGAGAACATCTGCCAAAGAAAAAGATAGCTGCCCATGTGCATTTCTGTCTGCATCCCATGGAAGCTTTTTGATGTTAAGACATTTCCTGTCTACTCTTCTAAATTCACTTCTGAGATAAGCCTTTTTAGTCTGATATTCTAGAAACTGGTTTAGCTGTTTGTTCACATAATCAGGCTTGATTCTTCCCTTCTTTCCACTCAAGACAAGGCCTAATTTTGCGAGTAGAAGTTTCTATTCTTCACGACTTCTTCACTTTGTTCATCTCTACAAAACCAGAGCATTGTTTTGGATCTGTTGCCTTACTCAAGGAGTCCTCTGAGGAAAAAGTATTTCATTATATTTTGTTCCTTCCTTCCAGTGTGTGTCTAGTTTTCATCATTGCTTTGTTTTCTTGAACCTCTCTGATCCCTAGAACTGAAAGGTGCTTTCATTTTGGTAGCACTTGTTTTATAAGAACTGGGGAAATGAAACCTTTGCTCCTGAGTACTGCCAAAACCACCCATTTGGGCACCATTTTCTCTCCATTCTGTGGTCATAATAGAGGTTCATTGACTGACAGTTTTTTTGGGGTGGATGGTCTCAAGAGGAAGTTAATATGGTTTTTTCCCCCTTAAACCAGTTCAGAATTGGAATTGAAGGAAATGACAGATAAGTCTTATTTCCTTTGTAGTTTATTTACTGTCATAATTTTTTATTTCATTGCTAAACTTTTTGGTCATCCATCTCTACTTCCCTGTAATCTGTAGAGTTTTTTTTTTGAACAAGCAATACATACGTTGGCATCAGTTTTGAATGAGGTTAAGGGGCCACAACCTATGAGATTACTACAAAAAGTTTGGATGTGGTTTTGGTTTGGTTTGCTTTTGCACCGTCTTACCAAAGCGTGTTTCGGAACTGTTTGGCATTGCACTGGCCTACTAATCTCGTAGGGCCTACTTCTTAGGTAGGCAAACTGCTGCAAGATTTTCAAGGAGAGAGAAGGAAACAATTCACTGGCTGCCCACAGTTATTTTCCTTGAAAGTCACTGTTGTGTGTTCTAAAGTAACTCCTAGGTTTTGGAGTTACAGTAATGTATCTTTAACTTCTGAACCTGCAGGAAATGACTAATTTTTTAAAAAATCGGTTCAGATACATTTGATTAGAATTTGCTGCTTTTCTTCCTTAAACTTCTGCTTTTCAATCTGTTGATTTATGCGAGTGTTTACCAAAAATGGAACTCCCTACAAATACTGTTGAACAGCTAAAAAGTTTGAGTGCTGCTGTTGATGAGACTCATTGTTAAAGTTACAGTGACACATCATTACCTTGTATTGTGCATGGCTTCTAATGTAGTTGGTTTTGGTTTTCTTTTTTTTTTCTTTTTTTTCCTGAGAATTAGCAATTAAGGTATATAAAAAAATTTGAAAAATTTTACAAAGAGAACTTCCTGTCAAAATGCTTAAGGTATGTGGAAAAATAAATATTAGGGTTGTAAAGTGAAGGATCTTTAATTTTTATATGAATACGTACTTCTGTCAAGCAAAAAGTGGCTCTCGTGTTGTTAGTGTTTTTATGTGTTTTTTTAGAAATATGATGCATTTGCATAAACATCTGAAATAGATGCCTTCTGGTAGCATAGTAAAGTCATAAACAACTTTCTGCATACTGTTGTTCATTGGTTGGAGTTTGGTGTTTCGGGTTTGTTTTTTTTTAATTGTTTGTTTTGTGCTCATATTTCATTGTGAAATTGAATAATCTTCAAGAACTTTGTTTCTAACAATACAGGCTGACTCTTTTGAGCCATGCATTCATGTTAAATTGTAATGCATGGTAAATATGCATAATATTTAATGTTAGAAAAGTTAGAAAATACAGAAATCAGAATTAAATAAGCTAATTTTGTTAGTTCATGTAAAACTACTGTTGGTCATAATTTGGTATTAAATAAGAACATAGAATTGTCATATTTTATCAAATCTTACATCCTTCTACTTTACTGTCCTGATCCTGATAGTGACTAATTACAAGTGTTTGAGAAGTCAGCAGAAGTGTTCCAAAGCTGGAAGGTTGTTTACTTCCTTGCAAACTTGATCTTTTTACAGGACATTTGCATATATTTTGAAATGTCCCATATCAAACATCTTCCAAAATTACTTGTGTTAATTTTGAGATCTATATACTAACTGAGTGTTACAAGAAAAACAAACTACTTTTGGATTGCTTTTTTTTCTTGGTTATTGGTGCCTGGCTGTGAGATTTTGCACACTTACATCACACTGCATTCTGATATGTTTCTTTTGTGTGCTTATGAATTTTCTGTCTTCCTGAATGTGTCTTATGTCTTGTTTTGCACTGAATGGGAAGCACCTGAGATGCCAGTTATTCTGTTATCTTTTTGTTCACATCCAGGTTCATTAATTTCCTTTTTAATAACTAGATCTTCATTTTTGCATAGATAGCCTATGCACAGTTTTTAAGAAGCATCTGAAAAGGACAAGTTTATGCTGTTGTTGCAACAAAAATAGTTGCACTTGTCATTGGTAATTGCTTTGACATTTTTTTCAGCTATAAAATCAGCTATTTTATTTTGCATAAATGTATGTACATTGCATTATTTGTAAAGAGTGCATACATTTGAGCTGATAAAAAGCCATTTAAATTAATGGAATTGAATGTGTTGAATGGAGAAGACAGTAAGTCATGCAGAAAAGGTTTAAATCCCTTCTGACATGGTAGCATGAAAAAAATCAGTAGTCTTTTCTTTTGGTTGTCAAATTTGAAACACTTATTACTTGAACAACTTGCTTACATTTACACGAAATTTGTGTCATGCAGCTGTACATATGAAAATTTAGTGTCTTGCATCAAACTAATATGTCAAGATTCCAAATACTATAAATTTGTCAATAAATACTATATCCTGTGGTATCATCTTTATTAATATGAAGCACAAAAATGCATTTTGTTAGCACATAATTTGAATTGGAGGTGGCATTTGATTTTGCTACTATGAATGCATTAATGTAAAATACTTGGTTTTCCTAGAATGTATCTAAAAATTTGTACAGGTGTGTAAGGACATATTTATGTTGCACAATGAAATGTGGTGTGGGAGGTGGCAGAAGAGGTGAGTCTGGGATAGCACGGGCATGGGAACAGTACAGTTGCATTAGGGTGAGTCTGTGCCTGAGGTAAGAAGCCCTTTCCCGAAGAGATAACAGGTTGTGTTTGAAGAGACTCTGTCAAAGTCCTACTGCATTCAAGAAATAGGCCACATTAATAGAGGTTCTTTGTATAAGACACCTTCCCTCTCTCCTAACTTTATGTATTACTTTTTGGACCTTGAAATGTCATGTAACTTTGATGTAATTTTCAATTTAAATAAAGATTTTTTTCCTTGCTCTACATTAAAGAAAAAAATAAAATTTGTAATTTATATTGTTTTTTAATTTGGCCTAATTGATATGGAAACAAAAATAGGAGCTGACAGCTTGTGAAGCTGTTTGGGAATTGGTTGTCAGCTTGAAATTGTGGAATATCTTTCATCCTAAAGTAAACCCTTAATGTTGAGTGACTACTTCTGAAAATTAGATATTGCAATAGGAGAATTCCACAGTGGTTTTTTGGATTTAGTTCATGCCCTTTCATATTTGGTGAGTTTTATGAACATATATGAATACCACAGGAAATGGTGGGTGGCTTAAAGAACAGGTAGCTGTGAAAATATCCAAGAGAAAAGCCAAGAGGGCACTTCATGGCAGCTCTCTCTTGTAATCACAAAAAGGTACAACCAGGGCCTGTTTCCTGTTTGTGAGTATGTTTCTACAGTATATTTGCAATTTCTGTTAGTGATAAATGTCATGGGATGTCTTCAAGCATTGGAAAAAATGTAGGACTCTCATTGTATGTGGAAAGTTTGCAAAGTACATTGTATATATAATTATTTACAAGTTTGCAGTGGTTAATAGGTATTAATTACCAGCCGTCTTTTAAAAAGATTATATATATAGATGTTGTATCAGCAAGAGTTTTTCAACTGTTTTAAGTAAAGGGGGTTTTTGATAGGTGTACCCTGTACTGTAACTCTGTGCATCTGTCCATGAAACTGTCTTACTAGTATTAGTTAAACTGTGCCTATAAGACCATTTTGATAATATTTTCTTAGTATTCCTGGCTTGCAGGCCGTGTGTATATTTAGAAAGAGTTGTCTTTAATTAATCTTGTCTGATTCACTTGGTGATACAATATACCAGTGAGTCTTTCCCATTACAGCTGTTTCCATGGAGATGAATAGTGACAGTACTCAGCAAATGAAATGGGAAATTTGTAGTGAGTTTAGAGGGAGAGCACTCACTTTTACATCTTGTTGTTTGGCATGATTAATGGGAAACTGAAATCATGAATCTTAATGTCATTGTGTTGAAACATTAGAGTGATTGATAGAGTTCTCTCATTCTTTCCTGACATTTGCCTTTTTTCATTCTTGCTGGTGTGACTAAAACCTGACCCACAATACTCTGTGTAAGTTTGTTGGCCCTGCAAATGGCTGGGTTATTGAGCATGAAGCTTGTATTGGTATTGTCACTAATTCACTGTGAGAGGAGCTGGGGGGCTACGGAGGAAAACTAATAGGGCAGTTTCAAGTCTTCTTTTGATATTTAGCCACCCTAGCTTTAACATTTGGGAAAAACTAGGGCTGTCAGCCTCTTTTCTTCATGTGTTTTCCAGTTATGCAGACTAAGCACAGTTTTCAGGCCTTAGCTGGATGCCTAGCAATTTCTAAATTAGCAATTTATGCAATTTCTAAAACCTGAAATTAGTCTATACTGCTCAGAATACTAGAATTGGTTTCTAAATATCATACTTATATTTTCACCTACTAGTCAAGATCTTTCAAGCCATATCAGAAGTTATTTTTGCAAGCTGGACTGTACAGTAGAGCCATTTCACCAATCTGTAGATAAACATTCGTAACTATTTTTAGGAGGAATAATTTTTAAGAGGTTATACTTATATCCATTTTTCTGTGGAGGAAGAGTTTAGCAGAGGTGGAATGTAAAATAGATAAGGAGGATTTGTATTTCCAGCACTACAGGACTGATGTTCCCAGGTGACTAGTTGTCAGTTTTCAGAGATGATTGTCAACACTGTATACATGGAATCCTGTAAAACATTTCTTAAGTAAGCTTGGCATTTGTACAGATTAGAAGGACAAACTATTCTTTCAGTCTGTCTGCTCTATGGATAATGCATTGCACTCATCAGCACTCCTGTTGGTTTCACCTTGCTTGCTTAGAGGTTTAAGGATGCTTTTGTAGATCTTGTGATTCAGTTCCTGGTGGGTTTTTGCCATACGATGTTACATCTGCTACATTGAGACATCATTAGAAAAATGAATGGAAGAAAAATCCCTGATTGCAATAAAATACACAGGTGTCACTTCTTACTCAGGAAGTCCCTAAAGCAGAAGGTTGGGAAGCTGGGAGAGTGGTCTTGGAAGTGTTTGGATGTGGTGGGTAGACACTCTCGGAGGCATGGCATGAAGACTGCCACTGAGATGCTTGATCCACCCTGCCAAACAGGGAAAATTGTTCCCTCCTTCCTGACTACAGAAGCAGGTTTCACGACACATGGAATAGTCAGGACAACAGGTTTGGTTTGTCCCAAATGTGGTGTTCAAATGCAGAGCCATCCAGCATATATTACTGAACAGCAGTGGTCATATAATTTATGTGCCTTGATACAAATTTTCCAGTTTTCTGGCCCTTCATTTCACATCTTCATTACCTCTTTGTCTAATCCAGGCTTCTTCCAAGTTAACAACTCACCCCTAATTACTTTCTCCTCATTGGTTTTTTTACATGGGCCTTGATAACCGTTGCCAAGGGAAGTTCATGTTTGTATGGTATTACTTCTAGGTAGCAACTGCTGTCCTGGCAAGATGCTGCTCCTCAAAAGGTCCCCAGTTCTCCCCCTCAGTTAGCTGAGAATCTTGGCTGTTTCTCATGTAACTGGCTGTGAAATCCAGCTGTTCCTCATGGCGCCATCTGCGATTTCTGTCACTTCTCACACTGTTGACTCTGACACCCAGCAGTTTCTTGTGTCCTGCTCAGTAAGCTTAAGCTCCAGCCTGGGCCTAGTTGGCAGCCTGGCTGTTTTCCTGCAGCCCTGACAGGAGGTACAGGCGTACCCTTGGAAAGGTCTGAGTGGTCTTGGTATTCACAGCTTCCTAGAGGTTTGTTATTGGTGAGGGTCTGAGGAGCCATATAATAACACAGAATCACAGACAAGCCTTTGCTCTGCCCACTGCAGCTATTCTTAATAAAGCAATCATGCTGTGATGGAGGCTGGAGGCTATGGTTGCATGAGCACTGTAATTCAGTACACTTCTGGGCCATTGCTGAACAGCCTTCTCCTCTTGCAAGCCTTCCAGTCTGTGTATGTGCTGCAGGCACCCTGCTTGGCTCCTCGCAGGCATGTAGACTCTCCCTTTAGCTGCCCTGTAGCTCTCCTCCCCTGCTGAGAAGCTCCTGAGGAGCTTACCAGGCCCAGTTCTTCTTAGAGAGGCTGGAACTGAGCCAGAGTACAGCAAGCAAGACACAATAAACATACAGCCTTCCTCTTGGCTGTGCAGTATTTTAAACAAAATATGCAGTGTAGAGACCTGGAGTAAATTGTGACCAAAGAAAATAATTTTAAGATGAAGTGTAGTTGCGAGAGTTAAGGACTAGACAGTAATATAAGTGTTTCCACTGTACCCCATAATTCAGCATTTCATTCAGAACGCCAAAGTGTCGGTAAATGTACCTTGCAGATATGTTCTCTCTTTCCCCTTGCTTTTTTGTACTTTGTAGGGAAAAGTGCAGGAAGGCAGACTTCTCAATCATATACACCAACAGTAAGGTGAAATAGGGGGTGATTCTAGTAAGAATGATGATAATTTGGATAATAAGTATCACTTATGAATGGCATTTTATCAAAGTTTTTGTCCAGAAAAATGCCTGATGTAGTTTCTCTATTTCAGGAAGACTGGTGAATTGGGCAATTCAGATATTTGTGAAGGGGTGATGATAACCGAAATATGAACTGACTTTTACTCCTAGTGCAAGCTGATATTTAAAGAAGAAAAAAATTTTTCCTTAGGCTGTATCATTTGCCTCTCTTGCATAGGGCCACAAATGGTACATGAATTCTAAAAATTAAAAATTCTGTCAGGATTTGGAAAGGAAGCCTACTGGTTTGCAGACTTGTTCAATTTAAGAGATATGTTTTTGTGTTCGAAATGCAAACTGTGCATCATACAGTGTTCATTTATGAAACACAACTGTTTCAGTCATGTTCAAGGTGCATTGAATTTTAGGCACAGTATTTTTGGGGGCGGGGGGTTTCAGCAAAGATAGGATTTATCACAAGGAGCGGGTAGCTGAAATAATTTGAGTTTCCAAAAAATACAGTCTTAACTAGTGATTCTAATATGGGAAGAAGTTAGTATACTGTTTGTTCTACAACAAATGACTGTGCTTTTATATTTTATTGCTTATTGAATTTGGGTAAAAAACTCATTTCCATTAGGAGAAAAGGAAATTCCTTGTGTTTTTTTTCTCTTTTTTTTCACTAGTCAAAACTGCCATTTGGAAAACAGTTCAATGTTTCATTGAGAATTGTAACAGTTCTAGTATCTGTTAACTGGAGCAGTTTTAGTTATGGTGACATTTAAGAAGGAAACGACAGTAGAGATCAAAGGGATTTTTTCTTTATTTATTTTGAACCTCGTCAGCACCTGCAGAAAGCTTTTTGTAGTATTTGAGTTCTGCTAATAAATTGGTTTTGTGGTGGAGAGAACAATTGATACTAGAGCACTGTGAACTGTGAATTCTGAGTAAGAAGTTTATAGGCACCAGTGTTAAGTTACGAACATTTCATGAAAAGAATAATGATGAAGTAAATATTGCTATTCTGCATATTATATCAACAGTGTTTATGCCTCATGAAATTTTATGATCTCCATTGTAATGCATTATTGTATTAATAGTAGCTTATAAAAAGTTAAGGAATAATTGTATTCTCATTTATTTTGACTCCCCTCATGCCTAGATGAAATTTGCTGGTAGTGGGGAGATGCTGTGTGTGTATGTTTTTATTTATTATTGAAATAGTTTGTTTTCAAGTCCTTAAGTGCTCCATCTGGATAGTCATGGAACTGAAGTGGATCTTGCTGTGCTAGATTGAAGTGAAGGGATAACCTCATAAATGTGCAACTCAGAATCCAGCAACATATGAGATGCTTGCATACTTGCTTGCTGCAGGAGATCTGAGAACGCCACTACCAATTTATTTATTGCAGTGAATAGTTGCAAACTAATGAGTGACGGCTTGTGTGGCTCAGAAAATACCTCAAATATTAGCTTGGCTGCTAAGATGTGATGAATTTCCAGAGCATCTCAGAGAACCATGTGGTGTTTGTTTCAATCCAGAAAATTGCCAAACTGAAACCTGAAAGGAAGATCCCATCCCCTCAAAGGCACAGGTTATGATTTTGTTTTCAAACCCTTTGCTTTTATTATGTTTTATCCAGCAGATCTGATATTCCTTATTTCAAAGGTTCCTTGTTACAGTTTTATTTTCCTAGAAAAAGAAAGCTGTATAGATGCAGAACTCTTGCTGTGGTTTTGTTATTCTCATTTCAGGGAGAAAGTTCTTAAAGTTTTATCTCAAAGTGTTGACTGACTTGTGGTCCTGCTATTGCAGTTCAGAGGCTTTTTTCACCAGATTCTTTAGAATAACAAATGTTGAAACTCTCAAATTGTGTATTCCTGTCTATTTTTGAAGTGGATTTAATCTCAGCTAGATTCCAAGTCTAGTTACTATCCAAGTTTTTTGTGCGTTTTCTGTGAGTATCATAAGTGTCCTTGTGTATCTTAGCTTTAGCTCGTTGCCTTTCTTTGGATGATGTGGTAGCTGTCACAGTGAACAGCTGCCTCTCTCAAACATGTTCTGTTCAGGGCCTGGAATAAAACTCCAGTATACATTTGTTGTGTAACTTAGTTGCCAGAAGTCACAGCTGTGTCGTAAGAAGAGAAGATCCATCTTGCATCTGTTAAGCCAATTTTTGGTTGGGTTTTGTTTTTGTGGGGTGTTGTTTTTGGGGTATTTTTTAACACTCTATTGGGAGTGAAGTGTTAACCATTGTAACAGTGTTTACATAACAGTGTTAACATTTTCTGTTTAGCATTTGTACTGAGAAGTTTCCTAATTAGTCATCTTGCTGGTTTTGAAGAAGAAATCTTTAAAATTTCACTGCAGGGAAAGGAATCTCTGTTGTAGCAGCAGATGCTCTGCCTTGTTAGTAAAGGCAGAAGTCTTTCATATACATTTAGTAGCTCTTGACTGAAAAAGCAGCCTTTGTAAAACACTTAAAGCAGAAAAAAAAATTCCCAAATGTACTGTTCCACTTCTTTATGTGAAAGAGGAATTTACTTAATTCCTTTAGCTTTTAACTACTCAAAAATCAGTGAGTTATCCTGCAAAATTTCACAAGCAATTGCTTAGGCATTGGAAATTGTGAAAGCAATTCTGCTAACAATTTGTTCAAAAACTCTGGCCTCTTTTCTGTGAAATTTCAACCTCTTTCTTGTTCATGAGCTCTCTGTTATCTTGTGATATTTTTCTGCTTTCTAACTATTGCCCTTCATTTGCTTTTGTAATATGATTGTAGGTGATTTGTTGGTGCCTTTACTTCATGTATTTTTCTTCTATTTTTTTTTTCCTCTTCACAAGGTCTGATCTTAGACAATGGCAGGGAGGACACTGAAATAAATATCTGTAACAATTATCTTTATGCTGCCAGTTTTTAAAATACTTCGTTAGTGATGAACTGACTCCTTCATCTAAGCCGAACTCAGTGCCTCTAATCTCTCTGTGCCTGTCTAGTTCGTTTTAAACATGCTTAAGGTCTTGACAGGTAAGAGAGAGGTTAGATAATATTAACATGTTACTGTTGCTACATTTGATGACCAGTTTCACTAAAATTTTTACAAAAAGTCACAAGTTATTTAAACAAAAAACAAAATAAAAGCAGACTATTTCTAGCTGATTGTTACACTTTTCATAATATATAACCAAAAAAGAAAATCAGATTTTCAAAAGTATTATGCTGAGGAAAACAAATATTTCTGAAACATATCACAGTATAAGCAAAATCATCTCATGTACGTAATTTTCATAACAGATTTGGGGTTCATGTCTCCTTCTATTGCAGTTTATTCTGATACTCCCATGTTGTTTGTGCCGCCTTACTGGTTTTTACTGTTCAACTGTGAGATTCTTGCTCAAACACTTTATTATATTTTATCTGCTGACAAATTATGCATGGAAAGAAAATCTAGTCATTGCCTTTACTTTTTAAAATTCCTCCTCAAAAATTGCTTAAATATCTGAAGCTCAGGGTACTGCTTTGATTTAAGTGAAAACTTCTGATTTTGTTGGGTGGTGTCAAATACTTCCTCTAGTTTTCTTCCTGACTTTACAATTCAAACAGGATCATTTCCCTATCTCTGTAAGCTAGTATTGCTTACTGTATAGAGATGAATATTGGAAGGACTAAGAAAAGTGCTAATGCCTTTGGAATATTCTATGCAATGAAGTGATTTCCTTCTGGGGAACAAAAACCTTCATATCATGAGTTTGCTTCATACGCTGCTTGGCAGCATATGCTGCTTGGAAATGATGTGGTGAAGTTGATTATAAAACATGTGGACTGAATGTAATCTTGTGTTGGAGTTTATTTACCTGGTCGTTTCTCACCTGCAGTTCTTTCCTTAATAATGCTACTACCAGGAGTAACATGGTGTAGATCAGTCAAAGGAGAAAGTGTTTAAGGCATGCCTCTCCATCTGTGATGCTTGTTGCTTTGTCTTGAAGTTTTCAGCAGGAACCCTAACAATGGTGCCTAGCCTTCTACCTTTTCGGGGTCTCAAGGAGTTTCTGCTTTTTCATATCATAGGTTTTGAGGATTAATTATCCTCTGGTTTTCCCAGAAGACAATCTTCCACCTGATGTCTCAGGTCTCTGTATTTGTAGCATTTGGAAAGCGTATTTGGGTCCTGTAGGTGAGAATTTCCCCTCTTAACACACAGAATTTACAAGTTTTATTTTAAATAAATCAATAAAAGGAATTGTAATCTGTAGTGTTTAAATAATTATTCTTTTAGTTTAGCATTAAACCCCATGCATACTAATTATGTTCTCCTGGCTCCTTTGAACTATAATCATTTTATTTCAGGCTGCCAATTTGCTATACTGTTTCCTGATGATTTCTCAGTAATGCAGGAAAGTGATCTTGCTGCTACTTCTGGTGCTGGAGTCCCAGCTTTAAGACTGGGTTCTGCAACACCTTCTGTAAATTATATGATTGTTCATATAGCATTAAAATAAATTTTAAAAAATTCCTCTGCTCAAGAACTAGTCAGTACTAGCTCCATAGAAGTCTTTTGATCTCCAGTGTTTTTCTTAATTGTCTATTAAACAGTTTCTTGCATCAGCATCATGGAAAGCATATGCAAATGAAGACACTCCGGGCGTGGCTGCCTGTGGTCAAGGCCAGCTGGGCTGGATACACATTGTGGGATTGCAACTGCCTCTGGTTGCTGACCCTGACATGCTCTGCTCTGACTTGGGTGTGATGGGATTGTGCCCTGGTTGGAGAGGTCATTGCACTGCCTGACTTTCACTTCAAGATGTAGGGACCATCAAATAAAAGGAGTATTTAGCACGCCCAAACAAATGGAGATGGTTGTCAGCATACAGTGTAGTATGTAGCTTCTTGCTGTACAATGTTGTGGATATTTAATGTTTTATGTTCAAGAACTTGATGGAAGAAACATTCACTGGAGAAAATAAGTATAAATACTGCTTCAGGTCTTTGGAGTCTCCATCAAGTTGAGACCTGACAGAGCTGTCTGTAGCAGTATCACTGCATGCTGGGCTAAATGCTTCTTATGTGTCTTCTGTTTGCCACTGTTAGAGAGCCCGAGCTCAGCACATATTTGTCTGACCCAGCACAATCATTCTTTTGTTCTTAATGTAAGATTACTTAAATATGTGGGAAAGAGTGATGGCATTGATGTTATGGAATGCTCTTGATCTGATGTTAGAGAAGAAAAACGTTATCACTATCATTATCATACTATTCTCAGTACAGTTCATTTAGCGACAGCAATTGATTTTTCCCCCCCTGCATCTAGTAGGTAATGATCTTTCATTCTGTTCAGTTGCAACACTATAACAGATAATGAAGAGATGACATGCAGAATTGGCTAGGGAGCCACTTCACATTCTTCCTGATCACTTGGAGGGATTTTTTTTCCCAGTGCTTTTTTCCACAAGGTTTTCTATCCATGCAGTGGTAAAAAATCTTGCAATTTTTAAATTTTAAAGTAAACTATTACTAAACTGTTTTTTGTCTGGAATAATAGGTACAAGAACAAGGCACAAATGAGGCAGCACTTGTTTCAAGATAACTGGTCTCCTTCAGAAGTAAACATTTGTAGCTTTTGCTGTGCTCCTACAAATAATGTCTGGTTTACATGGCCAAACATTTGAAAAGCAAGAAAAAGCCATAATAAAGAAGATAAATGAGAAAAGGAGAGATATAATTTTCAGTCAACCTGCCGGTGAAGATACAGTTCCATTTGAAGTGGAACTTTGAGTTTTCTTGAAATATGCTTCCAACAACATAGTTTTTCATTTGAAATCTGTGCTTTCACTTTTTCTGTTTTGTCCTTTAAGCTTGACTTACCCAGGAGAAACAGTTGCATATAGTTCATGTGTCATTCATGTAAATGTAAACTTGGAAAGAAATTTGCTATCTAACTCTGCTTGGGTGATTTCAAGAGTGGGATCACACCCTAAATCTAGTGTGTTAAAATTAATTTAAAAATTAATTTTAATTGATTTAATTTTCAATATTTTTCCCTAGGTAGGAGGAGCACTAGTCAGACCGTGGAAGAAGGAGTAAAGCCACGTTAATCTTTCTGATCGTAGTTTAACAACTCTGCCATTTTCTTTTTGTTCATATGTCAGAGAAATAAAATGTATTGTGAACATAGCTGAACCCTTTGCAAACCCTTACTTCCATTATTCTGAAGTACTCTTATTGTATAAGAAACATCAAAAGGCAATGATCTTCCTTCTGTTTCTTCTACTCAGAAAACACAGCGTATGCACAGTGTGGCAGACCCCACTCAAACATCTTTATTCAGCAATACTTAAAAATATTGATGAGGAGGTGGGTGGTGGAGTTTTTAATAGTATATTAATAGTAATAATATTAGTTAGTAGTAGATTATCTCTGACCCACCTGCATTCTACCATTCGGGGTACTCTTGCCGTTCCTTTATCTCTGTTACGTATTTAAAACTATTGGGATGATACTTTTTCCCCTGAACGTTCACAACACTTTTTTTACATAATTTAAAAGAAAATTTGTATATATATGTCCAAGTCTCTGAATGGGTTCATATCTGCCTTATTGTGATCTGCTCAGTGGAATTTGGGGTGGAACATTTTGCCAGGGTTTTAGCTACTCCATAACTAGAAAGCTGTATTTCTTTCACCCTACTGAGTGACATTCTCTTAGCTGATGGGATATTTTATTCTCGAAGTTCCTTTTGGTGTAAATTAAACTAGAGTGTAAGTATATAGGAGGTAAAAAAAATAGTGTTTTCCCCTGACTGGTGGTTTTCACTTAACAGGACAGAGTCATTTATTTGTGTTTCATAGATTGAGGAGGACAGTGTTACGCATGTGCACTCCACAGTTCAGTGAGGGTTTGATTTTGGAGCCATTGTACCATGGAAGCAAACATATGCAAAGAAAATGGAAATAATGTCCTGCTTTTCAGAAATATTTTCTTTCTGTGGGGCCATTGTTTTTTCATACCTCTTTTAGCTGAAGAAACTTTGCAAAGTTTCTGGACGAGTGATTTTATGGTTGTGTTTCCTTAGAGAAGGTTATTGTTTCTTTGTAATTCTTCCTCTCTAAGGACTCTCCATTCTCAGCCATCTCCTTCAGAGAATTCTGATGTAGCCAGGAGCTGTTTTTATAGTAGCATGTGTGGTATTTTGAAACTGATACCTTGCTTTTACAATTGACTTTTATTAATTTTCTGAAAACAACTCCATTTGAAGTGAACAGGATTTTTAAAAAGACAAGACTTTTGTAGGTGCTGGCTTCTCTTCTGATTGAAAAAAAAATCTGTTTATCATCTCAAAGAGTCAGTTTTTCAATACCCATTGTATTTTGAAATAACAGTTTGCAGGGGGAAAACATTTGAAATAATTTTTTGAATTATGTTATTTTGAATAATAGAGGTTGATGTTTGTATTCTTCCACAGTAATACCACCATACATAATAAAAAATGATTCTTTCTTAGAATTTTCTTCATGTAGAGCACATATTCTACGTTAGAAGAATGTTTACTCTTTAAACCAAAGGAGATGTCTTAGCTGACTGAGATGTTACTCTCATGCATTTTTTGAACGCTCAGTAACTTGTCATAGCAAGTTTTATATCTGAGATTGTTCAGTATTGCTGAATAGAATTTTCAGATTCTCAGTGTGTGCTTTTATGTGGGCCTGTGATTATTTATTTATTTTCAGTAAAGCATTTTGAAAACATACAAACAGTTAAAAAACATTTCGAGTTCTTTCTCCTTCTTTCAAAGGTAGATATTCATTTCTATTACATCATCTTGAGCCTATTTCCGCTTTACTAACTAAACTTATGGATTTTTCTGGTAATTGGCCCAAATTAAAATCCGTTGATAAACTGCATACATTAATCCCATGTGTAGGCTGAATGAAGTGTGGTTCTTAATTTAAAGTGCAAGCTTTTATATGAAATACAGACATGAAATATATCAAATTTTAGGAATTGTAACGTGGAAAACTTTGCACTGAGTTTTGAATATTGCCCCGGTATAAAAGTAAACTGTTTTCTTTCAGTGCAAAGCCACTGTTTGCTGATATCTTCATGTAGTTGGATGTCAGGATATATATTAAAAGGTTCTGGTAGCTGTTGCGACAGGAGGCAATTGCATCTAGACTTCCAAAAGGCAATTATTCTTTCCCGAATGGTTGAGTCACTGAGTAATCCAGGAGAGGCATTTTGAAACTGCTTTCTAAAAATGCTGGTGATCAGTAATTTTGAGGGGAGAAAAGGAGAGTGAGGGTTTAAATTCAAATAAAAAAGAAGGCAAACTTGTGTGCATTTATCACAATCCCTCAAATCCTCAACTAATGTAAGGGTGCAAGTCTTGCATAGGAAAGGCTCATGGGTTCCATGGATGGGAAATGTCTTGACATCTGATTCATTATGGAAAGAAATTATATAAAGAAAGAATGATATTTACTTTAAGATTAAGAACAGTCTTAAATCTGACCTCACAGACCTCAGAGATGTGAGCATCTTTCTAAAATTTCTGTTAATCTTTCTTTGTAACCCATGGGATTGGGGGTGTTTTTATTTGGAATATTGCAAGTAAATGTTTGACTTGTATTTACATTGTTTTCAGACAGGACAGTATGGTTTTTTTGGGAAATCCTTATGCAGTCGTTCTTAAAACAAAAATACTGCACTGCTCTTGGAATGTTTGCCTTTGCAGTACTGTTCTCCAGGGATGTAGGCATGAAATAAAAGTAGAGCTGCACAAAGTTGCTAGTGACAGTGATGGAGCTGATAAGTAGAGTTCTCTTGGAACAAAAGATTCTGGTGGTTTCTCTTAGGGAAAAAGAGAAACTCTTAAGGATTTAGGAAGATAATAGGGAATATGTTTTTGCCAGTTTGTAACAATAGCTTTTAATAATTATTCTTTTGATATGAACATCTCTTTTAAGACATGGATAGGTACTTAGAAAATTTGTGCTCAGGGAAATATTAATTTCTAATACTCATTCTAAGGGATGTGTAGCCATATGGGGAAAATAATAGTATGGTGATATATAACAGGTGTTTAGCAAATACTTTTAATTTATTAATTTTCTTTTTCCTTTTTTTTCATTCAGCTGTCTTTTGTAAACTGCAAACAAGAATTTTTGTACTAAGGCTACCCAGTCTGGTTTTCCTGCCTCTCCAAAAGTCATGCAGTCAAGAACTGCATTCTGCTTTATAAATCACAGATAATGTGAAATTGAATATTAAATTAAAATTTTTATCAGGACAATATGAATGTAACTGTTGCTATAGAACATATTACAAGGAGTGTCCATAAAAGTAAAATTTATAGTAGATGCCAGAAATATATTTACCGAGAAGAATGTTAGTCAGACCCAATGAGGTTTCTTTGGATTACTTTGTGTTTATAATGTCAAAAGATAATGCAAAGTATATTTTCCTAATTATAGAAAAAAATATGCTATACAACTTAATGTGCTTGCAGTTCCACCAAGTATTACTGAATCTAGGAACCTTATTCAGACTTTAATTATGCATTTAAAGGCTCTGTTAAATGTTGTAATTATAAACCTTAGCACATCAAATTCAGTAAGCGTCTGGATTTAAAATGCCCATCTTCTTAAGCTTGAACATCATGTTAGTCTGTAATCACCAATTTTTTTCCATTCTCCGGTGAACTTCATTCATCAATGCTGCGAATGCATAACTATGCATTTCTTTATAATGTCATCAGTTTTTTGTGAGCAATAAGCCTTCTTCTCCATTCCAGGAGTATAGTGATAAAAAGAAATGAGTTTTGCTGGCAGGTTTTCTATGATTTGTCATCTCAGCATATCAGTTTGTATGAAAATGGAATTTATTTATCTTCTGTGATGTAGGGAAGCATTACTCCTTTCCACAAATGGCAGATGGAGAAGTGGAGATTTAAAGTTTGTCTGGTCAAAAGTGTCATGTTATTTTGTTTGCCTTGAGACCTCCTAGTTTTCTAAATTCTTCATAGTAGTAGCATATTTACTTTCTCCAGTGTGCCTTGATGACTGTAGCTGTTGGAAGGGCATGGCCATTCAGGGCTGGTATACAGGGATGCCCATGTCAGGCACCACATGTGGAAGGGACTTGGTCCAGTGATTTGTAACAAATTGGTGGCAAGAATAGAAATGAATGCTCTGAGGAATCAAATTCTTCTCTGATCCAGGAGAGCTCTTCTGCACATTGAAGTGATGTTGATTCGCATTTAGAAGCTTACTATTTTAGACAAAAATAAAGAAGATGATGAAGGAGACGCTTAAGACCCAAATGTTGATTGCAGTCTGCAGCATAAGTGTATGAATTTTATATCAGGAGTTTCCTTTGAAGTGGAGTAGAGAAAGAATCTGTTTTTCTGCATAGTCCAGTATTGTATATAGGTAGCAGGGATTTTAAATAAGTTGGGCATATAGCCATATACCTACAAAATAATAAATTTTTATGCCTGCCTTTAGCTAGGGATGGAATTACCAGGCATTTTAGTTTGACTAAAGGGCAGTCATATTCAAATATTAATGACAGAATAATTCAAAATAGAGAGGCAAACAGAAAGGAGCGTGAAACTCAGCATTGGCAAGTAGATTTTATTAAGATTTTCTTTTGTTATGTTCTCTGGATTTTCTTTGTCCTGCAAAGTAAATCTACATTTAACTTGGCTGATCTTCAGTCGAACAAGCAGTAATGGTAGTACATGGGAACTTGGTTAAGTTGGTCAGGTTTAGACCACTGGTACTTACCCTGCAGAATTCCTTGGTTTTAGTGTCTTTAAAGTTTATATGATGACTTGAATGTGTTTGTAGGGTTTATCTTGTTCTGTAGAAAACTATTTAAACATGACACAAATAGAAGAGATTGGAACATTGGGAGAATATACTTCTAGTTCTGCTTAATAACAGTGTTGTCACTGGGACAATAATAGCTGGAAAACATCACTGATATGGGGCAAAATACTATGTAGAAGAAAGTGAGTCCTCCTGGACTGACATAAAAAGTTAAGATGATGCATAATGCGGACTTATGTACTTGATATCTAGAAAAATGTTGCAATAAGTTTCTTCTATCAGATGAAAGTGCCAGAGAAGAGTGAGTTTGAGAACTGAGTACATGTTAATTGTGAGATGATTGTAGACTGTCAGTGTGATGTAACTAGGAAAAAGAAACTTAAAAAATTAGGTTGTGGTGAGCCTTTTTTTAAAGCCTTGAGAAATACTCTCTGCTTCAGGTCACCACTGTTTATTTTGTCCCATGATCTTGGAAGGAAGAAAGCCCAACTCCAAACCCAAAACCAGACAGTTGGCAGTTACACTGAGCATGGTAGTCAGGTCCTCCTGCATCAGTATTTCCAGATTCCTTTCCAGGATTCCTTTATAAGAGATAAACTGTGGATCAGGAGTCTATATAAACAAATGCCAGAGAAATCTGTTTCCAGAATGAGATGCAGAAGACTTGGGGTAATTGGCAATTGGAAAAAATTTTGTCAGGACTCCTGAGAAGAGGGCAGGTATCTCCACTGAAAGCATGGTCCTTCAGCAGCCATAAGGGCCAGACTGAGGATGCAGGAGAAAATTTTGATTTTTTTTCAGGCTACATTTATCATTGTTGAAACAACTGTTCCCTGTCTGTTCTGGGAAGAAAGCTTTGTACCAGATTCTTCGAACTAGTCAGTCTTCTGTTCTACAAGGTTGAACAACCCCAACTCTCTGCCTGTTGTCATAGGAGAGGTGCTCCAGCCCTCGGATCATCTTCATGGCCCTCCTCTGGACTTGCTCCAGCAGGTTGGTGTCTTTCTTATGTTGAAAGTGCCAGGACTGTACACAGTGCTCCAGGTGGGGTCTCATGAGAGCAGAGTAGAGAGGCAGAATCACCTTCCACCTCAATCACCAGAATCCACCTGCTGGTCACGGTGATTTTGATGCAGCCCAGGACACTGTTGGCTTTCTGGGCTGCAAGCACGCACTGACTGGTCACGTCAAGCTTCTCATCCACCAGCACCCTGAAGTCCTTCTTGGCAGGGCTGCTAACCCAAAAGCTGTATGCTGCACCTGAGTGTAGTCAGTCAACTGCCTCCTAGTAATGGTTTTCCTACCTTCCCTTTCCTGTAGGGAGACTGGCAGGGATTCTGACAGTGTAATTATATGACTGTGCACCTTTTCATTGGAATAGAAGAGGTTTCTAAGCAAAATCCACTAGCGTTTCCCTTTTCCTACAGGAATGATTTTGAGTTTCTTGGTAGCAGTAGCGAAAAGTTTAAGCCCTCCTAAAAAAGAAATTAATGTAGTCCATGATATTAGGAGGAAATTAAGATACTCTTGCCCATGTTGAAAACTGTTTCATCCCAGACCTCCAGAGATTCAATCAAAATTGTACAATAAAAAGAATTTAACACTGGTGGCTGTCAGCTATATTATGATGGACTTTTTCTATACACTGTTTATGTGCTCACAAATAAGTACTTAGAACATTAGAAATATTTGTGATTGTTAAGGCAACAGCTCTTACAATTAGTGGTGTCACTGTATTTGTTGTTCTAAAAAGAATGTAGAATGGAAGTCTGTATTTTCCCTTTCTTGGATTTTCTGTTTGGAGAAGAAATGATGTCTGGAAAGTGTCAGCACTTTCATCATGGAACTGAAAGAATCAACTTAAAATCTGTAATTTGTATCCCACAGAAGACATCAGTTTTATTTCAAATTCTATTTGGAATTAAAATCCTGGCAAAAACAGAAGCAGAAATTTAAAACTAGTAGTTTGCATTGTCTATTTGAGCAAAGTCTTAGGGTTACAACTATATTTGTTCTTCACAAGTCATATTTGCATACCTGTTATATTAGTGTCCTAACAATTCTGTCAAATCATATCAGTTTCTTGGAGAGACCAGTCTGGTAGTGGCAGCCCATTCTCCATTTGTTAAATTTTTCAACTTGCTAACTACCAGATAGACCTGATATGGCTTGAGGGAATGCAAATAGAAGAACTCTACATCCTGGGACTCCTTGTCCTGGGAGCTGTGATAAGCTAGTACTGCTGATAAATATTCTGTTAGGTAAGAGTTGGATAACTAGGGCTTCTCAGAGATTGGAGGTCCAAAGGAAAGGCCCTGTCTGATGGCCAGACTGCCAGTGTTTTACCTTGACTAGCAGTATTCAACATACTACTTGCTACATGCTCTGCTGGAAAATTCACTTCAGAAAGTGAGTTTTGGCATGTTTCCAGCCATTATATACTTAGCTTAGAAGGAGAGCACAATGGCAGGCAGACTGATCTATGCTGAGTTTTCATGTCTGGCTTTTGAATCAGTGAATAAAGATTCAGATCAGTGAGTAAACCTTGTAGTTCAAGAAAAACAGAAGATCAGTCCCCAGGCTGGAAACTGCTCATTTTCTGTTTCAGCACATCAAAAGGATGACTTTACTTCGAGTTCTCATGTAGTGTCCTAAGGTCAGTTTTGTCACATAGAGTGTAGATCCCAGATAATTTTATGGGACAGTTTATGCTGCAATTATTTATTGCCTGTGTTGCAGCAGCACCTAGTGGTTCAAGTTAAGATTGGGAATGAACTTTTCATGGCACATGATCTCTGATGGAAGAGCTTACATTGAAAATAGATAGAATGATAGTAGTAGGGTGTGGGAAGCCAAGGCAGAGAACAGGGAGATGTCTTACTAGTGGCTACAGGAGACCTGAGGTACAGCCAGCAAGAGACCTAAGTCTCCATAAAGGGTCTAACTTCCCTTTTAGGTAGAAACATGTTTTTTCCTAAGAAGAGCTCTTGTTAGCTTACTGCCTTTGGAAAATGGATTTTTTGGATATGGACATACCTGCTTACTTATAATCTTGGTTAGAAGTCTGTAATTCTAACACGTTGGTCAGATTTGAACAAATACTGCAGCCCAGCTACCTGTTCTTGAATGTTATCCTTTGAAATTCAGAGCATGGCATTAGGTTTGCTCACTGCATCCCAATGTGTGATGCTTCTTTCACTTGGCTGCTCTAAAGATAGAGCTTCACAGGTATATAGTGTACATTAGTATTCCAACTGCATTGACTGCCTGGAAAGAAGGTCTGTAAAGAGGGTGTAGTTGAAATTTCCAGGCATATGAAAGACAAGAATGTCATCAGGAGTAGTCAAGATGGTTTCACCAAGGGGAAGTAGTGCTTGACCAGTAATAAACTTCTGTGATTAAATGGCTGGATTGAAAACTGGTAGAACAGCCAGTGATCAATGGCACGAAGTCTGGTTGGAGGCCAGTAACTGGCAGCGTGCCACAGGAGTCAGTACTGGTTTGAGCCCTGTTTAATATGTTCATTAATAATCTGGAGGATGGGGCAGAGTGTACCCTCTGGAAGTTTGCAGGTGACACAAAACTGGGAGGAGTGGCTGATACACCAAAGGGTTGTGCTGCCATCCAAAAGGACCTTGACTGGAGAAAGGAGCCCACAGGAACCTCATGAAGTTAACAAGGGGAAGTGCAAAGTCCTGCAGCTGGGGAGGAACAACCACAGTCAATTGGAAAGCAGCTTTGCAGGAAGGACATGAAGATCCTGGTGGGCATCAAGTTGAAATATGCCAGCAGTGCACCCTTGTGATAAAGATGATGAGTGGTGCCTGGGCTGTACTGGGCAAAGAATTGCCAGCAAATTGAAGGAGGGCATCTTTCCCCTCTACTCAGCACTGCTGAGGCCAAACCTGGTGTGCAGTTTTCAGTCCTGGGCTCTGCAGTAGGAGAGACATGAACATACTGGAGATTGTCCAACAAAGGTCGAAAAGATGAGTACAGAACTTGAGCATCTCTTATGGAAGGAAAGGCTGAGAACTGGGACTATATAGCCTGGAGAAGGCTCAAAGTATATAAATATCTGAAGGAACTGTGCAAAGAAGTCCAAACCTTACTTCTCACTGGTGCCCAGTGATGGAACCAGAGGCAATTGGCTCAAACTGTAATGCAGAAGGTTCCCTCTGAACATCAGGAAACTGAGCACTGGCACAGGTTGCCCTGGCAGGTTTTGGAGCCTCCATTCTTGGAGAGAGTCAAAAGCAGTCTGGACGTGGTCCTGGGCTCTAGGTGGCCCAGCATGAGCAAGGCGGGTTGGCCCTGGTGACCTCCAGGGATCCCTTCCAGCCTCAGGCATTCTGTGATTCTATCATATAATAAAAATCTTCTGTGGGTCATTCAAACAGGAAGTTCTTACAGCAACTTTTTTAATACTGTGGAAATCTGAACAGCTTTTAGAGATTTTTGGATCAGAGCCTTGATCGTACTGCTAAATATTTAATTTTTTTAAAAGCAAACTTACAAAAAAAGTGTTAGCAGACTTTAGTCATGATTCATTGGCAAGTAAGGAGGAATAATTAAGGACAGAAACAGGGAGTCTATACTTGTGACACAAACCTGGTATTCATACAACTCCCTTCTGCTAGTTCTCTGAGTCTTGGACAGTTGGTTTGCTTTGTGAAAACCTGGTGTGTTATGTCATTCACTATGCAGAATTATAAGAATGCTTGTACACTCAACCTACTAAATTTGAAAAAATGGTTCAGAAAAATAAGATACAAATTTAATTTGGATTTCCAGTCTTACAGGAAGGGCTGCATTTAAAGTCCAGCACATTCTTCGATGGATATCCTCAATGAAGGTAACAGAATGGCCTTTCTGTTGAAATAACTATTTTTGTGTGGGTGAGATATAAGAAACTAATGTTTCAAGAATGTTGACAGAGCCCAAGTGATTTTGATTTATGTTACTAAGGCTTTATTAAAGGAATTACAAGTTAAGAAGGGACAGAAGTTAAACTAGAACATGAAAGACAATATATAACTATCACTTTCTGCTTACACTTCTCTTGTCAAGCTTCCTACTTGCTTGTTTATCAGCTTTTTTCAGACTCAGTTTTGCTTTCTGCTCTGCAGCATCAGTGCACTGCACGATCTAGAAGAATTCATCTGCTGGTTCTTCCCCTCCAGCCATCACCCTTTCAGCTTGTCACCCTCTCAGCTTACAGGTCAATTTTGTTGTGATACCAATAGTGAATGTAGTTGTTTTGTTTGACTTTTTAATTTTGTTTTTCCTGACTTCTGTCTACCTGCCTGCCTGTCTGTCTTCAGAGTGTGAGCTCCCTGGAGCATGGACCATCCCTTTTTTGAATGGCTGGAAAATACTAGCACATTATGGCTACTACTGTATACACAAAATAATCTGTGGCAAGCAAAGATTAAAAGGAAGACTGAGACGAGTAACTGGAAGATGTGAACTTTGTCCATCAATCCTGTTAAACTGTAGGAACATTTTGTATTTTAAGGTGAGGAAGAAGCTCTCATTTTTACTTTCCTAATATAGCTCTCATTACTGTATGCCCTCTTCTGGTGTGATTTCTAGATGTGGAATACATATCGGAAAAAATTTTCTCTTCTTGTTATTTCTTGCAAAATCACTGCCATGTATAGTGAAGTAGTTTTTTTGTGGTAAGAGAGACAGAGATGTCTTGCTTTTGCTGAAAGTTTTTTAAAAATACTTCATGACTTCCTTATTTTTTAGAAGTCTGTACCTTAGTGTGAATCAAAAAGATAAATTATTTCAAAGCTTGGAAAAAAATTGTTAACTTAATCAAAATTAGTTCTGTTTGTTACAGTGTTTCACTGAGTACTTAGGAAACTGAATTGCTTGAACTAACAGTGATGTAGATAAGCTTGTGAGTAAAGGACTTGCAGTGACAATTATCTACCACTACCATTGAAACAAAGATTTTTAACTTCTGTTGCTCTTGGATTTCCTTTCCCCATAATGCGTATTTCTATTGCTCAAAGATTATGATGTACCTGCAGTTATGCAGTATCCTACAAGGGGAACTGAAAAGCTGTATGTTGGAGGGGTTTTTTCTCTGATGTATTTCTCCATTGAACCTCCATTCTTATGTGATCTTTGCCTACCTGCTAAAATTTTTAAGACTCTTGTATGAAAGTGTAATTTTTAGATTTTTTTTTTTTCTTTAAATCTGAGTTTAAAATAAATATGTGGAATCATCAGATACCTCATTATGGACAAGGTTATGAGAAACAGGCATATTTTTTAAGAGCACTAAACAGTGCACGTAAAGTTAGCTGTTGCCATGATTGAAAATAATTCTTATCTCTTGTTCATATATGAATGCTGTAAGTCAAACTCTGCTGCTTGCTTCTTCTCTCATTCCTGCAGAGAATTTGTGCCAGTCCTTACAAACACTGCTAGGAATAGCATTCATTTTTAATAACAAAGATATATTCCAAATACTGAAATTGGAAAAAAATTTGTATTGCCAACAAAACTGTATGTATTGTTTCAAATTGGTGTATTAGAAAGATGTACTTCCTAAACTGTATTTACAATACATCTGGAATAAATAATTAATTTTCTCTGAGCAGTAACCATGTTTTTATTAGTTTGGTTTGTAGACTACTTGTTTTTAACCTTTGCTACCTGAATAACTTTATCAGATAGCTGGAGATAGTCTGATGTATCTGTTAACTTTAATAACTGTTACTCTTAATAGGCTTACCTCTTAATAACTTATCAACTGATCTTAATTTTTAAGGAGTTAGTACTGCTAGTCAAAAGATTTTAGTTTTAACTGAAGTTTGCTGTTGTTCTCTTCTAAAAGACAAAATTGAGGTAGACTTTTTTACAAGCATATGAATATACAGACTGAAGGCTAAAAATGAAAACATTTTCATTATGAAATACTGAAAACTACAGTGCAGCTAAAACAATTGCACATATACTTTCTTTGCATTCTGTTTGGTATGGAGACATTGATTTCACTGTAATTTGGAGATGATGCTATGTGGGCCAATATCTGGGTCTGATAAATTGCTTTCCTGATTGGTTAGTTATTGGGGCTTATATGAAAAGATTAGAAACAGTAAGACAGATACGGACTAATTTTAAATTAAAGGAACATAATCAGTTTATTAAATTTTGGACTGATTTAGTTTATTTTTTGGTTGTGTTATTACACTGAATGCTGGACATCGAGTATTACACTCCATGCAATAAACTGTTGAAATACTGAAATTTTCTTCTCTAACGACCTAAGTCTGGAGTTGTATTATTACAGAGGGATCTGTTAAGTTGCAATATTTCTAGTTATTAGTATTATGAACAAGAAAAAGATGAAGAAAAAAATGAAAATATAAAGCCCAAAGGGCTAAAACTCCAAGGAAATGTTAGTATTTGTAATTAACGAACAAACAAACAAATGAAGGAGGATGAGGAGTGGCAGGTTTGAATAATTAAGTGCTGAGGGGCTGCATCACTGGCCTTGGGTCTGCTGGGATTGCTGTTGGGTGTTAACACAGTCGCTCTGAAGCAGCCAGCCTTAGTGTCGCAGTCAGGATTGTGACTGTTTGTTTGGGGACTGAGTCCAAATATACTCATTGCTTTGTCCTCTTCGTGATCTCTCTTAGGCAAGAAAGTACCAGAAACAGAAGCAATTAACAATA
The DNA here is from genome assembly GCF_036250125.1 of Pseudopipra pipra. Classification (NCBI taxonomy): domain Eukaryota; kingdom Metazoa; phylum Chordata; class Aves; order Passeriformes; family Pipridae; genus Pseudopipra; species Pseudopipra pipra. Next base: position 31,789,156 of record NC_087554.1, on the reverse strand, counting down.
GGTGGGTGGGGGACAAGGAAGGAATGGAATTCCTGGAAGAAGCTTTTTGTTCTTTTTCAGAACAAGTAGGCAGGATTGATTTTGCCTGTAGTATTTATTGGAGTTTTTGCCTAGCATTACTGCACACCAGTAACTTACTTTCTACTATATTCAAGCTTTATGAGGTGGCTATCAATGCAGTCAGAATCCTTCTTTCCTCATGATTTATCCATAATTCTATTTTACATTTACACTTTAAATCAAGTTAACTTCTGCTTCTGAATCAATCATATCTTATTTTGGTCATGCTTTAAGAAAGATTTTGTGTTGTTACCATTATTTCAGGCTCTTCGTGAATGCTCTAGAGCTGTTCCGTTCAGGATTTTTAGTTGAGGACAATATGTACTGCCTGGGTGGGAGCAGACTGAGTGGTCATGCAGCAGTATGACTGTGGATGTGTACACTGATTGTAACTAAATGAGAGACAGAACACATCTACCCCTTTTTTCCTGCCAAGTTCTAAGAAATGAAGACTGTAAAATTAGAAGAGAAATATACTACGAAGATAGGACTTATTCATTTCTAGAGCACTGGTGAAAGTGTGTCTGTGTGAATCCTTAGTCTCTTTTTGAGTAATCATAAATATCAACTTATAATAATACCAAGTTTTGTGAGTCATCTTACAGAGTGAAGTCGAGCAGTTACCATTGGCTTCGGAGGGGTAGTTCCTGTAAATGAAGATTACAGGTGTTGTCATTCATATATGGTATAAGTAATAAAACCAGCTCTGATGTTATTTTAAGATAAGGAGCTTTAGAAGGGAGAGATTTCTCTGCTAAAACAGCCTTTAATATTGATTTACCTACTTTTTACTTCTTTTTCCTACCTTTCCTCTATCTCCATCTTTTCTTACTGGTGGTTTTTTAGAAACTTGCTTACTGCCTTTTTTTTTTTTTTAAATGAGATTATAGGGTGTATAAGTATTCATTATTTTCCTGGAAATTGTGTTGCATTACTTTTCATGACACAGGTTGTAACCATAGTTCTAGTTGCAGATTTCACTTCTGTCAGGTTTGAAAGTGCAGTGTTAGCTTTAACATCTTAATATTTGAAGAGCCTGTAAATCCTGAAACCTGTTTTATTCTGAGATATGTCCCTTACTTTTACAACTGTGGTTCTGCTGGAATTTATTTGTCTTTTGTGATATGTCCAGGTGTTTTTGTAATAATTAAACACAAGCGCTGATTCCTCCCTTCCACAAATATTTTAGATGGTCTGCTATCGTGGTAGGTGTTTCAGATCTTCTGATAAGCATTCTTAAGTTAAGAATTTGTTTGTAATCACCAATTGTCTCCAATTAGCTGCAGAGCATTGAATAAACATCTTGATTTCAGATTACTCTCAAAAATTTGTTTACATATGTGGCTGTTTGAGCCACATTAGAAATCCAAAATCCAATTTCCAGGCTTCCCCCCACCCCTTCCCACCGGAGAGAAACTTTCAGGCCAGAGGCTTCTGTAGGGGAAGGGGGAAGTATATACATTTATTTACACAAATAAATACTATACAAACTAAAGGCAACTATATATATTACATTACATTTCTATCAGTCCTTTAAGCCCCTCCCTTTAACTTTAGTCCAGGAGGAGCCTTTCAAGGCTGCTGAGTAACACAGTCTCTCTCGTGGGAGTGTTCTGGGCCCCTGAACAATCCCTAACCAACCTTCAGCTGTTTGTTGCAGTTTTTCCTCCTTACGAAGTCCAAGAAAGTAGCTTTGAGTCCTTTCTCCTCAGTGTGTGTCATTTCTGCTGTGTGATCTCTCCCTCTCGGTCTCATACCTCGGTTCGTAGGCTGCTGTAGTGTAGCTTATCAACGTATGCGTCCTGGAATGTTGATTCCTCCAAGTCAGTTTTTGGGTGCCTCCGATCAGCTTCAGCAGGGCAACTCCTGAGCTCTTGGCCCATCTCCAATTTTGCCTGGGATTCTTCTCCTGACCACCAAGCCTCCTCCTCAGGCCTGTCTCTTGGCTCTGCTTAAATGCTGAGCCTTCCATCCCACTAAACAGCGAGAGGGAAAAACAGCCCCCTTCTGGAGCCTGGCTGCAAAGGGTGGGGGAGAAGAGGGCCTGGCCTCAAGGCCTGCCTCTCTCTCTCTCTCCCATTTACCAGTTGTTTGTGAGTCGTGTCCCTCACAAACACTCACTTCAATGCTGCCTCCAGCTCTGGCCTAGGCAGAGTTGGTGGGGCCGCAGGGCTCCCCTCTCCCCCCTCGGAGGGGGGAAAGAAGGAGCCCAGCCACCCCCTGGCCTTCTACACCTACACGCAGCAGACACCAACAGCAAAAACTGCCAACAGGTTCCGGTGCTGTGTGTATGTGATTTAGAGCAGAAGTGAACAACATGGACGGCGACTGGCTCTCCAGGGAACACTGCCCTGGCACCCCATCACCTCTGAGCCCCCCCGAACTCTCAGGGGGGGCCAAATTCAAACTATGACAACTTATGATACTGAGAGTAGTTGTTTGCAACATTTATGTTTACAGGAGGAGAACAGTGTTGGAATTCAGGCTGTGAAGTGCTACAGTGCCGTCTTGGATTTACCCTTTCATTGATCATAGTCTGGATGTCTTGGCAGAATGTGTACTCTTTGTGAGTTGTTGGGTTACATGATGACTTTGGACTTAGATTTAATTAACAGTTGAATATCATTGCAAGTCTCTCTATTAGCAAAACACAGTTTTATTGTAATGTTTTATTTTTTATGGTTTTAGAGAACATTGAAATCAATACAAATTTAAATCAATATTAATTTTGAGTGATTTGGGTGATTGAGTTGCTGTTTCCAACTTCATTATATTCATTGGTAGAATTAAAAAAAAATATTTTTCCATAACACAGGAGGATCCAACCAACGATATATTAAACTGTATGTATATGTATTGAACTCTATAGCTTATATAAAGATTATGTAGCGTATCTAAAATTGTATTGATAGCTGTATATAAATTTGAGAGCCCAGAAACTGTAAAACAAGTGCAGAGTGGGGAAAAAAAGGTAATGAAAATATTGAAACAGATGACATGGGGGCCATGTAGCTCAGCCATTTTTCTTTTTGTTCGCTTTTTGCATTAATTCTTTGCCAGGGGGAGAGAGGGAGATGGTGCAGAGTTCTTTCTGGATGTCACTGAGAAAGACTGGCCAGTCAACAGCATGATAAAATAGCCATATTAGTAAGGAAGAATAAAAAGAGGAACATAGTGATTAAATCTTATGTCTCTTCAGAGATTGGGATCCTCTCGGTTATGCAGCCTCAGAATTACAAGAATTACTTGTGCATTCATCCAGGCAAGCAGTAACTGTTTCCTGTCTTACATTTACTAAACTGTTTTTTGAGAACTTGGACTTCTGAAGGCTCTGGTGAATTTAAAGCCCTAGTAAAATGTGACTGCTTCTGCTCTTCAAACGGTACAGAGGCAATATTTCAAACCATGCAAAATAATTTACTAAAGATATTTCTGACGTATACCTATTAGATCCAAGCAACTACTATGGCATTTTTTTCCCATTACACAACTTTTTCAGTGTTGTAGCAGTTTCAGTGTCTCCAGTTTTCCTCCTTTACCTCACATTTTAAGAAAACAGCTAATTCATTATGGTAGAGATATGATTACAGAAAACTAGCAGCAGGCTAAAAAAAGTGCAGAAAAGGTGGTGATATAAAAGCTGACAGCAGCAAACCTTTTGGGAGCCTGCATCTGGAACAGAGATGCTACTGATTAAATTCTACATACAGAACTCATTAAGTGTTCGAGGTTGGAAGTATTAGAATTTCTTATTAATGATTTCTGTTCTGTTATCTCCTGTTAATGTTGTTTAGCATATCACACTATTAAGAAAACTGCTCAGTCCTGGAAACCAGGAATGTGCCTTTTGTAGAATTCTTACCTTTCAGCTAAATAATAATATTGCATTAATAATGTATGAGCAAGTTGGACATAAGCCCTTAAGAAAGTTTGCTTTAAAGAATTTTAGTAATGCAATGAAGGCTGTGAAGGTCAGTCATTCTTTTCAGTCTGTTCTCTATACAAATCTTCAAATAAAAAGGTCTTTAACAGCTTGAAGATGCTAGACGGAACGAGCTCAGCATACCTAGCTTGTCACCTGAAGTTTAGAGATTATGTGGGTGGTCAATAACTGTTCCTTTGAGACAGTGGAGTGTCCAGTGCAAGGATAAAATCTATTTGAGTGCACAGGCTTTTCTCTGGTGCTTATCTAAGGCCGTGAAGCAGGATCTCGAATGAGAGCAGCAAAAACGAACATCTCCATTCTCTTGTTTTAACTGGAAGGTATTTTTCTTTCTTTTGTAATGGAAGTGGGGGGGAGGAGTACAAGGAACACACTGGTCTTTAAAAAAATAGTTAAAACCACGTAACGTCTGGGGAGAAAAAAGAAAATATGGATCAAAAGAGGAAGAATCTAAAGCATGTTACTGAATTGACTTTTGAAAGGTGACTAGGTGTTACAGTAATCAAGATGTTATACAAAGAGGATTTTTTTTTCCAGCTTAGAATTTGTACTCACTCATCTTTTCTCCTTCTGTCTAAATGAGTGTTTTAATGATTTCATGCTTCCCAGGGTGTCTGGCTTCACAGCATGCTGCAATCACCTTGCCTTTGGCCCTAGAGGCCGAGGAGCCCTCATAAAATAAATGGGGAAAGCCAGAAGCTGTCTCCTCGGCTTAACATTTTCTTTCAGCTCTGCTTAATGGCAGAACTTTGTTGGATTTGGTCTCAGAATGGTGTCTCTTCAGCGAGAGCTTTCTCTGGCAGCCACTGTCTGCTCCCTGCTGCTTAGGGGCATGAGCTGGGATGCTGAGCACAGTTGTCTCCCACACAAATGCTTGCCAATGCCTGCTGTAAGACCTTTTTAACTACTTGTCCTGTATAGTACTGGCTTTTCAGCTAACCATAAGCATCAAGAAATGTCAAGACCAATGTAATTCTGATAACTTGCTGAAGAAGTAAATCTGTTAGGTTTTTTTCTTACAGTTCTGTACTTAAAACAAAGAAAAAGGCTGATAAGCATGAAACCCTTAAAACTGAAAATGCATAGATGAATAATAAGTAGAGGTGATTTTTTCTAGGTATGAATGTGGCACTGAAATCACAAGGCTGAGATAAACATATTATTTGTTTCTACAACACAAAGAGAAATGTGTTGTTTGATAAGAAAATTGCTGGATGGGAAATATAACACTTTAGAATTATGAAACCAGTATCCAATTAGTGTCACTCTAATTCTTAATATTTGTGCTGGATATATTTAGGTTTTTATTTGTAGACAAACCTCGGTTGCTTTGTCCATTCTTCAGTCTAGGTAGCTGATGTCAGTGTTAATGTGGTAGGTAGTTCTAGAGCTGACCTTGGCAGACCTGTCAGCTCAATTCAGGCATAGCACCTCTTCAGTGGAGCTGGCTGGCTTTTGGAGGAAGTCTGGTTTCTGTCTGTCCAGTTCAAAGTATGACTAAAGCATGTTTGTGTAGGTGGTTATATACATTTGTTAGTCTTTTCTATTTGATTTTTAAATTATCAACAGGGAGCTAGTTTAATCCTTTATGCACTGCTTTAGAACTCCAGAGTCTGTCAGTGCAAAAATGTAATCTTTTAGCTTGTTTAGTGTGTCATTACATGCAATTTTTTTGAATAATTAAACTTCTTCAGAATCATAAGGAAAACCCCTTCTTCTCTATGGAGTATGTAACACGCTGTAGACTGTCAATGGCTTCAGAAGATATCTTTCAGAAAGTTAAGTAGACTTCCTAACCTCCTTCTGCCTCACACAGAGCTTTGGTTGTCTCTTTTCCAGATTATAGGTTAATTTTATTATTTACAGATCATGAATCATGGATTAGGATTAGTGATTTTGGATCTGTGCACCAGAAGCAGTTTTCCATTTAGTCACCTAAAAGTATACGTTTGAATAAATTTCTTACCTCTCTTTTGGCAACAGCCATTTTATTTTGCTTGTTTCTGTTCTTGTTTTAAAAAAAAATAAAATAAATAAGATGTTTAGAAGACAAGTGAAGATTTGTGTAAGCTCTCCTCACCCAAAGTTAAAACGGAAACACAGAAACTACTGTCCTTAATATATGGAAATTACTGGCGGAATGGCTGGCTGCAGATGGTAGTGATCAGTGGCCTGAAGTCTAGTTGGAGGCTAGTGGTGTACCCCAGGGGGTCAGTACTGGGTCCAGCCTTGTTTAACATCTTCATTAATAATCTGGATCTTGGCAGCAGGTTTGCAGATGGCACAAAACTGAGATGAATGGCAGATATGTAAGAGGGTCATGCTGTCATCCAGAAGGACCGTAAAAGACTGGAGAAATAAGCCAGCCAACTTGTCTCTGAAGCCAAGACCTACTGGTTTTGTGTAAGAATTTTCTTCAGTCTAATACAACTCTTAAAATACTTCATGTTTTCATTTTACAAATATGAACAAGGAAGTTATTCTTAAGGTTACAGTAATAACTAAGACAACAACAATTGTTTCCTTTCCTCAGGAAAAGCAAATTTGAATTAGTGGGTTTTTAAATTCAATCCATTGAGATATCCTGTACTCTAAAGCATGAATGCACCTCATATTTGGGAAGAGGAGGAAGTGCTACCTTTTTCTCTTGGAAATCTAAGGTGATATTATTGAGCTATGGGACTTTTTGCGCATTTAATTGGTATTCCTAGCTTTTACCAATTTTAAAGGACTATAATTACAGATTTGACAGTGGGATAAAAATTTGGTATTCATTGAAAAGGTTGCATGCACTGTTCTGGCTTTAGCAAGTTCTTTAGCAGTTTGTAATACAAATATTTGTATAGAAATGTTTTAAAGCAAATAAACAACATTTTGAACCTGAATAGTTTCCCTGATACTTCTGCCATCATAGAAAAAGTATATGAAGTTTTGCAAAGTAGTGAGATTTTTTAAATGGTTGCATATGAATTTTTGTATGTATAGAGAGGAGGAACAAAATAGCCAGTCCTGGAAATGTAATTCATGTCTTCTCTGTTGTAGATTTGTAGTATCTTGAGTTTGTCAGAAAGTGTATGTAGTAAAATTAGAAAAGTGAGTTCTCCAGTTATACGTTATCCCAGCCCCCCTCTGACTCCCTACATTGTTCTTGATTTCTAGGTCTGCTCTTCTGTAGCCATCTGTTCACTTCCTAAAATAGCACTGCTTGTGTCTCAATTTAGAACTTTTCTTATTATCCATAATACATTTTAACTTCCCTTTGAATGATACTCATTTTGATACCGAGTTTTTTAATACATTGCTTAATATGTATACATTAAGTAGTTGAACACCAGCATTGACATTCATAATTACACCAACTTGTTTTGGAATGTTAAACATTAGAAATAGTTCTTGGTTTTCAGTGTTTTCTGTTTGCTTAATTTTTTTGCATTGTTCTAAGTATTACTTCATTAGGAACTAGGCAAATACTAAATTATAAATCATTTAGCAAGCTGAAAAGTGGTACCACAAAGTCACACAGTAGGTAATTCCAGATTCATCCTATGTTTGTAGTGATTCAAGGCTGTATGTGTTTTGCATGATTGACCGCTGCTGGACTGGTGATGGACTAGAATGGATAAGAGCCCTGTCTTTGTAGGGGTACTAATTGGCCTTTCAGCTCTCCAACCATTGATTTACTGTACTTTCTATCAAACTATCTTTGATGTCTCTAGTTTTCTGTAGTGACTTAGAAGCTTTGACAGTTCTAATTTTGTAAAATTCACTTGAAGTTGGTCATCAGGTTAAAAAAACCCAATATTTGGAAGGAAACACGAGGGAAGGAGAAAAGGGAGTTGAGCACAGAGAGAAAGATGGACAGCATTTAAGTAATTTTTATAGGCAAAAGCAGGCATCTTTACTGAAGAATTTAAAAAACACATGTTTAGTATGTAAGTCTGGCAGTCAGATTTTTTTCTATCACAGCAATGCTGAAAGCTTTATGTACTTCAGCAAATAATAAATGTTGATGCTTTTAAAAGTTTAGTTGCTTCTCTGCTCCATATTCATGGAACAGTTCTTTGGATGAGCAAAATGGCCTTTCTCAATGAACTGGTCAAGTTGCAAACATGGGCTTTCGTTGTTTAATAGTGATTATATTGATAGTTTTCAGTAAGACATTAAGATTTTTTTTCAGGTACTTAGGAACATTTTTAATATGTTATGCTACATTAATATACTTCTGTAAATACACAAAAGTCAGTAGTGGAATTCAGAAAAACTGCATGGCAAACATGCATACCATGCATACCTATAAATTTTAAGACCTTTTTTTTTTTATGGCTACTGATTTCAAGGAGAGAAATTCCAGAATCCACTAGGAAATTGTACAATCTATTCAGTCTTCCCATTTAAGGAGGAATAATATTAGTATTAAAACTACTGCAGATCTCAGAATACACTGTGGGAAAAAAAAAAAAGAAAAAAACACATTTGGCAGAGAAGTGTTTTCTTCTTTCCCAATTAAATTAACCTTGATATCCGTTTCCATTTTTATAATCTTCAAATGGCTGTTTTAAAACATGATAGCCCAAAGGGTTCATTAAGAACAAAAGTAATTCTATAATGATAGAAAATACACCAAACTTTTCATTGGCGTATGCCATTTGCATCTATTTTTCTTGGCCATTTGTGAACCATGAGGATTGCTAAAGATGCAGTAAATAATAACGAAGATAATGCTATCATTCTAGTCATCCTTCCCCTCATTGTTGATCAAGCAGGGAGGACTCAGAGCAAATAAGGAAAACCAGTATACATATATGACTTGGAGTTTCAGAAGACCCACAAGAACATGTTATTCTTGGTAGGGCTGTAAGAGGTGCTAAGCAACGGGACATAACCTATTTACCCTTCCTAGCCGAGACAGCCACACATATACATGGCCTGAGACTCTATCAGAGCCTGTAACGCCAAGTGCTGTAGCATGCCAGCAGGCAGAGATGACAAACCCAGTGAGTCAGGCAGGAGGGAGGTCTGTGATTGCCAGGGAATACTGTTTCTGTGGGCTCTGTCAATGGGAACCTCTCGGTATTCTTCTGCTGCTCTGTTTGTCTCCTTTCCAGGACTGTTGTCTTGGCTGGGTGTAGAAGGTAGTGAGGGAGAACCCTTGGCAGGATGCTCCATGTTGCCATGTTGCAAATGTGGCAACTGCTGGGTTTCTTATGACCTGCAAGAAATTTAAATGAAGTGGAGAAAGTATTCATATGGGGTGTCATTCTCCTGCAAATGCCAGAATGGCTTGGTATGGTCCTGACAGCTGATTGATTGATTTGATTCATTGCCCGGATAAGCAAACATATGAGAGATGACAGGCTGTATAGGCTTTAAAGACATCTCCCATTTTGTTGCTTGCTCTAGGCTTAGAGTTAAATATAGTTAAATATTTGGAATCAGCAAAGAGAGGGAACTAAAAGTTAAGAGTAAGCAATCACGTGACAAGATTATTTCTAGAATATCTAAATTTTTCTCTGTTCAGGCAAAGAAAAATACTATGTATTTATTCACATTAAACAAACAGGGACAGCAGTAAGATAACAACATTTGCATGTTGCAAAGGTGTTTAGGAATAGAAATGACTGTGAGTCCCTGAAAGACAAAGTAAGTTAGGTAAATCAGCAACAAGATTATGTAAAAAAATCATGTTTAGGTAGCTAAAACAAACAGCAGAAATAATTTAGGCTACATACCACATCAGTAATTCCCATTTCATTGTAACTAATAAGGAATGCAATTTTGAGCATGGCTAAAATACAGTAGCTAAAAAAAGAATCCAGCACAGATAGAATGTTAGGAGCGAACATGCTTAAATGCTTAGAGGAACGTTCATATGAGGAAACATTGGGCTAGAGTTCTCTGGGCTCATGTCAGATGAGGGCTGCATAGGGCTAGAAAGCAATTCTGTTTATTGCCTTACACCTACTATTAAAGTAAGTAAATTTTAAGCTAATAAAATATTTTATATGCAGCTCATGATTTGCCAGTTACAATTGTTATTTAAAATACCTGATTGTAAGAACATAGCAAGACTGAAGAAAGAGAATGGACGGTAAACTGAGATAGAGCTTCTATTTTCACCTTATAATCAGGATCTGAAATCAGAGACTGGGAATCAAGACTCCATAGTCTTGAATGTTGAAACTCAGTAAGTGAGCATAAATAAAGGTGCACAATTGTAAAGTTTACTCCTGGTATAATTTCTTAGCTTAATTTTTAGTTTCCCTGTCTTTATCTCCTATATTTCAGGTTTCATGGAGCATATGTTCCAGGTGGTATATGAGGCATGACTTGTAGTACTCTGGAATCATTTGAGATTGTAATTTTAATAATTAGTTAAATGAATGAGTGATGGAAAACTTAGCTTTAAGACTGATTTTCAGGCTTATCACAGCTCACTGAGATAATTGGCTCAGTTGCAACTGTTTAAAGCTTTTTCAGGATCCTTCCAACTGAAAGAAATGACGAGGCATTGGTTCCTGTTTTCAAAGTTTATTCATAAGCATTAGGAACAGACATGTGGAAACAACACTGAGATGAAGAATCAATAATGCCAGTTGTATGAGCCAGTTCACTGAAAAGTAGTCAGCTCCAGAGCTATTAAAATAGGCACAGTTTATAAGCATAACATTAAAATAAACAAAACATTGGAAAAAAGTTTAAAACTTTTCATTTTCTTTGATTTAGAGATTGGGGGTAAGGAATAAATCTTTGTTTCCTTTAGAGTTCTTTGTTTCGTGAAATATAGGCTTTCTTGTGAGATATCCTCTCGTCCCATGATATCTGAGCAGAACTTGCTCCACTGAGGTCTTCACCACTGCCATCAGTAGAGATAGCAGTGAAATAAATGTAAAGAATATTGAAAATTCTAGGTTTTAGAACTTTCCTTTATAGGATTTGATATCAGCAGTTTTTCAGGGATGAATGTAGCTGGATCTCTTAGCAGTTCCAGAATGGCAGCTCACTGTTCTGGAAAGACCTGTGGTGTATTTCCAGATCATTGTGAAGAAACAGTTTCCCACTGCTTGTGATTAGTGAGTAGTGACTAGTTCACCTGTGTGTCAGTGTGACTATATTTCTTCCAAGAGCTTGAGGGTACTTTTGATGCCTTTACACCACTGCAAATCTTAGCTAATAAACCCAGTGGTGGCTGAGTTGGCACCATATAACATTAGCTTAGGTGTATCTGTCTTGGTGTTTCCCGACCTGGCTTATATAGTGGCATTAGAGTGTATAAAGTCAGTGAAGGTTGATCAGGATTTAATATATGTGCCTCAGTGCCAGTCCTGCTGTATCCAAGTGCTGGTGTTGCTAATGTGACGCCTCTGCCTTATGGTCCAGATTTAGCAAGGCTTGTCAGTTCAAACAGAGCTCTTGCCAATTGAGTAAGTCCCTGTGCAGTGCTGCATCTGGGCAAGTAAGACCTACCAGAAACAGTGTGTGATAGCCTGGGTTGAACCCGGTGAACAGAATGGGCTGTGTCGATTGATGCGTTACACTACATGCAGGGCATTTTTCTTCCCTTATCTGAGGAAGAATTTTTACTCATTTTACTTCTGATAATGGAAAGTTGATTATAAAAGGAAACAATAGAGTGGTAGTTGCTTTTTAAACAAGCTGCAAGGTTTATCTTTATTCACTTTGTTTTTCTTGACCACTTCTGCTGTCGGGTGTTTGTTTTTTTTTTTTTTGTAGATAGAGTTTAAAATTACTCCTTAAAATATTTATTTTTTGAAACAGTCTGTTTTATACTAGCACTGGTTCTAAGAAAGCTTAAGAGTCCTAGTACAAAAAAGATATCTAAAGAAAATATTTAAGTTTTGGACAAAGAGGAACTGTCCTATTTTTAAGGATTATTGCAAGGACTTTCAGTACTACTGTTTTTCCCACTTCCATGAAGAATTTTCCCATAAACTATCAAAAATTCACATTCAGTGAATTGAAAATAAGTGGATATAATTAACTTCATAATAAGATTCGGGGAAAAGTAGTGAAAGTAAAACAGCTATATTACCATCTTAACAGTATTTATTTATACTAGATATGTAGTATCTTGTTGTGGGTTACAGAAAAATTCTGGTATCTGGCTTTTCTTTTATCTTTTCTCCAAATATAACTTTTTGGTTTTTCGGTGTTTTGCCTTCTTTAAAGAGACTGAACTGCTGTGATTAATGACTCAAACATTTGACCACCTGCAGTGACTGCCCAAGTGCTGTCAGAGACTGGACTATTGGTGCTCGTGGCTCAATCAGCAGCTAACAATGTGCTTCGCTAACAATGTGCAGAGTGGCCCCGCAGGCCAGGGGCTGAAGGCTGCACATCCAACACTTCAGGCTACAAGTTGGGTGTTAAACAAGATAAGGAAAGAGGCAAACCTGCAAAGTGGGGTAGTGTTTCTTTTTCCTTACACAGATGAGTCAGCTGTGATAACTCCCTAAACATTTACACCCAGCCTGAAGGTATTGATCTCTTGTTGATGAGCCACAATGGGCCATAATGGATTCAGCTGCACTGACACAAGACACAGCTGCAACATCTTAGAAGGTGTCAAAGACTCCCAAAGTATCCGGTGACTCACAGCGTTACATCATCCAGTGTAAAGCTCCATGCCCCAGGGGAGGTACTGGAGGCGTTCCCACCTGAACCTGAGCATATATAACTCTGAGTTTTGGGGCTTCCCTCACCTGGGACTTCCACCATCACATCAACAGATCTGGACTGTGACCACCACTCCAACAGGACTACAACCACCACTTTGACAAAAAAAGATCGAAATTACAACAACCAAGTCTCATCGCTGGATCCAGTGGGTGTCTTGGGTGTCTTTCCAGTCCCCTGGGGGTCCGCAGCCCTGCTCCGACTGCCTGTACCAACACTGCAGCCTCATTCCAGCCCCACACAAGCATCTGCCAGTATCGAATCCCAGCTATCCACTGTTTCCTGCCACCGCTGACCCTCCAGCTGTTCCTGCCAGGTTTTCCGGGCTTGGGGGTGGCAAAGGGCAGCCATCAAGTCTCTGTCCTGTGGCCACATGTGTTTTTTCCAGGTGGGGGAAGACAGCTGCCATCTCAATTTGGTCCAGTGGGCAGGGCTTGGGAAGTTTCTCATCAGTTGGTTTAACCCAATTTTATCAGTATTGTTATTAGCATTTCTTCTTGGTAAAGAGTTATTTTTTTGCTTACATATTTGGTCTCTCTCTTTGTATTGGAGAAACCAGGGGTATTAAATCCAAGGGAGAAGACTTCTGTACAAGGTCTCAACCCTGTCAAATTGTCTCAAAGTGAGACATACTTGGAGTAGCTTTATTAAATTTTATTTTAAACTCATATTCTCATTTTACGTTATTAAATTATATCGATTTGTTTAAATAATTAATCTTCTAATTATGAAAGGGAATAGTTTAAAGATGCCTTTGCATGAATAGACACCCTTACATCCAATAAATAAATAGCTACAACTGAATTTTCATCTCAACATCTTTTCATCCTCTCTGCTACCAGAAGAAAATAATGCCTTTTGTAGCTCAGTATGGTGTTTGCAAGGCCCCAGTTCAGAGCCTGGGATGTAGAGCTATGATAAATAAATGGTTATTATGTAATTGCTTACAGGAGACTCTTCTGTCCCAGGTGATTCCATCAGCATGCAAACTAAAGGGGGCAGATACACCAGACTGGACTCAGGTGCTAATTTTGTCTAAAAAATAAAGGAGGGAATGTCTTTTTCTTCAAGTCCTTGCCTATAGTGAAGTTGTTTGTCCACAATACATGTTTATTTTCTGGTTTGTGTGATGATTGGTACTATTTTGCTATGATTACCGCTTCAAGCTTTGAAGTCTTACAGCTGCATATGATTTAACACTCTCCATTCAATTTGGAGTTGCACTTGATTGTCACTGGAATTTTTACAATTTTATTAGCTCATTAACGTGTTTAGTGTTCGGCTTTCTCCTAATTTCTGTTAATCTTGGCTTGTGTCACTCCCCTGGTCCAGTACTGTGGGTGACTTTTAGCTTTCACTTGCTCAGAAGATGAACCCATAATACTCAGACATCCGGCTTTGTGATCTGATCCTGGATCTCCTCCAGCTCCATACCTTGTCTTTGTGTTTCCCTTGTGCCTTCCTGTAATCTAAAATTCAGACTGTCCTTCTATGAAAGTCTTGTAGTGCATAGTTGTAGGTCTGGGTTCAGGGAAGACATCTTCTCAAACCATAGATACAATGACTAGGGGAACCATAGAATCACGGAATGGTTTGAGTTGGAAGGGACCTTAAAAATTAAATTATTATTGGACCTTAAAGTTCCAACCTCCCTGCCATGGCCAGGGACACCACCCACTAGACCAGGTTGCTCGGAGCCCCATCCAACCTGGCCTTGAACACTTCCAGGGGTGGGGCATTCACAGCTTCTCTGGGCAACCAGGTCCAGTGTCTCACCACCCTCACAGTAAAGAATTTCTTCATAATATCTAATCCAAACCTACTCTCAGTTTAAAGCCATTCCCTCTTGTCCTGTCACTACATGCTCTTGAAAAAAGTCCCTCTCCTTCTTTCTTCTAGACTCCCTTCAGGTACTGGAAGGCCACAGTTAGGTCACCGCAGACACCTGTTTCCTTGAGGACGACAAGTTACCTGATTTCTGGTGTCTGGGGCTGTATGAGCAGAGAGAAGACAGGACATTGAGGCCCTGGGATCTGTGGGTTAGTCCTGGAGGATTATCTATGTATTAGCAGGTCTGTATGCATTTAGCTATGCAGCAATGTAGCAATGCAAAGAGGGGTGTTGTTCCAAGCCATAGTGTGAGGCTGAGTTTCTTAAATCTTGTTGTTATTTGGTGATGCAAACCTGGGGTCACAGGTCCATAACAATGGAGAGGTCACTGAAGTGGTTTATGTAAGAAATGCAGTGTTTATAGATAGAATATATAATTAGGAAAACAGGGTATTGATTTTTACGTGATCCTTGTGGATTTTAATCAAGCTGGCAGATAAGATGTGAAATGTGTTAGCATCTTGCATAGGCATACTTTGTCATATATAAAAGTGCATCTAGCTGAAATGGATTGTGGACTTGCTTAGTGTACACTGCAACCAAGGATCCATGTAAGCTGTCAAACTGGGCCTGCTGTAAATCAAGACCTCCTTGTAAAGACAGCCCTTTAAAGGAATGGTTCTTGGCATCTGCTCTAAGTACAGCTGTTGTAACCTGTGATAGAACTAATAATTTCAGAGAAGTCTAAAACAAGGTAATAATTTTCAAAGGTACTTAGCTTTTTGTTGTTGTTGTTTTAACTCTTCCCCTCTGTTGGATGTGCTTACCTTCTGTCCTTTTCCTTCCCATCCTGGATTTTTTTATGGTTTTATAGTGAAAGAAGATAAAACTAAAACTTCTTAGAGGAAATACTTGATGGTAAAAAACTCACACAAAACACAAATTTATTATCTGTGATAACAAGAGCCCAAAGAAAAATTCCATCAAGTGTTTAGAATTCATAGCTTCAAGGAACTTAATTTTTTTATTGGGTACAAACAATTAGAAGTATTGCTAATGCTACATCTCCAAAGATTTGAATGTCTTTAATGGCTTGATTTTTTTGTTGTTGTTGTTTGAAGTTCACCTGATCACTGTAGTGATCACACTGACAGTGTGACTGAGTTGAAACTCAAGCTTGTGAGAATATTAGATTAAAACCCAGTATAGAATTTGTAGCCTAAGGCCACACAAATATTGTAAATTTTAAATGATAAATCATTTGAGAGAGGCATAACCCAGTAGACTAATGGCTACACAGAAAAAAAGGCTCATTTAATTGCTGTTAGAAAATGTGAGAGAGCTGGGGGGTGATTTAGAAGTTCATGGCCTTCAGAGAAACTTTAACAGAAATTTTACAACATTAGCAACTGTGGTACAGAATGCTTCAGGTCTTCAAGAACTATTTCTGTGTCAATTCTTAAATCTCTTGAGAACCGGTCTATACACTTTCCTTGCCCTCACTGTTCTTACAGAAGGATTATTTGTGAGGGTTCACCTCTCTAAGTCTTGGGAAACTTGCGCTCTGTTTCTTATGATTTCCTCAGTTATTTTTCTTGTGCTCTGCTATTTTTTAATCTTCTCTCCCTCTGATGTTTGTTTTGCTGGTGTATTTATATAAACACACCAGCAGCAACCATCTAATGCTTTTTTCTTGCTAAACTAATCAAGAAAGTGAAAAGAGCTTCCTCTGTGATGTCTTACTTTTCTTTATCACTGCAATAGCTCTCCTTTACCTCTGGGTTACAAGTGCTTCCCTGTGTTTTCTAGTAAAAATCATAGATTCACATGTCTAACTTGTATTTCTTGTTGATGATCACCCTGTTTTTCAGTAGGTCACTTGAACCTTTCCATTCTGTCATTCCAGTGGATTATCTCCTTTTTTATAGTAGTACTTCTTTGTCATTCTTTGATGATACCATTCTGGCACTTCATAACACTTTGTCTGAAGGGAAAGGGAGAGAAGATTTGCTCTGGTATGAAATCCAGTAAGACATATTGAAAAGCTTGCTATGGGACGTTCATAAAGGTGGATGATAAATTTTACTGTCTTGAATAAATAAACTTAGAATTTCTTTATGCTTTAGTATAATGAGAAAAACAAAGCAAATGTCAGAAACATTAGTCAGATGTGCAGGGCAGCTATATGCAGGGGGTCAAACTGTTCACTGCAGTCTTGTCTTCAAAATCTGTGAAGCTGATAGCTTGTCTACTGTGTCAGCCTTCACCCTGTCAGAGAGAATAGGGACAAATACGTTGCATTGGTGTTTTATGATGTGATAGGGAAACAGAAGGTTCTCACTGGGTGGATGAGAAAGTGGCTACTTATGGGATCTTGGTGAATTGAAATAGCTGGAATAAAATAAATGTGTTCTTGTCTACTGAGAACTTACATTTGGGAATGAATTATTATATATGAATTTAAACTACAGTTAATCTTGATACTATGACTAGCTCTGCCCAATGAAAATAAATTTTATTGAGTAAGTTGAAGTTACTGGCTTGTTCTTTTATTTCAGATGGGTTAATCTCAAGAGTGAACTTTCTTTGATCTGGAGGTTTCATCTGATAGCTTGCAGAAGCAGCCTTTGGTTTTGTATGAGATTTTTACATTGCTTCTTACAATAAAAATTCCCATTGGTAAATACATTCCATAACTTGTTCTAAACTCTTGTACCTCAGCATTTGTATTTCTGACCACAAATTTTTCAAGGATAAAAGGAAAATGATCTCAAACAGTGATGTGATCAGGACCTTCTCAGCTACTTTCACTTTTCTGGAACTGCTACTGTTCATGACACCTTCTTTGGCAGTAGAAAATAAGAGGTTATGTAAATTAAAAGGATACAACGCTGGCTTAGGAATGCTGCGCTTATTTCTGGAATGTAATTTTTTGTTCTCATGGGTTTAAAAAAAAAGTATTTAATCTGGACTTCTATGAAGAGCATTAGCCATCTCTGATACTGTATGTCCTGCACAACTTATTTTCACCAGCACAATATTTTGAACTTGTTAAAATACAATATGTATAAAAGAGACACTTTTTTCTTCATGTAGCTATTTTAGCTCTTTTAATGCTCCATTTAAATAAAACATTTTATCATTTTTTGCACAGCTCTCAGGTCAGAATATGTGAACCTGTGGAGGGGATGGCATGTTTTCTGTCACCTGACCCTGCTCACACCAAAGCAACTCTTTGCATGCTCTTTATTTGTGTGCTGCAAATGCCACCGTGCTCTAACCCAATTTTTAAAATTGTTTCCACTGTGACATGTTGTCACAGTGCAGATAATGGACAACCTGTTAATAACTATATTGCAGTGCTGCAACTATTTTTGTTGTTAAATAATTGTGGGTTAAAACTAAAAGTGTTGCCATTTTATGATTTCATTCTCTTAAGTTGATGTACATCAATGTCTTGCAATTCTGAAAATGGTTTTTAGGTTATCTGCCATAGGAGAACAAGGCTTATGTGATCAAAAGACAGTGTCACCCTATAGTCTTTCCATCGGTCTGTTGGATTCCCCCTGGTAAACCGGTTTAACCCACATATGAAAAATGTCATAATAATGTAATAGGAAAGCAAACACAATGTAACAAAAAGAAAATTTTAAAGTTATCTATAAATTAAGTGAACATTAGCAGCCAGGCAAAGAGGAGACTCAGATTATTAGTCCCACTGAGGAGAAGGCAGATTGGTGTTGACTGGTGCTTTCACCTGCAGGGCTTTGTATTAGCTTTAGCTCTCTTCCTTATGTGGGTATCAAAGGGAATCTGGATTTATCATGGTGATAGCGAATGGTGTTTAGATCACAACTCCTTAGGAAACCAGCCTGCCTTATTTCTGCTACTCACAGACAATATATTTCCTTAGTAGTTATAACTATTTGCAGTTTGCATGTGGACTTGTACTTCTTTTTAATCTGCAAATACATCAGAGATTTGTGTGCAGATATGCAAATACTATGTGCTGCACTTAGAATTAATTTGCTGTCTTTTTTGATGGATCTGGAGAAGGTGCTACAAAATTTCTGTAATGTGCCATCTGTTTTATGTGTGTTTTCTGGTTGACATGTACTCACTTGAAAAATATGACAGTAGCAGAGAAAAAAGGCAGGATATTTATCTCTGATGTTACTGTTCATGGAGCCTATAAAATACCTTAAAATCATTTTAATATTAAGAGAATCAATCTTCTGGTACTATCTCATTCCTTTGCCTTCTGTAAAGTATGCCTATAGGACAGGAACTCTGTGTTTGCAGGAGAATAGGGTTTTATAGAGAGATGTTTTGAGATTTGAGAAAAAATTGTTACCTTCATCCTAAACCTTAAGCTTCCTTAACAGAGTTTCTTATGTTGTGAAGTCAACAATAGGTAAAAGAATGTGCTTGCTGCCATGTGTAGGCAGCTTTTACAGGTTGGGCCTGTAAAAGCAAAATACTTGAATCCTGCTATATTTACATGCATCACATGGAATAGGACCACCTGAATCTGAAATGAGATTTCTGAATAATGTTTTACTGCAAGCGAAACCAGGCTAGAATACAATGCTGTGTCAGTCCAGTACTTTCCAGAACATCCCAAGTGTACTAGATATGTTTTATATTTATTATCTGCTGAATGAATCTAAATAAAACCTAAATATATAAATAATCCTATAAAAAGAGGGATAAGGAAGAGAGATCTGCAAAAATACTACAGGCAGATGAAGAGGTCCTAAGAAAAAAACCTGAACTTAGGAGATGTTATCACTAAAAGACAAAAATAGAAGACATTGATATCTTTTTCTTCAGTGCATACTGTTCAATGTTGTAGTAGTCCATGTATTTTCAAACTAATACCGTATCACTGTGAGTGACTACCTTCATGAGTGTAACATTTTTGTTGTCAAGATGATTTTTATAAACAGGTAGTCACAGCTAATCTAAAAGCAGTTCTGACTTCTGGGAACCAAGAGGAAAATGTGGCAGGTAACAGTAATTTTCTGGAATTGCATATTTACATATGGGTGATGTAAACTTTGTTATTAGTTTGCTTTACCAAACAGTAGATATTCCTTCATTTTTTGAGGGCAGTTATTGGATTTCATCTAAAGCATATGACATTAAAATGATGGGTAACAGCTATGGATTTGGAAGTGCTTTGATCTAAAGAGAGGTTTTTGGTTTTTTTTACTGGGAATACACTGTGTGGGGTAAGAAATTATGCGACATGTTTAAAGAACTACGTGGTTTTCAAATTCTAGGATATTTTTAAAAAAAAAGAAAAAAAAAGGATAAATTTCACAACAGATTATGTCCTGTCTGTACTTGAAGGAAACATTAGTTTACCTTCAGAGTTAAAAGAACTTCTCATTTTGGAAATCAACAGGCTAATAATGCATTTTTCTTCAGTATGGTCTTATTTAAAACCGTGCTAAAGAAAGCAAAGGAAAAAAAATCGTATGGACAAATTTAGAAGTTCACAAATGCCAAGTGGGAAGGCTTCACAGCTGTTGTAAATTGAATGTTTGCACATTAGAGTGTGAATACTGATTTTAACCTTTCTGTGGGGAATTTGGTATGCTGTGTAATTGGCAGGTGAGAACTATATTCCCCTATTAGCTTCCCACCTCTGTTGCTTCCTCAGCATAAGACTAGACAGGAGTCAGAAACAGAACATCAGTAATAGAAACCAGAAGCTGAAAGTAGGGCGAATGTTGGGAAAATTGGAGCTATTGCTAAATCCTGTTTGCTTTTGATGCATATAACAGCTCACTTGGAAGTCAAACTTGTTTAATGGATGTTTAAGGATGTCTTCTTAGTGTGATGTTTTTCAGACTATGTATTTTGTTTAGTCAATGCCTGTGATATTTGTGCCAATATTTGGTTTCTTAAAAACATTTCTAGTACCTTACAGACTGTCACTGAATGTGCAATACTCCACTGAATGTGCTTTAGGGAGCTATTTTTTCTTGTCATTTGCCTTGTCTTCGAGGAAGTACATCTGGGGGGCGTAATGCAGATCAGAGGCTCAGCCACTTGGAGTTTATGTAGAAGGGAGCAGCTAACAATTCTGTATCTCTCCATAAACCATTCACTCAACAATGCTTAAAATACTAGCTTTTATAAGCTTTTGGAGGGTTAAAAAATAAAAATTTAATTTTGAAGCAAGACAATAAAATCCTGTATGGGAATTGTGTTCATATAGCTGTCCAATGCAAAAGTATCCGTTGGCTGTGCTTTAAAGAGAAATTAGGCATAGCCATTGTGTATGTAGTATGATTTATGGCTGTGATGCAAAGTTTTCTTCTGTCTTTTCTTCTCTCAACCTTAAAGCACCATTGATCACCCTGATATTTCTGTCATACCTTCAAACAGAGTTTCATGCTCCTGTCTCCTGTTTAAAATAAATAGCTTGCGTTTCAATCAGAGTATAGATTTTTTAAAAATATGTGCAGTGTTGATTTAGGGTTTTCTAAACTGTGAGAAATATAGTACCTGCTCTGCTTGATTGCTTCCACCCTGTATTTATTGTTGAATATTTCTTTTATTTGTTTATGGTGAGAGTTTGCACGGATGTGAAGGAGCATGGCCGTGCTTGTTTGCAGGTCGAGGTCTTATTCCACCCTATTCAACTGAATGATTTCCTCTCACTGGAAACTCCTACTGCTATGAATGCTAGTCATTTAATTGACAGTTATTGCCAAATGTTAGTATTAACTAAACTATTGGAATTCTTGCTTGTTAAAACTGAGTTTGAAATTTTTCACATTTATTTGAATTCTCTGTGATTTCTGAATCTGGCTAGAACAGTAACTTAAGAAGAGGCTTGCTTACAAATTTGCAGCTTTGCAGTTTTCTAGCTCTCCTACAACCAAAGAAGAAAACCAGAGAGACAAGATTGATAACTTTTTCAGAGTTTCTAGATATTTGGTGTAGAATTAGGGTTTTTTTAGCTAAAGTTTGTATTGCCAAGCTCTGGTAACTAGAAGGAAGGTTTTCAGTTTTAAAATTCAAGAGTATTATAATATTAGAGTTATGTTGAGACAAATAAGACAAAGGCATTCATTTTAAACTCACTTGTTGTGAGTTACACACAGACAAATAACGGCCACTTTTACTGATGAGATAGTTTTATGTTGTCCTTTTTCATTTTCCCTTTAAAAAAGTTTTGAGACAGCCATGGTAGTTTCCTTGATACATCATTGTGATTACTTTCAATGAGGAGATTGGAGAGGACAGTAGAAGAAATGCAGCATCTTTAGATTAAATATTTAATGCTTAAGAAATGTTTGATCTGCTAGTAGTGAAAAAATAGTATTGACCGTAATTTTTATTCATGATGTATTGTGTTAATGTAGGAGATATGTTGATATATCAGTGGTGTAGGATTTCTGATGAGACAGTAGGTAAAATGTTCTGTTTGCTATTTTGTTGCCAAACTTGACAAGAGGCAAATATAAACTATCAAATATCAGCTCTAGGTGGTAATTTTTTCTCCCATAAAATCTAGAGCGTAGGTTGTTTGTGAGTCTGCTGATCTTGGAATTACTGCTTTAACTCAAGAGTAAAGACATCCCCTCAAGGGTCTTGGGTTCAATGCAATAGATGAGCATGGAAATGAAAAATTTCTGAAGGCTCAAGGTGCGCAGGGAGAGCTTCCCTGGCAATATGAGCAGTGCTTGTGAACTCGATACGGGTAACTTTCAGTTAACAAACTTATACAGACAGCGATTAAATTGTCCTGTGAGGAACGAGCCAAGAGTTCTGGGCTTAGTTAGCACAAGTAGCTGCTGTTTAAACTAAAGATCCATGTCAAGTACCTCAAAGACAAGAGCTTCCTAGGGATATACTGACTGGCTTTCAGGGATTGTACGTAATCAGCAACTGTTAGGTACTGTTTTCAGAGACGGTGGATAAGAGAGGCCTAGGATATCAACTAGATTTTACAATGTTGAGGTGCAAAGCAGGTAAACCCCTTAATGTTTTCAGCACTTGACAAATACTGCCTTTACTGTCAGTCTGTCAGGCTTTGTCTGTGAGTTGGGGCTAGTACCTGTTCCATCGGTACCCCAGCCTCCTCTTCTGGGATGCTTTCTTCCAATACTTGCCTTTCCCAGCAGACTTAACAGGCTTCAAGCTTGTGAGATGCATTGGCAATAAGGGGTACTAGTAGAAACATTTTGCAGTTTCGTAGTATGTTAGGTAGGTCTGTCACTGTATGTGTTGTAATCTGTGAAAACAATATATTTTGGGAATGATTTGCATTTTCTTGACGCTGGTGATGCATATGAATACTTAGAGATGTAAATTAAAGAGAGTGTTTTGCATTTAGAGAGAAAGAAGTAGGAACACTTGCTTTTGCAGATGATTTTAAACACATCCCCTTTCACTAAATATGAGGCTGTGTTCTGTGTTGGAAGATGAGCAATAATGCATTTCTTTATAAACTCTCTTCTGTTTTATCTGGCAGATTATCTTGCTAGTTATGGCTAATTGATCCTTATACTGAATTTTCCATATCATAACCCCTGTGTCCTTCAGAAAGTTTGCTGCAGTCAGATATAACTGTAATTCCTCTAAACTGATGCTGGGTTTTTTAAAAAGTATTTGTGCCACTACTTTTTTCCACCTCTCAAATTGACTGTGGTGTTATTAAAGAGGTTAAAGAGGAATGAGATGGTTTGTAGGATTGGGGTACATGTGCTGAGAGACAAGAGAACAAATTTGGAGTTTCAGGTTTAAATATATCTTTTTTTTCTCCTTTTTTTTTTTTTTTTAAGTAGTGAAGAAAATGAAAGCACGCTAATACTCTTTTAAATGTCTGTGAAATTTACTGTAATTTCAGTTATTACGGTAACTAGCTGCATTACATGCACTTTATAAGTTAATAATTAAGTTGTTGGAATAAATTTTTACTCTTAATGAACTTGTTTTGGTTATTGCTCATATTAAACATTTTTGCTAACACATGAACAACTATGAACTTAAATACATAGCAGCTCTCATTGTTTCTAATTAGGTATAGTGACCAGTGCATGATTAAAGATTCTACTGTTAAGTGTATGGATATCTGTGTATACCTGCACATCCACCCTTTGTGTCTGACTTCCTGTAGTCCCAGGTGGACAAGCAGTAGGGACACCAGCTGAAACTGTGTCTACTAAGCCGTGATACTGTATTTATCATTTTCCATTGATTTGATTTATCTTTGAATTAGGTGAGACCTCAGTGAAAATCAGGTTCTATATATGAATGTTCAAATTCCACCCAACACCAAAAAGCATTTGTAGTTGATCAGAACTGTGTTCTGTTCTTAAATTTCCACCTCTTTTTCTCCTTGTTTTCTTTAGTTTTTTTTGTTTTAATTTTATTTCTATTTTTTTTAGTGAGTGACAGTTGCTTCAGGAACCTTGCCGAGGATCGTAGTGGGATAAACCTTAAAGATCTGGTCCAAGACCCTTCTTTGTGAGTATCTGGCTCTTATTGCTAAGCAAAGAAAAGCTTCTTCCTGATATCCTCGTGAGTAGTTTTGTAATTATATAAAGAAGTAGTATGATGAAGTACACATAGTGCTTTAGTGGTAATATGCTTGCCAAGTTGTTAGTCTTTAATACAGGCAAATATTATTAATACCACCTTGTTTTTAATGTAATTCTGTTTATGAACTAACATCCAGATACCACATATGGTAAAGGGTGAAAGAGTCATCAGAGGCAGCAGATGGTGCATGCTGGTATTTCTGTGGAGGATTTGTATGCATATTGTTGCCCCTCTTTTTTTTAAGGAGGAACTGCATATAAATTAGGAGATTATTGGATAACTGTGTTATTGTCAGTTATCTTAACATGTAGAATGTGTTTTCTTTTTATCTGATTTCATACAACTCATATTTACTTCTTCCTCTACTACCTGTTTTAATTCAAGTGTCTGAGCAGATGATCTAAATTTTGCTTCATGGAAAGACTGCTGGTCTTTGTCAGTGTTGTATCTTTCTTTAAAATAAAATTCAATTTTGTGAGCTCTAAGCCATATGTGAAATTGTATCAAACCTTCTTTGTGGTTTGGTTTTTTACTTGGTTGGGGTTTTTTTGTTGTATTTTTTTTCTCTTCAGTTAACTTCAGTGCTTGCTGAAAATGCTCTTGCTATAGTGTGTGAGTGTACCACTTGTTATAAGGGAAGGGAAAGAAGGGAAAAAAATCACATTTTTAAAATTAATGATACTGCATTCCACTGTGGGTGATGGGACTTGATACTGATGGAGCAGATTTTTCAGTATTGGTTGAGAAGTAGTGAAAAAATAAGGTGTATTTGACATCTTTTCCAGTTACAGGGGATTTTTAGTAATGAAGTAGATACAGAATTTGCTTTGTCATGTTGCTACAAGTAAGTAATATTCATATATACATGCATTCTTGGAAAATTTTGACATAATGTATGCAGTTGATGATTTATACATCTGAAATTATAGAGGTACAGGGGCAGATATAATTGTTGCTTGAGATGCACAGAACAAATGCAGTAGGTAAACTTTTAACGATAACTAAGTGTTGTGCAAAGGTCTTAACTGTCAACTAAAATTTGTCTGTTAACAGTGTAAGATTTCTGTTGTTGTTTGTTGTTTGTTTGGTTGTTTGGTTGGTTGGGGTTTTTTTAAGGATTGTATGGTTTTTGGAGCTGCAGGTATACTTATGTGCTACATATAGTTTTGGGTTTGCACCTCTGGAGTTTACTTTAAGAAAAGTTGAATTGTCTTTGTTGTAAAATGATCATTTTCCTTTCTGTTTACCAAAAGTGATGAAATCTTCTAGTTTTCTTCCTTGACTGTAACTTACATGTTGAATATTTTAATAAATTATTGTAACATTCAAAAGAAATTAATTTATTTCTGTTGCTTACAGCAAAACAAGTGTAAGTGACTGCAATGTAGCCATTTTTGTCACTTTTAAAGACCGAATGAAGTCTCAATACGTGTCTTGGGTTTCAAGGGCTGCTTATGATACTTTGTTGTATGACAGATTATAGTGCAAGAAGTCTCCTTTCTGCCTAATGATAGGGATGTACAGGCTTGAGTTTGTCTTTCCAAATTTATATTCTTACAGTTTTATGACTGAGTGCCTCTTAAGAGTTCTTGCAAAATGTGTAATAGTGTGAGTGAATCTCCAAAATGGAGAAACAATCTAGCCTTTTGTAGGTGACTGTTGAAGTCCCATGAGATCTACATTCTTTGTCATGCAAAGGACAGCATGGGGATGAAGCACGAGAGTGCCAGCCAAAGAGATGTTTTAACCTTTTTTGAAGTAAGAATAAAGTTTAATTAGAATCTTGAGAGTATTTCTTGACATGGAAATGCAGAGATTCTGCTTGCTGCTGTAGGGAGAAAATTTGTGTGGCCAAAGCTCAGCTGGAGTTGAAGCTGCCAGAAATGTGGGAGACAATAAAAAGAGTTATAACAAATATAGTGGCAATAGGCAGTATAGAAATATCATCAGCCCATTACAGGGTGAGGAGGGTCACCTCACAAACGGGGACAGAGACAAGGCAGAGATGTTTAACACTTTCTTTGCCTCTGTCTTCAACACGGCTGACGGACCAGGGGGGTCTCTCTGCCCTGAGCTGGAGGACCAGAACTGTGAGAATGATCAACCCCCAGTTGACCCTGAAATTGTGCAGGATCTGCTGTTCCAGCTGGATCCTTACAAATCTCTGGGGCCTGATGGGATTCATCTCAGAATCCTCAAAGAGCTGCTGATGTCGTCTCAAAACCTCTGTTGATGGTTTTTGAGCAGTCTTGGGAATCTAGAGAGGTCCCAGCTGACTGGAAGCTGGTGAATGTTGCCCTGATTTTCAAGAAGGACGAGAAGGAGAACCCTGGAAACTACAGGCCTGTCAGTCTCACTTCAGTGTCTGGTAAAGTTATGGAGAAGACTATTCTGGGAGGCATTGAAAAACACCTGCAAGACAACACAGTCATCAGTCAGAGTCAGCACGACTTCAGGAGAGGAAAGTCCTCCCTATCCAACCTGATTTCCTTTTATGACAAGGTAACCCACCTAGTGGATCAAGGGAAGCCAGTTGATGTAATCTTTCTGAATTTCAGTAAGGCTTTCGATACAGTCTCTCACAGGATCCTTCTGGACAAACTGTCCAGCCCACAGCTGGATAAACACATCATGTGGTGGGTGAGCAATTGGCTCACGGGTCAATCACAGAGGGTAACAGTGAATGGGGTGACATCAGACTGGTGACCTGTCACTAGTGGGGTTCCACAGGGCTCCATCTTAGGCCCTGTGCTCTTCAACATCTTCATGAATGACTTGGACACAAAACTGGAAGGGATACTAAACAAGTTTGCAGATGACACAAAACTGGGAGGAGCTGTTGACTCCCTTGAAGGCAGGGAGGCCCTGCAGTTCAACAACAGGAAAGTTCTGGATTCTGCTCCTGGGATGGGGCAACCCTGGACATACATACAAACTGGGGAATGAGATGCTGGAAAGCAGTGCCACAGAAAGGCACCTGGGGGTCCTGGTTGATGGCAAGTTGAATATGAGTCAGCAGTGCCCTGGCAGCCAGGAGGGCCAACCCTGTCCTGGGGGCCATCAGGCAAAGCATTGCCAGCTGGTCAAGGGGGATGACTGTCCCAAAATGCTCTGCACTGGTTTTGGGAACCACAATATAAGGAAGATATTAAGCTGTTAGAGAGTGTCCAAAGGAGGGTAACAAAGATGGGGAAGGGCCTTGAGGGGAAGCCATATGAGGAGCGGCTGAAGTCACTTGGTCTGTTCAGCCTGGGGAGGAGGAGACTGAGGGCAGACCTCATTGCAGTCTACAACTTCCTTGTGAGGGGAAGAGCAGGGGCAGGCACTGATCTCTTCTCTCTGGTGACCAGTGACAGGACCTGAGGGAATGGCCTGAAGCTGTGTCAGGAGGTTTAGGTTGGATATTAGACAGAGGGTGGTTGGGCACTGGAACAGGCTCCCCAGGGAAGTGGTCACAGCACCAAGCCTAACAGAGTTCAAGAAGCATGTGGATGGTACACTCAGGCACATGGTGTGACTCTTGGGGATGGTCCTGTGCAGAGCTGAGGGTTGGATTCAATGATCCTTGTGGGTCCCTTCCAACTCAGCATATTCTGTGATTCTGTGAAAATTGTTGCCTGTAATAATACCTGAAATAGCAAAATAACATTTGATTCACCCTCTTACCAGTTTAATGTTTAAAGTTTAGGATTTCTTTGGTATTTGTTTATGTTGACTGTAAGTGAACTGCCTCTTTTCTTTGTACTCTAATATCAGATACAAACATTAGATTGACCTAAAAAAATTCTAATTCTTTCTCTGCAAAATGCTCTCTCCCTTATTGTTTGCCACTCTTGGCTTTGTCACAGGCAACTTCGCTCATGTTATTGCAGAAGGCTTTTTTTGGAGGGCTGAAAGTGTGTCTTTACATTGAAATGAAACTCTATAAAATAGAAAGATTTGTAGCGTTTTTTGATTAATGTCTGATTTATATCAAATATGCCTAATTGTCAGAGTGGTCTTTTTTCTCCAGCTGATTTCCCAGATGGAGCTGTCTGTAAACTTGATCTGCTTTCAGTTCTCTCATCATTACTAATAAAAGCTCTGCTGCTCAAATCAGAAGTTTGATCATCTATACTCATATGTCTTTTACTCTGTCAATAAAAATGGAAATGCTGCTTAAGGAAAAAAACCCCAAAACACCAAGCATATCAAATAAACCTGAAGTGAGGAGTTATAGACTGTGGGAGAAGAAAATATGTAGCAACTTTAAAATTAAATTTAATTTTGTGGTTAATTACTGAAAAATTCAATTTCTGCAAAAAGTTGATTGGAGATTCAACTGTAAAGATGGTTTGAGAGTTAAGTGCTGTTCTTTATTCATTTCAGCTAATCATAAAATAGTTTGGGTGGGAAAGGTCCTTTAAAGGTCCTTTGGTCCAACCCTCCTGCGTTGAGCGGGGATCTCTTCAATTACCTCAGATTGCCCAGAGCCCAGTGATGTGTCTGCTACATGCAGTGTACAGTTTGGGACACAAAGCTTAGAGATCCAGAGGTGTGTAAGAGAACAGCAAGAGGATAAGGCAGTTAGAAAGTGCAATGCATGACAGGTGTTAATTAATTTAGGAAACAGCAGCAGAAGAGAGGAAATATAAGTTGTCTACAGTATATAAAAGATGAAGGGGTTTGTTCTTTTTGGCTGATGAGAAAGAATTGGTTCAACTTATGGCAGACAAGATCGATTGGATAGTTTGAAAAAATTCTAAATGTCAGTGTAGTGAAGAAACTAGAATCTGTATCTAAGAATGTTAGGGAGAGCTCTGCAGATTACAGTCTAAATATTTGATCTTATCTAAGTGTTTTATCGTGTAAGTGAAGAGAGCTGAAAGGGCAAACTTTTTTTTTTTTCTCTCCTTTTTTCTTTTACTTCTATGAAAGTGTAGGCATTCTGGTTTGGCATCCACATAATTAATATGACCAAAAACCAGGTGGAACTTACTTGTATTCCTATAAAGGTAACTTATTGTGGCTATGAATATTCAAACCCTATTATCTGGTTTAGATGAAGCTCCAACTTCAGCCCTGCCTACCATTCCAGTAACACATAAAAGATATAAAAAAATGTTGCGTTCTACAGAGGAGATTGATCTCCATGAGAAGACTATAGGTGTTCTTCCATGAATTGTCTCTGGAGGAACTAGGCTAAGTGGTTGGCTCTTAGATCATGGCACAGATGTTGTTCAGACTATATGCAGCTGAGCTAAAATGCTAGCTTAAGATGCTTTCGTTGGGAAATCTTTGAGGCTCTGTAGCAAGGCAAAATTTCTTAAGCTGGTGCTCAAGGAAGGATAAAAATATTGATCAGTTCATCTGATCCCTTGTTCGTGAGCAGACTGAATGCTACCCTCTTTCTTGCTCTGTCTCCACCCTCAATATCCAGTCTGTGCTCAGCAGAAAAATGGGTTAGATAGTATTCAACATGACTATCACCTGGAACTCCTTCTAGGTTCTTTACTACTGACTTTTTTTAAAAGCTATTTAAATACACCTGTGAAGATCTGAACCGTCAGATCATTAGAAGGTTAAGTATATGTCCACCTATTTCAAGCAGAAGTTCTGTGTATAGACATTCTAAGTTTTAGTTCTTAGCATCACTTTATAAGATGTTCTTTCAGCTCTGGCCTGTATATAGACATAAAGTTTATAACTTGTCTAGACAAAAAGGAGGATGCTTTTAATCTTTCTATGCAATTCAGTATCTGCAACTGCACATAATCACTGATACGCATTTGTTTTGGAAACATTTTCAGAGCCAAGATAAACTTTATATCCAAGAGATTCTCAATAACTTCTTTCTAGGCAAAATCACATCACATCTAAACTGTGTTTCATGTCTCCCTCAGACTGACTTCAGTTATGAGGGAGTAGATAAATCTTAAAGGCACAGGTAACTTCTGACAGGAAATAGGAAGTTGTTTTAATAAGTGTGTAATACAGAGCTTTTTTCTGTAAATATTGTGAGAAGAAAATGTTATTTGCCCTCTGTGTAACTGTATTACAGAGACAACCAAAATGTTAATAGGTCTCTGTTAGAAATGAATGGATTAACTCTGAATTTCATTTGTCCATGACAGGAGATAGAAGTCTGACAGAAGTCATCTTTATCACTGCCTTGTTGTGTTTTACAACCTTAGAAGGAGGAGCTAGGTAATTCTCTGAGAAACAGTCATGACACTTTTAGAATTTGTTACTTAAGGACTGAAGATGAAGGAATTCTTGAGGAGCTCTGATTTTTTTATTTTGTTTTTTAGCTTACTGAGTACACAAGCTATACTGTAGGATGAAACAACTGCCTGGTTGGATGAAGGAAGAGCAGTGGATATTATCTGCCTCAGTTTCAGCAAGGCTTTCGACACTGTCTTTCACAACATCCTTATAGGCAAGCTCAGGAAGTCTGGACTGGATGAATGCACAATGAGGTGGATTGAGAACTGGCTGAACGACAGATCTCAGTGGCATGGGGTTTAGTCAGAGGCCTGTCATTAATGTTGTCCCCCAAGATTCAATACTGGGCTCAGAATTCTTTACCTTAATTCATCAATTACTTGGATGAAGGGGCAGATGCCTCCTCAGCAAGTTCACTGATGACAAAGCTGGGAGGAGTGGCCAATAGCCCAGAGTGCTGTGCAGCCCTTCAGAAGGACCTGTGTTGGAGAGATGGGCGGAGAAGAGCTGTCTGAAATTCAACAAAGGCGAGTGCAGGGTCCTGCACCTGGGGAAAAATAACCCTGGACACCAGTACAGGCTGAGGGCCAAGTTGCTGGAAAGCAGCTCTGTGGAGAAGGACCTGGAGGTGCTGGTAGACAACAAGCTGTCCATGAGCCAGCAGTGTGTCCTTGTAGCCAAGAAGGCCAATGGTATCCTGGGGTGCATCAAGGGGAGCATGGCCAGCAGGTCAAGGAGGTGATCCTGCCTCTCTACTCAGCCCTGATGAGGCCTCACCTGGAGTGCTGTGTCCGGTTCTGGGCTCCTCAATACTAAAGAGCCATGGAGCTCCTGGAGTAGGTCCAGAGGAGGGCAACGAAGATGATTAAGGCACTGGAAGCTGGACCTATTCACCCTTTAGAAGAGACAACTGAGAAGGGACCTCATCAATATTTCTTAAGTATCTGAAGGGAGGGTGTCAAGAGGATGGAGCCAGGCTCTTCTCAGTGATGCCAAGCAATAGGATAAGAG
The DNA here is from genome assembly GCF_036250125.1 of Pseudopipra pipra. Taxonomy (NCBI): domain Eukaryota; kingdom Metazoa; phylum Chordata; class Aves; order Passeriformes; family Pipridae; genus Pseudopipra; species Pseudopipra pipra. The sequence goes on along the minus strand of NC_087554.1, from coordinate 31,757,850 downwards.
GCAACGGGCGGAAACTGATGCACAGAAAGTTCTACCTGAACGTGAGGAAGAACTTCTTTCCTGTGTGGATGACTGAGCACTGGAACAGATTTCCCAGAGAGGTTGTGGAGTCTCCCTCACTGGAGATATTCAAGAATTGTTTGGATGCAATCCTGTGCAATGTGCTCTTAAGATGATCCACTGTGGTCCCTTCCAACCTGACCCATTCTGTGATTGAAGACTTGATAAACACACTAATAAGTCTGTGGATGTAAAATTTCAGTTTCTATCTTCACATGGAGGAACCTGTCCATCAGTTTTTTAGCATAACTGGAAGTATTGGAGTTTTTACTTTCTGGGTTTTGCTCATCGGTTGAAAATCAGTAGCTGTCTCGCTAAAGGTTACAAATCCAACATGGTGATGATACCAGTTCTTTCCCTCTCCTCTTTGTGCAGCCTTTCTAGTTTTATAGTGCCTGTTATAATATATGAATGCCAAGCCTTTTTCTTTTATTTAACTGCCAGTCTCAGTAATACCACATAGAGAGGAAACATTTTTTCTGTAATTGTGTCTGCTGTTATCTTGTTTTGCAGCAGCATTCTAGTGGGAGTGCATGCTCAGTTGTTTGTCCGTTAGCATGTGTTTTCCCTAATACACCTGGCTTACAAAAATACTTCTCTGCTTCTCCTTCTCCTGAGTTCATCTGTAAGCATGAAGTGATTTTATCAGGTGATCTTTTTTAGTCCTCCAAAGGTGATCTTTGGAGGACTGTCTCTGGTAGCTCAGAGTATTCTGTTACGCAGAGGCAGAAGTGCTGAGCATTACAGAAGTGCTGCCTATTTTAAGTATTGCATCTAATGAAAAAGTTGTACCTGACAAACTTCCAAAGGTCTGACACTTACCTAAAGGAATTCATGATGATGAGTCTAATCTAATAAGCACTTCTCAAAGTTGATATATATGGAATTGGCTTCATGCTAACCTGATGGTTTCTCATGGATCTGGAGAACTGAGTGAGACAAGCTTTTATCTGCTTCAACTGCAAGCAGAGTTCGCGTGTGCCTGAAAAAATTGTATTTGCCCCCCCTTCAAGACAATTAAAACATGCTTAAGTGGCCAAAGTTTCTTCTCAGGCCGGTTTCCCTGCTTGGCTTTTCCATAGTCCAACCCACCTACATTAAATGTATCACAGAGGTGGTTCTCCTTTTGATTTGCCAAATAATTTTAATCTCCAATCATATAAACAAGTCCCTAAATGTTTTCTCTGTTACTTGCACTTCAAGTAAAGAATTTTCTCAATGTATGAGGTTCCTTGGCAGTTTATAGCAAAAATTGCTAATATTACTTGTGTCCTTTGGCTGCTTAGGCATAATGACTCATAAACTCATAGGAACAACCTCCTCTGTCTGAAGCAAACCCTTACGAGTAGACAGTGGCAAAGCAGAACATAAAATGTCTTCCTTAAGCACTTAGTAACTTTCAACTCTAATAATTTTTACCTCCTGGCCCAAAGCAGTCTCCTGTAACCTCTTTAAAGCCCCATGTCAGCTTTATCTATCAACATTCAGAACAATCATGTCTTCTGTCATCATACAGCTTTCAAATTCTTAGGAGTTTTCTTCCTTTTGCTCCTGCAATGCCCCATGGTACCTTGCAATTAAGAAATCTTTGAGCTAATCAAGCAACTGAAAAAATTGTTCTAGAACCAGAGGCTGCACAGCCCCAGTGCTGTGTCTGGGCTGGTAGGTGTTGCTGAGGGGAAAGGGTTGTTTATTTGCATGGCACCTGAGCTTGGGTGTTCCATCTGGCTTTTCAGTTCTAGTACTAGTTTATGAATTAGTTCTTGTACTTCTCTGTGGTGCAGGGATGTACTGCTGGAAACTTGTTAGCAAGAGACCTCTATCTAAATGTGTTTAGGGAATTTCTGTACTTGTGGAATCTGTAATGAGGGATCCTCCTTGTTATTATGAAGTTTTAAATTTAGTACATGTGAAACACAGTCTCTTAAGGGGCTTTCTTAAGAAATGTTTGGTTTTTTCTGGCTTGTTTTGGAACTAGCAGCTGTAAATGGATATGATGAGTGTTGAAATAAGAAACTTCATCATTGGTTATGGAGATTTACTAGATCCTTCATTTTCAGAGTTAAAGTTGGTTATTTTTAGAAATATTTAGAAAATATTTTTTAAAGGTTCTAAAGAAAAGCTATGCTCTTTTTGCTCTGTTTCACTATATTTGTTATCTGATGTCTGAAAAGAAATACATAGGACACAGGTTCAGAAATCTTGAACAAGTTTATATCTAGACAGTTTCACAAAACTGATTAAAAGCTGTTTCTATGTGTGTTTTATACCTTTATTTTAAAATTGTCCTCTCTGACTGTGACTTGGAATTCATGCCAGTTTTTTATTTTTCCAGTTGTAATTTTTTAAATCCTGTTATCTTAATACCCCATTGCTGGGGTGGCAGAGCTGGGAAAGAAGAGGCCTTGATGCTGTACAAGCACTGTTCAGCCATAGTTAAAACATTGGTGTTTGTAGTCAACACTGTTCAATCACAAATCCAAAACACTCTAACATACCAGCTGCTGTGAAGAAAGTCAACTCCATCCCATCCAGACATAGTACACACATGAGTAATACTACAATTGTGCTGGTTTTCCTTTTGCATTTGGAAGGAATGTAGACAAGCCTTCTTTGTGTGAGTATATTCAGGATCAGGCCAAAATGACTTGTAGAGAAGAAGTAGGAAAATTGAGTATGTACCAAGTACTGTCACAGTCTCAGAATTAAGTACCAGAAGACTTTTTTCTGTAATCATTTGCACAAATAATTAATAAGAATAGATTTGAGTAGAATGTAAAGTGTTCATTTGATTGAGTATAACTTTACAGTCCATCATTTGCTTTGGAATTTAATAGCATAGCCCAGCTTCCTGGTCAATGTTCTATTTTTTAAAATCACAGTCCAAATTATTTTTAAAATCTTAATGTGTAATGCTAGGGACTTCCTTGAGGGATTATGTTGTACATCTCTCTGGCTTTGCATTTTGTCTTCTCATCCAACCCTAATTCACTGCAGCTTGTAGTAGCACTCTCTAGTCATACCTTGGTGACCTTATCTTACCTTTCTTGATCTTCTAATTTCAGGCTTTTTTTGAGGGATCTTTTCATTGCATTTGCTATTTTCATCAGCTTTCCACTCTCTGAGGATCTGTGACTCCCAGAACTCAAACAGCCTCTTCTAGGCCTGTTTTGCCACCTCTAAGCATCATCCAAATCTCAGCTACTCTGTTTCACCTGACCTCATTCTTTCTAACTCTGGTCTTTGTTTCTGCTTGTATTTAAATCTTTTCTGGGTATTTAAAGGGGCTGTCTTCTCATAGCATTTAAATATTGGAAAAAAAAATATATGTACCCACAGGAGAGAGGTGGTCCAGTGCTTAGCTTAGCTTAACCTGCAGTGGTTCAGATAATTCTCTGAAAAGATTCTCTTAATACTCAGCAGTGTATTAAGTGTGTTTCTCCATATTCAGAAGAGAAAATAAGAGATAAAGACTTACTAAAAATCAAGAATAAAACAGAAGACTTATTTATATGACTGTATAAACCTCAGATGTGCTTACATCTTGACTTCTGTATTAACTTCTAATAGGGGTATGGTATGGATGATAATATTAAGTAGAGATTTGGAACAGCTTCCACACAAAGGGAAAATAAATAGACTAGAATTTTTCACTTTAACCAAGAAACAAGGTATAGTGGAGGTATACAGAATGAATAGCATTAAGGAAAAAGGTTGGAGGCAGTTATTCACTGTTTTTTTCACAGATGCACAATTGTGACAGGAAAAAAATCAAGCAGCAGGTTTAAAATTAATAAAAATACATATTTGTTCAAGTGTAGCAGAACTGAGTATTTCATAATTGATGTAACATCATATGGCAGCTGGATATAAATGATAGATACAAAAAAAGGAATTAGAGTGATGGACCTACTAGGCCATTAAAGCTGATGATCTGCACGCAGGATCTAGGTAAGCAAAGCTCCTGAACTGAGGATGGCAAGAGGTACTAAGTGTGTAACAGGAAACAAATCATGTTCTGTGTCATCTGTTTATTCCCTAAGCATTTGTTTCTTAGCACCAGAAAAATCATACTGAGTTGTGTGCACATTTAGACCGAGCTGTTATGGCAGTTTTTATATACTTCTTTTATAAATTGTACTTTCATAAGTAGTTGAGCAGCCACAAACTCAAAAAGTTTTTCCGTTGGGTGAACTAACTTGTCCTTCAAAGTAGAGTGGGCTTCCCTGACATGACTAAACTTAAATTTGGGACTCCCAGTATTGGAGGGATAAAAGCCTCTCAACAAATGAATTTGGATAATTTATTACACATTAAAAAACACTTCTCTGAAAATCAGTTTTGAGCTGAGTCCTGGATGTGATTGTCTTTGTAGGAGAGGCTACATTTTGCCAAGGGTATAAATACTTGAAAGAGTGCCTTATTAAGAGAAGAGTTGTATGATATTTGTGTACTTATTTGCAGCATAGATTAAGTTAGCAGGGAAATTAGATAATCTGCTACTGAAATATTGTAATAGAACAGAAGTGTAAAGGAAGCATTTGCCGCATTCTTAGGAATGCTTCTGACACTGAGATACAGAAAATCACTATAAACAGATGTTTTCATGCTTTTATGCAATCCTACTCACTGCACTTAAATTCTAGTTTGCTTTGTTTATTAGAATTGTCCTGCCGTAATTTGTTCTGGGAGACTTTTATAATCACTTTCTTGCAGTGTGCAGCAGAAATCTATACAGATGGTGGCTTAAGACAGAAGTGTAGTTATTCCACAGTAATTCTTGTGTTGTTCTCATGTACAATTTTCTCATCTTCTTTCACTGTAATTTGAATTTTACCATGGATTCTACACTTTTTCCCATTATCTGTACTAACATATAAACCTCACAAGAGTATAACCAAGACTTCAGTATACTTTCTATGGATGATGACAGCAGTGAAGTTCAAATGGAGATATTAAGGGTTCAAAAATTACCTCATGTGATTTTCCACAGATAGTTATGTCAGAAACACACTTTTACTACAACAGTAAATGCTTCCCTTTATACCTTTACTAATTCTAGTTAAAACTTTTTGCTTTTTCTTTAGCTACAGCATCTCTCTTCTTACCTCCAGTTTCATCCCCTTCATTGTATTATAATAAAAATTTTTACTCTAATGAAATTTATTTTTGTTATTTAATTTCAGATACAAGAATTTATCTTGTCCATATTTTTTATTGGAAATACAGTTCTTCCTTTTAAATTTGTTATTGATGTCATTTTTAGATAGGTGATTGTTTTAGAAAAAACAGGTTGCTCTGGAATGTCATTTTGATTGTAACACATATTTAAAAAATGCACATTAAGAGCTTGTTTTTTTCCTTAACCCCTCCTCATTCAGTATTTTTCTCTCATTGTCACAAGCATTCTGCACAACTAATGTGCTCTATAGCTCAGTATAGTTATGTCGAAATGATCAATGGCAAGTGTTCAACAACAGAGTAGGTTGTGGGGGGACTGTGGGAATGCAAAACTGGAATGTGTAGTCTTCTCCATTTAAAAAAAACATATTTAATTTGTTTCTGTAATTAAAAAAACCCCAAACTTATGAGGTAGTGATTTTTAGTCTATTGTGTTCCATTTTTCCAAAAGGTGCACTAAAAGATGCAAATGCGCTTGAAAATAAAGGTAATTTTAGTCAATTCTTTCTTTTTTTTTCTACTAACATAAAAAACTCCATCATTTTAACAGAGTCATTCACTATATAGATTGCAAATAATCCAGCAAATACATTAATATGTAAATTTGTTTTCATTTTCACATAAAAGAGAATACAATATGACTGAGAGATATTTACCATTGTAGTTCTGGAATGGCTACCGGATTCAGGACCGAGAAGCAGTGTATGGTACCATGAGCAGCTGTTGTGTTTCTTTTGTGCCTGAAGCTCTAGCTGTACCCATATTGTCTGCATTTTGTTCAGGAAACTCTGTATTGTGCCTACTCTACTGTATTTGCAATGCTGTGAAAATTAGGCAACAAGATTTGAACAAGTTTTGATTCAATTTATCATAACACTTCCATACAGTTTAGAACCTTATCTTCATCTAAACCTGCATGAATGTCAGGGGAAAATCAGAGGCTTCAGGAGTGTCATCCTGTAGTATTTCAGGTTTCTGTTGCAGAGTGAGAACCAGTAAAAAAAGAAAAAGGTATTTGAGTTTTCAATAATCTTGAAACATTAAAATTCTAAGGTCCGTTTTTACACAGAATAAGCAACAAAAAGCAAAAAATGCTCATCCCTTGTGGGATGATGCTCATCCAGTCCTCCCTATCTACTGGTGGATCGTCTTGGTTTTGTGTGTATAAGCAATTGTAAAATTTGCTTTCCACCAACCTACAATAAATACCTTTACCCAAAATCCATCTAAATGGTTCTCAGAATCTTTACTTTCAAAACCGACGTAAGTGTAGTTACAATGAAGTATTTTAGGTATATAAGAAAGTTAACTGTACTGTAGTCAGTCAGTATTCTTTGGGTGCAATTTACTTTAAAACGTGTTTTTTCAGAATCTTTTAGCATTAAATCCCTTATGAAAACAGGAATTTGCCAGAAAAATGCAAGGAAATATGGTTAATTTTAATTTTTTTTTTTACTACTTCTTCCTGGTTTAAGGAGGAATGCTGCTTGCCGTGACCCTTAGGCAGATAGCTTTTCAAGGGCCATTCTGTATGTGAGGGGATGAAGCAGTACTCTTGTGTATGACAGACTGGTTCATGTTTTTAAAGCTAACAACCTTAAAAATATATCCTCAAGGAGTGAATTTGTGACTGAAAGCTGAGTAAGAATTAAAGGTAATGTTTATGTTCAAATAGATGGTGTACTTCATTATTTACTAATGCTTATATAGGCCTTAGTAATAGATAAACTAGTAAAGATTTCAAGATTTCAGAACAATTTTATATTTTTAATTCTAATATTTTGCATTTATGCAAATAATTCAGTTTTATATTGTGAAAGAATTTTGGGAAGTGTGTTTTAAAGAAGTTAAAACTGAGAAAACTTCTCCCCTTTTTACTGGTGTCTCAGATGCAGTGAGAAGTGTGTTTGCTTCTGTCTGCATGGCTGAGCAGAACATTTTGAAGATATATAAGTGAAACAAAAACACCCCCAAGTTTTTCTAAATCTAGTAGAAAAAGAAAGCTCAAGGTTTTGTTCAGAAATCCTAGTAATAGCAGTGAATTCTACATTTAGGAAGGTGGGTTTTTTCTTCATCTTCCTTTTGGAATTCCTCCTGTTCTGTCTTCTCCTGCACATGCTCCAGCCAGCACTGTAACTCTCACACTCCCCAGTCTTTTAATATCTTTAGCCTTTTATTGTTTGTGCTAAACAGGGTTTGCTTATGTTTTTTTTAGAGCTTGTGAATGCTTACCATGCTCAAGACCTCTAATATAGGTTCAGTTCTCTTTGGATTGAAACTCCTTTTTGTCAGCCACTGGTTTTATCATCTTTGATTTGGTACTATTATTTTCATTATGTAAATGAGGAGGCAAACATTATGTGAAAAGTGAGATGACTGCAGCATGTATATACACAAGCTATTTTTAAAAGTCAGATAGTATTCTTATATTACATGGATATTTTTGCATAGCTTAATACACTGACTTCCTGTGAAGGGACAGCAGTAATCTGTGACAAAGCTAGCAAGCTAGCAGTACTTTGAAATGTTTTTTTCTTTTTGTTTCTCTAATGCAGCAATGACTTTTCTTAAAATTTGTTTCAGTGGCATCTTAGCTGAAGATTGCTATCACTTTCATTCCCCAACAAAGAACTGATTTGCACTTCCATTTTTAGCTTCAGATGAGTTAGAACTGTCTCTGTTGAAAACCTCAAGTTATGTGAAAAAACAGACAGATGAGAGCTGCCCATCCTCATTAATAGAGTTCCTTATTTTATCACATCTTTTCTTTCTGTCTTTCTCTGCCTCAGTGTTCCTCTTCATTTGAGGCAGTGGTCTATATATACAGAGCTTTCTCAAGACCAGGAATTTTTGGTGCTACTTTGGCATATGAAGTGGTGGTTTCTTTGTACTATTTCTGTTCTTCTGCACAAGACAGAACACAAGCTGAATAGTTTTAACAGAACTTAGATTCCCAGATTATTAACTACCCTAATAGCAAGTTTTTGTGTCACCCTGCCTTCTGTAATGCTATTCAGCTAGTTTACAGGAGTCTTATGTCAGAATCGTCACTGAAGAAGAAAGAAGAGATTGATGAAACGCTGGTAATCATTAATCAGGCTCACTAAGGGCAAGTTTTGAAACAACATATTTGGACAAGAACTGTGACTGTAAGTATATCTACAAGGAAGTAGGCATCTGTAGTTTCCTACAATTACAGTGTTACAAAGCAATGTGTATTTCTTAAGACATTTTTAAGGAATACTGATCAAACTACTGACAGCTTTATGACAAGGAGGTTTGTACACATTTGAGTGCTTCCAGAAGTGATGTGCCTTCCTTCAGCAGTTGGGCTCTATGCTGGTATATGCCCTTTCAGCAAAAGCTGCTCTTGAGGAAAGACTTTATCAGAAAATCTTTTGACATTCTATTATACTAGAACAGGACTGAATGATTAAATAATGCATTCATATATATCTGCAGTATTCAGATTTTACAGCTACTTCATTGTAAAGCACATGGAAGAAAATACTAACTGAAGTTATTGATCATTATTGTGTATTATTCCTGTGTTCAGCTCAGCAGTGGGTCAGCCTCTTTTCCTTCTTTTGAGGGTGCTCTTGTAATAATCTTATGGGATAAAATAAGCCATCTCCTGTAGTAGCTAGCTACAGGAGGAAAATCTCACAATCGCTGGAAGAAAGGGTCATATGTATATGTATGTTCCTCAGCCTTGAGAAAAAGAAGATTATGTTTAAAGGGTTTTGTGCTGGGCAGAGAGACTGGTCTTGGGGAAATTACTAGAAATTGGTCATTCTGACCAGAATGTAATAATCAAGAACCTTCCTAAACACTCAGTTTCACAGCTATAGTTCATGTTTTCAGGCAGCAGAAAATAAAACTTTGACCGGTACTGTTGATTAGTTTGTAAAAGGAAAGTTATGTCAAGGAATAAGAAAATTTTTTTCCTTTACAACTGCTGTTAATATAAAAGTCTAATAGTGGAGTGGGTTGAGGGGTGTGGATTAAGGGAGAAATACTGAATGAATAACTTAAGTGTTAAATTTAATATGGTAGTGTGATCAAGTGGGGCTAAAAATACCAAGAAAACACAAGCAAGCACTTAAGTTCACAAGGAAGAGGAAAGCAGATGAATTAAGCAATAAATATTTTGTACTTGGCCAGTAATGATTGAAATCAGTGAAATGTTGAACACAAAATTAAACTGGCAAAACCAAAAAACATAAAACTTGATTTCAGGTCAAAGTGTTCATAAAGCCTTTCAGTGAGGAACTTTGATAGAATGTTATGATGCACAACTTTTTCATTTTAATTGAATTACATGTTTAGGTGAAAAAGATTCACTGAACTTTTGTCAAGTAGCCCTTAACCAAGTTTTATATGAAACTGGTAGAGATGGTATAAACTGGTATAAATGAGTCATATTTGCTACTAACAATTGTTCACTTAAATCATTCTCATGGAACAGCACACTGTTTCCAATTACACTGTTATAAAATGCTACATATATAATACATTTTATATTCAGATAATATAATTTACATATTGCCTTGTTAATAGCTTTTGACATATAAGGACAAGCAAGTTCTCTGTACTCTCAGCTGGCTGGTTATAATATAGATGTCTGCAGCACAGTGCTGAGTACAAGCCAACATGCTTTCCCTCCCAGCATGGTTTATTAGTTGTGGCTCAGTGCCACTCTAACTGTGGTACAGTGTTGGCTGTGATCTCATGTGGGATGCTGGTATAGCTCCCTGAAAATAACAGATAGACAGACTCAAGGTTTTGGGGTTTTTTGTTTCCTTCATCTGCTATGTTTAATAGTTCAGTTGTTAATAAAAGCTCTGAGAATTCTGGCAGAAGTAGTAGTAAACATTTTAAGAAACAAGCAGCTAGCTTGCATTATGATGCATCATTCACGTATCTGTCACTAGTGATTGTTCAGAGTTAGGGTTATCATTTAAATTTATTTTAAAATTAGAAGACTTCTAGTGCCTTCTACTTTCTTCAAGGCAATTTAATGCAAAACTGTGTCATGATTGAACTGTTCTGTAAAACAGAACTCTCCAATAATATGCAAGCTTCCTGAAGTATTTTTATATTATAGCTACTTACTCAGCTAATTTTAGAAGGGGGAAAGACTGGGGGTGGAAATGGGGAGGACTAGAAAACCTTTATTCTGTGTTTGTGTTCATGCACGTATCAGTGTAGTTCTGAGGATGAAACAGAGCTGAGGCAAAAGTAGAAAGGCCAGTAAAGCTACAATACTGTATTAATGTATTAGTGTAAACTCAATGTGAAATTCAGAACTCTATGAGTAGAGTTTTATGTCTTAGTGGCATATATGGCAGAAGTAAAGTCACTATGCTCCACTGTAAAGATTTGCCCACTGTGGAGTAAAGATCAGCTGAACTGTGAGCTAATCAATAAATGTGACAGAAAGAATGAACAATTGTAGGTATCAGATACTCAGCTTTGACTTTCATTTGTAAAAGGATTCTACCACATTTTATTTCTTCATTACAAATGGTTTTGAATTCACTACAAGTAGGTTTTGGACAAATTATCATATAAGACACTTGAAAAGGTGAATCAGTGGGGGGATGCTTCTACTGAATGTTTGCTTTTCCTTAAGTAAGATGAAAGAGGATATTCTGTTCTTCATACTAAAACATCTGTAATCTAAACTTCAGAGCATGAGAACTCTCCTTTTTTTAAAAAGCCATTTACTATAATTATTGTCTGATTTATGAAGACAAGTAAATGTGCACTGGTAATCAGGTTTGAAGAGCACTACTGAATTTGGAGAAGCATGCTGTATTGGGTTTCTGTGGCCAGGGTTTGGTAGCGGAGGGGCTACAGGGGTGGCTTCTGTGAGAAGTTACCAGAAGTTTCCCCATCTCCGACAGAGCCAATGGCAGCTGGTTCCAGGCTGGACCCACTGCTGGCCAAGGCTGAGCCAATCAGGAATGAGAGTAACGCTTCTGTGATAACATATTTAAGAAGGAAAAAAAATAGTTATTGCAGAGATGAAAATTGCAGCCAGAGAAGAGCAGAGTGAGAACATATAACCAGCTCTGCAGACACGAAGATCAGTGGAGAAGGAGGGACAGGAGGTGGGACAGGTGCCAGAGCTGAGGTTCCCCTGCAGCCTGTGGTGCAGACCATGGTGAGGCAGCTGAGCCCCTGCAACCACAGAGGACCACGAGGGCACAGAGATCCACCTGCAGCCCCTGGAGGAGACCTATACCAGAGCAGGTAGATGCCTGAAGGAGGCTGTGACCCTGTGGGAGGCTTGTGCTGGAGCAGGGTCCTGTCAAGGACCTGCTGACCCACAGAGAGAGTAGCTCATGCTGGAGCAGGTTTCCTGGTAGGACTTGTGGCCCTGTGGGGGATGCACGCGGAGCAGCCTGTGCCTGAAGGACTGCACCCCGTGGAAAAGTGACCCACATTGCAGCAGTTCATGGAGAACTGTTGCCTGGGGGATGGACTCATGTTGGAGAAGTTCATGGAGGACTGTCTCCTGTGAGGACCCCACACTGGAGCAGGGGAAGGACTCCTCTCTCTGAGCAGCGGCAGAAACAACCTGTGAAGAACTGACTAACCCACGTTCCCTGTCTCCCTGAGCTGCTGGGGGGGAGGAGGTAGAGCTTGGGAAGGAAGGAGGGGTGGGGGAAGATGTTTTTAAGATTTATTTTACTTCTCATTATCCCGCTCTGATTTTGTTAGTGATAAATTCAGTTTATATCCCCATTTCGAGTCTATTTTGCCCATAATGGTATCTGATGAGTGATCTCTTTCTTGGACCTTATCTCAATCCATGAATTTTACATTATATTTTCTCTCCCCTGTCCAGTTGCAGAGGAGAGCAATAGAGTGGCTTTGGTGGGTACCTGGCATACAGCCAGTGTCAACCCACTGCACATGCCTTCTTAGCAGCTTAAAGTATAGAGGCACTGCAGCTATGAAATGTATCTTGACACTTATCTAGGGTAACATTATGCATCAATGAGCTTTTAAAGTCAGGTGATATGGCTGGAGGAAATCAGAGCTAAAGCATTGACTGTAGTTGTGGAGGTATAGCACCACTATTTGTCCTGACATGTTTTGGATGAAAATATAGTTGACAATAGAGTTTATGTTAAAATAATCTAGTAAAATCTACCCATGATATTCTGTTGGAGGGGTGGGAGGGGGGATATCTTATAAGATACAAAATATGGAGTTTTCTTGTAATTTATAAATGGTCTTTAGTCCACTTGCTTTCTATATCCAGTTTTTACATTTTAAATGAAAGAGATATGTGTATTAGTTTAATGGTTTTTGGATTTGTACTGAACCTCCTTCTCAGGATAGGCTTTTTGTTCTTTCATTGCTTGACCTGATGGCACTATCCACCTGCCTCTAAGCTCTTCGATCACAAATGCAATTCCAAAATAAAACAAAACCTTGTAAAGCAATTATCTTGTGGCATTGTTAGCAAAATATGATCTTGTAGTTTAACCGGAAGTTAAGGTCCTAAAATGTATTCTACTAACATTATCTACAATGGTTTTTCTATTATTTCTTTAAATGTTCCTTCTTAATGTAATGCTGCAGTTTAGCTCAGTTCCTTAGTTTAGGTACCACTTAAACTCTTTTCAGTACAGGTTGGGATTACTTCTGTGCTCTTATAACTAGCTTTTTGTGGTTGTTACTGTGTAAAGGGTGAGGGTGCTAGTCTTGGAAGGAAAAGGCAGGTTACATAATAATAAGTGCTTGTTTGGAGTAAAACAGTAAATTGTGATTTGGCAAGAAAATGGCATTTTCTTACAGTGTTTTATTCATAAAGCCCAGGTATGTCTGTACACAAATCTCATATATTCTTTTGGATATCGGTGTCATGCATGTGCTGTACTGTCCTCACTAACAGTTTGCAGATAGACTTGCCCTAACCATCTTTGATTTCCTTTCTGCACCATGGCTCAGGAAGTACGTCAGAAGTATTAGCAATGTTAGCATTGGTCACCTTAGTCATTTGTCTATTGATAGTCAGGAGTTTAGCCCTTTAATTAATATAAGGTAGTTCTGGGTGTACAGTGTAAGCAAAATCTATAGTGCTTAATCTTTTCCAATGTGAATCTATGATTATAATTTACATAGTGGCTGTTTCAGATGCCTAAAACACTTCTAAGTTATCTTTGGTATTTGCTGGTGGGATTGTAGGTTGAGCATTTTTCAAGACTGTTCTCCAGATATATGAAATTGATTGATTGTGAGACAATGGACACCAACACAGGCATGCTGAAAAATGAAAGATCTCTACTATTTAATTTTTAAAAAAAAAAAAACCCTCTGTGAGGTTATAATTTCCAAATACATTGTTAAGTGGCAGAGACTTCTAGACTAAATTTCTGCTTTGGACAAGATGCCCCCCTGTCACTTTTGCTATATTTATCTAGGCAAATAGACTTGGGCTCACTGACATGGAATATACATGACAGCACTCAAGGAGGTTATTTTACAGAAGTGTAAACTCCAGGATTCACCTTACCTGTTTTCACTCCTGTGCTGAAGCAGAAACTGAGGAAGAGATTGAATCTCTTCTTAATCTGTGTTCTTCAACTCAGGGATTACTGGAGGCATGTTGAAGTTATGGGGCATGTTGTGGTAGTTGTTGCCCAAAGGAATATGATAATAAGAACTGTAGTGTATTCAACAGCCTTGTGCAGTCATATTTAAAAAAAAAAAAAAAGTCTTCAGTTACCATGAGGTGGATTACTCTTCCTACATGTCATACTTACAAGGGGATAAATAAAAGAGGAAGGGCTTCAGAAAATGGAAACAGAAGGGATTGTTCTATCTATTATTTTTTGCTTTTAAGAGGACATTATACAGAATAGATGGATAGAGAACATAGCTGATAGTGAGTTACAAGGTGAATTAACGCTACAAGTAAGAAGTTAATAGTTAAATTTTACCAATGGATTATGTTTGTGCAAGCTATTTAGAAATTAAAAGTAATAATTATTTTTAAGACCTACATGGAACAAAATTCATAAATACACTTAATCAAAGACCTTTTAAGTTGTTTGAGATCCACATGTCCCCAGCCTACCATGTATTTGAATAGTGAGTCAGGTTGTAATGTGTTGTGATACTGACAATACATCAGTAGTTTTTAAATTCACCTAGAAACTTTTTTGTTGACATTTAAATGATCATATGCAGAGAAAAAAGGGAGTGACAACTACAGAAAACAATAATTAATTCTAAAAAACCCGTATAGCTAATAATATATGAAAAACAATGAAGTGTTTTTCAATATCTTGATTTTGAATCCTGTAGATATATTTTACAAGCAGGTGTAAAGTATGGATGATGACAGCTTTACAAGTAACCATAAATTATCTGGAGTAGAGATAATTATCTGAGACATGCAATAAAATCTTACTTGCAGTATCGTCAGTAATACTCTGTCTATAGGAAGTTCCTTCTAGGTATGAAGAGAGATAGATCAAATGTGGAGTTGTTTTATTCCTATGACTGCATTCTGTAGCTAAACAGATTTTTCTTTTTCCCTTTCATATTCCCCAGCACATAGCATACAGTAAGAAAACCCCATTTGAGTCAGATCACTATTTAATTTACCTATTTAGGCCACACAGGGCAATGTATGTATATATGTGCATACACACTAAAGTACAAAGGAAAAAGAAAACCAGCAAATTCTGGCTCTGAAATTAACTGTCTGGAGAAATATAGACATAACAAGACTGTCATTAATTGTATATTGGATTGTATTCATGCTTTACATCTCTCTGGAATGTGGTGGAGAAAAACAAGTCATTAGAGCCTTCAGAAGGTGCAGAATTGTATGAACTAGTGTGGTAGCCTTTCTGGATGCTGTTTGTCTCTGAGACTCCTCTATCATTCTTGTAATATCAGTATTGTAGGATTTTATTTTTTTTCAAAGTATTATTTAAAACTTCTGATGGTCCTCCATAAGCCCTGTGATTTAAATTGAAAAGAACAAATTTGATCTAGAATCTGGAGTGATCAGACCATTCCCACATATTCTCCAAAGTTTATTCTTCCCTAGTTTGAGTCATCCTGCTCTCGCTGTTAGATCTTACTGATATTTTTTGGAATGAAGATTTTTTTCTGAATGTCTTTTTGCCTAATCATAGAAAATACTATGGTTGGTCTTTTCAACCTGTGGTCTGCAATTCGTTCCAGCCTGTTCTTCAACATAGTGTTACTGTGTTGCTGGTATTCCATCTTCTGATTTTACATATCTTGGTCAAAACTTCCTCTCTTTAAAATAAACACATAATATTTTTTAACCTTGGCATAAGCTGGCACATGGACTTTGTGTGTCTAAGCATGCTTCCAAGAATGTACATGTGCTCGAGCATCTTAAAATGGAAGAGCAAATATACGCTGAAGTTATTGAAAAGAAAATTATAGTAGTGTAGTGGGATGTGAGAAACATACATGGTAAAAAATTGAAGGGTTCATGGGGAAGTGCCATATTTTTAAAATCCATTTCTTATTGGATAAGTCTGTAGGGTAGTAGACAGTGTTAATTTATACAAGATTTAGCTTTACCATTTGTACTAGTTCTGGGTCAACTTATTCTCTTAGGAGGAATCTCCTTTTTCTTAATATTTGATTCAGATGGTCTCTCTTTTACATTTGGGTAGAAGCAAATAAAGCTCAACTGAAATGATAGGAGTGTCAGCAAAAATAGCTGTATCTGCCTGTATAGGTTTCTACAAGCTGCTATGGTAATTTACCAGTGAAATCTCTCATTTCCAGGCAGATCATTGCAATCCTTATCATATTGCCTAAATCCTTTAATTTGCAATGCCTTCCAAGGTAGGGAAAAGGTCACTCTTTAGCACCCCAAAATTTTGCTTTCAGTTGAGGTAGGTGAGGATTTTTTGACAGGCAATTGCTAGCAATATATATGCAAACGCTCTATCTCTCCTAGGTATGTACTTGCTGGAAAAAATGGAAATACGTGCTTTGCCCTACTATGGTATTTCCTACAGGACAAAGTAAGGTCAACATTTATTGTCTTGGCACTTACTATAAATACTTTTCATACAGTGTTTTAAAGTCTTCAGTCTACCAACTAAATCCCAACATGGATATTAAATATTATATATCTTTGTCTAAATGGTGAGAGTTTTACTGGTTTTGTGATAATGGTTTTTGTCTGCTTCCGCATATTTTTTCTCTCAGGAAATTTCCAATCTTGCTTATGTTGTTTAATGAGCTGGCTGGTCAAGCATCTGATGCCCCGGTGGGAACTTTCAAAGTCACTGAACACGTTTTTACTTAAATCTAGCTGACATTTCTGTCTGTTTGATTTAATGTATGATTTCCATATTTAGATTACCAATCAGATGGAGCATAGTACAATCATTCCGCTGCGCTATAAACATGCATGCATCCCGCACGGAAGTGGGCTTTTTTTGCTGTTGGTCCACATGGCAAGAGCAGTTTCAGATTCTGCTGGCATTTGGGAAGACTTTATAAGTCAGTTTTAATTAGAAATAAAATTTTGAATCTGTAATGAAAATTCAAAGTGCAGAATTAGTCTTCAGTACTTTATTCTCAGCCCATTTCAGTTGCAGTGCCCCTCTCTGTTATAATCTGGTAGAACTAGTCTATTACAAATAACAAAGTATTTATTTAGCAGTTAAATGCTAAAATCCTTAAAAAAAGCTCGAAGTTATAAATATCCATATTGTTTATATTTAATTTCTTTTTATTAAAAAATATTTAAATACTTGCTGTTTGCATGCTTCAAACCCTTGCCATGAAGCATACAAGCATTAACGATAGGACTTTTGAGCAATTATTAATTAATTTGTTTATGACAATCAAAACTTAAGTAGTTTTTGCTTCTCATGGAAGTTCAGCATTCCTCCTAATTTTGCACAGAGAGCTCCTCCCCATACTGAGATTAAAAAAAAAAATTAAAAATTGCACCACTGAAAGGTCCAGTTTTTAGTGTCCTCTTCATCTGTTTTGTTTCTTTTGGATACCAGTGTCTGCAAGCCCAAAAATTCTTGGGGATGGTGCCTTCCCTGCTCCCCTTCTATACCTTTATTAGGCAGTAAGCAAACTGATAAACATTTTCAAGAGGGGACAGAGCTGTGTTTTGGCTGGCAGCGGTGATACCCCAAACTGTCATACATAGGTGTGCCCCATGCACTGAGTTAAACCAAAGATACCCCCTAGAAAACTACGCAAAGCTCCGAACTCATGTTTGATAGCTATACAGAGGTGTGTATTTTAAGTTCATATTCTTTATGTCATAACAGTTCCAACTTTCCTCCCCAAAATTAAATCAAGTCAGATTCATTCTGCTAAAAGGGGAGAGTGGCTCCTGGTCGTGTGATTGCCAAATGACCTTCATGTGACCTCATCCCAAGTTTCTGACATATATTGAGAACAAATATCCTTGTTGTGGTCTTTTCAAATAACAGATTGTTGAGGTGATAGTATTTTCTTGCTGGAGGTGTCTGAAAAATTATCCTCTTCTGATTTGTTCTTGCTTTTCCTGTAGTAAAATAAAAACAAACAAACAAACAAAAACAAACAAACAAAAAACCCCAAACAAACTCTGAGGGGTGAAAGACAGAAGGCACTGAAAGATGTGGTATACTTGTGACTCTTAAAACAGTTAAGAAGGTAGCATTAATCTTAAAACATTGGGTTAATCCTCCTCCTTCATTGTTTTGTGTGCGCACAAAATCTTTGAGACACAGTGAGGCAGAGGTAGAGTCCTGTAAGTTTGATGTCTTAATCTCAGAGCTATTGTTCATGACATACATGAACTGACAGAGGGCATGTCTGCAATAATTTGATTTCTGTGAAGTTTTTGAGTACAGCATGTTGAAATTAGCTTAAGATTAATGGGGGATGGGGGCAGGAAGGCAAGTAAGTTTTTAAGGATCTAATTATAGAATCCATTTAAAAAATGATAAAAAAAACCCCAACCTCCAAAAGCAACTCCAAAAAGAAAAAAAACCATGAGGTGGATCTTCATCACGTAATTCTACACTGAGTGAGACGGTTGTCGGGATCCGCTTTGCAAGCTGTTTTGCACAGTTCCTTGCTGGCATGCAGCCAGCACTAGGAGCTGCAGCCCAGCTTGCTCTAGCTGCCAGTGTTCTGTTGTGTAGGAAGGGAACTCAAAATAGAACGCCTTCTTATTGCCTCCCTCAGGGTGCTTTAACAATTTCTCAAAAGGTCAGTAGAAACTAGTTATCAATTAAAGTGGGTCTGTGTCTGCTTTTAATGTATGCTCTTTCAGGTAGTAGAGAATAAAGTTGCTTTCAAATGCAGTCCTCCTGCCTCTTTCCCTGGAATATTTTGTGAAGTTTTGACTGTGTGTGAGGATCCAAGGCAAGTTGATTTGTTGATGTCACAGCGGTCAGCATTAATCTAGTCCATCTGAATAGGCTAAAAATGCTGACTTGGTCAGTTTGCACCGGCAGGAGAAATACTGTAGCAAGTATTTATTCAGTAGCCTGTGATAAAATGAACATGCCCTTGGAAATAGCCAATCTGGCTTCTAGTCATTTGATCTGATCCCAAGAACAGTCTCTCTTGAATAATCTACTTGGTTTATAAATCAGTCAAAAGGTAGAATATCCTAATGCAGATAACAAATATATTTGTGAGATGGATCTGGAAAAAAAATGTCAACTGGAGGATTTTGAGTTTTGCTTCCATTAAAAGTCGAAGGAGAGTTTCACTGGGAGATTTAGTGACAACTTGATATTGTTTAGACAGTGATCTATCTGAAGAAAGATTAATGTTAATTAAAGTGGCATTGGAGAACTTCAGCAGATGACAGCAGCCAAGCTGGCTACAAGCTATTTTTAGAAAATTGACTTCATTGCGTTTGGTATGATCATTTATTAAGTCAACAGATGAAGCAATAACTCAGCTTCTTTTGGCAATCACTGAATATGGAACTGTATATAAAGACTGTGTTCATATCTTTGGTCAGAATTCAAATTATAAAAGCTGACCCATATTGATTCAGTCCAAGTGTGCAAGTGTCTTACACAAGATGTAGCTATGCGGTAATAATCCAGTGAGTCCATCTGAACATGCATATATACAGGGGCACAGAGGAAAATCAATCAGAAGTCCAACTTGCAATATATGGAAAGTAACACTGTGATAATTTTGACCTTATATCCAGAATTAATGTTTTAAAAATGAGAAATTAAGTTTCTGGTTTAGATAGAGTGTTAAACAGCAAACAGGTCATAAAAGGATAGCTTATTAAAATAAAGGATGGTTTACTGTTGTAACAGAGTTGTAATTTATTTCTCTTTTAGTTTTGTCTTGAGTTCTCATTTGAGACGTGGTTCATTTTTTCTTGCCTCCATTTGAGCACAGATCTTCCTGGTTTTCAACTTTCCTTAATTTGGATGGAGTTACTTTTCCCTCTTCAGTGATGTTCTGCTTTAATTTGTGAAATAGTAAAGCTTCCATCTGTTCCAATACAACTGTGTTGGCCTTACTTCAGTTTATTTCCAGTATTTTGCTAATTTCTTAGGTTGCTATAGAAACCTTGTTTTTCACAGTCTCCTGAATCCTTTTTGTGAACTTTCTGTGAACCCAGTGTAAAAAGATAAAGACACAAAGTTTCTACTATTTTTAAAACCCCTGCACAAATAATTATGTCATATTTATTATTTCCTGATTATTTTTATGAAATTTCTGTCTTACCTTTTCTGATTCTCTCCTCAAAGACCTTCACCAGTTTAGCCCATTAAAGGTGTGGTTCTTCATTATTATTGTGTCAGTGCTAATTTCTATATCTAGTAATAATTTCACTTGTCTTCTGCAAAGGGAGAACTGGGGTGTCTGTATTACGTGCAGGGTCTGATACAGAGCTGATGATGTCTATCAGAATTTGAATATAAGTTCCACGACCTTTGAGATTATCTCTTACATTTACATGTAAAATATTAAAGCTAACTAGTATTTAAAATAATTTCACTATTAAATAATGTGGCCTGCTATAGTGTGAAAATACTGCAGTTTGAGAGAGAAAGACTTTGCATATTAGGTCTCTCTAGATGAAGTTTGTGACTGTCTTTTCAGTGCACTGGAAGTAGCTGGCTGTATATTTAGCTTTGCTTTTGGCTGGTTGTATATTTTCTGAGAGAAATGCCATTTACACTGGAGGATGCTGGGTGTTGTGTTGTTCAGCTGGAGAGAAGTATAATTAAAGTCTGTAATAAAACTAAAATGTGTGAAAGATGAGTGAATCTGCACAAAAACTGAGTCTGTAGTAATCTGAGTTCTGGCCATTCTAACATGTTCTTTGCTGCATTATATTCTAGCGTACAGCGCCCATAGTAGTTAATGTACACTCCCTCATGCTACCTGGTCCTTTGCTTTTCTCATTGCAGTGCAATTACTTCTTGAAACGTTGTGATTAAAAATTTTAGTGTAAAATGTTCAAAAAAAACCAACCTGCACAGAGAGGTGGTTCACAAGGAAGTGAAAAAACATGCCAAGTGCGAGTCCTCTGTCAGAGTCTGTGTCATCCTGTAGCTGAAGTCTCCTATGTGTAATTGTCTGGTCTCTGTTCTTTACGGTGTCGGTAATCAAATCAAGGATTTGCAAAATAACAAATAAACTAAACAAAAAAACTTTACAGAAGTATTTGCATAAAGTGATATTAACTAATGGTTTAAGCAAGCCAGATGAGTTTACTGAGTCAATTATTTTGATTTTTTTTTCTCGAATATATTCCAAGAAAGTGCTTAATAGTTCTGTTGAGGGTGGCCAGTAATGAACTCTGCCAGGTGGAATTCCCTGTTGCTGGAGTACTGGCAGTAGAGGCTCTATCCTTCCCTTCTGCTAGAGGGTAGAAAGTCAATGAAGTTATTTTTTTGAGTACTCTGTAATGCAGGCAGGAATGGATCTGAAAGACCTCAATAAAAATTTGTATCTTATGGTCCTCATTCCAGCAGCAGTAGGGCTGGTCATGTGCAATGTTAACATACATTCATCTGAGCCATCTCATGTCACAGTTTGAGGAAGTAATCCTTCGTCATGATGTTAAAACCAATTTCTTGTAGCTATCCCTAGAAACACCAGTTGAACAAAGGTCGTGAAAAATAAAAGCTCATGTTTGTACTTGCACTGGCAAAGAAAAGTTTCAGTTCTCTCCAACTTTTAAGCTCACTTAATGACTGGCAGCAATGGAAATTGCAGAGGAGAAAGCAATTAGTATCCTCATCGTTCACGATGAATTTGAATGCTGTAATATCTGAACCCTGTCTGTACTCAGAAATCATACTTGATGTTACTTGGAGCAGTGATGGACATCAGACTTGACTTTTCCTATGCAGACTTTATCTTCTGTCTAAAGCCTTCAACAGTTTGGTTATGAGTGACTTGTAGAGATATGGAAAGGCAGGACTTATGCAGAAAATCTAAGGCATTTTCTGTATAACTCTCTTCTCCCCTTTTTCAGTTGAGTAAATAGTATGTGTAATAATTTCAAGATATAATATAAGGAAATAGATCTGTGTAGAAACGCTGACAATTGGAAGAAAAAGTCCCAGTAATAGGGAGAATAATACAAATGTGCATTTGATAGCTGTCTACTGCTTTACAATAAATAGTTTCTTATGTGATTTCCATTTCTGTAGGACTCAGAAGAGTAGTGTTGTTGTGCAGAGCCAGCAGGAGGTCATTAATTGCAGTTACATTTTTAGGTCTGAATTGTCACTATCAATAATACTGCTTCATGAAATGAAAGAAGCCATATCTGCATGTGTCTGGGGAAAATGTAATATTTATCGCTATTTATAGTACATGCTGTTCATGCATCTTCTGTATGTAAACTATTCTTTACCAGGATTTTTGCAGGATTTAAAAAAGTAATTTCAATGAGTTCAGTGTGGAACAAAACCTCCTATTTTTCTCCATCAGTACCAACTATTGCGCCATCACCCACTTTTTATTACCAGTCATGAACTGCAGAGACTTTTCAAACATGGTGGCCATAGAGCCTGTGTGATTTGTGAGGTCTGTACATGCACATTTAATTTAAAAAATTCAATTTCTAGAATTGTATTTGGATGCTTTTAAGACTATGTAGTAGCTTAGTGAAATACTGAGCAAAAAGCATATCAGGCTTCAAATATTTAAACTCATCCATATGCCTTAGGCCACAAACAAGAAATCATAGAATATGATGATTGATGGCTGTTAATATAAAGAATACCATCCCGGTGATGGTAATTCTGCTTGGTCAACTTAATTGTTAAGGTGAAGGACACCTTCTTTCTAATGTTTATGTTAATAACATTAAGGGGTTTTGTTGGATAAAGAGGGGGGGGTTGTTCTTGATTTGGGGCTTAGTGGGTTTTGCCTCTAAATTGGTAGAAGGAATATTTGTCTTTTGGAACAAGTCATGACACCATTAACACATTGCATTTTCTGTTACTGATTTTGAGAACATTTTTCTTCTCCTTATTTCAGGTTGGGTGGGACTATATCTGCATACAAGATAGTGCCAGACGAAATAGAAGAAATCAAGGTACAGTATTATTGCATTTCAACACTGAATTTCTTTGTTTGAAAAATTACAGAAAAGTTACATTAAAAAGCCATACAATTTCTTATTTTGAAGTGTATTATGGGGGAGAGGGGAAATTGTCTAAAGTAAAGTTGTTAGATCCATATTTACAAATCTAAAATAGAATTTTAGTAATTTCTACCAGTACAGTTTACCTTCAGCCTAAGTTGATTTCAGCAGGATTTTTAATGCCAGAAACTTGTGTAATTTAACACATTTCTGTTTTGTTACCAGAAGAGAGATGCAGGACTCTTCTGGTAACAAAACTCTGGTGAACATTGAGTTATATTTTCATAACAAAAATAAACATAGTGTCTGTCTGCTTTTGAGATCAAAAGCACATCCGTATTTTTCAATAGTCTTAAGGCAATAGTATAAAGTCATTGGTACTCAAAATCATTACAAGCTCTTTGATTTTGAGTAATGACAACAATAAGTTCTGAAGTTTGCCTCCAATGTAATGTTCATTATAACAAAACTCACTTTAGCCAAGTCCACTCGTGGAAAGTGCATCAGCAATTTGTGTCAGTTTTGTTTTTCAGTGGGGTGAAAGATGGGTACTGGGTGGGAATTTGGCTTAGATCTGATTGCATGGTTTGTGTAGCTGGTTCTTTGTTTGACTGTTAGTAGGTCAGTCTGACATATTGCTTGCTCACTGTGATTGCTTAACCCATTGTGCTGTTTCATATATAGTCATTTTCAGCTGTGCAAAGAGAATTAAGAGTAGTTTTAAAATCTTGTAAAGGGAAGTGATTGCATAATATCTGATGTAGACATGACTTTGCAGTGTGTAAAGTGGTGAGAATTTATTCCTCCTCAATTAGAATCAAATGCACTGCAAGGAAAAACACTGACTGCCTGTATCTGCATCAGTCAAAGTTATCACACCATTGTGATCAAAATTTCTTTTTCTCCTTCAAGATGCACGGACTCCCTTATCCTGAATTTTCAAGGGGAACATGATTTACTAGGATAGATCCAATGTTCAGACTTTGGTCTTGGACAGAAAGAAAGAAGGTTTTCAAAATTTATTAGCGTTACATAGTATTTCCATGATGTTCAGAGTACTGCTCCAAAACTCTTTAAAAAATTACAGACCCTAAACCACAATCTTGTCCTTTTAATATAGGGAATCCAATCCCACTGACATTTTGCTAATGTTGAAGATAAAGAAAGCTCATATATCTGGCTTCATTGTTTAAACTGAGTTCAAAGAACAAAGAAAAATGGAATGTTGGAAAATAAGAAATAATTTTACTTCTAGGAACTTAACACACAGGAATGTGGTTTTACCTGAACCTCCTAAGGAGACTTCTTCTGAATTTTCAGCTTTTTCTTACTCAGCTGGTGTTTAAGTGCTTGAGATCCTGGAAACAGCAAAGGATGGGTTACTCATTGGTCTCAGTTGTGCCAGCAAATAAGTGTGGAGGAAGGATTGTATTATTCGAAGTCAGAGCTATTTAAAGTGTTGGGGAAAAATCCCTTCCTTTACTTGTTCCTGGTAGCTGTTGTCTTGTTCGGGTAATGGGTTTTTGATGATGTGACTTAGGTCAGCCCACCTCTCACACCTTAGATGACTGAACTTCTTAAGCTGCAATACAAAAGGTGTTATTTGTATGAAACAAGGCACTGCTGGAAGATGCTAAGACACGCTAGCAGTGAGTATAATGGACAAACATATACCGAATATGGAAAAGTATTATTTTGCATATACATATTTTAAATGGCAGCTGAAAAGCTGGGAGTCTAAGTGTCCTTCAGTAAATATAGGGAGTAGTTTTAACTTCTGAAAGATTTTCCCAGCAGATTTGAGTAGAAAAAGGAGAGAGGAGAAATAGAAGGCAAATGAGCTTACTGGAATGTTACTTTCAGAGAGAACATAATCTTATTCCATGCACAATTGTTCTGTTATTTTGCCTCACAACTATCCCTCCTCTATTTAAACATGAAATCTTAAGGGGGTTAATTTGATGGAATAGGCAAAAAGAATAGCTCCATTTTTAAAATCTGATTTAACTTGATGGGTTGCTGAATTATATTTATAGGAATTGTAATATTCATGTTTTCTGATAGTCCTTACAAAGTAAACTGCTTGCTTAAATGGCAAAGGAGGGTACTTTATCAGACAGAGAGCAATAATTTCTGTGGCAAATAAAAAGAAGTCTCTTAGATAGTGTCTGCATACGAAAGGTGGTAGATTAACCTCTTCTACAGCTCAAAATGACATATGAGGAAAACCGATTTATTATTTTGTTAATTCATGTAATTACATCTTAGGTAGAACATCATTGTAAGCAGAGGCTGTATCTCTGAGTTTATGGAACAGGAAAAGCCTTAATATATCTGTCAATGGAAAAGTATCATTCGAAGATTAATGAAGCGCATGTTTCTAAATGTATTAGTAATTTTCAAATATCCTATATTTTATCTGTGAGAATTTATTTGTCTGTATTGCAGTACTACACAAATTTTAACATGTGTTTATAATGTTTCCACTCTGGAGTGTTTAGAATGTATTTATTTTTGCATATGAGTGTGATCTCACTCTGTGTATATATGTACTATGAGACTTTATGTGTCTAGAATATTGTCTGTACATACGTGTGCCTATTTCCTTGAATATCATCAGTGTTGGGTATAACTGAAGCAGTGGATCTCACTTGCCAAAATTAAGTAATGTGTGGCATCTTATAGGCATATGGATGAGGGAGGAGTATTTATGGCAGAAGTGATAGCATGTACCCTAACTACCCTCATGCATTATACCAAGGTTAGGAAGAATTGTGTGGAACCAATCACCACTACAGTTCCTCAGCATCTCTATCAGTGTGAAATGAAGTGTCATGTAACTTACCATGCCTAGATTTTTGTCATAGGTGCTTAGGTTTCCAAAGTGAGAGCACTCAACAGGTAGCCCTATTAAGATACCATCACAGGTTTCTCCGCTGAAAACTCTTCTAGAAGGTAGATGCATCTTCTGTCACCTTCTATCAGGATCTTCAGGACCAATGCTTCAGTAAGAGAAGCTTTCAGAGGAGGAACACCTGAGTGAATGCCTAAATGGATGTACTACCATCTGCATTCTTGTCATTCCTCTATACCAGTTAAAGCAATGTCACTTCATTTTCAGTACCTGCTGGTTTTAAAATACTTCTGGAACTGACGAAGACAGTAAATGTGGAAATTGCAACACATTTCTAAGAAGGTGTCACTGTTTTGACTTTCTCTAGACTTCTATTCTCATCAGAGTTATTTAGTCCTGTAAGCAAAAGCTTTTCAGACTTGCAAAAATGCACTGTCAGATTTCAGCCATGCTCCTCACCCACTGTAGTAGTATGTTGTGCCTAAAAGAGAGGTCTTCTAAGCCAAATGATTTCGTGTGCATAGGGCCTGGTGAGCATATCAGGCAACACTGGTTTTGAAGAACATCGTCTAGTTGGAAATTAAAGCAGTTGCATTCAAAAGAAAATGAAAAGCAGCAACCTTAATGTTTCTTTATTTCTAGTTAATGACATTCATGACAAAATACAATTTTGTTTACAGTATGAAAATTTTTCTCAAGAGTAACGAGCAATTTATGACTGATTAGGGAAAGTTTGCATGGTGTGCCTGTAGATAGTTTTATGTCAGCAGTAGTGTCTTATGGTAAGAAATGGTCTTTTTGATTGCAGCATTCTGTCATTAGAAAGGAAATACATGATGTAGTGAAGGATTATTATTCTAGAGGAAAACTCAATGAGTGAGAAGACCACTCATTAGCGGATTTCTAAAAAAATACTTGGTTTGCTAGGATTTGCAAGTCAACCGCAAAAGGAATTAAATTGTTTTGTGTTGGGGTTTTTTATGTGCTTTCCCACATGCTTTTCATATAGGCATATGCATGCATCTCATCATCTCAAGACCAGAAATTAATTTTGTAGCAGGTGTTCAATTCATGAAAGTAATATGCAAAAGAAAGACATTGCCATTTTATTTCATGCGTATAATATTTGTGGCATGAGACAGATATTCCAGTGTAGAGAAAAAGGTTAAATGGTTGCCTCCTATGGTAGTTAATTTTAAGAAATCTTGTTAGAAATATTTTCTTAGTACTGATTGTAAATTGTAAATTTAGATGTAAAGTAGTTCTGGAGGAAGGTGGGAATTCTTTTGGTTCCATTATCCACCCTTTCTCACAGAGTCACACTTTATGCTCCTCAAAGAACACCTGTAATTCTTCTGTAGGTGCTCTTTAAATGAAAGTATATGCATAAAGTATTAAAGGCTACATATAAGACGTACACAGCTTTCCCCCTGAATAGTGATAGGATAGCTCTCTTTTTTGTTTTGAAGCATTTGTTAACTTAATAGTTTAATAGGTGAAAATTTTTTTCATGAATAGCTGAAATGCATTTTTCTTAGATTGTCTTTGATCTGTGAGGCAACAGACTCCAGTGATAAAGATCGAAGAGTAAAAAAAGATAAAAAACTGTGAGGG
Organism: Pseudopipra pipra; assembly: GCF_036250125.1. Lineage (NCBI taxonomy): Eukaryota > Metazoa > Chordata > Aves > Passeriformes > Pipridae > Pseudopipra > Pseudopipra pipra. Next base: position 31,730,515 of record NC_087554.1, on the reverse strand, counting down.
AGAGGGAAGTAACCAGAAGGGCAATGGGGAATACTGTATCTTCTTAGAGATGAGTTGCTCTAGATGACTTAGGAATTCATGAGATTTTTACTTTTCCACATAGTCATATTTAGGAACAGCTTGTGAACAAAGTAAGCTGATTTCACTATAAGCTGTATTTCAGAGCAAAACTGGACTCTCTGCCATCAAAAATATGTAACTTTAAAATGACTACAAATAAAATCAGTCTATTCGGAGACTTTCTCAAAATTATTTGGTTTTTTAACTTAATGGTGTCATATACCTGCAAAATACTGCATCCCAGAATCTTTTTGCCGGTGACAGTACCTGATGAAACTCATGCAACCTTTGTGTGCAGCCAAGAGACACTGGCCTTGATCCTTCAAAATATTTTCATGTTTGCCAATGTGTGCCAAAAATAAGTAGCAATTTGTCAACAAGTGCTGGTTTGTAGTCCTATATAAAAAAAAACCACGAATGAGAGAAAGGTACTCATCAGTACTGTGGTGGATAGTCTGTAAGAACAGAATTGTACCTCAAAATATTCAGTCTTCACAAAACTGATTTCATATCTTGATATTGGGTGGCGGGGCAGCATTTAAATATTTCGTGCATCTTCTACAAAATCAACAGTGCATTACATAAACAAGGAGATGCACTGTCATCCCAGTTTTGCGTAGGAGTTTGTCCTGTAACTGGTTTACTTCGTCATAGTATTGATGTTCATCTGCTAAGTGTATCAGCATTGGCTGAGGACCTCACACAAAGTTTCCACAAGGTTTATAATGGGAGACACTAGAATTTGATAATAATACTGAGATTATTGCTCTATTTATCTGTTTGGATCCAACACGAACAAAAAATAGTTTTCCCTCTCAGAGTTTTTTGAAGAGACTCAAGCTGTTTAAAGTATATACATCCCAGTGTTTTCCTCATTCTCAGGTTATAATTACTAACTCACGGCACAAGAGGCCTTATTAATTAGCCTTACATGAAAGGGTATTATCAATTGAATGTCTAGCAAGTATTAACAAGTAGCATCTCCATAGACTCTAAAGCTTACAGATGCAAGTTGAAAAAATTTAAAGGCAATTTGTTGTGGTCATGTATTATTCCATGATTAGATTGCTAGTGATGCTGGACTGTGAGTTCGTTAAAACTGAGAGCTTGTCTTTTAACTCTCTTAATATGCACTCAGAATCTGACTGTCCAGTACACAGTTTCATTGTGCTCCTGCATCCAGGAAAAGAAAGTTTCTAGAAGCTTTTGCAAATGCTCTAACTAGTAACAAAAAATTGACACAGATCTCAATTTAGTGTATGAAATCCCTGATAAACTTGCAGATTTGGATTTCCTGCTTCTTGGGTTTTCATGATTGAGAGTTTCTTATGGCCATGAATCCAACAAGGACAATTAAGAAGTGAAATGTGTTAAGTTAAAACAACTTTATCTCATCATATTTCCCTGCAATTAAAGTTCACCTAATGTACACACAGATTTCTTCCTGAGTTCATTTCCAAATCCTATATTAGCAGAGTCAATCACTGACTAGTATTCTTTTCCAAGCTAGATATGACAAAAAAGTGTAAATTACATCGTTTAAATGATAGAAAGAACTCTGAGTTTTTTACTTGCTGTATAAACCCATAAATGATGTTACAGATTTTGTTGTTTCCATGCTGGAGAGAATTAAAGGCTTGTGTGTGAGATAATCTGACAAATTGTCAAAAACTTTATATAAAACAAAAAATTACTTTCCTTTAATGTCTCTCCATGTGTATGCATTCATGCTACAAGCTAGAGATTTTCACCCCTTGTAGTATTGTTAATGTACTCTTAGTCATGTATTTGTGCTCCATTCTTTTAAGTTCTTGTCTATAGCCTTATATTTATATTATATTTATATTTATTATATTGTATCATATTGCTTCTAGTTGACTGTGATTTCATTGTCTGTTGTGCTATGTCAGTTTTTCTTCTAGTCCTTTCTTGATCTAAGTTAGTTTTGTTTCTTCTAAGTCTGATTTTGCCCCTTTTTCTGGAAAGTGCAGTCTGTATTACACTGGGTTCTGGGTCTAGGCTTTGGTGCCAAGCCTGGCTGTGCAAGCATGAACCGCTGTGCAGGCACACTCTCATACCAGTGCAAATATGAGTGTTTCATAAGACTGTCTTTTCTATTGTGGGATTTTTTTTTCCACCTATGAAACCATTAGTAGTTGTGAATATCAGTTTTGACTTTTGGATTGTTTCCGCTCTGATAGGTTTGAGACTGTTTTTACTTGAAGGACATGACTCTTCTCAATACTATAGCTATTGCTATCTCAAGTTTTTGTATAGAAAATCCTTAGGAAATACTCACTGAAGGGGCTTTTCATCTATTTCTCTCATCTTCCAGAGATGATGCAATTACAGACCCTCAACCAAAAAAAATCTTTACAAAAGAATGTAAAATGAGAGATGGCTGAAGTGTCTATCACTGTTCCCTGATTATTGGACAACAGGATTCAGCTCTGCCCTTGTGGATGTTTCCGGGCATTTGATGGGATTTCTTTTAGGTCCAGGCAGTTGCTGACATTACCAGTATTACAGATTAACTCTGTTCTTCTCTGCCTTACTGCTTCTTTACTGTTTTGAGAGATGTGGGTGATGTAAACCAAGTAACTGAGAGGGGAAGCTGGGTATCTGCTCTTTTTGACATCTGGCACTGAAGAGGCCAATTGACTTTTCTTTCTTTAGAAGAGATATGTGGGGGTGGCCGAAATTTCTTTACATCTGTTAGTGATTTAACTCTGATCTTTATTAGGACTGCTGAATGTATCAAGAGCATTCCTCTGCTTTTCTGGCAAGGGCATTAAATGCCTAGACTCTCTAGATAAAAAAGTATACTCTCTAACTTTCCCTATGAAAATAGGAATTGTCACTTCTTGTTTTCTTGCTGTCTTCCATCTTACATTTCATGGGCTTTGTGGCCTCACAGACTTAGTGGCTCTAGAAATAGCACATGAGACTACCTCACCATGCTACCTTACTCTTACAAGCTGTCTTGAATATGGACAATGCTGAAACATTGTTATTAATTCCTGTTCTAATGTGAGAATTTAAACAAATGTATTTTATGTTTTATTGTGTAATTTATGAACATACAGAACATACAGAAATTTAGCTTGTGCAGATCATGGAATGTTGCAGCATGGAGAAGGGAAGGGCAGGAAGATAGTCCATCCATTTAAGTTGAAATGCCTTGCTAATGATACAGTATTGTTTCAGTAATGCTATTATTTACTTTCTAAAGCAAACAGAATAGTTCTTTAGTTCTCCCACAAAGAGAGAAGAAAAATAGCTGAAAGCTAATTTACAAGACAGACCAGTATATTGCTCATCCTTCAGGCATTTCTGATTACCTTGCATTTAAGAGGAGATAATAATGTGTATCAGATTTTTCATTACCACAGTCCTGTTTGTCTAGTCAGTCTTTCTTTATTAAATACATTAGAAACAGGATTTTAAATTTCTTCTTGTTTTCCAGGATAGAAAACATCTCTGCCTGTGACCATAGTAACCAATTTGTCTAACTTCCTCCTGGCTTTCTTTCATTTTCCATTTTTTGCAAACTACGTATCTCTGTACCAGCCATCACCTGAAACCCGCTTAGTTCTTGGGGCATCTGCTGACCGGCTCTAACACAGACTTTTTTACTTTTCATCTGACCCCATATACTGGGAAATGTTTTCAATGCCTTTTGTTCTCACTGGTAAAGTCACTTCTTAAATGCAATGTCACTTTGAATGAGAGGAGGAAACAAAACTCAGCTTCATTAAGCAGCAAATAGCTTTTGGCAAGTATATAAGTAAGTCAAGTTTGTATAAAAGCCCTAATAATTTTCCATGTGACCTGTAACATTAAGTTTTGGTTGGTTATATTTAGCCTATAAGAATGTTTTCTGATGATTCTTTTTTGAGATCTATGAAGGAAATTTAATGTTGTCCTATCATAAGTGATAATATCATAATTAGTTAAGGGCTTGACTGAGTTTGAGATCTACAGTATGATCTTTCCTTGTGGTAAATAGATTTCTGAAAGTGGTTTTTTTTATGATTGTCACAATAGGTAAATGCTGGTCCTGTATATATGGGAAAAAAGGAGATCAGGTTTTCTTGGTTTTGTTTATCTTTCTAAAAACCCTTCAGGTTCCTGCTGGTCCTTTGTATATAGGGAAAAAAGAGATCAGTCGTGTTGTTGTTTGGGTTTGGGGGGGTTTTTTTGTTTGTTTGTAGTGTTTTCTTAAATAACATTCAGGTTTTATAGCTATTCACAGGTAGTGTCTTAGTGAATTATGAAAATTATTATTTGTATAGAAATGAAGTATTAGTGCAAATAAGGACATCAAAATGCTAATTGGTTGACAAACCATCTGATGAAATTCAGGGAAGGTTAATGTTAAGTAATGTGTGTAGGAGACATAGAAAAATCCCCAATTTGCATATAAAATAGAAGTCTCTAATTAGACTACTGTGATCCAAGAATGATCCTGAGAAGTGTACTAAGGTGGTTACTATTAGCTGTGTGCAGGAGCAACTGAAAGGGGGGGGTGGGAGCCGGGGGGGGGGGGGGGGGGAGGGAAAGACTGAGGGATTATTAGAAAAGGAACCAAGACCAGAACGGTAAACCTTTTCTGTTATGTATGAGCCTCTGGTGCCAGACCATATACAGTGGCATGTGAAGGGCTGATCCCCTAATTACAAAAATGACACAGTAGGACTGAAAAACATTTAGAGTCAGATTATAAAAATTATCTAATTTATAGAAGCACTTCTGTATGAGGAACAGATAAAGAGATTGAGACAGAAAAGTCCAGAAGTGGCACATTTGGTTGCATTTCAGCAACATTCTTACTTATTTCTACTGCACTTTTAAAATTAACTCTCATGCCTAATTTATGCAAATTGTAAGACTGCCTGAAAGCAGGCATCAAAGTTTTGATTATATGTCTTCCATTGGTTGATAATGTACTGATTGTAAGGAAAAAAAACCCACACAGAGCACAGCAATCATGTCTCTATCAGAAACCAGCTTAATACAGTGTATTTTTCTGAAAAAGATTTGTAGCTGGTAGACTGCAGATAATTCCACTAGAGTACTGTAGTTTATTTTACTTTCATAGTATGTTTTCTAGATATTTTTTGATGTTGTGTTTTAATGTCTTGATTGGAAACCACAGTAGTAAGACACTAAAAATTACACAAGCCTTCCTGTGATATGCAAGCTTGCAAACTGTATAAATAGTGATGCTTAGTACTTCACTGTGTGATTACACCTAATTAAACTTCTCTGATGATTAATTGTTTTTTGTGGTGCCCTAATCCTATTAGTGACTGTCATACGTAAGGTCCACTGTCTAAAACAGAATATGAAAGATATGTTTTTAACAGAAAACCAACCAAAAACCTCCTTCAAGGAGGCATAAAGGAATGATGTAAAATAGTATTGACATATTGAACCGTGTGGCTAGAGGCATTTTATTTGCTCAGATGCTTTCTCTTATCAGATGCACAAGATTGGTCTAGATGAGATTTCGTGCTGATGGGCTGTATCTGAGCACAGATGTGAAATGGAAAGTTTTAAGTGGATTCTATGTTTTATTGAATATGTTGGTTAAGTGGCTCTTTTCATCTTTGACAGTGCACAGAGCTGGAATGTTGTCTTAAGTGGTGTCCTAAAGGCTTCCACAAATGGTGTCTTCTAGCTAAATAAAATCAGAGCAAGGTGTGAAGAGACAAATTTTAAAAATGCCTGCCTTAGTCTTAGCCACCACATCCCTGGTGCCAAGAACTGAATTATCTTGAATCACGTCTGTGTTACCAAGTTATGCAAAGCAATAAAATGCATCTATCTATAAAGTAAAGCATGTGGTGCTGGAGATACAGCATCCACGTAGTATGTACTTCAGTATGTTTTATTTCAAACTGCTTCTAGCATTATTCTGTGTGCCTCTTAACAGCTGGAGTGGATTACATGTTCTGCATGTCCATTTTTCAAATAAGTTTTAATTGAAAGGATTCCAGTTCATATACTCAAAGGCTACTTTGCAATATGAGCCAAAGTCTAGTAAGCAGAGGGCTATATAAAAGTGCAGTGCTGTTTTGAACTAACAGGCTATGGTAGATGTGTCCCAAGCCTCCAGCACATGTACTCTCATAATACAATATATCAAGGTTACAAATGTGAAATTAATAACATAGTACCATCGTTACCAGTGAAACACTGTTGTCTGAGCTAAGTAATTAAAAAGTGCCCATCCCTCCTGGCATACTATTAAAAGGAAAAAAAAAAGGTCGTCTAGACCAGTGGTCTCCAAACTTTTTAATCATGTAAGGAATTTTAATCAGTAAGGAATTTTTGAGTACACACTCTCCAATATAAGTATATTCTAATATTTTCTCCCTGCACCACAGTGGATCATAGAATCGTTTAGGTTGAAAAAGACCTCAGAGATCATCCAGTCCAACTGTCAACCGAGCACTGCCAAGTCCACCGTCAAATCAATTCCCTAAGTGCCACATGTAAACATCTTTTAAATACCTCCACGGATGGTGATTCCACCACTTTCCTGGGTAGCCTGTTCCAGTCCTTGGTAACCCTGTTGGTGAAGAAATTTTTCCTAATATCCAATATAAACCTCCCCTGGCTCAATCTGACGCCTTTTTCTCTTGTCCTGTCACTTGCTACCTGAGAGAAGAGGCTGACCCCCACCTCGCTACAACCTCCTTTCAGGTAGTTGTAGCGACCAATAAGGTCACCCCTGAGCCTCCATTTCTCCAGGCTAAACAACCCCACCTCCCTCAGCCTCTCCTCATAGGACTTGTGCTCAAGACCCTTCACCAGCTCTGTTGCCCTTCTCTAGATCTGCTCCAGTACCTCAATATCCTTCCTGAACTGAGGGGGCCATAATTGGACACAGGATTCAAGGAGTGGCCTCACCAGTGCTGAGTACAGGGGGACAGTCACTGCCCTGGTCCTGCTGGCCACACTATTGCTGATACAGGTCATGATGCCATTGGTCTTCTTGGCCACCTGTGCACACTGCTGGATCATGTTCAGCCGGCTTTTGACCAGCACCCCCAGGTCCTTTTTTGCTGGGCAGCTTTCCAGCCACTCTGTCCCCAGCCTGTAGCACTGCCTGGGGTTGTTGTCACCCAAGTGCAGGACCTGGCACTTCACCTCATTGAACCTCACACCTCGGCCCATCAATCCAGCCTGTCCAGATCCCTTTACCCAGTGAAGAGTGCACCGTCCAAGCCATGAGCAGCCAGTTTCTCTAGGACAATGCTGTGGGAAAGTGTCAAAGGGTTTGCTGAAGTTCAGGTAGATGACATCCTCACTGTTTTCCTCATCCACTGAGTGGGTCATCTTGTCATAGAAGGAAATCAGATTAGTTGTCATCCTGCATGCAGCCCACTTTGGGGACCACTAGTTTAGACTACTGAAATGATTTACTGGTTCAGAGAGCATCACAACAGTAAATAAGGAAAACACACCCTGATTAGCTGTTTTCTGGATTGTTCAGTACTAATCACTCTGTAGATAATAGAATTCTTAAGAGGCATTTTAATTTCTCCCATATTTTTGGTTTACATAACTTTGGTTTTAAGTGAAGTTATTTTCTTCTGTGCCTGTGTAGTGGGTTGATCCTGTCTGAATGCCAGGCACCCACCAAAGCTACTCTGTCATTTCCCTCTGCAACTGGACAGGGAGAGAAGATATAATGTAGGGTTCATGGGATAGTTCACTCACCAAATATCATCACAAAACAGACTCAAATTGGAGATATTAGTATAATTTATTACTAACAAAATCAGAGGAGGAGCAATGAGAAGTTAAAACAGATCTTAAAAACACCTTCCTCCACCCCTCCCTCCTTTCCAGCTCTACGTCTTCCCCCTTTGGCAGCACAGGGAAATGGGGTTTAGGGTCAGTTCACCACATGTTGTTCCTGCTGCTTCTTCAGGGGAATAGTCCTTCCCCTGCTCCAACATGGGCCCCCTCAGGGTCACAAGTCCTACCAGGAAACATGCTCCAGTGTGAGCTCCTCTCTCCACAGGTCCCTGCCAGGAGCCTGCTTCAGCATGGGCTTTCCACAGGTTCACAGCCTCTCTCTTGGGCTGCAGCCCATAGAAGAGACCCATGCCAGAGCAGATGGATCTCTGCACCCTGGTGGTACTCCATGTGCTTCAGGGGCCAGCTGCCTTACCATGGTCTTCACCATGGGCTGTAGGGGAATTTTAGCTCCAGCACCTGGAGCACCTTCTTTCCATCCTTCTCCACTGACCTTGGTGTCTGCAGAGTTGTTCCTCTCACATATTCTCACGCCTCTCTTCTCTGTCCACAATTACATCAGCACAATAACTTTTCTTTTCTTAAATATGTTATCACAGAGGCGTTACTATCATTCCTGGCCCAGCCTTGGTCAGTGGCATGTCCGTCTTGGAACCAGCTGGCATTGGCTCTATCAGACATGGGGAAAACTTCTGGCAACTTCTCACAGAAGCCACCTTTTAGTCCTCCTGCTACCAAAACCTGGCCATACAAACCCAATACAGCCTGTCATAGTTTACCGAAAATCACAGCATTCAAAATTTCATGTGAGGTATTTATAAAATTGCAAAAAAATCCACAGAAGTTACTTGAACACATTTAGGATCTTCATGGAAATACCCTAAACCATAGGTTATTAAAAGGATCCAGGAAAAAAAGGTAGGAAGAGGTCTACCCCACATTTAAAATACTGTATCGCAACAGTTTTAAGTAAGGAGGTCCAGTTCTTAACAGGCTGAAAGGAATTCTTCCTCTGAAGTCTGTTTCTGTGACATAATAAAGAAGCTTTCCCAAGAGCTTGCTCTGTTTTTTTTTGGTTTTTGTTTGTTTGGGGTTTTTTTCTAAGATATAAAGTCTTACTGTGTTAATTAACATTGATAACCACTGTATTTTATCTGCTGTTTAGTTTATGTGATCCATAGTTTGTGGAACTATTTCTCTTCATGGCTTTTACATAAAGGAAATAAGAAGTGATGCCACCAGGTAAGAAGAAGATAGATGTGAGAGCAGGGTGCATCTTGGGTGGAAGCATCAGATTCCTAAGGAAATGGGGTTGATATGCACAAATTATCTCAGAGAACTATGACTGTAACAAAAGCCAATTATTTTTGCTGTGGTGTGTGGAGACAACACTGATTATGTTTTTGACTGGACAACAGTAATATTTATCTTTGGATGCAAGATTTTGTATTTTGCCAAACAGAATGTTTTGATAATACAATACATATGATGTAATTTGTTGTGGCTGAAGTCACAATGTTTGCTCTCCTGGATTATCTTCCATACTCCTTATGGAAGTATTTCTTAGCATGCAGCTACCTAGGCAAGAAAAACAATTCTTTTCAAATTAAACAGATATGTAAGAATAATTTTCAATGTCTCTCCTTTTCATTTCCCCTGTGGTTTTGATATGTTATTTTTCTGGATTCCTCCATGATAAAATAGCTAGCATTTTGATATTATTTTCTGTAATTCTGTACTTTTCAATTATTGTAGGATTTCAGAAATTCTGTGACTTAATTGTCCTCAGGGAAATGTATAAGGGAGACAATGCCATCAAATCATCAGAGTTCACTAGGGGTGGAGTGGTTGCGGAGTTTTACTTTTTAAAATACATTCTTATAAAACATATACACAAAGATTTCCAGGACTGTTCTGTCAGAAACATTTGTGTTCAGTTTCAGCTGCATCATCATTATGACAAGATTAGGTGGAATGCTAAGATTGCAAAGGTAACACATATATTCACTTTCACCATTTCTGCATAGAATGACATTTCTATTTTCTCTTATTATTTATAACCTGCTTCATTATTGTTGTTATGCTCTATCAAAATACCCTTGATTTTAAAATTACAAATACTATAATATTTTAACTGTGTTACCTCAGTAGCATGATGACATAAACTTCTCTATTAGGCTGATCCCCTATGGAAATTTTTGCTGCTCAGTCCTGTCATTTTAAAGGGTTCTTCTGCATTCTCACCATTTTTGGTAGTTGAACATAATTTGAAATGAGTGAGAATTACCTAAGATTTATCACTCTGGAATATGAAAGTAAGTATCTGAGGATATCTTATGAAGATAAGAGCTTAACATCAAGATGTTTTAAAATTCTTGTTCTTCTTTGATAAAGCAGAAAATAACCCTTCTTTATGTATTTGGAGCAAGGAATGTGTTCTATATTTTTAAAAGTATTTCTAGGGAATAAATGCTATATAAAACAGGCAGTGTGTAAAAATAAAGCTGACTGCCATTTGGGACACTGAAGCTAACACTTGAGTTTTACAGAGTATCTTGAGGCTCTAAATGACAGCACACAATTATCCTCAGGCTGTTTTGAAGGAAAGATGACTAAAATCAGGGAACTGTAAAGAACTGCTTTACATACAAAAGCTTCAAATGCCTCTAAGTATTGTTCCAAACCGTGAATGCTTCTGTTGGTGAGAAATCGAAAGGGATGGTTGTGTTTCAAAAATAAAAAAATGAGTATTTGCATGTTATGGTCTAAGCGTAATTAAAACTTTTACATACATGATACCCTTAGCTGACTTCTGAGAGACCCAGCAAAAGAAATAAGAAATCAAAGCTCACAGATAATGGAAAATTATGAGTTTTCTTAGGATGAAGTCTTTTCTGCAGACCTAACCATGGAAAGTGCTTGCAACAAGCATTCTGGCCTTTCAGCCAATAGTTGATATACAGGCACCAAGCTTTATTCATGACACAGTTCCCTACATTTGCCCTTTTGTTTTAATTAAAACAACTGAGCTAAACCTCATGTATTTTGGCACCCGGGCACTTTTACAGTGTGTTTTTATATTTAAATGTTTTATATGAAACAACGTACAGATTTTAATGCGATATTTGTGTGTGCACTTTCAGAATATTCTGAATTTCTGTATTTTGTTGTGCAATTTTAATATCTTAAACCGTTTAAAAAACAATCCTATATTTGGACAAATAGTATTTTTGCAGAGTCATAGTATTGCAACAGCAAAAACTGAGCTAATTATGTGTAGTTCACCTAACACCATGGCAATCTCATAATATACAGACTGGGAAAAAAAGGGAGATCCTCTCTGATGGAATAAACAGCGAATTTCAGACTAGTTTTTATCAAAAAGATTTTTTAATTCAGTCTGCTAGATCTCTACCAATGAAAACAATACTGGACGTATTTGAGCACTTATATTGCCTTCTGAGGATAGCTAAATAATAGGGAAAGAAAACCCGAGGAAATATTCTAACTGTCCTTTTGAATATTGAATGCATTTTGAATAGATATGAAACATGAAATTAACATGTGATCAGCTGTCTTCAAATTTGATCCCCTTTTGTTGTCTTAAATTAAGAATCTGTTCTGTCGTAGAATCATTTAGTTTGGAAAAGACCTGTATGATCATTGTGTCCAAGTGTAAACCTAACACCACTGCCAAATCCACCACTAAACCATGTCCCCAAGTGCCACATCTACGTGTCTTTTAAATACCACCAGGGACAGTGACTCTGCTGCTTCCCTGGGCAGCCTGTTCCACTGCTTGATAACCCTTTCGGTGAAGAAATTTTTCCTAATATCTGATCTAAACCCCCCAGCACAACTTGAGGCCATTTCCTCCTGTCCTATTTATTTATTATTTATTCCTTGTTACTTGCAAAAATCGACCAAACCCCACCTCACTGCAGCCTCCTTTCAGGTAGTTGTAGAGAACGATAAGGTTCCCCCTTAGCATCCTTTTTTTTGAGGCTATACAAGTCCAGTTCCCTCAGCTGCTCCTCATAAGACTTGTGCTCCAGACCCTTCACCAGCTTTGTTGCCTGTTTCACATCATCAGCAGTCACAACCTAGTTCTTCAAAATTAACACATTAGGCACAAGTTTTTCTCTGACTGCACACCTAACATTACACTTAAATTACTTCAACTTGTAGGTTTCAAAATCAGGAATAAGATTCAATGCATCAAGCCCACCAACAAAAACAAGTTTACTTTATAGAGATGGTGGATAATAGCTTACCAATGCCAGTAAAAAATAAAAATAACAAAATCAATTTAAAATTGAAATGGTGGTATAAGCAGTTAATTTTAAATGGTTCTCTAGATCACAGCTATTTCTCTCATAGAAAACTCTCCATGAAAACCATATTTATCTCTCTTCCCCATCATAGATTATCTGCCGGGAACTGAAGGTAACATCCAAAGTACAGAGTTGCAAAAGAATGAAACATTTTCCTATCAAACCTCAGTCAAACACTGAAATCTATCCAAAGAACAGAGATTACTGATGAAATTTTTTCTACAAGTAGGTCAGTGAGAAATTTAATATCTCCCTACAAAAGCATCATTATAATAGAAGGAGCCTAAAAGCGTGAAGCATGTTTATTTTGTTAGCCTGCAATTATTTCCTGAGCAAAATAGTATTCTTTTGTCATTACTGTAAATTAGGATGGCCAGATGTTAACTTGCTAATTAACACATTCAGTTGAGTATATTTAATTGAAGTGGTAGTCTGTTTTCCTGTGCCTTAGTTTTATCATGGTTATTATTCGTTTTACATAAAATACATGAAATTCAAATTTCCCAATTTCAAGAATATGGAAGAAAAGGAGCTGTCTGACAAAAAAAAATGTTTTATTGCTGTTGTTTTTTAGAGTAGAAAGCTATATGCTTCTCATTCAAATGAAATATATTTAGTGTATCCAATGTCTTATAATGTTGTCTTGGTGATATTTTTAAATTTGTGTGACAGACAAAAAATGCTTAGTTTCCTACTAAAAATATTTCTACTTTTGGAGTTAAACAGAAGTGGAAGCTGAAACAGCAGCTAAAGACCTAAGGGACTTCTAAATGATCTGTGACATTTAAGCAGGAATAGCTACAGTGGCTTGGAAATTGGCTTAATTTTTTAGATTTGATCGCTATGGGTGGTTACAGCTGCAAAACCAAAATACTGTGCTTAGATTCATGGGTACAAATGTAAAGCTTCTTGGAAGATTGCTGCTATAGAGTTATTGGATTCCTGCTAGACCTTATATTTAACCACAAATTTATAACTGTTAGCAGAAGAAAAAAATCTTTGATTTTTTTTTATGTCTTCAAATATCATAGGTTTTACTGGGCCCAGAGAGAAAACTTAGAGGACAGAAAAGACTTGGGTAGTAATTGCGAGGAGAGAGCAAGGGCTTCTCCTTCTGTAGTCAGAAGGGATGAGTGTTGAAATGAAAAGGAAATTCTCTGTGACTCTGTGTGTGTGTGTGTGTGTGTGTGTGTGTTTTATACTGGGGCAGGAAAGTGAGAGAGGGACGTGCCAGATGTGTTCTGGATCTCAGTGAGAAAGGCCTGACAACAAATAGCTGAATAAAATACCTGCTTTCGTAAAGCAGAATAAGAGGAGGAATATAGATAGCAGATAAATCTTACTCCCTTCAGATGCTGGGAACTGTGTGTTCGTGCAGCAACAAAACAATCTGTGGCTAGTTTTCTCTACTCCTGAGAAATTCTTGCTACACTTTTAGATAAAGGAAAACCATGCTGGTGGTGTAATCACCAGTACTGAGTGGGAGCGCCTACAGGCTGCTCCATTGCAATGAGGTGGATGAGTCTGTCCTTTGGCCAGAGGGGTTTGTGCAGCATGACACATCCTTGAAAACCACACTGGGCATAGTGCTCAGGGCAACCTTCTGTGGGAACTTCTGGGGAACCATTATGTGGAATGCTAACTCCTTGATGTACAATGGTCTCCTGGTCAGGAGCACTACAATATTAGAAGTGTTATAAACAGAACATTGTATGGTCCCTAATTTCGAGAGGATGTTGCCCAGTTGTTGCTCACAGATAAAATGTATTACATATCTTCCTCATCCACTAATGCCACCTACTCTCTCTTACTGAAAATACTATCTGAATGACTGTGCTGCCTGTGTAGGCTCTTCATCACTCTCCAGCACTAAAGTGGCAATTGTCTCTACATGGGAAAGCAGTAGTCCAGAGATAACATATACTGCATGCATCATAATCCTCAAAGTAGAATGTGTGGGAGATGAGACAACTCTTTGAAAGGGGCAATATGGTATTTTTAATTATTGAGATGATGCCTTTATTCTAAGTTGCATTGAGCAGTTGACTGTAATGTGAATTGAACTTGTCCAGAAAGGTAAGTTTTGCAATTAAAAAACCAAAAACTACTTATATAAACTTTTTCATGTAACAGACCATATGTTAGAATAATGGTATATAAAGCAGGAGATACACAGTTGAAAAGACTCATTATTTCTTATGCAACTCTTCTTTGAACTATATAAATAACTCTGGATTCTTGTAAAGGTTACTCCATGTGTCTTCTTAAATTGTATTTAATGTAAGATATCATCATCATCATCATCATGGCTAGGTTTCGCAAACGAAGATTTGGGAAGGACTCTACCCACATTTGCTACAATGTAAGATATATATTATTTAAAACAACAAACAAGTACTTCCTAGTCCAGAGGGCTTTCTGTGGTTTCACAACTCTAGAAATGACTCATGCTTAAGCAAGAAGCATTCTGACCAGTGGCAGAGGGTCTATTTGGAGGCTTGTCACTAGCAGTGTCTTCCAAGGTTCAATATTTGGGCTCAGTATTCTTTAAATTATTCATGGATAACTTGGATGAAGGGGCAGATGCCTCCTCAGCAAGTTCACTGATAATACGAAGCTGGGAGGAGTGGCCAATAGCCCAGAGTGCTGTGCAGCCCTTCAGAAGGACCTGTGTTGGAGAGATGGGCGGAGAAGAGCTGTCTGAAATTCAACAAAGACAAGTGCAGTGTCCTGCACCTGGGGAAGAATAACCCGGGACACCAGTACAGGCTGAGGGCCAAGTTGCTGGAAAGCATCTCTGTGGAGAAGGACCTGGAGGTGCTGGTGGACAACAAGCTGTCCATGAGCCAGCAGTGTGCCCTTGTGGCCCAGAAGGCCAATGGTATCCTGGGGTGCATTAGGAAGAGCATGGCCAGCAGGTCAAGGGAGGTGATCCTGCCCTACTTCTCAGCCCTGGTGAGGCCTCACCTGGAGTGCTGTATCCAGTTCTGGGCTCCTCAATACTAAAGAGACATGGAGCTCCTGGAGTGGGTCCAGAGGAGGGCAACAAAGATGATTGAAGGACTGGAACATCTCCCTTACAAGGAAAGGCTGAGCAAGCTGGACCTATTCAGCTTCAAGGAGATATGACTGAGAAGGGACCTCATCAATGTCTGTAAGTATCTGAAGGGAGGATGACAAGAGAATGGAGTCCGGCTCCTCTCGGTGGTGCCAAGCAGTAGGACAAGAGGCACTGGGCAGAAACTGATGCACAGGAGGTTCTGTCTGAATATGAGGAGGAACTTCTTTCCTGTGTGTGTACCATGCACTGGAACAGAGAGATTGTGGAATCGCCCTCCCTTGCCCAGGATTGTATCCAGACAGTTCTTGAATATCTCTACAGCAGTCAAGAGACTTGATACAATCACTGCAAACATTTATGAGGAGAAAGCATTCTATACTTCTCTCAGTCTGATACTGCTGATTAGTATTTCTTTTATCATTTAGTAAGTGAAGTTTGGTATATGTCCTTAGAAAAACAAGAAATGACAAGTGGTTCTGCTTAGAATTGTCCTTTCTGACTCCTTTTATGTATTTCTTTGAACTTTATGTCCTAGTCAACTGTAGCATTTTCAGACTGGGTTGAGCTTCTTCTGTGAAGCAGTTGAGCTTCTGTTTGCCCATTTTCAGCAACTTTATCAAATTAGGAAGACTTCTTACAAAGTTATCTCCGGTTTACTTGGCTCAGAAAGATATACATATTTTATTTTTATATACCTATAATCTTTAACATAAAAATAGCGATAGCATATCTTTCTTTATAGCACAAAATAATTTCCAATAATTTAGGACCTTAGAAACAATGGAGATTGGAATACAAAGAATTTTGTGGAAGTGCTCAAGGTTGTTTGATATTCTGTATATTATTTTGCCTGAGAGATTTCCAACACCATAAGGGCATGTTTGAACAACCTCAGTACCCTGACAGGTTTTAGTTTCCTTTATACCAGCTGCAGAAACAATTGGAAGGTGATCTTGAAATCTATTTAAGATTTTGAATGCTTTTATTGCCACCTGACTCCAAGTAATTTTGTTGTTAGGATGTATCAAGAAAAAATTAGCATCTTTTAAAAACATATCAAAAGAGAAATGACCAGAAAGTTTCAGCTCTTAGGGAAAGAAGTCTTTCTAATGTGAGTTGTTCTGCATCATTTTTCTCTGGAGTAGAATAGTTGGATTGCAGTGGGATCATCTAATGCTAAGACACCTCTGCAAGCTGCGATGGAAGCAGACGATGGCTCATCAAATTCTGTGGTAACAGCTTTTACCCAGTATTATGTAATAGTTATAATCCTTTGGGCATATAAGAGAGATTCTGCAGGGACTGAATCCTGAAAAGGTCTTCCCTTTGAAGAGAATGGCCTTTTCAGTTCAGTAATGGATTGTTTTGTAACTACCAAAGGTTTTTTCACTACATTTTACTCTTTGTATGCTTATACTCACTTAGGAATAAACAGTAACCTAATCAGCAAGGCAGCCTATTACTAGTTCATTCTGTTATTCTTTTAGTCTGCTCTATCTTTATGAAAAAAAACAAACCAATAACGGCTCATAGGGAAAAAGCTTTTTTCTGTAATGATCACAATTATTTATTTTTCATTGCCTTCAGCAGCTGTCAATATATTCTTTGCATTAAGAACCATCAATGAATCTGAACTGATTTTTATCCTTTTCTTATCGCTTTTGAGAATCATTTGCAGAGTCTCCAGGATTACTCCCACTCAACAGATAATGGAGAAGTGCAGACAATGTAATCAGTTCCAGAATACTCTAGTCTTCTTTGTTTTCTTGCATATACCTTTCTCTTCATTGTTTGTATGCCCTATCACAAGAATATATCAGAGCAGGATGTCCACATCTTCCTTATATTTAGAGAACTGAACGATATTGCTTTGTTTTGGATGAAGGGGCTTCTTTACTGGTGGTTTATCTTCTGGAAGCTAAATCTAACATTGATTATTAGACCTGGAAGGTCACTTACCATCTAAAATTGGTACTATCATAGATCACAATAAGATCATACCTTTAGTTGTTAGACCATATGGCCTGTACATGCACTAGTTGACTTGAAACATCTTACGTTTCACTTACGCATTATAATTATATGTCAGAGAATTAATACAGCTGATAGATGGTAATCTCAAAATCTCTCATCTGGTAGAAGGATCCACTACAAATATGTAGAGGTGTCAGTTAGGCTGGCTTCTTTATTGCACAAGAGGAGCATCCTTAGGATATTCTGTGATTCTAGTAAATGTTACTAGGCAGTATCAGAGTGCTGTTTCGTATCCATACACCGATGAGCAGAACAATGATTTTTGAGTGAACAAGCACCATCATAGTGCACTGTGTGAGCAAACAAGGAGGTGCTAGATCCATCTATTTTGTAATTACTCTGTCTATGGAACTGATGTGCTTGACTTAATATGATTGTTACAATCCATTATCTTCAGGATCTTCAAAATATGCTGCCACATCTTCTTAACAGCTACTTCTCTAAATATAAATAGGCAATAGTATTGCCAGTATTATTCACCAAAGACTAATTAATCTATGATAACATCAAGAAATGAAAAGATGTCTAGAGGGAAAGAACATCTGAGTTGGTAGGGAGATACCTTTTTATTTTCATGCATTTCAGATCAATGCTTATCTACCAATATCCTTATTCTATTGTGGTTAAGAAAAAGCAGTACCTGAGTCACTACAATCACTCCATTCTGACTTGAACAGTATCAGTACCTGAAATTCAGGAGCTTGTGAGCATCTGTTACAGTCCTTTTTTCTCACATTGGTCGTTCAGACCAAGAGACTCATACTGAGGCCTCAATTTTCATGCACTGAAGTGTAATAACATATTTGACTATTTAAACAAAATAAACATATTTTGGGTACAAAAGAGTCCATGACCTTTACATATGCTACAAAATGGCAATGGTGTCACCTTGGGGGAATCCATTATCTGTGAAGGCCTTGTTTCTCAGTGCTCTAGAATATTAGAGTTATTGGAAATTCGCGAGCCTAGTATACATCCAGCAGTTCTTTCCACACTTCATTCACCAGTTTGGTTGCATGTAAATTGTATTAATCCTGCACTGATTATCAGGCTTCCATTTAAAGTAGAGGAGTTAACTCAAGTTTGGAATATTAATGTGATTCTTCAGAGTGCTATTTGTTTGACATAACAATGTTCTTTGTTGCATACAGAAGGCAGTGACCCCTGATATAAGTGGCTTTGGCTCTCTTTACAGTCCTTTGGAAGATAGATATGATACTTTAGACCAAATCTCTACATTTCTTCCAAAAGTTTGGATTTTTGTTTAAACCAGTTTATTCACCTGCTCTTCCACTGGTCATTTGTCCAAAAGTAAAACATTTACTGATCTTTAAGAGTATGTTTTGAAGACAGATGTCTATCGGGGATGACAGTATAATCCTTAACTGGACAGAGAGAGAGAACAACTGAGATTCCATCCAGGCCCATTTTAGTATATTCTTTAGAATTTGATAAACTAGACTTTCCCAAGGAAATTTCTGTGAGGAAACAGTTGACCTTGCTGTTTCATTTAGGGGTATTCTTTAGAGGACTTAAGTCTGTACTTTGCAATACTGCCTGTGCTTCTGCTAAAATATACTCATTGTTTCGGCATGTCATGCAGATGCCTGGCTTAATAGAGCCATGCAGCAATTTTGTTTGGATTAGGCTTGCAAAATGGTTCCTTTTCTTTTATGATGCATTGATTGTAAGTTACCATGATTGGCACACATACAGAGAAGTATTCAGTAAAGACAAAATTGTGGAGTTTTTTGTTTTGTGATTTTACCACGTTCTGGCAGTGGGTGTAGTCATAAGCAGCTGTGTCAGATTTCTTTCATAGTCTCCATACACGCTGTGTTTCAGCTCTTCCCTGGCTTTTCTTCAATCTGTGTCAAGTCGAAACATTAATCAATCTCTAGGGTAGTCAGTTTTTGCTACTCTCCAGAGTTATGAGCAGAGCCAGTAGCATGAAAGTATAATCTAGACATGCATACTGTATGAGAAAACAGTATTGTCTGTATGGTATGGTTTTTGCTGCTTTGATCTCAGCCCTTTCAGAATATTTGTTCCATGTTGTTCCTTTGATTTGTTTCTGTACCTTGGTGAGGGTACCAGGTTGCTCTCTCTGAGTACACTGATGTTCACATGTGTCACAACTCATATCTTCCTAACAGCTGATGTATTGAATTGTTCATGACTGATGACAGTTTTCCACTGTTCATGCAGTGCAAAACCACTAATTATAGTGGTTCCTTCTCCCCTTTAGAGCTCTGAAATTCTTACTTCTGCTTACTCCTTCTGGTTGTGTCTATGAAAGTTTTCTCAGCCAACTACCGAAGTACATGGGTCCTTATGGGTTTTATTTTACATACTACCTGTATATGGCCAGACTGTGTGTTCTTCAGTCATCCAGAAGTCCTTCTTGAAGTGATGCCAAAGTTACAGAGTAGCTAGGAAATTAGTCCTTCAGTAATAATTTCCAGATCTTATGTTTCTTTGATTGAATTTTATGCTTTACTTTCTTCATTTCATAAGGCCTTCATAATTTCCCTTCAAAAATCCAAATCTTCTACTTTGTTTCTTTGCTTGTTGCACTGTTTGAATATCAAAAAGTTTGGCTGTCTTCACACAATGATTGTTCAGATGGCTTTCTGTCTCTGAGTGGACTCGAGGAACTTCACATGGCCAAATCAAATTCTGTTAGATCTCTGGGCAAATGTAGTATTGGTATTGTATGGTATTTAGGCATTTGCTGTAAGGCCATTGGAATTCTCTCTTTGCTTTTTCCAGCATTGTGTTAGACTAGTTGTATCCAGGGCTGTTTCAGCCTTCAGTGGACTGATGATGCAGTTGTTTGTGGAATCCTCAGGCCTTCTCCTGGATGGGAAAAGGCAAAGTTAACTGATCAGAGCGAGTCGTTTTGGGAATGTACATGCAGACTCAAAGAAGAAAGGTTACTTGTCAGTAACTGGTGTTCTTTGAGAGGTACAGTCTGCATGTACATTAGTCTCCTACCTGCCTTTCCCCTCTTTCTGGATCTCTTTCAGGTTTGATTGTGCATTTAAGAGGAACTGCAGTGGTGGCGGATGCACTCTGCCCTGTGTGTCAATGCCTCAAGCAGGAAGAGGGGAGGAGTGAGAGTGCCCCTCCCGGGACACTCCAGGGCAGGCCACGAGCCCACCCAGTCTTAGAGTATATGTATGGACTAAGTGTCTCAAAGTACTGCAGCTGTTCGTTGGTAGGTAAATTTTCTTTACTGTATTCTCACAGGTAAAGCAGTAGAATTTCTTTTAAAAACAGTTTCGTTCATTGACTCTGTAGATTATATGCATGAACAATACACATGGGGGGAAATTTATGCCACAAACTGCATTACACTGAGTAGCTCCCTGTCTCGCTAACGATTTCAACTCTTGTCTTTCCCCCCATCCTAACATTTTTAGATATTTGAATATTTTTGCTCTGTTCAATTTGTCATTTCCACTAAGAGCTACACCAAAAATTGAGATCATATAAGTTGTAATATTATTTAAAAAATAAAAGGAAATGTCTTACACAACTGTAGCTAAGTGCAGAAAGTAATATGTAAGATTGTATGTACTGTTAGAAAGTGAAGCTAGAAACTGAACTGGGTTCTGTAAGAATCAATTATATTTTTACTAGAATATTTTTCTTTAAAACTTTGTAGTTGCAGAAAAGCCAGCATTTGAATTTAAACATTTTTTCCACAGCTGGCTTCCTCATGTGTTTTTTTTCTTTTTAATCACAGAAACCTGGTAGTAATTTTTTAATTCACTGCACTTCCTGCCAATTAAACAAGTAGATGTGGGATATAACCTGG
Organism: Pseudopipra pipra; assembly: GCF_036250125.1. Classification (NCBI taxonomy): domain Eukaryota; kingdom Metazoa; phylum Chordata; class Aves; order Passeriformes; family Pipridae; genus Pseudopipra; species Pseudopipra pipra. Next base: position 31,709,430 of record NC_087554.1, on the reverse strand, counting down.
CTTAAACTGGAATTGTAGTTGTCCCTGTTTGCAAATACGTACATGCAAATTCTGGAAGTGGTTATTTTCAAGTATAGTTTCTAAGAAGTGCAGGTTATATGAGTTGAGGGCTATTACAGAAATATGAGTCTGAGGTGCTTGTACTTAGAGTTCTCTGAGACCTATCACCTTTGCCAGTATGTTGGACGTGCTTTTAGCAGTTTCTTAGCGTTGAAGCAGTTAGTGTTGTCTTGGCAGCTCAAAGAAATTTATGGTTGGTATTCTGTCACTTTGCTATTTCTGTAAGATTAAGATGTAGCTTATCTGAGCTTACAGCCAAAGTTTGGTGAAACTTCTGATCTGTGGTGCATGAGATACATGTGCTGTAGATGGTGGTACACATAGATAAAATATTATGAAGAGCTCTAGTTTTAGAAAGTTACTGACTTGTGTAATACCAAGCTGCCTTTTCACATTCTGAGAAGAAAACTCGAAGTAAACAGTTTTTTAAACAACCTTAGATGAACACTAATGTATGCAAATGGGAAGAAAATGTGGAAAAAGCCATCTTGTTCTGCACAATTAATTTGAAGTTTATGGCTATAAAACCAAGCATTTATATCTTGTGAAAAAGGTCTTTGAAGTGCTGCTTAAATTTAAAAAAAAAAAAGGCAGCGAGAAAGTTTCTCTTTATCTATTGTTAGTGAGCAGTATTGGATTAATTTAATTGGGTTTATGCTTTTTTTTTTCCCCTTTTCATTCCAGTTGTTATTTTAGATTGTATTGTTGTAGGAATAATTAAAGGCATATATATTAGATGACAAGATTCTCACTAGGAAAAATAACACTGGCAAGGAGGCATTATGTTTTTCTTAAATTTTTAATTGTTTTCAAATAAATTCTTAAGAAAAATGGAATTTTTATAACTCTGTAATATTTATTTTAGCAAGTGAACATTATATTTTAGGGAGGCCTTTTACACATGACAGATATAAGAGATGTTGAACTTCAGTGCTTTTGCTAATACATTTTTATTATGAAAAGGCGAGCACATGTGCACATAGGCCCACACATACATACATACATCTGCCAATTTCAGAGTCTTCAGGAAAGTTGTTTCAAAAAACAGACATGTTTGAAAAATATCTAATTCTGACTCTTCTGACAGCTCTAAGTTCCCTCCCTTTCTCCAGGAATCTGAAGAAAACTGTTATGCTACAGTGCCCGATCCTTTCTTGTGAGTAACCGTTTCAAGACCTTAGCACACACTCTAGGAGGGCACCACTGGTACCAACATTAGATGGGAACAGATTTTCTACAGAAGGAAATAAGTCTTGTGCCTTGGTGCACATGCAGACACATGGTTTGCTTCTGACCTAGACCTCCTTGTAGTTTTTTGTGCAATTTATTAAATCATACAATAAATTCACTATTTTTCTTAATTATGCTAAGATTAATATATCAAGGTTGTTAGCTTGAATTCAGAATGCTTCCTTTGTCTTTCTGAGAGGAAATCAACACAAGGCATTTAAAACCGCACCTTTTTTTTTTTAAGTCAGTCTTGTACATTGTCTCTACTCTATCTTTCTCCATCATAATAGTCAGAAATTCTTATGTCAGTCCCAGCCCTTAAAAGTGCTGGCACTCCCAGTCTGGTGGTTTGATGAAGCACTTCAGTGTTTGCACATCTCTCTGTTTGACTTTCCCTACTCATTTGGATGACTTCCGTTGACCATTGCCTACTTTTTTTCCCCTGTTTTTGGAATAGTTGTCATGAATAGTAGGTTTTAGAAGATGTGAAGTACTTTTTGAGAAAAGGTTATGTTACAGACTGCATAGGTCTGTTGAACCTTGAAATATTCGATAGCTGCAATTTACTTTAAATGGAAAATGCCTTTAATTAAATTTCCATTTAAGAAGTAAGCCATTTATAGAGTACATTTTTGTTACTTTCCTCCTTTAGTATTGCATTTCAGTAGAACAGTTGCATTTTTATGACATCTGCTAATACATTAGCTTTATTTAGAAAAACAACTGCAAAAATTGTGTGATGCTGGAAACTGCAAATATATCTGTAGAATCTTCAGAAGACTACTTACTGTGTTCTGTAAAACCTCAAAATATGAAAAGGTCTATTTAGACATATTGAGATATGTACTTGCATTTCAACCAAGTTTCTTGACTGCAGTGATTACCCTCTGAACATAATCCTAACATTTCTCTTACTTTCTGCCTTTTGCTTGTGGGGGAAGGAAAAAATGGGTGGAAATAAGAGAAAACATCAAGCATCTGTTAAAATTAGTAGACAAGCCATGGTCCACTGAATAGAGAAGATTCAAACTCCTAAATAATACAACAATGAGGAAAAATTGGGTTACTTTTACCTTTCGTTTTTCTTTTCTCCTGCTTTGTGTGCTGTGACATGAATTTCTGATTCATTCAGTTATGTGTGCTCTCTCATGCCATAGTATCAGGCTTAATCTTTAGTGAACTGGGGTCTGGAGTAATTCAAGCCACGTGACTAAGTAAAGGTTGTTATGAGATCTTAATGTGCCAATTCCTGTATTCCTGAAACTCAGTGGTCAAAATGACATCCAGTTGTCTTAGCAAATGTGTGACTATGCAGACTTTCTCTTTTTTGATACATTTTTCTGTATAGTCATTCATTATAATTTTTTTCACATAATGATATTAAATCATCCTAAATGAAATTTATCTCGGACACTCTTTTAGCTTGAGCCCAAAAATTTTGAAAGAAAATTAAATTGATATTTAGTATGGCTTTTTATATAAGAATTTTTCTTATTCAACTTGGATTTCTAAGGAAAGTTATCATTATAGTTTTAGGAACATATTGTTCTATGTTCATCCTTGCATTTTGAAATATGCTTTCCTAGAGTAAACAGGATTTACTTGCAAATATAGAATTTACATAACTTTACAAAACTTGTAGTTTTGAGACTGTTCACTATTAGTAATTTTTTCCTGGAAGCCACAATGATCTTTTAAGTCACTTGAAGTTGTTTTGAGAACTTCTGGATAGTGCACATGTCTGTAAACCAGTTGTACTAATTTACTTGTGTTTCAAAGTCCAATGTAAATAAATGTGTAGTGTTTCATAATTAAACTTCATATTTAACATTGATATTTGTTCAGCAATGTCATTTAATTTTTTGCATATTTTAAATGGTCCTTAATGTGTAATTAGTTTTACATATAAGGTGAAATAACTTGAAATTTGCACTGTGCTAGAAAAATTTAGCATGTGCCAAAATACCAGACATCTTCATTAACTATGGAATTGCTTAACCAATTTGAATACTGAATATAGAATGAAAGAATTCTGTATGGATTCTTTATGAAAACCCACATGTTCATATTGTTTTTAGCATTCCCATATTCTTTCTGGATGTTTTAAATTGTAGTGGTGTACATGTCTTATTCTAGCAGCTAAAGTGTATGAAAATATGCATATGTATTGATAATTATTTTTACAATCCTTGTATTGTGAAGTAAATTACGTATTGATAAGAAAAAGTTATACATGTAGCATATAGCATCTAAGTGATAAGCACCAGAATATTGATGTGAAAGAATGTATTCTAGTAATTTTGGAAGCATAAACACGTGGGAGTGTTGTCACACTCTCAGCAAAGTGATGGCAAAAATAGGACAGAAAAAAAAAGACAAGAAGCACCATGGACTGTAGCATCAAAGAAAAGGAACAGCCCTCAGGACCTCAGCTCTTCTGTGCAGGCATTTACTCTGATCCCCAGTGACCATTTTTGTGTGCTTTGTAGTACTTCTGCTCCAGGTAAGGGTTATAGTCTCAATATCTATGTGGAAGACCACCATACAGTAGCAGTAAGAGAACTGGAGCAGCCTTGCAACCTGTCTCGAGTTTAAATTTGTGACTAACACCATGGTTTATGATATCGTGTCAATGAATGTGTGACCTCTGTCCATCTGAGAAGGAAATAGTTCATACACATATACAACTGCTCTACTCCATTGTTTAAGTGAAACAACAATCAAGGACATAAGTGTAGAGTGTCCATTACTATAATAAGGCTTTATTGTATGAGACTCCAAAAATTTACTAATGTAAGTAATCTATGAACTTCAATTATCTTCAAAGATCAGGGAATTGTTCCTTTAATTTCAGTAAGGAATCCCTGTTTGTTTTTCCTGTTCACTTAGTAATAGAAATTAGAGGATAGTTCATTAATGGAGTTACAAAATAGCACCACTGTTATTGTGCATTCTGTGAGCAGGTTTCTTATGTATCATGGTGGAGCATTATTCCACAGAAATTATTAGTAAGGAAGAGTTACTAGAAACACAACAATATTCAAGATAATCATGAATTAAAACCCTGGAAAACCCTACCAAATTAAGTTATTATGTTTTTTTCCTCTCTTGAACCCTCCAGATCAAGGCTGGGTGGTTAATTGAAGAGCCTGAGTCCTAGAATTTGTTTTAAATACAAGAGGAACTGACCAGAATTCTGTGACATGCCCATTGCCTTTTACACTAAAGGTAGTTTTGCATCTTGGACATTGAGATGCTTAAGTTACCTGTGCAGAAGGAAATATGTCTGTAAGTGTTCTAGGTATTCAGTGACTGAAATGTCAGGTAGCACAAGTTTAGGTGTGGTGCCAGAAGAATTTGGATTTAGTGTGACAGTGCCTATATGAATTTGGAAGCATGTATCTGTGATAAACATAGGGTCTCTGCACTGTGACATACACTGTAGGCATTTTTTCCATGAGGAAATGGTCTTTACTGGTCTTAAAATCAATAAATTTACATGTGAAAGACTAAGAACTCAGAGAAAGAATGAGGCAAGGTTTTTCTTCTGGAGGTCTGTATTTTTGTTCTGGCTTTTTAAGATTTGGTGGTAATTTTACAGTACTGTTTTCAGAGCCAGATACCATATTTTGTATCCATCAGCTCCATTCCATTGACTTGAATGAAATGACAGTGATTTACATAATCTGTTGACCTAGTCTCATTTTCTCTTGAAAGCTTATCATCAGTGAAACAATAGAAGGGATGGAAATATGCATAAAAATATTAAATTAATTTTTCTTTGGTTGAGATGTTATATAATAATTTTACTTGTATAGCATCAGTGAAGCCAAATATCAGGTCACTGGCGTAGAGAAATTCTCATTTGAGGACACAGAAAATTCAGTTCTCTGCAAAGCCAGTGGAGAATCTAGCTGGACTGCCATCAGCAGCAAAGTGAATATGAGTCCACTATTTGTTCACAATTGTGTGGGGCTTCCTTTTTTAAATACTTAAAACATCAGTAAGAATATTTTGTGGGACAGAGTTTTGTGGGCTAGAGAGAAAGTAAATAAGCTGAATATCAGTCTCAGGTATTTTTCTGTGGTTTTAAAATATCTAAGTTATAAATTTGCACTTCTAAAACATAATGAAACCCAAACTAACTGCCTTATAGTGAAAGGTATTCTTCCTGAAAGGCTGAAGGATGCTGGACTATAACATGAACTTGATAGAGAATTCTGTCTGCCTAAGTACACTGATGGAGTAGCAAGAAAAGGCACTTGTTGCTCAGTTAATTAAAGAGTTAGGGTGCTGATTTCTTTAGTTTATTGTAGGGTGTCACATTACTCTTCCCCCTTATTAACCAGAGTATTACTGAACTGTAGCAAAATGAGAACAGAGGAAGGATTTTTTTTTTATTTTCTCTGTAAAAACAGTTGGAGTTTGGCAGGTTTTATTTTAGATAAAGATAAATGCTTCATTAAAAAAAATCAAAACCACCAAAATATATCCCTCCTGTTTCATACTGAGAATTTTTTCCTGATTGTAATAATTTTTAAAATACATGCAATATTAAAGTCTAACTTTGCCGAACAGTCAACTTCTCTGAAGTATTCTCTGAAATTTCTCCCTGTTTGAAGTCAAGACAAATACATTTCTAGATGATAAACAGAGAAGATGCAACCTCTTTAAAACAAATTTTCTGATGTATTTCTATGTTCTTGAAACAAACAGTTTTAAGACTTAAAATGCTTTTTACTACCATAATTCACATGTTTTTCAAAATGTAAGTTAAAAGCCTGACTTAGTGGTTCAATTATGTATGGGTTTGAGACCTTATCTGTGTTCCTTTCTCTTATTTGAAATGTTCATGTAATGAACTTCTGGTAATCTACAGCCCCGTTAGAGTGCCATCCTCCAAAGGGATAGAGTAAAAAGATGAATGTGATTTTAACAAAGACAAGAGAGAACGCAAAAGAGAAAGTGGAAGGATGTGTAAAGAAAGGAGACATAAACACAGAACCTTTGGCTTTACCACTTCTTCAAGTAATCCTTGGATACTTTTGCATGATGGGGCTTGCAGGCAAACACAAGTGTATTCTAGCTGCAATTTGGAAGCGTCTGTATATGAGCCTTCTGTTAAATGGAAGTTACATAGCAGTGCTAACCTCGCAGAAAATACAGCTGAGGATTAATCTAAATTGGTAATACTTTTTAAAATGTTCTGGACAGTTTTATTTCAAGCTTTTAATATCAGTATATTTCTTAGAGCTAATTTTATGATAAATAAGAAGCTTCAAGCCAACAGTCACCAATATTATTCATTGCTCCCCAATATAGTACTCCAGAAACTTAAATGTGCCATAAACTTTTTCAAAGAATGATGTTTCTTTGCTGTAAGAAGGATAGCTCTCTAAGTAATTGATCTGATTTGTGCAGATGGATACTTTACTGTGTAATACGTGAGTGTACTTCAGGCAACACAGCTAATTTTGCGCTCCAAGCAGATATGCTGTGCTAGCACACAGTAGAGTATGAAGGATAAGTGATATAATCACACTGAGATTAAATAAATTTTCTGCTTATGTCAAATTTTTATCACAGCTTGAAAATTTGTTTAAAAAGTCATTTGAAAAATGAATGCAAATAAAATTAAACAGTTCTCTAGTATTGTGAGTTATCCAGTATTGCAAGTCATTTTATATGACAGATTTTTTAGTCCAGCCTTGGAATGTGTATACACACTCCTGTTGAGATGGTGGAGGGAATGTAGAAAAGGTGATTATAGATCATCTTTTTGTGTTGCTGCATCAGGTGCATCTTGTAGTTGATAAGCTTACAAATATGTGGTTCTTGCTTTTTTCAGGGTAATAAAAAGTGCAGCATGGAAACCAAAGTTACTGTGAGAAGAGTCAACAGTGTAATCTGAATTAAATGCACGTACTCTATTAGCATGTGTCAAAGGATATTATATTTATATATCAAAATAAACAGTGATAGAAATTAGTAACTGTGAATTCTTGTTTTCCATTTCAGGTCAAGAGATGGAGAACAGAATTTCAATTTCCATTTCCAAAAAAAAATACTGTGTGGATACTTGCATTATTCTGTCTTATCTTGGTTATAAATAGTGGTTTAAAATGTTTGTGTAAAAAGCATGAGTGATTTTACAGTTCCCTGTATTTATTGTGTGTGCCTCTGTTTTAAAGACATTTCAAGTCTTTGGGTATTTTCTGAGATAACTGCATCCCACATACTGCTTGCTAGATCTGACAGGATTCATGTTCTCTTTCAGGAGACGCTGATAGATTGGTGTGATGAAAAGGAACTTAATTTGATTTTAACAACTGGAGGAACAGGGTTTGCACCACGAGATGTCACTCCAGAGGTGAGATAGTCCTGGAATAGAAAAATCTGCCCTTTGGTGTAGAAATGTATGACTCTGGAGGAGGCGGGGGGCGGATTTTTTTTTGCTTTCCTCTGTAACTTCACTTTACAGTATCTATGGACAGGTCAAGGGATACACAACTTGGAAGCAGAAAAAAGCAATAGAGAGTATAGCATAAGAGAATAACTCTGACCTTGGGTTCTGACCCAAAACAAGTTTCAAACTAAAATGTGGTATAGCATAATGGTTTTCTAGTCCCCTTAAAAAACAAAATTCTGATGGCTTTTTGGCGTAATTTTCCTTAGCACTGCAGTGCAACACTGCTAAGCAAAATCTTGTTATGTCCACAAGGAGAAGTGGGATAAGAGAGATCCTTTAATTCTCCCTTGCAGAATACTGCATTGACAACTACTGCATTGTAGGTTGGAGTGTGAGACACAGATAGTAGGGGAAAAAAATTCCTTGCAAAGCAACTATTGATCTGCTTGATACCACATTGTCAGAAAAACCTAAACAGGCACAGAGATGGAGACAACCTGCACCAGTAAATGTTGCACAGGAAATCTGGTTACATTCCACTTATACGGAGCTGAAGTGAAGAGGAAAAAAGGGACATTTAATCTAATGACCTCATGGCTATGAGTTGTCATATGAAATTACTGTGTGATTGTGATTGAAGTATTTTGATATTTATGGTTCCAAATTAGATTAATATGAACTTTTAAAATTACATACTTTATTTGATTTGCTTACGTTCACTAAAGGGCAGAATTGAGTGCCTGAAGTGTTTATTTGCATAATGTAACAGATCTAGGTTTCTCTTAAGTACTCATATAAGTTTTCAGTTGCTTAGACTTTCATGTTGGAGTTGATTTGAGTTCTTTATAGCACATCTACAATGCTTTTTACTTACAAATGTGTTCTGTCACATGGCTGCAGTTTAATTTTTTTCCCATTAGAAATCTATGAACATTTTTTAATTTATTGTATAACATTTCTGTGACTAAAGAAACATGTAACCAAAATGCTCCTGTTCATTACTTCTGATGTTTTTAGATTATATACTAGAAGTCTTGAGTAACTAAAACTTTGGGGTCTCTTTATCAGAATATGGGAACAGTGTAAGATGACCGCAGTGTGCTAGCTATTGAAACTGATTTTGAAGATTATTCACTGTGCTAAAGCCACGAAAAGTGAAAAGTGCGTAGGTAAAGTTTGTATCTTGCTTACAAACTAAATGATTTTGAAGGTTGTATTAAGAGGACTGTGTAGAAGGATGACTGAATTTCTTCTTCAGTTTTCCTTCGTGCAGGGACGAGCCTAGGCAGTAGAGCCAGAGAAAGCATTGCAGCCAGTGCCAAAAATTAGCCACAGATTCTCAAGCAGCATTTGGAACAAGAAATAAACAAATGAGAACTATGCCCATAAACAGCTAGTATTTTCCTTACACTGCATTGCTGTTACAGAAACTAATGAAGACAGATGGGGGTGACTTGTTTGATCAGTTTTGATGAGTTGATGAGTTTTGAAAGTTAATCTGAGTTGTTAATGTGTCTTTATATAATAAAAACACTGATATAAAAATCATTAATAACTTGCACTGTAGAAAAACTGCATTGTTTTTAAAAGTAACAGATATGCAAGACTTGGGCTGATCATAACAGAATCGGGTGTTCTGACTGTCAAATTATTCCCATACTTAAAAAGAATTTTCATAGGAGAGTATTTACTCACTTTTCACTCAATTAAGTTGAATTAACTTGCAGTACTAAATTTAAATCACAGTGGAGAGATTGAATCCCAGGTTTTATTACAAAGTGGCAATGATAAGGGTCATTCGTATGATAGCATTTATTAGATCATTCTTTCAAACAAATGCTTTAAGAGAAGAAAATCAGTTTGGCAGTTTGTGTCATACCAAAAACATATTATTGAGAAGCGTAAGTTTTGTTCCCATAATTTATGTCTTGGGTCAATGAGAAAGCCAATTCAAAATGGAAAATTCGTTATGTCAACATGAAATGTGCAATAACAAGCCTTTAGGAAAAGTTGAGCTGATGCAGGAAGTGGTTTTAATCTCTTCTTTGTGAGGTATTGGTCCAGCATGCTGTCATTGCTGAACTGATAATGAAAGGGTGTGATCATGGCATTGTGCTACTGAGATGTCATCTTTAAGATGTGATTTTAAAACTGTTAAGAATTCAATCTGATAATGGAAGGTGTTTTAGTATTTTTCCTGAGATTAGGGAGAGTGGTCCCATGGGTCATATTTCAGCTGGTATGTTTCCATCCTGCTTCTCCCTGATTCTCCTGTAATTTGGATTAGAAAGCATGTTTTCCTGCTTTCTTTTCTGAGTATACATATATAATTGCTATTGTGCATATACAATAAAGGTTGTTCCCAAGAGTATTTACAGGCCAAAGACTTAATGTTAATTGAATTTTGTAATTATTGATAAAATTGAACTTCAGTGCCTAGCATAATGTAGCTAAAAAAAGCTTCTTGATACCTCAGAAATGTATAATTAAGTTTCAAAAAAAATTAGTAGTTTCCCCATTCACTTTGCCTTTTGAACACTGTATCAGAACCAGGTTATTGCAGTTGTTTCCATCATGTGTAATGACATTTTTTCTTGTACCAGAAATAACCGATTTTAGATATATTTACAATATCTGATTTTCCTTACCTGTCTCTGTTCCCTAAATTTGTAGCCTCGGTCTAGTCAGTGGGTGGAGAAAAGCTTTTGAATTAGTCCTACAGTTCACATTTTGAGGGTTGAAGGTCGGTTTAATTAAGCTGTGTGAATATCCTTCACTTTCTTGACTACATGACTAGAAATTATGAAATGCATGTGGGTATTTAAAAAACCAGATGGACTCAATGGATGGCTGAATTTGAAAGTAACTGTGTTATAGATGTTATTAGTGAATGCTGGAATTCTTTATTATGGCAGTCGATGGCTTAATTTTGTAGATACAGCCAAATTTTTTTTCCAGTCTTATTTTACATATAATTTATGGAGACAGTCTTTAAGTCTCTGCTGGAACTGCATGTACAGTCTACTTGTCGATTTAAAAGTCTTCATTGCAGGACAGAGATCAGAACTTACGTATAGCATTTCTTGGGGCAAACATTTTTTCCTTTGAGCTCAATATTTTAGTGATAGTTCTTAAATAACGTTGATAATAATATATGTTAACTTTTGTGAAAAAATTTAAATAGTCTTGCAGCATTTTTATCAATCACTATGTATCCTTCTGAGATAGAAATGTATTTTCTCTGTTGCTGTTGGTTAGTACAAAAGGGAAAGGAAAAATTTCATGTATACAGGTGCTCTGCTCAGTTTCTATCTTCTGTCTTCTCTACTTTTACATTTCTTCTTTTGCAAAAGTGTACTTCTAAAAAAGCCACGTCTGCCTCCCTTCTAGCTGTTTTTTTATCCTCTGTCTCTAGTATGATTCTGTGCAAGTCTTTTTAGCCCAGCTATGAGACTAATTTTATGTACTTAGGTAATAGCAGTAGAAAACAACTTATTGTGCCTCAACTGATGCTAGGCATTCTTGAGCTGTGTTGCTATGTGTATTCACAAATAGTTCATCCACACTGCAGATAATTTTCAGTCCTGAAATTTTAAGATAATACTTTAGAAGAAGCGCAGAAGAGCTCTTTTCCAGCGTGTAAAACCAGACAGATGTTTCCTTATAGGCTTCCTCCTTTTCCAGTGTTCTGGAAAATTTATGAATACTTCTTTTGGTTCTTGCTGTTCATATTCTTCAATACTTATAGACTGGTTTTAAATGTATTTAGGCACATTCTTGTTTTCATTTAATCTGACAATGTATGCATATTTGTTTATTCTTTCATCAGAGTTCTCTAGTCCATGAAAAGAGCTCATTGTTCTCTGGAACTCCCTTCCATTTGTCAGCATTTTTCTGAAAAAAGCATGCTCAGAATGAACAAAAGGCTCCAAACATAGCCACACAGAAGCCATGTTTGGAGGGAAGAAGGTCCCAGTTCTGCTGTGATATAAGTCTTTGTATATTCAGTTCAAAATTGCAACAGCATTTTTATAATCATTACCAATTGCAAATTTTCGATCACCTGGCTTTCCCCCATTCTCTAAGGTATCTCTCAGGATTTTTCTTCAAATTCCGTTTTATTTCCACAGACTATTTTAATATCTGTATCCTTCAATTTCTCTGTCTCAAGTAATGTTGGCAACCCTCTTAATCTCTATTATTTGTAGTTTTGTGTGTTTTGTCTGTTTGTTTACTTTCCCTTTAACTCTGTTAATGAAATAAGATGCTTGTGACACAACGTACTCTCACAGCAACAGGTGTTCCCCTCAGATTAACCCAAATCCACTGAGACTTACACTTTCAAATAACAATTTCCATTTAATAGCCAATAATTTAAACTAGAAATAATATATTGGGGATGGAGAGGGGGTTGTCCTTCCTGGTTCAGAGCGGTAGGATTTCTACTATTGTTTGTTGTGGATGTAGGAGTGCTTCTGTTCTTCTTCAGCAGTATTTTAGTGTTGTCACTGGAAAAAAAGAAATTTATTTTCTTTTTACAAATTGTCACTTCAGCATGGCTCCATAGTGAGGAGGAATGGAGCCTTCATCTCACATGGGACATAAGTAATTTTGTGGTAGGAATAATATGAAATTTACGACCTCTAATTACCCAGGCTGTTGTTTCAGTGTTTGACCCTTCAGTTTGACCCTTCAGTACCCTCCAATATAAGAGCCTTTTGCATCATATATATATTTCTGTAGTCTATATTAAGACTATAGCTTTCCATATCTCTTAATGGAGGTCTTGCTCCACATTGTTTGATTCCTAGGTTGAGCTGTTATATAATGAAGTATGCTGTGTATGGACGATGTCTGATCCTGTAAGTTGCCATCAGACCTTTTGAGGCCTTCATATTTCTTAGAAAATTGTTTCCAAGCCAGCTTGCTCCTAAAGGGTCTGAATTAGAAAACCTTGCCACATGCATCTAAGCAACAAATGTGCTTAAATGGAATAGATTGCTCTGTGACAGACTCCTCCAAATTCTGTACTACTCTGTTAGAAGTTTAGCAACTCTATAAAGTACCATTGCCTTTTTCTTAGTCCTCCAGACAATTCTTAGCTTGTATGATTAGACCTTTATCCTATCTGCTTTAATTTTTCAATAAAATGTTTTGTTTGAAAAGCTGTATTTGGTGTTACAAAAATCCAAACATATTTATGTGCCATAATAATATAATAAAGAATTCTTTATTTAGATTTTAAATCTCTCTTTGGAAGGCAAGCTATTATAACAGAATTAATATATTTAGTTGCAGAATACTTTTCACTTACAACTATTACCAGTTTCTTTGAGAAGCAATATACAAATTATTTGCACTATACAGATTACAAAAGCACCTGTGTCTTGAGAAATTCCACACTGATTTAGCTGACTTATGAAGGGCTAAAAAGTGCCTTTCTCTTCTCTTGTTTGAGTTTCTCAGGGAAGCTTGGTAACACACCATCATTGCTGAAGGGCTTGGTTGCTGTCATCAACTGCAGTCACTGCATGGGAACACCTGCAAGCTGCCAGGGCACCTATAGTGAGAAATGTGAGGGAGAAGAAAGCCTGATCCCATTTCAGCTCCATTTACTCAAATATCAGAGGTTACTCAAAAAATAAGACCACCAAACAAAACAAACAAAAAACCCCCACAAAACAGAAAAACCCAACCAAATAAAGAAAAAAACCCTAAAGGATGAAGAAAATAGATGCAGAGAGTGTTCCTGGAGAATGGTTATTTTGATAAAAAAAGAGGGCTTGGTAAATTCTTGATATTCTGCTGCAAAACCAGCAGTTTTTGACTTGTTTCTTTGTCTGTGTCAATCCAGCTGAGATACTAGATTGAAAGAATGTGTCTCTCAACTTATTTGTGTCTAGATTTTCCAAAATAGACAATTATGAAGAATATGGGGAAAACAGAAGTGTTGTAATGCAGAGAGTACTTGTCTGTATGTGGGATTGATGTGTCTAAAATGCAAAGCTGCATATTTTTTCTGACATTCCCTTTTAAAAAGTTTCAAATGTCACAGTGGATACAGAAAAAGGTCAAAAAATATACGATGGCTTTCTGTGAGAGTTATGCAACTCGATCTGTTTAGTTTATCATAAAGAAAACTGGGAAATATCTTGTGTTTTACCTGTACTTTCTTTGGGAAATAATAACATACAGCACTAAAGGCTTTGTAAGGTACCAAAGGCTTTCTTTGCCTACTTTAGAGAATTGTAAAAATAGCTGGTGATAGAGAGCTTGAGCCAGAAAAATCTAATAAGAAAATAGTGGAAGGTTTTTATGTGTTGAGGTTGGTTTGCTTGTTTAGGAGATTAATCACACAAACAAATTGCCTAGAGACCTGTATTCTTCATTTTAATTCTGTCAAATCAAAAGTATTTGATAGTGGGAGAAATGTCTTATAGAACTCAAGTTATCTTGTACTCCGTACAGAAGTCATAGATGATGTTGAATGAATTATCCTGCATGGAAGGCCAAACTAGATTCTGGCTTTATGTTCTGTGTGTGTTAGATGAGAAGATAGTTTGACTAAAATGGATCCTGAAATTAATAATTAAGCCATTTTATTTCATGAATTCAAAAGGATCACATTAATTGCTTCTGCCTCTTTTTTTAAAATGCAAAACCCTGAAAATACTGGCTGAGGATGCTGGGACAAATAACGTTTAAATTACTTAACTAATGTATTAAACTTATGTGTGAAGTTGTCTGACCATCATATCATAAAGGTAATGCTAATAGAATTCCTCTTGCACCTTTGGATATTTTTGCCCATTTAAGGATCAGCTTTTATTTGCTTTATTTTAGCTGTCCTTAATACTCTTGAATAGCAAATAGAAGTTCTGTTTTCTGACTCAAACATGTATGAAATATTTGCAAGCTCTGTTGAAAAGAATAGTAAAACAGTAGTGAGGGATTTGAATGTTCCATAAAATGAGAAGCAAAGCCACGGTGGTGAGCCAGGAAACCTCACTTTTTTATTCTTAAATTTTGAAAATAAGTTTTTTATTCCAAGGTAATTTCAGAATGGAAGTTGGAAGAAGGCTGGCATGTCCTGTGAGTAGAAAAATGGTTCCTATCCCAGTGAACTCAAATACTTCCAAAAATACAGCCAGAAGAACAATATGATTATAGTTTGCTTTTCTATTGAGGTAAAGAGTTCTCCTCCTCTTGGTATTACTGATGCCTTTTAGCCATGTTTTCACTGTAGAGCCCACAGCTGTCTCTGTTAACTGGCTTGTCTCCTATTAGCAATGTAGCCACAACAGTGAATATATTTTGCAGTCCTTTCTATAACTGTGGAAAGAAAAATAGGCCTGCCATAAGACTTCTGCATAATAAATTTTAAATTTGGAACTTTTGGAATTTTTTTTCCTCTTAAGCATTTCTAAAAATAGTTTCCATTAAAGCATCACTTCAGAGAAGATAATAGGAAACTGGAAAAAAAATTAAACATCAAGTTAAGGCAAAATAATCTTGAAAACATTGTCAGGCCTGTAATTACACAATTTTTGCCCTTCATGTGTCATTTTTTTCTGGTCATGGTCTATTGCAAAGAGTAAAAACTTAATATGGGGAAAATTAACAAAAAATTGTATAGACATGTTAGGAAGACTTCTTTGTGACGGCAGCTTAAAGACATGAAAACTAGAGGGCAAATACTAGTTTGGATTTAAGATGTGTGAAAAATTGAGTGAGTTAGTCCTTTTGACATAAGCACACCAGAATAGCAAAATGACTCACTATTAACATAGTTGATCATTAAAACTAATACTTATTAAAGAATAGAGAATTTCTCATTTGCTGCTTGCCTGCTGTGTAGGAGCCTTTCCAGCCACTAAATGAAAAGAAACTAGAAGAGTTTTGGAAAGCAGCTGGCTTCAGGAGTTATTCTTAGGATTATAACTGGTCCTTCACCTGCTTTTGCTAATTGCTACCACGTGGAGCAGTGAAGCTTTAGCAAAATGTTGACTCAGTATAAGTACCAAAATACAAAACCAAAATGACTATTGTCACACTCAGGCTTGAAAGTCTTATCTTATTATGGACAAGAAAATTATTATTTTTTTATCTTAATTTAGACTGTATTTTAGCTTCTTGTCCCTTCATGCATATATTCTTTTCCCAGTTATTTTTAATTGGAATACCTAAATTAATAGTGAGGTGCATAATCTACTGTTACTAATTGTTGACATTAAAACTTTCACTGGATTTAAAAAAACTCCAGATTTTCCTCCACAAATAAACATTTTTTTATGGTGTGCTGAGATCAGTTTGTCATAGTTCATTTTCACTGAGCTTGAAAGATCTTACTTCAGAGAGAAGGTGATAGCAATTTTGTTCTTGATGTGCTGCAGCTAATTGTAGTTGCTGCTGGCCACAAAATCACAAGATTTTATAATTACCTCATGGTCTAATTTCTGTTTGGAATTCCTGGCTGGTTTATGCCATTTCTAAAAATATGATGGAAGTCTCTTGGTCTTCTCTGCCTAAATTTCCTACCATTTTGTTGTAAGCCCAAATAATAGTGTTTGACACAGGAAGGTTTGGATATGGAAGAAATTCCTTTTCTATGACCCCAATTTCTAAATTTGAAGTTGTATTAACCTGTATTATTCTTGTGCCTTGCTCAGCTAGAAGAAGAATGAGTGGGTGATACCCAGAGGATCAGTATAAATACTGTTCCATCAGCTTAGCCTGTCGCTACTGTATTCCTTAAGATCTTTGTTGGGTATGAGTGCATGGCAAGTTCATACAGATTCTCTCTGTGACCTTTCCAAATCCTGATTCAGCAGGGCATAGCAGAGCTAATGATGCCTTTATATTATCTAGGGTTCTCTACAGTTTGCAAAAGAGGGAAGAGTTGGCTTCTAGTTGCATGTTACTACCTTCTCAGAGTGGAGTGTAGGTTTTTAGTGTTGCCAGTAAAAAGTTAATGTGCAGGTGAATAAATGCACACACAATGTGGACTTCAAAGTGGACAGAAATAGTGAAGTTTGATTCTTGGTTGGTTGACTTTTAGTTACTAGGAACATACTTACTAAATAAAAAGACTCATGACTGAAATGACAGATGAGTCAAATTACTGAACTTTATTACTGCTGGGATTTTCTCAGTTCTTACATTTCAGACTTCATTACATGTTTCTGAAATAGAGCAGCGGCTAAGATTTCTGAAACATAGTTTAATTTGTTTAAAAAAACCCCCATGTTAAATAACAGTGCTTAAGTTAAAGAGAAGAGGATATTCAAGGTAACAAAAAGGTGCTTCTAAGTTTCTCACTTAGAAGAAGGTTACCCCACAAGATTCGTAGGACTGATTCTTTTCATTAGAGTGTGGATGTATCTAAGCCAAATTCAAACACCATCATACACTAATAATGAGTAACAGCTAATGATGACTCCAGTTTATCTCACAAATGGCCAGCAGTGGCTAATGGGTACTCCTGTTCAACTTCACAACCTATTTTGCAGTGGCTGTGGGAATGAGCTCACAAGACCATCCCCTTTCCCCTCTTATATTAGAGGTGCTAGAGGTAAGTGTGGTTTTGGGGATCAAGGGTGGGAGGTCATGAGATGAAAGTGATGTGGTCTTCTTAAATTTTTCACAAATCTCAATAAAGGCATGTATCTGGGGATGGGCAAAGATTCAGTTGAATTCTTATTTTTTGCCCAAAGAGATTACCCAGTCCTAAAATGACATGCTTTCCTTGAACTGGGAGTCAGAAATCCCTTTTCTCTTCTGTTTTTCTGCTGCAGAAATTCCCAACATTCCCATTATGTGGGCTCCAGAGAGGGGTAAGCAACATCTTCAATCCCACCCGATCATTTCCAGACTAATTCTTTGCTAGTATTTTTTTGCTTTTTTAATCATCATCAGAAACAGTTTTTAGCCACATTTTTCCCATTTGTTTGATTTTCTTGTGGATTCTCATATTTTTGTTTTATAGGAAGGTCCCATGGCCTCCCCAAGTGCTAGGGTCAGACTCATTTGCTGTTTCCATTTGTGTGCTATTCTCCTGTGGATTTTCATGGTTCACTCTGATCAAATGATATTATCAAAGGGTGAGCGTCTGGATTGTTGGGACTTTTTCACTCATGGTATCCTAAGTTATTGAAAAAGCACTGCCACCCTGCTGCCCTGTTGATCATTTGGCAAGCTTATGTTTTGTCCTTGCTGAAAGTTGCATCTGATTATTTGTGGGCTTTGGTCTTTTTCTGACTTGTCTGTCTGGGGACTGCCTGGCATTTACTACTGTCTTTTATTCTCTCTACCTGCTGGCTGTGTGGCATTGTCCTCCTGAAGTCTTGGCCCTTTGCCTGACTGTCTGGCATTGCCTCTTGGTCAGCTAATTGCTTGACACTGACTACCTACTGCCCTGTCCATCTGTTGAACGGCATGTATCGCCTCCTTACTGTCCTTTCAGTCTGACTGTACACGGGCATTGGCCTTCTGCTGCCCCGTCTCCTGCTCCAAGTGCCTGACATTGCCTTTCTGCTGAGCGCATCTGCTGACTTTGTGAAATTGCTCTTTGCTGCTTGGCACACATGCTGACTGTTTGGTACTGCTTTAGCAACTTGCTGAATGTTTGGCATTTTCCTTCTGCCTTTTCACCTGATCCTTGAATGCAGTGTCCCTTTGCTGCTCTTTGGGTCTGCTTACTCACTGATACTTGCTCTTCTGCTGTCCTGTCCACTTGCTTTTATGCCTGGCATTTCTATCATATTGTTCTGCCCATCTGCCTAGATTTTATTTCTAAATATGTACCAGTCTGAAAAGATTAAGAAGAATTGTAAGGAATGGGGAAAAAATATTGTCTGACTCCTTCATGATCTGATTCAGTTTAACATACCAACCAAAAACTGATCTCAGTACCAGCATTCAGCTTTTTCATTGAACTGCTCAAAACCCTTTTGACCTTACAAAAAAAAGAAACCAAACACAAAAAAAACCTGAATTTTGTTAGTCTTTGCTTCCATCACTTTATTTGATAGGTATATTACTGTTCAGTAATACTGTGTTCAGTATTAAATTCAATACTAAATAATTGCTACAATGCTAATATTACCCACAGTAATTCTCAGAATCCATGGAAGGTAGGTAATAACAGGGGGGAAAAACAATCTGTTGCTGAGGCTCGGAAAGGTTAAGGTTTGAATGTAGAGCTATGTTCATTAAACACAGTGGATCAAAGAAGCTAAGTAAGAAATTTTATGGACTTCTTAATTTAAAACAGAGGGTTGCAGCTAATCTAAAGAAGCCATTGGATCAGTACAGTATTGTCGAACCACAGTGTGTCCTACTTGCTGCTTCCCACTCTTTCTGTACTGGGAGAATGGTCAATTGCCAGTTTACAGAAACCTTTTACCACTCTCTCACATATTAAGAACAAGGACTTGACTATATCAGTAAGGTCCGTAGTAAGGGAACAAATCATTGTCGCATCTTAGAATAAGAAGCAGGATTTCCTGCCTCTTCTTTTAATTCAGCTTATTTGACCTGTCTTTTTGTAGCTCTGCCACAGTTTCTAGCTTGTTATGTGTGGGTTTAATTGTGCTTTTGAGTCCAGTACCAACTAGGAACTGGAGAAAATATTCTGTCGTAATGAATCCTGTCATAATTTCATAATAAATTCTTACTACACTTAAATAAATTTCATGTAATATTCTTTTAACTCTAGATTTTAATCTCTTCAGATATATTAATACTACTTTTGCTATCTTCAAAGGTACCTTAAATATGTGAAATTATGTCTAAGCATAGACAGGGCAGGGCAGCACCCTTGAGTCAGTAGCCTCCTTCACCAAGTGCGAGACCAGCTGTGGAGTCAGAGGAAGACTGTGGGAGAGCACCTTGTTCCTATGCTCCCAACAGCAGCTTACTGCTGTGGAGGATGGCTCCCAGGACAGCTGATAATATTCTTAGTAAGAGCTAGTAGGATCCTTCTCCCAGTTTTCTCATTAACCTCTAGAAGCCAGTAAACTTGTATTCTGCTCCAAGGAACCATGGGACATGAATGTCCGCCTTTACTCCTTTACAGTCTCATAGGCTCTTCTGTCCTCTCTCTTCTCAGCCTTCCCAACCCTCCCTTGCTTCTCCGAGCATATTTTTTTCACACCTTCACAAACTCTTAAAGACGGTAGGCTGGCAGTCTCTCACTTCCCACCAGCTTCATGCTGTTGAAGGGTGTGGTGACAAGAACACATCTCAGTGGTAAATCTTTCTCCAAGCTTTAAGTCATAATGTTACTGTGATGCTTCCCTAGGCTATTGTTTGAGGTGTATCAGGTGCTGGAAAGGAGGAATATTCACTCTAGTACTGCAGGGCTGCAGGATGCTGCTAGAACTCATTTCTTATCCCAAGAACCATAAGTAATTTTTTAATGTATCGTTTTAGTTATTTGAATATAGTTTTTTAAAACTTAATATTATCTCAGAAAAATGTGGGGATTTTTTCAAGTAGTATTCAAGGTACATAAATTCCATATGAAGAAAAGCAGCAGAAATTGGAGTAAAATCAACACAATGCTTTTTCTTGAATATGTGTAATTTTCTTAGTTGAAAACTATACCTACCACAGCATTGATGCAATACTGTCTCAGGCAGCTTCACTGTAACATATCAAGATAAAACAGTTTTCCATCTGAAGTAAGCAAATGGTCACTTGGTGGTGACCATGGTCCAAATATAAATTTTAAAAAATATCTGTGGTAAGTTGAAAGAGTACACTGTAGGTTTTGTCTTATAAACGAGTCAACATTTGGTTAAAGAAGCAATGACAAATTTGCACACAAAGCCCTGGGAGTAGAGTCTTCTCTATCAAATACTTGTAACAGTGATATACAACTTTTTTTTTTTTTTAATAGGGTGGGGGTGGGGGATTGATCTTTTGTTGTTGTTGTTTTCTGGGGTTTTTTTCCCAAGGTATTCTTTAGTCTATCTTGCACTTTTCAACCAAAAATTAGCTTTTGGAACAGTCATAAAAACTTACAAGTCTTTCCAGCTCATAGAGTTTCCCTTTCCAGGATAACTAAATTTCCTGTTTTCAGCCTAATTGTATCTCAGTTTTAGTCCTCGTTAGACTCTTTTCCTTCCTTATTATCTCTGATTAAAAAAAAACCTGTTACACTTCTCATAGTTATTTCCTGACCTACAATATCTAAATCCTACAAATTATTTTTCAGGAGAGAGACTGTTTTTCGTATATCTTCTTCCCTTTGGTGTAGTTTTTAATTTCCAATTATTTTTTTTACCGTTCCCTTTCTTTATTCTTCTCTGTTTTCTAAAGGAATCCTTTCTGATTATAGCAACATTGCAGCCTCTAAGTAACTAATTTCTTCAGTTGTTTCTGAAAAAAAAAAAAAAAAAACCAAAAAAAACAACTTCCTAACTAATACAGGCCCTTTGCACTCAAAAAGAAAGATAGGTGTATAACTATTTTCCTACCCTTGGAATTTCCAGGAGGTGTTTCACTGCCCTGATCCACTTAATTACTGCCTTCCATTTCAGTTGAAGTTTTCTATTCTTTTAAGAATAATTTGTCTGACAGTGAGTGTGTCTGACACTCACATCGACTTGGAATCAACTTCAAATTTTCTTAAGTCTGTATATTGCTTCTGGATTCAGTCTGAAAAATTTATTGGTTAATTTTAGACAAGAATGTCTTAGATGAAACTTGTGCTAAAGAACATATATGCCTTTTGGTTCATGCGTTGTCATCATCGACAAAGGCTTTTGATGTTACAACTCATGTAACAGTTTGCTGAATGAATATTGATACTGAGTAAGTTCAAGTGTCTCTCTAGTGTTACCTCTTTACTTAGTGGGTAAATAGCTTTTGTTGTGAAAATGAAGACATGATGTTGCATTAAGAGTGTAGCAATTTGGCAGAGAATAAATCCCCTTGCTTTCCAGCTGTTCCCTAGAGATCAGAGGGGCTGGGTGCAGCCAGCTTACTTTCTGACTGCCACTAGTTTGACACCATAAGTCTGGTTGTGTTCGATAAGGACTTTCACAAGCACAGATTCACAAGTAGTGTAGTTCATGGAAGCAACATGTTATAGATTCTTGGTAAATTGACTGTGATAAATGCACTAGATCTACAAAATATAAGTGTATAGTGCTATGTACAAGTCTTCCTGGATGTGCTCCGATGGAGTCAGAGACACAAATCTTATGAAGAGGCATCTCATCTTTGGGGAGGAGAGAGGACCAAGCCTGTTGACTTGTCTGCAGAATGGGGTTGTATTCTCATCCTCTGCCAAAGATGATTTCAAATGCAAAATTTATACTTTTGGGAGAAGTGGAGATGAGATTATAATCAAATATCCTGTTGCTGCCATCATAAAAGTGGAGGGCAGCCACTCTGTATATAAATGAGGGGTATCACGCCTCCATCAGCAGACCATCACGCCCACAATAATTCCTTTACCACATATCTCACAGCATATCTCATGACTTTAGGCCTCATTCCTACAGATGGGTACACAAAGTAGTGTATCAGTGACTGTTGCAGAGTCGTTCCTCCCAATACATTTTGCTGCTATTCTGCCCAGACAGGTTTTAGGTTCAACCTGGAGAAGAGAAGGCTCCAGAGAGGCCTTATTGTGGCCCTTCAGTACTTAAAGGGGGACTATAAAAAAGATGGGAACAAACTTTTTAGCAGGATCTGATGCAATAGAACAAGGGGGAATGGTATTAAACTGAAGAAGGGTCAATTTAGATATTAGGAAGAAATTCCTTACTGTGAGGGTGGTGAGACACTGGCACAGGTTGCAAGAGAAGCTGTGGATGCCCCATCCCTGGAAGTGTTCAAGGTCAGCTTGAATAGGGCTCCAAACAACTAACTATAGCTGAAGATGTCCTTACTCATTGCAGAGGGATTGGACTTAGATGGCCTTTAAAAGGTCCCTTCCAATTCAAGCTACTGTATGATTTGCTGGAGCTTCTTTCATTTCATTTGGTAGTTTGACGAAGTCAGATTTATGTAATGATTGGGAAATTTTATCTGAGACTGCACCTAAGCTTTTGTTTGGTTTGACCTTTACTGCTTTCATAGAACATCGTAGCAACACTAGTCAATCTTTTCCACCCTCACTATTTACTTTCAGGAAATATTTGTACAACTTCATTAGACTTTTTTCTTGTAACCTTTTTGCAGATAGATTGAGTGAGTAGGAAATAAGCTTTATTTTGTGTAGTGTTGCAATCATGTACGTCACTCAAGTGGAGGATTTTGCAGATTTCAAAGCTGAATGAAAGCTACACATTGCACATTTTATTTTGGCTGAGTTTTTGAGCTACAGCTCCCTTTTCAAGAGTGAAAAATGATAGGGTTATTGCCACTTCCTACAATGAGCTGACCAGTTCTTCCTTTAAAACCAGATAATACTTATGTATCAAGTGGTATACGGAATTAACCCATGAACAGCAAGGCCTAACACTATGGTCTCTTTCAAGATCTTCTATGAGTCATGCATATTTTACTGATTTCTGCTGGTCAGCATTAGTTGTTCCTGGACTGAGAACAACAGAGAAAGGCTCAAAGTTTTTTTAGATGTGTTTGTCTCCTAAGAATTTTGTTTCCCACAGCATCTTAATGAGAAGCTGCTGTTAACTCATCAATACTATTTGCTGGCAAGAGTATGTTTTCTTTTGACCTTTCTTAAGGATAAGAAAGATGGATTTTTAACCTAGCTAGAGCTGTGGGTTTTTCTCAATTAATAGCTTTAACACTGTTTATATAGTCTAATATTTTCCCCAGAGATATTTTGTATCTCTGTTAAGTTTTCCTTGTTAACCTTTTTTTTAAAAGAGGACTTTTTAAAATATAATTCATTTAGTCAGATAGATAATATTGGGCAGCTAACCTTAGGTGCATCTGATATCTTCGTTATTCTGAATTATTGTCTTCCATCACCCGTATATCTTATATGGAAACACAGCTGTCTGATTTTTTTTACTTAAGTTAATCTGCTTAGAGGTATGATGTTTGTAGTTGCTGTACACTTAAAAAAACATCTAACCCTCTTGAGAAGGTACTTAGCTGGCTTCCTAAGAGAAAACAAGTTTCTAGCTTTTCCATTACAAATTCTTCTGAAAGCACAACTATTCCTACACAGGGCCTCACCACCCTCATAGTGACTTGCTCCAGTGCCTCACTACCCCCACAGGGCTGACTGACTCTGTATCAGTATGTCTGACTGGAAGCCATGGCCAGGAAATGGCTTAGTGTCTCCACTAGCACCCCCTGGGCTTACCCATGTGCCCTGAGGGATGTTAGGACTATGGCAGGCCTGGGCATCGTGTCCCCTTAGTGCTGGTAAAAGCTCACCCCAGCCCTGCCAGCTGCATGAGGTGAGCTCTGGGGTGTCCCTTGGGGCTGGTGTGTACCTGCCACCTGGACCACAACTACCACCTGGGGTGGGGAGGGTGGGCAGACGCCTCCAACGGGGATGCCCACTGAGTGACTGCTCTTCTCTCCTTCCTCCCCGGCCCCAAACCTCCCTCTCCTCTCCTCTTCTCTGTTTCCAGCAGGGCCTCAGGCTTTTCGCCAGCAGGTTCTCACCCACTTTCCCTACCCAGCATGCTAAATACCCTGCCCTGACACTGCAGAGAAACTTGCTGTGGTGGTGAGATGCTTAGCATTCATTGCAAGAGTCCAGTCCTGTCTACATTTTGAGTACACAGAGCAAGAGCTAACTTATGCACTGTGCCTATCTAAGGATCTCTTTTGCCTTACCAGTTCTTAAAAGCTACTCCCTTTTCTCAGTGAACTACTTGCACACTGCTGGTATAAAAATCAGTTTGCTGAAAAAGTTTGGACACCAAGTGAATTTTATTAAAAAGCAAAAAGATTTTTCAGCACAACATGATCTGCTGCTTCAAGCACAGCAGAAGTGTATGTGAGGGGAGGTGCTTATATACCTGTGTTGCTGTATCAATGGAAAGGTGTGTACATTATAACAACTTCAGGGTTTCAAAATTAAGAGTGTGCAGTTGGGAAATAAACTGGCATAATATGTCTATACAATGTGAAGTTGTAATAAAAGCATTACTCTGTCACAGCTGAGTAGTGTCAATAAATGCTTGAACTAATTTTACCTAGGGCATGAAAGATACTTTAACGTCTTCTAAAACTCTAAGAAACTGGAGTTTTGAAAATATGTATAGTAAACATCTTAGTAGCAGTGTAAAAAAGGGAATATATTCTCTACTGGGTTGGGGTTTTTTTTTATATCATTAACTATTACTGTAAAGTATTGTAAACCATTAATTAAATAGTAAAATCAAATTCCAGAGGGAAAGGTTAACTCAATGTATTTAATTTTTCTCAGTATAGATTAGAAATTCTGCTGTCTTCTATTTCAGTGCTCTGTGCTGCGGCAGTCTCAACAAAGTACTTTCCATCTTCTTTGAGAAACGTTTTCATTCAGTTTTTTCCATGAGAATCTTGGAGGAGAAAAATGTAATTTGTGCCAGAAGTTAAATAATCCTCTATAGGAAATCGTTTGACAAAAGGCACAGTAGGTCATTCAAAATCTGTTTAGTTGTTCAGTTCTAATAAAAGCATCATTTACGTGTGCCAAAATTGACAACTGTTCAGACTCTGAACACATGAATTGCATCATTGGATGTCACAAAAGAATCCTTTTTAAGAATTTTTAGGTTATGGCAGAAGTACTTTAAAGCTGCTACTATTAGAGATGATTTATCATTTACTTGGAAAGTAAAGATACTGTGTAAGAGAATCTTAAGAGAAAGTAAAGTACTTTTTGTAATTCTTGTGTTGCCATGGTGTGTTCTTGAAAAATTATCACTCATTAGTCCATCCTTTGTAGTGCAGAAGGTGTATTTCAGGAAGTGTTGGGTTTTATTAAATCTGCAACACTGATGATTTGAGATCTGAAATAGTTTGGAGGAGCTACTTTACCTGTGGCAGAAACTGGAGATTTAGAAGTGCAAAATTTCGTATGCCATATTTTTCTTGGCAGAAGGTAATGTATGTTAGGAAACATCAGACAATATCCTCAAAAGAAAGGAGTTCCACATCTCAGTTTCAGTAACTAATGTGCTAGAGCTGAGGCATTGCAAAATTATTTATTTACAGCAGTGAAATTGCAAGTAAAAACTTTTGGTTCTTTCACTGACCAAGAGACTGGGTAAGTTCTTAAAAGAATGCAGTGTGCATTTCTACCTGGTGACCTCATTCTTTATGTGTACTGATGAGAATCTCTAAGGAATAGTGCCTATTGTTTTCCTAATATCACAGTAGTTCTAGACTTCATTGCTTAGTATACTTCCCTGACCCACAAAAACACCCTCCCTCCCCTTTACAGAAGAATCTAAGCTTGGCACTAGTTTTGAAATGTAGCTAACTGTACCCTGACTCCACTCTGGTATAGATACATAGTCTAGAAGATAGTACACATAATCAGGCTACTTTTTTATGAGACAGTATTTCCTAGTTGTTACACTATTAGTTAAAGCTCATTACATTCATGAGAATCTGAATGACCTACATTCTACAGTTCAGTCATGTAGAATTCTTATTGACATAGTGTGGATACCCATAGTTCTCTCATTTCTGCTGCATGACTGTGATTTGCAGAGAACAGAATTTTTTACTTCTCAGGTTTTGTTTCTTTTCTTCAGGTTTTAAAGAATTATGTGAAAGTTGGGCTAGATTTCCTAGGTTTTTACATTTTGTATTAAATATAAAGCAGTTTGAAGTAACTGAGGGAAAACTTAAACGAATGGTAATTGTTAATAGCTAAAATTTTAACAGTGTTTTTGTAACAGCAGTATGGTATTACTGTCTTTAGTGGGAAGTCTTCAACTGTACTATTTTTACTGAACAGAAAATTATTTGTTCTTGCACAAAGTGGAGTTCAAGTGGGAAGTACAGCAGTTTGCACATGAAAAAGAGAGCTGAAAAAGGAAGTAGACACCTGACCCTTCTTTGTGCTAAGTGCAGTGGCTTGTTTCCAGCTGTTGTTTTAGCAAGCTAATCCTCCTAACCTCTCCACCATTGCAAATAATCTGCCTTTTGACACTGGCCTAACACACACCATTAGACAGCTGTAACACATGCATCTGGTGGGCTGTGTGCAACTTTGTAGAGCCTAAATGCATTCCTTGTAGTGCAGAAAAACATTTAGTGTCCTGTTTGTTTGCTTAACAGCTAGTAAAAATGATTGTTCTAGTGGGTTTATGACAATGTATGGGGCTAGGCAGTATCATAAAATTAAGATCAGGTTGTATGGTAAATATTTTATACACATTTATGATCTTAAAACTTCATTTAGCAATCAGGAATAAAAAATATTAACACTTGATATATATTAGAAGTGATATTTTAAAAATGCCCAAATACATCAATTTCATTAACATTTCAATTACACAAATGGGGCAGACAAATCACTGATATATGAAGTTTATGTAAATCAGATGCAACCAGGTTTAGCTCAAAATTTAGACATAGATCTGCTGAAGTGAAGGAACAATTTACAAATTCCACAATGTTGTTTTTTCTAGTATATTAATTTAAATTTTCGGCTTCTCTATTGTGTATAAAGTGTCAAGCATCTTCCCCCAAATGTTTTGCAACCTCTAAGTAAAAAAGACCAGTGTTATTAAGTAAATATTTTAATTAGTTTGGTTTCCATTGAAGAAAATGAGCTTTTAAGGAAAGTTACAATAAATACTAAGATTTTTATTAACAAATATTATTTATGTTTTATTTATAATAATAATATATAATTATTTGTTTACAAAAATAAGTATCAATGGAGTCCAACTATTGAGAATTAGATATATTCATGGCTTGGTCATGCATAAGTCACTGAGTATTATCAGAGGTACCTCCAGTCATATACACAGTGGAATTGTGCTGATAAAATAGTTCACTGATCCCAGTTTATAAACATGGAGGACACTGAACTAGCTCCCGACGCCCGAGTCTCATGCCGTAGGCATTAGGCTACAATAAATGATTTGATGGGTCCCAGTGAAGGCAGTGAGGGAATTTGGAGCAGGCAATTTGCAGCCAGAATCATAGATATAGGGAGAAATAGAGAAAACAGAGTCTGTGTTTAATCTAACAGCAGTTATTGCTGTCACATTTTTGTTCCTTAACCAGATAAATTTTGTAGGGCCATTCTGTGATATTTAGGTTCTTGGTAGCAGCAGAATCACTGCAAATATGCTGAGTGCAAGCAGTATTCTTGTGCTGCAGAATTATTGTCAGTGCATTATTGGTGTGGGCAGATACACCGGTTTGTAGAGTTCATTTTAAACCGGCTGCATTAATCAGGGTTTCATTCACCTCTGGCTGTGAAGTTAGGAGAGGAAGAGGAAAAAGAACATGGAATCAGGTCAGTTATTGGAGGAGTATGTATCAAGCTCACTACTGGTAAGAGGTAAAGGTGGTAGAGTAAGCCACCCTAATATGATTAGACATGTTTTGTTTTATTTTACATTAAAAAAAATATAAAAGGCTGAGAGTGCTCTCAGTATGTGTCTCTGTGTGTCTGACATAGATAACTGCATTTAAAATCAAAAATACTGAACAGGAACATCAAAATAGAATCTCAATCTCAGACTGAGTTTCTTACTGTCCAGTTAAGTAGACAGAAGTTGATAGTCACTTCATGAGGAGGAACAAACACATACATCAGGGTCAACACTGGACTGATGTCTACCTAGCCACCACCAGTCCATCCTATGAGCCCAAACATAGTGATTGCTGCTTAATTTAGCTTTACATCAGTTATTCTCTGCTACACTGGGACTATACAGCTGCTGATGGGTTTTTACAGGCCCAAATCTTTAGCACTAATGGATAATTTATTGTTGGAGGAAATTACAACTGTCGGGCTATTGCATTTTTAAGGTGCATGTGGTTCATTGGTGTGGGTGTGAATCTGTCAAAAGCTCTAAAATGACAACGAACTCCTACTTCAAAGTAGCTATACATTGCCCTCTTGACTTATATGGATCTGTATAATTTGACGTTGTTAAATCAATGATAATCCTAATTGTGTACATACGAAAAAACAACCATTGCATGATGTATCTCTTACTGCAGCACTCTAAAATGTTGTTAGAAGATTGTTAACTTTGATGACAAGAGAGACTTTTACAAACCTACTTGATTTTGGTTGTTTTACAGCAATAGCATATGTGATCGGTTTTATCCATTTGTCAATTAGCCAAAGAAATTTGATTTTGTAAAACACTAAAGAGCACAGTTCCTGTCAAGCCTTACATCCCTAAAAAAAAGACACAGATTATCATCACACAGGTTATTGGTAACAGGGAATAGGAAGAACTCAAGGAAAGACAGCAAGATGGTGAGAATGAGTTGACTCAAAACTGATCCTTATCCAAAAACTTTTCGGTATATTAAAAGAAACCAACTGCTGAAACCTGTATTTCGTATTGTACATGGAGAAGAAATAGATAAGTGTTTTTTAGGGAAGAAGCTCTGATCAGTCTAGCTCCATGTAAGCTCTATTTTTTCCCCTGCAAAATAATAGTAGGGAAGTAGGCAATAAGCTGAACTAGCTGACTTGTGAATAAAAATTACTGGCACATGTGTTGTCTCCAGCAGACATATTCCAAATAACCTTGAAGAAAGCATCTCATCTCCAGGCTGAGAGATACAATTTTTATTCCTAGAGTATACACTTCTTACACAACTGGTTGACAGAGATGACTGACCTTTTTTTTTCATATTTAACTGATCTCTCTCTCTAGTCCTTTGTCTGCTGTTCTGAGTTTTGACTGTGGTCTGCGAGCTGTGTTGCAGAGGATATATAAGTATTTCTTTCATTAGGCCCTTCCAAGATTTCAGCTTTCAGTGAAAAGCTCAAATAGTTAATAAAATGTTATCAGTGTCAATTCTATAGTCTGTTAAACATAAATTGTCTGCAAATTTGTCCATTAATTTGCATATATAGCTCTATGATATGCTATTCAGAGTCACAGATTTTAACTTTTTCTACAGAAATAATATTTTCCACAGAGGCAGTCTCTGTCATCTTAATTTAATTGAATTTATTATGACTTCTGAGTCTCATATTTGCATTTTAGTTGAAGAAATAAAACTATATTACTGTCCAAAAACTGCTGAAGAGTATATTAAATGTCTCAAATGATTACTTACTATTGAGGTCAAACTTTGCTATACTTAGTGCCTGAAAGACAAAGATAAGGAGTTTCTGAACATTTCAAGAGTAGTCCTAGGTCTTTTAATTAAATCAGTCTGCAGTGGGTATATCCTCCAAAAACTGCCTGGAAGGGCTTCCACAGGTTGGGAACTGAATTAACTTAATTTATATGGAGGCAAAGAAAGGCAGTGAAGCAGCAGAGAACTCTGTGAAAGCAGTTGGCACCGAGCCATCTGTTAAGCAACAGCAACTACGTCAAAGATATCTAAAAATATATCAGTTGGTTTGGGAACATAATGCCCTAACTCCAATAAAAAGGCACTTTGTAAACAATCAAAAATTTGCTTTAAAATCAGTTGGATTTATTCATATAGCAATGAAATATAAGAAGTACTGCTCTCATAGACATTGTTAGTAAATCCTGAATAATTAAATTGTTTGTCCCTACTTCTCCTCTCTGGAGTAGAATTTTATTTCAGTCCCATTGTCTATCTCCATGGTTCCCCCACAGCCTGACACTTCTGTCATGTTCTGCCTTACTTTTTGCTTCACCTGAGTTTTTCCCTCATGTATTGTCTGCCCAAGCTGCCTTGTGCAGTCTTCCTTTGTAGAATTATAGAATGGTTTAAGTTGGAAGAGACCTTAAAAATCATGTTTCCAACCTCCCCTGCTATCTTCCATCCCACTCACTTCACTCACTTGTTTTCATTCAACTCTCATTTGTGCCCTTCTGACAATCCTACTGCTGGGACTTCCTCTCCACAATTCTGCCTTTCCACTTTAGCTTCCGTCTTCCCATGTTCCCTTCTCCTATCTAAACTACAAACCTCACCTTTCTTTGCAACCTCCAAACTGGATTTTCTGCATTTCTGTCTGTCTCCTGAACTCTTGCTTTTATTTTCAAGTGCTTCTGCTT
This sequence comes from Pseudopipra pipra, assembly GCF_036250125.1. Classification (NCBI taxonomy): domain Eukaryota; kingdom Metazoa; phylum Chordata; class Aves; order Passeriformes; family Pipridae; genus Pseudopipra; species Pseudopipra pipra. The sequence goes on along the minus strand of NC_087554.1, from coordinate 31,678,608 downwards.
CTGTGGAAACCCTCTTTTCCACCTACATCCCTCTTGTATGCATTTGTCTTTTTTGCATTACCACCTTATGCTTAGAAACTGGGGACACTTCTTTGCTGTCATTTTAGTATTTTATGCAATTTTACTCCAGTATTTTCCACCTACCTTTTATATAGTCGTCAGCCTCGGGTTTGAGAATATGCCTTCAGTCCCAGTTAAGGCATCAGTGTGACAGCTCTGAATGAAATACCTTCATTTTTTTCCTGCTAGTGCCCAGCAGTGTCATCATCGCTGTTGTAAGAGAGCCAGTGGCAACAGCCTTGATCTGTGATTCATTCTGTGCCAACACTATGGCCCCCTGCAGCAGGCAACAGCTGGCTGGACTACCAACAAAAACATTGCCCATGAAACAAGGCTGAACAGTCTTAATTCAGCCTTGCTAGAGTACTAGTAAAATGTGAAGGTGCTGAATCACTATTCTTTAATAGTTTCCATGCAGGCAGGTGCTGGTACCAGACCGTTAACTCGTGAATTGGACACAGATGAAAATCTAGGTTTGACATCTCTCCTCCACCCTTCTTTCAAAGGAAAAACACTGGAGGAAATATTAGAAAACCTGGCCACTAGCACTTTGGTTGGTATATTGTTAGGTGAAACCAAGAGTTGTAACAGCTAGACACAAGTTAGCTGTCAATCATTGCAGCACTGTTAATTTCATTCATATATATGTATAGCTAATTAAGAGTGTCCTTCCCAGTGTGATGGTTTTTTCAGTTCCTGTATACTGCACATTTTAAGTTGTGTTATTTGAGGGCATCCCAAAAGTGGGCTGTCCAGTGACTGATTTCAAGAGCAATGTCACTGTAAAAGTGGTTACTTAGCAGCAGCAGTTTTTTTAACATCTATGCAGTAAGGCTGCAAATATGAAAACCAGAAGCATTCCCATGTTTACAGAGGTCTACCTACAGAAATAAATATAAGCATATATATTTTGAAACAAGTATTTTTAGAAACTTCTGTTGAGGAATGTACTGCTGTTTGGACTCGGTGCCCTTTCAGATTTTGTTGCTTAGTCTATACATTTTTAATAATCATATTGCCTGCTAGCAGTGACATTTTGTGAAGGTCATTTTTCTTGTGAAGTTGGAGAGTGGACTTGAATTTCATTGAAGGACTCCCTGAGCTGCAGGATCATTGTTTATGGAACTCTCTTGCATCTTGTACTACCTTTGAAGCCTGTTTAGAATTTTAACTAATGATATCTTCAAAGTGTCGCTGTGCTCAAGGGCAAAAAATAAATTTCAAAATGCACTTTATATTTAAAACCGGTTTTGAATAGCTTTGAAGCTTGGTATTAGCTGAAAATAAAAGGCATAGATACAGACTTCCTATATATGCACACAGAGAGAATTCCATGTTTCACCAACTTTTTCATTGTCAGCAAAGTGTCTCTTCACCATTGCAATGCTTTTTTCTTCTATGTTATAAAAATCATCAGGTCTGTGGATAGTCTTAAGAATTTTTAATGTGATTGATAATTTAGTACCTCAGCAGGTATCCTTCTTTAGGCTATCCTTCAGGTAACCTTCCTCCATGGAGAGGTTTTAGTTTTGTCTACATCATTCCAAGACCACTTCTTCTCATTTCCCCTGTGTAGAAGCACTGTCACTGAGTTGCATTTATCTGGCTTTTCTGTTTCTGAGTATAGGATGGCAGATACTAAAATCAACATGCTACGCTTCAAATAAAAGAGGCTGTGGTATCAGCTACTGAATTGAAATTGCTTGGTTTTGTATAAACCAAAGTTCCAGCTTCCCAGAACTGAGCACATAACCAGTTTGCTTATTAATAAAATACCCAAAGGTTTACATGGTAGCTGTGTCTGATGTCTTCTGATACTGGCATATTCCTTTAAAACATGTTAAATGTTAGTGACAGTGTTTGAGAATATGGACACATGAATATCTGTACTCTTCAAGGATTTTTTTTCTGTTTTATTTATTGCCTCCTGCAAGCTTTTTATCCGTATAACTAGTATAGGACTTCTGGATCCTTCTTATAGGGATGCCTAGATTGGGTTAATTCTGTCATTTTCCTTCTCTAGGACTTTGTTTTTCTATTTGTAAACCAAAAGCTTACAAAAGTACAAGGATGCGATTTATAATTGAATCTTTCCCACAAAATATTTTGCCTGGTTTTTTTCCATTTTATTATTCTGCTATATCGAACTGCCAAGAAAATTCAGCTTATTCAGCATATCCTTATATTTAAGATGCTGATTTGTATTTCTGTTTTGATAGCTATACCGTCAAAGTGTTGTAGTTCGACTGTCTGTTATACCACGGATTTCACAGTTTTATGATCATTGCTACCAGTTGAGTTATGCCAAATAAGTTAGAATCTTGTTTCAGGACGTGAAACAGTGCGATCCACTGAACAGCAACTACTGTGGGGTAAATGAAGAGAGGGTGAGACTGTAAGCAGTCTTTAAGATGTTGTGTACTAACTAAAGTTAGAAGTTGGGAGACTGGATGGATTGTGTGTTCAAGAAAATTTGTGTTAGGAAGTAAGGACATAATGTTGTGCATGATTTTCCATCTGATTCCCTTTGTGGAAAAAAGGACTAAAAAGACAAGAATTTTCAGACTCTGCTTCCAGACTCTCAGTGCCCACTGCATATGGACTGCTTGTTAATAAAAGCCATCAGCCTATTTGGAAACACTGTTTTGCTGACATGATTGAAAGGGAAGGCCTCAGCCTCTGGCCACTATCATTACCATTTTACTATTTTCCTGCTTGCCTGCTACATGGGCTTCCCTTCGCAAATTTTTTTTTTCTATCTCACAGACTGATTTACCCTTCTCATGCCTGGGAAAATGCAACAGGAAAATGCACAAGATTGATGAGGAAGAGAAGGCAGTCTTTTCTTTGCTTATTCTCAAACACTTTTTCCTTTCTGTTTGAGGCAGTTGTTATTTCTGTGGTGTTGGTTAACGCTTTCTATATTTATAGGGTCCTGACTTTTATAATTTTCTATAGGAATCTTCACAGTCAGCTAACAGTACTACTTCCCAACACACTTGTCTTTCCCTATTTTATACAACCAAGAGAAAATTCTGTAATGTATTTCAGTGTTGAAAATTTAGCAACAACATTCTTTGACAAAACAAAATGAGATATTTTTACCCAATTTTTATCTGGTTTTATACATTTTTTTCTTAGCCTTGTACTTTGTCGCTCACTTTGCTATTTAATCTTTGATTGCAGGCCACTAAAGAAGTAATAGAGCGAGAAGCCCCAGGGATGGCCCTGGCAATGCTGATGGGATCACTTAATGTTACTCCTCTGGGCATGCTGTCCAGGTAAGATTATTTCCTTAAAAATATATGGTGAACTCTTTCCTTAGAAATACACATTGTTATTCAATGACTATGCACAAATTCCTGAATATTGCCATTATTATCAAGACTAGAAGTCCTAACTTCTCTGAAGTTGCCAAATTCCAAGAATAATAATTGCATTTTCTCTTTTAATTCCCTTTGTTGTCTCTGTTAGAAACTGTATCTTCCTGTATTTTCTGATCCATGTTATTTGTAATATTGATGAACACTGTTAAATAGCTGTCTTTTCATTCTAGAACTGTGGCATTTGGGTGATGAGTGAAGAATTTTTCTGTATGTTGTTCATCAAGTACTAAAATGCTTTGTTTGGCAAAAAACCCCAAATCTTTGATAAAGACAAATGTATTGTTTTGATATTGCTTTTATTCTAGTATCAGCAGAAGCTCTCTGTAGAAGGTAAAATGGTATTTTGTTCTATCCTTTCAGATATTGTACTTTAATTCCTAGAGTTTAGTATTTCCTACTAAATAACTAGTAACTGTTTCTCTGCTTGTAGTTATTCTGGTTTTTATAAGTGATACCTCTTATTCTGTATTTTTTTCTGGAGTTGATTTTTATTTTATTCTGTCAATTTGGTTCATTTTACATACAATAGACAGGAATAGCAATACCTTTCATAAGTTAATTTGCACTTACACATTATTTCAAGGTAAGTAAGAAACAATGGCTGTTACAGGTTTTTGATTTCTCGTATAATGAGGATATAACAAGAAAATAATTATATAAGAAATAAAGAAGAAACTTTTAAAAATACAAGTTTGTGTTCAGATAGTTGCATTTTTAAAGGACATTTAGATGAGAGGTTTAGTGATTCGACAAGGTATTTTTAAACTTTCCATACCCTGTATCACATATCTGAAAGGGCAACATTACCAAGTTAACATCTTCAAATTCTGTACCAATTAAAAAGTATTTTCACTTTTTTATCTGATAGAATTTTTTATATCAGTTTGTATTTATCTGAAAGGAAAGGATAACAGAATGCTACTCAAAGAGAGTAAGGCTAATTTAGCTGTTCTGTTTCTGACCAAGAAAAGGATAACCGCCACCAAGTTTGATCTAGGATGTGGTGTGATCAGGGTGGCTGAAAGGATATTGTAATGGCAGTGGAACCAAAATGCTGGATTGCATCCTGGCTCTTCCGTACATATAGACAAAAAATGACCCTTAAACTACAGCCACTTTCAGTAGTAATTAATGAGAATGATGGGAGATAACATTGCAAAGATGCTGCATGCAATCAGGCCTTAAAAAAATTCCCAATGAACAGGCCTAAAAGCAATCAGCATACAAAAGGCCATTATTTTTATAACACTGTTCAGATCATAAAGTTAAGTACACAAAATTACAACATTCTGATTTCTTGTGCAATCTCACTTCGACATGAATGCAATGTTTATTATAATTAGAATTTTTTGTAGAATTCCTATGCAAATGCTTAAGATGGGGAAAGGAAATTTACTTCTCTCTTGTTTGTTGTCCTGTGTGTAATGAGTATTGGTGCTCTTTATTCAGAATCTTCTCTGAATGCAGGCGCATTCTCTGGTATTTTTCTTACATCAGTTGTTGTTTGAAGACCCAAATGGTTAATATTTATTTTCATATACTTTCTGAAAATTGAGGTAATGCTGTAATCCCCTCTTACAATGAGAATTAAAGCACACAATAAAAGAGGTCAGAAACTTACACTAATTTTAGGTACAGAGTTAGGGAAATGTAAATCCTAATTTTTTCAAGTATAAAACATTAAATGTCACTTACCCTAAGCTTACCTCTCACTGACTTCATTTTGAAATGAAGTCCTAATGCATAATTCTGCCTGTAATTTCTTTGACTTTTCAAATAAAAAAAACAAAAGCAGAAGTTCCGTTGTGTAACATTAAGCTGACACATCTATAAATCACCTGCAGGTTTGGAAATGTTAGGTCAGTCATGTTGAATTTTATCACATGAACTTTTAAAACTTGTTACAAGTTATAGGCTGTCTTCCTGCCCTAGGGCCAGCATTGGCAAGTTATTTTGTAGGCTGGGTAGGGCGCAAATGAGGGACAGCGACACTCTCATTCTCAGTTCAGATTCAGACCCAGAATCGAGAAGGGACTGTCTTAGAATATTAAAGACCTTTTTATGTGTTTCCTGAAAGTGTTTCCATTTCTTCTCTGTGACCTTCCAAAACTGGCCTTATCCCAGAATTATCTCTTCCCTTCACCTGATCCCTTGCCTGTCAACTGCCTGTGCCATGCCAGTCTTTACTGTGGCTTTTTAAAGCACTCTCTGTTCCCTTGCCCATCTTTTCTGCTTTTAACAGCATATTTTCTTACCAGGGAGATCATGAGGTTTTTTCACACGATATTTTTTTGCAAGCCATGCATTTCTTAGGTACTTTTACTTACTTTTTTGCACGCTCTCTTGAGAAATTTTTGTCAGCTCCATTTCTCTCTTGAGCCATTGGATCTGATTATTGGCAGCCAAAACTTGCAGTTTTCAGGAGAAACCAGTTTTCAGCTGGTTTAATCCCTTTTTTATTATCGGTTGATTGTACTGGTTATTCAGCTTATAATGTTCAAAATTATTTAAAGTGGAATAGAAGAGCCAAGAAGAAGACTATTAAAGGAGCTATCTGCCAAACACAATTCCACTGCATTTTTATTTCTCTGTGGACAATTCCTATTTCCTTTGTTTTAAATCTGTCATAAACTGTAAGCCATATATGGGATTTGCTAGACTGAGTTTGTGCTCTGTAGGCTTGACGACTGCAACAAGAATAAATGAAGACATTTCTTTAACTCAGGCTCTTCATCTTTGTGCTGCAGTAGAGCATTCCTCAGCTACCAGGAGTTCTTTCTGAACTGAGTGTACGTAGTGTGAAAGAAGTGAATATGAGAAAACAGAAGCTAGGAGTCAGGCAATATTCAAACTGCCAGTTGAAAGCAAGACTTCTCTTCAGGCTAGCTTGACTATGATATCAGAAGTTCATTTTGTGGCACAAAAATGATCTCTCTGCTATTTACTTCTGAGCATTATGACAGCTGTCACGGAAATACTTGCTACCCTGATAAAAAATGCCATGTTACCAATAAATGACTTTAATCACTGAGAATTATTTGTATAAGAAGGAATCCGGAGAAGTTGGCTACCCAACAAACCATATCCTTTGGCTCAAAACTTTTGGTAATGCCATAACTGGAAATTATTTTCTTTTCTATTCTGTCTTCACTTGTAACTTGTTTTTTGTTCAGTAAAGTGATTGTCACAGTTTCTCTTAACTCTAACCTCTGTGTCTTTGTGGTTTGGTATTGTCCTTTTACTTTTTTCTTATCCTTATATCCCAGTCCTGTGTTTTTCACTGCTGGTTTCATAAACAGAAGAAACACTCTTTACAACCTCAAGACAAAACTCAGTAATTTTAAATTATTTTTTTTTTGAAAAATACTTAGCTAAAATGTTGAAGGGTCAAACTAAACAACAGAAAGCATTTGCTGCTGGAGTGTTTAAGTTCAGTCTTCCATGAACACCAAAGGAATTCCCTAAAGACAAAAAAAGTGAAATAAAAACTTCCATCTTTGATAGTTAGTTTTGTCTTTTCTTGAGGGAAAAACTGTTAGAAAGAATTAGATTTGAATTGCATAAGTGCAATTTTCACTTGATAATTACTACCCTCTTCGCGTTTCTTATGTTGCATCTTTTTTTAAAAAAAAATGGACATATTTGAATTAATGCAACAAGCACGACTTAGTATTTTTACCTGGCCAGGAACATAGTGTTTGACACCATCAATTACATTGCAAAAGAACATGTGTAGGATCAAATAGGGACTATATCAAATAGTTTTTTTGGATACAAGTAAACAATAGGATTAAGCGAGCTACACAGATCTAAATAAAGATGGAAATCTATCCAGTCTTTATACTATCAATTCAATGTTAGATGCTGTCAGCCTGGTTTGATGCTTTCTCAGTTCAGCTTCTCCTCAGTTCTTTTATGAGAACATTATCAGCAAAGATATTGGAAATTAGGTTTACAAAATCTGATAAATCATTGAATGTATCCTAAATGCTTTGGTTTTGTTTTGACGGTGGAGATAGTTGCATGCAAGAATTTCAGTCTGTGTTTCTTTTTTTTCAGACCTGTGTGTGGAATCAGAGGGAAAACTCTCATAATTAATCTACCAGGTAGCAAGAAAGGGTCACAGGTAAGAAGTGTTCTTACTGATCTGCTAGTGAGGAACCATGATGAGTACTTCTCATTGTCCTGAATGGTAGAAAGTGCCCACTACAACAAATTTTACAAAAGTGAATTGAAATGCATATTCATGTAAGTGAACACACCGTCACTCTCAGCCAGGGACAGTACAATTCCAATCTGATTGAAGGTGCTATGTGAACCAAGACAATGTTACATGTAGTACAAGCAAGCACTCACTCTAGCAGACAGTACTAATGAAGACTATAATAGTCTCTTACACTTCCTCCTTCTTCTCTAGTTAGCTTGTACCTGATCCCTGGGTTGTCTACAGCAAGAAGGCGTTCTTTTTTGCACAGAAATAAGAGGAAGGCAGAACATTAGAACTTGCTGGAGTATGAAGAACATTCCCAATTTTGATCAGCAAGAGGGAAAAAAGGGAACATAATTTTTGAGCATTTGAGGATTTTTTAAAATCTTCTCAATATTGCTGTCTGACTTTTCACCCTTTATACAGTTTGTTTTCTTCCTGCATTTTGCTTAGTTTGGACAGAGAAGTTAGGCTTTATGTTTTTATTCATTCTTTCTTTTTGACTGTAACACAAATTTCAGCAGGAATTTGTGTGTGTGTGTGTGTGTGTGTGTGTGTATGTGTGTGAGTTAGTAAGGCTAGATCTTTCACTGATTTCCATGTTGTTGGCTGGTAGGAAAACAATCTTCACACAATTCTTCACAATACTGCCAAGCTGAATAGTGGGCTGTACAACCTGATACAAAACTGCTAAGGTAGATTGTCCCATCACAAGAAGCTATTTCTTCAGGGCTCAGACTATGTCAGTGGCCTTATTAAAAAATGTCTTTGCCTCTGGCCTCTAACAAATGCATATCTGGTAGACTTTTTCTGAACAATTAGTACCCATTCACAGAGGAGACAGTACTAATGTGTTTAGCAGCACAGCCCTGAAATCACTGGTTTTTGAAGACTTGTCTCTGGAGATAAGTAAACAGCATTTATGTGGGCTGTCATCTGGAAGTTGAAGAGGAAATGTTTTGAATGCTATGATCTCAAGAAGCCACCTTAGGTTTTCAGATACATTGTCAACGTGTTTCAGTTCAAGGACTCAGTAAGCCCTCCTATGATTCTACCATTCCTTAGAGCCTTTTTAGGAAATCTAATGAGACTGGAATTAAAAAGAAATTTAAAAGTCTTCAAAACATGCAACAGGAGTTGAAGGGTGCTAAGGTGGAAGTATACCTTCTTGAAATTCTTCCACTTATGAGTGGGAAGTCATAGGGATGTACATGTATTTAACATCGCAATGGCCCCCACATGTTAAAGAACTGATGCACCAGTAAGAAGATTATTTCGGAAGTGAGTACTTCTTTTGTTGAATTATAAAAGAGATTAAATAGCCTACAATCTCTAATGGTTTTTATTGTGTTCAGTAGCACTACTGACATGCTAGGTACAGAAGCAATTGTCATTTTCTGTCCTGAGACAATCAGACTGTGAAGACAGATAAATTGCAGAAATGAAGAAATGAAAAAGTGTTAATAAGTATTTTAACAATAGTTTGATATAGAGTAAGTAATAAAAAAGAAAATTCTGCTGGAAAGGAAAAAAAATGTCGTATAATTGCATTATACAAGCAAGCTTTTGATAAACTGATGTTTTATTTGCTCCTGTCGTGATGATACTCTGTCCTGTCACAGTTTATTTTAGTACAAAGCATCTGTAAAGTATCAGATTTCAGCAAAGATTTTTAAGATGAATAGTAGAAAAAATTGTTCCCTAACAGGCTGACTCTCAAGAACCAAAAAGGATAGATTGTTACCAGGAATTTCTCTCATTTTTCTCTTTTATGACTTGCTAATTTCCTTTCCACTGTATAAATATGATTATATAAGAAACTTATATGAAATTTTGAAATTGCAGCAATATACATATTACTTTAATAAGACATTAAAATATTAATGGCAGCAGTGTAAATGCTTAATCTCAAAAATTAACCGCATGCCAAATGTGTTTTCTCCAGAGAACATTTTTGTGGCATGTACCACTGAATCCAGATCTGTAGAATACTTCCATTTTTTCTGGTCTCTTTTTTTCTTTAGCCTTGCAAAAGATAGCTAATGTTATGAAAGAGGGCAAAGTGTGACATTACCGGGTACTTCTTAAAATCATTTGGCCTATGGCAATTTTCATAAGTGTAGTAACAATTGCCTAACACAATGAGTTTCACAAATAACATGAGCTTTTAGAGTACTTACTGAGAACCATTGCAACAACAATCAAGCCAACAAGGTTCTATTTCAGTGGTAGGAGTGGGGAACCTGATTCTCTAATGAGTCAATTATTAATGTACTTTTTCACAATTATTGGTCGGTTCAGGGATTGTTGTCCTTGTTTTTCACTTACTGGAGGTCTGTGTTTTTGCTGAAGTAATGGTGGTTGTATGTTTCATTATTTTAAACCATTTAAAAAGTAATACTATGGTGGCATAATAACTGTGGTTTGCAGTTAGATTATAAGTCATAATTTTTATTATCTTTACAAATATGTTTTAATATATATTAATTTTATACAGCATCTTACAATCATCCAGTTTACTCCAGTTCTTCACAGTACCAAACTGAACCTTTAAAGAATTTATAAATATGTGAAGTGGTCTGACTTATCATTCATTACTCTTAAAGGAGTAACTGAAAGATGTGTTCTTATTTAGAAGCTTTGAGGAAGTAGTGTTTGTGAGTCATGTTTCACTTACAAAGTGGCTTATATAAACTCCAGTAATTTCCGATAGATGCTTTGCTCTTTGTTTTGTTTATGTAGTCATTTTTATTTATTGAAAAGAATTTATTTCAATATCTATTTATAAAATTTTTATCATTATTTATTTTCTAGATACTCTAAAATTTCAGAATACGTTTTTTAAGATCTTCCTTATGCTTGAAACAAAACTGAAAATGAAGTGCAACACAAGGAATAATTGCCAGCTTTGCCTGTCAACTTGTGTGTTCCCTGACTGCATCACTATGGCAATTCATTCTTGTGACCCTGCCATTATTTTCCAATAATTTAATGTTTATATGCAGTCTCCTCAAATGACATGAAGAAAACTTTTTATCGAGGTGCCTGACAGGAGAATGAGACATTAGTCATAAATTGAAGAGGGTAGCTTCCAGCTGGATAAAAAGAAATGGAAAACCAAACCAAAATGAAACAAAACCCAATCAAACAAACAAAAAACCCCAACAAAAAACACTAATTAAGGATTAGAACAGGTTGTCAAGAAGAGTTGTAGAGTCTTTGTTCTTTGATTTTTTTTCGAGACTTGACTGAACAAAGCCCTAAGAAGCCTGTCTGAATTTCTTATTGACCCTGATCTGAGCAGGCAGCTGCAGAGCATGACATCTTGGGGTTCCTCTTTGATTTGATGAAATGCCAGCATATTTTAGCGGCACAGGTAGCTATATATGTGTGTGCCCATAATGGAATGAGAAAATTGCACAGTGTCTGCATTTTTGCTCTCTCCAGCCATATAAAATAAACCTTCTAATTGTTTTTAAGATCATAGAACAAAGGGAGGTTTGAAAAATAGATTATTTATGAACCATTTTTTCTGAGTTACATAGCATTATAATAACATCAGTGTAGTTTGTAATTCTTCCAGTATATAGGATAAGTCCATGAATAAAAAGGGATATAACTGTATAAAAGTTTAATTATGGAAACCCTTATGAATTGTTCTCTAATTGTGAAGGAGCATAATAGGAATGATTTGAAGCTAATATCCCTGCAGGGATATAGTTAATGTTTTTATTCTGCATTTTTGTAGCATTCTGCCAGCTGCTGTGAACTGTTTTCTGCATTACATATTCACAAAAATTTAACTCTTGTTTTCTGAAGTTTTAATACAATATTAGGTTAATTACAGTAGCTGTGCAATTTACTCTATTTGCATAAAAAAAGGCAAAAATATATAGAACAGTCAGCAGGTCTCATTCTGAGTTTATTTTTTTTACCCTCTATGAGCAATTGCATTGGACAGGTAAGGTTTTATTTACAATTGGGTGAAAAGATGCATCTAAGTCCCAAATATATTTTAAGAGTAAATCTGAAAGATCCTTATTTACTTCTGCAGGTAACTTTTCATAGTCATTTCTCTTCTTGTTGTGCATAGGAATGCTTTCAGTTTATACTGCCAGCCCTACCTCATGCCATTGATCTTTTGCGGGATGCCATTGTAAAAGTAAAGGAGGTACACGATGAGCTTGAAGATCTACCTTCACCACCACCTCCTCTTTCTCCTCCTCCAACCACCAGCCCTCACAAACAGACAGAAGACAAAGGAGTACAGTGTGAGGAAGAGGAGGAAGAGAAGAAGGATAGTGGAGTTGCCTCAACAGAAGACAGTTCTTCTTCACATATAACAGCAGCAGCTATCGCAGCTAAAGTGAGTCTGACTTGTTTCCCTAAGAGACCCCTTTCGTTTCTATCTCAGGTACTTTCCACCAATATTCATTTGCATGTTAAGACTGTATATTGAGATCTCTGTGGTCAAACAGATGTATTTTAGGTACGTTTTGTAGAAATATAACATCTAAAAAATATAAGAATTCTGTTTCAGTAGGTGATTTCAAATTTCAGTGGGAGATAAATGATTTATTATCTTGATGTTAGCATATGTTTTTATAATACTGTTCTGATGTGACAGATAGTTTTAAGTGGGTTTTTTTTAGTTCAAAGTACTCACACACCTGAACATGCAAAGTCCATTAGGTGGCATGTTACGGAATCACAACAAAATTTTCTAACCCGTAATATCTAATTTGAAATTAAAATGTTGGTTTCTGAAAACATTGATAAAAAGTATGACAGAGGTAGCAGATTAAGTAATAAGATATCCAGATTACTATATTCCAGTGTGCATGCCCACATAAAAGATGTGAAATTCTGCCAACAAACTAAATATCATCGTATTGTCTTAATAGCCTTGCATTACTCAAACTAAAATAATAAATTGGAGACTCAAAAAAAAAAAATAACACCTGTAAATAATTTCTGTTCAAATTTTAAGTGTTTTCCAAATAATTATTGTATTATTTGAAGCAATATATAAATATTTACCTCAGTTTTATGTCCAGTTTTCAAGTGAAAAGACAATGTATCCCTATGTGTTTGGAAAGGTTTTTTTCCAAACTGCTTTGTTCTATATTTACTCCACAAATTGTGCTTTTAATTCCTATTATGCGAATTGAAAGTCTAAGTAACTCAAAATTATATTAAACAATTTTTAAACCAAAGCAGCAACATTCTAACTCCAGAAATGTGAATTCAGGTCTGAGACATCTTGACATTTCTAAGACAGCTGCAGCTGGAGATCATCTCCCAGTATACAGGAAATCCTGATTACATATGTCTTTGCAGGGATGAATTAAGGTAATTATCACTTGCAAGTATCAGTTTTTATTAATGCAAACTTTAAATTGTTTAATTTTTTGTGATATAGGCAAAGACAAATAATATATGCCATTTTTAATGGCAGAAAATACCTGAGATCTAAACTGGCTATGTTCACATGAACTTGGCATTTCAGTGTCACACTCGTTTTCACCTCATTCCTTTTTGGTCATTTGCTTGTATAGTTTCATGTTTTCCTGTCACTGTATTCATAGCTGTTATGTGTTGTGCATTAGAAGCATCCATCCTACACCAGTTCAGCTGTTATCATGGCAAAAGGTGAACAGCCCATCCCTGGTCTCATCAGTTATTGCCATCACGCAGCAGGCAGTGCAGGAGAACTGGTAAGAGACACTTCCAAGAGGCTTTTGCACTAACACTAGCTAAAAATATACTGCCTGCCTCCTAGTCTGTGTGTGAACAGACAGTGTTAGTTATTTTCTTCTAACAAAGACACATTATTGCTATCTTTTAGAGCACATGCTACAGAAAATATCTGTTTAAGATATAGGGCTAAACAAGGTGAAGTTCACGTGTTTTGTCAGTTTGAATCATTCAGCTGCTGAAATAATAATTGCTATAAAGCCTGTGTATCTGATTAGTCATAGGCTTTATCATCTAATATACTCAATAATTGAATATAATTAAAATAATCTCCTAAAATCACTGCTTTAGAGCTATGAAATTGTAACTTTTTCCCCTTTGTTTGCCTTGCTTTGCTGCTTTTTTCTCAATAGATTTTTTTGTCAACGCAATACAGCATTTGCACTGTATGTTCATGGTTTGCTTTCATCACTTGCAGTTTCTCCTTCATTTTTATTTTCTGTTTAGAAATAGAATTTCTCAAAAATGGAAGACTTCAGGAGTCAGGATACAGTGGTCTTAATATAAATTACTGGATTTTAGTGAATAGTAGACGACTATTTCAATGAACGGTAGAAAGGACCTGTTCCCCTAGGCAAATAGTAATTTAAACCATCAGTCAGATCACCTGATACCTCTGTATTTAAAACATGATTCTATGTCTCTTGAAAAGTCACTTAGGAAATGGGAAGACTTTAAAGTTCATATACCTGATTATAAAGCTATATACATAGCTTTGTCATACATATACATGCATACATACATACACTCATTTATTGCAATAGTTCATTTTTTTTTAGTTGAGGTTACTAAACTAGAATTTGCACTGTATTCTTCAGTATCAGTAGGATGGTGATTTTAGCCTCTCTGAAGCATGCTGTTAAGATGTCATCCACGTTTATGTGCCCTTTTGCAGATTACTCTTGAGCTATTGTATTGTGCACTCTATAATCCAAATCAGATCTTGAAACTCAGCAGAAGGTGGTTAGTTTTTTTGCAGGTTACTGGGGTTTTTTAAGCTGTCCTTTCTCTATGTTATTAAGACATTTTTTCCTCTTGTATAGCAGTCACAGTAATTATCGTCTACTTGATTATTTTCTTACCTCACCAGCACTGTCAATCTTTGTTCCAGTCCTGGGCAGAAGAGAATAAAGAACTCATATATTTTCCTTTTTTCACTTCTTGTCAATGCTTAGTTCTCTAATCTGAAAACGCAAATATTTAAACCAATATAGAAGTATTTCACAGAAAGGCCAGGTCAGATTAAACTTGTAGAAGCAGTAACTGGTGGATACACTGAATATCTTTCTCTGTCACTTCATTCATTCCTCATTCATTTCTCTCTTCGTCAGTACGTTACAACAGGTTTTCCACCCCAGCTAGTGCAAACAGAAACTGTTTTCGCTGAATTAAGAGGTTTTTTGTACCTCACTTAGGGTTTTGAGATCTCTACCCTGAATTAAATTATTTGAAACTGGAAGATGACTAAGAACTTTTAGAGAGAGACGTTATAAATGCTCAGTGTGACTTTGTGAAAGTTTAAAAAAAAAGTGTATCCAAAATGCAATAATATTCCTGCCCTTCTTTATTGCAGATTTCCATGCTCCAGGAAGCACAGAAATTTCTTATGGTTTATTAACCTCTTTAACAGGGTTAACAAGAAGTTGCCTTGATTAGAGACTTAGATTGCCTAAATTTAATTTGTTAATTTTTAAAGGAAAAAAAGCTAAATATAGGTGAGAAAAAGCAGACACTCCCCATATCACATTATAATTTTATATATTTCTGTTTATGCAGTGTACATAATAGTACCTTCTCTGAATTCAGCAGGTTGTAGTGATTTAAAGAGAATATTAGTTCTGCTTTTAGCAATACAGCACATTCCACTATCATATTAGAAAAAGAGCAAAATTTGTAACTGTGAACTAACTTAATTCTCTCAGTGCAATTTTTTTCTAGAACTTAAGAGTTCTAGGCAGGTTTATATATGAATTGTTTTCTGGGGATTGTATTTTATGTAAAGGTAGTGATGCAATAATTCTCATTGGAATTAAATGCCTGTGATCATCTTTTCCCTTTATCTTCAGCTTCCTTTTCTGATTTATGTCCTGACTGAAATTTTACTTTAATTTTTTCACAGGCAAAAACCAGTATTACACCTGCAGTTCAGTAGAAACTGGGGTTGTCTCAGGCACTTTGTTACAAAGAGAGACGTTTTTTTATTATGGAAAAGATTGTATCAGATAAAATTTTAGAAGCAGTAATTGATCAATATGGTAGAAAATAAAAAAAAAACCTTTTCTTTCCTAAAGAGCATGAGACAATGTGAAATATCTGGTTACTCTAGAGCAACCAGAGTGAACTGGAGAGAACTGGATCATGGTATCTTTTGCAAAAGCAGTATTGTTATTTGTGTTGTGGGGTCTTGGAGTGTACAAAATGATAATAGATCATGCACAATCATCTCAAGATGTGTGCAGCTTTGTATCAAAGGAGTGTAAAGAAAAGCTGTCTTATTTAAAGACTTAAAACTGTTCTTTTATTGTCTTTTTTATTTTATGCCTTTCTCAAGATATAATTTTTTGCCATATTATCCTTAGGCATGGAGATTAAAAGGAAGCATTAAAAGTTGTAGGTAGTATCTATGCCAATATAGAACTTAGGGATGCCAGCCTATTTTTGGGTTTAACAAATTTAAGATGAGATTTCAGGAGAAAAAATGAACAGAAGGCAAATTGTACTTCTGACTACAAACAGTCTGAATGTTCAGAATATCATTGAACTTGTTTACCTCTTAAGTAGATCACTAAGATTTTTAAATGCTGACAGAAATTGACTGGCAAAAAAACCGCTGTTAGTCTAGAAACACAGCAGTAGAGCAGAAAGGAAGCAATTGGTGGCACACTGTGAACAAGATCTCTTTTCACACAACTTATAAACAGGTTATAGACACGAGAAACTCTTAATATGTGAAGGAGTGTATATGGTGAAATCTCCTAGGTATAACCCAGTATGTCTAAGTCAAAGTTGCTAAGTTAGACATAGTCATTATTTATAGATGGGAACCAAGGAAGTTGAGGAAGTGGGAAATGACATTAAAAGAAAAGTATTTAATGATGTGAGTATTAAGATGTGTCATTTTAACTACACCGAGACAAGCAACAAAGCTGTCTTAATGTCCTAAGAATGCAACAGATAAAGGATTCAAGCTAGGATTCAAGCTTCTTCCTGGCTTCTGTGTGCCCTCAAGTCTTACAAGGCAAGAATGCTCAAAATGCCTAGATGCAGACCGGGTAGCAGCATATCCATTTAAGAAAAAATCCCATCTGGAAATGCCCAACATTAGTGATTTAGCTTGTCACTGGATCTTCATTTCTTCCTTCCTCTTATTGTCTGCTACTGCCATTTTCCCCAAACATGGGGGTTCTTTTGGTGGTTCACTTGGAGCTTCAACATCAGGCTGAACTCAGAAATTCTTAATGAGGAGAAAGATCTTAAGATATGTGTGTGTCTATACCTTCAAAGATCTGAATGTCTACACTTTCTG
This sequence comes from Pseudopipra pipra, assembly GCF_036250125.1. NCBI lineage: Eukaryota > Metazoa > Chordata > Aves > Passeriformes > Pipridae > Pseudopipra > Pseudopipra pipra. The sequence continues at coordinate 31,661,672 of NC_087554.1, read as the reverse complement.
GTTTGTTGTGATAGAGAAGTGAATTGCTGGAAGTAAGAGCAAAGTGATCTTGTAAAATTGCTGCCTTTGAAAAAGGAAGGGGTTAGAATAATGAAAACCAAATCAGAATAACCCTTTGTAAACAGTGTGTTATAGTAGAATCTATTGCATTTTGAGTTGTAGAATTAATGTTAGAGATCACTTCTCCTATCTGAGGTATTTATCATTTCTATGTCTTAACATTTTACACTAAATAAATAAATAAATCATTATGTTAAAATAGTAATCTAGTCAATTATAAGGCTGGTGTGATAGCTATATGGCTGGACCCAAATATTACAGTAATAAAAGCCAACAAACTTTCTAAGACTCAGCATATAAAGTTCAAGAAAGCTTTATTCTCGAATTCATTCCTCTATCTCTTTTCTTTAAGGCTGAACAGAAGGGACAGAAGATAAAAAGTAATGATAGATTCACTTTTATAACTGAAAATAAGAATGCTTTCTCACTGTTGTAAGTTGGTGTCATTTCATTTTTTTCACCAACTAGAGGATCTGTCACTAAAATTCAAGCTTAGAAATATAATCATAGAATAGTTTAAATAGAACCTTTAAATAGTTTAAATAGTTTAATAGAACCTTTAAAGGCCATCTCGTCCAAACGCCTACAATGATCAGGGACGTCTTCAACGACATTGGGTGTTCAGAGCCCCATCCAGCCTGACCTTAAAGGTTTCCAGGGATCAGGCTTCCACAACCTGTCTGGGCAACCTATTCCAGTGTTTCACCACCATCATTGTAAAAAATATCTTCTTTATATCTTGCGTATATCTACCCTCTTTTAGTTTAAAGCCAGTACCCCTTGTCCTATCACCACAGGCCCTGCTAAAAAGTTTGTCCCCACCTTTCTTATAGCCCCCTTTAAGTACTGAAAGGCCACAATAAGGTCTCCCTGGAGCCTTCTTTCCTCCAGGCTAAACAATCCCAACTCTTTCAGCCTGTCTTCATGGGAGAGGTGTTTCATCTGATCACTTTTGTGGCCCTCCTCTGGACTCTCTCCAACAGGTCCATATCTTTCCATACTGAAGACCAGAGAGGTGGACACAGTATTCCAGGTGGGATCTCACAAGGATAGACTAGAGGGGGAAAACCCCCTTCCTTGCCCTGCTGGCCGCGCTGCTTTTGATGCAACCCAGAATACAATTGGCTTTTCTGGGCTACAGGTGCACATTTCTGGCTCATGTCCAGCCTCTCATCCACCAGCACCCCCAAGTCCTTCTCAGCAGGGCTGCTCTCCATCTGTTCATCTCCAGTCTGTATTGATACTGGTGGTTACCCTGACCCAGGGGCAGTACCTTGCACTTTGTCTTATTAAACCTCATGAGATTCCCACAGGCCCGCTTCTCAAGTTAGTCCAGGTCCCTCTGGATGACATCCTGTCCTTCAAGTGTGTCAAGTGCACCACTCATCTTGGTCTTGTCTGCAAATCTGCTGAGGGTGCACTTGATCCCTTTGTCTGTGTCATCAATAAAGACGTTGAATGACATTGGTCCCAGTGCAGACATTTGAAGGACACCACTTGTCCCTGATGTCTATCAGAACTTTTTGTCTTTGACCACTACCTTCTGGATGCAACCATCCAACCAGTTCTTCATCCACATAACAGTCCACACATCTTTGCTCTCCCAATCCCTGGCTTAAGGGCAATCCACTCAAGAAATGTGAGAAAAGAGGTTACCAGTGACAACTGAGACAAAAATTGTTGAGTGCCTCAGCCTTCTCTTCATCAGTTTGCCAGATGTTCATCAGGGGGGATATGCTTTCCTAACTGGCACTCTAATATATTATGTGGGGAAAAGAAAAAAGACTGAATTTTTATTTTTCCCCTCAGAATGTATTTTAAAGCAAGTATTGGCTTTGGATGGTGGTTTCTAATGCTTTTGCCTTTATTCCCTCCAGAGAGGCCGGTAGCTTTTGCAGCACAAATCTTACATCAAGAATTTTTGTAGCTGAAATAAAGTCTTCATGGAATAAAGAGTATTTATGCACTGCATGAGATTTCTTATGAGAAATTTTCTCACTGCATGACATTTCTTTAGAGGGTTTCAGTCATTGCTAACAAGTGGTTTTCTTTTCAGAATATTATCCCGTAGTTAGAGAATGGAAAGTTTGCCTCCCTTCATGCCACAGCAGAAATCACTCTTGGTCATTGTTGAGTTTGAAACAGAGGCTTAAGAGGAAAACTATTATTTTCTTATTATTTGCTGTTGTAGTATGTCTGATTCATAGGTTTTTCAGGGCAAATAGTGTGTTCTGTGCTACTTCAGTTAGAATATGATCTTATATATTTGCTAGGAATTTGTTACTGAAATTAGGAGAAAATGCCATTAACCGCTGTCAAGCACTGAGTATGAGGAGGTACGCAAATGGAGGAGTGGGGTATTCCCATGTTTTTGATATGAGGTTTTGAGTAAGTTTTACATACAGTATATTTTTTTACTATTAAATCTCTCTCTCTTCTTTTTAAGATTCCAGATTCCATCATCTCTCGTGGCGTTCAGGTTCTCCCACGTGATACAGCCTCCCTCAGTACTACTCCTTCAGAATCTCCTCGTGCCCAGGCCACCTCTCGTCTCTCCACTGCATCCTGCCCAACACCAAAAGTAAGTACACTTATGCCTTGCAAGCTCCATACTCGGCCATATGATCTATCAGATTAATATATTGCCTCTGCTGAACAAGGTTGGTTCGCATGCAAGGTTGTGTCATTCTGCATAATAGATAAACGCAAGACAGTAGAGCTTGTTCCATGTATACTGTTGCACAATTTAATATGTGGATCCACCAACACCTTATGGTTACTGAAGTTTCATGTTATCTCTTGCAATATCTGTCATGAATATGAAATTGTTAGCACTTTGAATGTATTTAATATGCTTTAGTATCCCCAGGAACATAGATAATCCTGCCACTGAGTAGCAACATTGAGCATTTAGTATTTTGTCAACAAAATATATGTGCAAATTTCTAGCCGGGGATGGGGCAGATCTGTGCCCCACTTTATTATTGATCAGTTTAAGACACTTTCAAACCAACTGGCTTTGCTCAAACTTAGATATTTGCTGCCTGACATTTGGAAACAAAAACCAGCCTAAATTGAATAGAAAGAAAGTTTTAATGCCAACCTTGTGGGATTATTATTCAGTTCTTACTGATTACACTATACTATTTAATCGTTGAGGTGAACTCTATTAATGTGCTCTTTTTATCAAACTTTAAATAGCATACATAAAAAACTAAGCAAATTGACCAGTGGCAAGGCCTGTAATGTTTACCTTCGGCAGAATTCCTTTCAGCAGAAGAAAACTGTCTGCATTCACTTTGTTCATTCACATCACAAAGATCTTTCTGTGGCACCAGATGCTGACATACTAATAGACCAGTAGCAGATGGCAAATAATAATATTCTTCCTTATCTAATTCGTGATCCTTGAGGATTATTCTGCTTGCTAAAATGATTGCCCAGCATCTGCTAGTTCTTCTTTCCTGCTGTCTCATTCTTTTCTATCAGCAAACAAGATTTATTGGCAACCACCCATATAAATATTTTGGTTTAAACTATGGGATTGTTTTATGCAGTACTCACCTTCAATGTAATAGAATCAAAATTATTCTGATAGCCAGCAAACTTGAGCTTCATTATATAGTCTACTTTTCTTAAGATTGTTCAGTGAATTCTATCTGCAAGCGCCTCCTTCATTTGTTTTCTAAAAAATTGTGTCTTGTCTAATGACTTAAAAATAAAAATCTGGAGCAGAAGAGCAACACAAAGCAGAGAATCTGCACTGAGTTTTATGCCTGTTGACAAAATGAGAGTGTCCAAAGAAAACCAAAGGAGACCAGTAACAGGCATAAATAAGAGACAGTTCCACTGCGAAATAGCTCTACATGAAGCCTATATGTTTTCAGGAAGTTTATCACAGTGGGAAGGAGTAAAGCTTATCTGTTATGAAGCAGAATGTAGTCCTCTAGACTGTCTTCAAAGATTCAGAGAATACAGAAGGAATCTACAAGAACTTTGAAACAGACTAAAAAACTGAAACTGTGTTTGGGAAACTGGGTGAGATGAGCTCATTTCATAATCAGATCATGCTTTGGTATTTCATGTTGAGACCTGCTTTTCATGTATTACTGAAAAATAGATTTTGTTCAAAATGTGTGAGACCACCCCACTTCTATAATAGGAATCTCCATGCAACATCTAGCTAGTCTAGATTTTCTGTGATGTCTTTCAAAGGTGGGTGGTACAAGCTGATACAGGCAAAGACAAAGAAGAGCCCAACTGGAAAATACACTTAAAAGGTTATGTCACCTGTTCCTATTGCCTAGAGGTTGGATTTTGCACAAAACTGTAAGCTTCTTTGCCACTTAGAGAGCTCTTTACTCATTTTACGTATTACTTTTAAAAAACCAAAGAGACTACCCAATATCTTTTTGTTCAGCCCTTTTCAGTACCCTCAAGTTGTCAAACATCATCTGAATTCGTCAAGAAATACAGGTCATTCATATTCTTCAAGATTATCAGTATGTCTAAATGTCTTCACTTACTGAGTTTTTCCTTCTGGATCCTGGCATTCTAATAATGCAATATAAATTTAGTTCACACTGGACTTCTTGATCCACACAATAATGAAAATAAAGGTAAATTGTACTTCAGCATCCAGTTGATATTACAGGGTGCTTTTTTTTTTTTCTTCTTTAATCTGCAAGTGTATTTCTTTTCAATATGCTCATTTGCTAGTTGAGGAACTCATTTGAGGGCTCCAAAATGTGTATATACAACATGAAACAAAAATGAAGAAGTGTCAGGGGAAAAAAATTATTTCTTTGATTATACATATTTTTGGAGTGGTGGTCTAGCCACAAAGCTAGTGGCACTATATTTCTTTGTCAACTCTGTATTCCAGTTTATTTTGTTGTACCATTTTCGTGTGTGTTTTTTTGTCCTAAGTATATAATACCTTACATTTCTCTTACTGAATTTGGTGAATAGCAGAAAATTGTGTGCACCTCAGAAAAAAAATCAAGCTTCTGCAATAACGGGAGCACCTCTATTAAATGAATGTAAGTAGCAGGTTACTAATGCATGAGGGTATTGGAGAGAAGGTGTGGGGAGAATGCATTACTAATGCTCCTGATTGATCTGTTAGGAGTCTTTACCTTTTCATAATGGTATTTTGGAAAACTAGTGTCGTTTATATATAAAACAGATCATGTAGACAAAATATAACATTTAATTTTAAATGTGTTTTACTGTTTACACTTAATTGTCCATGTTTTCTGAAAGTCTCTGTTTCTAACAAAGTACTAAATGATGAATATTGAGTTTGAACCTTGATATTTCAATCGGTCTTCAAAAATGTAATTTCCTGGTAAAAGAAGTAATTATGGGAACAAACTTTTTAGCAGGATCTGATGCAATAGGATAAGGGGGAATGGTATTAAACTGAAGGAGGGTCGATTTAGATATTAGGAAGAAATTCCTTACTGTAAGGGTGATGAGGCACTGGCACAGGTTGCAAGAGAAGCTGTGGATGCCCCATCCCTGGAAGTGTTCAAGGTCAGCTTGGATGGGGCTCCGAACAACTAGCTGCTCTAGCTGAAGATGTCCTAATTGCAGGAGGATTGGACTTAGATGGCCTTTAAAAGGTCCCTTCCAACTCAAACTATTGTATGATTTGTATGATATATTTTTCACTTTAGCCTCTTGGGAGGTTGAAACTTCTCAAGACAAATTGCCATTGGGACTACTCTGCCTATCATTAGGTACATCTCCAAGACTAAGCAAAGTAGCTTTTGTTAGCTTTTAATAAATCTTTGTAGAACACCTTTCTTGTTCTCTAAATTGTATTTGAGGTTCAAACAAAATCGATCACTGCTCAAAAAGCATTTAAACCATATTTATAGTAGATGGATTCACATATAGAGGCAATCTAAGTTTTACTCAGAGGAAAACTGCACTAGCAGTCCTCCCTTTTTGAGTCATTCAACCATAAAGTTGATACTGATTCTGACAGATATTTTTATTTTCTACAATATAGTTTTGATCTTTTAAAAGTTTTACTGCTTTCTTAACAAGGTTAGATGATTTTTCAGAATACTTGCATGACAAAAGTTTAGGATGACACAGTGTGACTTGCAAATTTTTCTTGTCATTTCCAGTAGCTGCTCAGATTCTAAAATCTTACTATGTTTTTGTGTGTGTTTGTGGTTGGCGTTTTCATCAAGTAAAATGCAATGTTCTTTTCAGACACAAAAGCAATATGCTACCTAGTGTCTTTTTTTTTTTTAATATTTCCATTTGTGTTGACTCTTGGGTTTTTTTATGCTTACAGTATAAAATTTTAGATCTATAACTTCAGATAACTTAGAAGAATATATCCAGAGCAAATGACTGAGCCATTATTTCAAATTTCTAATTTTGTTCTTCTCTTAGGGAGATGATATTGGTATAAAAGAAAATTACAGTTTTCAAGTTGAAGTCTTCACTTTTCTATATAAATGGCATAATCAATATTTAATTTTTGGCAATGTTGTGTGTCAAAGTCAAATGAAGCAGATTTAGAAGACCAAGGGCAGATTTTAAATTATTGCCAGGAATTCATTTCAGTGACATTTAAGTGTTCAAAGTATTTCACTTCACAAGATCATCAGTCTCACTGATGTTCAATTCTTCTACTTCAACGTGCAAAGTTTCTTTCAGTGTTATCCTGAAGGATTCTAAGGAACCTGTAATAGTACTTTTAAGATGAGAGTATGTTTTTCTTTTTCCATCTTGCTGCTTCCATGCCGTAACTTCTTATATTCTGCATAAGAAAAAGTCTTTCTCTACTTTACTTGCTGATTTTCTGTCCCATCCCTAGCTATCTATTTTTTAGTTAAACTGAACCACACAAAACCCTTGGTGATAAGTTAGATCCTTACATATTTGTAGTTGTGATAGATGGCTTTTGATTCCTATGTAAGGCTCTATCCTACAGCTAAAATGAGCAAGCAAGGCTACTTTTCAGAAGTTTTTTCAAGTCTAACAAAACAGTCACAGAATCAAAGAATATGCTGAGTTGGAAGGGACCCACAAGGACAATCGAGTCCAACACTTAGCCCTGCACAGGATGATCCCCAAGAGTCACACCGTGTGCCCAAGAGTATCGTCCAAACCCTTCCTGAACTCTGTCAAGCTTGGTGCTGTGACCACTTCCCTGGGGAGCCTGTTCCGGTACCCAGCCACCCTCTGGTGAAGAACCTTTGTCTAATACCCAACCTAAACCTCCCCTGACACAACTTCAGACCGTTCCCTCAAGTTCTGTCACTGGTCACCACAGAGGAGAGATCAGTGTCTGCCCTCCTCTTTCCCTCACAAGGAAGTTGCAGACTGCAATGAGGTCTCCCCTCAGTCTCCTCTTCTCCAGGCTGAACAGACCAAGTGACCTCAGCCCCTCCTTACAGCTTCCCCTCCAGACCCTTCACCGTCTTCATTGCCCTCCTTTGGACACTCTCTAACAGCTTAATGTCTTCCTTATATTGTGGTGCCCAAAACTGCACACAATATTCAAGGTGAGGCTGCCCCAGTGCAGAGCAGAGCGGGACAATCCCCTCCGTTGACCGGCTGGCGATGCTTTGCCTGATGCCCCCCAGGACAGGGTTGGCCCTCCTGGCTGCCAGGGCACTGCTGACTCATATTCAGCTTGCCATTGACCAGGGCCCCCACGTGCCTTTCTGTGGCTGGGAGGTCTATAGCAGACCCCCCCACAGTGACATCCACATCATTTGTTTGCCCTTTGATTCTTACCCAGAGGCTCTCAATGGCAACTGTGCCATTGCCAACTGTGAGCTTCCTAGATTCTATCCCTTCTATTACATACAGTGCCACCCCTCCACCTCTTCTGCCCTGCCTATCCCTCCTGAAGAGCCTGAAACCATACAACAGAGCACTCCAGTCACAGGTCATCTCATCTGTCCACCACTCCAGCCATCCACACCTTCTTTGTAGCACAGTGCATTTAATTCTGCTAGTTGATCACTTTCTGTAGCTTAGTGTCTCCTTTGAAGAACTGTTGTCTTTATCATGAGAAGTTGACATTCACCTAAAGACTTAATATTCTCAATGTAAAAAGTATGATACTTGCAATTTATGTACATGTTTCAGTTGCAGAGAATTTCTGAAATGAGATAGCCTAGAAAAAATACATTAAACTTTTTTTAAAAAAATAAAAGGCTGATGAGAGTTATTTCAGTGACAAAAAATATTTTATTATTTTAGTCATTTCTTATGCTTCCTTCCAATGAAAGATGATGCTTAGAACACCTGTCATGAGCCACAGATTTAATGTTTGAATGTGTACATTGACATCCACACAGTCAAATGAGCTATGGATTTATATTAAACCTAATTATGATTTATGTTTTCAGTCTAGTGTTTGACTTCCAATGTACAGCTGCTCTGTTGAAATTAGCAGATGAGAGCAGGTAGAGTTGGGAAGGTGTTTTTGTCAATTATTGTTACTATTTTTTCAGTAGAAATATTCAGTATTTTTCAGTAGAAGAAAGATCGGGATGCTTATCAGAAATTCTTAGTTAATAATAAGAAGCTGTTCAAGACATGTTTTGGCAAGCTGTATTTTTATCCATAGTGTAGACGTTTTTCATACATTTGAGTGCATTTTTTTTTTTTCATCTTGATTCTTACTATTTCTTCTTAAGGTGATCATCAAGGTGAGAGCAATAGGGCAAGTATGTGAATGTATTTTAAAGTTGGAACACAAACACTAAATTTCCAAGTGAAGTTTGTTTCCTTTTTATTAAGTTTGCATGTGCTGAAGTTTTTTCTACCTAGGAACTTGCTCGGGTTAAGTAGCAAGTGCTTTAGCACAGCTCTTTATCTGTGATATGGTTGAGGACCATAGGAAAGTGCAAAGGATGTTTTAAATTGTTAGGATCATTTACACAGAATAAATCACACCCCAAGCACTGCAAGCATTTCTTGGTTTTTCTTGTAAAAATACACACAGGCATAGTTAGTTACTTGATCCTGCTAAAAATTCTGATGTTTTCATGATTATTTCTGCGTTTAATTTTCTCTAAAATGTTTTTAATGCACATTCCAGGATTAAAGAAAATTATATTTAGTAAAAAGAGATGCTGAGAGAATGTATATGGGAGCAGAAAGAAGCCAGAGTTGCCTCAAGATGAGGAATCCTGCTTACTAATGCTACTAAACTACTATATCCCCCGGGTTCTTCTCAATACAGTGCAGCAGTGGTTTTCAAATCAATTACTCATTAAGATACTAGCATATTTTCATATAATCACTACCTTTTCCCCTTATTGTTTAGAGTGTATTGTCCTGGCAAAACATGTGGATAATTGAGCCCTAGCAGGTATTATTTTTAGTTTACATTTTGTTTACAAACCCTGGATGTTAGTTAACAACCTGCTTCAGCTTCAAAAGTGAGACATTGTAACTAAGAAGCTGCTTGGTGTGCTTGGGTTATCAAAAAAACATCATAAATAATAAAAACAAAGTTACTGAAATCCTCTCTAAAATCAAAGATTCACTTTGTAGGAAGGTCAAAACTACAGGGGTAGGCTTTTAAGGTTTTTTTGTTTGTACCAAAATAGACCTGTCAAGAAGTCTCTGGAGAGGAAGAATCAAGACTGGGATCAAGTGCAAGCTGAACATTGAGTTTCAGTGGAAGTACTTATTTGACTTGGCTTTATTTATTGAATATCTGTGCTTCAAGTAGTGCTATATTTATTGATAAAAGTAGTAATATTGATAATAATAATATTGATAAATAGTATAGCAGTGCCAAAATCTAGTTCCCTTCCCTTACTCATGCTGAAGAACTGCTTATAACAGAACTAAAGAAGGATGTTAGAGTAGTTGGGAACTGGCATCAGATCCAGAAGTTCCAGAACAATTCTTGTATTGATAGAATGAGCTACTTTTCACACCTGCTATATATTGAATCATACAAAGAAGCTCTAATGTGCAAAATATCCCTACATTTCTCTTTCTTAGTAATCGGTTGGTATTTTATTAAGCTACAGAACTTCATTCTTTTCCTGAGCCCAGTGAAACTTCCAAACATGTCAGAAAAAAGTTTCTCAGGCTTTCCATGGAAAAAACTAATTTTTTCACATTGTAGCTATTCTGCATGTGTATCCCTTCAGAAGAGAATAATCTTTCAGTACATACATCCTGGCTCACACATGCATTGCGTGTATACTTACGCTGCATCAACTTGTCAGTTCCTCCTTGAAATGTTTTTTTCAATTAGTCTTGGGATCAAGAGTTTTCATTTCTTACTACACTGTCTTCAAAGGCCAAGTGTTTTTTTCAAATTCTCATAACTTCAGTTTGTCATTTCCTTAAGAAAAAGATGTGCATCCTTCTCACATTAGTTTCCTTACCTACACCTTTTCAGTTCCTATCCAAAGCAAATCTCTGGTTTGAATTCTGATATAACGCAAGATGAGGGTTTTTGGGTTTGTTTGATGATTTTGGCTTTTTCGCAACAGCAATGTAGTTACATGTGTCTTTCATCCAGTGTCTTCAATTAGAAATTACTGTGACTGCACCTCTACAGAATTGTTTCAAGCTCCATTTTCAATATATCTAGTTCTGGTCTTTCACCAATGCTTGTTGAGTTTGTTGGCGCTTGGTGATCATTTTGATGCCTTTTGGAGTTGGCCTCTTGGAGGAGGAATATTGACTTCCCATCTCCATTCATTCTTTTTTCATTGGGGATATTAGTTCCTGTTACCTAGACCAATTGACTTAATCTTGTTTATGGAGAACAATTTTGAGAGTAAAACTATGCATCTTATAGGCTGAATTTTCATATAGTCATATGTTCTGTTTGTAGGAATTTGGTTTTCTTCTGCTCTTCTTCTTTAGTGTCTTAGTCCATTCATACATTAGCCTGATCTTAATCAATAGCTCAGGTATGGCAAGGCTTGCTTCTGTTTCTTCACTGACTATTGACATAATAAATAATCCACATCACTTACTGCTGTGTTCTTTTTTGATGAAATAATCAGAAATTTTAAAAATGTACCTGTAAGGATAAACAACAATCTTTTTCTAGTTGTTTCTTTCTTATTAGAGCAAATAATTTAATGATGCTGTAGCAGAGTTCCGTGCGAGCTATTATAGGAGAGATAGGTGATGTATTTTAAAACAAAAAGGATTTCGTTCACCCTTTCATATATATGTACTCAAGAGCACAAAAATACATACATTCAGTGGTCTGTTCAGTGTCCATAAGTGTGTACCCACCTGGTCTGGTCTGGATTGCCCGAAATGATGGAGAGGACGTGCGGCACCAGCTACAACGTTCTCCACAGCTTCTCTAGCATCCTTCTTAGCCAGTATCCATTAAGTCAGTGTTGAATCTACCTTTTATACTCTTTAGGAGCTGACAGCTAAGGGGGTATTTGTCTCTCCATCTGGCCGCACCTCTTGAATATGTTAGATTTTCTTCCTGTACTGTGTTCTCTTTATCTAAACCTGCTTTTTATCATTCCAACATTATCTCGCAGTGGCTCAGTTCTTTATTTTGCTCCATAAACCATTTTAGGTTGTCTTCTCTTACTGATGGGGTATCCCCAGAAGCTGCATGAAGTGCTGTGAACTAAAGTCAGAGTGGTACTTTTGAAAAAGGCTGATGAAAGGTGGTCATTTGTTGCCCTTGGTGGATAAAACTTTTATCTCGATACAGAAAAATGTATTTTTCAAGATCAGCCTTGTTTGAATTGAGTACCTGTTCACTTTGGATTTATTGAATCCATATTAAAAATACTTCCTCTTTCAGAGCAAGTCTATCTTCATGTAGTCAAGCAATCGGGTAATTTCATTATGGTATGTGAAGTCATTCTTGATCTGATGTGGTAAGAAAAGCAACTCTCCAAAAAACCAGCTTATCTAAAAAAAGTTTATCCAAAAATTGTTTATCTAAAACCAGATTGAGCCCAATGCAAGGCTCATATAGACCATTTACTCTAGAATATGTGTGTGTCATCATCTGGTTTTGCCTGGCACTTACAATGTACCTTCTACAAGGCATAGAAAATATAAACCTTTTCTCAATTTTGAGAATTTTTTTTTTAATAACTCTTTCATATCAAGGTCTCATTTCTGGTGTCTTTTTTACCGAAGCAGGTAAGCTTTCACTTTTACAAAAGCTAGTTCTCAGAATCATGTTACCCTTGCATCTATAGGTCGGTACAGCAATGCATCGAGTGTGAATATAGTCATTCATCTTTTTTTTTTTACCCAAGATAGACAAGGCAAGGCATTTTCTTTTAGGAATTAGCCTGAGTAATTGCTAGCAGCATTTGAGAGTTTCATTTGTCAAGAAGATACTTACATCATCTTGATTATCCAAGTTTTTGTACCGTAGCTATATTTAGCAAGTGTTTCCCCACAAGGTTTTTAGAAAAATGGACAAGATGCTTTCTCTTTAACATTCTTCTGCCAAGTTCCTGTGCCTTATTTCCTGGCTGGAAAAGGAGAACTTGGTATGTGGCCTAATGTTCTTGCTTCTACCTCAATCTGTGCCTCGCTATTCCTCAGGATGATTGTTTAAAAAAAAAAAAATCTGTGCGCATGTTTACAGTCTACTGTGTAACCATACCAGAGGAAGATGCATGCACTAAGTTAATGCTGCTATATTTCTTTGGTGTGGTCCTACTCTATCTGTTCCAAGTGCAATAGATGACAGTTTAGAGTACCTGAAGTGAACAATTAAGCAATTAGATGAAATAAATTTATCTGGAAAGCTTTGAAAGCATTATTGTAATCCCTAGCGTACCAAGTCCATTCCATTGAATAGTCCTGTTAAATTGTAACGATCACTAAGCATCAATAAACAGTGCTAGGAAATGAGAGAAAAATGTGATGGAAAAGGTAAAGGTTTTTAGAATCAAAAGAACATTTGTCGCAATCACTTGTCCAGCCTTCTCATAAACGACCATTCTAAATTTGTTAATACAGTTCACCCTATTAAATTCAACTTCTTTGTCTGCTTACCACTCTAATTACCTCCTTTCTCACAATGGAAGTTAGAAGCCCTTTATTTTGTAATTAAAACCACGTAAGGCTTAGGTCAATGCTTATCCAGTTCTGTATCCTGGATCTGCAAAGAGTATTTAGCATGTGCCAAGTGCACTGCCTGTGTTTGAGAAAATTTTTATTTAGTTGGGTCACTTTTTGTTTAGTAAAATATTAATCAAAGATTGTTCTTCCTGTTTTAATTTTCTACAACAGGAAAAGGGAGAAGGCACTATAGTGCTTCAGGGAATTGTCCCATTTTGAACATTGGCAACTAGTTGAGCAAACTCATTCTGTTTGCTTCTTGAAGAGATTATGTAAGAAAATAGTATTTAATTTTTTTCTAAATTTCTGCCTTTGAAAAATTAATAAACTGTAGCAGCACAAATTATGACAAAACTCTGATGACATGTTAAAATACAAGTTCAACATTGTATGACCATGAAGATATTATTCTATTCACTGATGCCTCAAGATTTGGTGTTAGAATGTGTTCTGATGATTATTAGTGATGGCAACGATCCAAATGAATCCCCATTTTTATTACACTTAAAATTATCTTTAATATCTGAAATTAATTGCCTCTATTCTGCTTACCCATTTAGTTTAATTTTAAAAGGCAAAATACGTATAATCTCTTTAAAAGGGGCATTTATGAATAGGGTAGAATTTGATTTCTTCAATTAGGTTTCAACAGTATGTTTACTTGTTTGAAAGGAATTGAAGTGTTCTTTCTATTTCTGATCCCTTTCGCACTATCATTGCGTATTACTGGACAAGAATTTCTGTAGGCATTTATTGATATTTACATTTACTAAAACCTGCATACATTTCAGTATGTAGGTTTTTATTTAAACTAGCAATACTGGAGACTATAGGAATGTATTTATGGAAAAAGTCTATGACAAATTGGGTCCTGAAAGTGAGTCATTCAAAGCGCTTACATTTGAAACATATTTCTCTTCAATGACTGTGTTGGAAATGGGGCCTCCCACTTGATTACCCTACAGTAGATTTATTCTGTAAGAAACAGTGACAGGTTTGGCAAGATTTCAAAACAGCTGTTGCCTATTTTCAAATTTGCGCCATTCATTCCAGTTTATTTTTTAAGACTGCTTTTTTCTTTTATAAAAACTTTTACAAAATGTGAGGAGTGCCTTTGAGCAAGGAGTTCATATGCGTTTGGCACAGCAGTTCTTTGCAACACTTGGTTTGCTTTATTAAGTTTTCTAGGCAGCCTCCTTGGACAATGGTTTCACTCAACAGCACTGTCAGTATGGACAAAGTGACCTTAGTCGCTTCCCAGGTTATTGCAAGTAGTTAGCCACTTAAAGGTCATATTGTTTTAAGCTTCTGCAAAGTGAATTGAATCTCAGATCTTTCTACCTTAACTTCGTCTTCCAAGGTCCTCTCACTGCTTTAATTGTTTCCTATGGCTTTAGTGGCTACACCCTTTTCCAGTATCCTTACCAACCCTTCCGCTCCTCTTTTACAGTTGACCTCCTCAGGACACGTAAATGTGAGGAAATACATGGGACAAGAAGCTTTATACAGATTTTCTAAACACAGCCCTGTCTAGTCAAAAGTACAGGCTGTAACAGATATTTGAGAACAAATCTTAAATGCACTTATCCTCAAACAGGTTTACTCTTCCCTTTAAAGTCCCACTGGCCCAGATGTTGTCAGAAAGATGAGATCTTCCTTGTTACACTGAGCCCCAGTGCGAACACCACTCCCTTAATTTTGCTACTAGAAGTGCTCAAAGAGAGCAAATATTTGCTTTATAACCCTACCAGAGAGCTGATTTGATTTATAACCTGCCTGTCACACCATCAGGTCACTTCTAAGTGACTTCATTGGTGCGACAGTTTTCACCGTGACCACCAAGGTATCTCTGATAGGAGTTAGCTTAATGTCTAAAAATGTTTAAAGGACTCTGTCCTCCACTAGATGTGCTATAGCTCTGTATGTGCTGCAGCTTTTAGAACTTCAGCTTAGGACAGCAAGGTAAAATAGCAGCACACTCAGAAGTGAATTGTCAGTTTGGGAAAGGTATGCAAAAAGAATACAAAACTTCACCACCTAGGACTTAACATATCTTTATTTTTTCCTTAAATATGACCTTATTCCTGCTTGCCAAGACAGATTTCTGATATATGCAACAGGTGTTTGGGTTTTGAAAAGCTCTACTAGGAGCATGAGGTGCAAATTCTGCTTTCCTTCGTGGAGAAAGCAAGAGAATAAATGGGGGAACAAAATGTGCCAGCAGACAGTGAAAAAATGTTCAAGCAGTTCTGAAATGCAATAATTTAAAGTATTGAATTGATGTGAAATTGAATGTAAAGGTTGTGTGGTAAAGGTCTAAAACAAAGCAAAGCAGTATTTGTGGCTCTTGAGTGATGAGGCTGCAGGGCTTAGAGAGGTTTGAAGTAGGAGGTAGCTTGGATCCAGGAGGCAGCAATAGCATTATGAGAAAAGAAAGGGCTGTGGTCAGGAAGAACTGGGAGGAAGGCAGCCTTGAGCTGGTAGAAGGGTTTGCGAACCTTCAGCTGTGTGACAGGAGGGTTGTGCAACTGTTAACTGCATGATGGAAGTGAGGACCCAGCTCTCGTATGCCCAGATCTCCAGTTTAAATGAGTCTTAGGACATGAAGTCACTACAAATCATCATCATGGCTGGGCTTCACGAACGAAGATTTGAGAAGGACTCTACCCGTATTTGTTACAGGCGCACTGGTGGCTAAAGAGGCCAATGCGAGATAGACAAGCCTGGTTGCAAACTACAAATAGAGACATACTATATAATGTTTGTATTTGTTGTAGTCTGTCTTTCCCTGGCTGTGCATTTTACCTACCAACTTTTAGATTTGATTTCTGACCATTAAATTTCACTTAAGTCACTAGATATTTTTGAAGAACTAGGCTGCCACATGTTGGTGTAAAATAACCAGTGTATTACCAAGCCTTTTGTATAAGGACGTGGTTACATTATTTTTGCCACTATATGTGTTAACAAAGCATTTGATCTAGTGATGATACTTCAATACTGCAACAAAATTACATTACTTTCTACCATTGATTGTTCCACCTGCACTGTGTTTATTCCCTTATCTGCACATGGAACAGTGGGAGGAGTAGTGCCCATTTAAAAAAACAATGTGGGCAGTGTGAGCAAAATTTGTGATGGTATGATAATGATGTTTTATTGGCATTCATTAGCATTCACATACATTATGCTTTTGTAGATTTACCATTATCTATGAAGTGCAGCAACCATAATAAAACTTTTATGCCATACTGCAGTATAATGCACAGGCAGGAATATGTTTATTGGTTGAGAATATATGTCTCTTTTAGAGGAGCCTGTATTTCCTTTGTTTGAAAATACTCCCTGCTTATTTAGGAAGCCCCATCTAATTGGTGTTTGTCTGACCTAAAAGTGCAGAAGTAAAAATACTTTCAAGTGCAAGTCTATTTTTCATACATGAATGTAAAAGTTATGCATAATGCATTTTTAAGTTGAAAGAAATTGATTTGCTGCAACATTAAAAATATATTAAACTCTTTGTTTTTGCTTTTATACGTCCACCTACCTTTCACAAAATATCTCTTTAACCTGGACTGGAAACTCATGCCCCTGTTTTTCTTCTATATTTTGTCTTTACTCACTGTTCATCGTTGATCTCTGTGTAGTAATCAAGTGGGAGAACAGCAAATAATCTGAACTTGTTTTGGATGCTGATCTCTTCATTATTGTGATTCCAATATTGCATGCCCAAACCATTGAATGAGGTACTTGACATCTTTTTAAACTACTGCTGTAAAGAGTTTACATTGTGAGTGTTGCATTTATTCAATTTCAGAATTAAGTAAATTGGTCATATCAAAAAGTTTTTGTCATTATGAACAATGCATGTATTGGCCAGGATTTCGAAGAAAAGTCTGACAGAAGTTTGGCTTTTTGGTGAATGTGGATGGGAAAACACATTTTTGAAAGCTTTAGGTCTGGCAACATTCCAATTTCTTTGTCAGAGTGTAAGCAGGGAAACTTTAGAGTAGCCCACACAGAGTATATTATCAGAAAGGGGAAGGAGTTCAAGATGGATAGTGCTAAATATTTGAGGCTGTTTCTCCTGTTGTGGAACTCTTCCTTTAAATAATCCAACAAAAGGCAGAGTCTCAGATTAGCTAGTTGTTCAGAGCTGTTCTTTCTTAATGACAAGTATAACTGCTGGTCTAGATATGTATTTAAGGTTAGGTATTTTAAATTCTTTTTTCTGAAGTAAAATCTAGGATGAAGATTAACAGGTACATTTCTCATGTGCTCTATTAGGTAGAAGGTAGAGGAATAATAATGAAACCATATGCAAGACTTCTGCTTAGAAAACATTTTCTGTTCACTCATCTTCTAACAAGTTCATTAAGTATATTTGAGCATTCCTCTTTGCTAACTATTTGGTTCTGTTTTCCCTGCTTCCTAAGTTTTCTTCCACTGGCTTCCTATCTCATTCTGCTCCAACTGTAACTCCACCTTGTTCTTCAGGTGTCAGGGTAGGGACACCTGTGGCTAATCTTTAGCTATTAAATCCTACTAGTAGTGCCTTGTAATAAGAAAGGGATGTAAATATAATGCATTTATCTTAACTGTCAGTGCATTATACCTTACTAGTTTCCTGGAATGTTGCCTACACAGCACCTTTCTTTCTTCATTACATTGAGTATCTTAATTCGCCACCTTCAGTGTTCTCAAACCTTCATGTCTTTCAGGTAACATTTTGCCAATAACTACTTGGTGTTGCTCCTGCCTCATCTCTTAATCCACTTATTTAGCTTGTGTTATGGTATAGATACTACAGATTTAGAACGCTTACACACCTTTCATCGTAATCTTTTATAACTACAAGTGTTCATCTGTGATGGGGTTCTTGTGTCTAAGTGAGTTTCTGAAAAACAAGGAGTGTATAATCCATGCCATTTTCTGAATTAGTACTTTATCTGTCAAATTCTAGATCATCATACAGGAGTTTACCAGAGAAAGATAAGAATATACCTGAATTCCTTTCTGTGGTATTTGCCGAGAAAAAAAAATGTATTTTTTTTATTCCTACTGTCACTTGCCTTCCTGATAGCACGCTATTTAATTCCTTGGACATATGTAGTATAGCTTGTCCAATACTCATATAACACTGATTCATCCCTTGAGAAGTGTTCAAGTTGTACTCTGCAAGATTACTGTAGAAAACACATTTTCATGTATATTAACAGTGCCATGGAGGTAAAACAAGAGTTGACCTTAGGCTATCTCCTTGTAATTCATATGTCCAAGCATTTGTAACTTCGTTGCTTGTAGTGTACACATTGTTTATGTATTTCTATATATATTTTGAAGAAAGAAAGAGTAAGTAATATCAGTTATATGCACCTGTAGTATCTCCAATCTCATTTCTGACTGAATCCTAAACCTTCACCACAACTTGAGCAGCCACAATACCCATATTGGTGAGTAATTCAAGAAAAACATTTTCCCTGAAGTGCAATGCATATTGTTGCCACTTAGAACTTTTCCTCGGGTTTCTGTGTTATGTAACATTTTTCTTAATGATCTAGTTCCATGTGAGATTATAAGCATTCCATGTGAGATCATAAGCATTTATTTTTTTTTCTCTTTCTCATTTTTCAAAACAAAACTAAATATATTATTTTTGAAAAAAGTTTCAAATTAGTAAGATGAATTAGGGTTCTAGTAGATTATGTCTTATTACCTGGAAGTGGTAGTATCTCAACCAGGATATTGGGGAAAGTATCTTTGCTCTAGATCCTGATGTTTTCTTTTCAGATAAGGATCTTTTTTTCCCAGTTGAGGTTTCCTTTTCTTTTCCTCAGTTAGGAAATATATAGCAACTAGGTTATAACTGCATACATTTTAATTGAATTTGTCTTCTGAAGGAGACATATTTTATTTAAGAATGACAGTTTCTTCTTAGTATATTAGAATTGATTGGAGATTTACTTGGAGTCCCATGATAACAGTAATGTGGGTGTTTCACTTGAGAGTTTAAATCAGATGCTATTTTAATGCCATAAGACCAGGGAAGGAAAGCAACGATTAACATAAGTATTTCCAGTGTATTTTTCTAATGGACACCCTATCAGAACTAAATACTTAAATTGTTAATATATTGTTTAGTTGCATTGTTTTCTTGAGAATCAAATGCAAGTTAAAAAAAAAACATTCCGTTGACTGAGTTTTGAGTAAGAATTTCTCCATTTTACATGGCTCAGGTAAAAAGAAACAGGACAATTTAACTTGTGCCTCTGCTAGTGTCCTCCAGAGAGCATAAAGCATCATTGAATTTCCGTGGTTCATTCAGTCTTTGGCTTCCTTGATGAGATTTCTTAAAGAAAAGACAATTAGTGTGGTTTGAAAGGGTTCACCTCAGTTGTGTGGGATTTTGTTTTACTTAGGCTATGAAACAACCATCAAATAATAAAAACTTTCAATTAGTCTTGACTCAGACTAGAAGGATATTGCTAAAGTAATTTTTATTGTCGTCTTCTCTATTTCAGATGACACAAGTTCAATTTATCAGTAAAGACATTTGTTTACCAGATTCAGCAATTCTGAAAAGAACTTTTACTGTAAATGAGTGTTTTATGCTTCTAAAAATATGAATCCTTTTGAGAAGCTACCTGATTTGTTTCTTTCATACTCTGAATCATATAGGAAAAAATGTGTATAATAAAGGAAAAGTAATCAGGTAGAAGATGTTGGAGATTATATATGTGGTATATTTTAATATTTAAAATAAAAATCTAATGTTGGTCTGGCATTAAAATTTTCTGGTTGGGCAGCATAATTTTTAACTGGGAATCTTGACAGCAGTGGCTAAAATCTCTAGACCTGGGTCAGTAGGAATCTGTATTGCATTCTGTCAAGTATCAGTCATGATACTTGCAGGCTCCCAGTTATAGCATACGCTGATCATATGATTTGAAGAAGGTATAGGGTGCTTTTTCTTCAGTGAGAGTTTAAGAACTTCGTTATTCTTAATATCCAAATCAGATAAGTAACACGTATTCTTTCAAAAATGTTAGTGAATTTAGCATGCAACATGTGTGCCGGATTGGTAATATATTGAGATAAAAATGATCAACAAAGCAAGTTTAAAATGCCATGATAAAGCATCATTTATTTCAGAAGT
Source organism: Pseudopipra pipra (assembly GCF_036250125.1). Lineage (NCBI taxonomy): Eukaryota > Metazoa > Chordata > Aves > Passeriformes > Pipridae > Pseudopipra > Pseudopipra pipra. The sequence goes on along the minus strand of NC_087554.1, from coordinate 31,641,379 downwards.
TAAGAGTCTGTGTCTTTGTCCTCTAGAGGTGTCTCAGAGAGTCAAATTGATGTCTTGCATGTACTGCTAACTGATTGTGTGGAAATTTTTTTAAGTTCACTTTTTCTTTATTCTTCTGTCTTTTTTACCCATCTTCCCCCATTGTAGCAAATTAGACGGCCGGATGAAAGCAAAGGAGTTGCTAGTAGAGTTGGATCCCTCAAAGTAAATATGTTTCTAACATTTATTTTGCAAGTTTTCTTCTATAGCCTACACTTTTCCTTTTGAAGGGGGAGGTGAGGGGAGGGAGGGAAGGGACTTTTCCATTTCTCACCATCCCATCATTTTTATTTCAGTATTCTTATTGCTGTTGGGTCACATTTTGTTTGTTTCTGTGCTACACATAGAACAACCTACTGAAGGCAGGCTGCCAGTTAGGTAGCTTTGGATGTCACTACAAATAAGAGATAGTAACAACTTTCTTGAAGTGCCTGTAATTTGGTGATCATGATTAAACCACTTCTCTGATCTCTGTTGTTTGTTGCCTGTTACGTGGAGAAGTGGCTTACTCATCTTCAAACTACTGCTTCCCATCTTCAAACATAATTAAACTTTTATAGTGTTGACGCTTTTTGCATTTAATTCTGCAAAACACCATTACAAGATAGTTGAATATTTCATATATATGTAGCCTTTAAATAAGAAAAATATACCGGAGTAAATAAAGATGAAATGAGAGATTCACAAGAGTCTATGAATGGAGCCACTGTTTTGCTGATAATTAGTATCTTCTGCCTTTTGATGTTTGTATAAACATGCCCAAATATTTAGATTGCTTAACAGAACAGGCAGATATCTAAAACAGTACCCACCATGCATAGTGTTACACCCTGATAAATGGTTTGGAACCAAGATGCTGATCATATGCAATCCAAGCCATTTTGTTTAGGTTCCTTTTCAAGAGTTGCCTCTATTTCAACTATCCAATTTTTCACTTTTCCCCACTTTATTTCCTTTTAGCACTTTCTCAAGCACTAATTTTTTTTTTCTTGTGCATTCTCCTTGCCTTTTCTACCTTCTTGTTTTTTTACCTCTGTTTTGGTTTTGGTTTTGTATATGAATGTATTGCCTTTGTTCCAGGACAAGCCATCCTCTCTGTTCTCTAACACTGTTCTACAGCTGCTCTTTGTGAAAATGTTGTTTCACTGAGCACAAAGAAGGGGAGGGAAAAGATTAATTATGTACCTTTTTCCAGTAATGCCACCACTTAAATTGATCTCAACATAGAAAAAGAAGGCAGTCGTTACTTGTTTATACAGGTTCTAGCTAGAGGCATCTGTAGCATTCCTCACTGTCTGTGAGGCTTTATCTTTTCATCTTGTGATTTGGGAAGAGGTTTTAATTACGGTGTAGATGAGAAGAGCACTGTACATGAATGAGGCACTGTTTCAGTGGCAGACATTCAGACCACTGAATTCACATAGAGGAAAATAAAAGACAGCACAGTTTCTATGGTGCTTTTGAAAATTGTGTATGTAACTACAGTGACCTGTGCGTCTTAAGGCTTGGGTCATCACATACAATTCTAGATTCGTAATGCATGTATATATGCAGAAGATGTAGCTTATTTATGTGGTGGATTTCACCTATTATTTTTATGGACACCCAATGATACCTAATTTTGGATGAATATTTCTGTATCTGATTGCCTAAGATTTAATTCTATGACCCAAAATACATATTTAGACACAAAATCTTCCTTATAGAAAATGGGAAATCCTAGTTGAGGTTCCCAAACATGAAAATTTACCTCTAAAAATTATTCTTTATGGAAATAAATTCTAGACACAGCCTTACCAATAAACAAGGAAATAAATAAATACGTACATAATAAACAGTGTAGCAGAAATTCAGTAGCTTTAGAATGATAGTTCTCTTGATTTTTCAATTTTTTTTTCCTGTAGTGGGAAAGAGCCATGTTAGGCAAAGATGTCTTGCTTCCAGATTCCAAGTTTACTGAGCTTGTGTGTCCATGTTGTTCAAAGCACTTTGATGTCTTGAAATGTTTTGGCAGAGGCAGTGAGAAATGCGTTAAACTATGATTTATTAAAAACAAAATAAGACACAAAAAAAAAGAACAAAATAAAAATGAAGAAAAAAAAACAATTATGAGAACAGGTTGCTTTTTCAATTCATTTCCTGATGTTTACATGTAGCTCCGTCGAAAGCGGAAGGAGCTCAGAGATCACCTAGAAGGCAATGTCAAAGGATGCTCTCTCCGAGTAAATGTACGATTTCACTCGGTCATCTGATTTTTTTAAAACTTCTGCTGGCTGGTAACACCAAATCTGATTGGTTTGTCCTCTCATCCCCATCTTTTTCCTTTCTCCTTCTCTTTCTCCCTTTGTGTTTTCTTTCTTTTCTAGCTGGGGCTTCATTTTAATGTGTATGAGAAACCTGACCTAATTGACAGCTTGTTTAAAAGGACATCCTACTGCATTTTAATCAATGCTAATCAAACTGCTTGGCTTTACAGAAACTAAAAAAAAAAATCCCTTTCCAAAATCAAAATTGCATATCTAAAACTTCCAAAATCAAAGTTGCATATTTAAAAGTTTCCTGAATATTAAACTTAGCAATAAATAAAACAGATGCCCTTAATTAAAAGGATAATTCTTCTGCCAGGGTTTGATAGTCCTATCTGAACCAAAAACTGTGGCTAATATAAGGTAACCCAAAAGCCTATAGGTTCACATGTACCTCTGTATTTAGCTTCAGTCTTTTTGGGTTAGGTTAATATTTGGCTGAATGACAGCTGTGAAAATTCTGTTGCTTGTTTTTTTAGCAGACTAATGCATAAAATTCTGCAGCATATTCCCTATGCATTACATTTACTCCTTAATGAAAAAAATGTGAAAAATAATTAGAATCTAGTGTATGTCATGACACCCCTATAAAGTTGCACATTTTTCACAGAAATATTTAATAAGGCAAGTTAAATCCAGCATAACATTACAGACAGCAGTACCTCATGTTTAGTAGTTCAACTCATAAATTAAGATCAGCAGTTCTATGGAAGTGACTTTAAGCCACATAATTTTGTGTATAATGAAAATTAGGAAAAAATGACACTTTTAGCATAGTAGATGTGAAACTTAGTAACCCTTTATCCCTTTGCACATCCATTCACTGAAGGTTCTCTGAATAATTTCTTTGGATTCATGTCCTGTTTGTCTTCCATACACTGTGATTGTTGTCATTCTCAGCACTATCATTCTAATGCATAATCCACTAAGGTTATACAGTGCAAGATAATTTTGGTAATGATAACAATTTGATAATTTTTACCCCTTGGGGTGCTTTTGCTTATCCAGCTATGTATCTGACATAAAGATGATTACTGCTTATTGTCAAATACAAGTTCTTGAGTTTATAATCTTTTGCAGGTCAAATACAAGGAAATCGAACTGCTAATATTTTGCAGTTTCTATAAAATAACTTTGATTAAAGAACAGTATATTTTTCCTGGCAAATCTTTTAAGAATCAAGTTTTGAAGGGACCAAACTGTGTCATATTTCAGATTTGGTGGCAACTCAAATTTATTAGTCACAATCAAGATAAAACAAGTTCCTTTATTTTAAACTACTCATTCTTAAATTTGTGATTTAATGCTTAAGAATAAATATAAAGCCAGGAAAAAAAATTATGCTGTGAAATCTTGTACTACAAAAAAGATGTTATAATCACACATTATGTCACAGATTGTCACATGGGGAAAGATTTCAAATTAAAAGCTGTGACTACATTAGCCGTGACAACATGACTACATGAGTTGTCCTGTTCCTACATGAAATTGTCCTGTTCCTCTGTGGCAATTTATCTGTTATTTCCTGACCATACCCTACGTGATCTAAGTCAGTCAGTCAGTAAAGAATGTAAGTAATTAAACAAAGAAATGTTCCACATATTCTGCATACGCCTTTAAGTTTCTTAAAACAAGCAGGGCACATTGCTAAAATGTACTGCTTTGTCACTGCTGCTCTGACTCATGCAGTAATAATGGATATTTTAGACAGGACAGCATTTTAAAAAACGATATACAAATGACTGATTGAAGAAAAGAAATATTGGGCAGTTCTCAATAGAGGAGAATTGGAGAAAAAAAAATGAGGAATCTGTTAATAATTCATTGTTAAAATAATTTTCATCTTTTCCATATGCTTTTGGAAAGGGTTTTAGATGTAAGTTGCTGATACTCCTACAACATGGCAAAACTATTGAATGGTATGGGAGGGGACGCATGTAGTATCTGATGGCCAGCTCCATAAGTGAAAATGAAATGCTATTGCACAATTGTGTATTGCAAAATACCATTAAGGTGGAACCTTTGTTCCAGAATGAATTGCAAAGACTTGCTTTCTGGATTAAATTCAAAGGCTATTGGAAATATGTAGGAAACACTGGAATTCTGCAGAATATCCCCGATGCCACCAAAAGTTTAGAAAGCCTGCTAGATATTTGAAATAAAATTGCACTGAAAACATGCATGAAAATTTGAGTTAATTAAGCAATTTTGGAGGTTGAGTAGTTTTCGTTTTTAATACGTTTTAATATCAGCAGTAACACATAACCCATTTACAAAAAGTTAATCCTGACCTAAGATTTGGTTTTGCATTTCTTCTTGAGAAATTCATTCATCTTGAAGTTATTTTCATTACTTAATACTCTGGCCCCTCCCAGAGACTGGTTTGACACTGAATTGTTGAGAAAAAATAGTGTTCTGTCACTTGGATATGTTAGCATTCCCCCACTGTTCAACTTAATGTAGCAAGTGTATTTGCTACTGACATGATCAACAGTGAAAGAGTTGACTGGTTTATATTTTAGAACTCATAATACCTGCTAAAACCAATACCCTTATGAAAGTGTGGAATTACTGTGAAATTCAGCAGAACAATAATGCTTCGGTCTGTGCTTTGGAGATTTTTTGGGTTTGGTTTTTTTTGTAATTGTGCAGGCTAAGAATTTCAAATGCAAGTTTAATTTCTGCAGAAAAATATTATGGAAAGCCCATCAGAAAAAAATTTAAATCTACGTATAGAAGTTCTACACAGAGTTTCCAAGTGATATGCCAAACAATTTTTTGTGGCTTTTAACCAGTATGGTTCCAAGTCAAAGATTCTGGATTTGTTCAGGAAAAACATTCTCAGAATTCATAGCAGAGGCCAAATACTGTCAATAGATTATGTTAAATGGAACTGGGATAATAATTTCTCATACAGGCCTGTGTCTCTCAGAGTCTACAGTCTCCTGCATGCATTTTCTGTCTGACTTTAAGTACCTGCCTTCTTTGGCCATGATGAAGGATTACATTTACGTGATTTTTGTTCTTGATCCTAATATTCCATTATTAAAGATCTGAGTCAAGCCAATAAAGCCTTCCAGCTGACAACAAATTGCTCTTGCAGCATTTGAACCAGGTTCTCAGTTGATATAAATAGGCATAGCTCTTCTTAAATCATTCTCACGGTGGGGAATTTCTTTGACTGATAATTTGACCCTTAAATTGAATGTTCATGGGGGGAAAGAGCACATTAGCACATTAGCTTCACCTATCATTATATGTAGGGGTTGTCCAGTAGCATGCAAAATAAGGAGAGCTGCCCCTTCTGTCAAACTGGAAGAAATAATCACTTAAGTTCATATATGACAAGAAATTTTAAGTAGAGTTGGTGATAGATTGCAGAAGCATCCAAGGAGCTTGGAAAAGGACTGACATTTAATTTTAATAGCACAGAAGCTTACAAAATCCTGGAATTGGGCAGATGCTAAAAATGGAAACTAGTTAGCAAGAAAGCAACATATAGAAATGATCAGGAAATTTTAAGTGTGCAGCAGATTAAACAGTCACATTGTGTGATCCAGTTGAAGATAAAACACACAACAATCCCCATGGCAGGAGTGTGCTGTGAGCATAATCCTTTCTTCAAGAACATTAGGTCATTTTGAGACTAGAACACTTCAGTATATCTTTGATTTAATCATTATGAGAAAATTAAATAAGTACATTGAGAGACTATACATAAAAAAAATTAATTTTGAAGTAAGATTAGGAGATTAAGGAAAATTGTGTGTGTGTGTTTTTTAGCATAGGAAGAAATAAAATATACTGGTATCTTGCGGAAGGGAATATTATCATTGCTTCTATAGAATTAGAACTATGAAAAAGAAAATATAAAATTACTTGCAGTTATTAAATTCTAATTGGAATAAAAATGAAGTTAAATGGTTTCATTATTAATGAAAATATGGATAATTAGATTACAGGATACTTTGACAAGGAAAGTAATAGTATTCTACTTGTAGTAGTTCTCTAAGAGAAGATTAAAGCACACAAGTGTCTACCATACCCCTTGTGAATTGGTGTGAGGAGAAGACAGAGTGAGATCTTTATGGAGTATGGTTCCAAACTTCCTCACCATTGTTTTTGTTAATCTAGTTGCTCAGACTTTAAAAACTGATGCTGTGATGCTTCTTGCTATTACTACATACTTTGGATTCTCACCTGCAAAGCCCAAGCTAATGTTTTTTTCCATGCTGTTGGAAGACAAACCATGGGAACAATGGCTGGACATTATTTATGAGAATCTTAATTAGAAACTCATCCAAAAGACTTGGGTGAATAGCTGCACCCCTGTTCTGAGCAAAAGCACACCTGTCTTTCTTAGAAAGATTTCAAAAGCAATGTTTCTAGGAACAGTTTTTGCTCTGTCAGAAGAGGATCTCTCTTTTTTCTTTTTTTCTTTAATTATAAAATAAACTGTTTAAGAATAATAATTGATTTCTTAAAACTGTGGAATTTGCTCTTGCTATTTGTCTGAAGGAATTTTCTGGTTTTGTCTTAATCCTTCTGCAAATCATCTCAACATAAAAAAACATTTCATCAGTTGAAGAACGTGCTAAGGATGTGAATATTTAAGATGATGTGAAGTGATTCAAATTTTCTTGGTAGTGTTATCTGGAAGAGCAAATGAAATGCACAATGCAAGAAAGGAACAAAAATATTTTCAGAGTATTAAAAACTTTTCAAGGAGGAAAAATCAATTGTATAGAAACATATAATGGAGACATAATTTAACACAGACCAATGTGACTGTAGAAGTGATATTTTGTATTTCAATGAAAAAATATGGAATACACATTTGAGACTGAAGAATATTCTTCAAAGACTTCTTATGAATACCATATTCTCTACTCAGTCTATTATATACCTAAGTCAGCAAGTAGTCAGTAATAACTTATGTGGAAATTCTTGCTGTATTCGTCTTTACCACAAATATATCTAAACTGCTGTACAGTTTTTTAAGTCTAAGGAAGTTTTGCTAAGGCTTCTCATAATTAATATTTCCCCCCTAGAAAAAAAATCAATAGGAGATTTTTAGTGCATTTATAAGAACCATGTCTTTTTAATTTTCACTTATTAGGCTGCTTTTACTCATTCTTCACAGACAGTGAAACATGAAATATTCTCACCCAAAGAAAGGATTTTCCTATAAACTACTGGAGAGTCCTTTTTTAATATTTGATTCATGTCTGCGTGATTAATAGTTTAGAGTATTGGCTATCCCATATAAACAAAACGTGTCTTAAGCAATCAGTAAAACTAGTGTTACCAATTAACTGCAAGCTTCTGACAGTGGACAGAGTCCCTCGAGAATCACAGACTTTATGTTGCTTAGAGGCATAATCTGCAGTTTTCTACCAACCTATATTTGTCCACTAGTCATTGAACTTTGCAAGTTATTCTGGTTTTTGGGGCAGTGAGATTGAAGAAGAACCTCCACTGTTAAAATGCTGGTTCTGAGTATGTCAACACATAAAGATATACAGGACCTCTAATGGGTTTTCACATTATAGCCTTTGCAGAGTTAGAATAAAACTAATAGTTTTAAATTAAAGAGTAAAGTTTCATCCTGGAATACCTTATTGTCCTAAGGATAGTGTTGTCAGTTATTTAGAGGAGGAAGGATTGATAGTTGTCTTCAGATTCATCATTAGTTTTAATTATTTTTCAAATACAACACTTTTTTTTTCTTTCAAGAAGCTTCCACCTTAAAAGGCATAAATTTGGAGTCTATGAAACAGCTGGTCATGGAAACTTTATGAACCCCCTGTTACTATCTCAGTGCTGGAACCACCTATACAGAAAACTTTCTGAGACCCTTACTGTGCCACCATTTCTTTTTTAACAATGTTTTCTTTTCCCCACTGCACAACCAGGCTCGACTCCCTTCGTGCTCATCCACCTATAGTGTTTCTGAGGTATACTTTGCACGTGTTCTCTCACACAGTCGACCTGCTCACCCATCACACTTTTTTGATTTCATTTACTCTTATTCTTTTTTTTTTTTTGCATTGCACTGTGCACAAGTGGGGAAAAATCAGCTTGGGGGGCAGATTTTGCATGATCAATCTGCAACCATGTTCAGCGTGGTTTTAAAATCACTGTACCAATCTGGGGCCACCATGATGTATAGTCTAGCTAGGCATCTGCTACGTAGCACATGAGCTGAAACTGTATGATAAAGCATACTTAGTTATCTCTTACATTAAAATAAAAATAAGAAAATGCCAAATGCTGCACCAGTTAGTCTGACCTCTTTTCAGATAGTGAAACTGGAAAGACTCTGTAAAGTTGTAATTACTAATTACCTGTCTAGATATAGGTGTGTTCATTATATCTGAAGTTCATTATTATTTCACAAAGCTCTGGCTTGGGTCACGGCCTGCCAAAATGCATAAACCATTTTAAATACTTCTGTATCAGCTTCATGATCATCTTCTACAATGAGGTATGGTACCATCTTAACAGGACTTGAAAATAAAAATACTTTCAACTGTAATTAGAATGGGGGGAAAAAGAAGTATGTTAAGATAAACTAGAATTCACAATATCATGGGATAGAAACAGAGTTTATAAAATACTGTCAAATTAACACCATTACCTGCTATGTAAAGATTAGGCTTCAGCATATTATTATAATTGATAAATGGAAGAGTATAAAAAAGATGGACTTGCTATACTGAATCAGTCTTGAGCAGATATAGTTATTTATTCTGTATTTTAAAATAATCCCTTAAAGTTGGCAAGATCTTATAAAAAGTTAACAGTTCGCTCTATCTCACACTGTGGGCCAAGTTCTAGACCTGATCTGAATTCATGAAAATTATACAAAATGCAAGCATAAAGAGCTTACCTACTCGATCAGTTTGTCCCTAAACAGAAGGATCTGTGTGTAACCAGTACCTTGCTGATGTGTAATTTGTTCTCAAAATCTTCAGCTTCTCAAGCAATCATTTCTAGCACTTCCTTATCCTTAGTAATAGAAGGTTTTTTCCTAGTTTCAGTGTACGAATAGGCAAAAGATATAATAGAACAGTTCTTAAGAAGAAAGGTGCTTACCAGTTTTTCTGTAATGGATCAATAGTTATTGTCTGGCTGCGCCAGAAGACAAGTAATTCTAAAAATAATCAAGTATTTGTTCTTAAAAGCACCTGATACGTATTCTGCAGTTATTGTAACTCATTACTGTATTGTATGAAAGCCTCATTGTTTTTATCATTATCATCAAAACACCAATACAGAATAAATAAATTATACTGTATTCATGTGCATACAAAGACACTTTTTTCTGAGCTAATACAGGGGCAAGAAATTAAGTTTAGTGCTTACAGATGCAAGACAGAAGCCATCCTCACTCCGTTCTTCGGAATATCTGTATGAAATTAAGAAAAAGCAGTGGATCACCATCAGCAAAAATGGTGAACATGCTCTTAGAGATTTTGAATCAATGAGTCACTTACAGGGAAACTGGACTCTTCGTGCTTTGCCTGCAACTTCAGTCATTTGTCCTTCCCTCCACTTTATGGAGGGATCACTGTCTTTGAAAGAAATACATACCAAGGTATTGCAGCTGGTGACTAGTCAACATGTATGGGTCTCCTGCTTGATCAGATTCCAAAAACTTTTTTGCCTTCTCCGAAGCTATCACTTATTTGCAATTTGTAGAAAAGACTCTGCTAGCTGAAGTATCAAGATGCCACTGCAAGACTGTGAAAGCAATTCATCCTTTATGCTCTGTCCAAGGGCAAGGTCTTCCTATCTAAAATGCAGGCATCTTCTGATACAGTTTCTGGCTAATCAGAAATCAGAATTTCATGCTCGTGGAACACACAGTGCAAGACCTAAACAGTCCTGTTTTAAACTGCAAACTGAAAGTGTAAAAAAAATGCAGATACATTATTCTCTGGTGGCAGGGTATCACCCTGTGTATTTTTGAATAGGCCATTCGAGCCAGTGACAGATCCAAAGGAACAAATAAATTGAAATTTAAGGTCTCTGTAGCAGTTGTAGCTATTTGAAGAGGCAGGAAGGGCTTGGAGGTTCTCTGGGGTCTGTAAAGGATTTGTAGTCTCACTTCTGTCTTTGTGAGAGACTCTTCATTTGGAAATACAACTTAATGTCAGGATCCATATCAAGCAATGCTCAATGTCATCTGCTATTATTTTGGAAAATGGGAAAGGTTGCTATGAGTAAACAACATCTTGGCCTCTAAATGACATGATAGGAAATGTCCCAAACTGAAGTATTGTTAAATCAAGTCCGAAAGCCTGCCAGCAGTTTTGATCAGGGGAAGAAAATGAGTAATATTGTATTGTATAATGTCTCATATGCAGGAGGGAAAAAAGGACCACATTTTTAATAGGATCTCAAGGTTGTTTCTTATGTCCACACCTATTTCTGTGGTTCTTATTCCAAGAAAATATTTTTCTTAAGCTAATTCTTAAAGCACCAGGTTTGGAGGTTCTTACTTTTCTTTGCCCAAGTCATCACCAAATAGCTTTGGACCTTCAGATGATATCAGGAACACAATGACGAGAGAAATGGAATCAGTGCTGTGGGAATTCAGCTGAATGTGCCTTCTGACAAAGGTACAACGAAAGATAAAAGGGAGAACCTCATATTAATGGTTTCTGAATTCTGTTTTTAGGAAATAGATGTATTAGATTCATCATAAAAAATTTCCTCGCAATTTTCATTGTTAAGAAAAGCTCTGGAATTGGATTGATTGGCACTGGTACATTGCCAAAAAGGAAAGTGAGTGTACTATCGAGGATTTGCTGTCACATAGGAGGTCTTTGATTAAAGAAGTAGAAGATCTTCCAGCAGAAGAGAAACGGTACCTGCGTATTCTGCATTGTGAAGAATTTAAGGCAGATTTTGCTGCCTATGTTTTTTCATAGAAAATGTTCTTGTAGAGGCTATTTTGCATCTGAGTCCAAAACTAGAAAAAGCTTTTCACCTGTTTCTTTTTATTGTCACCAGTTGCATGGATGAAACTGTAGATGTGGTCAACTGATGCCTATTTGAGAGGAATGGGCAGAAAGATTTTAGAAACTTATGCTTGCTTTTAGGTACAGAAAGGTTTTCCTAGTTTGTTGAGCTCCAGGCATTATAGGATAGTAGTATTATGTACCTATTTGTCTCCAGTCAGCACCTTAGCAATTCCACTTGTCTAGAATCAGATGTTGTCTTTGGTTCAATTCAGTGAAATTGAAGTGAGTTTCTTTAAGCAGTGATTTCCTTGTGACAAGAGAAGTAAAGCTTTAATACTCTAAAATGCTATAATGATAAAATATATGTTCATATTATCTTTAAATTTCACGGCATGCAATAAAGGTTTTCACCCTTGATGAAAACCAGTTAGCTTAATGCCTGTAATTTTTGTGAATGTTAGCAGGGCTGCTTAAATGATTGTCTAAGACTAAAATTATTAATTAAAAGTAATAATGACTTAGCAGTTGTGAAGTATAGTATATGTATAATATATCTGTAATTTTCTTATTAACCAGTTGTCACAAAACATAGTAATTTATTTTTAATTAGCAGTAGTTCACTTAAGAAATTATTCCATCAAATTGGCTTCACTTACATTTTTAGAAGTACTCTGACATGAGCTTGTATCTTAAAAATGTCACACACAATGTAAATTGAATAGATTGTCCAATGAAGGTCCGTAGTGTCCTAATGTATAAAGTTACACTTAGGCAGTGTTATACAATGGCCCCATTTTTTATTCTCATTTGTGTCTCAGACTTTCTGTTACCAACATCAGTTTCTTTCCCCCTCTGTCTCCCTCTCTCTCCCTGTCCTCTGGCTTTTGCATGCGCTTTGTGTTTGGCTAAAAGCGTAATGAAGGAAACCTGTTGATCTGCTTGTTGGAAGGACAGTGGCAACAAAATGTTTACTGCAGTGCTATTCCTAATTTCTAAACAAATTAAGTTTTTCAAAGAGGAAGACATTCAGGTCTGTAGCTTGTCATATGTTTTATTTAGCCTCATTGAGTGGTTAGAACATGATGCCTTTTATTGTGAAAGATCTGCAAAATATTACTTTTCTCTCCCACAAAATATAATTATTTCCATAAAAATAGTTTTGGAATATATATCGGCTGCATACTTATCGATTTGGTTGTATACTTAGCATTGTTAATAAAACAACAGAGACCTGTATTGTCTTACCTAATTATACAGGGTAACCAGTACAGGGAATTAAGTAGCAGTATTCAGAAAACAAGAGTCAATACTGTTTCCTGCAGCACGTAGTTGACTTCAGAAGACCATTCAGAGACCACATGAAGATTTTTGAGTGCTCTAGGTTAAACTATTTTATATAGTATACCTTACAAAATGTTAATAAGAAGTTGAATGCTAAAACCACAACTATTTTCCAGATAATGTAATATACATTTCTATATTCTAAAACCCAAGTAATTCAGAAATAATTTCCATCCTTCCCCATTTGGAACTTTAAAGTTCCTTACTTTTTGTTTCAAGACAAATCTTTATGTTTCAGTTTTTAATAAATTCTTCCCCTTACTTCTTGTACCACAAAATAGGGAGACATTTCACCCTGCTAGAGATGTGCAGTCCTTTATGAAACAAATTAGATCAAACTAGAGAGCTATGAATGTCATTTTCCTTTTGACTGATTATAGCTTAGACTCCTTCGCATTTTCCAAAGTCAGTCTTGTCATTATTTCACTAAAGACACATCCATTTAAGCAGAGGAGTTTTTTCCATTTTCTTGTGCTGTACCATTTTTTTGACTGTATGGCAATAAAATTGATTTGATTAGATATAACTGTGAGATTTCTTTTCTAGACAACCACTGTTTTCTTTTAAAATCCAGTATTAAGCTGTTCACCAGCATATAGTGTTTAGAATTTACTTGTTTACTACTTAAATCAGCTTGTTTGAAAAGCCAGACATTATTTTGCATTCTATTACACTAGTAATAACACTTAATAACACTAGGTTCAGCTCACAAAGCAATCTAACTCTTCAGTCAGCTTCAGTAATAGAATCTGTGGAAAAATTAGTCTAGATTCTGAAATAGCAATGAATCAAAGTAGAGCAAAGCTTTTATTACACTACTGTTACGGCTTTTGAAGTAATCACTGATATGAAATGCCATACATGTGATCTAATTTACATGTGTCTCTAGTGCGCAGTGTCTGTTTTAATACATGGAAATCAGATATACGCAGCAGTGTCAGTATCAGTAATGCATAGCACAAATGTCAGTGAGTTCCCATCAGTGCTCCCTATGTTATCTTCCTTTTTTTCCAGTTTTTAAATGTAATTTTGTAACATGGAAACAACTTCTGTATTTTAGTTAAGCTCAATATTTTTACTTGAGCTAGGAGCATCAAATTTGAAGGGCTTCAAGTACACCTGTACACTTGTTTGAAGCTTAACTTAAAAGAGCTTTATTCATTTTTGAAAGTCTGAGATTTTGGCTGAATATTGTATACATCAGTGACTATAATATACACCATATATAAGATTATTGTTCCCTGTGTTTATTAGTATTAGCTCTTGTACTTGAAGCCTTTCAAATTTGGTGCTCCCAACTCAAATAAAAATATTAAGCTTAACTAAAATAACTGTTTTGGAGTTATGCTAGTGCAGAAATTATGATCGTACCACATGGGGAAACATGTTTTGTTCCTGCTCATATAGTTTAAAAAGTAGTCCAGCTATTTGCTTTAGAATAACTATAAAAATCTCCAACCAAAACTGCTAGTAAACACCAGCAGAAAAAGGTGAAAATTAACTTTAAAGATGATTTAAAAATGTAAGAAATTGAGTGATGGCCTTTTATTGGCTTTTTGGGCCTGAAGGTGAACTGTTCACTTGATTGGTGGCTTTTGAAGCCACAGAGTCTTTGATGTTTTTGTTCCTGTTTGTGTGTGTTCATAATCCTTTCACACAGAAATGCAAGTAATGTTACCTGTTTGGTCAACTTGGAAGATAAGACTGTAAGCATGAAATATTGGTTGTAGACTTTGTTAGCAGTTACAAGTTTGAGTCAGACTCCTTCAAACATCAGTGGAGAGATGGTTTTCACTCCACAGACCTTGCATTAAAGGGATGGAGGCCCGCAGACCTAGGAGCAGATACGAGCAAAAACAGTAATGCTAAAGTTTCCAAACTGGCCTCTTGCCTCTTCCCCATCAACGTTTATTCAGATATTGACAATGACTAGATATTAAGAGAACTGAATTTTGTTTCCCAGGAGGGAATTGTGTTTTCCAGCTGGGTTGAATGGTGCTGGAACAGAAAGCGCAGTGCTGTAGCAGGAAGGCCTGAATGGGTACCAAGGAAGCTTATATCACATTTTCTCTCCTTATTAGTGCTGACTTCACTTTTCATGCTGGAAAAACGTCTTGCACCATTTTCAGGGGTACTCATTTTCTGTGTGTCATTTTTGAGTTATATATTATATAATGTTCATGTCACACCACAGCCAGCAATGTTCGCTCACAGCCCAGAAAGCCAAATGTATCCTGAGCTGCATCAAAAGCAGTGTGGACAGCAGGTCAAGGGAGAAGATTCTGTCCCTCTCCTCTGCTCTAGTGAGACCCCACCTGGAGTACTGTGGCCTGGTCTGGAGTCCTGAGCACAGGAAGGACATGGACCTGCTGGAGAGAATCCAGAGGAGGGCCATGAGATGATCAGAGGCCCAGAGCACCTCTCCTGTGAAGACAGGCTGAGAGAGTTGGGGTTGTTCAGCCTGGAGGAGGCTCCAAGGAGACCTCACTGCAGCCTTCCAGTACCTAAAGGGGGCTACAGGAAGGCTAGAGAGGAACATTTTACATGGGCTAGTAGTAATAGGATAAGGGTGAATGGCTTTAAGCTGAAAGAGGGTAGGTTTAGATTAGATGTTAGGAAGAAACTACTGTGAGGGTGGTCAGGCACTGAAACAGGTTGCCCAGAGAAGTTGTGGGCTCCCCATCCCTGGAAGTATTCACGGCCAGGCTGGATGGTGCTTGAGCAACATAGTCTAGTGGAAGGCTCTCTGCCCATGGCAGGGAGGTTGGAACTAGATGATCTTTAAGGTCTCTTCCAATGCAAACAATTCTGTAATTCTATGCTGAGCACTCCAAATGTAGTTGAAATAAATGGCAACTGATGATCAAATATCTGTAATCCAACTGGATTGTCTTGTAGGCATGTCAAGTTAAATTTAGTCTAGATGTCTCTGGGTCTCAGTTTCCCATTTGTAAAATCAAGTCATGCCTCTGCTTCACAAAGATTTTGTAAAAATAAATTCCTTTCATGTTGTAGAACCAAGCACAGCAGAGGAATCTTTAAAGAACTAAATTATTCCCCATATACAAGATGGTTTGGATAACATTTAGTAAGTAAAACATGAAATTACTCTTTGAGCAGGGAGATTAAAATGAAATAGCCTTATCTTGTCTTATGAGAAGCCCTGCTGAAAATGATTATGATGAAATCACAATACTTACCTGTCAAAGTAAAAATAAGAGTTGCACACATGACATTGATCTGTCCTAAAAGCTGCTTCACTTAAACTTGCCAATTTTCCTTGACTGTATTTGAATGAAGAATTTATTTTAAAATTTTATTTAGAGGGTCATGCAATTCAAGTTTCCATTTTTTTGCAGTAGTATGGATATTTCATTGTTTTAATGCTTCATTGAAATTGGCTGTTGCTGGGTGAAGAAATACAAATGTGAAATTAGTTGAAATTTCATTGAAAAGCAAAAAACTTGTAATACTAATGAAGCTTTTTAAAATGTCAACCTTATTAGTGTATATGAAGGGTTAGAGAGTAATTTACGGTGTGCTTGAAGACAAGAATTTCTATCCATCTCTTATGTATCTGATTGACATTTGATTGACAGTAGCTTAAAAGGCTGGTTAATATGGAATGGACAAAAAAGTCTTTTTAAAAAAGCTTAAAAAGTCTTAATGCTGGCCAGATGGACTATAAGTCAGGCATCTAATGCATACTTTTAAGGCTAAATGGTTTGTCAGTCAAACCCTTTCTATGGCAAACAACAAGGACAATGGGAATTCTTTCCCTTGTATCTCTTAGGAAATACAACTTATTCTCTTTGCCTTTATTTACACTATCTACTTCTCAAACTGGAGAATATTTCTGAGGCATTTGGGGAATGCTGAAGATTTTCATTCAAACAAATAAAAGATCTTATTCATACCTAATAATGCAAGGAGCAGAACTTCTGATTTTTCTGAGTGCAGTGTTCCTAGAGATTTCTTGTGTCTTACAAATCCCACTTGAATTTTCATAGCACCAGTTGGAGTTTGTGCACAAATTTGGCAAAAATTAAGTCAAACTTATGGCTTGATTTAATATAGGCTTTAGCTTATACAAGGTGAATGACCTCTTCATATTTGAGTATTTTAATTAATGCAGCTTCTCTGAACAAAAAGACTATGATGTTGAATAAGCTGTGAATAGCCCCTAAAATATCACAGAAATGTGCCGTTCTTTCCAGTGTTATTCATATGGCATGTCTGTATGCTGTCCCACGCTCTGAGGAACACAAAATTCAGCTCTTTTTTTTTCTCATATAAATGTAAACATTTCATTAAAATTACTCTGAAGAAAATAAATCCCTCTTTGCCTCTGTTTATTCTCCACTATTAAGCCTATACTATCAGTTTGTAGGAGCCAGTTTGCTTTCCCATTAGCTTACTGACCAGCGGTTTGCTATTTTGTCTCCTTTTTTCGCTGTGTGTATCATAGATCTTCCTGTTTTCTCATTCAATGAGGTGTTCAGCTTGCGATTTTAGTTGGTGTGTAAGATTTTATTTGGACCCTCTTCTAGTAATAAATGTTTTGATTTTGCCTCTCCAGGACAAAGTCAGTTTCCATTGAGAGATGACTAATCCCAGAAAACTGCCCTTTGCCATTTCATTCCATATTGTTCCAAATATTGAATAATATCTTTTATACTGCTCCTGTAAAAGGAATCAGTTAAGGCCTCATGTTTCTGCAGTGTATTCCTCAATCACTTCCATCATCCTGTTTGAACGGTAGTTAGGATTAATCATAATCTGACCATAAAACTTCATATATGCATTCATAGTCTACTGGGAAACAATTATCAAAATTAAAAAAATCTGTATGTAAAGTGCAGGTGACTAGAGAAAAACTCAGAAAAGAGAACTCAGTAATATATGGATGAAGACGTAATGACATATTCAAAATTTGAAAATTACTTTTGTTCGGTGTCCAGTAACACTTAATAAACATAACAGTTAAGAAGTGGTAAAAATCTACTCCTAAAATGATTTTGGCTTCAAATGATTTTTTGCTTTTTTTCTTCCCAAAAGAGCTGACTCCAAATGAGTGATTCCCTGTGTGGAATACTACATTAGTCATATTTAAATTTTGGTGAGGTGAATTCCACCATCACTGCTGTTTGTTTTAAAAATTATGTTAATGAGTAATGTCTGGTGCTATCAACTTCCTTGTGCTCACTTTTCTTTCCCTTTCAGAAGTGGTCTCAGTATAACAAGAAAAATTTATTCTGTTGTATTGAAGTGACTTTAGTCCTAATTCAGATGGCCATAAAATATTCTCTTAAGACCTCATGTGTTCATGAGCTCAGTGTAAAAGTGCTGTTTCAATAAGAATGCATTTCTGAAATAGGAAGATGGCATGTTGTAATAGGATTATTTAATCCTTAAATACCGTACTGAACATTTTCTGAAGTACGCAATTCCAGATACTTTTTTTTTTTCTGCGACTGGATCATCTTTAAGGTCCCTTCCAACCCAAGCCATTCCTGTGAATGTTTTTTTAATAATTTCATTAATATATTCCCTATTAATTCTTTTAAATCAGTTCTCTGTGTTCTTCAGATTAGATTTAAAACATTCTTTTAATTAAACCAACCAATGTATTTCATTGCATTTTTTTATTTGGTCCTAGTTAGAATAACAGGCCAAAATCAATTTTTAAAGTATTGTTTTATAGCCAGTTTGATCTATGGGTTCATGGTTTAGTTTTCTCTTATGTGTTTATTTAAAGACACTGAATAATGTATGTTGCACTGTTAGAAGATAAAAGGTATTTTAGACAAAAGATACTGTGCTAACCCTACAGCTATAAATCAGATCACATGTGATTTGAAATCTATTTAAAGCAGGCAAATATTTCAGAGACCATTCATGGTGGCATGTGCCACTGTATATTGTACAGAACTCAGCTTATGTAATTAGTAATAAAGCACATGCAGAGAAAAAAACAGCAGCAGCATACTTTCCCACATCATAGAGAATAAGTTGTCTTCATAAAGCTGCTGAAGTTTCAAGGAAAGGTTGTATGAGTTATGCACATTCTCACCAGCAGTAAGTGTAGTAGGTGCAATACCTCATAAACAGGCCTGCCTGGTGTTCATGAGACACTGAGAGGAATATAGTTCTTAAATTGTTAGCGACTGCTGTGCTTTGCATTCCCTGCTTCCTTCATTACAGCTTGGCGAACTCATTCCCTTTGCTGTACCTGAGTCCTCTGTGTAGATTTGGGTTTCTGCTGGTGGTTCCACATTCTGCATGCTTTCCTCAAAGTGGAGCAATGTGCTTTCCCATAAATGCTAAAGGTTATGGGTCAGCCTCCTATAGGCTCTGTGTTCCTGAGAAACGGGCTCTTTCTGTTGGTGATAAATCATGTTTTGATGTCTTTGTTCCGAAACGTTCTTCATGTTGTAATATTGAGTTGAAATGTACTCCCATAAGAGTTAGCTTTTCATATTGGGCTGGAAAATCTTCATCTTCGTGTAGCAATTTGTTTTATTATAACCAATGGCTTTTAATTGTACCTCCCATAATGAAGAGCTGACTTAATACTCTGTGCTAATCTTGTTATGACTTTAAAAAGGTAAGTAATTTCTCTAACAATTCCTAACAGTAAAGTGTTAAAGGGTTTCTCAGTTCTCTTTTTTCATTTTTTTCACATTAATTTTTCACTTGTAGCATGAAATTTTCTTTGTGTCTTTTTCTATTTTACTTGTAAAAAATTTTTTTGTGGACAGATTTTTATTTGCAGCAAAACATATCACGTAAATTTAAATGAATCCAATTTAGTATAGTCATTGACTTCGTTTTTCAGATCAATCATGACTGATAGATAGAAGCTGTCAGCAGAACTCTTTGTTTTACCATTCCCTTAATTTATTTTTGAGTACTTTATTTCACATTCTGTTTATTACTTCAGCCTATGGGAGAAAGCTTACTCTGCATTCCGCATGATGAAGTTTTATCTTCAAGAACATAAATCCAGTTTGCTTAAAAAACAGAGTAATGTGAACTGAATGCTTTGGGTTTGATTACATTCTGTCTGAACTACGCAGGGAAATGGTACTGGCTGGTAGCCCAGTGTATCTTCTACCACGATAGATTGTGAGCAAAGAGACTGTAGAGTGGACAAACAATAAATCTATACTTTCCCTGTGAAAGGAAAGACAACCATAGGTTGTTATTTCTGTAACTGCCTGTGAATGAGAAGAATTATAGTAAATACTACTACTGATAACTCTCCCCAGTTAGTCATGGTACTATATGTAATATAATATGGATTCTTCACTTAACAGTAGCTGTGAAAAGAATACAGATTTTTTGTAAATGTCACAAATAGCAAAGTAGTAAAACATACAAATAATGAATATGATAAAAGGCACTTATTAAAGCACATAACCCCATTTATACAAAGCTCCATTGCTGCTAAAACTGTATGTGTTAGGAAACTGGTGGGTTTTATTCAAAATCATTTTACTGGAGTTTTGATTAAAAATAACATTTAGGGTAAGAATGTGCAACTCATATTAAACAGAAGTATTATGTAATGACTAATTTTGATGTCAGTTATG
This sequence comes from Pseudopipra pipra, assembly GCF_036250125.1. Taxonomy (NCBI): domain Eukaryota; kingdom Metazoa; phylum Chordata; class Aves; order Passeriformes; family Pipridae; genus Pseudopipra; species Pseudopipra pipra. The sequence goes on along the minus strand of NC_087554.1, from coordinate 31,621,126 downwards.
TTAAAACATGGTTTGTATTCTGCAGCTGTGAGCATAGGTTGGGAAACGATCAAGTCTAGCTGATCAAGCCTTTTATTTTATTATCATGGATTCCTCTTCCACAGCTGCTTTTAAAATTTGTGGGAAGCAAATTATTTCTCATACTGCATATGTTGCCCATCAGGTGAGTGATAATGTGGAAACTGTAGGCTGGGTGTAAGAAATCAAAAAGTAAATATAAAGTCCTCTGTGTGCACAGAATTAAAAAAATGACCTGTAAGAGGCTGTATGTGAAGCCAGCTGTCTTTTGTTGCCATTGTCATTTGGACATTGTAGAGCAAAACTTTGTCAACACGTTTTTTATATTAGAAGATTTGATCTGCAAATCTCAGCTGCTCTGTTCATTATAAATCTCTTGTTTTTGTCCATACACTAGCTCCACTATAGGTTGGAAGGGCTTAAAGATGAACTCAGGAGGAATAGAGGCTACAACTCGAGAGTAACTATTACTGCTCAAAGGAGCTGTTTTCCATTCGCAAACATTGCTTTGCGCTATGGGTTTGGGCTCCTTCTGTTCCTCCACTTTGTTGAAGACTCTCTCTTGACTTCCATTTTACTTCTTTAGCACTGTCTTTGTCTGCTAACATTTTTCCTCCTTCTCTAGTAGCTTTTATCTGTGTCCTTTGGATCACATATTTTACTTAGTTTGTTTTAGTAGATTGTTTCAAATGTTTGTGTTTTGTATTTTTTGGTTTTTTTGCCTTTTTCTTTAGGACTGTGTTATCTCACTGAGTTTCATTCCACAGTTTGCTGAATTGCTTGGTTATTTTGCAGCAGGCCCCTTCCTCATTTTCTCTTTTCATATGTTTTTCAGTGAGAAATAAGAGAGCCTCTTCCATTTTAAACAGTAGTCTTACACACATAGACCCATGTCTCCTTTTGCACACACCATCTTCTGCCTTGCCACGTCCATCCTGCTTCTCTATTTCTCTCTCTTCCTCTCTCTCTTAATCTGTGCTTCTCTTTTTTTTGTGCTTTCTTTCCTACCATTATACCATCTTTTTGGTCCAGAATTGTTCTTTGGTAAATTATAGGTAAATATTTACTTCTTCCAGAGGGAGTTCATATTATGCCTTTAAAATCTGGTAAAACAACTCTGGGCCAAATTTGGACATCATTAATATTTTGTTTGCAGTTTTCTTGTATAGTATTTTTGGTGGGAAGAGGGGAGGGCTTGGGTTTTTTCTGTTTGTTTTTGTTAAACAAGAGTTTTTTTCAGGGAAGGACACCATAACCCACTCTAAGTTGCAACATTACTTTCCATAAGTTATTCCATTACAATAAGTAGACTGTGTTGCGCTGTAGAATCCAATTTTTTTATGTGAATATACATTTGGGGCAAGCTGCTGTGGAACAGAAGAAAGAGGTTTAGAAGCTGGGGCACAGTTGGTTTCAACCTTTCATGGTTGTTCCTTTCTGAAGACAGCTTTTAGGGGGTTAAGCGTGTACCATTCTTCATCAGTTGTTAGATCATACATATTCACTTTCTAGGCAATTTTTATGTAAGTGCAAATTCCAAGTGAGGTCTGAAAGATAATCTGGATTCACTCCTTTGCTCTTTCAGCAGAGACAAATGTTCTGCTGGGAAATTACACCCTCAGCATCACCTGTGCTATTCCACTTCTTTCACCACATGTACACGGTTTTACTTTATTAATACTCTCACTGAAATTTAAAATACCTTTGTCAGTAAAGTAAAAAAGAGAAGGATTCCATTCTTACTATCTCAGAGGTTTGTTTTCTTGTGAAGTTTACTTTAGCTGGGGTTTTGTCCATACAAAATGTTTATTATTCAAGTGCTACCAGTTCAGTCAGCTGGCCTGCCAGTAGTTCATCCAAAATCTTGCAACTTCAGAGTTATTATATGTTGTGCTATCCTTCCCAACCTGAGAAGAATTAACAAGAGCTGATGCCTCAGTATAGATAAAATTTATACTGTCTTGTGTTTGTAGTGCTGATACTCTTCAAAAAAACAATTCTTTTTTAAATCTTCCTGTTAAACAGATGGAACTTTAAATGTCCAGTTTTACTACAGTATTAGACCAATATGAATTGTCAAATTTCCCTGAAATCAGACTATCTGGAATAGCACAGTGGCAGCTAATCATCAAGGAATTTATTGAGAAACCATTTGCCATTCTCACACAGTTACTTTTTAAACTAGAATTGCACTGTAAAATTTATACTGAACATAGCATTTCTTTTAACCAAACAGGAACAGCTGAGTAAATTTATCTGGCTCCAGCCAGGAGCTGTTTATACAATTGTGAGTTGCTTATCCAATTGTGAAGAATTCTTATTAAACATTTTCAGAATCAACACAATTGAAATTGAATATTGAATACTTTAAACTCTTTCTATAGTACCTGAATATATCAACGACAGATTGTTAAATCAAGTCATGATAATATGTTAGCTGTGTTAGTGTTCTGTCTAATCATAGGACCTAGATTCAGAGCTACTGTAATTACAACTGTATAAGAAAATGTGGATTTTTTGTTGAAAACTAGAGCTTAACATATGACTTCAAACACTCTGTTCTTTGATTTTTCCCTATTACTGTCCTGAGGCCATGTTGTTTCTTATGAGAAGGGTATGGAATCAAATTGCTTGTATCAGATTCTGACCATCAGCTACTACTGTTCTGCATAAATATACTTATCTCATGCAAAATATGTAAGAATGTTGCTGAAAATATGTATAGCCTCTGTCTTAGATCCCAGGAGCTTGCCCATTTTATCTCTGTATTTTGCATTCTTGTTAACTTCTGTAGCTCATAGAATCCGTGCTCTCTCTGCAGGTCCAGTCTAGGTGCAGCAGCAAGGAGAACATCCTCAGAGCAAGTACGTACTGAAACTTCATAGCTCTATTGAGAAACTAAGACTGCTCAGGAGACAGCAAATGATAATCAGATCAGAAGTATATGGTTGGGACATAAGTGGGTTTGCAGATGAAATTTAATAACTTAAGACAGTGAAATTCAGTCCAAAGATAAAAGTGTAAACAGCTCCCATTGTTCATGTATTGATGGAGAGACATCTTTTAATTTATTCTTCCAAGTTGTTTTTCTAATGACATGGAGGTCTGTGTTGTTTGTGGTGATGTATTGTTGTAAATGATCATGTGTGTCCAGGTTTTATGGACAAGAATCAATACTTAAAGACAATGAAAATGGAAGTTCTCAGATTGACTATAATGATTTTTATTTTCATGAGCATTAATTTGAATGTTGGATTACATAAAACCAAACAAAAAATGCAAAGATTAAGAATTCAGATTTATCCAGATGATGCATTCTTTAATTTGCATAATTCTTTTCCTTTGTTTTATGGGAATTATTGTAGTGTAAAATTTGATCCACCATATACATATGTGTGTGTGTGTGTGTGTGTGTGTGTGTGTGTGTGTGTGTGTATACATATATGTGTAATGACAGCAATAGGAAGTTGTTTTGGTGATAAAAGACAAGGATGTCAGGAATTTTCTACCTTATGCAACCAATTGACTTAGCTGCTTCTAAGCTAGAGGATTATTTTGTCATACAAAATGCAGCTTGCTTTAAGTAGTTATTTTTAGAGCCATCTGACATTTCACATTAGTGAAAGATAACTTGGGAAAGTATGAGGAGTTGTTTAATGTCACTTACTTGTAAGTAAAAAGTACCATTTAGTAATTTTAGAATTTTAAAAATCATTATTTGTTTGTCCCTTGGATCTGTTTAAATGTGTGATAGGAAGAAATAGGGAGAGAGAAGGGTTAGTAGTTACACCTGCATCTTTCTTTCTTTCTTCATTAAGGTTATTCATGCTAGCGTTAAAACTAGAGATGCTTTATTTTCTTGGCCTCTCTTGCAGTAATAATGGGGCTTACTTTTGGTGTTGGAACAAAGGTATCAGAGATTAGGAAATTTTATCTATGTTGAAGAAGACAGATTTGTCAGAGATTTCTCTGAGATTTCTCAGATTTTAACAGAACCTTTGGCTTAAGCGAATGACGATGTATTAGGGACAGACTTGCGAATCTGAAAGTAGTACTCTGGGCACCATTCAAAGCATTCAAAAACCTCTGAATTCATTCACTTTTTAAGGGTTAAAGAAGTAAAATAATAGTCTCTGAAGTAGCTTACAGTGAATTTTAGGTAGCACTAAAACACAAAAGCATCTAATGGCTGCAGCATCAAGGTTGTTCACTGCCATACATATTTTTTCCTAGCATCTTCCTTCATTTTTCCCAATTTACAAGAAAACGTTAGGAAAATGTGTGGAATCTGCTGGACCTGCAGGATTTACAGTGCTGCTAAGCAGGGTTTCTTTTTCTATACAGAGAAGGGTATGGGAAGTTTGACTATATATGACAAATACTTCCCTTTCCTTTTCCTTTTTAATGAGGTTGTTAACAAAATACAGGAATAATAATTGGAAATGCAAGCTTGCTAGGAAGATCCCTGTTGTTAGAACCAGGAGTGCAGTTTTTTCCATTTGTTACACTTTTATCTTACAATAGTTAAATTTGGATCACTTCTCCTTAGTTTGCGAATGAAAAAGTGAGGTGTAAGAGTGTGTAAAGTCTTAATATAGTTAGAATATACCTCATTGGCTGTTTCTGTCTTCCACAGAATGCCAACTGCAATCTTAAAGATAGGAATTTAGTCAACTAAAAATTATTTGTGATTGATAAATTCACAGGGTGTGGTTTTATGGTCATGTAACTTCCAAATACACACAGAGATTGTTCAAATAGTTTCTTCTAGAATCTTTCTTAGGAAAATTAGGTGGGCAGTTTTCCTTGTCTCTACTTCTTCCTCTGAAAGATAGTTACTGTGTTGACAGCAAAAAGTAATCAATGAACAATTTACCACATCAAAAGGCAAGCATGTGTTAGTGCTGAAAGTATCAGATATACAGATTAATTAGGAAACCTTCTCTTCTGAAGGAAGAACTTATATTGTGTGATTGTTTTACTATTTTTTAGTTATTTTTTATTAGAAGACTACACTTAAAGCAATAATCTACTTTTTTCCAGAATTTGTAGGCATGTGCAGCAGCAAATGGGATATTTAGGTAGCTACTGCAAAGCAAAATCATGTCATTAACAATTAGTTCCTATTATTTGTTAATACTTTCTTATTATAATTTATGTTGCTTTAGGAATATCATTACATATTACATATAGAACATCATCCACTTTGGCTCTCAAAAATACCTTCTTTTTCTAGGTAAATCCTTTCAAGATATTCTGCAACTGTAATTGTCTTAATCTTTTGGTTTGTATGTGTTACTCTAGTTTATGTAGTCATCCAATAGTTCTCTTCTTGCTTATCTTCACTTTCAAAATCCTTCAAAGCTTGTTATCTCCTTGTTTACTCTCTCAGTAAGTATCATGAAATCAAACATGCTGCTGGCTTCATTTTCAAACAACTTTTGTGATATTTTCTCCCTGCCTGTCCCTCATAGTTGGGAAAAGTAAGCTTCCATGAAGTTGTCCTGCTGCCTTCACTCAAATTATACATTTAAACAACACTTTGCTATGGTGACTACAAAATCTTGACAATAGGTAGGATGCTCGCTAGCTGGAAACACTGTCTACTGTGCTGACTGCCCAATGATTTCATTGTGCTCTCTCTATCCTCCTTTCAAACTTTTTGACTCCCATCTCACTCTTGGATTACAGACTGGCACAATGTCCATTCTTATGTTTTATCTGTGCATGGCACAGAGCATACTGAGATGTATTTGTGGAGAACAGAATGGAGTGAATCATCCTGAGTTCATAGTTCATAGAACTGAATTAGCCTCAGATTATCATCCTCAATGTAAAATACTGAATCATCTTGAAGGGTTTCTGTTTTGTATTTGTGCTCATCAAGACTTCTAGTATGTTTTTCATTATAAATAAGGATATACACTTCTGTGAACTTTTTCAACTGTAAATTGCAGTTCGTTTTAAATCTCTGTTGATTCTACTTGAATACAGTGCTTTCCCAGTGTCTGACATGAATGCTCAATGATAATAACTAACTAATTTAATTTACTCCAAAGTGCCAGATTAGTTTCAGTAAAGTGGTTTAAATTAACATCACTATGTGAATCTGCACATTGTAGCATACATAAACTTGGTTCTTTCTCGTTGCAGGTCACAGTGCTGTTGACATTACCAAGGTAGCAAGAAGACACCGCATGTCTCCATTCCCATTGACATCTATGGACAAGGCCTTCATCACAGTTCTGGAGATGACCCCAGTGCTTGGAACAGAAATCATCAATTACAGAGGTATTTTAAGTTGGATATTTTGTGAGGATAAGGGTGATTATTTCCATATTTGACAACTTTCTCTTTTACTAATTTTGTGAGGTATATGAAACAGTACTTTCTCCAGGAGAAGCTGCTTTAGAAAATGCCAATAATATAGGAAATCTCCTTTCAAAGTAAGGAGAATGTCAACTGACCTCGGTTTTCCTCCCTGAAGGAGTCTGTAATGGAACTCTAATAAAATGTGTAAATGAATTTTCTTCTGGTTTGTGTTATATGCAGCAAACATATTATACTTAACCATAATTTGCCTCAGTGGTTAAGACTGGACTTTTGTACATGCCAAGTAGCTCCAAGTTGTACAGTGATTGGCTTACTCTGTTCTTTTACTATGGGAGATTCTCACTGAGCCCCTTTCCAATCTGAGATTAATGATCAAAGGAAAGTGATTATTGATTCCAGGTCACTTTTTTCCATGTCTATATCTTTAACAGTTTGTCTCAGTCTGTTTTTCCAGTTTCTACTTAGCCTACTACACATTCCAGAATTTTCCCCTTCTTCTCATAAACATGACAATTCCTTTTCTATTCTACCACTATATTTGATCATTTTCTTACTTCCTTTTAATGTTTGATTTATCAAAACTTTGTAATTAAAGGGTAACTGGTTTTGATTTATACAGTCTTTATAATAAACAAAGACACCAAACAGCAGGCAAAATATCAGACTTTGTGACTGTGCCTATACTCATAAGTAAGTAGGGATAGGTGAAGCCATTTTCTGGCCTTAAAAGGAATTAGCAGGGCACCTCTCATGTTTATTCAGCTAAACTATCCTCCCTCCTGAAACAGGGTGTTCGTAATGCCTATTAGGTGCTTCCCTTGCTTCTGCTATCCCTTACACCAAGCCTAGCCATTATCTGGGAGAATGTTCTTGGCGCAAAACCATGACTGGAAGCATGCTGACAAGTAAACCTAAAGTAGGTAGGGGAGAGGAAACCTCCTCCAGGGATTCTTCCAGATTGTCCAAAGGTAAGGTAGTGAGCAAAGAGATAGTGGAACTATGAGCCTCAAGAGGTAAACGGTTTAGGACATTGGTGGACTGCAGATAGCAGAGAGGTCCACATGATTTCTGAATGGAATGTTCTGTCTTCTGGCTTGAAAGTTCAAAGTTTTCATACTCTTCACCAAATCTTTGTGCTGCCACAAACTTTCAAGATGTCTTCATATTGACATACTGATTTAGCAGACTGTATGTATTATCACACCTGTTAGCTTCAGAGATAAGAGTCTGATTTCATGTTCACATGAAATTTCAGGATTTAGCCTATAGGAGACATCCTAATGGACATATCTGTGGCTGTGATACTGCAAATTCAGTTCCCTTAATCTATGGATAAAAATCTCAAGATGAAAACTCATTTTCAGAAGTTCTTAAGTGATCACCATAATGTTATACAGACAAGTATATAGAATTGTTTTGTATAGGCACATGTGTGTGTGTATGTGTGCATGTGTGCATGTGTGCACACACATGTATGGTTGATGTTAATTTTGAAGAATGCAATGAGTTAAGATTGAGTTTTTCATTTAGTTATGGATTCATTTATTTTTTCAGTTCATATACCTCTAATTTTGGAAAATAATAAAAATGTAGTCCTGGAGGTCTTAAACTGTACTCAGAAAAGCACTGTTGTGCTGTGTTTGTTTTCTGTGTGGTTTTGTGTCTTGAATTAACACTGAGCTCCTCAAAACTATCTTTTAGGAGCACAATCTCTCTGTAAGAAAAGTGAAATGTATAAAGTTCTAGGATTGCAAATTGCCGAATTAATATAACCTGATTCAGTTACATTTCTAAACATAGTGTATAGCATTCATCCTTATAAATAAAGCTGCCAAATGTTATTCTGTACAAATAGTCGGTAAAGTCCTGATTTTATTCTTGATTAAGTCAAAGTATGCTACAGTCTCTCAAATCTATCTATTCTCTCCTAACATGAGGGGGAGGATAAGTAAAGTTATCTTTTAAACATGACTTTCACACTGGTAAATTGCTCAGTGACTCAATAGATCATTTAACCTCTTTCATATTAAAATAAAAAATGGACAGTCCTAAAACATTTTACAGAACTGCCATAAACCAAAGGCATCTGAAGCATATTTCCCATCTGCTATCATTGATATCTGGTATGAAGCCCCCAGTTAGCCTTTTATTTCAACTAAATTTAGTTACCTGAGCATAGCTCTGTACACATATAAGCCTTTAGACAACATGATTATGATTATTCTTCTGAAACTAAGAAGATACATTTAAGTTTAATTCATAATAAAAATGCAATGCAGAAGCAATCTACACTTTCTGAGCTTAAGCATAAGCTTAAGCCTGAGAACAGAGCAGGTCTAGTCCAAGAGCCTAGCTGATTTTTTTGATAGCATTGACTTTTCATATCACAGTGAAGTGCTACCAGGGCAGTATTCACAAAATCCATCACCTTTAGTACAAGATCTGTCTATTTGCTGTGCCCCAGTATCAATACCCTGAGAAACCAAAGTTCTTTGCAGAACTGTTCCAGTGCCATCACCTAAGCTTTAGCAAATAGCCACATTTGGAAAGTGAGTTTAATGTAGTTCTCCATTTTGTGTTAAAAGCTGTGGGCATCACAAGGGGTAGTTTGATGACATTAAAATAATTCAGAATATCTTTTTGAATTACAATTAATCAAAATAAGGTCAAACTGTATTTTTAGAATAGTTGCTTAAGTAAAAGAGGGTACAGAGGTACTTCAGATTGTCCAAGTTGCTGACTTGCTTCATTTTTAAATGCCTAAGGCTGCTTCACCAAGTAATTCTAACATTTTTCTCCCTGTAATAAAATTCATTCCCATTACTGACTGGCCATTTATTCCTTTCTTGGCATTCTGCCAAGAACATACTGTTCAACTTTGCTCTAATTGGTGTGATTTTGCATGCAGACAAGAAGCAAAAGGAAGACACAACATGCCTGCTAAAATTAGAAGCATCACTTTTGTATGAGATTTCGTGCATCTTGGAACAAAGGGTGTTTTTACTAGGCCTTTGATAGCTGCCTTTTCTGTGCTTTATTTTAAATGTCTGTTTCCTCATTCTTTTTTTCAGTGTAAGTGTACGAGCTTTTGTGAGCTTTTAATAACTTGTATATTGTGTATCACAGGCAGTGATACACCGTAATGCACAGGTGAATTAATGTCCATCACAAAGGTGCTTTTTTAGTTGCTTTAACAGGTTTTATCAGCATTTTCATGGCAAGACTTATTTCAGAAATGCAGCGTGAATATTAAATTCAGGCTGAAAGTTAATACATATGGATGTGGACACAATGATGTTATAGTTATGATAATTGCTAGCTAAATCACTTTGTGTTAATACATAAAATCTTCATTATAATAGCACTTCACTGGAGCTGAACACTTTCAAATCGAGTAGGTACACTTTTTAACAAAACCTGTCCATTTAGTGTGCAGTGTTAAGCCTTCTGCCTTCCCAAGGAATCCAGAACCACATTGATTTCCCTGTCTGTAAAATAAGAAACATACTTCATGCATGTCTCTTTTTTGGCGTGTCTCAAAGACCATAATCTCTAAAGCACATATCCATGCAAATTCTCCTCGTAGAAATATTCATGCATCCTCTCATTCCTTCATACTTTCAGCTGGATATTGCCTTCCTGTGCACCGTAGGAACAGTGGCCTCTCTTATGAGCTGAGTTTCCCTTCTTCTACTTAGACATACCGGAATCAAGCCGATCTCAGTAGTTCTGACCCATATACCCCTTTCCAATCCATCTAATCACACATGTAACGAATATACTTTTTTATGCTTACATTGTATGAACGGGTAAGTTACATATTTTCCGTTCTGTTCCACATTACACTAAAAAAAGGCTCTTGCTGGTGCCATAAAAGTACCAGCCACTTGACTGAGGGTGAAATAATTCATATCAATCTCTACAGGGAAGCTGAGCCAAATTACAACTTATCAGTCATAGTCACTAAGTGAAGGAAAAGGGTCTGTTTGAAACAGCTATTAAAATATTTAGAACTATAACACTGTAAATTTACATAAATAATCTTGACACTTATGTTCACTCACCCTCCATTAAGCAGAAATGCTTTCAGCAATTAGGGAAAGCTAATCTATTGCAAAACTTTTTTGTCAATTCATGAAAACTTGTCCATTGTTACTGATGAGTCCTCAATCCATCACCTCTCACCTTTTGCACACAAGATTCATTTCTGAAATGTCATTTTAAAAGCTTTTAAAAAAAATTTTTATAAAAATTTAAATAAAGGAAACTACATAATTTTAAAAGATCTCAGGAGAAAAACTTGACTTAAAGAAGCAAATACTTGTTTTTTCTGTCTGACCCTACATCAGAGCTTTTATCTAAACCTTTGGGTTTGGATACTTGGCATTCAAATCTACTGTCAGCAATTTAACCATAACCAGGAGCACAGACTTACTGAAGAAATCCTTTATCAGTACTTTCAGACTCCAGTCTTTTTTCTTTTATGTGGAGGCAAAAATCAAAAGCCTGAGAGATCTGTGTGTCCCGTACATACACATTTCACCTATCAGAGCACATGGCTGTTAACTTTTTTCCCCCTTTCACTAGCTGTAATGACATGGAGCATGGTCTTTTCTCTTTTCTAGATGGAATGGGCCGAGTCCTTGCTCAAGATGTATATGCAAAAGATAACCTACCACCATTTCCAGCATCAGTAAAAGATGGCTACGCTGTCAGAGGTAAACACTCACTTTGTAGACAGTGTCTGGAAAACCACTTTATAACATGTTAGTTCACCTGTTTTGGATCCAGCAGTGGTTATTTTCCTTTAGATTTGATTCAGATCATTGCTGAAGTCACAGTTACATAGAATAAGACTGTCTTGAAGGAAGGCCATAAAGCTGAGTTCAGTCAGGAGTTTAAATTTCATAAGTAATAGTGCCTTTTTTGTCTCTGTAAAAGTACAGATTTGCTAAATTGCATTATCTTAGCCCTGTTCCTCTTCACGACTGTGGGGTCATCTATGCAGTCTGTAATCATTGCACTTTTCCATATTTTCCTTCCAAGATAGAGATAGAATCTAGAAATGTCAATATTCCATTGTTGTCTAGAAAAAGAAGTGCATAATACATTTGCGAAACATATGATTCCCCTGCGTTGCTTTCACTTAAAAACGATTTTCTCATGGTGGAAATTTTTATTAAAATAATCTCATGAACACTCTTAAATCTTTGTTATTAATGTAATTCCTCCTAATCTTCATTTACTTGACCCCATTTTGCCCAGAAAATTTCAGTTAAAAATACTCTGTTCTCTAGAACCTGTAATTTTCAAAATAATAAATACAACTCAAAGGACCTAAAATGTAAAATGTTTTCAGAACTTCTATAACCTTAGTCATGCTGAAACTGAAGAACCGAATCTTAAATCATCTTTATTTCTCCCATTCTTAATTCATAATGTCATCATTTGTTTTGGTTCATCTTTTACCATTTGTATTGTCCATCTTAACAGCTGCTGATGGCCCAGGAGATCGATTCATCATAGGGGAATCCCAGGCCGGTGAGCAGGTGAGCACAATTTCTTTTTTCTTACTTTTTTATGTATTTTTCTGCTGTAAGATTTTGCTTTGTCTTTTTACAAGTGTTCCTAGTGCTCCAAAATTCAGTATTCTTGGATGTGGCGTGAACTAGGACACAGCTGTACCAACCCTCCTGCTATGTGCCTTGGGACATGATTTCAGAAAGTGAGGTAGTACAGTTATGTAAGGAACTAACAAGGATATCCCAAAATACTTCAGAGCATTGTGCTGACATGTCTGATAGGAGTGCATAGAATAATGGTCTGCCCTAGTACAATGTTTGGGGACATAAGATTTCTAGTGGCTGAACTATTCATAAACAAAGAAAAGCCTAATTTAACCTCTTCTTGCTGACAGATTTTTAAAGGGTGTCAGCCCGATAACTGTTTCCATAAGATGCTTGCATGTTCCACACTGATACCTGCAAAATGAAGTGTAAAAATTTAGTATGAAGTTTTTAAAGCTAAATAATGATCAGAACAATCTTGAGGAAGCCTGGCAGCAGCCTTGTTTGAGACTGGTTTGAGAAGAGTGTTTGTGCACCTTAGCAGATGTGTGGATTGATTTTAAGAGCAAGTTGAGGCAGGACCCATTTGTAACCTGCTGTGCTCTACAAATATACATATATAGACACAATTTGTAATTCACTCTCAAACTCAAGACTACATTTTATGAAATTCCTGTATTAATACTGGGATAATAGGAAAAAGATCAGTTATGTTCAACCACTGTTATTCTGTCAATTTAATCCTACCTGCCACGTTCTGTTTAGGAAAGCAGAAGTTAATCTAAAATATTTCTCCAGCTATTTCAAGTCCCCGTTTATAATTCTGTGTGTTGTATGTGAAATGATGGAGAAAGGGGAAAAGTAGAAGGCAAAACAAAGGATTGATTGGTTTTAATGAGGATTTTAGTGTGTCCATTTTGATTTCTAAACAAAAAAAATGCAAGTGGAATTGACGTATTTCAAAAGTTGTGTCAGGTTTTAGAAGTATTACCTGTTGCAGGATTATTCAATTTTTTTTAAAAGGAGCTGAACTGCCTCTAAATGTGTAACAGACTTTTAATTTGGCTAATCATGACAGATACAGAGAACTGTGAAAATTATTTTTGCTTTAAGTCCCATCCATCATCATGAATTATACTTTGGTATAATAGACACCTTCTCACTACTGATATTCATGTGAACTTGGATTAATGAATCTGTAGTACAAAATATGTAAAAACTACTTTAAATACTTAAAAAAAAAAAGGGCAAACTAATGAATTCAGAATTTTTTTAACCTGCCTTGTATTTTTAGCCTTTCTTAACTGCATTTTCAAGCATTAGTCCAGAAACCCTTCCTATGGACTTTATAAAATAGCAAGAACCAGCAGAGCAACCCGCTGAATTCTCACTCCTATCATTATTCCCCTGTCATCAATGTTATCATTTTGCTAGTTAAATACCACAGCACAGTGTTGCTTGAAAGCAGTACTGTTGAAGCTGTCTCTAGTGGGGAGGACAGCCCATTAGAGGTCTAAAGTGTTTCAGTATCCTAATCAGTTCAGCAGGTTTGTACAAAAGATAAAAGGGCAAATGGGAACTTGCTTCCCTCCTAGAAAGTTTAAGAGCTCACAAATGTCTCTCTACAGGGACAGTCTGTCCTCCCAGATTACTGGGAATAGGAAGCCTCTCTGGCAAGGAACAAAAATTGGGTGGGAGGAGGCATGCAGAGAGAGTGTATTTCTGGAAATACCAGTGGCAAGTTAGAAAAACAAGGCTGTTGACCTCTGAATAATTGGTCAAAGTTTTTTTCTTGGGCCAACGCATCTTCAGGTTCATCTCCTTCCCAAGAAATTATTTATAGCCTTGGAAGGCTCCTTGGTCTCATTTCACCCTTCAGCCACTGTCAGCAGCAACATTCTGCCTTTCATGTTACAGACCAATTAACAGAATGATTCACAGCAGGGAGTTCAAAATAGTTTTAGGTTTGGCTCCTCCTGTAGGGAAAAAGGTTATGTAAGTACTAAGTAGAAATGAAGAAAATGGGACTGAGAATTGCCAGGAGGCCATATAGCCAAGTTGGACATTTCTGTATCAATTTTTAAATTATGTACTATTTTCTGAATTCCATTTCCAGGTGATCATGTTCATGTTAACAACCATTTTTTATTTTGTATCGAGGAAAACTTTCAGACACTATCCTGCTTTGGGAAGGTTAGGGCACACTTGATGACTAGTGATGAGCCATCCACATAGCCTTTGAAACAGATGGGGAAGATTGGTTTTCTTCCTATAGACTTACATAGTCAGAACATAACATTTCCTGCAAGACTTTCTAAAGATGTTTGTAAGAGGCACTGTGACTAGCCAGTTACAATACAGGATGAAAAACAGACATTTTCCCTGGTTCCACTGACTTGGGCGTTTTTACAGAAAGGAGCATGGCTCATTGTAAATCACACAGGAGAGGTGTAATCATGTGTAAGAGAAAATGCCTGAGATGGGGGCTGTGCTCAGTAGATTATCTCTGGGTTTTACTCAGTGACTAAAATTGAGTAGATTATCACTGATGAAGGCAAAGGGCAGAAACCAGTATTGCCCTATTCCATGTAAAAGCGAGATCTCAAAGGCCTTTAAAAGAGCTTCTGTGAAATTGTTGTATATTAATTTCTAAGAAGCAATCATTTCTTTATCTTCATAGTCTCTAGCACAGAAGAACACAGCCCTGGAGATTCACACGCAAATCTGATCGTTGAATTTTCTTCATAAAGTTAATCTGATCAAATTCCCAGAGGACAAAAAGGAAATTAAATACATAAGCAACATAACCAATTCTAACAGCAATTGTTATTGTATCATAAATTTGTTTAAATGTATCACATCATTGCATCTCGAAAAGTTAACTCATCTAATAGTAAACTCCGAAAACACAGTTAGTTACAGCACATTTTATCACCATAGGCACTGATTTGTGGCAGTCAGTGTAGACATTTTATATTCTTTGTGGTGCTTTTTAAATGGGAGACATTTTTTATGTAATACATTGTTCCTCTGAAATTTGTCACCAAAGTCAGCAATACTTAGTTCAAAACAATATAACCTATTTGTAATAAATCTTTAGATTGTATCTACAACAATATGTATCTACAACAATATGCAGAAGAGCTCCCATAATCCAAGGCATAAGCTTTGCCTTTTGCAACGTTTCTTTTCATAAAAATCAAAATAACACACTAGACAACATTATTTTCCCTTTTAAGCAGCCTCAGAATAAATGGTAGTATCTGCTATCCATCCACAGCTCCTTGCATAGTCTGTGGTGGGAAATAAATACTATTTTTAAAAAGTAGTATTTTTATGTCATCTGGTTTGGATATCTACTTTAGGATAGCATGAATCTTGCCCTAAAAACACACTAACCGTGACATATGGCAAGTGTGATTTTTTTTTAAACTTATTTTAGCATTTGATTTATGTTCTCGAAGGATGTTAGATTTACATTGCCTGTAGAAAAGGGTCAAGATTCAATCAGCTCCAGGCTCAGTTGTTTCTTGGGATACATAGGTCACTGTGAACTGTGGTAAGCCAGGTACAGACCATTCCCAGCCCCTTCCTAGGGCTTCTGTCCCAATAAGTAGTCTTTGATATACACACATTTCTGAGTAATACCTTTCAGGGGCTATGACAGTGCTAAAGTGAAGTAGAAAAACGGGCAAGGCAAACAGCTTTATGCAGCTGAAGTGTTGGCCAGTGGTCTAGAGTTTGCAGAGGTGTCAACAGCCTCCTGTCAAAAGTCATGGAGTAAAGGACTGCTGGGCAGGACAGGTAACAGTGCTCGGGCAGTACTGCCTGCAGGCCTGTGGGTTGCTGTCAAATATGTGCTAATCACAGTTTGAGAAGGCCTGGATGTATTCCAAAGCTGCATATGGAGTATAGAGTCAATCTGCACATGAATTATATGTGTGACACATACAGAATATGTTGCTTTGATCACAGCTGTGTAGATATGTGTGTAGCACATGTTCACTAATAACAGTAAAGCTTAAATAAGTCAGGCTTACTTACAGTGCCATGGGGAGCCAGCAGTACCATCATCATATCAGCTTCTTTAAATGCATTTTTTTAGAAATTTTTCTTTTAGTTATTTATTTATTAAGTAGTTATTGTCAAATTACAGTTTTACTCTGGATTTTTAAAAGTGTATGTTAAAATAGTCTGCCTGGTGAGAAATATTATTAAAAACAAGTCATTTGTTTTATCATGTTGTTCTGATATTTTTCTATTCTTTGTATTGCTTCTGCTGAATTTTTTTAATGTTCTGTGACTTCATGTAATTGTAGAACATTATCAGTTTTATGCTCTGCTAAACTGACCCTGACAAAGATAGATATTCTCTGTGAACTAGTACTGAGCTGTCTCTCAGTTGGAAGAAATCTGCTTAAAAATGAAGCAACTGGTTACATTACTGTGCTTATAAGCTGTTGGTTTTCCATATACAGTGTGCTGGTAAAACAAAACAGACCAAAAATCCAACCAAACCAAAGCACATAAATTTCAACCCTGGGGACTAGACTACTCTACAAAACATATATTCACAGAGAATTACTAGATTTTTGCACATCTAAGTTTCGAGGAGGAATCTAACTGCTAAATTTCTAAGCCAGTTTTCTTTCTGAGCCATTCAGAGTATCAGTCTCTTGCTTCTTCTGAAAGTTGTTCTTGCGATAGAAATCTAAGGGGAAAAAACTGAAGCCACCTAATATGTCACCACATAAATAAAGCCAGATGTGAAGCACAGACCTAATGATCTTTAAATACATTGGAGTTTATTATACCTGTTGATATCACTCGCAGCATAGCAAGAGTCATGCTGCAAGTGAGAATTCTAGTCTTTCAGATTATTTGCATAAAAGTCAAGTGGTTTGAAAGTGTTCTTTTCAGAAGTAGATTAGTTTCTGGTTTTTTGTTTTTCAGCCAACACAGACTGTGATGCCTGGTCAGGTAATGCGCGTTACAACCGGTGCTCCAATTCCATGCGGTGCTGATGCAGTGGTGCAAGTGGAAGATACAGAGCTCATCAGGGAATCAGATGATGTGAGTCACAAGTTAAAAACCTCGTTTTTCTTTTGCGTTCAGCAGAAAATGGCTCATGATACAATCCTGTAAATATGAAAGATTGTTCTACAGAAAAGCTCTTCAATAATCTCAGAAGTTTGAGGATTTTTGCATGGGTTCCTAGTGGCAATTCTCACTTTTTCAGGCTGTGATAACAGTGTCACAGACCTACCTGTTCTGACTGATTTTTCATCAAAAAAATGCTGACACCAAAACACTTGGGAGCATGATTTGAGTGAAAGGTAAATGCCTTCTGGAGATCCATGACAACCATTCCAAAGTGTCATAAAAATACAATCATTCTTGGACTAACCATTGCCCCAAATTTTTATCACGAGCTTTTACAGCCTCAGATGGCAACAAGGGGGATAAAAGGCCATCCTGGGCACCAGCACGCCATTTTGAACACTCAGAGCCAAAAATCATCTCTTCTCTTATGGAAGAAGAGCAGGTTTAAAGAAACAGAATTTACAATAAAAGCATATTTTGAAAATATTGGGATAAAGTAAGAATTTTTTAAATCAGTAATTTTCTGGTTTTCAGGGGTTTAAATTTTCACAGTAGGTAAACAGAATCACAATCTGTATTAAAAGATTTATTAACTTTAACTTTGGGTCCTTAAGTTTAAAGTTTGAACTCAGAAAATGCTGGCCAGTCCCAGTGTCCTATACAACACTATTGTTCCTGTAGAAATTCTAAATGACCCTGACATGCTTAGTTTATCTTGTAATATTAGTGTCTGATTTATAACTTTGAGGTATTTAAATACGAAGCACTACATGATAACGTAAAAACAAAATCTGTTTAGATTTAGTGCTACTGACAGGCTGGCACTAT
Source organism: Pseudopipra pipra (assembly GCF_036250125.1). NCBI lineage: Eukaryota > Metazoa > Chordata > Aves > Passeriformes > Pipridae > Pseudopipra > Pseudopipra pipra. Next base: position 31,603,277 of record NC_087554.1, on the reverse strand, counting down.
CTCAAAGCTGAGTGTATATATCATCAACCCACTTGCAGGGCTTAAAATTAAATATTAACAATATAGGTCATATGCCATTTATTGGTATTGAATGAATCACCAGACCATTGACATTCTGAAGAAGTAACTGCATCAGACTTTTCAGGCCACTGTCTCTGGTTCACAGTAAATAAACAAGATAAATAAGCCTCTTTCTGATTTGTACAAGGCTCTCAAATAGGAGTTTCCACTACAGGAATCTACATGAAAATCCTGAAAGAGCTAAATCATTTAGCTTCTTCCCACCTTTCTGCTAACATAGTGACCTATTGTCTATCAGACTAATGGTCTTTTTGAAGTATCATCTTCGAAATTGTTCAACCAGATCAAGTTGGCTGAGAGGAGTAGAAAGAATCCACTCAGTATACCAAATCACCAGACATAGAATGTAGAGTAGGAAAGATATATAAACACAAGTATCATTAAAAAAAAAAAGGAAGCTAAAACTACATATTCAGTGCTGGCCCTTCCATGGTGAGCTCATTAAAGAGAGAATTTCTTATAATGCTGTTCAGTTTTAGCATACATTGTATTACAGTCTTGACAGACAAATCAGGAGAGCAATATGATGCTTAAACCGTAAAGTCTCAGTGTAATGAGTGCTTTAAGCTGTGTAGACTTGTGAGAAATTAAACATTAATCTTCTTTGAATAGCTCAGCTGACTCTATTTGATGTCCTTGTCTTTGTAGGGCACTGAAGAACTAGAGGTTCGAATCCTGGTGCAAGCTCGACCAGGCCAAGATATCAGGTCTGTATTTGTAAACGATAAAATATCTCTGTAAGGAATAGAAGGGCTATTGATTTTTAAGGTCATTTTCTAATGAGTAGTACAGATATTTTGACAATCTGACTAATGGACATCCTTGGACACTCCTCACCTGGAGCAAGACCAATCAAGGAAAGATACTTTGAATCTCATTCTGTTTCTCTTTCATGTTTTTTTCTGTGCTATGATTTTCAGACCTATAGGACATGACATTAAAAGAGGTGAATGTGTGCTGGCTAAAGGAACCCACATGGGTCCATCTGAGATTGGTCTCTTAGCAACTGTTGGAGTAACCGAAGTAGAAGTTAACAAGTTTCCAGTGGTTGCAGTAATGTCAACAGGGAATGAGGTAAAAAAAGTTTGTTTAGAATTATGGTCTGAAATACTATGTCTTCTTTGGGACAGTGTTTTGGATAGTGACTTCCACCCTATTCCCAAGCAAACTCACTTTTTGAACTGCAATTCGTGCTGACATGAGCTACTTCTGTGGGGGATCAACCCATGATCAGCTGCTTGTGTTTTCTCCCTCAAAGGCTCTTTCACAGGTCTCACGCACTATCTTTGCCAAAATTTTGATAATGTATCCAACCATCTGCCAGCTGCTTTCCTCCTGCCAGCAAGGGAAAACCAGTGGAGTAGTCAGGGTTTTAATTCATACTGCCAGTCATGACTGAAGAGTAGTTTCTTTTGAGCAGCACTCCTCTGTAGCTGTAGTGCAAATGGCAGATAACCTGTCTTTGAAAACTGAATAGTACTACCAAATGCCTTGCTGTTGTATTGTGCCTTAATATTTTTTCTGATAGTAGCATATGTTGAAATTCAGACTCTATCCTGTTGATAGAACTCCAGACCAGCTTTCTAAGTGGTTTGTCTTAACTACATCAGAAAAATCAGGTTCAAGATTAACTTAATTTACTACTTTTACATATGTTGTGTGTTGACCCAGGCCAGCAACTGTGCCTGCTCAATCCTTCCCGCAGCAGGGCAGAGAAAGAATAGAAGAGCAAAACCAAAACAACATGTGGGTTGAGATAAAGTCAGCTTGAAGTTTAAAGACAGCATGAAGTTTTGACTGTCCTTTGAGACAAACTTTTGGAAATACAGACGCAAACATTAAGTCAATAGCTGTATTCTCATACAGCTGGAGTATATTGAATTTTGAAAGATTTTGAAAACTTCTAATATATTGAATTTTGTCATCTGGCTGTGTCCTTACAACTTCCACAACCCCAGTGAAGGTGACTTCTAGATACTGTGGGTGGCTGAGGCCAGCTTTGCTGGGACAGAATCTTGTCAGGTTTTGTAGCATAGACGGGGTGTGGCATGCAGGAAACATATGGCTAACTAAAGAACGAATCCACAGAGCTACAAGGATTAGAGATGAGTTGATGATTTACTGATTAGTAACTTCTGTATGATTGTAGATTCTTATATGTCATTAAAGAGTCCTTTACCTTGTGGACATTCTCTTTTGTTTCATGTTAAAAAAGATCCTGCACAGTGGGTTTCTTAAACATTCTGTGAAAGTCTGCACAGAAACAGAGCTGCTAGCCAAAGCATAAAATTTAGCCTTGCTCCACCTGGGTATTCTTACCTGACTACCTGATGTTATGGCTGTAATTTTGACAGATACATTCTTATTAGTAGTATTGTTGTTTATCTCCTGTCAATATTGTATCGTTCTTCTATATCCTACAAAAGAGTTCCTAATATATATATAAGACATATGTTTACATATGTATGTTTTGTAGTTTAGCTTCCAAAATACATGACACATGTAAGGCAATTGCTGTGATACCATCTTGAGAGAAAGTTTTTCGTCCAAAACAGTAATTGATATAAGAACTAAGCTTTAAGCTTCTGTCTGTTAATGCAGATTGTTGTATTTAAAAAAGTATTGGTAAGTAGACAATTAACTTCAAAATTTCCTTTAATACCTTTAAATCTAGTTAGCAACATCAGTGAGGTTCCTTTAAAACTGTTTAAAGAGAAGCAATAACTTGGAAATTTGTTTTGTTTTGTTTTGATTGCTAATGTTTGAGATTAGAAGCCAGGTATTCATAACGAGAAAGAAGGTTTTGCAGACATGAACCGATAGGAAGGAAAGAAACAACATGGATGATTGGGATAAACAAGTACTTTACATATTAATTATTATTAATTTAAATTCACTAAATCACTTTATACATACATTTTATGATATGTGTCTAAAAGTATCCTGTCCAATCTGAAAAAGAAAATTCTCACTTCTGTAAAAGCACAGTATTCCAAGGAGATTGACTAAGACTGTTTCTGGTTTTATAGCTACTGAATCCTGAAGATGACCTCTTACCAGGAAAGATTCGGGACAGTAACCGTTCAACTCTCCTAGCTACAATCCAAGAACATGGCTATCCAACAATCAACTTGGGAATTGTGGGTGATAAGTAAGTACCACATGTTAGTAAAGATGTCACTTCATATTCATGCGATGCACTTTATGGCATCCATGGAAAAAAGGAATACCAGAGAAAATGTCACTCATTGCTAGTGTCACAGTGGTATGACAGGGCACATCTTGGAGTAGGTATTTCACCCTTTTTGTTAGAGAAATAAGTAAGTCTTTTCTAATATTAAGACAAATCACTTGAAGAAGTTTTTATTTAATGTTGTTTATTTTGTTTTACCTTCTGTTTGTTGACACAGATATCTATTACTGCTGCAAATTGAATTTATTGCCGCAGTATCATTCCAAGCACTGTACTTAATACACATAAGATGAGACGATTCTACAGCAGCTATGCTTTTTTTTCTGATCCAATAAACGGAGAAGGAAAGTTTGTCTCCGAGTTTATTTTCCATGCCAAAATTAACTTAGAGTATAAAATTTTGTCAGATTCTGAGTATTTGTGTTTTCAGGAAGGCCCCACTGCTCCATGTTGCTCGACATTTCCAGAAATACATGGAAGAATTTAAAAGGAGCTTTTTAAAAAAAAAAAAAAAGTTACCGGTCTCTTTACTTTTATAGCCACAGAGTAGCACCCTACTGATCTGTCTTTCTATTCATCTGACAGTGATTGCTCCTTGTTTCCCAGTGGTAGTGAAGTCCTATCTTGAGAGCTCTAGGATAAGTGATTGAAGTGTTCAGTTTTTAGTCCTTTGCAAGACTCTGCAGTGCCTGCCATCCATGACTTGAGTTTCTCGGCATAACATATTTCCTCAATCTGTTAGCCCTAGAGGCTTTGAACAGGCTTTCTTGTTTCTCAATTTGGGTATCAAACCAACTGACAGACTTGGTCTGATAGGGAGTTTTTCAGGTTGTCCTTCTGGGTAGTTAAAAATGAAAAAAAAAAAAAAGAAGGGAGATAGTGAATTTCAGCACCCACATTTTACAGTGATTGATGACAAAGTCCCAGCCAGGAAGACAAGGTTACTGCAAGGGAGCAGGTCATTTCAAAACCAGTCTTTCCTAGTGCAGTATTCAATCCAAAACATCACTAGCTTGACAGAAGGTATATGAATGAGCCAACCACTGCATGGTTTTACAGTAATTTAACTAACCTGTCTGGTGGCTGCAGGAAATACAAGTGTATTTGAGGTATTCATACAGGAATGTGATAAACAGCAACTGGCAACTGTTGTTGTGATCTTAGAGAAAGCAAAGCCTTCTGGATACTCTCACTATATCCAGGCATCATTTTTGCTTTTCTGGCCTAGCAGAATATCATTGCTGTTCCAAAGAGCAATAAATACCAAAAACCTGCTGCCCATGAATGCTTCCAGTTTCAGGTGGGAATTTCATACAGAGTCTAAACTTGTGAGACTGCTCTTTCCAGCAATGGTATCTAAATGTCCTGGATCTCTAGAGTGTTTTCTGTATTGTAAGGACCATTTTAAACTTTAAAACATAGGTAGTGAAGTTTTCAAATAAAACTATTATATATGGATTCTAGATTTGCATAGCTGAGGAAAAAAAAAAAAAACACCATGAAAAGGCTCTCAGCTCCTGAGAGTTATCTCCATGTAAAAGATAAAAGAAGGACTGTCAGCAAAATACTGTAGGTGGAACTTTTTACCACCTGCAGGACCAAAAGTAACAGCTACTGTTACGAATATTATCATCAATGACAACTTACATACTGTCATTAATAATGTGTTATTCCAATGGAAAAGATGCTTTCCCTGGTAGTCCCCTCTGGAACAATAAGAGTGTGAACTTGTTTGTTCTTTATGGCCTTGTCGTAATCAAATAGTCTCAACTTTGCTATAAAGTCAACACTATCAAATGGAGATTTTAACTTAAGGTCGTTGTGCAAAACTGTGGCTAGGTACTCCATTGCCTGCAGAAATTTTTTCTATGACCTCCTAGGCATGGAGCGTCTGTGAAGATAAATAATCTTGAAAGCTCTCAGTAAATTTTAGAATCATTGAATCATTTAGGTTGGAAAAGACCTTTCAGGTCATCAAGTCCAACCCAGCACTGACAAGTCCACCACTAAACCATATCTCAAAGTGCCACATCTGTACATCTTTAAATACCACCAGGGATGGAAATTCCATCACTTCCCTGGGCACCCTGTCCCAACGCTTGATAATCCTTTTGATGAAGATATCTTTCTGATATCCAATCTAAGCCTCCCCTGGTGCAACTTGAGGCCACTTCCTCTCATCCTGTCGCAAGTTACTTAGAGAAGAGACTGACCCCCACCTGGCCACAGCCTCCTTTCAGGTAGTTGTAGAGAGCAGTAAAGCTCCCCTGAGCCTCCTTTTCTCCAGGCTAAATAACCCCAGCTCCCTCAGCTGCTTCTCATAGGAGTTGTGCTCCAGACCGTTCACCAGCTTTAGAATGTCTTCCTTGTAGTGAAATTTAAGGCCCAAGAGAAATTTTTTACTTTTCTGTTTTTTTACAAATATGTCTTGTGACCCTTTTTTACTTGTCAGATGCTAGCTGGAAATCAGACAGCAATCATATATATCAGTCAAAAGCAGAGTCTGCAGCTTTGCTTTCAGTTATGAAAGAAGTTGATGCTTTTGAATCCTCACTATTAAGATGATCTCTGAGTCTTGAGATAGTATTACATTGGCAAAGGTAGTAAGAGTTCTTTTTAAACTTTTGGTTTCATGGTTTTTTTAGTTTTATGCTTCCAGAGTCACTTCTCCAGAGGTAGCTACTTTAGCTCATGGAATAGAAATAATGAGCCTCCAATTGTAGAGTGCTTTTGTACTTTGCAGTAAGTTTTGAAAGAATAATTCAGTACTGTTGACCTAGCCAAAAGTCTTCTGCACCTGATACCAGGATTTAGTCTTAAAAGTCTTCTGCTTAAAAGTTCTTCTACACTCACATGCCCGATCCATATATTTACAGCTAAATGCATCTGCATTTCTGTTTCAGTTGAAAGGAAGATCTGATTCTGTAAATTAGTTTGGTAAGAAGTATGCCATTATTTCATTACATAATAAAGCTACTTAACAGAACATTGCCCATATGGATATTTCAGTGTTTATCTTTTGCGTTAACGTGACTGATTTGATGGAGTACCATGGCACTTGAACAAATGCAATAGACTTACAGAGAGATGTTACAAAGGGTAAAATTTTGACACTTTAGTTAACAAGTTTGTAGGAAAGATGAACAAGCCTTCAGTGTCTGTTTTATGGTTTACTGAAGTTAAACCATAGATTATGTGTGTTTGTGTGTACTCATGTATATGTGCATTTTGTATGTATAAAATGTATCCAGAAATTGAAAAATAGAAAGATTTTATATGTCTGCAATGAGTGCAGTACCTACAGGTACAGTAAAAATACTGGCAAACATATTTTTCCAAAGGAAAAATTAAAAACTTGCAGTTTCTTTTTTTAAGTGTATCCTGGTAATGTATTTCTTCCTTCCCATACTTTAGATTTAGAGTGTTTTTTTCCTATTTCTTTTTTTTTTTATGAATCCTGTTCATATTTGCAGATCTAATATTCAAGCATGAAAATTGTTTTAGAGAATATTTGCAAAGACAAACTTAAGGGTCAGTATTCTTATATGTCATTTCAGCATGTGAATCACTCAGAGGTGGTTAGGTAGAAAAATAGCTTTTCCAGCTGCTTCAAAGCCCAGGATTATGATACATGTAAACACATTCCAAGAGGGAATGTGAAAGGATAGGGAAGCACACAGAATGTCTGTGGGTTTCTGAAGAGTTGTTAGAAACTTTTTAAAAACACTTTTGCATATTAATCATATGTGAAGTTACATTTTGCACTGACCATTCGAATGTCACCTAGCCTACAGGTGTATTTTCATTTGAAACCAATATTTTATTTCTTTTGGGAGCATTTTAATGGTTTCTGTCATTGTTTGCTTCTGTTCTCATAAATTGTATATATGACTCAACATTCAAAAATTAAAAACAGCAATTCCAAAACACATAGATAAAGTTTAGAATTGAAATCCTAGAAGAAAGCAGTAGGAAAAAAGAACGGATGTGGAAATGCAATACATGAAATTATGTCTGGCTAGAAGCCAAGATTCTCTCTCTTGTGTTCTTAGCAAGTAAAACAAAGCTGTTTGAAAAGCACACATCTCTGAGTAGAAATGGAAGATATATCCATTTCTAGAACTACTCCAAGCACAAGAAACAAATGCAAAACCAAGAAAAGGAAGAACCATTCTGCTGTTCTTCTTACTGTTGTGTCTACATTTTTGTCTGAATCTCAGAATACTTGCTAAAAAATTAAAAAAACAACTGGCCAGTTAAAACTCGTATTCCAATGTACTTTTGAGTGTTGCCTCCTAATAACAAGATAAGTTAAAAAGGCTTTTAATTTAATTTCCTTTGCTTATAGTCTATGAAATTATTTGGGGTTTTTTTAAATCCATTGATAAAAACAAGACTTTGATCTGATCTGTAGAAGTCTAATTATCAAGATATTTTTGTGTCTGATTATTTCATTTGTGTTGTTCTTTTTATCCACTGTTTGTTTAAAGTGCATAGTTTAGCCCTAGCAAAATCTGCTCTGGGCCTCTATTCTAGAAAGTCATCTTCCATTTTGACGGCTTTTCTTCTATGAGAGACTCTATTATTAAACTTGCTAAAGAATTTTGATTGCATATGTAATGAATTCAATTTCCTCTCTTTTTACCTTTGTTTACATGAGTGCATTTTCCCCTCCTCTGTGTTCATCTCCCTATTTTCTAATTGCCTTATCATTTTCTCAGAGACATGTATAACATTAGCTGCTTCCAGCTGCATTTTCATTTGTGATTTCACAGTGAAGAGAGAAAGAATCTCTCTCTCCTTAGGAGAAAAATTTAGGAAATTCACATTATCTGCTCACTTGCTTTAAAAATTTATGCAAATAGTTACTAAATCGTATGAGATAAATCCTAAGAGCCTATGAGAGCTTTTCTACATTAGAAGTGTTTAGTCTTTATTTATATACCTCCCCTTTTTGACATATTGTTTGACAAAGAGCTTCTAAATTACAGGTACACCAGTTCGACATCACCCTTGCTATTGTGACAGCATTAGTCTATAATATCTCTAAAAAAAAGGCTTTGAAAGAGTCCCTTCGTATTTTGGAAGGGATACTGAGATCTCATTCTAGGGTTTAGTCTGCTTGAATTTTATGTTTGCCATCCAAAAAAAAGGTTTAAATCTTTTGTACTTGTGTGGGTTGCATGTAATTACCAGTATTATAATTCTGATGGAACATCTGGAGTGGAGGGAGAAAAGCAGAGAAACTGCTCCAACACCAGAATTTCTCGTGCAATATCAGCCTGACATATATCGTCATATGAGTCAGAATATGAGTTATGGGCAGAATTCAGGCACAGAATCCCTAGCCTCTTCCTGCACCAGATTAGTGCCCAGCTTGGGTGCAATCAAATATACAAAAGTGCAAACAAAAGTAGTAGTAGTAGTATCATCTTAAAAATGACTGCAAGAAAACGCTTGTTAGAGAAAAGGCCTTAAATTAAATCTCACTATATTAGTTTTTGCTAAAGCGACTTCAGCTCTAGATCTGCTCGCAGAATGATGGTGTTATAAAGTGTGATCATAGACTAATGAACACAGGGACACAGGGTAATGGTTTGCAGGTGATTCAGATGTGGAGGTCGTCTCCTTCATTGTGCCCTGTCAAGAATATTCTCCTTTTCAAGCAGAATGTTTAATATCTGTCACAACAACTCTTGGTAATCATTAGGGAAAACTTCAAGTAAGTTGTCTTATTGACAAGTCATCTCATCTAATGCACATATTCTGAAAACACAAAGAAACATCTGAGCCAAAACAGAGGTGAAAAAAGAACTTGCGAAACGGGGCAGTGAAAGTCCCAGGGAATCTTCTGTACTAGTAGGAAGCTACGTAGTGTGACAGGTTATAAAATTTCATGTTGTAGAAATGGCAGTTGCAAAGCTAATGCACAACACTCTGTCATTTTCTTAACTGTCTTCAACACAAGCATGGACTTCTTCCTGAATTAGTATTTATAGAATTGCAGCCCAGTAGTAGAATATGACGCTAAACAGCAAATAGTAAGGAGGACAGAATACTATGAAAATCCTGTCTTTGAAAACAGAGGGAATCTATTTGTTGGAGGGAAAGAAAACTTACTGTGGCCTATTTTAGAGGCACATGTTAACTATTTTAAATATACTTGGAGACATAAGTTCTCCTCATAAGTTCTGTTTTCAAGAGAGCTTCAGCTTCTAGAGGCCAAAATACCATTCGCTTAAATGACTTTCTTAATACCTAGAGTATATATAGGAATTTGGGTTCCCAAGTCACTGAGAAATTTCTGAGGATTGAAATTTTACTACTAATACCCTAGAAGAAAATAACTAAAACTAATAAAGGCAGTAGATACAGAACAATCATAGAAGTGATGAACATTGAAGATGGGTCACTGTGTCAGTGATAGGAATCACTTAGAAAACTGGTTTAAGTATATTGTTAATACAGCCAAGTATGAATTCATATATATAGGACTGAAGAACGTAAGTAAAATTTACAGGATGGAGGATTATGTCCTGAGAAGTAAAGATTTAGGAAAAGATTTGAGAATCATTGAAATACAAATTCTTCTAACATATATATAAAGAGCTGTCTCCTATAGAATTAGAAGGTTGTTTTTGACCTTACCTGTGTATTCCCAAGACAAGAACCATTGAATTTCTTACATGCTTGAAAGATGGACTATGTACTCCAAAGTATTAGAACTCAGGCTGTTTAGTTCAACAAGATATTCTTACAAGATGACTTGATTACATTCCAATAATACTGAGCCACATGGAGAATAAACTGAATAAAGTTTCTATTTCAGCAGCAATGCCTATATATTCAAGTTAGACTAATTTAGACTGTAAGTAAAGAATGATTTTAACAAGAATAGTAATTAGGAAACTGTATCAAATGCTTTGATAGATACTCATTTCAAAGTGAGATTGGATATATATTTACAGTTCAAACAGAAGCAAGTTCAGGAAGGTTCTCAGACTATCCTAAATAAAAGTCATTAAAAAATGAAAATTAATTCCCCTGGTTGCAAGTAATCCCTTAAGTCTTATTTCAGAAAATTAAGTTAATTTTCATGTTATAGTAATGGACAATATGTAGAAGCACAAACTCAGAAGACCAGTGCCAGCAGAAATAACACAACAGAGCTGGAAAAAGCTTTGGATTTTTGAAACTGCTGTTGATAAGTAGTAGTTGAGGAGTAAACCAGAAGGTGGGATTGTTTGTGAAACTTGAAAATCTTTTCTGTGTCACTTCCTGACACAGTGACCCTATTTTGAGAAATAAAGATTGCCTTTGTTCTCTGGCAATGAATAGAGGAACAAATGAGGGACTGAAGCCATTTTAGGAAATGCCTATCTTGGGAAACCTGTCCAAAAGAAATAGATATCTAAACTTATAACCTGAATAGTTTTAATATTTTTCCATGACTTCCAAGCAACATTAGTATGCATCTGATCTCACAGACACTTTCTGAGATGACATATGAGAAGAAGCTTGGCAGGGATTTACAAGGTGATAAAAGAGGATTTTAGATTTCACGTTAGCAGTGACCCTGTGCACGTGTAACAGTATAACAATAGTGCAGGGGCATTGACCCACTGTTATCCTCTCATTCTCCAGTCAGACAGGACCTGTGTGTGCCCAGAAGTGATCTTTGAAATGCCAGACTGAAGCTGCTCTGTGCAGGAACAGCTGAGTCTGGGCTGGGAACTGGGAAGGAATGTTGACTTTGTTGTTAATAGTCCAGACAGCTGATAAGAAAAACGGATTCAAGAGTTGCACAAGGATGATTCATGACATGGTCCATTTCAAGCTTTAATATCATATTTTAGTTTTTTAAAAAAGGTATGTCTATATATCTTCATGTCAAATGAAGATTTTTTTACATGTTACATTTAATTGTCCTACATTTAAGAATATAAAAACATAGATTTCTATTACTTTTATATTTCTGTTACAAAGTGCACTATCTAAAAATAGTTTTTTCACAGTAAAAGTGACTTGGAGGAAAGATATGTAAAAGGTAATGCTGCCTTCATAAAATGGGAATTCATAGCAAAACATTAATTGTTTAACATAAGGTAATGATAGGAGTAACTTTCTCAGTTTTGGACATTTTTTCTGATCCTGCCTCTTGCAAAAGGGTTGCTGGGTATGAAGCTTCTCATGAATGAAGTGGCATCTTTATTGACTATGGAGTTATAAAATTAGGATAAATAGCTCTTTCCCCCTTGTAGTCAAGAAGGTGACAGTTATTATGCCTTGAGACCTATTTTCTGAATAAGAAGCTAAAAGTGTGAGTAAAAATGTTTCAGTGGGGCCCATCTCCAAATATTTTCCCATTATCTGTGATCCTCCTTCCAAAATGTCAAGTTGTTTAACACTTCATTTTGTGTTGTTTGGAAGTAAAAAGTAAAGAAGTTTCTCCTTAGACTCTGCAAGGAAAAATGAACTATGCATTGTTGGCATGCCTATTTGAGCCTAAATCCTTCCTTAACTTCACTTTTCAATCCTTATGAGAAGCCTGTCCAAACTGTAATAGAGATATGTTCCCATGCAATTCCTTTCTCTCCCATTGGCTGGTCTTGCAAAGAGGAAGCATTTCCCATGGTGGATTTTGAATATTCAGAGCCACCAAGGGGGACACAGCTGGGCACAGAGCTTCCCTTTGACCCCAGGAGACTCTCTCCTTCCCTGGCTCTTTATTATACCCCTTCTGCTTCCTTTACCCTCAGGAAGCCAGATGTTTTTAAAGAAGAAGGGACACAGAGCTTCCAGAACACTGCGGAGACAGGCCTACCAGATTGGTGAGCACTGTTTTTAAAACACTTGGGACGTTGAGGCACATGCATGCTCACAGACAGGCTCAACTGGGTGTCTGTCAGTGCAGAGCTTGGAGCATGGATTCTACCAATGGTTGCCATACAGAAGCAAATGGTGTTTTATTCTGTCCATTAAGTAACACTGCCTTGTCAGTTAAGTTCTTATGCACCAGTGCACTGTAGACTTACATGGCTCCATGATATTGAAAAATTTTAAATTCTGTTAGTACCAAGAATGTTTACATTACTCGTCAGTAGCAGCAAACATCTTTATCCACCAAGACTTTTCCCTTCTAAAAATAGAGCAAATTAGGAAAAAAGCTGTTTGAAGGTAGTAGTGGAGTACAACTCCAGGGAAGTCACTGTTATGACTCTTCAGTCATAGCAAGAGTTGGACTTCGACGATCGATCCTTGTGGGTCCCTTCCAACTCAGGATATTTTGCGATTCTATGATACTCAGACTTGGTTTTCCACCACTATGCTGATCGTCTCCAAAGCAGGCTAACTGGAATATTCATGAAATCCCTAAACTATCCACTATGCATTTTTTCCAAAATACATGTACAATTATATAACACGTCTTATTTAGGGAGATGGTTAATAATATAGATTAATTTACAGAACTTGCCCTCTAACACAGACATGCCAAAGAGGCAGGAGTGATAACAGAGGGAAAGTAAACCACCTGTTATTTCCTCCATTAATAAACAGAAAAAAAATAGTTTCTACAGTTTCATTCTTGTAGGAATTAAAACTAGGCAGAAAAGTAATGAAAATCCTATAGAAGGTTAGTGCCTGAAAATTTAGACATGAGGATCCTCACTGGGGTAAGTGGACCTATTTTTATAACAAGGTTGGAAGACTGGCTTATAGCTTAACGTTCACTTTGCATGCTGTAAAAACAAGTTTCTGTTCTCATTACTGAATCCATCTGCCATATCCTTAGCTCTCAAAAAACTGGTTCTTGTTTAACAACTGGTTGTTCACACTGAAGCCAGGTGTTAAATAAATCTAGGTTTTCCTCATGAAATTGACTAGAGATCAACCCACTAGAATCTTTTGCTATACTCTACACATCCCAAAAAACTTAATTGCAATTAATTTACAAGAACCTGGAGTCTTTAAAACATTTTAGATTAATATGAAGAACATGATATAGACTGTCTGCGTTATCTGAAATTGCTTAGAAGCTGGAATTTACCAGCAGGTGACCAACTTGAAATTTCTCATTCAAGTCAATTCACAGATCATTGGTAGCAGCCTGAAACATTAAGTGAGCCTTCTGGCTCTTCTAAGCAGTGCTAGGGCAAGCATCAATCAAAAACAGACCCTAAAATAAGCCTTGCTACCCAAAGCATGAGCAATAAGAAAATGCTTCAGCTCCCAAAGCACAAAAAGATGCAATGGGCATTTTCTTACACTAAAAACATCTTTGTACTTTAAGGAATAGAGTCCAGTATTGTACAGACAAGTGAAATTTCCTTCCATTGATAAACAACTGTCAAAAAATTACAGAATCGCAGAATCAATTAGGTTGGAAAAGACCTCTAGGCTCATCCAACCTATCACAGAACATCACCATGTCAACTAGACCTTGGCACTAAGTGCAACATCCAGTCTTTCCTTAAACATGTCCAGGGACAGTGACTCCACCAGCTCCCTGGGCAGCCCATTCCAATATCTAATCATCGTTTCTGTGAAGAATTTCTTCCTAATGTCCAACCTGAACCTCCCCTGGTGCAGCTTAAGACAATGTCCTCTTGTCCTGTTACTGGTTGCCTGGGAGAAGAGACTGATCCCCACCTGGCTACAACCTCCTTTCAGGTAGTTGTAGAGAGTGATAGGGCTCCCCTGAGCCTCCTTCTCTCCAGGCTAAAGAACCGGAGCTTCCTCAGCCGCTCCTCATAGGGCCTGTGCCCCAGTCCCTTCACCAGCTCCATTGCCCTTTTCTGGACACACACCAGCACCTCAATGTCCTTCTTGTAGTGAGGGGCCCAGAACTGAACACAGGACTCGAGGCGTGGCCTCAATCACTGCCCTGGTCCTGCTGGCCACACTATTGCTGATACAGGCCATGATGCCATTGGATTTCTTGGCCACCTGGGCACACTGCTGGCTCATGTTCAGCCGGCTGTTGACCAGCACTCCCAGGTCCTTTTCTGCTGGGCCACTTTCCAGCCACTCTGGAAGCCTGTAGCACTGCATGGGGCTATTGTGGCCAGTTGAGTTGCTGGTCTCAAACAGGCTAAGTTTTTCAGTTCCTTCTCTTCACTAATTTCTAATACTGTAGTTTACTCTTCTTGGGAAACTTGTATATTTCAATAAACAAAAATCAATGTCATTATTTCATTTCACATTTTCTAAAAAATAGCTGTTTGTTTTAGGACACAGCTGATGACAGGGAATTTTAAAAGGTCTTTTTATATTGTCTCTGACCTGTGGCTTCCAAGTCATTTTTCTCCTGGAGACAGACATTTTTTCATGTGGCTAAGTTATGGTTGTGTAAAAGGTAGAGCTTTCTAAAGAAAGCCTTCATTTTGAGGCATTGCTTTGAGGGACTCCATTTCTACCTGTCATAGAGACATCTGTATTGTAATCCAATAGCCGTTACACCAGTTTACATGGGGGATGAACTTTCTTAAAATTCATTTCAAATATATTTAAAATTTACTCTTACTTAAAATTGAGGCTAAGTTAAAATGAAAAGGTAAGAAAATACATGGTAACAATACCATTTTACCATATGTCAGATTTGGCAATAAATTTGGCATAAAACAATACTATTTGCTTTACATAAATGGCTGGCATTAATTACATCCATCATATTATTTTAACTTCAGTTATTTCAGTCTCCCAGCTGCTCTAACTAGGACATCAGTATAAGCCAATTCTCATATTTCATGAGTAAAATAATTGGAGAACCACAGTTACCCTTCAAACTGAGCAGTGCACTGACATGTCTTTGGCATTGATTATTGTATTGTGTGGTGTAATCTTCAGTTATATTGTTACAACCCAGCTACAACTGTTGAATATTTTCCATTCCAAAAGTGCAAACTTTTCAATGAATCCATATTGATTTACTTCTTTTGTAAGAAGGAAGATAAAATAAAAATCTTTATCAGTGTAGTCCCATCCAATTTATTGGAAAAACTAATGGATTTCTGGTAAGTATAGTGATAAGTCCTTGTCATTGTCCTCAGACAGTAAAATAGCCAGAGATAATTTTTTAATTAGTAGAAACCAGCAGTTCTCAGGCTGCTTCTTACATTTAGAGGAGACACACACTATCCTGGATTTAGGGTGAATAAAGTGCTCATGGGTTAGTAGGACAGCACAGCACCTGAAGACGACTGTTATCAAAGCTTTGGTCCTGTCCTTTCAGCATTGATGGAAGAATTCGCTACAGTTCAAAAGCAAATGCTTGCAGATGAATATACACAAGGAGCAGACAAGAATGTGGTACAGGACCCTTCATGTAGGAATGTGCTCCATAGTACATAAAACCTAGGTTCTACAGCATGAGACTTTTTCCTGTAGCATTCCCATGGCTATCTCTTTTTTTGATCTCCCTGGTCTTTTGTTATTCTGGCATGTATATGAGTGGGAGTCTTCTGAAACAGTTCATGGAAACAATGGAGAAAAAGATGTTATCCAGATACAGAGAAAACATTGAAGCACTAGACAGATCTCATGGTCACGTCCGCAAAAGAGTTGAAGACCTCTAATGAAGACCTCTAAGCAAAATCTCTGAGTTCATAAATGTAACACAAAAAAGAATACTCTGCAAATATCATTCTTATTTACAGCAGCAACAATTAAAGGAGCAGCAAAAAGTACCAAAGACAGACTCTTTTATGTTGCTATGAAATAGACAAAACTTACACAGTCATGTTGAACAAGCCAAAAGCTGCTGTAATTATTCCAGCCTTCCTCACAAGCTGACCTATATTCCTAGGGAAAACATATTGCATCTGTTCAAAGTGATCCAGGGAAATACCACAGAAGGTAGAAGGAAGAAACATTATGAGAACGTGATGAAATACACTTGAGAATTTTGAAACAAATACAGTTTCACGAGAGTATCCATATGTTACTACGTACACCATCAAAATTGGATTTTGTTCTTTGTTCAGAACCCATACTAGTCAAAACATGGAATTCCTATTACATTCAAATATTCATTCATTTAATTACATTTATTGAAATATATTCATCGATTTACATTCAGTATTACATTCTACAGAAGTTGGATTGTAGTTGGCTAAACCTAATATGGCATCTATTCACCATTCTGCATCCTGCACATTACTGATATGTAAAATATTCCTCTTGGCCATGAGGTGAGAAGTAGGTGACAGACTTTGTCTTTATGCCTAGCTGCATTTATCTATTCAGTTTGAAATCTGTCACCTCAACTGGATGAGCAGAAGAAGAAAAATGAGAGTTAATCATAAAAGATCAAATCCATATCCCATCTTTCCTCAAAAAGAAATGTCATTGAGCATGATGAGATCTCTGTTTGAGTACAATAAGTACAGTCTCTTGGTTATTTGGTGGAAGTTTTTCTTTGGTAAATTACTTGGTTTTTTGGAGGTGGAGGGTTTTCTTCTGATGTCGAACTAGAAGCTTGAAAGGAATCTTTGCGTGTAAGGGGAATTTCTGGCAGGTCCTTGTACCTCAGTTAAACCTTTTCTTCTTTAGGGCCTCCTGTTTAGCAGAAAAGAGATCTCATAAGAGGCAAAACTAATACAAACCACTGTTCTCAGTTTGTGGGGACATGGCCAGAATGTGCTAAACTCAGGGCACCTCCAGATGGCACATAGCCTTTTGAAGTTTACAGTTAACTACTGTAGTTTTGAGGAGCAGCTGGTCTACTTTGGTCTTTAGTGTGATTGATGTAGGATCACTGCTAGCACTTCAGTTTTCACTGCGTGTCCAGGAATCTGTAGCATCTCTGAATCTGTGAAAGATCATATCTTTCAGCATATAACTGAAATACTTGAGATACTTTCAAATAAAGTAAAACAGTATGCAAGAAAGGTTACCCCGGTCTGTTTCTGAGCTTTTGAACTCACAATAGACACTTCTGCATGCATCTGGTGCATTATGGTGCATGTGTATCTTTCTGTATCCGTGTCCAATATATCTGTAAAGCACACAGTTTTAACTGTGATGGTTTGCATGCACAAATTTTGCAAGTACGGGTTTCCAGAAGACCTGTGTATATAAAAACCCAGGCTGGCTGCATAGGAAAATAAAAAAATCACAAGTGTTTGATTAGCCACCCAATAGTAATAGCTGTATATGACAATGGACAGCAAGGACTGGAAATGACTGTCAGGTAAAGAGGTTAATTTGAATGAATGAGACTACTGTGGCAAAGAACACAATGAAAATGGTCCTGGAAATTAGTAATGAACTATGGATTTTGTACTGTGACAATGGCTTGATAAGTCAGTCCTAACTAAAGGTTGCAGTTCAATTTTAACAGGGATCACTCATTTTATTCCAGAGTAGTATGTGATGCAGAACACCATTTGCTGTTATTTGTTTTCTAAATTAAATTTTAAAACTGAGATGTTTAATTTCATGTATCAAAATTCTGCTGTGAAGGGTTGTATCACCGGAAAAGCTGACAGATTTATAATTAATGACAGTGAAGCATAACAATAGGATCAACTAAAGTAAATTAACAGATGTTGATTTCTATTTGAAAGAGAAAATTACACTGTAATTCAGGGTACTTCGAAATGGCACTTAAAACATAGAGGATTCTTTGGTCTTGACTCTAATGTAGCTATTTCTTTCGAGGGTGAAAAGGAAAAAATCTACATGGCTAATGTCTATTTTAATGAGGCTTGCATTATTTTCTTGTTCAAGCTCTTAAGCTTTCCTGTGTATCTTTTCAGTTCAAAGGCTCAGTAATCAAATGTTGCATAGGTTTTCCACAAACTAGCTTTGATAATCAGAATTTCTTATGAATCCATAAGGTGTCCCTGTTCTGCTATATTACCATCCTGCAAGTCCTCTCTTGAAATTAATGAAATCAAGTGGCATGTCAACTGCAATGTCATGCATCTGCTTACTGGATGCATGCTGCTGCCATTATACAAGTTACCTTCCAACTAATTTCCAGATTGTAATGCTCATTCTGTTCCATGAAACTGAACAAAGAGGGTCAGGAAATTGTGATAGCAAAGTAGATACTCTGTTTATCAAACTAGCAAAATTAGCAGAGAATATAAAGATATACTTAAAAATACATGCACTCTTTATACAAATTATTATGTTTGCAGTTTAAAAATGGTAGGTACAGTACACATAATATTTCTGCAGACACAATCTGCTCTAGATGTTTAGAGAAAGTTTGGATTTGTCCTTATTTATCTATATAAATAGTTTCATAAACTCTATGCAGCCCTTATAGAACAAATTTTCTTCGAGGTATTTACAGAAGATGCTCAGATGTGATCTGAAACATAGAGAGTATAACTTTTTTAAAGTTGCAGCATGTTAAAAAAGCACACTTCCTTTTTGTGCACAATGTCACTCTGACTTTGAAAATCACCAAATGAAACAGAATAGTTTTCCCATCTGGAAATGAGACTTCCCATCAAAATCTACTTTACATTGATTAAAGTATTTACCATTATATTTGAGCACTTATTACAGTTCTGTCCATGAAGGAAAAAAATCCAAGAATAGCACTTTGACAAGACATTTTAAAGGATTTATCATGGTAAATTAGACCATTAGTCTAGCTAATCCAGTATCCTGCCCCTAGTAATGGCTAGGGCTTCAGAATACAGCTTCTGATTTGTACCTGCTCAGACACTGAGTGTTATTTTTCAGCTTCATGGTGATTTGTCACATGCCGTTTAGAACTATCATGTTGTGTTATGCTCAGATGCCAAAGTTATCTTGTCTATTCTTTCAGAATTTTATTGTTTTTAATTATTTATTCCCTTTCCATGTCAATCCAAAGGAGAAGCTGCTCACTGTTACACAACAAATGAAACAAATAGTATCTTGTTATCTGATTATATCAAATTAGTGTTAATATGCAATTTGAGCAATAACTGTCTGCATTAAATCTACTGAAGGAAAGGAAAATGTTTACTACAGTGTTGATTGAAGATTACAACAGGTGACTTCTATAAGGAGTGCTTAGTGCTAATTGCAGAGTCGTGAAACTACCAGCCTGAAGTACCTCATAAAGTCGGGCAGGCCTGAGTGACAAAAAGGAGGCTGCCAGAAATGGTAAAAAGAACAAATACAAGGGAGGGAATTCTGTAAATGTCTCCTTTCTTCAGAATAAAAATCAAACTAACATAATTCAGTTCATTACAACAAAATTTCTATCACATCTTTCGTTTTGGAAGAATTAAATGCATTTTGCAACTATCTAAAAATGATATGCAGTGCTATTAGTTGGATAAAGTTTTAGGGGTAGAATTTTTAAATGTCTTGCATTATACAGACAGTAAAGAAAAGGGTATATTATACAGATCATTTACTGGAAATGCTAAAAAATGCACCAAGTCCAGTAATATTCAACTTTTTACATGACGTAATAAAAAACTGAATGATGAACTACTCCAGTGATATGCTACCCTCATAAAGAAAGGTGAGAATAGGGGTCCTCACATGGTTTGAGTTTGGGCTTATTTTGGGAGGGGGGAAGTTTAATTTTTTTTTTCTTTGTTAAGTAATTTTATAATATACAAACACATAGATAAGTTCAGGATGTAAGTAGCAGCACTTCCATTCTATTTAACTTTAACAACAGTTAAATATATACATGTTTGCTTTTTACTTTCCTTCTATTATTCTCAAACCACAGCGAAAAGCAAGCACACTTCATAATCCAGAATTAGCATGTCCACAGACAGGTGGTCTTGCTACCTATGAATAACTTCGAAATAATTTAACAAGATAAAATGAAAGAGCCAGCCTGGGGCAAGCTCCAGCTAAGGTCCTCAACTCCATCACCACCTAATAAGTTAAATGTACTGAAAGTAGTCTTAGGCTAGTAATAGTGGCATTAGTCTCTGACTGTTGAGCTTAAGAAATGCTAGTATGTGCAATGAATATGTATTCCTTGCTGCATTCCAATTTGCACTCTCATTGGCAAGAATTAAGGAATACTTAGACCTTGAGAGACTTCCTATTACAAACTCCATAATATTCTTAAACAATATCTTATTACATACAGATAATACTTAGACAATCGAAATGAAAGACTTGGTTCTGAAGAAAATGCTGACAGTAGCCAACAGCAGACTTGCTTCTTTCTGCTTTCCTTCAATAACTTGTGCTGCATTTTGGAGACAATAATCTTAAGATTTCAGAAGGGGCAGCTGATAAAGTGTCTTTGTTTCCTAAAGAATAAAGGAGATGGTTTTGCTTGAGTCTGTATGTTTTATGTTTTCTCCCAAAGAAAACATAGTTTAGCCATTCATTATAGGCCATTAAAAGTATCCAAGATACCAGTACCCTAAACAAAAGTCGTGATGGCATGCCACAATATTTGCAGCCACTGTTCTCTTTAAAAAAGGGGTAGTGTATATTTCTATCTTATTGATAACAGTCTGTAGCACCAGCAATCTGCTCTTCTTTCTGCTGTAGCTTGTTGCCTGCCTCTTACAAAGCAATATGACCCTAAAGAGTGGATGTAACCCAGCACAAATAATAACTGTTTGCAGGATAACCACAGTGTCATGCCAAAGAGAATACTGCTTCAGTCACTGGACATAGTGGGAAAAGGGTCTTGAGTCTTTCTGCCTGTAAGGCATAACCAGGGTAGAGGACACCTGAGGGCTCTCTGGTGAGAAGATGAGGAGTGTGCAGGGTTGCATGCACTTGAGATATCTTCTCAGTGAGGGAGTGCAGTCATTCTCGTGTCACATAAACTGTAGTGCACAGAGCACCATGTCATGCTAACTGCTGCTTATATTTCACTAAACCATGGACAAAGAAAGGATGCTCAGAAGAAAGAATTTTGCTTTCTGAGACCTTTTGAAAGATACAATTTCTGCTAGTCTGTGAAAGGTCAACTAGGACTTGCATAATATTTCTAGTTTTACTATTTTGAGCTCAAACTCCAAAACAACTGCAGTGGTTCTACTTTTAATGAAATATAGACAAAGTTCTAGAAGGATAGCCCACATGCTATTTTCAGCCTGCAAAGCCTTGATAATCCATAATGGCATTTTGTAATTGTAGTGTGCCATTTACCTGAGATGCTGTATTCCAGGTGAAGTCCTTCATACAGTCACTAGCATTATTGCCCATTCTTTCAATTGCATTCTAAGTAGGAACAGCCTCTCATGAAAAATTTTCAGGATCATTGAAGTGAAAACATACTGTTGAAGAAACATTACATGCAGTCGTAGCAATTGGTCAACTTCTGGTCGTTCACAAATGTTAAATGCAAAGTATGCATTTAATATAATGGAAATTCCTTTGGATTCCTTTGGCCTTGTGTGAGTTGTATTACTGAGTTTCTCCACTGCATGCCTTGAACCCCTGTATTAGCATCAGTACTGCTCTTAGATATCTAATTCCCACTTCAAAGTTTCCCGTTTAGATCTAAAATAGAAAGAAAAGAGTTAGGACACCAACATCCTTCACCTTCATAGTTATACTCTTTGTACGGAGGAACATCATAGCTCCCCTTACACTGTTTTTCATGAAGGTGAATAGACTCCTGAGCAGGATGGATTGTGCTTTTTCAAGATGACGTGAATGTACAGCTGGATTTGCTGCACAGCCCTCTAATGGAGAAGATAAACAAAGGACTTACTGCCACTCTTTTGCTGGTAGAAGTTTGAAGTGGAGCCTTACCCCATTTTTGCACATATCAAGTAAGCTAGACAGGTAGTACTGCAGGCTGCTTGGTGGCCAGTAATTTTCATGTGTCACGTCCCTTTATATAGCCCTGTCAGTTCATCTAAATCATCATTTGTATTGCTACCTACTGTGCCAATTGAATACACCTAGACACTTGTATTAGCACTCTTCAGTCCTGATCTAAAGTATCCCACTGTTCCTGTTGCAAAACTCTTAGACAAAAAGGTGCCAAACAGTGTGGTGTTCACTGAATGAGATTGCAGTTCTTTACTTCAATTGAACAGTGTGGAGCCTTAAGAAGGAAAATATCTTGTATTATTCTAGAGCCAGTATCTCTTTCCTAAGACACGTGTATAAATGCATCTATATGTGTGCACACAGACACTCATTTACATTACAACTCATAATAGTTCCATGCCACTAATCTGATTGCCTGTTCTCTTCTGTAGCCCAGATGATTTACTGAATGCACTGAATGAGGGTATCAGCCGTGCTGATGTGATCATTACATCAGGAGGTGTATCTATGGGGGAAAAGGTATGCTAAATTTAAGTATGACTTGCTACAGTATATGTAAGAATTTCAAGCCAGAGTCTGTCGTCAGAGCTACTACCTTTGTATTAATGTTTATTAAAAAGGGATCCTCCTTTTCTTGGACCACTTATATGTGAATTAATTAAGAAAATAGTCTTCAATGCTATCCGTGTTCCCTTTGTTCTTGTTACTGTACTATAGTAGACATAGTACAACAGAGGAGATTTTAATTCTTAATGTGATTTACAAGTGTGTTTTTATTTAAGGAATGATTTGTGTAGTTTTGATGAGGAAGGTGCTTGGTTAATAGCACATGCAGGCAACAGACTTCTTTTTGTTCTTAGAGTAGGTAAAATGTAGATTGAATTAAGATACTTTAAAAGTACTTGGAAAAGCAACCTGAGTATATAAAAAGCCTTTTTTTACTCAGCACATCTGTTTCCTGAATATGCCAAAGCTCTATCTGATACAAAAATAGTTTTAGCACATTTTGCACCTGATAGTCCGACAGAGGCAATACATATGAGACCTAGTGAGTTGATGTATTTGCCTTTTGAATCATTAACATAATTGTTGATTGAATTCCTGTTGGTAATCCCTGTGCCAAAACCATCAAAGAAAATAGGGATACACAGATGCTAGTGGGGCACAGATGAACCTTCAGGACATTTATTAATCATGACTTATGTGAAGGAAGACTCAGATTCCTTTTTGGTCCCAGGCTGAATCTGTGAGTTTGGCAGGTAAAAGAAACATATCTCCTTTTATAACTAACAAATACTAAAGACGGTCATTAGGAGATGGCAAACATGAGTTTTTGTCACTTTTTTTAGTAGAAATGTTATTGTTGGATATATCATGAAAATGGGTAATTAGTTAAACCAGTGCCAACCACTTTCAATTACTCCAGTTGTTTTCAGTATTTTTAGAAAAATAGCCAAGGACAAGTGCTAATCTTTAAACTGGGAATGTAGTGACATAGTGCAGAGAAAGGAACACTAGGACGTGACTGGACCGCTGAATGGTCTTACAGACATTCATGCCTTCTGACTGATTTCTCCCCAGTCTGAATTTGAGACAACAGCATAAAGTCAATAGGCTCTATATTCCACTGATGGTCTGCCCTCTGATACTGAGCTTTCTACTCTGTTTCTACTGACTTCTAATCAAATAACTGTGAACATCCAAAAAGTAAATAGAAAATAAAAATGGGGTTAATGCAATCAATAATTGAGAATTCATGCCTGGCTGAAATGAAATGCTGCTTTCCAAGTATTTAAACACACACACATCAAGAAAAAAAAGAGGTGGGAAAACAGATGACTGTTACAGTCTGCATCTTTAACCTCACTAAACACAACAGATAGGGTACTACATCTTTAAGCACAGCAATTTTCAATAAAGACTAAACAAGTAATTCACTTTGTTTTAATAACTGGATCAATTGTGTTTATGCAAAATCATTTAACTTAACTCACAAACAAGTCACCCACAGTTTTTCCTTTCTAAGGAATGTTAAATACAACCACCGTGAATTATACCATGTCCCCAGAAAATTACAATAATTACAGTATCCTGGAAAACTATGATTTCTACAGTACAGTAAAGTACTGATTTCAAAAGTACTAGGACATCTCTGAATCTACTGCTAAATAGGTTCCATGGCAAAAGTTAAATAACTTGATGATTTTAAGTCTTAATTTTGAACCATAAAGGTTTTTTTCCATCTTTGACATAGAAAATGTTTTAGGTATTTGTGAGGTCCTCTAAGATTCTGATGTTGCAGGTGACTTTTAAGTAAATATGTTACTGTGTCCTCGTGGAGTGTGGTTTGGCACCTAAAATGAGTCTATACTTTACCTCTTCTTTTTGAAAACACTTGCTTTCAAATACTGGAAATTCCCCACTCAACTGTAGCCCTTTGAGGATATGGAAAGTCTTTCATCTTCACTTGATATTAATTAATTGCTTTGAATGCTTAGATGATGTAAAGCCACTTTGATGTTACTTAATTGATTTTTTTTTTTTTAATTTAAACAGGACTATCTTAAACAGGTACTGGATATTGATCTTCACGCACAGATTCACTTTGGCAGAGTTTTTATGAAACCAGGGTAAGAAATCTTTTTGTTTAGGCAGCCTAAATGGAGGCTATATTGGACCAAATATCCTAATGAAGTGCTTCAGTAGATTTCAGTTTTCCAGATATACTAAAAACCACAGAATAGATATATATGGAAAAATAAGCAAAATCAGTGCTATTCAGATTAGTTATCATCTTTACGGGTGAAATTAACTGGAACAAAGAAATTACTTTTTAGCAGTAAGAGATACTTCTCTGATAACTGTTGCAAATCAGGTTTGGGGATTAGTGGTATACCAGCATGGTATAAACACTGCCACAGTCTTCAGTGTGATCACAGAACTCACACTGACGTTGTTATGAGATAGCCAGGAAATATAAGGACATTAAACTGCTAGTTTACTTAAAGAGTATCTTATTTTGCTTCAAAATTTGTGTAAATTATCTTCCTACAAACAAGCAATTCCTTGAGAGAGGTGGAATGACAGCTAATTTACAAAGCTTTGTCTAATTGGCATATTGAGCATAGTAATTTTAAAGTAAGCACAATCCTTTATGTGTTTAGTTCACCTCAGGAAACTGTTTCAGCATTGCTTTCCTTTGCCGTAGTAATGCTCATTAATGAGTCTGCTTTATAGAGGAAATGAAAACTACGTATATTGAAAATAGTTTCCTTTCACAGTGCAGTAGTGAAATGATGTCTGCAGCTCTACCTCACTCGCTTTGGAGTGCAGTTTGTTTGCAAGCTAGGTTGGCATGGTCCAGCAGTGCAAGACCAAGCACAGCTTTGAGAAATGATTCCCTCTAGTCCATAACTGTTGCCAGGGAGCAAAACTGAAAGTGAGTGTTTGCTATGAAAACAGATAAATACTTTTAGTGCCTTTGCATACAATCCAGTAAAGAACTGCATGTGGGCTTGGTGCTTGTGCTGCTGCTGCCACCATCTCCCTTCCATAACAGGAATGAGTGAGCTGGAAGCATTTCTTCCCATGGTGGATGTAGCCCAGGCATGGAAATTGCTCACTGCTTCTGTCATACTCCTACAATTGGTGTAGCGAAGTCCCTGAACTGAGATCTGCACTCCAGCCTCTGCTGCTGACAGGAATGGATAACTCGATTTAGAGAATTCAAAATACTAAATTCTAGTTCTGGCTTATCTGAAAGCGAGCATAATTCTTTCTTCTAGTGAACCCTCTGTAGCCTTGTAGCAATAAACTTTTAATAACTAGCTAAAAAACCTTGAAGAAATCTTTTTTCCCCCAAATATTCATTTTCATTTTATGCCACAAGAAAGATATTTTTTACTGCTACCAAAACATTTGGTCATCAGTTCTTAATCTAAACACTCTCATTTTCATTGTATGTACTGCAATAGCAAATACTGTGTCTTGGGTTTTATTAACTGTGTCATAAAAGACCTTAGATATGAGTTGTGAGTTGGGAAAAAATCCCTTAAGTAAGTTTCAAGACCAAAGTCAGAATTTGTTGTATGCCTGTATTTTGATGTGCTACATGAATGTAGAGTAGGGCCTGGGATTTACCATCCATCCACTTGATCTGAAAGTTGCTGAGCTCATGTAAAGTTATGTCTTGCCTAGCAGCACTGCTAGAAGAAAGTACTGGAAGACTTTACCAATGATGGTGTTGAAATCTCATATGAGAATTCAGAGTTTCTAGTAAATATGAATTAGCAATTAGATTTTTTGTACCTTGGTTTGTGCACTGGTTATAAGAGTTGGCGGTCTGATACCAGACCGCCGATCTGGTTCCCATCATGTTAGAAACATTTTGAAAGAGAAACATCAAACATTAACTTCCCCTGGTAAAATAGGATATTGATCAGTCTTAGCACATGCAAAACTAGTTGGTAATGACCAAAGTGTGGCAAATCTCCAAAGTTGCTTCTGGTCATCAGCTATTATCTGCTGACCAGGTGAAAGTGGTCGGCTCAAGATGAGGCCAAGGAACCCAGCCTAATTATTGCTCCTGTAAGGTATCATTTCTAATGTTTAAAATGATTTTATTAACACAGGTGTGTAGAATTCTATTTTCATGATGAGTCCCTTTTCTTTACCAGCCACATTCTTGAGCCAACATTACTCTTCTATTTGTATAACTGTAATAGCCTTCATAACAACATGCTAAAGATGACTCGGGAGCAGCTCTGAAAGGCAAACAAAGCTCTTCACTGATAGACCCGGGTCTTACCTGGCTGCAGCTCTGGCTGTGGATCTGAATTTGTTCATCTGCAGACTAGCTAGCATTTGCTGTCAGAAATACTATTCTATTGTCACTACTGCTGTAGAGACTGGAGTAAGAGAATTGGAGTCACTAATGTTCTAAAAATTTGGAGACCCTTGTATGAAAAACAAACACAGCTCTGTAATTGCATAATTTCAGTATTACTTCTTTATTGATTGGCTTCTAGCATGAAGACAATGCTAGAATTAGGTTCTCGATTACTAGTTCATCTCCTTTTAGATGTTTCCTCTCCAGAAGCAAACTCATCTACTTAAAACTTCATAGCTGAATACCAAGAAAAACTAATTGTTCTGTCACTACAAAGAGAGGATTATACCTCCAGTATGGAATAAGCATAAGGTGCTAGTGAACTGCTGAGAAAGAGATATTCTGTTTTGTTTTCTTTTACAAATGCTTTAAATTATATAATAATGTTAAGTCAAAGTCTAATGCAGATATTAAATAACTTCCTTTTCCATAGCTTGCCAACAACTTTTGCAACTCTGGATATTGATGGCGTAAGAAAAATAATCTTTGCGCTCCCAGGTAAGATGTTTTCTGGATTACTTTTGTTGGTGTGCAGAGATGACAGACATGAAACAGAATAGTGACATCACACAGTACCTGTGCCTGGTGTTGGCATCCCTAAGGAAGGTACTTGTAAGATTTTCTCAGAAATTTCCAGAAGAAATGGACTTACAGGAATGTACTAAGGAGTTCTCTTATTCCTGTCCTCAGAATTTGCTGGTGTACAGGTCTTATTTCTTCCATCCAACAATTTCCTTGGGTTTTTTTATAAGGGCGTTTTTCTCCTCTAGCTTCCTCCACCTTTGCAGTAAATATCCTCTGTGTGTGTGTAAGTCATTGCATCCACTCTGATGTACTGAAAACGGAGAAAAAATGAGGGAGTGCCAAGGAACATGTTACAGAATATTTTTTGTTTATCATGCTCCTACTGTGGAACCAAAAGAGGGCAGCACAGCTGCACCACTGGCCAATGCGTGCCCTGGGAAAGCATCTATTCAGAGTAAACATTTACTTAGGGATCCCTGCCTTCCTAGATCAGGAGGAATTTATTTTATTCATATCTCTCTGGTTTTCCACGAATTTTGACACAGAAATACACAGTCATGTTCTTGATAAGCTGGTGGTTTTCAGATGTATCTCTAGTGGTTTTACCCTCTCCTGCTTTAGTTGCTGTAGTACATTTTTTTACAAGGGAGAGATCAATGGAGCCTCTGTTTAATCATAGTATTTACTTTAAAACTGTCATCTAGGGAGGTCCAGATGTGTAAGACAGTGGTGTTTGACAGATGGTCATAAACCTCTGTTGTGAGTCAACAGAAAACATATAAATCAGTAGAATTCTCCTCAGAATTTGTATTTATATCATTTTTCCACTCTGTTAGGAAATTGAAATTTTTTCATGTGTCTGGGAACCATTAGTCATGCATCAAGAGCCCTGTGAAATAGAACCAATACCTATGCACAATAAACCCTGCCCCAGCCCCAGACAAATCCAGGCATAGGGCAAAGGCCATGGAAGAACAGAGGCAAATGGTGGGGCCTGAGTAATATGGGGCAATTCTGGTCAGAGCAGGATTTCAGCACACCATCATCCAGAGTGTAGCTTTCAACAGCTCTACTTGCCACATGCCACTGCAGTCTTGAATGAAACATTTCCTGTACATAGCGTGAAAAGCCCTGTAGAGTTCTTTAGAGTGAAATTGCTATAAAAACATCACTTTCAGCAATTCACAGAGTAAATCAAGAGGGAGTCACCACCAACTGTTCTTTGTTCTACAGGCAACCCTGTGTCAGCTGTTGTCACCTGCAATCTCTTTGTTGTTCCTGCACTGAGGAAAATGCAGGGTATCCTGGATCCTCGGCCCACCATCAT
Source organism: Pseudopipra pipra (assembly GCF_036250125.1). Lineage (NCBI taxonomy): Eukaryota > Metazoa > Chordata > Aves > Passeriformes > Pipridae > Pseudopipra > Pseudopipra pipra. The sequence goes on along the minus strand of NC_087554.1, from coordinate 31,574,543 downwards.
CAAAGCCAGGGTAAGAAGCTTGTCCTCTATTTAAAAATTCTCTCAAGATGTTGAAGCACACCTCTTTGGGCTTTGAAAGACTGCTGTGTTTGGGTAATCTGAGCCCTAGACTAGTTCTGGCAGTTGAAGGAAGTTCACACAAAGATACATTCTCAATCTCTGTTAATTGTAATAATCAGTCCCATAACTTCTGAGAGTTAGATGGCCATCTAATGGAGCGAGATATACAGATGCAGAGGCAGACGTTTGACAGTCAAGTGGGAAGGACACTTTTCGTTTAAAAGAAGTGTTTGTTGTAACTTGTGGTAAAAAAATGCAGAGTAATCTGTGAATACCTAGAGTTGGATAGTTCTGCATTAATGATAGAAAATATAAACTTTAAAGCCTTTCTGTTATCTGTATAAGTAACCCGCATGACCCCCACCCTAAGCAATGTAAATCCCTTAAACTATTCACTCTTCTACTACATCGTGAATACGGTAATTCCATTTAATCTAGATGCAAGGCATGTTATTATAATGTATTTTTCTTCTATTTTTGATTCAAAGAATACACAAAGGAACACGTCACGTTTTGGAGTTTTCCTAGTGTTCTTGGCTATGCGCTTTTCTCGTACTGCTTATCCCATGTCTCTCTTTTGCGCTTCCTCAAGCATCCAGATTTTTCTTTACCTCACAGCTAAAATATTCTAAAACAGAGAGCAACTTGTAGTGACCTTCACTTTTGCATTCATTTTCCAATGTGTTCCATTAAATTCCATTGTGAGCCATTTCCTGTATGTCTTTTCATTTCAAAGATTGGCCATTTCCCTTTTGTCAGAGCTAGCAGGATTTTGAATGCAACTAACATTGTTATCTTTAATCCAGATAATGTAATCCAGAGATCAGAAAATGCTTTTTTCAGGAGAAAAACTATCTGTAAACTCCCAGTAAAGGAACAGTTTTGGAATATTCCACTTAATGCATGTATACTCCATCACAAACTTTGATATTATAATATCACAGTTGTATTTTCCTTAAATACTGCAGTCTGTGCCTTGTACAGCTTCTAATTTTGCACTAGATACCATCTGACCTCAAAATGCAAGTTTTTTTTTAAGGAAAAACAACTGAACAGATTGTTCCACTATATTAGACACTGCAATGTGAATGCATGACATGTTCATCCTTTCTTTTTTTCTTCTGCAGTTATCATGTGATGTAAAATTGGACCCCCGCCCAGAATATCATCGGTGTATACTGACTTGGCATCACCAAGAACCACTACCTTGGGCACAGAGTACAGGTTAGTGCCCTGTCACACAGACTGACAGACACTCACAGAGGTCCTTGCCTTCCTACCTATATGTCTCAAAACAACCAAACCTGGGCGCATGTTTTTTCATATAACCTTAGTTATGCAGACTGTTTTACTGACATACTTGTGCACCCATACATGTATATTAGTACAAAATTCAGTCATGATATGACTTGCAAACCTAACCATTAAAACTTAACAGAAATGTGATTCTAGCTGAACTGGAAAAGTAGAAGAGATAGCAGAGATTGTATATGTTCTCTTAAAGTAGACCAAGGCCTTATTAGTCGTTTGCCACCTAGTGATACTTCAGGATACTCACCTGCAGTTGAGGTAAATACTAGATTTTAATACTTTGTTAGCTACGTACTGCTAGAAGGCTGACTGACAGTTTCACAAGAGATTCAGGTCCTTAACTAATTGTCTTTTTGGTACATCCAAATTGTTTCATACAAAGCTCTATATATGTCTCCACAGGGAAAATATTAGTTCCTGACTGTTTACGCAGATAAAGTTTTTACCATTGATTCCATCACACAGCCTCCAACTCATTTCCAGCTATAAGTCAAGTTATTACTTAGATCTACAATGCTGTGTTTGGTTTACCTCTGTTTAGTTGTGCATCAGTTCCTTCCCTATACAAACAGACAATATGGAATAATTTCTCTGTCAATCTGGAAGTCTGAAAACTAAGAAACTAAAGGGAATTACTTTTTATTGCATTTTTGTTTTTTGTCAGTACAACCAATATGATACCGTTCATATTCAGGATGTGTTGTGAACCCCAGTGTTCTTTTGAGGTGGTTCTCAGGGTACAGCTTGAGCTGGGTGTCTCTGGAGAGGGACTCCTACACCAGATCGCACCCTCCAGTTGTACCATCCAGCACTTGATCCCAAAATCCAATCACTTAATTCTGGTCAGTGGCCTCTTGATTTCTTATTGGTTTTCTTTGTTGCTGGCTTGGCCTTTTTCTGAAGTTACCTAATTCTCATGGAATTGATTCCTTGATCCTTACCTTCTTCATTCTGCTCGTATCTGCCAGATTCAGCTAGTTCTGTGCTAGCAGCATTGATTTTATTGAAAATTATTTTAGCTACTAGTGCTAAGCTACTGATGCTAAACAGGAGTATTCTGCAGCCCAGCAGAAAAGGACCTGGGGGTGCCAGTCAACAGCTGGCTGAACATGAGCCAGCAGTGTGCCCAGGTGGCCAAGAAGGCCAATGGCATCCTGGTTTGTATCAGCAATAGTTTGGCCAGCAGGACCAGGGCAGTGATTGTCCCCCTGTATCAGCACTGGTGAGGCCACACCTGGAGTCCTGTGTTCAGTTCTGGGCCCCTCACTATGAGAAAGACATTGAGGTGCTGGAGCGTGTCCAGAGAAGGGCAATGGAGCTGGTGAAGGATCTGGATCACAAGTCCTATGAGAAGCAGCTTTGGAGTTGTTTAGCCTGGAGAAAAGGAGGCTAAAGGGAGACCTTATCGCTCACTACAACTGAAAGGAGATTGTAGCAAGATGGGAATCGGTCTCTTCTCCCAGGCAACTAGCGTCAGGATAAGAGGAAATGGCCTCAAGCTGCAACAGGGGAGGTTCAGGTTGGACATCAGGAAGAATTTCTTCACTGAAAGGGTGGTTAAGCCTTGGAATGGACTGCCCAGGGAAGTGGAGTCACCATCCCTGGAGGTATTCAAGAAACGACTGGACATGGCACTTAGTGCTGTGGTTTAGTTGAAATGGTGGTGTTCAGTTAAAGGTTGGACTCAATGATCTTGGAGGTATTTTCCAATCTAGATGATTGTAATCAGAGAGAATAAAGTTAATCAGACTTATTCTATAACAATATATTAAAAATATTCTAGACTGTGATGATTTTAATGTTTGTACAACTGGATTTAGGTATACAAGTAGAAAACTAATTTTAATAAGATTAGAAATTCGAACAGAAAAGCAATTTACTAGGACAAGATACATGTACAGATAATGTGGAAGGCTGGATAGGAAAGCAATCAGTAAAGGGAGTGATGATTTTGAGAGCTAGTCCGATGAGAAGCTGACCAATTCTCCACAGAGCTCTCTGTTTCCATTCACCTTGGAACAGGAAGATCTCAGCTCTATGAATAAGTTAGCCACATAAATGTCTTCGTAATAACAGCTTTTGTTTGTTGTGTGATGTGTTGCAGCATTTGGAACTAACTGAAGACTTAACTGAAATTGTTCTCTGTCTCTTGTAGGGAATCAGATGAGCAGTCGTCTGATGAGTATGCGCAGTGCCAATGGACTGTTGATGCTACCTCCAAAGACAGAGCAGTATGTGGAGCTTCACAAGGGGGAGGTGGTGGATGTCATGGTCATTGGAAGGCTATGATGTCACCAGCAAGAGCGAAGCTTTGATGCATGTCCACATATCATTGACTGTATCCTGTAATATGCAACGGCACAGCTAGTTTTTCTGATTTGGATAAAAGTTGATCAGTATAGTCAACATCTTGAAATATATTTCAAATGGAATTTAAATAAATACCTTTTAAAAAAAACTTTAAAACAAATCTTAACAAAGAAATTTATTCTGATTATATCAAAGCAACTTTTTCCTTTCCTTGCAATTGCTTTGTGTGTTCAATGCTAGTTCTAATAGCGGTAGCTTTTAGTAGACAGCAGTAGGTGCCTGCAGAACTTGTGTTTTTTCTCATCTTTAAGATACAACTACTTATGCTCTTAAAACAAGGCTGTCTGCTTATTTATACTAGCGTAGACAACACTTGGATTTCCCTTATTAGTATGCTTCATAACCGCTTCACAGAGAGCTTCTGCTTGTTCTTTATCTTGTATCTCGTGTTGATGTGCACAGTGCCAAAAGCAGAGTGGCTGCACTGGGAACCCAATGAAGCCCCGAGGTTTTCTCACCTCGCTGTGCTTTCAGGGATCTCTCTTGTCCCAGCAGCCACCCAGCTCAGTACTCTTGGGCAGTAACTGGATACCTTTTATTTCAACAAACAAAAAAATTGCTTCCTTAAGTGCTGACAGCCTTTTTAACCAATACATTTAAAAATGTACAGAACTAAAAACTAAAAAAAATCAAAGACTGATCTTGTACAGATATTAGTGTTACCAGCATTCATGTGGAAATCAAAAGAGCAAAGAAATAAAACTAATGTTAAACAACTCTGTACCATAACATTTTCTGTAATGATATTGAAACTTAAATGAATAAAAAAATCCTCAATCATTATTTAAAATTTCACCTTTTCAGCCTTTTTGTTTGAAACAAAAAAGTAGTGATTTAAGAAGGTATTTGGGGTGGGGGATGAGGACAGGAAGGAAGAGAAATAGTATGTGCGATCTGGGGCCTTCCTTCATGTACATTATCATGGGTGAACTAAAACTACAGAGTGAGCTCTCTCTCACTCACCTCCCAAGGAATAAAATAGAAGCAGTTTTTGGTGGGTGGGATTTACAATCAGACTAGTCAAAGATGGAGAATACTTTCTTTTTCCCATCTAAATCGCATAGCAATTGCAAATAGCCCTTGTGCTGCACTGTGTGGAATTTGATAAAGTGTTCTTTTTCTTTTTTCCCCCCATGAGCTATGGACTTTTCAGCTCTTCCCAGATTATGTATTTTGGTAATTTCACATTTCGTCTGGGATTAAGATCATAGCACTGCCCTACAACACCTTACTTCATGGCCTTCATGGGTAAAATGCTATCTCATCAGCTCCATTCATGAAGCCAGAACATTTGTCTATAGTATTTTTTGAAGACTTAGTCAGGGAGAACACAGAAAACTGGGTTTAAATCCTGACTGCCACAGTGGACCAGAGCTGTAGTTCTATTATAACTGCATCAGGGCATCCCTGAGGCTAGTTTTAAAACCAAACTCTTTGTTTGCAGTGAAACAGCCTGAATACTCCCTGCATGGGCCATTGCAAAGGTTGAAGTCAGGTGTGTTTGAAGGCAATCCAGGGACTGATTGTTCAGGAAAATAGTAAGACAACTTGCTCATCATATTTCTTTGTTCTGGACTACATGTCCACATTTGTGATCACTCTATGTAGCAGCAGGATGATACCAAATTAAAGTCATGTATGCCTGTGTTTACTGTAGCAATGTTGTAAACCACAGAAGAAGGAAGAGAGAGGAGAATTAAGTCCTCTCTGAGAAATAATGCAGAAGACTGCCTATTATAATTCAAAGGATTAATATTATTTTATAGTTAAGGGTTATTATAGGCAGCCTCCCTGAAACAACATCTCAGCCTGGGCCATATTGATCACCATAACTGGTCTACTCTGGCCCCCAATCAGGAGGTCTGGAGACACACCATCTATAACGCTGCTGATGCTTTTGAGAAAGCACGCAGGATCACTCTCGAGGAGAAAAGACAACACAGAAAGAATCGTGTCCTGCAGAATACACCACCTAAGGAGTCTTTCTGCTGTGCCTTTTGCAATCGGACATGTCTATCTCGTATTGGCCTCATTAGCCACCAGCGTGCTTGTAACAAATGTGGACAGAGCCTCCCTTAATCTTCGTTCATGAAGCCTAGCCATGAAAAAAAAAAATTATAGGCAGCATATGTAATGAAAATCAGAAAATTATAAGGACACCAGTAACAACGACCTAAGGGAAGATTGTTCATGCAATTGGAGATGCTAGATAAAGATAAAAGAAAGATGTGAGGAAACCTAGCCAGAAAAATTTTAGGTTTGGTTTACATTTACAAATATTGCTGAAAACAGTTGGCACAATGCTATGTATAAAGGGAAAAAAAAACCATGAAAATCATCTGTCATTTTTGCTGACACTTTACAAACATTTCTAATAGACTTTCATCCCAAATAAATTCAGGAGTATATTTCCAACCTAATATTTTTTTTGTGAGGTTATTTTGCACATTTCCCAAATTCAAGGTAAGAAATTCCTCGCTTAAATGCATTATATCTATGATAGTTTCCTTCCTGAAGCTAAAGCCAGCTTGTGTTTCCCATGAAAAAGCTGAACTGTAGGACTACAGGTTAGACATGGAAGGGCATTTATGCATGTAGACAAAGAAAACAGAGACACTTCTAGGAGAGCAGGACAACAAGGTGGTCAAAGTCACAGCTATTTATGAAGACAAAGGGTTTGCAGTGGGGAGAACAGTTGTAGCAGCTGGTGATCATTACAGCAACAATCTGTAGAACAAGGTATAGTTTCCCATAGCAGTATTTGGTCCATAAATCGCAATGAAGTGCCTTAGCCTCAAGATGAAGAATGTGATCTCTATTAACTGTAACCTTCCTAGTGACAGCCAGTCTCAAAAGACAAAGCACAGCATTTCCACCCTTTAAGCATGATACTGTCAGCAGCTGGACTTCTATATTTACTCAGACTGAAAAAATTCACACTGCTGTTCCTTCTGTGTTTTCTTTTATGGATTTTTTTTTTTTGCGTGTGTTTGATTGTTGGTTTTTTTCAAACTTGACTGTTGTTTTCTATTAAATCTATCCCAGCCTCCACTCAGAAAGATGAGTCACTGTGCCAGATTTAAACTCAGCATTGAAACGCAGACAAATCTTGGGTAATTCGTGGGGAGAAAAAGCCTGCACATTTTGCAAATGTTACACCCTCGTGAGCTGCTGCTAGTTGCACGTTTTCTGAAAGGGCTTAGTGACTCATTCAGCATTAGATTAAGACTTGATCTGTGCATTTGTGCCATATTGTACACAAGCTGATAAAGCCCTTGCAATGTAAATCCTTCAAAAGGAGGATGCACGGAGGCTCAGTAGCTCTCTGGTTGTTAGACTGGTCTGGCTCGGATGACTTGGTCCATCCTAGCACTGTTCAGCAACATCCAGACTGCTCTGTCCCTATGCAAGACCTGCATTTCCATGGACCCAATTTAGGTTTAAAAATACAGGCAACTACTTAATTTTTGCAGAGTTAATTCACAAGCAAAACTAAAACCTTACCATACACTAGTAACTCCACAGATAATCTGAGCATACCAAAGAAAGCAAATCTACTGGCGTGATCTTGATAACCAGTGATTCAAAAGTAAAGTAATTTCAAGAAAAGTATAAGAGAAAATGGAAGGTAAGTGTGTATATAGATAGACAGATATATGTGCAAAATCTACCAGATGCATTTGCTTCCCTTAAAAAAAAAAACCCTGATATTGCAACACTTATATATTACCAGCCACTAGCACAGGAAAATCTGTCCCACCAGACTGACAAGGAAGAATGCAAATTGGTTTTTGTTGGTACCTATCATTCTCACACGTTTTACTGTGGTCCAAGATGGTCTGAAAGGATGCCATTGCCAAACAAAATTGGAAAGATCAACAGAACAAATAACAGCACATCAAGGATGAAAAGCTTTTAAAAAACAACACAATATTACATATCTGACAAGAGCATTTCCTAACTGTAATCAGTGACTTCATCATTTTGAAACATGGTGCTGGATGGACCACTAAGGGGGACCCAATTTTGCAATGTTGTGCAGACCAGACACTTGGCCAAGGGGAAGCCAACACAGATGTTTGCACACACGTTTCTACACTGGCAATGGCTGGTACTAACAGGAGAAGGAGACTACTTAAAAAATTACGGAGAAGGAAACAACATAATGCCAGAAACGTCCCTGTGCACTTTTTGATATTTTTTCTTTTTTTTTTTTTTTTTTTTTGGGGGGGGGGGCATTTTTTGGTTTTGTGTTTGTTTTTGGGGTTTTTTTAATTTATTTTTTTAGTGTTTTTTTTTAAATTAGCCCTGTGCAAAAAAGTGGCCAATAGTTGACAATACTTCTCTCAAGAGAAGTATAAATGCATGGCAAGTCGATAACTATCCATCTTTCAAATACTACCACAGTGTTTGTGGCAAGAAATCCCACATTTTCACAGTGTGAAGCAGCATCTCCTCTGCTTTATTCTGAATCTGCCACCTCCTAGTTCTGTTTGATGCCTCTCAGCTTTTGTGTTAGAGTAGATAAAGAGAAGTCACCCTCACTTTGCCACCCACAGTTTTATAGATGGCTATCATCTGAATTAAAAGTCCTAATCTATGTAGTCTGCCCTTTGTGGTCACAGTCCGTATCCAAGGGTCTGTAGATTGGATGATCTCTGTCATAGAATCATAGAATCATCAAGGTTGGAAGAGACCTTTAAAATCATTAAGTTCAATCATCAACCCAGCACTATCTCTGTAACCCCTAAACCACTTACACCATATCAACCATTCCTGTTGCTCCTCTTTGCACCCTCTTCAGGTTTATTATATTCTGTCTGAAACAAGATCAGAACTGCATACATATTAAAAGGCGACTATCTCATGTCCCCGGCAGATGAACCTCAGGATTAAAGGGTGGGCTCAGTTCAGCGCACGCTGTGTCTCACCTAAAAAAAAATCCACTGCGCAGGCTCGAAGGGTTTATGACCTTTCCCAAATCTTCGCTCGCGAAGACTGGCCATTATTATCTCATGTAACCACATAATGATGACTTCTGTTTGTTCTCTACTTCCTAATAATTTTTGTTCTTCAGTGCCTGTGATCAATGTGTTTTTATGTATCTTAAAATACAGATAACATTAAATTCTCATGTTTTATTGGTAGTAGTCAACCTAGGACCAGTAATTATAATTACAGTTTAATAAAATATTCTCTTCACATGAGTCATTTTACTTTTATCTGTGTTGAATTTCCTTAGCTGTTTAAATTCACTTCCACTCAATTTTGGATGATGTCTGCAGTTCTTGGTCCTGGTAAATAGGTATTTTCCTGTAATTTAGTTGATTTTAGTTCAATCTGGTAATGGAGACTTCATTGATTACCTCAGCTGAGGATCTGTTCTATATTGTGTGAAAAGACATGTTTTGGTGGTGGCTTGACAGCTACGCTATAATACTTATACTTTACCTTATTATGCCTGATCTTTTCTTGTGATTAATTGTCAGCTGGACTGCTCACAGCTGCTGACAGTTTCTTCAGCTGTGCTCATTTTAGGATGCTGTTGCATCGCTTTGGAGAACTGCCAAATGACCATCCTCACACATACATGGAGATGCTGCAGAGTAAAGAATTGGGCTTAATATTTTCCTATAGCTTTCTTATATTTGGGTGAGGCTGCTGGAACAGGCTTGTTCATAGTGAAGACTGGCAGTCAGTCTTTTGGGATGTGCCTCTGCAGAGCTCCATGGTTAGGGGCATGTGCTGCACTCAAAGGATTTAGCTCACAGGAACGTATAGGTGAGTCTACTGGAGCCACTGCTGATTACAGCAGGTCAGTTGTATTATACTCTGCTTTTCTGCAAGCACAGCCTGCCAGGACTTCTGGTTTAGAGCTAGGTAGCTATTCATCAATAAAGTATTGAATAATGAAAATAAAAATGGCCTAAGAGCTATTTATCTGCCAGTCTTTCATGGGGGGAGAGGTACAGATGCAGGTGCAATGGTATTTGAGCCCATCTAAATAAAAGATAGTTAGTGGGCACTGTACATCCATGACTGACTTCCTGTAATTTACTCCCTAATGGCCAAATCCAATCAATTTGCCCAATGTGCTATGAAAAGCCAGAGAACAGAGCAGCAAATAGGATTTAATATGCTCTTGGCAATATGTGTTGCTAAGGAGTCAGGCTGCAGTCTTCTCCATTAACTGGTGGTGACGAGGGTTAGATTAAAACAAAAAACAAACAAACAAAACTCACACCAAAAAGCCCCAAACCAATCCTCTGTTAAGAGGTGGGATAAAAAGCAGACATACAAAGGATCATAGGGGATGGTGGGTGGGCAAACCTGAATAACACAGTGTCCCAGCTTTTCCCAGGCCCATCACAGAAGCCATCAGCCCATCACATGTGCACTTGTGTGTGTGTCTGAGTGAGGGGTCGGTATCAGCAACAAGAGTGGGATTGCAGTCTCAGGGGCTCATATATCCAGATGCCAGCAGCTGGGGAGACTGGTAACCAGAGGCCAGATACTGGACAGACTGTTTGAGCTCGGCTGCTGATGGACTACACATTGTATACATGCTTGTATTTCCCAGTAATGGATCTCCATTACTCTCCACCCTGATCAGTCAGAGAAAGCAAAACAGGATGATGCCATTGGTGCTGTCTGTGTTTGTGTGAGTGCTGTATATCCAGAGCAAGACATACAACTACAAGCTCCATTTTAAATTGGCTTGTTAACTCTCAGGCCAGGGCCCTGAGTGCCCCAATAGGCCTTAATTGCTCTGACCAGCCTCACCTGGGATCTCTACCCCATACCCTCTACTATGGGGCTGGGAGCTACACTTTGGCTTGGTACCTAGTCCCTGCTGGAGAGAGGCTATAGTTGTATCTATTGTCAGCCCTGAGTCCTGTTCGGACTTCCTTGGATAAATATAACAGTTCTGTCTTCAGTCCTGCCTCCTGCTACTCCTAACTGGACTCCTGAAGCAGAGTCTCAGGATAGACTCCAGATCTGATTCTGCATTTTGTCTTGTCTGCGCCTGCCAGCAGATCCTGTTACCACCATCCTTAGCCCATTCCCTTGGAATTCTGCAGTACTGGACGACTGTGCCTTGACTGTTCAAAGCAATGACTCTGCTGAGGCCATCCTTGGCTCGTAGCTCATCATCCCTCGTGGAGCAGACCAAATCTTGCTGTTCTCTGACAACCTGCAACACCTGGAGAATACCTGTGTAAAAACCTCTGATGTTATCATGCCCTTAACATCCTCATGTGGCAGATGAATACAAGCTACCTGTTACCACTACGCCCTGATACAACCAAGAAATGGAATGGTGAGAACACAAAGTGGGTGATGCATTACAACATCAGCAGTGACTGGTCTGAGTTCTTCCAAACCACCCTGCCTGATAAAACTGGCTGCCTCATATATGTGCACTCAAGCACCACTTCTCTTCATATCATCACTTAAATAAACCCAATCAGGGAAACCATATCATCAAGACGGTGCCTGATGATGATGCCAATTTTGAGTTTGTATCCTGGGAGAACTCCAGTGGTCTCTGCAGAAAGTACTAGTGCACTTGTGTCCTCTCATCTTACCCCCTACATAAGAAATGGGTGGACCTCAGTGAAACAAGGTATGATTGGGAAGCAGAGATCTACTACACCTGTTCTTTTAAAAAGACTAGCAGTGAGTTATTTCTATTCTCTTTGGCATTCCATCACTTAGGTTAATAGAAATTGACTGCTTAATAAAGATTTATGAAATGTAATTAATTATTAGCTTTGAATGGTTTTGTTTCCCCCACTGAGGGAATTAATTTTGTTACTTGTTCTCCAGCTTTTGTGTTAAAGTCAGCTTGATTAGCTGACAGAGAATTTCAACTTCAGGGAGTTGCTTAAGTCCTGCCCTCTTCTTGATGCCTGGCAAAAACATATGTGATCCAAAAGGTGCAAAGACAGAAGTCACCATCAAGCATTGAGAACAGTCTAAGTGTTTGTACTGTTATTTGCAAAGTATGTCACTATACTATTGTAAAAAAATACATTGCCTTAACTGTCAAAACAATATAAGAATACTTATAAACAAAAAGAATATACTGAAGTATAGAATAGCATGTGCAAAGTATGTCTGTAGATTCACAGGCCCTTTTTCTTTAAATAAATAGTAAAAGAGGAGTTGAGAGCTGTTAGAAAGCCTTACAAAGTTCTCTTTTGCTCTTGAGATTGCATGTTCTTAAAAATGTGTGTTTTGTGGGGAGAGGTTCTGCTGTTTCATAGTATAATAAAGCCTAAGAGGAAGCATTATGCTTGTTTCTTTTAATAATCATTGGAGAGGGGATGTTTGGTTTTTTTAACATATAAGCTTTTTTATTTTTATTGCCTTTAACTTGTAAATTTATTTTTGTTTTGTGGATAGGCAAAATGAATAGCAAGTTTGATTTTAAGAACATCAGTTCAAGTCAGATGCCCATTATGGGTGATCTTCAGAGACTTCTTAGCCAAGGAGAATATTACCCTTTTTCTCCCTCAGCTCAACAGGGATTACTCATTCATTTATTCTCACTATTATTGTTCTCTGTTTTGTTCTCTCACTAGTATTGTTCTCTGTTTACTACACATGTATGGACATATTTCCCTTCTCTGTATAGACTTATTCTGTTCACACTTTAAAGGCAGTAGTTCAGAAACCCAGCAGCAGTGCTGCAAATTAGAGAAGGACAAAGAGTTATGTTTTCACTCTCCCTTGTCCCTGCTCTCCTGTAGCAGCAGCTAGGACTGAAAATTTTTTCAGCTAGGACAGAAAAATTTATGATTCTGTGCTACCTCATTAAGGTTTTTAGCCATCAACATCAATTCAACCCAGTCAAAATCAAAGCCAGTCTTTCCCGGGCAATCTCCCACCACTTGCAATTTCTAATATCCTTGCAGGGACTATCACGACCCTGCCTGTCACCTTAAGCACTGGCCAAAGAACCCTGCAGGACTCTGGCAACAGTCTACACTCCTGCTATTCCACATTCACAGTGTGTCTAAAATATATGAATTCTATCTACATGAAGAATCTCAACAGTGTTTTTCATAGGGTTTCATTACCTTACTTAGTGATAATTGCAACATCCTTTGGTCTTGGCTTGATTAATTAAATCTTGCATTGTTGGTACACATGCAGAATGTTGATGAGCTATGAGTCTCCATTTTCAGGGTACTTTATGATTTATCCCTGCTTTATTTATCAGACCTCATTTACTACAAAGGAGATAGTTGCTTTAACCAATCAACCCAAGAAAATAACCCCATCACTGACTCATTTACATTAGAATAAAATTTTAAAATAGCCTTTGTTCCTTTTTTACATGCTGTCTCTCACATTTTGGAGGAGATTCTAATAGACATCCACAAATTTACTGCACTGTCCTCCCTCAAATTCCTTCCCTAGATCACATTTTTTCCCTGATGGCTGTCAAAACCAAATCCTGAAAATGGTACATAACATATGATTCAATTATACTTGTCAGCTTATTCTTACCTTCTTGTATTTTTTGTTTTTCTCTCTCTGTAATTTCATTTCTTACACGTAAATTACCTGGGATCTTTCTCTGGTCTGTTTTAGTACAGCACCTAGCAGGATTCTGGTTCATAACCAGGTCCCACTAACATCACAGTAACACTGACAAAGACAGTAAATCATCAGAACTGTCTCTCCTATCACCTTTACACTAAGAGAAATGTATGGTAATGATACTTAAGAGGTTTCTGACCACAGTAATCAGATATCCAATGATTTTGATTACACAAGAACAAGTGATATCCAGTCCTCCTTTATTCTTTTTCAACTTCTTTCCCTTCTTTTCATTTATACGTATTCCTGTCTCCTTATTCCACATTCCCCTCTCTCCTCACCAACACAGTACACAAGCTCTAGTCCACCTAGCCATGAAATGTATCGGTAACATATTCTCTGATAGATCATATGGCAAATGTCAGCACTGATAGGGCTTTTTTTGTTGTTGTTGTTCAGGTTAATCGGAAAGGGAAATCAATTTCTATCCATAACCAACCCAACTGTGTGATCACTGGCCTCTGTGCTGTCAATCCCTGTTCTCCAATGCTCAGTGTGATGCTGATAGTACACCAGGTGCCCATGTCCCCACAGGAAAGAATGACAAACTTCTGGAAACTCTCACAGCAGCCATCCCACAGGAAACATCTAGAACTTACCAGGTGAGTTAGCACTGAGAAGGGTTAAATATTTCTCTGAAGAGTAAATAAGAAATATGAATGTATTTTCCATTTCCATACAATGTTTTTCTTCTTTTAAGGTTCAGTTTATTAACAGACCTCATATTTGCACTGACTCTTTGTCTCAGCACTAACATCATAAAGCTGGGAGAAACAAATTTCAAGTATACATCTTTTGGCCCTTCAGGCCAATGCTACCCACATGTGTATAGATAGGCAGTGGCTATGAATACTTAATAAATTTTTTGTAAATATATCAGAAGCTGAAATCTGGTAGCAAGATTGAGAGTATAGGATTCTCAGAGAATAAGACAGTGGAATAAAGACATTGTAGAGAAGCCAATGTCCTTTGCCTCTGTTCTGTGCACTGCTGACCAGCATTTCTTCCAGAATCAGATAGAGGCTCTCCTCGAAACTTGTGGAACTCTGTTCACAGCAGAGATAAGCACCGCCTCAAGTTAAAACTACTAAATTGACATTCCTATTATTTAGAGCTCTGTGCCCTGCCAGAGTACCAACAATGCCTATTCCAGCTCTGGCTGAAGCTCATCTCTCTCTTGAGATCCCCAGAAAATACCAGCAATATTGAAGTCAATGCAGAATGCAAGAACTTTGGCAATTGTCACAAGAAGGCTCCCAGCCCCAACAACCCACCAAGTAATGCAAGTCTTTAGCAAATAGATATAAGGAGTTCAAGTTGACGAATTAGAAAGTATCACTTGTGCTGATCTCTCTCAAGACAAAGGTTTTGTGTGCTTTGAAGAAGCTACACTTCTGTTTATCAAAATAGCTGACTTGCAAACTCCCTACAGAATTTCAGGGCAATGGGAGTGACGATGCTAGTCACACCATAGCCCTGATAAATTTTTACAAATCAATAAATAACATATTACTTATGGCTTGGTGTTTAGTTTTCCCTTCTGGTTGGGGTTATGTTCTTAAATGGTTCTTTTTGACTGAGTTCCAAAACCCACTGAAAAAATACAGAGAAAAAGACATGGCACAGACCGTGCAGGGACAGACAACTAATAAGCGAAGAGGACAAAGTCATTTGATCCATTCAAAGAACAGAAAGAGAAAGCTCTTGAGATAAATCCTACACTAAGCAGTCAGACACGCAGAAGGCTGTTTGGTGTAGCTGAGAGAGACACAAGGAGAACAGTGAGGGTCAGCAAAAATGCTTCAGGAAGTCCTAAGAAGAACAGCACACACAGATATTTCACTAAAAGTCAGAAGGGACGTCTTACCTTAAAGTCACAATTAGAAAGGAAAATGGATGGTTAACGATGCTACTCAACATTATCTAAAGTTATTTCCCTTAAGTTCCAAGCAAACATTTTGTCAGCACAGGAATTGATTGGTCTTTAATTCCCACTCAAGCCAACTCAGCTCTCCCCTGAGCAGAGGCATATCCACAGGGAGAAGAAAAAACCAAAATCACATGGCCAAGGCTCAGTGCTACATGTACTTCTTTTCTCTGCACTCAGGAGCTCCCATCTTCTCCCTGGCCATGAGTAGCAGAGAAAAGAAATAACTCCGTGCACATACAGCAGAAAAAATATGAGGGAACTAGAAAAATATAATTTTGGAAGAGGACAGAACTGTGACAATTATTCTTTCAAGAAAAACCAATGACGAGGTAAAGGGACGACTGAAGAAAATGTAAAGTGAAAACTAGCACATTCAGGTTACACTTACAGAAGGTGTCAGACTCAGATTTGACTGAAAAATCAGCACAGACACATCTCTGGTTAAGAGAAAGTATAGATGGTGAGAAAGTAAGTATGGTATTTATAAAATTTCTTAATTGATATTTTCCTGCTTCAAGTATACCTACAGAGCCACCATTCTTCTGTTGCCAAAGATTAGATCCTTGTACCAATTTCAGGACATAAACTGACCTGACATGAATCTCAGCTCCTGAGTGCACAGGAAACATTACTATTGATTCCATATTCTACAGTCAAGATCCAGAACTAGAATCTATATTTTTCTTTGCAGAATAGACATCTTATTTTTCCAGTCCATTCAGCAGTGTTTCAATACCTTGCAGTGTTGGCTGTTACTCACTATTGGCTTTCCTACTGATAGGCTTTAACTTTGGATTTTCTTTTATATTATTACATCCTCCCTGTTCACTTCATGCTTAGACAGAAAGCTGTCTGCACATGGGACACTTACAGGTATCCCTGCCTCAGCTACTTGAAAGAAGGGGACCAGTCTAAAAATCAGCTTCCAAGTAGGAGCACAAAGAGAAGAGCAAAAGCGTAGAAAAGATGAAAACTAGGAATGTATGTTTGTCAAATGAATCTAATATACTTAGTTTCTGCTGCTGCCTTTGAAAAGTAAAATGTTTCATATTTTTGTCTTCAGAAAATATAGTATTGCAACACATTTTTAGGGTCACTGTGGTTTTCTGTATGCTTTAATGGATTAGGAAGCTGAAGAATAGAGGTCGGTGTTCCCAAACTTTGGTTTCTCAAATGTTCATGGCTCTTGAAAGACCATTCCTTCTGCCCACCCTCCCACCTTCTGGGTTTGCAAAGATGGACAGTCAAGCAAAAGTGCATGAACATTCATGCTTCTCATGCAAGCAACTTTCAGAACATTGCAGTGGGACAAGTGATACAGAGAAATATCATGTAGTGGGCACAAAATCATATTAACACAGGGTTTATTTCTGCCAGTGAACTTCTATAAATCTGGGCAAATCACTCTTCCTATTGTTCCTCAGCTTCTTCATTTGTAGACTAGGATAGACAGACCTCTCTTGAAAATTCAATGTACTAATGAGAACCATTATATAAGGATTTGGTATTGTCATTACTGTCACTATTATCTAGACACTAAAAATATTGCTATTCTATTGGAATATTGAGCAGAATTTTTGACAGAACGTACTTGCTGCACTACAGATCATTTTCAATTTGAGCAAACTAAGTATCTGCTGCTGCTCTTGCTACCCATCACTGGGACATTTCTGTGTAGTTCACAGCATGTGCAGTATTTTACTGAAGTTTTGAAGCGTAAGTTCTGCACATGCACAGTGAACTATAGGAGTTGGAAGACACTGTATACTTTCCTCCAAATGAGCACAGAGGACATACATAATTCACAATTTCTGAGGAGACAAATGTCAATCTAAAGTTCCTTGGGAATATAAATTAACTTAATACTCTTTGAGGGCAGCTCACATGTAATCAGATTCCAGTCTAGGATGCTGTAAGAAACAAGTGGTGGCAAATTCAAATTCTAGATAGCACACTTACTGTGAACAAGAATGAAATACTATTCAACATACCTGGAAATTCCAACATTATATCCCATGGGGAAACAAAAAAATCTAGACTCTGTTTATCAAAAAAGCAAAGTAGTACTTACTGACAAGGAAGAAACTTTCAGGCAGTCCCTGACAAAATGGTTGTACAGCATATTTTCTGCTCCAGGGGCAGTAAGTACTTGAATGACACATGACTTACGAAGTGCTGCTGTGCAATACAAGAACAAGTTTAAAATATTGCAAAAATACAGATCTGTAACTGTATTTTCACTATCATCTACACACAGACTGGGTGCAGATGCTTACCATCAGTGAATTCACACTAAACTTACACACTAGAAGTGAAGGTGAAATGAAAATTGTACAACGCTGGTAAATTGATGATACAGATTTTGAATATTCTTAGATAGAGTAAAGCGGTTTGTATTAATCAGAACAATAATTTTGCTAGCACAGAGATAATAACTGAATAATGTATCAAGATATGCTATATATACTAACTAATAAAATGGAATGCAATAAATTAAATATTTAATTAGGAATACCTCCCTCATAAGCTAAATGCCACATCTGGAGAAGCATTGCACACTACCTACAATGATACATTTAGTTTGCATTCAAACAACCTGTCTAGATGCAAACACTAAGGCCATCAGAAATAACCTCATCCTAAGGAAAATGTTTAAATCCATCAAAATACAGGGATCAGATACCCAGGCACATTTTGAGAAGAGTGGTTTTCAGATGGGAAACAACATTATTGAGTTATACTCTTTTGAATTCTCAGAGCTGAATTGCTGCTAAGTAAATGCATTTGTCCCAATTACAAGCACTTGTCACAGCAGAAGATAAGCTGATGAGCCAGGACTGGAGAACTAACAAAATACTTTCGCAAAGATTTACTTCATGCTGCGGTAAATGAGACAAAGGTGCCCACGAAGCTCAGGACATTTGTTCAGAAGTCACTGATGTGACAAAGCAAGACTAGAATAACTACTCTTGAGCATTGTTTCTCTTGTCTGACTGGCCAGGTAGAAATCGTCCTTTGCCTGCAGAAATCAGGATTAGTCTGAGAATATACTGTGCTGCCAAACGTTGTCACTCTTACATGCATAGTACCTTAATATGTGGTGATGTTGACAGAGCTTGAAGAGACAGGGTGTGACAAAGGACTGCTGCGCCATGCAAATGGAACTACTATTCAGCCTCAGTTTACTGGAATCCCATCTAAAATGCTCTCAGGTAATACTGCAAAGAACAAAGAACTTCAGATTATTGTGTTTCCCAGACTACAACAGTGGGAAGGATGAATTGCCTGCATTGCAAGTGCAGTAAAAAATACCTCTTAATTGCTGTGCCTGGAGCAAAGAAAAATAACTCAGCATGGATGCTTGCTGGCTTACACACCAAAACAGTCTTATACTGAGCTGATTCAGTAGACTGGTATGCAGTGTTGGCTCACTGAGCCAATAGTCTGTCAGCTCCTGTGAAAGAAAAATTACTGCTGGGAGAATGACAGCCATTAAAGGTCCTGCAAGCAGGAGAGCTACCAAGCATAATGTGTTTGACTACACTTTTCAGGAAATACTGCGAAATAGAGCTGTATTCGTGCAATATAATCCAAATCAGTTTTTGCAACTTTCTATCAAGATGCAGGCTCATGAGAATGGTAAAGAATTGGCACTGCAGCTTACAGATTTATCCAAGGATAATGAAGACCATCCATACAGGTTCACATAGCTATGTGGAAATGATTATTCTGTTACTATCAAAACAACTTCTTTCTTTCTTAAACATGATTGTGTAGCTGCTATTGCTTTCTTAAAGGCAATTAAGTATACCAGCTTTGCTTATGGCAACATATCACAAACATATTTTGGTGCTATCTTCCATAATTCACTCTCACAAATCAAGCAGCTATGCCTCCGTGGCTCAAGAGGTGTTAATGGAAACCTGTTGGCATCTTATAAGGAAAATATTATGTAGGGGTCAGCATGGACTCCTACAGAGAATCTGGATGACATACCTGAATTTCGTCTGTGCCGTGACACTCCAGCTTTATGCATAAGAGGAAATGACACAAGAAGGATTTTTCTGAGCATGTTTCTCAAAGGAAAAAAGTTGGTCTCAGTTTCAGAATATTTCCAATAAAACTTACACAGTTATAGATCCAAATAAAACAGATTTTAAGCAACAATTCAAATGCTGAGGAACAACAGACATGCTGGCTGGCAGTTAACTGCCCCAGATATTATTTTTAATCTGCTGAAAGGAAGTTTGAAAACTAGGTGAATATTCGAACAAGGGTTTTAAGAAGAATAATTTTGAAAGTGATTCTGCCTTTCATGATTCAGACATTCATGTTGTTAAAGGTACAGCAGAGAATAGCAACAAATCTTCTTGTGTCAGTTGTTAAAATATAAGAGGGGTGTGACGACCCTTAAGGGAGGGTTGTCACACAGAGATGCACAAACTAAAAACCTATGCCAAATAAGACTGTTAAATAAAGCATAGCATGCAAGATTATGTCAGTGAAAACTTAGAAAA
This sequence comes from Pseudopipra pipra, assembly GCF_036250125.1. Lineage (NCBI taxonomy): Eukaryota > Metazoa > Chordata > Aves > Passeriformes > Pipridae > Pseudopipra > Pseudopipra pipra. The sequence goes on along the minus strand of NC_087554.1, from coordinate 31,554,743 downwards.
AGAGAACAAGAAGGAAAATGATGATGTTGTTTATGTATGTTTTACAATATCTTACAGCTGCCTAACTGCACATCTAGTTTGCTTTCAAGAGAAAGATTTATTGCATTTCAGGTTTATAGAATATGTGAACAATATACTGTATTATCACAGTTTTGGTTGATAAATATATAAAGTTTAGGTTGATAAATATATAAAGCTCAAGTTATACAGTGCAGCATTATCAGATCAGAAGGTCTCGTCTTTAACACAATTACCACTACTATGCTGCCCTTCAGGAAAGATGATCACATGTGGGGAGAACCTAAAAACCACAAATGTTTTATTTCAATAGGATTTACCACCTAAATATTTTCCTTAGGCAGTATCAACCTTTTTATTGGTTCTTTTTGTTGCTTCTTCCCCTATTTTATCACAGATGTCTGAATTATCTCATAGGTTTTTATTTCTTCACAAATAGAGGAAGAACAAGAATCAATAAACAGATACAAAGAGACAGATAAGGTAATTGCTAATTTGAGTATAACTTAATAGGGGAAGTGAAAACAGTGGAAGAAAGATAATTTTTATTACCCATTATTTGTCTGGATTAAAAATAGGGCCCCAAACTGTTACATTAACAGTCTCACTTCTAGTTTTTATTTGAGGCACCCATCTTCTGGGAATGATTCCTATTTTTAGGGTTGAGACCCTGCATTGAGAGATGAATAATATTCCCAGAGTTGAGACCTCTCTTCTGGAGATTAACTTTTTTCTACAGCTGAACTTCTGCTGGCTTTATGACCCTATTTGTAAATACTGTGACCTTACTTGGAGTTGTACAGTTTTGGATTTGAAGGATTAAGGAGTGGCAGAGGACACTAGATACTAGAGAGGAAGATGTTTTGGCCACATAGATGAAAGTGAATACAGAATGAGATTATTGGAGAGGAAGTAAGGAATAGTTCTAGATGCTATCAAGGAGACAAGCCTAACTATGCTTGAATCCTTAGAATTTGTTGTCCTAGTTCAAGGAAGGCTGAAACGAAACTGGATTGCTGTTTTTATTTCAAAATTCAGGGTTTCTGTTGCTGGGTTGTGGAGGCCAAGAATTTTTAGGGATTTTTTCTTGCTTAATGCAGAATTTGGCTTATGAACTTCTGTGTTTTGCACTCTTCTTTGAAACACTATATATAACCAGCCCTACAGGTGGACTAGTACTCCTGTTACATTTTTTCAGATGACTGATGCATGTGTCCTACTTAGGGTTAAAACAATGACCAGATTTGTAGTCAGGAGGTATCAGATTGCTATAAATCAAACTGGAAAGTTCATTGGGAGATGCTGTCACTTCTCCTGAAACATATGAAGAATATACAGACAAGGTTTGAGCAGGAAGGAGCTCACTTTCACTCATATTCAGTTAAAGGTGACATTTAAATGTGATTAACCAAGGTATAAGCTAAAGGCCAAGGGAAAAATTCCTGTGAAGTTCTCAGAGACAGGAGGAAAATAGTCTAATCAGGTAGATGTCAGACATGAAAGTAGAGAGATAAAGAGAAGAGAACACACTTTCCCAAAACTGTGCAAGAATAAAAGATCTAGAAGGGTAATCAAGATAATAAAACAACCAAGCAACCAAACAGCAGAAAGGTCAAGAAAGAGGATGGAATACAGACTCTGCCATCAGGCAGACAAGAATGCTTTAGGGATTGCATAAAAAATATTTTGGCAAATAAAGAGGGATGATACCTGCTTGGAAGGTATCCAAGACGAGATGGAAGAGAAAGTACATCTGCCGTAGAATGGATGTTCAGTGAGTTTAGAGATAAAGAGTTTAGAGATAAAGGGGAGGAGAGTAATGGGGCAGACAGATGGGGATTACTTCTCCAGCCCACTGACATAAGCACTGTGTCCAGTGTGGCTCTTCTGACAGAACTCCTTTTTTCTGTCTCTCTGTACAACCATTCTTGGGCTGTAAAGCATAAATTCAGTTCACAGTAAGATAAAAAGGAATTTTTACCTGATCCTTCAGTGATTTTTCATTTCCCCTCCAGAGGGCAATGGTTTCAAAGAAAACATTTTGTCCAATGTTTGGCCGATGCCTCAGCTTGAGTCAGAATCGATTTTTTCTTTTCTATTGATTGCAATCAGCCAGATTTAGATTGATAAACAGTTATATCTGCACCTTGCTCGCAAACAGTGACACTAATTAATGTCAAATTCAATTCATCAAAGATGAGCATTTTCTTTGTTAAAAAATATTTGTCTGTAGAATGAACGCATCAATCTTTTGTAATAAATAAAGTAGCCTAAATACGTTGGTTCTGTAGTTGCAAGCATGCTTTAATGTTTCCATAATCCCAAATAGTAAAATAATGGAAAAATGTTGGTTAAAATCAAAAAGTTAAAAGATCCAAGGTCACAAAAGGTACCGCTTTAATATTTCTTTTCAGTTCCTTTCTGCTTAAAAATAATAATTGAAAACATTGAACAAGAGATGGAACAGAAAGCCTTATAGTACTTTGGTAAGTAATTTTCTCAGTTCTTTTAAAAGCTGTCTTAGTAGATCCTCATAGGAAAGATTAATCAGCTAAGACAAAACAAAGGAAAACTAAAAGCTTTGATCTTACCAATCATCTCTCCATTGTTCTTCCTCATCCTCCCATTCACTTTCTTTATCTGTATCTTTTCTGTTTTATTTGCAGATTTTGTTAAATTCCAGCTAAAATGTTGATTTTCTGACACTAATGTTTGTGTTCTCAGTGTACCACCAAATAGCACCCACAAGGCAAAATGAACCATCAGAGCTGTCTATTTAAATGATTCAACACAGAAAGGTTATCTGTGTCTTTACAAATAATGCTGCTGATCTCTATTGTGAATCGTTTTCAGGTATGACAACTTCTTGGCCTGACAGAGTATTTTAATCTGTTGGATAGAATTAGCCAAGCACGCCTCATTCAAATGCCTTATGAATGGATTTGCCAGCTGGGCAAGGGCTAATATTAGGTTTTGTGGAGGCCAGAGGGAGGAGATTGGTTACCAAAGAAACAAACAGATCTTTAAGCAGATATATCCAAGAGTTATCCCAAGCTCAGTCTTAACCTGGTCTGGTAACCCCTTCTGGCAAAAAAAAACACTTCAGCTACAGATGTAAGACAGTAAAGGAGGGAATGTAAATTCTAGAACTGATGTGAATCCTTCTCTGCTCTATGACAAATTACACACCACATTGAAGAAAATTCCCTTATCCTGGTTTAAAAACTGGCTAGTGGACAACATGCAAATTGGAGGCAATGAGATTTTTTGTGTGAGGAAGTACAAATGCTGTCAGTTGTGGGAAACTGCAATAAGGCTTTTTTTGTCTGATCATCCCAACCTTGGATGTAGAAAAGAAAGTTAAACTAGTGGTCAGTTAGGATGAGGATGACAACAGTAAAGAGGCAACTGATGAACCTACCTACTTTTTGCAGTCATTATAACTTCTAGGCAAGTATCATATTTTGAAAAATTCCTCTGGTTCTCAGGTCTTTTGACAAAGTGGTTTGAAAAAAAGATTCACATGAACTTTCACCATTTTCATATGAAGGTGAAAAGAACCATGCTTGGTGCTGCTCACCCACAACTTACCAGTGTCATTTTTCCTCCCTTTCTATTTCCCAAGTAAATAATTCTGCAGTCCAACATTTGTATTTCCTGCAGTGCTGCAGTTGTGCTCACTTGACACAAAGACCCTCATTATTGATCAGAACAGAAACAGCTGATTAAACGCAATTACAAGGCATTGCTGCTCTGAAAACAGCAAACAAAAAAAGACATCCTGGGGAGTTTGAGCCACGATATGAAAAGGTAGAACACTTTCAGTTTCCTTTGCAGATAGATGGACAGGATGTACCTCAGTGTCAGGTTCAGCTGGCCTTTCCATGCAACAAGAAAACCATAAAATTATAAAATTGGCCTTTGTGTCTGTCTTTATAACGGATCCAAAAGAAAACATAGTATAAGGTACAACTACAGAAAGTCTGGATTTCACTAAGAAGAATGACACAGAGTTAAATGACATAAATTTAAATATGGTTAAACTGAAGAAAGGAGAGATGGACTGAATAAGTATCTCTTTAGGACTTTTTAGTGATCTAAGAATGCCTTTTTTTACTTGTCTTGTTATATGGAACATTTCTTCTAATGCCTCAAGCAATGATCTAGCCACAGGCAATGATCTAGGTGGGCTAGCCTGAAAAACCAGGGGAGTGAATGCACTTTGCAGTTCAAAGTCAAACTAAACTGCAGCACGCTGAAAATATGTTTCCCTGTTTCTGTACAACGCAGCCATGGATACAAACCACCCGGTAAAACTACTTTTAACCTCCTGTTCCCTTAATTCTTCCAGACACTCTGTCATGGGTACCTTCTATCCCTCAGCTTCCTGAAGGCAGACTGGACTCTCAGAAGAGATAAACACTTTTTCACCCACAGCAGGCTCCAGCCTGGCTGAGGCATTCAAGCTTGGGCTGCGGCTGCAGCAGGAGTACAAGGGGAGCGGGGCGATGACAAGGAGTGTGGAGGGAAAGGGGGCTGCAGTGGCCTGGCGCGGCCGGGACACGGGACAGCTGCGGCGGGCAGGAGGCGGCAGAGAGAGCCGTGCTAGGGAGGTGGGAGACGGCGCAGGGAACAGACTGGACTGCAATGGGCTGCCCAGGGAGGTGGTGGAGTTACTGTCCCTGGAGGTGTTTAAGGGAAGACTGTATAGGGCGCTCAGCGCCATGGTCCAGTTGACATGGTGGTGTTCGGTCATAGGTTGAACCCGACGATCTCAGAGGTCCTTTCCAACCTAGCTGATTCTGTGAGTCTGTGAGGAAGGAGATACGGCAGCACTGCCACGTCTCTTGTGTCCGCTTCAGCCGAGGGCACCCCCGCCCGCCCCCCAGCCCCACGGCAGCCGTCACGGACAGCCCCGCACTCCCTGCCCGGCTCCGGCCACAGCGCGGCGGCCCCGCGCGTGCGCGGCGGGACGGGGCGGGGCGGCGGCGCAGGGGCGGGCGCGGGGCCGGGCCGGGCTGGGCGACGGCTGCGCAGCGGGGCGGGGGCTGTGGCTGTGGCTGTGGCCGGGGCTGTGGCCGGGCGGCTCCGCGGGGACGGCGCGAGGCGCGGGAGACCCCGAGTTCCACCGGGCGGCCGGGTTGGAGCGTGTCAGCGGCGGCGACGGACGGACGGTGAGCGCAGCGCCCGTGCCTGCGCCCGGCGTGCGAGCAACAGGTCCCGCCGCGGGGCCGCGAGTCTGGGCTGGCCGGAGCCTCCCCGCGGCCACGGCGCCCGCGCAGGCCCGGGGGTCCGGCCGGGCCGCGGCCAGGACGGACGGCGGGGCAGAGCGGCGCTCGGTGGCTCTCGGGGCACAGCGCCGCTCCCCGCGCCCCGCCGGCGACGGCCCGGGCTGTGTCCCGGCCGGGCGGGGCGGCCCGGGCGCGGCGGCTACAGGTGCCGGCGGCGCTGCCCGAGTGCGGGGGGCGCCCAGACGGCCTCCCGAGAGCGGCTCGCTCCCTCCCTCCCTTCCATACTTGGGTGCCTCCCGGGAGCTTAGGCCTGGGAGGTGTAAGGAAACCTCCCGCACCTAGCTGTGCGCTCTCTGCGTGGTTACAGGGAGTGTTTTAGCGAGGGGGGAAACTTGAGGGCCCCTTGTCTGCGCTTCTGATCCCTTGGCAGCTCTGTGTTTGGAAATGGTGCCTCTGTAAAGACATGGCTTCATTTTGGTTTATGAAGGGCTAAGTTAAAACAGTTTAAACGTGGGCGACTTCCAGTGCGTATTTTATAGTCAGCAGTAGTTAGAGGTATCCCGGCTCGGAACAGCTTTTCCGAAAGGCTGTAGTGATAATGCCCTGGCGGTGCTGGTGTTTTCCTTACGGAGGGACCGAGGCGGTGTGGTGGGAGAGACTCCACAGACAAGCAACAAAGAACGCGGTGACTGTGAGCTTAGTGAGACAGACCGCATGAGAAGACTAAATTAACTTGTAGTTGACCTTTTTGAAAAATATTTATAAGAATGTTCTTAGATGTCTCCCATGAAAGAGATCCACGAAAAATAACTTAATGAGGAATATCACAAGGGGTAAATATCAACCAGTGTTATGAGGGTTTTTTGTACATGATGATATATCAGTGACTGCAGTCAGACTTCTAACAAGTGACTGGTGATCTTTTTGCTGCTTCAGTGTACAGCTTCCTATGCCTTAAAGAGACCTCTCTGCCTTTTTGGAGGATTGAGGTGTTTTTACTGACTTTGTAAAAAATAGGATATCTTTGTATTGTCTTTAGACATCTGAGTCCACAAGCTTTTGGTTTTAATCTGTCGTCGCAACTTTCACATGCAGTATTTTTTTCTTAAGATCATATTAGAACTGTTATTACAAATCTGAATGTCAAACACTTTAGTGTCTGGCTGGTTTATACAGATGTAAACTCTTTTCCAATGTACTGTGATCAAAAAAAAATTCAATATTTTACACATTAAAATCTTAGCTGATGGTTAGTATGGTAGTTACTTTTAACAAGGCATCACAAACATTACAGCACTTTGAAGCAGTGTAGCAGAAGGTTAATTTACATTACTGTTAATAAACTTACACAGAGTTAAATGTTAATACATGATAAATGAATTCTTTTCAAATTTGTTCTTTCAGATTTTACGTCCTTCCAATGTGTGTCACGTTGTCTTGCAATGTATGGAATAACAGTGATGGTAATTTTTTCTGCATAGAATTAGGTGATGGTAAAGACTGTAATTTTACTTAGTTTTTATTAGATTTCTTCTCAAAAGTTCTGAACTTACTTAGGAATTAACATCAAGATATTTCTTCACTAGACTGATTTATCTGCCTTAGGAATCTGCAGGAGTTTCTCAGGCCATTGAGGGGTGACAGGCATCTTTAAGTACCACAGCTATATGTGACTTAGAAACTGTGAAAATGCAGTGTAGAGGTTAGCGTTCATACCAAGGGCTATGGACACAGAAAGTTTAATGTAGTCTGAAGTTCATATGCATCCATTTATTTTCGCATGTAAATAGTTACATTTTCCTAACACCTCTATTTGCTGCTTTTTAATTAAAATCTCCTGCTATAATTTGAAGTTGCAGGCTTTTAAAAAACCTGCACCATTTTTGGATGCAAATTCTGTTACGATGTATCATCAAAGGTTGGAACTTAACATCGCATGCTAACAGTTGTAACTACCTGTTTCAGCTACCATTTGTTTTTTCCTAATTTTCACTTTTAAGTGCTTCCTTTTGCAGAGTTAGCCTTTTAGAATGCTGAAGGATGAAATTTCAAACAGTCTGCTACTTCTTAGATAACAGGATTTATATTTGTGTTCATGTGTCGTTTAAAATTTTTAAATGTTCTGTCAACTGACTATTTTAAGTACTTTCTCAGTGTGACAGGTAGCGTTGCAGAAGGGCTTGACATTACGGTATTCGGAAGACTAATTACTGCCTTGGTCGTGCATTTGGAAACCTCAAGACTTTTTGTAAATATTAATTAAATAGTGCTGTCTTGTTTTCTTTTTATTAGTGGGTAAAGAGAGGCATTTGTATATTTGAAAAGGTTTGCAGCCATGTCTGCAATAGAAAACTCAGTGGAAGCAGTTTACATGATGGTTTAACATCAGTTATCCTGGCAGAATTACTTTTCTGATGTAGTTATCTACTTTGCAGCTTTCTTCAATACAGCTATTCTGACAGCAGGAGAATTTTATGTACACCTTCTACTTCCTGCCCTCCCAGTATAGCTAGGCAAGCTACACAAAATGTCTTAGGTATAGTTCAGGATAAAGTATGAAGCAGGAGAAAAAGGAAGTTATAACTGAATAAATAGTTTATATTGAAGAATATTATAAAGTAAGTTTTTGGGGTTTGGTGGTTTTTTAATCAGAGGTAATCAGGTGTGTCTGTGGTAACAACTTGTTTTATACTGCTGGAGTGTCTAATTGCACACTAACACATAGCTGTGTGGGAAGAAAAAGTGCTGTAGCTCTTAAGGCTTGCATCAGTTAAGGTAAAAAGCAAACAGCAGTACCATTGGTAATGCACACTTCTACAAGGAATACTTTTCTTCTGTGAAGCAGGAAACACAGAAAGGCCTAATCGTGCACACTTATCTTTTGGCAGAAAAAGGATGTTGCATTTCTTTACAGGTGCGTAAATGGTTTAAGTACCTGCCCAGCATGTTGAGATTTGGGTTCAAATCCTCCTGCTTTTTGGGGGATCTGCCAGTTCCCAAAGGGAATGCCTAAACCACCAGGTCACTGGGTGTTTGAGCGTGAAGTGCTTTTATACACCAGGCAGTTTTATTCGTGAAGAGTAATATTCACTTAGGAAAAGAGTGAATGGCATGTGTAGCCCAGAGAGTGGCTTCATCAAGTACAAATCAATGATATGGACACAGATTTCCTTGCTACAGGCAAAGTGTAGAAAGAGTAAATGAAAGGGATTCTTCTTGGTAATGTTTTTTTTTTATCTCCCCAGCATGGCATGAAATTCTGGAGACTTAAATCTCTGATCTTTGTTTATTCTTGGCTAACTTGGCCGGTTCCTACTAATGTTGAATATTAGATATTTGAACAGCACTTATAACATGCCCTTTTCATTGTAGGGCAGAGCTTGGTTGCTTATCTGTGGGTTGTGGAGTCTAGTAGGTGGCATAGCATTTAGATTCTCTTGTGGATCTAATTCTACTTTCTTATAAGATGCCAGATAATTGGACAGAGAAATGTAACTGTTTTGACATACCTATGCTTATCATCTGTTGTATTAAGATTATCTCAGTATCTTGTGTTTCCTTAAGTGATTTGCCTGTTGCATTATGTATCTGTTCTGGTTGGCCATAATTGTCTTCTAAAGAAAAAGTAATGAGTAAGAAATAGTTAATGTGATTTTATGTTATCATTTTTAATACTTGATTTTTGCCTCTAGTGTTTTCTGTTTAAAATTTCGACCCTAGGGTTAGAGAAAAGGCTTGAAAGTTAATACATGTGACCATGGAGCTCATGGTTCTTATTGAATTCACTATACTTTACCAGCATAGATGGTAAACTTGTCATGTCTTGCAGGGGTCTAACAGAAGAATAGATGTTAGGTAGAAATTCTGGGAAAAGATAATTCTTAAGAAAAATGAAACAGAAACCAAACTCTAAATTTCATTCTTGTATCGGGATTCATCTTCTGGGGAAGCTGTTGAAAGGCCATTCTTGATTATTTGGCCATAAGAGATAATTTAGAAGACTCAAGTCTGGAAGTTTTTTTGGGGGAAAGCAGTTTAAAACTAGGAATGATTTTTGGCAAGGATATATTCAGACAGCGAAGGGATCCTTTACAAAAGGCATTACGAGTACTCAAATGTGGCAATAGTCAGTATGTTAGCATCTAAAGTATCAACCTGTGTACATGAATTAACGGAATAGTCAGTGTGAATTGTCTTCTTTGTGTAGTGTGAGGTTGTTCAGTGGTTTCTTCAAGCACCTGAGAAGGTTCAATTCAGCAAAACAATAAACCTTTGATAACTGCGAAGTGCCAGTGCAACCTCAGCATCTGCTCTTTGACCTGGCAATGGTGCTGGGAGGTGGCTGTATGCATTCGGAGTCTTTTTCCAAGGATAAGTGTATATTTTTATAGTCAGGAAGGAGATACTGGAAAAGTATTCATTTAGATACCAGTGGTGTTGAGTGGAGTTCCCAGTACAAGTGTGTGAGCTCAAAGGAGGACAAGGTAAGCCAATGCCTAAAAGTCACTTCTCATATTAACAGTATATTATAAAGAATGCAAGTGATACATATGAGAGCTGTTGTTAGCAGTATGATGCCACAGAAGTGACTTGTCTTTATTGAGGTGTATACTAGAGAGGAACTTTATTTAAAGTTCACCTTGTTCAAGGCTGAAGGCAGATAAAATATAACTGGCATGACATCTTGGTGAAAACACTACGGAGAGAAATTACTTTTGATGTTTCCCTGGAGCCAAATCTTGATCTGGGTTTGGGTGGCAGAGATCAGCAAGTCAGCCCTCATCTGAATATTCAAATGTAAACCCAAGCATTCTCTTGACTGGGATGATCTTCACAGTTAAGGTCAAATGCTTTGGTAATGCCTTCTCTGTTAATCCCTTTATTTAGAAGGTGGTCTTCAGTGTGGCAGAGGAGAAAACTAGGGAGAGAAGCCTGTTTTTCTGCATGGTGTTTGTAGTACTGAGTTAAATTCTTTAGCATAGCAGATACTATGACAACTTCTTCTTTAGAATGTGATGCCTTTGTGTATAAAGCTAAGGCCTCACCTTACATGCTGTGTTCCTGCAGTGTTGTGATTGAGAACTTGATTGTCCTTGTTTGTTTTGTTTTGTCAAATTGCCATTTACTTGTCAGGTACTGTTAATGAAACTTGAGGTAGATTAATCATAGATTAATTCAGTGTACCTTGGCTAAGAAAATTCAAGTTGCTTTTGTAGAAAAACTGTGTTACAGATAACTGAATTGTGTGCTGTAGAAATTAACCACATCTTGTATTGGCTAAGAGAGCGTGTTGCTAATTCCTCTGGTATATCTTTCTAAAGGTTCTCTCATCTCTGAAGGCAAGCTCAAGCTTTTGGGTTAAGTATCAAGCTTTCAAACAGATGAGGGTTTGGATTGTTTAGGTGTGTATAATTTTGATTGTACTTCTTATGGATGTATATCCTTGTTTTCAGAGAGCAAATCTCTTCTTCCTGGTGTCTGAAAGGCTGTGTGATGTCAGCAGACGAACTCAGTCCTCTGTTAATGGGACAATATAGCATTAGTGGACATCACATGCGTTCTGCAGAATCAGTTCCTGTAGGATCAAGTGATGCTGGAGTTGCTTAGTGCCTCTATGCAGTGGAATTTACATTTTGTTCGAATGGTATTAGAAGTCCTCAAATGCAGGAGGTAAGGAAATTGGGTTGAAATGGAACTGGATATATGGTGATTATTGTACAAGAATATAAGACAAGCTCTTACCATTTTTTTTCAGTAATCAAGATATGTTCTAAATTAGTAACCTAATTACTTACAGGGAGGAATTAGCACAGTGTCTTAGCGTAAAGTGAGGTAAAAGCTGATCAGCTTGACATTGTCTTCTTGGGCTGCCTGACTAAATGACTTATGAGTCCAGCAGTGTTGATTTTGTTTTTGACAAGCGGAATAGTCTGTTTCGCACATTTATTTTTTAAGAGTATAAACAGCACTAAAAATCCACGTAAGCCTAAGCTGGTTTTAGATTTTTAGACTTTTTCTGCTGAATTATCAATTTAATTCTTGCTTGTTCACAGAATATTAATTTAGTGTGTGTTGGGCTCTTCTCTTAAGACTTAACCTATTGTCATCAACCACTTTGTGGTCAAGTGTGTTGCTTCAACTGGTATGATAAGGGCTAGATGAGAACTCAGAAGAGACAAGTTACCTGGCTTCAGTGGAAAGAGAAGGAGAGTGGAAATCTGAGGATTCTGCAGTTGAGTAGACACTTTCCTGCCTTTTAGCTTACTTAAATTTCTTCTTTCTTCATGAGCTCATCAAGCAAGATGTAAATATTAAGGATGAAAGTGTATCTCAAGGAAAGCTGGGAATTGAAAAAGTAAATGTCACTTGTCCTTCCTCCCAAAAGAAAAAATCCTGGATCTTAGGATAACATAACAGGCAAAAAGCTATTCAGCTAAAGGCTGGTTATTTTGGTATAATTTGTAGGTCATTACTTTCTTTAACTTTTGCTAGGTAAGGAGAGGTAAAAATGAAGTGCAACAGAGAGCTGTTTTTTCTTGACTGAAAAAGAGGACGTCTAATTATATGATACTTTGAAGCAGCAGTTATTTTTTGTTTATAGATTATGAAGTATTTTTTAGGTTAAACTTTCCTTTTTGATGTCTTTTTTATCCAGGCTAGTAAACCTACTGCAATTAGTGATTAGACATATGATCAATTTTGAAGAGTCATGATGTACTGTTTTTCTTAGATCTTTCCTGGTTTAGTGTGAACTTATATTTTTGATGCTGCTTTTTTTGGCACATTATCTGTTGCTCATCTTCATGCATTCTTTCCTTCTGCAGACCTCCAAACATGAGTCTTTCTCAGTCTCCTCTCTCTAAATAGGGAAGATGGACAATATTGGGAAGGAAACAAAGATTCTGTGTGCGGGTCACGTAATTTCTTTACTCTGTTAAGTCTTGTGATCTTTTGCTTTCTCATCATGTTATTGCCTTGTGTCTTCAGGATGGATTGGCTTGTAAAACAATACCTATACTTAGCATTTCTTTCGTTCTGCAGTCCTGGTTCTCCTTTTGATCTTCTGGTGCTTGTGTTCTCTTACCTCTCATTACAGCTTTGATATATTCAGGTACCTGTTCTGTTTCAGTGGGAATATTTTTCTGTAATAAGAGTGACGTTGAGCAGAAATACTGCTTTTAATGGGACATAATGATGACTATTATCTAGTGCTGTGCAAAGCAGGGTAGTTCAGTGCTAGGAGTTCAAGAAATAATTTTAGTGAGTGGTGGGATGGTTTGATATTTGTGAAGTGCAATTAAACTGAACCAGACTCCTTGCTTTTATAGAACTGTCAAAAAAGTTATCTTTAACCCTAGTGTCTGTTTGTTGTGCTTTATGTAGTGTGACAGCCATAAAGCTAACAAAATGCTAAATGTATCAGGAAAGGCATTAAGATGACAGAAGCCATCGTATTGCAGCTATGCAAAACCCTGCTGTCCTCATTCTTGTGTACAGTTCAGGTCTCTGCATTTAAAGGAATACACAGGAGAAGTAAAAAAGATGAAAAAGGGCAACAAAACCAGTCAAGGGGTGGAGCCTTGCAAGAACAGACTAGGAAGATGGGAACCCCTCAGTTCAAAGGGGATGTGATTGAGATTTTAGAGAAAACAAACAAAAAAGGCCATGGAGGCAGTGGATCTCAAAAATGCAGGATGCAGTTGATTAAAATCATAGGTTTGAAACAGGTACTCTTCAAAGCTGTTACCTCACATACTGGGTGCAGAACTACTGACATTTGTTGTCATAGGAATTTGTGGAGGTAACCAATATCAGCAAGTTTAAAAATGGGGTTATACAGATTTCCAGACAAGCAGATCCATTGACAGATATATTTAATCATTCATAATTGAGTAGGCAGGGACGTAGCACCATGCAGGGACGACGTCCTGCAATAATTGAGCTTCTGGATGCACAAGTTATCCCTAAACAACATGTCTGGTTGCCACTGTCGGATGGAGACTTTTGGGGCTTGATTGACCATTGGTCTGACACACCAGAGGGGTTCTATGTTGTTGGTAGAAACCATGTTTTACACCTTGCTGAAATTTGTCCCATAAAAATATGGTAGATATCTCACCCAGATGCTGTGCTGGACTACAAGATTGTAACAAGTTGCTTTTCTTTTTTTTTTTTTTTAGGTTGGTTAGTTTTCAAAAAGGGGGGACGTGAAGAGCTGGAAAATCTCAATTAGAGATTAACAAAACAATACAACAACAATATAATAACTGTGGATTCTTTTCTGCTAAAATGAAATGCCATATTTAGGATTCTGTGTTGATGGCTCAGTTTTGATCAGTGGCCAGTGTGCAAAGGGGGGTAGGGCCCTGTGTTACAAATGCATCTGCATGATGCTGAACTTCTGTATGATGCACTTGTTTGAAAAAGCAGTCTTAGGAGCTGAATACCTCAGTTGAAGTTGGGATGGGGCAATCTGCAAAAATTAAGTTAGACCTGCTCATTATGTACTAAGCTCTTTTTCAAGCTTCGAGTATGTTTTTCATGGCTAATTAGTGGTTCATAATTTATAAATCTTATGTGAAGTAAACATTGTATGTGTTTCATTTTAATAAAAGCTACTAAGGCAATAAGAATTTTACTTATTAGGTTGTATAAAATCTGCAATAGGACATCTGTAGTGGGAGAGGATTAAATATTTGCATATATGTTTTTTTAAATTTAAAAACTTGAGTTGAAAACTTGAATTTATGTATACTTTGTCCCCTAAGCCAGTCTCTGACTTCTGTTGGTAAGAACTTCATACAGTTTCTCCTTATGTCAATATTTTTAAAGTCTTTTCTATACAAATATTTAATGAATGCAGCTGCATACCTAAATGGTTGGGTAGTAAATGTAGGCTAGTTTGTGTTCCCTCTTAAGTCACACTCTTGTCAAATCTTGCAAAGATATTTAATGCTGTTCATTTGGTATTGCATGTGTTAGTGCTCCCTACAAATTCTGTTGTTGGGACTTCATGTGATAATTAAAATTCCATACAGATCTTCAGTTCTTAATTCCTTAAGGCTGATTTGAAATTGAATATTTAGCCTTTTAAGTACGTAACATGACTAATTGCTGCCTGTTAAACCTAATAACTAATTGTTTAACAGTTCACATTGTGCTTCTGACACTTTTTGGCGAGAGCGTGTTTTTATTCTGGAATGGATTTGTGACAATTGGCACAGCGATTCTGGCTACTTTAGAAAAAATTTAGATTGCAACTATAGCTCTGGGAAATCTGATTTGATGTCAGTTTTATGCCTTTCTCTGCGCAACTCCTCTGCTCTAGTTCATTTGCAGAGTTAACAGAACTGCTTTTTCCTTGCTCATTACAGTTCATACTGTGTTCTCTGACTGAAACTACCATGCCAGTCTTAGCACTGAGGTGGCTGAGGTGTCAGCACATGTTTCTTCCTGGCAATTCTACTTTTGGTATCAGTGACTTCTGATGGGAGCAGAGTCTACAGCTGAGGATAGTAACTTAATCTGCTACAACAAGATTTGCTAGAGCTTGTCTATCAGCATGTTTAATTTAAGCTTGCTGTTCTTTTAGTTCAGCCCCTTATGAACCTTTATTTTCTTCTTTATTGAAAAAAATAAGGCAAGGAGATATAATAATTTGCCTTATTTTATAATCTCTTCACAACAAATTCCCTGGTTAGCTTCTGACTTGTACTTTGAGCATATTACTGCTGACCATTACACCATTTTAGGTTTCACAGATTTGTATGCCATTATATTAATATATTCGTACAGGTATGTTTCTGAAAATTTTTGTTTAACAAGTAAACCATCCAGAAATGTACTGTATCAATTCAATATACGGAACCACAGGGTGTGCAGAACCAAAAGCCAAATAGAGACATAAAAAAGTTTAAGAGTCTTAAAAAAGTTTAAGACATACTATTCTACGACTGAAATATTGTGCATGGGAGCTGTGTGAATAGGTGCTTAAAGTTTAGAGGAATAAGAAAGCATTAAAAGTATGTTCATGGGTTTAGCTTGTTAAAACTGAAAGTTCTCTAATAAGTACCCCTTGTTTGTATTCAGAATTCCAGAACTGATCTTGAAAGAGTATAGGTGCATACTTAGAATGATTTGAGTTAGTGGAGCATGAAGGTATTCATAAATCTCATTGACCTCAAATAATAGATTCTGATTTCAATACTTAATTTGTAACATGATTTTTTTTCTGTAAGTAATCATATTTTTCATCTGTGAATGATAACTAAGTATCTGGAAATAATTATATCTCTTTTCATAGATTTAGAATTCAAGAATAAAAGAAATTATGAATGCTGACTCTGTTGGAAGTTCTCTAGATAAATCTGACTAAATAATTTTCTAATATAAAATGTGAGCTTCAGGTAGTAAATACATCTCAGATAGATAAATATCTTTCCACAAATTGGTCAATTGGAAAAAGGCATATGAGCTTTTGGTTCAAGTTTCAAAACTCCTGGAAGTGGTGGACTGCCTGTGGAGTTACCTAAAACTTACCAAATTGTGGCATATCTAAACCTTCCTAATTTTGCTTTATTATTTCTGCTTTTCAAAAATAAATTTTGTTATTGCAGACATTCTGGCCTTGATAGTGCTGGAACAAAAGCCTCTGCCTGCATTACTGAGATCATTTGCAGTCTCTGGGGAGAACTACAGCTGCTCTCAAATGCTTTCTTTAAATTGAGTGGGATAAAACCATTTTATTAACAGAATGTCTCTGGTAAACAGATGTGTCATAAAGATAAAATGATTGATTTGATTTCAAAAATGTAAATTTCTGCACCTTTGAAGCAAAAAATTGTAGACATCACTTGAAAAATTGAAGACATTATTGTAAGTATTGGGTTTCCTTGGTGATTAGTCTGTTGTTTCCAGTGATAATCATCAATGGCTGTTGCATTGATCATTTTCAAATTTTCAAGTGGATTTAAGGTTATAATCTGACCTAAATTGCATTGTAATAAGTGTTTGAAGTGACAAAACAGAAATGATGAATAATAGCTAATTTCCATCCCAAAATTAATGTAGCTGATCGTAAAACGTAACAATAAAGTTTAGAAAGTCCATCAAGACTCATTGAAGCTCAGATATACCTGCTTTGATTTGCCTCACTAACACAGTTGGTTGATTTGGCACTAAAGATTAAACCCAGTGACCAGTCTTGCCAGTTGGTTGTTCTGAGTATAGAATCGTAGAATATCCTGAGTTGGAAGGAATCTCCTGATCCTATACAAAACACCCCAAGAATCACAACATGTGCCTAAGAGTGTTGTCCAAATGCTTCTTGAACTCCAGCAGGCTGGTGCTGTGACCACCCTGGGGAGCCTGTTCCAGTGCCCAGTCACTCTCTGGATGAAGAACCTTTTCCTAATATGCAACCTAAACCTCCCCTGGCACAGCTTCATACCATTGCCTTGGGTCCCGTCACTGGTGACCAGAGAGAAGAGATCGGAGCTTGCTCCTCTGAGTAATTGCCATGTGAACAGTGTTGCATCTCTTGTTCAGGAGGCCAGTATTCTTCTGACATTATTTGAAAAAGTGCCTACTATTTTACATGCTCAAGTTCCAGACAAAATGGTGAAGTCACCATAGTGTTCCTGGCTTCTTTGGGAAAAGTAAATGGTTTTGGGGCTTTTTCTGTTTTTTCCATCTATGAAAAAATATCAGTCTTAAATACTTCCTTAGGATAAGTACCCATGTTCTGACTCTGCAAAATTATAAAGCATGGTCTTTGAACCTTGCTTTTTTTTTGTAGTATCAGACAGAGTGCATGTAACAAGTGCTCAAAAGGGGTGCTGAAAAAGAAAGTAATATGCAAAGCTGTTAGTGAAAAATGTCTGTCTGTGAGGCATTAGGACAATCATCAGAGGAGCTGCTTTCAAGTAAGGTACCAGTGCTGTTCACAGTGTGCATGCTGGGTTAGAAGCTGGGCTAACCTGTTGGGCTTTTGAGAAAACATACTGCTTCATATTTCTGCTACCCTCTCATGAGGAACTCTAAGCCACAAAGATTTGCTGTTGTACGTCTGACAAATGGAAAATATAAAACCATAGCATCTGCTGTTACTTTTGGAACTTTCTTACTATGACAAAATAATTCCTGAAATGATTTTACTGGCCTCATATGTGGCATTTCAAATCTCAGTTAAAATTCTTTGTTAGTATTTTCAGTCTACCCAGCTTTGCCTGAAAGACCGTATTCAGTGGCTTTATAATTGGACTGTTTGGTGTCTGTAGAAACAACAGTTGCGTGTTCTAGTGAATAAAAGAATTTAAGGTTGGTGCCCAGACAGTGACCTGTCACCTGGCCAGCACCCTGCAGAGCCATAGTGCCGGATGTGCTGGAGTGCCAGGGAGGGAGCAGTCTGTTTTCTGAGAGCCCTTGTGATTAAAATGCAGGTGCCTGAGCTAATAAGTTGTTAAGAACTTGGAGAGCCTAGTTAGCATAGCAGGGACAGAAATTAAATTTAGCATGGTTTATTAATTTTAGGCCACGGTCAGTTGTGCTTGACCCAAGAACTTCCCAGTGTCACTTGATTTTAGTCCTCTAAATTCATATCTACAGTCTTTGCTGCTATGCAAAGTCTCTTACTGCTCTCTGGGACTACAATATTTTTATTTTAGATTTAAAATGGATTTTGCTTCAGCCATTATACGGAGTGGTACTTTGAAAATTGTGCTAGCAAACTGTTTTTAATTGACCTGTGGTCATGTCAGTCCTCTTGATTATACTCCCTCAGTCCTGTAGTGGAAAAAAAATTTACTGGTTAAAAAAAAATAATTGTTGAGACAGTCCGAGGTCCTGACACCCTTCCCCTTGACATGAGGGATGAAGGGAGCCAGCAGCATTACCCTAACAATATATTTGCATGTCTTTTTCAGTTCACACAGCTATTTGGTTCCTTTTGTGCACTGGCTTTAATAAAATCTTAAAGACTTTTGTAAGCAAACCACTTTTTTGCTCTTAACGTTTGTCGAATAACCTTTTATTTAAAAATGCATGAATTAACTTCTGTAGCCTGTTCATTATCTGTACATCCATTTGTGTATTTCTTTTGTTTCGTGTGTAAATCTTGTTGTGTCTTTCTAATTTACACTACTGATCTCTAGACCCTTCTGGTTCTTTTAAGAAAATAAGGAAAACCTATTCTGGGTGAAAGGTTTGCATTGTTTCCTTACATAAGAGAAAGCTGAAGTGTTCCCTGTCTTCTATAAATTATGTTGATTCATTTATCTTTATGGAGACTAGTCTAGTTTCTTTTTTTAGATGAAAGGATCAAATATTTTCCTCATAATGTGACCTAGTACGTTTAAGAAAATGTCACTGACGGCAAGTAATTTAAAATAATCTGCAACATTTCAGGTAGACATCAAGAAAACACTGCTTAAGTAGTGGTCTTGTTTGTATTGGGTGACATTATTGGCTTGCATTCTAATAGATTCTATAATTCTTATTTTTGCCAAAGCCCAGAAAAATCTCATTTGTATGTGGGACCCAAAAATCCTAATCTTAGTCTTAAATTCATGTTTGTAAAGTTCTTCTAAAATGGAGAAGGCATATACCATGGGGTGCATCTCTATTCCTGAATCATTTGTTGCTGATCACACAGCACAGTTCTGGAATGGTTTTGGATTTTATTTGTTCTATCACTTAAATACTCAAGCACATACAATTTTTTGTGTGCAGACTTGGTATGATTTTTTGGGGTATAAATGGTCTACTCTATACCAAATAAGAGTTTATAACAGTTAGGTTTTAAAAATCTGTAAGTCATCAAAAATTGCAACTGTTTTGGTGATGGAGAGACCACTGTTTAATATGTAGATAATCTCTCATGGTCTCAGAGCGTTTTGCTACTGAGAATGAGAGGTATCTTTCTCTTGGGTTTATTTTCAGCCATTTTATTCCAATAAGACACCTCATGGAGAGCTCTAGTGATACCAAAGCCAGTGTAAAGGTAAGTGGGGAAGGGAGTTTTGGCATAAGGTAAAAGGTGTCTCCATCTTGCAGAATCATATCCTAAATTGAAGTGAAAAAACTGGTCGGAAGAAGTAGAGGCTGTAACTCAAGATTGTTCTGAAACATGGATATATGTGCTTGTTGAGGCATGGGTTGTGTGTATTGCTGCACCCTGGAGGTTTCCAGCTGTGCTGCTCCAGTGCATTGTGACAATTTGCTGCTGGGAAATCTTGACAAAGTATGTTAAGGAAAACTAGTCTTCCACTTGAGGTCAAGGCTCCTCAAATTGCTAGGTAAAGGAAGGACCAAGTATTTTCAAACGTAGCAGTGACGAATGCACAGACAAGTAGTAACTAGAGTACTTGCAGCCTGTCAGATGCTGTGGTTAGGGTCTGGGTAAACCTGCCTGTTTCTTAGGGTCACTGCAGTGAAGGTGTAAGAGTGTTGTGCTGTTGTTACATACAGCTCTAGTGCTTCACAGTGATATTCAGAGTTTTGTCTTCAAAATTTGTTGCTTTTTCTTATTACTTACAAGATAAATGCACCAGAGTGGGTAGTTTTAATTTTTACATACGTAACCTTTTCAGTTTACTTTTCATCACATTTCTGATTCATACCTAAATCAGAGAAAATATGCTTTATTTCTTTCTTTCTACTCCCCTGTCATAGAGAGGAAACAGAGTTTATCTCTTCCAGTAGACCACAGCTTTCACTCTTTTCTGTTACCATTTGGCTGACCTCTTTGATCTGAAAAACTTTGTGTAAAGACAGTGGCAGCTTCCCAAGCAGCATACTGAAATGCTGATATTGGCCCTGAGCCCCATATCCAGTTAGTGTTCTTGCTGTCTGTTCTGTCATCTTAGCCTTGCCCTTTGACACTGGATCCTGCTTTTTATATAAGCAGGGAATCTAGAGTACTTCTACCTTGCTATTCTTTTGATTATTGCTTGAATGAAAAAATTACTCTGGTTTCTTCAATAATGAGCTACTCTCTGTATCATTTGGTTCTAGACTCTTCCTTTTTTTCTCGCCATTTTCCTCCCTGCATTTTCATTCTTTTCTCTGGCTTCTCTCAGAGAAAAACAAGTTGGGTCCTCCTTAGCATTTCATATTGTGTGCAGCTTCTGGTGGTGGTCTGGAGCAGCAGTTGAAGTCCTGACACCTGGTTTAGCAGTAGGGCAAGGCTGCCACTTTTGGGTCAGAAACACTAAGAATATTTCAAGCTGTCCTGACTGTTATTGGTGGTGAATGCCAGTATTTGTGGCACATTTTAGTAATGATAGGATAACTTCGTAATTGTAACAGTTTCCGGAATGCTTCGGTATCATAGTGCCAGTGCAGCCTTGTACATAAGACTGGTGTTAGGTTAGTGATTTGTCTCCATCTCTAGAGGAAAACACCTGTCTGTGTGGTCTCAGCATGAGAGGGCAGCATCCAGGATTCTCGTTTTGCTGAAGGACTTAAGTAATACTTTCACTCAAAAGTTCACATTTTTACAGTTACATAAATGTGAATTTAAGAAAGAAATACCTTATGCCCAGTGTTACAGTTCTTTTTATTCAAAGGATTAGTATAGCAAAACCTGTTAAAGACTAATTTACTGAAGACTTTATTATTTAACCCAAAGGAGAACTGCCAAATATGCTGCTTACATTCTTAGATAAGCTTAATTAGGAAAATTTGGCTCTAGAGTTTTGAATTTAATAGCAGTTTGTGTTCAGTTGGGTGGCATCATTATGTTCTTATGAAGCTCAAACTTCTAATAAGTGGGTTCCAAAGGGGTGATTCTGGAATGAAACTAAATAATGATTAAGTCACTGCCATCTAAAGTAGCTATAAATGAGACAGTTTACCGTTCACATCTTCGGGATTTGGGACACTGAGTTCCTTCTGATTCAGAAGTACCTGATGACCGAGTTATAGATATTGGGGCAATAAAGTGTTGTTTTCTTTAAAGAGATTTTTCAGCTGTGTTGGTGTAATGCTTATAAATGTGTTTGCATCACTGTTATATGTAACTTGTGCAAGCTTAATCTTTAGGTGTTTGTTTAAGCGGTTGGGTGTGTGATGGATTCTTCCAAGTATTGCTCCGTAAATGTTTTGAAGGTATTCTTAATGTTTAGTGCCCTTTTGTGTAATACCTATGCAATTTACTCAGTGGTAAAATGCAAAGATATCCTGCATTCAGCAGTCGAAGGTGGTCTTACCTCTCTTCCTATTTTCCTGTTACACATTATTTGAATTGCTGAGTTCTGATATTAGCACCAGGAGGAAAACTGTTGTAGAGAAGCTTTCTTATCTTGCATCCATTAGATTTTGATTCAGCTTATTTTTTATGCACACTCATTTCAAAGCGACATCTAAATAACTTATCTGTTTTCTACTTGTCTGTTGAGGAACTTGTTTCAGGGGTGACACAATAAAAATGCTTGAAAGATAAAGCAAGGACAAGAATTTTGAACTCGTACTTAAAACTAGGAAGACTGTTTCTGGATTGAGATTTCCATTTTCTCTTGCTGTTACCATTTTCTTTATTACAGTGGGTAGTAGTAGATAATATGAGTTTTTGGAACAAGTTTTAGTTGTCAGACTATGTCTGATAACTTTAGTTGTCAAACTATTTCATAGAGTTCTAATGATGCGACAAAATTTATGTTGAGTTTTGAGATTTTTGGGGGTTTTGCTTTTGTCTTTGTTTTCTAATGAGTTACTGGGTGTTTGTTAATACAAGCAAGTATTAGTATGGGTTAACATACATTTCACTATTTATCCATTTCACTGACAAAGAATATTAAAGATAACTGAGATTTTTTTTTTGTATAAGAAACAAAATGCAGTATTCAGCTTTCAACTCACAAGTTGGTGAAGGGAAGAAGGCTTTAAAGATGCTACCAAAGAAAGAAAAGATTTTAAACAGAGTTTACACCACCACTGTTTGAAGAGTCATCTTCAGCTTGATTACTGTAAGAATTGAGTTCAAATGATGTGTTGGAAGTTCATTACACTAAAAGATTCACTCCTTGATCTTAGGCAAAGAAGCGTTTCAGCTGAATTGCACTTTCCTAAGTGTTGAATCTTTGTTTCTTACCATGATTTGAGAGTTCTGAGGAGGGTCTTAGATCACTTAGCTTGCCAGTGTTTTTCCCTGACTTGCATAGTGATGTTTAATATGTATTAGTTCAACAGCTCAAGTGATGACATGGTTTTCTGGACAGGATTATTGCACCAATACATACTAAAAAAATTTGTCTGCCTTCGCATAGAAAGGAGTTTTACATTCTTGTGAATTTATCACAAATTTCTAATGTTTTCTTAATAAAAAGAACATGTACTTTAACAAGGTTTCGGAAACCAAATGTACTTTCTTTGATTTAGTGAAAGACTGGAACTGTGAAAGAGCTCTGCAGCCACAGTGCTTATGTTCCTGAATTGAGTTTGCAAAGTGAATTCGTTCCTGTCAGGATTTTATCTTCATTTGTGTAACGGATTGCTAACATTAGGCCCAAGAGTCCACTTAGATTTAATAGGAGACTGTTTTTATGAGGCACAGAAAGTCTCTACAATGTTATGTCTTTATAGCCTTGTGAAGCTTTCTCATGCATTTTTATTATGAGATCTAGTTATTTACAGAGCATTTGATTTTCACATCCCATAGTGAAATTTTTGTAATATTCTACATAAAGTATTTTTCTATGGGTTTTCCTTGTGGTCTGTGTTTCAAGTTACTAGATGCTATAAGTTTGTTCATCAGCCTTGCCTTATAGTGTGACTAAGAAATCAGCACAAGTTCTTTGGTCGTGGTTGAAATTGTTCATTCAAGTTTAACAGCTCATTGGGATAAATGCTAGAAAGAGTGATTTTTAATTTTTGTCCATTCCCAAGTTGTTATCCATATATAAATTCCATTTTATGCCTGAGGTACTATTTTTTTATTTCTGTTAGTGTTCATCTAGTAGGTGTGCTGTTTTATGCCTTCTGCTGCAAGTACCCAGAAAATTAAGATTTATCTGTTATTGCTGTCCACTGAAAAAAAAAAAAAAAAGGCGTTTTCTTCTGAGTCCTGGATTCTCATCTGGTGTGTTTATACTATTTACACAAAGGTAATAAGTTGAGAATACTAGCTGAGTATCTTAAAGTAATGAATGTGCAGAGATGTTCAGCTGTTGAACTCACCATGTTAAACACTTGGGTGTTTAATTTATCATTTTTATTTGAGAGGAAATATCCTCAAAGAGAAATGCAAGTTTTGTGGTGCTTTACACCCACAGTGTTTCAGAGAATGCTTTTGAAGAGAAACCAATACTTTCTTTTAACTGTCCTGTTCACATAATCAGGAAGAGATGCAAATGGTTGTAGGTGTGTGGTTGCTTTTCTGTGGTGGGTTTTTTTTGTGGATTTTGTTTGTGTTTTTTAGGATGAAAAGAATGGGTAGTTGTTTGAGATGTTTTGAGGGGTGAGGGGAAGTGGATGAACTCACAGAATATGGTTCCATGAGGTGCAGTCCCATTTGGAGTTGTCCCTCTGCTGCTGGGGTGAGGAGTTGCTGCTTGTCTCTGTCCTCACCTCTTTACCTCCCTGGTCTCAATCACTTACTCCTAACCCTTGTGTCAGTCTTTTCACCTTTCAGAGTATTATGATCTGTTTTAGCATGCAAATTTGACCAAAACCGGACAAACGAAAGTGTTTTATGACATTCTGCAGTCTTGTTGAATTAAAATGCCTTAGTGATGGATTTGACAGGCTTCGAAGCTATGAGAGAAGGTGTTGGCTGTACAGCCCAAAAGTGGAGAGGGTAAGGGAACAGTCAGGAGGTATGAGACTGCAAGTCTTTAGCAGCAGCAAACTAGCACAGCTTAACAGTCCAAACAATCATACTGACAGTATCTTTTTTTGGTTGTTGTCATAAATTCATGATCTATGAATTCTGTTTGGAAGGATGCAAAAGTAGGGCACACTTGAAAGCCTAGTCAGCTTTGTTCTGTTCTAGCAGTCGGGGAGTTAGCTGCACACAAACATGAATTATGTGAGTTCCCTCAAGAAATTACTGAAATGTTTGCAATGTGACTGACACAGTATTAAGAAACTACAGCACTGCAAATTCTGAATAGTTGTTTCAGTCTGCAAAATTCTGAGTTCTGACTTCACTACTTGCCTTCTCAGGAGTGAGAAGAATCCCAGCAGGTTTCATGGGCACAGATTCAGTTAAGCATAATCCTCAGCAAACTTTGACTGTCACCAGTCGGTTCTTTGGGGGTTATATTTGCCATAGTTATCCATTCAACTTATCCTGATTGAGGATGATTTTTTTCTTCTGTAGTAGCAAGGGCTTTTGTCATCTTCATCTTACAGGACACCTCATCACAGTTGTAATATCGAAACAGATATCATAGGAAAAAAATCAACATGCATGGCTGGTAGGCCTTGCTTACAGTGTCTTCCTGAAAAATCAGCTACAGGTTATATTAATTAGAAAGAGAAAACCTTAGGGAATTATGTCCATGAAGAGAAAATACTTCAGAAGGAAAATTTTAAAATTTATGCAGCAGTTTTTTAGGGATTTGCTCAGTGAAACAGTCACCATTATCTCAGATGAGCTTAGGAATGAAAAACTTGGGACATCAGAGATCTAAGTAGCTAAAATAGTTTGTGGTTTAGGGTTTTCTATCCTATAAATAACAAAAGAGCTCAAATGAAATGTGGTTGTTCTGTGTTTGTGGTATGTAAGTGACTGTGAGTTCTGTGAAGTGCAGAGATCATCCATTAGTTGTATAATTTTGTGATTTATGTTCTGTTTTTCATAATGTCAATCTCTAGAAGTCTCAACTTACTTTCATGGAAAGAAAAAAAAGAGTCAGAAGATCCTTGTCCTCTCCCCTCCCACATACCTATGAATAGTACAGGGCTAATCAGGTTAAATCATTAGGGAGAACTTAAAAAAAACTTAAAAATTACTGCTGACACACATTCAGTTAATATTGCAAAATAGAGTTGAAAAGAGCCTGAGGAGGATGGCCACATGAAAGAAACTAGCACATGAATCTTTGTTACATAATGGTGAGAGACTTTTTGTTTTTTTGAACTTGCAAAGCCTATAGCTCAATCATATAAAAATTAGAAGACAGTCTTGATCCCTGTATACTCTCTGAAGACTGCTGAATTAGATAGCTAATGTTTTGGAGGTTTTGGATGAAAGCTTTAGAGAAATGGCTATGTTCCCATTTTCTTTAGACTATGTTTCTAAATATGTTTATCGAATTCAGTGGGTACTGGAATATTAAAACATAAATAAGGAAGAAATTTATCTTTCTTTAGAGTATTGTAAATACCGCTTAAGGATAACTTGCTATGGAGGACTAAACTAATACCATTTTGTATGAATTTAAATGTCAAATGAGATGGAAATTATGGAACTTCAATTGTATCTTCAGTTTAATTTGGGATTAGTTTAGTTTCGGTTCAGTCACCTCTTTGAAGTGAAAGTGTCATATACATACTAGTACCCATGAACGTTTACTCTTACTACTGAAGCAGTGGCAAGCATTGGCATAAAAATAACATGCTAAAAATACAGAGATTAAAATGAGACCAGGGTGCAAGAGCCTGAGCGAACAAGGATACAGTTTGAAAGGGATAGGGGAATCTTACTAGAGAACTAAAATAGCAGCAATCTTTTTAATTTCAGAAAGAGTATAATCCCTGTTTAAAGCAAGGACAGGCATATTTACTTTTAAGACAATGAAAGCTGAAGTCTAAACTGTGAATAGGTGATAAGAAATGACTGTCTTGTTATCATGCTTCTTGCTGCCCTGTGAGATCTGTTAACAATCCCTGGAATTCTAGGAATTTCTTTAGTCTTCATTTGTTATGCTTGAAGGTTTCTAAACATTTTAAGTAACTGCTAAATGAAAGTAATTCCTTTTTATTTTCACTGTTCTGTCATCTTTTCATTGCAGCCTGGAGACATCCATCTTATCTACTCATATCTATGTATAAAATAATTGTTTCTTGTCACAGGGATTGTTGTTGCTAAAGAATTGATTAGATATGGATATTCAAAAGTATGCATAGTTGTAGCCTATTAATCTAAGCTATAGTGGGATGCTAGGGTGGCATATCTGTGTGCTGCTTTGGGGTGATGTGGTGTCAGACCATTTAATGAGCCGTAGTTTGGATGCTTCTGTGAGCTCCTTTTTGAAATAGCTTTGTTCCTTTTTTTCTCAGGTTCTCATTAATTGCTGCAGAGACTGCCCTCTGCTGTGCTCCTCACCACAGTTTAGGGCTTGTCAGCACCTAAGTGTTCGACTATGTCAGGGCTTTATTGAGAAAACAGATGGCAAAATATGTACAGAACCTAAATACTATATCACTGAATTGTAAAATATGCTTAAATGACCTTGGCAAGAGTCTTTAAGTTTTTCTGTCTAGCTGTGATTTTTAGCAATAACCTCCTTGAGGCCTGCTCAAATTTGCTTCTGTTGTCATTCCCTCTCAGCCCAGCTGAAACTTTATTCCCCTTGCTGTCTATCTTTCATTTGGTCTAAAAAGCAGAAATTAATGATGATGTGTAAGTGGTTGTGTATATTTTAAATTAAAAAGGAATTATGGCATGTAAAATGTCTATTCTTAGTGTTTTCAACAGTTTTTAATCTCAGTCAACTTTGGAATCACTTTAGTTATTCATGTAACTGAAAAAAAAAAAGTATTGATAAATGCAGTAGAAAGCCAGATTTGTTACAACTAAAGAAAGCTTCCTGTTTGATCTGTGCTATCACTTTTAACTGATTAAAGGAGCTCACTACTGCGGTACTAACCAAGGAAGGTTGTTGCTAATGGAGTGTGCAGCGTATGTTTTTCACAGAGAGCTTAGCAAGAATTTAAATAAGCTTTAATTGTTCATTCCTCTTCATATTACTGCTGCAAAAGTATCTTCCATCTGTTGTACTGCAAAGGTGCAGTTGCTGTAGAGAGGTCCCGGGGATGTGGATGTTGATTTACATGATGTACTTCTCCTATCAATGCATGTTTTTTCATGAAAACACTGTTCATATGTCTTTTGTAGGGAGTAGACCTGTGTCTTTTGAAGTTGATAATGTAGACTGTCCAGTTCTTGAGCTGTCACTTTTTTGATTGGTGCCACTGCCTTAACAGATAAACAAGCCTAATAAAATTAAATGTCTAAATAGACCACAGTTGTTAAATGTAATACCAGTGTGATACAAAAATGCGCTTATAATTTCCCAGGCTTGCATGTTGAGCAATTTGTTAATAAAATTTATGAAAGTGGAATCTAATCTTAGAACCTCAGTTTTCAGTTTCATCAATTTCTTTGTGCTTTAATTCTTTGTGCTTTAAAGTTGTAAGTTAACATTGTTATTTCAAAAGTGCTTTGTTATTTAGAAAGTGCTAACGATGATAATTACGTTCATTTTGAGGCATTAGCCTTTTTTGCTGTTGATCCACATATCTTGCACATGTTAAGTGAGCATGGAATGTTAAAACCTCTTGGCATGTCTGAAAGCCCTTTGAAATTCACATTGTACAGAGTTACTGTGCTTGCCAGGTGTAATAGTGAACTCTGTTCTGAAATTACTAGAGCTAAGAGTCAGCCGGATATTAAAGGAAGAGTTTTCTTCCAATACCAAGTCTATGCTGGAACATCTAATTACAGGAAAGAATAGTCTAAATAATAATAGTAGACTGAAAAAAACAACCTGCACCAGAAGTCACATTCAAGAATGTGTTGCAGAGCTACTGTAAAGATAATTATTTTTTCCATTAAATTTTTATTTTTTAAATTAAAGAAAAAAAGTATGAAGTTATCAGAGGTTTTGTAACTTTTACTTGTTTTTGAAAAACATCAGGCTGCTCCAGTCTGTACCAGTTATTTCAGGTACTACTAAGCTTCATAGGAAATATTGAAGTATTTTCTGTCATAAAGTCCAGTCTTTAACTCTCATCAGATACTGATGAATTTTATGCTGTGTAACGTGATTTGTGTTGTGTTTTGATTTATGTAATTGGCTTCCAAGTCTCTTATTTTTGGAGATTCACTTGAAGAAAAAAATTCACCACTGAAGAAAAAATGGTGCATGGGAGATGATGCAAGGAAAGCTGGGAATTATTTTTTGTTTCTACACTGAGCTTCCATTTGTGGAGGTGTTTTACTTTGTTATTTTGTAATTTTTACGACTTAGGTTTTGCTTCCTTAGAAATCTGAAATATTGAGTAAAAATACCAAAAGGCACACCATTATGTGAGCCATTAATATAATACATGGCAGAAATCTGTAGCATAATTTTATGCTCATATTTTATTAGTAATTCAGATATCAGGAAACATCTTGTATGTGATTTTAATCTAACTTCTAATTCACTTCAGCAGCCTAGAATTCATCTTCCAGTTGTTTTTAATTAATGTTTTAATATACCATGTCTCTCATAGTATATGGCTTTAAGCTGATGATAAATCTTTTGCACTGTGCTGATGTTAAATATATATTTTTTGTGTTTATATTATAATTACAGATGTAGGCTGGGCTTTTATACTCTAATCTGTGCCATAACTAATGACATTCAGTTGGAGGTAAGCACTGAACTTCTTGCAGTCGTTCAGAATTTGTAGCTTTAATGAATTTTACAAAGGGAACTATCAGATCTAATCATACTTCTAGCACTGAAAGAATTTTAAACACCACCGAAATGTAACACAAAACCTCATCCTCCAGAAAATGTCATTTTTGCTCTTTGGAAGTTGCTGAAGCAAAACAAATTTAATTTTACTGTACAGAATTTAGTTGTTAAAGCAATTAGGATTGCTATGCACACCAGCCACAGTCCCCAGGAAGCAAGTGAAAATGTAAACCACTTTACAGCACTTCTGTTGCTGTCCCTGTCAGTATGTATTTTATACCAGCATCTACGTTGCACACAGTTATGTATGTTTGTTCTTTGACAGAGCTTTCAGGGTCTGTGCTTTGTTTTGTATATTCAGGGTGTTTAAAAAGATGATAGGAACCTGACATTGTTAGAACTCAGCATGAAGAATGATTGGTGGCTTGTAAAATACAGTATTTTTGAGAGCAGCAGGTATAGTTAGCTACACAGTAGTTGTGGTTTTTTTCTTTAATTTTGCTGGTTTGAACTTTCATCAGAAATATGGTTTGTTTGCTGTTTATAATTACTTCATAGTCAGAATCTGATGATGATATTACTTCATAGTCAGAATGTGATGCCTGATGGTGATCAGAGTGACTGAAGTGCTCTTTCTCAATGGCTGTACTAACATTATCAGTTTATAAAAACTCTCCTCTGTAGGCCAAAAGTAAAAGTAATCTGTGAAGAAGAGACTTTCACATGTGCTTTTCAGGACTGTGTTGGTAAGACCTGTGATATGAAGTTGGACAGACAGAGCCATAAATCTCCTTTGTTTGGAAAGCCCTACATGTCATGTGGAAACCCTGATTCCCCAATTAGATATCGGCAGTTCAAAGGAAGATGGTCAAAGCCACGATTTAACCCTATTAAACTTTAAGCAACCAAACTCTGTGTAATAGAGACTTGTACATATCTAGAAAACATAGAAACTGTTACTACCAAGTTCTAAAGTGGAAAAGAATTCTCTTAATTACAAATGTTGTTATATAGATTGTACATACAAAGTAGTAAAAATTGTATTATAGAATATGTCTGTAAATTGTCCTCCATAGTTCTAAGTATTAATTTAGCAAAATAAGCTTCTCTTGGCATGAAAAGCTGTTTTATTGGATGATCTGCAACTTGCAGAGAACAGACTTGGTATAACAACTTATTGCCACTATCATGGAATTTTTAAAATTGCAAAAGAAACTTTCAGAAAGAAAAGCCAAGAGTTTCTGAAATTATTCATCGTAAGACTTTTGATGCCATGCTTATTGCTTAGAATAAAATTTTATGTTCCTGGTGCCTGCCTTAAGTTGAATCTTATTTTTAACCTCAGCTACACCACACCCTTAATTTGAGGACCAGGTTAACATTTTATCATTGTCATGTCTTATATTTTACAGTTTACATTCTTAGGACCATTGTAGAGAGGGACTTCAGAGATTATCTGAACTTTTTTCCTTATGTGCTTATTTCATTTGTCACAGTTGGGCAGTAGTATTTTTCCAGAACTCTTGGAGATGAGGCTTTGTGATGGCTGACGCAGACTTGAGACAGTAGAAGGAAGAATGGGCTTGGGCTTGGAAGGGGTCACCCATTTTCAGAAGTTCTTTGATTAAAGGAAGTTGTTCAGCATTCCAGACTTGCAGCATGCCTATGTTTTTATGGATTACCAGCTGGTTATATTTGGGGGACCTGGTTTTTATGTAGTTGGTTTGATGTTTCAGTAACATCAAATTTTAGGCTGCCCGATCCGTGATATTTTGTATCATCTGTTGTATTATTGGAGTGGTTTTTTTGCTGTACTGTTTATTGCTTGTTTCGGAGGTATCTGGCTTTCTGGGAAATCTAAAATACTTTGTATTAATATTCCGAAACTCTTTTAAATTTTATTGTGGTTTTCTGACTATTGCTGTAAAAGTGTGACTGCAGGAGAGTTCTCATTTTCTGTAACTTTTGTTTCTTTCTTACCTGATTGACTCAGATCTTAAATACTGAAAGTAAGCAGCTATTATTACAGACCACTTAAATGTCTTGGTTACCCTGTTCCAAGAATTTATATACTCTTTGTGTCTTGCATGCAGCTTATACTGAAGTGTAAGCAATGTTACTAAAGTTGCCTATTAATATTTACTTCAGACTATATTTTTGTTTCTCTGGTCTTCAGTGCTTATTACTAAACTAAAGGGGTTTTAAATCTTCTCGTTCTATATACAAATATTTGAGGTTTAAGTGTGCCCTTTTTTAGCTGGTACTTTTAAATTTGACGGAGGAGATGTAGCTAATCTCACTGTAAATATTTTTGATTAGTTATTAAATATTTGCCATCCACTTAATTTTCTGATGATTCTTTCTGATTAAGATTCTTTAGTGAGTGTGACGTCATTTAGCTTACACGTGCTTGAGTGTAAAGTTGCATTTTACTTACTGCATATCCTCAGATATTGGTTTTGACTTTTTTAGTGCTGATTAAATGGATATTATTCATTCCCTCAAATTGTTTCAACACCTGTTGGTTGTACCATATAGGAATGTGAGTTTTCTTTCAGCTTGTCAGAGTTGAAAAGAGATGGGTGTAACTTTGAAAAGTCTTCAGACAAGCTATGACCAGTACAATGCGGATGAAAAAGAATTTCAATTAATCTTCCACCCACAGTTAAATTAGAGTTCTTTGCAATTTTATTGTACCTAATGAGACTTCCTTTTTTGGGATTGGTATTTCTGTACAGTGAAGTTGCCCTTTCAGAAGGGGAAATGTGGCTTTCTGAGGATCATTTTGCTTAATTGTTATCTGCCTTTCTCTGAATTTGAGACTGTTTTTTTTTTAACATGGTGCTTTATATTAACCCTGTCTGAATGCTAACTTTGTGATTTTATTCTTTGAAAAGCTGTTCTTTTTAAGTTGGACTTTATCTGAAAGCTTTACAGGCACTAAATAATTGTGAAGTACATGCAGTGCTGGCCCCAGTACCATGCAGGTTTTGATCGACTTCTTTGTTGCATGTTTCTTTCCTGAATGTGGGAATGTTGAACATATCAATGCAGTACAATTAAGTGTCTTTTAAGGGCCAAAAAGGGATTTTTACTACCATACAATGTTTTAATTTAATTTTCTTCTTCAAAGATTTTAGTAATAACTATTTTAGTATTGCCTAGACAGGAAACAATTACAGGAAATTGTTTCAATGTTGCTGTATGTAGCTGTGTGCTACTCCTTATGAAAATGAGAAGCTGTACTTACTTAGAATTGCAAGCTGGCAGAAATTTGCGTAGGAGTTTCTATTGCTGCTCCTCCAAAACATTACTATAGATATTTAATTTTTAACTTAATTACAACATAAGTATCTTTCTCTTACTCCTCCAAACACAAACATTTAGTTTAAGAAAGTTGGTTGTTGTTTTGGGGGATTTTGTGTCTCAGTGCTTCCAGTGTATCTAGTGTATAATAAAACTTTGAGATATTTTCTAGTATTTCCTTTCAGTAACTTAAAAAAAAAGATTAAAAGTAACTTGGAAAATTAAGTATATTGCTGGTATGGTACACAACTATCTATTAATTTTATGATGTTACATTATCCTCAATCTAATTGAATCACTGGCTTTGTAATACAGAAAGGCAATGTGGTACAAAACTCACTGTTATATGTAGTATATTCAGGAGCTGAGTGGTTAATATTTATCAAGACAATTAAGTTCTTTAGCCCGAATCATCAGAAATAAGAAACCAAGTTAAGATGGATGGGGTATAGTGGAACGTCACTACTTAACTGTAGAAACTAATTGTTATTCTCTGTCAAATCCGTACATCCGTACACCCACACAAGGATTTTTACTCTTGTTTTTAATTCTTCCTGCTTTAATGCATACCTGTAGGAAGTATTAAGAGTAGCTGCTAACCAGAACTGCCCAACCCTTTTCCTAGGACTTTATTTGGAAATGTGTAAGTGCAGTTCCAGACCGCTTTATATAGTATCTTTTGGAAGAACTCTATGCCAGACCTGTCTTCTCTGAACCTGGGAAGCAATGTTTACATAAAAATGCCTCAATTTATGGACAGTAAATGCAAATATCTTTACTTGCATATAACATCCTAAACTACTTATGAGTATGTTGTTTATAACAAGTTTTTCACATTTAGTGTTTCTAGGATTGTAAGCATGGTTTGTGTTAAAATTTTTTAGAATGAAAGAATAAATTCAAACTGGGTGGAAATGCTCAGAAAACTGCTGGTTTGCAATTGTGTTAAGTACAGAATCGCCACTGCTTTCACTGGGGAATGTAAGAGGCTTTAATATTAGTTTAAACAGTGTTCCTTTTCTAACACTGGCACATGAAGTTTACTAAAACGTGTGAAAAAGATTTATAAGGATTCTGTAGTTCTTAGTAGGGGAAGAAGTGCTATGTAAATGTGGACGAAAAGTTCCATTGTCCCGATGCCTGGGGACCTTAGGTGTTTTCTTACTAATGCAGTTACTCATTAACTTCTTTTGAATATCTTTCATTAGATTTTCCTCCTGGATGTTTCTCAAGCGTCTTGTGATGGAAGGGAAACATTTTTGAATTTATGATGGATTTCACACAACATCATAACGAAAACTGGCCAAATAGCAGCATTTGTGTTTGAAGAGCATAAGCGTTATTACAAATAATCATGACAACTTCTCATATGAATGGACATATCACAGAAGATTCTGACAGTGAGACAAAAAATGTGGATCTTGCATCTCCTGAGGAACCTCAGAAGCACAGAGAAATGGCTGTTGATTGCCCTGGGGATTTGGGCTCCAGGATGATGCCCATGCGGCGGAGTGCTCAACTTGAGCGAATCCGTCAGCAACAGGAAGACATAAGGCGCAGACGGGAAGAAGAGGGAAAGAAGCAAGAACTGGACCTTACTGCTTCCATGAGGCTAAAGAAACTAGCACAAATTCCTCCTAAAACTGGTATAGATAATCCCATATTTGACACAGAAGAAGGAGTTGTTTTGGAGAGTCCTCATTACACGGTGAAGACACTAGGTAGGTAAAATGCAGTGAGTGGGCTAATGGAATAAATATTTAGTTGATGTTAATGTTCTTTTAGGCCACTGAAAACCTAAGTCAGCTGATTTTTCCTATACGGATTTAAAGTCTGGTCCTTTGTATTTTTGGTGGCTTGGGTTTTTTTATTTAGTCAAACATGAGGCTATGTGCCTCAGCAAAGGGGCTTTTCAAAACTGATGCATTCAGGAAACAATGAAATACCCTGTAGATAACTAATGAATTCGGTCGATGTCTTTATATTCTTAAGGCTGGGGAAAACAATGCAAGTAATACCCACTTTTGTGGCGTTGGATGAGCCACAGACCAGAATAAGCAATAAATAAACACAGATTGTCATTTAAAATAAAAATACAAGAGGTTTTAATATTTTAAAGAGAAACATGCTGGTAGTTTTTTTCTCACTCTGTGTTACATTGTGAATTGTCATCTAATATAAATGTCACACCAATACTTCTCTTAAAGTTGATAATGAAAATCTGCTTACCTTGGCCCTTAGACATTGATGAAAATGTAAAGTCAATAATTTTTGAAGAAGTAGATGCTAAAACTTTCCATTTCGTATCTGTCATTGTTTTAACTGTGCTTGTGTAGAAAAAGTTTCTAACCTTTCTTCCTTAAACGTAAGTATCTATTAAAATAAAATACGTTGTGTCACTGGAGTGAAAAAGAGGTATTTGGAGTTTGTAGGAGTCCAGTTCAGATTTCCAAATCTATACCTGTTTGGAGATCCAAACTGCTTTAAAAAGGCAGCCCTTTCTTTGGGCTGCACTAAACATTCTTGCAATTTTTTTTCCTATTGGCCAGTAGTTGAGAACACAGAGTGAAAAATAGCTATGGAATTGCCAATTTATTCTTTTTTTACTTCATCTATTTGTGTGCCCAAGCAACACTTCTGCTAAAGACATGTCTCAACTCCATAGCCTCTGGTAATCCTTATTGTACAAATCCCTCTTTAGGAAAATTTAGATTAAAAGGGTCATCAGGAAGTCATCCTGTTCAACCTCCTGTGGAAAGTAGGGTCAGTTACAAACAAGGCAGGTGTGCCTTGTTTTAGTGCACAGCTTGTCAGCTTCTCTCTGAGACATCTCTTCGTAAGAAGCAAATTCCCTCATTAACTTTGTGAAGTGTTAGGTATTCGATTGTGAAATTCGCTTCTTAGAGGGAGCACGAAGCAGAAGATGCAAAGATGGACATCAAACAGTAGAAGTGACTTCAGTTGGGACTTGCTTAGCCACAGACACACAGGTCAATATTCTCACCTAAAAGACGTATCTTCAGAAGAAGCTCTATGGATTAACACACGCACACACACAAAATAAAATCAGTATTGTAAAAAATACTGAACAAGGGTAGTTTAGCACCTCCATAATTCACTAGCACCTGTCCAGGCTTATTTGGGGTTTTCTAATCAAGCTCAAAAGCTCTGAAGACTTACTGCTGGAGGAATTGGAAACTGGAACTGCAAAAGGACAGAAAGAGTAATTCGGAATTAGAAAGCTGGGGCTGGCTTTCATGGCTGAGATGCTGAGAACTTGGAGGGAGGCCTAGCGGGTAAAACAGCTAGCCATGGAAGCTAATAGGGATGAGAAAGGAGTAATATGTATGGGTCTGATATGCTTGAGAGCCAGTAAGGAGTTGGAATAGACTGAAGCTGTTTGAACAGAAGAGATAACGGTGAAGAAATGACTGTGATGATGAAAGGTGGGTTTTAAAATCTTTCAATGTGTTAAAAAGGGTACAGGCTGCAGGAGAAGCTGAGGGATTGTCAGAGAAAGTATTTGTGAAAAGCTGGAAGGAGGAAACTAGTTTTGGCTCAGCAAGTGTAGAAGGGGGGAGATTGGTGTGAATCAAAGTAGGATTCTGTGAATACTTGATGTAAGAAAAGAGAAACACCAAACACTGGAGACAGGAAGAATACAGAGGTATGTGGAAAGAGGTAAATTAGGAAATAGCAATATATGATATAGGATGCATCTTGAAGGAAAATGACTAGGTGATTTTTGTCCACAAGAAAAAAACTTTACTTTTGTAATTAAAATTTGGTTCTTGTCATTGTTTGGATCGGATAGACTTAAGATTGAAGAAGAGAGGATTTATAGTTTAGCACTCTGTGAGCCAGCAGTGTGCCCTTGTGGCCAAGAAGGCCAGTAGTACCCTGGAGTGCATCAGGAAGAGCATGGCCAGCAGGTCGAGGGAGGTGATCCAGTTCTTCTACTCAGCCCTGATGAGGCCTCACATGGAGCACTGTGTCCAGTTCTGGGCTCCTCAGTACAAGAGAGACATGGAGCTCCTGGAGTGGATCCAGTGGAGGGCAAAAAAGATGATTAAGGAACTGGAACACCTCTCATGGAGAAAGGCTGAGGGACCTGAACCTGTTCAGCCTTTAGAAGAGATGACTGAGAGGGGATCTCATCAATGTCTATGAGTATCTAAAGGGAGGGTGACAAGAGGTTGGATCCAAGCTCTTCTCAGTGATGCCAAGCAATAGGGTAAGAGGCAATGGGCTGAAAATGATGCACAGGAAGTTCCACCTGAACATGAGGAAGAACTTCTTTCCTGTGTGAGTGACTGAGCACTGGAACAGGTTGCCCAGAGAGGTTGTGGAGACTCCCTCACTGGAGATATTCAAGAACTGTCTGGACGCAGTCCTGTACCACGTGCTCTAGGGTGACCCTGCTTGAGCAGGGAGGTTGGACCAGATGACCCACTCTGTGATTAAGAGTGGTGCTTTTGATTGTACTCAACTGTGATGTTGAGTTGTTGCAAACATAGGAGAAAATAGTTGTAAGTGAAACACTGCGGTCTTCTAACATCTATAGTCCCTAAAGAATGAAAACTAGGTTAAATTTTAAATTTAGCTTGTGCAGTAGCTTGAACTCTTCCAAAATTTTCCTCTACTATTAAGCATATGTCCAGTTTCTGGAGTAATCTTTCTAACATCTGACACTAATGCTGAATTTCAAAGGAAGAATATTTTTTTTTTCCCGGAAAGGTGTCTGTTTCTGGTTAGTATCAAGGCTAGGGATATTGTCTTCTCCATATGTATTTATATACACATACACTCACAGAATAATACAGATTCGTAGAGGGGATTTGAGTCCATTATTGTTAATACTTTTGCTTTTTTTATTCAAAACCTGAATTAGGCCAGATTTTTTTAAATTTACGTATACAGCTTTTTGGTCTCCAAGGAACTTACTAGCTTATAACTTTATTAAAAAAATAACTGCTAGCATGTGAACTTTTTGTAGTTGTCTCTTTGGTTTTACTGAATTTCTGATCTACACTGCTCCTGCTCTTTCCCTCTTTCCAGTTTTGCTGTCCAGGTTAGAGTGCTTAGTCACTTTCACAAATCTCTGAGCTTGATTAGAAAACCCCAGATAAGCCTGGACAGGTGCTAGTGAATTATGGAGGTGCTAAACTACCCTTGTTCAGTATTTTTTACAATACTGATTTTATTTTGTGTGTGTGCGTGTGTTAATCCATAGAGCTTCTTCTGAAGATACGTCTTTTAGGTGAGAATATTGACCTGTGTGTCTGTATTTTTAATTTTAAAAACATTTTTTGAGTGCCAATGTCTAATTTGGCAGATCTTTGCCAATAATGTTTTCTTCATTAAAAAAAAAGCAGACTAGATTAAACAAATCAGATTTTATTTACAAAAATAAAGGAGGACACTTAATCAAAAGAATTTTAAAGGGCATGTTTATTATCAAAACAGTATATGATTTAGACAGCTGTCTCAATAGAAATAACATTCCCTGCACCTAGAACATGTGC
Source organism: Pseudopipra pipra (assembly GCF_036250125.1). Lineage (NCBI taxonomy): Eukaryota > Metazoa > Chordata > Aves > Passeriformes > Pipridae > Pseudopipra > Pseudopipra pipra. The sequence goes on along the minus strand of NC_087554.1, from coordinate 31,517,033 downwards.
ATATAAGTATTTAACAGACTTTTTCACAGCAGTACGCTTCTATAAAATGTAGACTCTTTTTGTTTGCTACAGTTCATTCAGGTAACTTAGTTAAATGAGTAACTGTCATTTCACGGAAGTAAATCCTTTCTGACTTCAGTGAATTTTTTTTTAGGGGAAAAGCCGGCTATTTTTTTGCTTTTTATACCTTGGCCAAAACTTATTTATAAATATGTTATAAGTAGACTTTCAGAAATATTGTTTTATCCAAACCTCCTTTTTCTTAGCCCCATGATTCAAGTTATATTTGGAGAATTAAAGTGATGGCGCCAGCACATAGAGTACTCTAGAGGTCTATAAAAAGGCTTGGGAATGAAGATATTGGTGCTGACATATAATAAAACCCATCTTCTTAAGCTTGCTGTTCTTAACTTTTTGTTTGAGGTGATAAACAACATTTATTTTCTTTTCCTTATTTTCTAATCTAACGTTAAGCTGTGACTGCGGGTCCTCCCCTGCAGTTGCATACTTCTGCCCTGGCAGTCTTTTGATTAATGCGTATATTGCACAGTGCTCAGTCACATTCCAGCCATTTCATAGTCTAATGGAAAAAAGGCTGCAACACTTCTTGTAAAAGAAGACTTGACAAAAATCAGTATTTGATTGCTGATTGATCTACGATTAAAAAATGGACTTATTCTGCAAAAGAACCCTGACTTTTCTGTGAGTAAATGCAGATGTTAGTCTTTTTCTGAACTTCTTTTTTCCTCAAGACAACCTTTCAACAGGATATAGCTAGAGATGGAGTCTTTCATTACCTGGCTTTTTTTTTAAATTATTGTTATTTTAAAAAGACCAAAACCACCAAAAAAAACCAAACTCTGCACCAAAATCTTATCTGTAATCTAGAATTTAGAAACAGGAACCTAGAGAGAATTAGGCATGCATAAAGCCAGATTTGTATGTGGGTTTATGTGTATGGTTTTTTTATTAAACAAGTGACTAGGAAATTGCTGTCTTTTGAGGAATATTTCATTTCACTCCTTTCAAGCATTATTTCTCTTTTATAATTGTGCTGAGGGGTATATTTGTTTGTTTTTTTGTGGTGGTGGGAAATCACTTGGTATAAGGCTTTGGCATCCAGCAGGTGAAGCCTCACTATAGAAAGGAATTATATGGGGAAGAGAGTACTGTGGTAGTTTGTAAGAAAGGGCAGCACAGAAGGAACTAGCAAAGTGCTGAAAAGAGAATATATAAAGGTATCTAGGAACAGGATGTCTTTGTTATAGATACAGTGTAATATGTCTTTCTATATGAATTTATATCTTATATATGTATTAGAAAGAATTATGTGTGTATATGTGTATGTATTTGAATTGTCAGATATGTAAGGAAGGAGAGACAATTCAGAAATAATGGAATAAAATAACAACTGCAGGATGAGTTAGAAAAAGTCCGTTTCTTCTCTAGCACCTCACTGCTTTTTGAATCCAGCAAAAGTAACAAATAACAGAATTTTGAGTTGATATGTTTATTAATTGAATAGGTATCAATGGGAGCTATACAGTAACATCTGTTTTACACATCTTTTTTTCTTAATGCTTGAAAATAGTGCCCTTCCTCAGACTTGAGAGAATGAGTTGCAGAGATGCTTTAGTTCTCTGCATACTTCACTAGATGAGAATTTTGCCAGCTGACATCATCCTATTTAGCAAATATTCTCACTTGCAGTGTGTTCTTTATCCTTCTCTCCAAATGATATTTCTCCCCATGTGGTTAGCAGTATATTGTGTACACAATTTCCTGGTGAGACATTGGCTACCTTAATTAGTGTTGTGAGTTGTACTGAATTTCACCAGTGGAATATCCTGCACAGCTGGTATCCAAGCTTTCTGTGCAACTACTGTCCTTTGTTCCCTTGGTGGTTACAGGAAGAAGCCCTTGACCTGTGGTGGGTAGGATGTTTTTAGCGTGTGTGAAATGGTTTTGGAGGGGTTTTTATTACTTTTTTTTGTTGTCCTGTAGACAGTAAAGAGTAGTAGCTCTGGCTTGTTTGTTTCCTTTTATAATACAGAAGACTAACTTGCAAACTTAGAATTGGCAACAGATATGTAGGTATGGTTTGTCCGAAATAAAAACCATTAAACTTGTTGGAAATACATATTTTATTAGGTCATATGGTTTTCATGTGCCCATTTATCAACCATTTTTCATCTTGTTCTTGACAGTTTTGAATCTAGGCTTGTGTTCAGTGGACTGATGAATTCGAGGTTAAAAATATGTAAGGGAAATTTCTTAGCAGAAGTATTCATGTGAGTTAACAGAATCTACTGTGATTTTTTCATGTAAAAAGCAACTTAGTTGATGTCTTGATAGCGTTCCTAATTATTTTAGCTCATAATGAATAAATGAAGGTTGCTAAAACTTAAATCATTCTCAAAGCTGATATTTTGATATCAGTAAGGGAGATGAAAACTCTCAGTTGATACTGAAGTCAAAATTTGGGATTTTCTTTGTTGTTCATTTTTTAAAGCCACCAATATTCAAAAGTTCAAACTTACTTGCATTTATTAAAATATAAGATAGCTGACCAGCCTCTTGTGGCTGAACAGGTTTTTTTCAGATAATGTGTGTTATTTCAGGCTCAAAACATCCACTGGTTTTTTTGGTCTGCTTGAGGATTTTTCACCTGGGTTTGATTCACATTCCTTGTGTCAGGTGGTTTCTCAAATACTTAATACTGAGAAGTGACATACTTTGCACAAATTTGGATTGGTTTAAAAAAATATAAAAGTCTTTGAAAAGCACCTGTAAAGCATCAGATCAATTCTTGAAACTCAAGAATGTAGTACATGAGTAGTATTTACAAACATATAGAAACTGGTTATTAAGATGTAAAATATTTTATTGCCCCAGCAGAACCCATACTCGTGCAGGTAAAAGATATGGACTTTTCTCTGGTGTAGATAACTTTCAAAACTCATAGATGTTCATACATGATATTTTTTCATTGTTTTTATTTTAATGTGCTAAGACTGAGCATAATTTTATGTTTATAAATTGAATGTAGTTAACTTATCAAACACACATTTTATAAGTAGGCAATATTTGGTTGAGATACATACATATCTGCCACATGTGGCAGCTGCAAATGGAAGGGTGGATCAGTGAATATTCAGTGCATCAAGATTAGGTTAGCAAAGTGGTTATTTTCATATTGCAGTGTAGTCCCTCTTTCACATTTAGCTATACATGAGCTGCAGTTATGGGATCTTTCACGTATTAGCAATTTCTTTTGTGGAAGAACTGCTCCTGCAATAGGAATTTAAATTTGAGCAGTGTATCAGCTTTTTTCTCTCTTCCCTTACTGACTTGAGGGTTTTTTGTTTGGTTTTTTTCCTACTTTTGTAATTCAGTTACATTCTGCTACCAAACATTAGAGTGAATATGGATAACTAATAAACTTGCATACATCACTACTGATTTAAAAACTGAACAGCAGTATAAATCTTAATATAAACATTCCTTAATTATTTATCTTGATAACTCATATCCTATTTGTATTTTGTTATTTCTTACCTAGAAGTGGAAGAACTGCTAACTTCTCTTAAGCATATCCAGCACGTTTTGGTAGACCCTCAGAGCCAAGAGGACATCTCGCTCATTTTACAGCTTGTCCAAAATAGCGATTTTCAGAATGCATTTAAGATACACAACGCTGTTACTGTGCACATGAACAAAGCCAGTCCTCCATATCCTCTCATCTCCAATGCACATGAACTAGCACAAGAGGTATGTACAGTATGCATCCCTGTGATATATGTGAAACCTATAATCATAGCTACTGCTGAAATATGTACTCGTCAAGCTTGTCCGAGTTACTGAATGTTGAATATGAAAGGAATTATAATAGTCACTGATTGCTGTATCTGGTTTTTCCAGATTTCCAAACAGTAACCAGAAAAATACTTTGGGGATAGGGACTCCATTTTTAGCATGGATAGATATGTAACAGAGAAGGTACTATGTTTAAACATAGGAAAAAGAAGCGATTGTGAAAATTTAACTCTCTTACCATCGATATTCTTTGTTTCAAGTGTTCAGGGATTGAGTTACAGTTCTCTCTTACTGTGGCTTTCCTCTGAATTGAACCATGGTTCTTAGATGGGGAAGCATCTCTGAAAAAACAACCACACTGGAAACAAGCATTCTGCTTTAAAGTGAGCAACATACTTAATTTCAATGTTTTAATTACTGCTGTGATGGTCAGATTACACTTAATTTTTTGTCTGACAGATGACAGCTCTTTTATAAGATTTGATGTTTTTTAGAAATTGTTAAAATATTCTGAGGGATTGCTCAGTAACTTTTGTCACAATTTTCCTGGTTCGTGTATATATTGCAGTGAAGTGTGGCTACATCTGAGATGAATACCTGTTTGTTAACTTTGAACTAGGTAGCTTAAATACCAGTATCAGTGCAAGTCTAGCACTGTAGTTCAGCAAAACCAGATCTCAAGGCTGGATAAAGGCTCCAGCATTTAGCACTCGGTGAATCAAACTGACTCAGGTACACTGGTTGGGGTATTTCAGTATGGCAACAGGTTGTGGGTATTGGTGGGTGGTTTTGGTTTTGTTTGTTTGTTTTAGTGTCTGGTTTTCTTTCTGCATGAGGCATTTTTTTTCAACAGATTTTTCCACTCTCCTTCCTTTTTCTAGACTTTAGCCTTGTAAGTCAACAGTATTGTAGCAAGTTTGAAGTTCTTTTGCAGAAGAAATCACTGATTCTTGAGGGACATCATTTAAATGCTATCTAAAGCTGCACTTGCTGATTAAACTGCAGCTTAGGATTTTCCTGTTTAGGTTTGTCAGTAAGACTGTGCCAAAACCAGGTGGGAGTATTTTACATATGAGCTTCCCTCCATCTTATTCATCAGCCTGTAGGCTGCTTCAGAATCCTCATTAGGCTTCTTCAGTGTCTGGAAGTCTGAAGGAACCTTTTCAGTTAACTTCTGTTTGTAAGCTACTTCCCCAAACATCCACTATACTTAGGCCTAGTTTGGGATTTCATTCAATACAAGCCAGAATTTTTGAACCTCCTTTTGTAATTACAGATTTAACTCTTAAGGCTTAACTCTTAAGAAAGCTGTTTTTTCCCCTTTGTGAATATGATGTCCTTTTATTTGCTACTTAATAGAAGTTTCCAAGAAGAAAATATGCCTAGGAAGACTCTAGGTCTGTTTTCAAAATTTCACATTCCTCCCCATTTTTCACTACCCCTTACCTTCCCAACATATTCTTCTCTTTTTTTCAGGTGATTTGGTAAATCCTAAAATCAGAAGGTGGTGCAAAGCCAGTTTTGTGTCTCTTACCAGTCCATGAAGAAGGTTAAGCAAAAAGAAAATATTTCATTAATCCAAAGTTTTTAAACCAACACAATTTGATCATCACCTGCAAGACTATTACATAAAAGGCAAACATATCACTGCACTCATTTTGATTCTTCATCTCCCATCCCTGTCTTGTCCAGCCTTGAAATTCCTGAAAAGTCAATATTTTGCATATGTCTGTCCCCGTTTTCAGATGTAATCTAGTTTCCTAGTGATTCAGCTTCTCATGTATTTAAGTGACTTGTATTTTGCAATATGTTAAATAACATCCTAAAATGATAGAGCCAGAAACTCAGGACAAATATTTCTGTGTCTGACAGAAGCGTCTCAAGAAGGAGGAACACCTTGAGGCCTTCATTCACATCATTCTATACTTCCTTGTCTTGTCTGAATAGAAGATCTTATGTTTGCTTTTCAGATCTTTTATTCATTTTGGAAAGACTTCTGTATTTGTTATGGTAGCAGTATGGGAGGAAGTTATTTCTGCTTTAGAAAAAGTTGGTGGTGTTTTTGTTTTGTTTTGTTGGGGTTTGTTGGTGGTGTGTTTTTTAACCCTGACAGTGTGTCTATCTTGCATGCCCAAGTTTTTTCTTGTACTCTGATTTTTTGTTGTCTTTTGCTTTTTCCATCCCTGAGCATGGGTATGGGAAGCTCCCCCAGAAAGCAATTCATTTACTTACTTCAGGGTGTTTTTGAAGAGACATTTGCAGAAGCCTGGATTTAAGATACTGATAACATCTTCATGATAAAGCCACAAGACATTACAAGGAAGAAAAATAGCAGATACATGCATGACATTAATTTTAAATGGCAGGTAGTGCTAGTGTGCATATTTTAGTGCACAGGTCATCAGTGACAGTGTATAACTCTGAAACTGTTTTGGAGTGTGTGCCCTAATTTAAAGCTGCAGACATATTTTGTTTGAGGCTATGTGCTGTGGAAGAGAAGAGCTCTAACAGGCAAAGACAGTTTGCAATACAATTTCAGAAGGCAACATGAAGCATCCTTGCTTTTAGAACAGAAGTAATATTAGTTACGTAAGTGTACTTTTTAAAAAAATTTTCTAGTCCTCTTTTGAAAATACTTAAAATTAGTAGTACACCTGTACAGTTAACTTTTCCCGCCAATTCTGATAACCAGACAGAAATAGGTCAAGACTTTTCCTTTTTTTTTTTAAAGAAACTTTAATTGAATTAAAAAGGTGGAATGAAGCACTTGAGCTTAAGGAATTTATTTGAGAAAAGCTTATCTTCATGTAATGGGGTGTAGTCGAAATCTTAAATAAAAATAGCCAGTAAACATCAAGTGTAATTAAACTGATTTTAAATCCATTTAAACTTGACCAAGATGGGGGCAAGGATTATGGGAACATGGTCTGAATCTTGACCTTGTGAGAATATTTGATGCAGCATTCCAGACAGTTTATAATTTTTGGCCTGTAACAGGACATACCAAATACCTTAAAGATGTTCTTGGTATTAAGTGTACATAATAGGTTCAATTTATATAGGCTATGTTTCTAAATGTTTTGGATTTGTTACTGTTGCTTCTGCAAATTCAAGCAAATAAACCAGATCAGTACTTTTGAGGGGATGCACTGGAAGCTTTTAACTTCTGGTTTAAGTGCACTAATATGTGTATGTACATTCCATCCAACAGTCCTGCTCACCTGAGAGTAAACAAAAACAGGATTTTGCAGGTGCAGTTAAATTCTGAATGTTTAATATCACTCCAGCACATGCCTCCACCATACGTGCCTCCAAACTGTGGTGTGTATAGTGAAACCAAATTGATAGCTTTTGGAGGGCTGCTTGAACTAAAGTTAACATAATTAACAATAAAAACTATTCTGAAGAGTTAAGAAAATACAAGCATTGCCACATATTCAGTGCAATTAATGCTTTAGGTGGTGTTTTGCTTCTGGAATGACAGGCTACTTCAAATTTCTTAGTCTGATAAAGCTGTGGGATTCATTACCATGAGTTACAAAGGACTCTGGCATGCAGCAATACTGGTGTGATAGGTGGTGTATTTGGCAGCCTAAAGCCTTCCTGGCGCTTCATTAAATAAACAAATAAGAGATGTATCTTTCTCTTAAAGAAGGGAGGAGCCAATAAAGTTTTGAATAATCAAATTATTCAAAGACGAAATTCAACTTGAATAAAGGATGTTCACCACACACAGAATAACTGGTTGAACCAGGTTGCTTTCTTTTCTACTGCCAAATCCCCAGCCTCTGACCTTGCATTCAGAAGGTCGTCTTGCTTGCAGGACTTTCAAGTTGCTTTCTGAGTAGGCTTTCCTGCAAAAAGGTCATAAAGATTGGATAAATAAGGCTTTAAATTAAGCTTCTTGTGTCTTCTTCAATAAAGGAATTCGAAGACCTTTGAAAGTTAAGAGACCTTAAATAAGCCTCTATGAGAAAGTCTGTTGTATAGAAGACTCTTTTCTGTTTACACAGGGCAACTTGTTAGTGAAATATGTCCTTTACAGAGCTCTGTCTGCTATGTGACACTCTAAAATTTGCTCTAAGCCAGGCATAATAGCTTCCTGGCTAATTCAGAGGTATGACTGAAGTCCGACGTCTGTGAAACTGACTTCTTTCTGTTCTCTATGATTTTAAAGAAATCACTTTAAAATAATTTAAATCTGTCTTCTTGTTTGGCTATTCTGAGGTAGACTACATTCACCATGAGATATGCTCTAGGGATGTCAAAAGGAAGGCATTAGGAGGTTATGCCAGGTTTATTGCTAAGCATGGGAACTTGTTCCACGTGGCAGTGTTTGGTTGGCTATGTGAGGATCCTGCTCCATGGAAACAGTTCATTTAGAGGCTTCTGCTAGAATTTAACATTTTCTTGACTTTTCTCAGTACTGCCATCTAGTTGCATCCAAGAGAGTTGTTAGCATTTCTGTAGATAATTGCTTCTAGGCTAGAGGCTTTCCCTTGGATGTTGCTAGATCATACAAAATGCTTTATTTTCTCTTTGAAACTTTTAGTTTCTCAATTCTCTGATGGCACGTTACCTCATCTGTAGGAGTAAAAAGCTCTTGGAAAAAAATGTTTTCTATCTCTGAAAGCTGCTCCTCTGATATGTATAATCTGCTCTTGACGTGTCTGTATTCATTTGTGCTGTTGGACTTGTGTGCCTTTGGTCAGATTAAGCCAGAGGATAATGGTTATGGAAAGTATCTTCTTCAGCCTCGCCTTTACATAAGGAGGACTTCCCTGCTCCTGGCTTTCTCTATGAGCATACCAGTATTTGCAAGAGATGATGGCAAGGCTTGTTTGGTAACTGTATGAGACAGAAAGCCTATTTTGGCAATGGAAGCTGCTTGAGCAAAACCTGTCCTTGTGTTAAGGTAGATGATTTTGGAACCGGCCAAAGAAACCAGGTTTTCAGGGAGGGACTTCTTGAAGTTTTGCTTTGTACACTTGAGACAGGAGTTCTGGATGCATTGCAAAACCTGTCTCAGAATCTTTGGCCTTGATGTTGGTGGAAATAGTTTGCGTAATAAGGATATCATAGTCTTCTTTTAAGGAAGAGACAGGCTTGTCACGTTAAGAAATTACTCCAGTTTAAAAGCCCAGCATATTCACATAACACATTGTGATTGATTCCACTAATGTGAAATCACTAACTTTCACTAACTTTCTAGAGTTTAATTCTTTTTGTGTGCATTTTTGTGATACCTGAGCTCATTGCCAGTCTCTGGTATTGACAAATCTGTGTGATATACTGGGTACCAGCTTAGATTTGGTAGATAATTACTGAGGCAAGATGTGCTGGATTAGTCCTGTGGTGTCATTGCATGTTTTCCTGATGTGTACCAGATTAACTTCAATCTGCAGCCATTGTAACTACATGGATATACTTTATTTTCAGTGAAATGAGTAATGGGAAGTAGAGGGTTGTGCTTGAGTAGACAAGGGAGAGTTGATAAATCACTGGGTAGATTGAGAGTTTTACTACTTGATTTCTTTTTAGGTACAGTGTGTTTTGAAACCCAGCCACCATAAGGATGGACAGGAGCTTAATGCTTTGCTGAATGCCCCTCACATGCAGGTAAAACAAAATGAAACTTCTAATCTGATGGATGTATTTCTTATTGCTGTTTTCATTTGCAAAAAATAAGTTATACTGTCTTGGGCTGACTGGGCAAGGATGGATTTTATGCCTCAACCTTCATTTTTCTAGGAAGAGGTGTTTCCAATTTCCAGAAACCAACAAAAATTTCTAATCAAGTGTAGTTTATTATTATATTTAGCCCTTGCTACAGTCTACAAGTTTTACAGGATAATTTGCACAAAAACAATGTAGCAGTTGATCAGTAGCAACAGGGCAACACATGAGCTGCTTTGCTTATCTATGTTTTTACCTTTGACAGCTGTTTCATGCTTACCATAGGATGCATAAAGGGACTTTTGTCCTGGGGTGGTGATGTAACTGGTTTTCACTGCAAAACTTATTATGTCTGAATCTGCAGTCGCATACATAGTAAACTAGTGTCTGGGGTTTTTTGTACAGAGAAGCTAGAAGTACAGTCACAGTTGTGTTCAAAATTGCTTTTTTATTATTTTCCAATTTGAAAGAAAAGTTTTGAAAAGCAGTAGGTGCTACATAGCTGTGATAAATTATTTTTTTTATTGCTTGAGTCAGTTTACAGTATTCTATAACCTGCAGAGACTATTGGAATTGCAGAATTTCGTTGAACTGTACTATTTTGTATACATATCAAGTGTGACATTTTCTGTAATTGAACTGATTTTGTTTAACACCAGGCACTTTTACTGGCTCATGATAAAGTTGCAGAACAAGAAATGCAACCAGAGCCTATGACAGATGAAAAAATTTATGAGAATGTTGGTGTGTACGGAGGGGAGACGGTTAAAATAGTTCGCATTGAGAAAGCTCGGGATATTCCATTGGTAAGTACTGGTACTCACTAAGTTATATGTAAAGGAAGTAAGCTCTTTTATCCTTTTCAGATTGCTATGAAACTTTTGGAATTTGAATGTGAAGGTAATGTTTGACTTGTAAACACTCTTCCTCCTTCCCTCCAAAATGAGAAACAGTCACAGACGGTAAACCTGTGTTTAACTTCATTTAGCAGTAGCCATATGAACATGTAAAATCTGTTCAGCTTCTGTAAGCTTGGATTTGGACAGATCTTCTTGACATGAGTCACTATACCAAGCTTGGCTGAAGGGGAGCTTAGAGCCTTGTGCCAACTGGGTGTGAGTTTTTATGGTTGGTTGGTTGGTTTAGGGTTTTGGTTTGGTGTTTTTTTTAGTGATATCATCTTCTGTTTGCATCTTTCAAATGAATGTTTCCTTAGGACTATGTTTCTAAAAAAAATAATCTTATGGTGCGGAGCAATTAAATTCTTCAGTTTTTAGTGAAGGAGTTAAGCAGTGTTTTTCTGAATTGGAGCATTGGGTGTATACATCTGAGCTGTTAACTTGCATTTTCTTTCAGCATAGTTCCTTCACTGTCTTGGAATATATACAATAGATGGCTTTGAGTTTCATATATATAATAAATTCAGAATGTGTTGCTACTATACAGGGTGCTACTGTTCGCAATGAAATGGATTCTGTTATCATTAGTCGAATAGTGAAAGGAGGTGCTGCGGAGAAGAGTGGGCTGTTACATGAAGGGGATGAAGTTCTGGAGATCAATGGCATTGAGATTCGTGGAAAAGATGTCAATGAAGTTTTTGACTTGCTGGTAAGTTGAAACACTTCTTATTTTCTGTGCAACAAATAGTCATTTCATAAGTCTAATGCCTGTTCACTCTACTTGTCATTTTACTCATATTTAGCTTCAAAAATATTGTCATTCTAGTAGCTGGTGTTTATACATAAAGGGCCGTTTCAAGTTTTCTTTCTGATGCATAAGATGATGTTGATAAGTATAATGGCAATTATCTGCAAAAGTGAAGCCCACAAATGTGGAAGAACCAAGCTGTTATCTTTAGACTTACTTCTAGTGATTTCTAAGAAAACCTTTGTTTAGCTCTGAAAAGCCATGACTTTTCATCTTTGTCTTTGGTTGAGTCCACAATTAATAAATGTGTGGCTGTGTGATTGTGGTAGTGTGTGGCTGGGATGGAGGTAATTTTCTTCATAGCACTTTATATGATGCTGTGTTTTAGGCTGGTTTTAGGCTGAAACAGTGTTGATAAGCACCAGTATTTTAGCTGTTGCTGAACAGTGCTTGCACAGTGTCAAGGCCTTCTCTGTTTCTCACTCTATGCCCTGCCTGCAAGTAGGCTGGGGTGAGCACAGGGCTGGGAGGGGACACACTGGAACAGCTGACCCAAATTGACCGCAGTGATGTATCTTGCCACATTATTTCATGCTGAGCAGTAAAAACTGGGTGGTGAGTGACTGCTTTTGCATTACTAGTTGGGTTGGGGTTTTTCTCCTTCACTTGTTGAACTGTCTTTACCTTGACCCGTTTGATCTTCCGATTCTCTGCCCATCCTGCTGAGAAGCGAGAGTGCATTAGCAGCTAAGTGCTTAAGTTGCAAGCCAGACCAGACTTAACCCACCACAAATTGTATCACATGGGATCTTTACATGACTAGACTTCTTATTCTTTCCCTCCTGATAAAAGCCCTTTTGTCTAGCAGTTTGCTAACAAAGAGATGTTTTTCTGTTCATTACACCATTCATGACAAGAATTCAGTTGAAAAGCAGCTGGGCAAAACTGCAGGCAAGAAATCTGTCAGGAATCAGTAAATGCAGAGGTACTTGTTTTCAAAAAGGTCCTGTGAGACAGAATGTCAAAAGCTGGCAATTACCAGTATTTTCTGTTGCCCAGTTGCACTTGCTTTCTGTTTTCCCTGACACCTACTATGGATCAGTGTCCAAGATGGGACACCTGGAACTTAACTATGAATCTGTTGTCCAGTTGGCAGCAGGCAAGACCATTCTGTCCAAGTGAAAACAGATGCAAATGACAATTCTTTTTGAAGTTAATTTATAACTTTGACACAAAACATTGGAAATATGAACAAGCACTTATTTAATAGGGTTCTTTGGGGGGAAAAAAGAGAGGAAAAATACATTTAGTAAATCTTCAAATCACTTAGTAGATTTATGTTCTACATACATACAGAATCAGGAAAAGACCTGGGTTCTGCTCTAAGTTGTGTCATTGTAGGAAGAACAGGCAGCAATATCCATAGATGAAATTGTCTTATGGTACACTAAGACACTAGTTTTTAATGGACAATTTTCATCTTCAGTTGGACTTTTTTCTGAAATTTGCTGATAGAATTTTTCAGCTAATTCATGCAATGAGGTCAAGTGGAAGGAAGTAGAGGAAGAAATGTGTGGAGTTTGGAGGTTTTTGTCAATTGTTTTTGATTTTTATGCTGTTTAGAAAGATTCTTACAGTTCTTTGAAAAGCCTTCGATGTCCATGTGTTTTTTGGATCAGAGGTACCTGAGATTCTTTATATTCTGTAATTGTCTCTGTTTCCATCTGTTTGGGTTTTTTTCAAGCCATATTTAGCTATGTCCTATACTTCTGAAAATAGTGTTGTGTAGGTGATTAACAGGTAATTCAACTCTGGCAGTTTAGTTCTCTGCAGAGACCTTATTCTGCTCCTGAGCAGCTCCTGCAGCCTAGGGTTAAAGAATAAAAGGTTTCAAGCCACAATACATTAGTATAAGAGAAAATTACTTGCTGAAAATAAAAAAAAATAAACATAACCGTATGTTTATATTTCTTTAAATATATTTTTAATACAATTAATTTAAAATAATACTTTTAATTCTTTATATGTTGTCACTTGTATTTTTTAATGTGGAAATAAAGTTTTAAAATACTTTAGACCCCCCAGAATACTTAAGCACCGGAGAAGGAAATTACTGACCTCCTTAGTTTTGCCTCATTACTTGCTAGTCAATTGATAATAAACTACATGTGACTTTAGACTATTCACATGATCACTGTGAGATTATATACATTCCTCATGGAACTGTGCATGCTGACTGAAAATAGTGGATTTTCCTTTCCCACAGCCTCATCATGTTATGTTCAGTTATATTTACTTTTTTTAAGCTTTAGGTCTGAATTTTTTGAGATACATGCATTTTGCAAGGGTGACTACAGTGTTGATATCAAGTACTTCACATATGCAGGATTTGAGTATATTAGTTACATTTTTAAACAGTGTTTTGCATTCTTTAATAATGCTAACAGCATAAAATCGTAGTAGAAATCTTTAGATTTGAATCTACTGTTCCATTTAAACAATTCTAGAAAAATAATATTTTTAATATATTTTTTCTTCCCAGTGTAGATCCACTTGTTGGTATTTTTGAACAGAACAAGAGAATATTGTTATCCATTTCTCCTGAGTCTCTGCTTTACAGAATTCCAGCTTCTCCATTTCAGATAGAAGCAGTTAATAGAATGCTAGGCTTTTAAAATCTGAGTATCAACATTTGTCTTTCTAGCCTGACAGAATCACTGCATCTGTATCTGTACTACGTATTTTAAACCAGTTAAGGGATAGATGATGCGCTGTTAGGAGCAACCCTTTATGGGGATTTTTAAAGCATTTCCTAAAATACATTATTTATTAGAATTCCTAAGGTTAAACCATATTTTGATACTGTATATGAGGAGTGTATTTTTCCTCTCAGGCCGACATGCACGGTACTCTGACCTTTGTATTGATTCCCAGTCAGCAGAGCAAGCCACCTCCTGTGAAGGAAACAGTTGTAAGTAGCTCTACATGTGTTCTTGTGCTTGGTGATACATAATTTATTTTACCAGTAATGTGTAGAAAGTTCTTCACTAGGTCATTTACATTGTGGAACAAAACCAAAACTTAAACATTTAACTTGATTTGTTACCAGACTGACACCTGAATTAACTGTTGAAAATAATTGATGTCTTAAGCTGAAACTCTCAGTATGATTTTAACTGAGTTTCTAAAATAGGAAGAAGTTGTAAAAGTAGAACTTTGTGTGGTTCTGAATTTATTTTGAATTTACGAATTTCTCTCTCTCTATATATATATGCATGTATGTATTAAAAGAAAATGGATCAGTGGAACTTGCAAATATGCTTTGAGAGGAAAAGTTTGTATACTGGAAGCTTTGTTTATTATCTTTTTGTCTAACATACTTTTCTTGAGATGGTTTTAACAGTTTGAAGAAAAAATGCCCAGACATTAGTGATTGGTGACAAAATACTGTACAAGTGAAACTTCACTTAAAGCCCAGGATATTAGTTTCAGTCTGTGTGTTTATTAGGTATTTTAACCAATTAGAATATCTCTGATAATTTTTCAATGCAAAGAACTTAAAATCAGTAGATTGGGGCGTGGGGAGGTTGCCTCCTGAAATGGTGAGGAAATTTCATGGAGTTTAGAATTACCGAGAGTTAAATTCAAGCCTTTATGTCCAACCTAGCAAAAGTGTGTCTTTTCCATTGCTCACATAGGTAATGTTTTCATTCCAGTACTCCTGTATGCCCCAGATAAAGTTTGCATTTTATAGAATCTTGGAGGTTTTAATATATTGGAGCTCCAGTGCAGTCAAGGAAGAGGGGGTGTAATTCTTCAGAAGTCACTGGGGTGGTTTTTTTTCTGATTTTACATTTGATCTCCCACAGATACATGTGAAAGCGCATTTTGACTATGATCCCTCTGATGACCCTTATGTCCCCTGCCGAGAGTTAGGCCTGTCTTTTCAAAAAGGCGACATTCTCCATGTGATCAGTCAAGAAGATCCAAACTGGTGGCAGGCTTACAGAGATGGAGATGAAGATAATCAGCCGTTGGCAGGCCTTATCCCTGGTAAATAAAGCTCTAGAAAAAGCTTGACAGTTCTCATAGCCACAGGAGCTGTCAGGTTTTCAAAGACTTGTATACCCTTAAATATCCATTGCCTCAAATGTCTGTGACACTGAACCTTTTGCATCAGAGCCTACTGCTGGTTATATAAGTCACTTAAAAGTTGACTTTTTAAAGGCATCGCTACGTTATTGCTGTTAAACCAGAGTAAGGCTGCTGCTGCCACTGCAGGTCACCTTTCAACAGCTAATGTCCTCTTCCTTTATTCCTCCACCCTGTGGGGACTCTGGATTCAGAGTTCCCTCTGGCTGCAGCAGAGACAGGGGACTGTAACCCAGTTCTCTGGAGATGGGTGCAGCTGTGAGGTTTCTTACTTTGTTCAAACTACTTGATACAGTATCTTTTTTTGGTGACTTTTCTGTATATTTTCACTTACCGAAGGGCTTTAGTTGTTTGTAACAGTCAGGCTTTCTTTCTCATTGTTGAGGGCGTTCAAGTAGCAGGGTTTTCAGAGTTTTGACTTCAAGTCAGTTTATAATTTTTGCATTGCAATATTATTGTGCTCTAGTCCATTTAAGATCTGCTGATCGGTTAAACACAGCGAACAAGAGACTTTTCAAATTCCATAAAATACCCCACTGTTACTTTATGATGTTTGAATAAGTTGAGAGAAGCACTGATTTAAATATAGGCTAATGTTTTTAAACTGAAGTTCAAAATATTTCATATAAATAGAACACATTTGACATACAAAAATAGTTAGAAAACCATAGCATCATGGTGGGAAAGTGTAGTCTTTCCAGGCTACAAATGCTCTGCAAGTCTTTCTTGATTAATATGTTTTTTAAGTATTAAGTTCTGTAGTAATTTTAGTTTCTCCTTTTAAATTTTAATTTCTCTTTTAAAATTTCTTTTGTATGTTTTATTCTACTGGACCCTTCAGAGATGTAAAAGCTTAGGAAAAAGTCAAATGAGTAAGTCATTATGAAAAAGCATGGACGTGGTTTCTAAATGTTAATGGCTCTTGTGCTTTTTCGGGTTTTTTTTTAATGCATCAAGGAAAAAGTTTTCAGCAACAAAGAGAAGCAATGAAGCAAACCATAGAAGAAGACAAGGAGCCTGAAAAATCAGGTTGGATATATGTTTTCCAAGGGAAAAAAAATCTTTTATGGAGGTGCTAATTAGTGATATATATGGAATCTTGTCATTGTGGAATTGTAGAAAATTATTCTGTTTTTTTGTAATACAAGTGGGATGATTCTTTGAAAGTCTTCATGTAATTATGGGTCTGAATTTAGCACTTAGTTGTATAAATCACATGGGATTTTTCATAACTGTGCAATGTAATTAGGATGATGTAGGGAATTTGGAAAGCCCCTTTTTTCTTAAAGAATTTTATCTGCCATGACTCAGTTTAAGTTCTTGACATGAGTATTTGCTTAATACACCAGACCACTGTAATCAGCAGAAGGATATTATGCCTTTTCAAAACTGCAGAATAAAGATCCAGATAGTGGGTAGAATAGGAGGATTTTTGCTGTATGGGTGTTTGATTATGGTGATTTTTGTTTTGGAAATAAAATTTTCAGGAAAACTCTGGTGTGCAAAGAAGAACAAAAAGAAACGGAAAAAGATTTTATACAATGCAAATAAAAATGATGGTGAGTAACATGTTTTCCAGAATATGTGTAGTTATACACATATAACTATAAAAGATTCCATAACTAGCCTTGTGAAAACAATTGCTTAAATTCAGGATATGATGTTAGAAGTAATAGCTGATGAAGTTCTCTGTGAGAGCAGTAGTATGTTTTGTTATAGCATTTAGTGAAAGATGTAAAAGAGGTGACAGGATATGTAGGGTCATTTAGTGTCTTTAATAAAGGCCAGATTATAGGGGTAAAAAATAGATAGCTTTTTAGGCATGGAAGCACTCATAATTTTACAATAGTGAATTAATTCGTTATGGTTTTGTAATGTCATCTCACTCTGCCTAATTAAGTTTAGTAAACAAAAACCTTCTCCACAAAGATTTTATAGGCTATTTATACTATATTTTTACACAAGTACTTTGGGATTGGGATGATTTTTGTTGTTGTTGGGTATAAAGTGTTATTCTTATACTAGATACTTGTTCCTTGGCAAGAAAGTTGTTTCCTGAATTTATGCTACTACTTATGTGAGTAATAGTAAGTGAAGACACATTTTCTTTCCCAAGAAAGGGAGAAAAAGAAGTCTGATCTTACTGAGCAAGTGATGGTCTTTGGGGTTCTGTTGCTTTGGTGACACAGAGATGCTGGGCAGAGAGTTCGGGAACTGCCTGAAACTTTATACTGCATGACAGGCAGTACATGCAACTGTTAGCGAAGTATTTGTGACTGTTTTGTTGTTCTCTCTCAAGATTATGACAATGAGGAAATTTTGACCTACGAGGAAATGTCACTGTATCATCAACCAGCAAATAGGAAGCGGCCCATTGTCCTGATTGGCCCACAGAACTGCGGCCAAAACGAGCTGCGGCAGAGACTTATGAATAACGAAGTGGATCGCTTTGCCTCCGCAGTTCCACGTAAGTTTGACAGGCAGATAAGATTCTGTATTCTAAACACTGTCTGCAGACAAATCCTGTTGGGTTGAAAATAGTAATTAGGATCCTGGGGGCTGTGAGCAGTATATATTGAGCTCTTGAAAAATGGGCAAGGAAGGTGACCTCTTGTATGGCAAAAAATAGCTTTGGTAAGTGATTGCAAATCCAGTGTCTCAACACAGTGTTATAAAGACATTATAAGGCATGCATTTATTCCAGTTTGCATAAAATTGGAGTGAGTTACAGAAGTGTAAAAAAGAAACTGGTATATAGGGCAAAGAACTTTTAACCAAATGTCCTGCATAAATTTAAGTTTAGGTGGCTTTAGTGCCTTTCCAAACTACTTATATTTCAGTGATGATTATATTTTTAATGTCTCATGTACCCTAGATTATGTTTACAAACAGCTTAGCAATATATATTGTTATAAACAACTAATGGCTGTTTTCACATTCAGATCACAGCTGCCAGTTAAAACTATTCTTTTTGTAGTTTACTACTTTTTTACCCTCTAGATAATGTAAGTGAAACCTTTGAATTAAGTCTGACGACTTAATCTGACCATGGACATATATTGTATAAAATAAAATACGTGGATTTCTTGGATATTTCATATGTTGGTGGAAGTTTTTTTGCTTGATTAGCAACATTTCTCCTAAGAGAAATGCTGATTGCTTTTCTTCAGTTCTGCAGGTGTATCACTCTCTCAATGTCTTTTTTTTTTTTGTTGCTCTTGCTTGTAGATACTACTCGGAGTAGGCGAGAGACTGAAGCAGCTGGCAGGGATTACCATTTCGTTTCTCGACAGGCATTTGAGAGTGACATAGCTGCAGGGAAGTTCATTGAATATGGAGAGTTTGAAAAGAACCTCTATGGTACTAGCATAGACTCCGTGCGCCAAGTAATCAACTCAGGCAAGATATGCCTTTTAAATCTTCATACCCAGGTATGGCAAAAATGTTGCCTCTCGTGTTTTAATTGTAGAAGCTGCTGTGAGAACCTACAGAGCTCTATTTGGTTTATATAAAATGAGTGTGTTTTCAAGGTCCATATTTATTCCAAGCTTTCTTTCAGTGATGTTCAGTTGACTATACAGTGTATTGTACAGCCTTCTTGTTCCTTGCTTGTAAATATGCACATCTTTACCCGCTACAGGTATTAGGGGCCTTTTCACCAGCTTTAAGTATCTGGAAACTATCTGAATTAAAAAGATGAATTAAAATAAGATTTGTGTCTCTCAGTCCTCCAATTATTCTGTGAGCTCTGAGGTTTTTGAATATGGAGAGGAAATTGTTTGTGATTATACTTGGAAAGTGTTTTTTGGGACTGTTAATGCAGTTTCCAAATCCAGTTCAGGATTAAAGTATATGACATCATTAATATTGAAAAGCTGTTTAGCTGTGACCTTTCGGTTATGGAGAGGAAAACTATGCTTGCAGACCTCAACTTGGAAATTTAGTCAAACATGGGAGGAGGCAGAGTCCTGGAACACAGCCCGTTTTCTGATACACACGATATGTGTGAGGTCTGCTGCTGTTGTAGATCTGCAAAAGAAGCCCTAAAACTCAGACACATCAGTAAAGTCTGGTAGTATTGAAGCTGTAATTACTCAACAATTAGTCATCACCAGTTGGAACCATGTGATACTTTACTAGAATACCTTGTGGGTATTGCAAAGCATGTCATAAAGTGAAAATTCACAACTCTTTAAAAATTTGTTAAATTCTGTGGCTAAAAAATGTGTTTCAGAGACAAGTTGTTTGTCCTGAGACACAGAGTAGGCCTTTTGGAAAAACCGAATGACAGTTTGTATTTCTTTACTTCCTGTCTCTCAATATAAATGTAACCTGACAAAACAAAATGCTATGCATACTGTAGTAGTGTATCTGATACTTGTATTTTAATTTTCAAACAGAAAGGGTTGAACTATAGTCTTTCAAGTAAACTGTAGTATGTAAAGACTCTTCTCTCTGTTCGAAGCTGATACCATTCCTTAGCATTCTAAGGACACTTACCTCAATGCAGATGACTTTCTCTTTGCTTTTGGATACCAAAAGATCAGTTCCTTCAGTTTAGTTAAGAATAATATTCTTGAACAAAAGTAAATGTTTCAGTTCTGTGAAGCTGAAAAATGTTGGAATATCAATTTTGTAGGAAAAGGTGACTTAACTGTGAGTGGTGATGATAATACTGTTAATTAATTATATTGCTGTTAATATATTGTACAATTTTCGTGTTTGAAGAGTATATTATCAATATAACATGAATAATGCATCGTTAAATGCCCTTTTCATGGGTGGAACTGTTAAATATTTAATAAATCCTATTTCTGCAGTCACTGAAGACACTACGTAACTCTGACTTGAAGCCATATATTATATTTGTTGCACCACCTTCACAAGAGAGACTACGAGCTTTATTGGCCAAAGAAGGGAAAAACCCAAAGGTAAGGTGTCCTACACGTCTTCTGAAACCATGTTGGCTTTGGTAAATGTGTGCATTTTCTTTGGAATTGGGACCCAGTACCTGACAATTACCACTGCAGTGAAGCAGTGTGGTTGGGATCTGTGTGTTCCAGGTTAGTAGGCAGACCATACTAAAGGAAGGGTTCAGGATGCTTTTGTCTAATGTGATGCAAGAGGTATTAGAAATGAAAATGCACTGCTAAATCAGTAATCCTGGGGCCCAAGGTCTGTGCATTGGGATCCCTGCATTCGGGTACCAAAATATGAACTTTTATTTCAAAACTGTGGAAAACCCAGCTTTGTCCTCAAGTAAACCTGGGAATAATTCTGTGGAGCAAAGGATTACTGTTTTTCTTTTGAGAATTTACCTGCCCTTGGGAAAGCATTTGCTTGAAAATTCGAAACTATTCAGATAAAATTATTTTAATGCTTGGTCCTGTAGGATCACTTTTCATGTTCAGCCAGAGTCATACCCAAGATTTGAACTTATCCAGTTAAGATCCAGTTTAGTTACTGAGAAGGTAGTTCTGCAGAATGGACTCAAAAGCCATAGATTAAACCAGGACATGTGAAAGCTCAGAAAGTTTCTTTATCAGCTTATGATATACAAAGTGCTCATTGCTAGGACAATGAAATAGCTTTTCAACTGAGATCTACCCTGCGGGGGTTGGTGGGAGCCCTTTGCTACCATGGTATCTTCAGAGTACTGATTGAGCATAATGTGGTTCATACTGAGGAAAAACATTCTTCCCAGCATAACTCAGAGGGACTCCTGACATAGCTGTTGGTCAGGGATCAAACCTCACTGTGTTTCGTGGCTGTGTTTTTTTGCTTACTTGGATGCAAGACCTAGAAGTCCATTAAAGTCCAAGTGTTAAAAGAGAGGGATTTTTCTTTTTTCCTTCCCCCCCTCACCCTTGAGTCAAATGGAATCATAGTCTTTAAATGGGTGTGTTTCCTCCTTCATGTTTATGCAACTAATGAAACTTTATTTTATATAAACATTGCATCTTATGTAGGTTCTGGATTCTTACTGCAGTAGTCAAGGAATCCATTTGCAATAAAAAGGAATACATGTCTTGGTGTTAAAGAATGCCTGTTTTCTTTCTGATTAATTGTATTGGAGTTGTATTTATTTCAAGGGGGTACATGCTCTCATGTTAAACCCCCTCCCCAATAAAGAAAAGGGTACTTCTTGCATGTATGCTTGTATGTCACTTTGATTTTATCAAGAGTATATAATGACTAAGAAAAAAAATCTTAAAGGCCTGAAGTCCTTTTTGAAATTATCCTTTCTAGAAAATTAACTCAAAAATTATACCTGAATATTCCTTTATACAATAGAAAACTAAGTTGTGGAAGAGGAAAATAAACACACCTCTAGTAGCTAATTGTAAAAAAAAAAATCTGAAGTGAAGCAAAACATTTCTACTTCTCCCTTTGTATCATTTATCTACATCTGCAATATTCTTGCTTTTGACATAGTCCCTTCCAGCTCCTAAATGGTGTTTTTCATTTCTCTGCAATGTTATTCACTGGGTGTTATGGTGATTTGGTCAGCTTAAACATTTAACTCTCCCTGTGGTTCTCACTGCTGTTTGTTGAGCAGTTTTCACCAATGACAGCTGTCGCCTTCGGCTGTTTGGCATTTGTAGTGCTGCACCTTCAGAGGAATGTCGTCTTGTTCTACACCATTCAGCCTTTCTCTCACACTATCTCTGTCACCTCCAGTCTTTTTCAGAAAGGATAATGAGCTTAGCAACCTCACTTATTTTTCAGAAACATGATTTAAGAACCTCAGTAAGATCAGTGTTGTGCAATGAGCAGTGCTGGATCTTCCTCATTTTCCTCAGCCGGGGGCAGTTATTTACAGTTTGCCACTTAGGGCAAATCAAACAGGGTTGTCTTGAATGTCCTTAGCTTTCAAATATGTATCATGGTTCAGTGTTACTGTAAACTTTTCCATGGCCAATAGCAACACCATGAGAGTTTGTGTAAAAAAATTGAGTTGTTACCTTTCCCTACTCTGTTACTGTGAGAGGCTTGCACACCTACACTAACTCTGTTTTTGATTGCAGCCAGAAGAGCTGAGAGAAATCATAGAGAAGACAAGGGAGATGGAACAGAACAATGGCCACTACTTTGATACAGCAATTGTGAATTCTGACCTTGATAAGGCCTATCAAGAATTACTTCGGTTAATAAACAAGCTTGACACAGAACCCCAGTGGGTGCCCTCTACCTGGCTACGATGAGAGCAGTTCCAAGGGACAAGTGGACTTTGATCTAGTTATCTTTCCAAGGAGATTGTGTGTAGGCCTGCCCAATTCTAGTATAAATGCATGTGAGCTGTGAGCTCTACACCTCAGTGGCTGCATCCTTTGCCAGTGAAATTGCGTATTAACGAAAAATACGCTACTCAGCTTGTGAGCCAATTTAACTGATTGTCCAAGTTTTCTTTCTCTGTGGTCTAGAAATGGAGACTATGTCAATACTAAATTCTAAGGCTTTAGATAGATTTTTCTAGCAGCTACTTTTATACATAAATCCACCTTTTTTAACCTAGTCACCCTTACAACAAAGATTTTAAGTGTGTTTATGTGTATATATATATAGTCCATGATGTCACATAGTTATAAATATGAATATTATTTAACACTTAATGACTTTGTGGGACATGATGCTAGTTCAAGAGCATTCTACAGATCACTGGGCAGAGATATAATCTACATGTGAAAAATGTTAATATTAATGAGAAACCTCTCCTGTTCAAAAAATACACAGAATGAAGATGCTGCTCTGATCTGGGGCTGCCCTGTGAGGCTTGAGTTAATATTTTAATTCTCAGACATTCCACTTTCTAATAGCACTGTAATTGGAAAATGTGTATAATGTAAATATTTCAATCCTTGCATCTTTTTAGTCAGACTTTTAAAATCAGATTTAACTGCACAGTAATTTTAGGTCCAAAGATGACTGTTATATTGATCTTTTAGATGTGATATTTTTATGATATTTTCTTTAAAACACTGATTGACTGATTGGAGCCACTGTTTTCCAAAGATCTGTAGAGATATTTAGAAAGGCAGAGCTTATATTTTTGTGAAAAGGTATAGTTATAAGACATGCTACTTGAAAGTCAACTAAAATTCTCATGTTTTATAACAGAATACTGACTAAAATAGACTGATGTGCTGAACACTGGAAGACAGCGTGGTTTTTTAATCTCTGCAAATGGTTCATGTTGTGGCTGTTGGACTAATGGACAACTAACTGGAAGTCAAATAGCTGAATGTAGCTACTATGTTATGAGTATTTTAATTCACTAGCCAACTTATTGTCCTGCGTTTGCTCAATACTGCAGTGAAAATATGTGTAAAACACTGGTAACTGACTGAGAAGTCACAAAAAAGGGGAATATTTTTAATGGTTCAAACAAAACAAACCAACTTGAAACAAGGGAACAAAAGGCAAGGTCTGTCTGTATCCTGGTGCATTCTGCAAAGCAGATGGGAACATCTCTGCATCCTCAAATTATTCTGGCTGTGAAGGTTTAACTACTAAGTCTGCAGTAGGGCTGTTGTTGCTGACCCTAACTGAATAGTAGTATCATGGCTATTTTGGTTTTGGGTAGCACAAAGAACCTTAACTGTGAATATCTTTTCATTTTAGCCGTAGTGTTTCCTTGTTCCTACAGGTAAAACACTGGAGTTATGTCAGTGTGTAGTTCACTCCTGTCTAATGTTGAAGGATGAAAAAGTAGTTAATGTTTTCCATTCTATCTTGCATATATTCTTTCTTCAAACTTAATGGAACAAATTCATACCTGTAGCTAGAGAGCTCAGAGTGTAGAGCAGATATAAAGAAATTGTCAGATAACTATCCTAGGTACTGAACAAATATTCAGTACATTTTTGTATTGAAAAATGGAAGGATAGAGTGCATTCCTGTCTTGTTAGAAAGCAGATTGATTTGCTAGTTTAATTAGTATTTACGGCTGAAAGGCAATTAAGCAATTAGTGGGGATTAGTAATGACCCTTCAGAAAGAAAAAGGGGTGCAAACTTGAATATCTTTAGTTCAAGTTAGTGTTAGAAATAATAATGGATATTCAAAATAATGGCTTTTTGCCTCACATTGCAGGCATGTTCTCAGTTTCATCCATAGTTTATGAGAACTACAATGTTCAGGTATATTGGATATACTTTATTGATTCTACCCATTAAGAAAGATGATTGCCAGATGTATTAGGCTTCTGGGTATTGACTGTTTCATAGGTGGACAAGAAGGTGGGAAGCAGTAAAATGTGTGTTGAGTAAGGGTAACCTAGCTCAAGTTACATAGGTGCTGTCTAAATTCTTGCAGTCACAATCAGCTCAAGGTGGTTGCTGAAGTCCCATAGGTATTCAGTGTTCATAGGCAGCATCAGTCTCAGTAAATCATGCCATTAATATTATTTCACCAATGTTTGTCTCCCCAGTTTTTCTGAAATGTTGTACAGAATGTTTTTTTACAAATGAGCTTTTGAATGTAGACTTAAAGCATATTGCTTGAAGTTCAGCTTTACTCTTAATTCCCAAGGCACACAGTACTTGTTGACGTCCATGTAGAGAGGTGCTATGATAGTTTATAACCGGTGTTAGCAATGTATCCTGCTGACAGGAGGGGTTTGAGCAGCACTGAAATAATGTACCTGGCTGTCAGTCTGCTGTCAGTTTGGACCTGGAACTACCTTGTGTAAGAAATCATTGTCTCTAATGAAGAATGTGTGCTAGTTCCCTCGAGAGTAAAAGAAAATATGCAGACTTCACTGATGAAACTCTTTGACTTTATCACAGGTTATGTAGTGAGCTGTATCAGACTGAAATGAGGGTATCTGCATTTTTACCAGTCCAGATTTAATTAAAAATAAATGTTAGCTGAATTGCATAAAAGAATTTTTGAATGTAATTAAATGTGACTTTTCAAAATATTAGATAGGGGGTTTCATGCCTTAAATAATTAAGGTAACTTTACTGAGACCTGTGGTTAGCCCCACTTGTACTTTTATACATGTATCTGCACTCTGTATTTTGAGACATCATGAACTGCACACTAATGTAAAAATGTAAAATATTTCTAGATTTAAAATAAATCACTGTACAATTTTATTTCTCATACCGGATCTTCTTTCTGCCACTGTGCTGAATGTGTGAAACATGCTGTGACCCATCAGTGCCCTAGGGGATGTCCTGTGCTCCTTCTGACGGAGAGGTAACAACATGTCCAACATGTCTTTCTTTCAAACTAATCTGTATCTTACAACAGAGTATGGCCTTACTGTTCAGCTGTGCTGTGTTCAGCTTCAAAAAAGAAGAGGCCTTGTGCTTCATACAGTTCTACAATGACTTTTAAAGGTGTTAGTAGAAATTCATTTCCTTGCACTTACCTTGCATCTGCAGTTAAGTGCTGGATCATGTTTAAAACAAGATGCTTACCCTGAACAGACTGGTAGTACTAGAGACAATATACTAGTGTTAGCTCTGGGGCGTGTTTGGTTTGCTGATTGCAATCCAATGTCTTCAAGAACAAAGAACACAACCATTTGTGTTCAAGAAATAACTGGACATGGCCCTTAGTGCTATGGACTAGCTGGCAAGGTGGTGACCAGTCAAAGGTTGGACTCAGTGATTTTAGAGGTCTTTTTCAACCTAAATGATTCTGTGATTCTGTCTTTAGGAAAACACCCCTTCAAACTGAGCAGAAGTTTTATTTTGAAATCAACACAACAAGCTTTTAAGACCACCATCTTCTAGCAACTTGAGCCAGACGCCGGGTATTTGAACATTTAAAATTTACACTTGTTTCTAGCACAGACAGTACACTAGTTGGCAGAACCTCTAATTAAAACCGTAGATGTTTTAGGCCAATGGTAGCAATCGTGCAACAAAAATATATAACAGAAGACTGTGGATTTCATCAACAGGTTAGAAAACTGAGTTTCCTTTACTGGCATTTGACTTCAGCTGTGCCAATACTGGCTTTAAGCAACTTGAACATTAATAGCTCAGCAGTAAAGAATATTACATGCATCTCCCACCCTAAGCGACATTTTCCTCCTCTTGTATGAGGAAGGGGAGCAATTTAAGAGGAATCTGATTAGGCAAATCCAGCGCCATCCTGCAAAATATATAGCTATCAAAAGTCATTGTTACTAAGTGAAGAAACAGGCTGACCACAGAAGGCTTGCCTGGATGATAGTAAAGCATCTGACACATTTCTCCTTTTCTGCCTATGCTATAGTCAAGTTCCCAGATTTCTAATCTCCCAGGAGAAATCCACAATCCATTCAACTCAAGACCTGGACACCAAATGAGAAGCCACATAAGTATCTTGTAGGCAACATGTCTTGAATTATATTGTAATTGGACATTCTGTATTCTGGGCCCCCTACTCCATACACAGCAACTGTGCAGGGTTACTCAAAGAGAAGGTCTTCATCCTTCTCCTCTGCTAAGAGATTGGCTGGTTCAATTTCCCCACCAGCAGCCCTCCGCAGCTCCCGTTCTTGATCAGATTTTTCTTTCAATACTTTTTTCTTTTCCTGGATCTTCTTTAGCCTGCGAAGAGAAATCAACTTATCTGTGAAACAAATACATTTTCATAAAACAGGCTGGCAATAAAGATGCCATACAACCTGGATATGATAAAGCTGCCTGGAAAAGTTCTCTGGGAAATAAAAATTCTGTAACAAATGGCAAATTTGGCAAAATGGCAAAAATAAAAGGCTTTTATTGCTAGCTGCTGTAATCGAGAAACTTCATCCAAACTATAAATTATATTTTTGACTCTAAACACTGCTCTGTTTGTCTTTAATGAACTTAATTCCTCTTTCGTTCATTCCAGGTTTGACATTATTTGCTTCAGGTAGCCCAGAACACTGACCTCTGTAGCAGAGGTGTCTTTAAGGCAGAACACCTCAGTGTACTGTATCACATCATTCCCTCTGGAAGAATGATGACAGCTATGTGCAACTTAGTGGTAGGGATTCATTTACAAGTTTCAGACAAATAATTGCAGATGCCCAAGTGCCCAGCTCTGAAAACTCAACATGCAGTAAGAATGAGGTCCTGTTTACTTGTTGCCAGATTTGGTGAATAGTTCTCCTACGTCCCTTCTTAGGAATGGTCTATTTCAGAAAGAGACCAGTCTAGTCTAGATGTTTACCTGTAGAACTCCTCTCGTTCTCGTTCATCCAGTTCTGTGATGATATAAGAAAGAGTACGCTCGATCCTGGGAATAATCACTAGAAACATAAATAAATAAGTTTTTGGACTGCTGTTATATTAGCCAGGAAGTTATATAACAGAGCGCACAGATGTTGTTTGAAGTCAATCTACTAATTATTTTGACAAGGGGAAATTTATGTCTTTCATGGAAGATCATACTATTTTCTGATGGACAAGTACACAGAATTGTTTTCTTTAGTAAGTCCAGGACTAAGCTAGGACTCTGAACATCATAAAATCTCCCACAGCGTGTTCTTTTAAAAATGCAATGGAATCAGTAAGCACTGATCCCTGATTGTTAGTAAGATTTGTTTTTCCCATGGAAGTGGTTAAAAAAAACCCTGCAAGAGGTGGGCTAAATTTGAATTAAAACTATGTTCTTTCATCACATTCTTTCAGAAACTTCTGTTCAGTATAGCACTTTTACTCACAGAATTATCTAGGTTTAAAAAGGCCATCATGAAAACAAATATTCAAATATAACAGTATCACAAGGGAAGAGATAAGACACTAAACATAGCTTTAACACCCAACTGGACAAGCTATGTGTCAGAGTCCCTTTTTGAAAGGAGAAAGCTGTTATCAGCACTACCAGTGTTATTTGGAAGGCTGCAGAGGAAACCTTTTCTAAGTCAAATTCTCAAGAGTGATGATAAGCTGCAGTTAAGGCCTGCATGTTCAAAGGAACCAGTCTATGGAAAACAGTACTGAAAAGGACGGTTTAGAAACACAGACTGAAATAAGTTATTGCGTACACACAAAGATGATTAAATCTAAGCTATCAAAAACTCAGAAGGGAACTTGAAATAATCAAACACTGCAGCAAAAGGAATCACAGCAATATTCTGGTTGAAGTACTACTTAAGAAAGGGCAAGAATTAAATTTACAAACAAGAACAGGAAGGATAAAGAATCCACATCAAAGAAGAATACCAGGGTATTGACATAAGGACTGTTCCATCCAAAATCAAAAAAAAGTCAACAGCTCCTCACTGGGCAACAGTATTACAATTTTAAAGTTTATTAAAGTGATTTAAAGTTAAATCTATTTTGAAATTATTTAAAGTTTATTATGCTAGCTATTGGAACATCTTAACACTTAGAAACATATCTTTTGCCTCTAGTCAACAGACCTGACCAATTAAATCAAAGTCATTAGCAGAGATTCCAGAATGCATTTGTGAAACTTTTGTCCTTTAGGTTCTCAATACGGTTTCCTGATTACTTTTTTATGTTTGCATATTCATTTATCTATGTGTACTCCATTCTACTGGGCTTTTCATTTTTTTCTTTCTTGCAATATGTTTCATTGTAATGCTTTCTAGAAAGAGTTCTTGAACTGCTTAGAAATTCTACTAATAAGCAAGAGGTCAAATGAGTGGCTTCCATGACCCTGATCCTCATTTTGCATGGAGACAGAAAAATGTTATGCATCCCAAATGGAAAATACTCACCATGTTCAATTGCATTCACACGTCTGTTTGTTATTTTAATGGCTTCGTCCAAAGTAATAAAGGATGTCTGATGGAATAGGATTAAATAATTAATACATAACAAGACAAATTCAGCATTTCAATCAATTCTTCACGGAAAACTGAATAGCACTTGAAAGCCAAGTCTGTAATGTAGCTTTACAGACTATGTCCTTGAGAGAAGCAGAATTTTTTTCCACCAATGTCACTAGCACACTTCACATCAGCAGTTACCCACTCTCCAAAGAAAGTTTCTTCCTAGTATTAAGGATAAGGCCTTCTTTGAAGTGGTAATTGTTTTATGGCTGAAAAAGGTTTGCAATTTTGTACAGCACCGAGACTAGAGTATGCTACAATTACTGAGACATGTTACTTTCTTTTCAGAAAAGTGAGAAATCAATGATGCCCTTCTTTTTTTTCTTCCCACCAACCTGTAAGGAGGCCAGTTCCACAAGCAGCTCCACAGCTTTGGCATAGTTCCTCTTCAGCTTAGCTAACTGTTCTCCACCTCTGGCCAAGCCAGTCAGCTCATAGCCTGAAAAAAAATAACTTTGGTTACTATTGCTACTATAGTATTTTTTTACTAGATAAAATTTAATACTTTACAGCGATACAAACAGCTCAGCAAGTGAGAAGCTAAAGCCTTTGCCCATTAACAGATTATCTCTATAGTGGTTTATGTTACTACAGATCATTGTTGTGCATGTCCACAGTAAGACTTAGCAGTCTCAAAATCTGGTACCTAAAGACAAGTCTTCTCATCTGAAAAAGTCACTGATTTAGAGAAGTAAAATTCACTGCAGTCCTTAATAATCCTTCCACGTCACAGGAACAGGGCAAAGCAGCAAAGGAAGGAAGTAAAGCCATGCCTATGATGTAAACTGACTTACTACCATCAAGACATGACAAGTATTTTTGTATTAGCATGGAATTGTGTAAATATGTGCAAGACAAAAAACCACTTGGTTTGTACTTACTGTCCCCTCCTTCCTGGTAATGCTCAAAAACTGGCAAGGTTACACCTGACAGGAGTGAACAAAAATGTAAGAGACATAAAGGGCTACAGATTTGTTAAGTACCAATCACTTTTACACCCATTTGCTTCCAATTATGTAAGATTATTTTTCAAAATCTTCCTATATGGCTTGGAACGATTGGGTCATGCTGGTGCTCACATATAACACAGAACTTCTGAATTGTGTTCAGATCACAGAGATCTAGACCCTGAAAAATTCAGGGAAGTATTCCAGTTTGTTCAGTTTTATTATCTTTCTGTTTGGTAATGTATTCTCTTTACTTAAGGAATATTTTAAGCATTCAGTCATCTTTTTTGTTTTCTTCATAGACAATTACTGATATTTAACTGCCTGAAATTTATTTAATTTTGGTACTTAATTTCCCAATCTATTTTTCAGTAAAGCTCTATGGAACTTATACTTTGTCCAAAAATCTAGAAATTGGACACATTCATTTACACACATTCATTTAATTTTATGAGGCAAATAACTAATTATAAAAATCATACACTGTATGTGAAAAAAACCCTAACCAATTACAAGTGTTCCTACTGTTAGATAAATAAGAGAAAAAAAGATGAGGAGACAGCATTTGGATACATTCCTGCATACTTCCAAGTGTCCTTCCACAATTCCCTTGAGTCAAAACACTCATGGCCTGGAAAAGTCACCTGCTACATTGTCTTTCTTAGCTCTGATCTTGACTTGTGCTTTGTTCACATTTTGGATCACAGTGGTACTGTAAGGAAGAGAACATACAGGAAAGCTGAAGTAGTTCATTAAGTCATCATTATATACAAGATGAAGCAGTTACCAAATAGCTGTAAAGACCTGGAAATTGTTGTCAGCTCAGTTCTCTATGCAATTCATTGTACAGACTTTGAAGCTAACACAGAAGCTTTGAAAGAAATAGGTTTCCAGCAGTGTCTGGAAATGTAAAAGACACAGAGTCTGTGAATGTAACTTTAAAAATATCTTAGACCAAGTATATAAAGCATAGCTAAAACTAGCCAGTTATCTGGCAAATTATTTTAATAACATCGAGTCTAATCAACCCGTGAGACCTTTTTCTCAATAAAAGTCAAGAAACTTCAAGGCTTTAATGCAGACCAAGGCCACAACACTTTGTTCATTTTAGTTTGTATGTATTTGTTCTTTCAGAACATCAGTCAGTATGTTTACCCACTGACTAGGACATAAATAAACTTGAGCTTGTACAACAATTCATCTTGAAAAATTCTGAAGTATCTCAAGGTCTTCCAAGAATACGTCACTGGCTAACTCTTCTGCCTAAGTCCAGTTTACTTTACAGGGTGGAATCTGACTACTGTTTACAGCTAAACACTGTGACTAGTTAGGACAGGAAACAGAACAGCACCACATCCAAATGAAAGGCCAAAAAGACTTTTCTTCAGCAGCACACAGATTACTCCTGTGTCTGATCACTCAGTTCTCCATCAGTTGGTAGTACCATCAGCTGAATCATTAACACTTCTCCAACTTTATTTCACAAGGTCTAAGCACCCTTGAATGAATTACACAAACACCCTGGACAGAACTGTAATCTATTTAAATACAATTAAAAATATCCTACTAGAGGAAAAAGATTTGTTTCCCCTCTGGCATACAGCCCTCATGAACCCTAGTGAGACAAGAGGTCAATGAGACAGGAGATTAGAACAACTGGTAAAATCACTGTGTGACTTTCTGGGAGAACACAGATTACACCTGTCCTTCAAATTCACAAGCAAAACCAAATTAACAAATACCACAATACTCTGCTATAAATTCTCACTTCCCTGCATATTTGATTCCAAGCTGCAGAATTCAACACCTTCTCAAATCAAAGACTTTTAGGTAAATTCAGTTAGTCTTTCCACTTTGTTTAGCTTCCAATGGAGTCTATGTTTTCATCATGCAACTTATCTCTCTCCTGCAGTGATGTCTCCCACCTTTAGCTAAGGGAATTCAGTTCATCCTGTCCTACCTTGTCCACTGTCTTTTTTTTCTTTTTAAAGTGCATTTAAGAACTTTACTTTTTCCAAAAGAGAAAATAATAATTTGTCAATCGCTCTTTCCCATGGGTATGACATCTACAAGCTCAGCAACCCTCACCTGAAGTCTCCTGCTGTAAACTTTGCCTCAGCAAGTGAAAAGGCAGCTTCTCTCATCACCTCACCCATCAGCATCTTAGTCTGTTTAAAAAAATTAAAAAAAAAAAAAAAAGGCAGCAAATACAAGGCATATCATTACTCCTTTTCCAGGATAAATAACTAACAGCATAACGAGAAGAAAACTGAAAGAAATTGAAGAGAGTGAGAAAGTTCTATGTAGATAGCTTACTTTAAACTGCAAATTGTAATTCCCAGGTGACTGGCAAATACTTCAGCTATTTCACTGATCCAGCAAAAGATTTGCCTGTCTTCATAAGCATAAGATTCTATTACATGGGGGTTAAATCACAACAGTAAAGTGGCTCATTAGGAAAACACTCTTTCTTCACATTGTATGGAATACTATGAGAAAGGTGAAGCTGTTTTTCAACATACAGATGTATGCAGCTTTGTGAAGCTGCACTCTCCTCCTACTCCATTTTTTCCCAATTTTTTACAGATTTGTAGTCCTTGTAGTTAAAAAACATGCTATTGAGAAACAACTGCCTTTGTGTGTTAGACAATCTGTAGGAAACAATGATACAGAGTGCTGAGAACTTGTCTACAGCATGGCAACAAAGCACTACTGCTAACCATGGATATTGTAGCAGTTGCAGCCAAAACAGTACAGCTAAAACCCACCTGGCATGGTGGAACACAAGACATATTAGGCTCGACTGTGTATCTTAGATTTGTCATCCATGTTGCAGAGGAAGAAGCAGGGCTCTGTTTCCTCATAAAGGAACAAGTTCAATCTGGACAAAACTTCTGCTTGCTAGTGTACCTAGTCATGCAGGAAACATTACACATCTGCAGTGTACTCTTAAGCTGGATAAAGCAACAAAAATGGGGCTACAGAACATGTTAAAACCACTCCTAAACTATTTGGCAGCATCAGAGCAAAGTCCCTGTAATGTAGAAGAGATGATAAGGAACTTGGAACACAAACCAAAGCAGAACCTAAGACTGTCTGGAAAGAGGTGAAGAATATTAAGTCTTCCAAAGTTTCTATATCACTGCAGCCAAAAACCCCATAATTCTGCTCATGTGTCCTCAGTAGTCTCGCTTATAAAAAACAGGTTATCCACAAAGTTGTTCTATGTTCCAGCCTACCTAATGAAGTCAGCAGAACAGGAATGCAAAACTGAAAGGACAGATTTCAAATAAAGCAAGCCAAACAAAGGAAAATTCTAATTTACCTACCTCAATAATTTTCTTGAGGATCTGCCTGAATCGAAGTGTCAAAGCATCAGATTTTTTTTTTAAGAGGTTACGACCTGTT
Organism: Pseudopipra pipra; assembly: GCF_036250125.1. Taxonomy (NCBI): domain Eukaryota; kingdom Metazoa; phylum Chordata; class Aves; order Passeriformes; family Pipridae; genus Pseudopipra; species Pseudopipra pipra. The sequence continues at coordinate 31,483,602 of NC_087554.1, read as the reverse complement.
TGGGCTCCTTTTAAACGAGCCTTCATGATGGTCTGAGCCCTGTTAAACAGAGGAATAAATAAAAACGTTCTGCATCATCTGAAGGGATTAGGAAAAAATTTATGCAAAGTTTTCTGATGTGGATGTGACTGAAATTATGAAGCAATCAAGAAACATCATTGCAGCAGAGCAGGTTGGCCACTTCAGGATAGGGTTTCACGTTCTCGTTTAAAGTCAAGGGAATTTATTATATTTATCTCCATCATCAATGAGAACTACAAGGTTATTATCTGTAAAGTCAAAGATCATGGAAAATTGATGAGACATTTTTCAGCGCTTCCATAATAGGTAATAAGAGTTTTCATTTTTCTTGATGTCTTACAAGTACCAGAAATCAAACTACCCCAAAAGCCCACTGTTAGTGTGACACTGGTATTGCTTTTAAGCTCTTTTACCACTATGTCACCTTCTCAAAATCAGACAACACAGCAAATTCTTCATGTGACCATAACTGTTGATGCTGTGTTCTGATTTTATAGAGCAAGACGATACAGCAGTTGTACATTCTGGTTTGAAGAAAGTCAGAAAGTACCATAATTCCTTATCTTCATATGCTGCATAGGAGATTTACAAGCTATTTGAGACAATCAAAGGCAGCAACAATTGAAGAGGTATATTAGTGAGTTATCTGTAGTTTTGCATATCCTTTCTATCAATAGCACTCTTGAAGGTTCCTTGTATGAAATTATGCACTGAAGAAGGATCCAAACCTTGCTTCCCTCTCTGCTGTAGAGTATCTTTTACTCTGAAGAATCTTTTTGATTTAAGTTAACTAGAATAGCAGGAGTTATACTACAAAAAGGACAAGCTGTGCTAACTTAAGCTACCACTGTGCAGCCACTGTGCACAAAGGACAACACTCAAGTTCTTACTTCCACTCTGACCTTGGAAAAAGTAAGTGTAACTAAGATTCTAGCTACACGTTACTGTCCACATCTACTGGCATGTGATGAGAATAGCTCTATTACCATCTACCAAATACTTATAACTGAAAACCACAAACACTTTATGAATGTTTATGATTAAAAACAATCAGAGTAAAAAGGCAACTTTACTTTTCCAACCAGCAGGTGTCTTGAACTAACCTTGAACTAACTTGTTCCTTCTGTTCACCACCTGCCAGAGACTGGCCGACCTTCTAGTCTGAGTAAGATTTCACCGGCTCTGAGAGTGCACTAAACAACATCTTGTTTACTCTCAAAGAGACTGAGCAGTTTCTGAACTGATGATATCCAGCACAGAAGAGGCTCACATCAGCAAGCCACTTCATAAAGATTAAAAAAATTAAAAAAAAAAACCAAAACCAACATAAACAACAAAAAAAGCAAACCTTGTGAAATTCTCTTCTGTCAGTTAACAAAATTAATTGTTGCAAACACAGGCCATCTTTATTTTACCATTCTAACTTACATTCCTCTGGAAACACCAGCCACATTATTGGTCTATTACCTCCTTTGAAGCAATGCTTGTAAATATTAAGCCTTTCTACATGAACACTCTCCTGTCACAGTGGCAAATCAGCCCACAAAACCAGATACCTTTTAAAAGCAACTGAAGTGCCCCCTCTTGGACGAGTAAACTGAATGAAAAGAGTGCTACCAAAGAGCAGGAGTGAGACCAGATGATTTAAGTGTATGCAATAATTCATTTCTGTGTATGTAACACTTTATTCCTGAACTAAGTTTCAAAACAGAACCTTTACCATGTAATGTATTAATCTTTCCATATAAACTGTCCTGAGCTCACACACGGGGGAATAGTTATTATTCTATATTTGAGGTTTTCTGTCCTGCAAGGCATGTTTTTATAAAGATTACATGCAGGCATCAACTCACTTTTTATGCAAGATTTGACACAGCCTTTCATGTTAAAGCAAAGTCTTTCTGTCCTGGAGGGTTCTAAAAAGAAACTGAACAGCATTATTAAAACAGCAATTTTGTTCAACTGTGTTTGTTCCAATGTTGGCAGCTTTGTAAGCCTTGTCAGGAGACATATGATCTAATGACAAATAGTCTGCTGTCAGGATCTGGAAAATTACCTGACTGTCCACTACACTTTGAGCATTTTACTTCCTTCTTTTTTAACGCTTTATGGCCAACCTCTCGCACAGCAGTATCGTCTGTTGCAAAGTTAAGGGAAGCTATGGCTCGATTTGTCCATTTTCCCTTTACCCACACATTTTACAAAATGTTCTTTGTTAAGTCAGGTTTACGTAATGGCATGATTTTAAATACCACACCCGGCATGTTTGTGCCGGACCCCTCCACGGCCCTCTGAGGGTTGACAGAGCTGATGTGGAGCCTAAAAACAGAACCTGAAGGAGAGAACTAAGGGCGGCCTCCGAGTGCTCGGTCACGGCACCGCGGGGGAAGCGGGCACACAACGGGTGGAACGACGGCCAGCGCCGAGAAGCCCTGAGAGCCCCGCGAGCCGCCCCGGGCCCCGGCGCTGCCCCAGGCCCGGCCCCGCGCCCCCGCCGCCTCCCTCTCGGCGCTATCCCGGCCCGTCCCGGCGGACACTCACATCCGCGAAGGGAAGATTTCGATGCGGTCCTTGCCCGACATGACGGCGGCGGAGCCCGGTCCGGCTGTCACGGCTGTCGCCGCTGGGGCCGCTCCGGCGTCGCCGCCGCCGTCACGTGACGCGACCCCGCCCCCGCGCGCAGGGCAGCAAACCCGGATGCCTGCGCGGTCCCGCGCGCGCCGCCGGCCGTCACGTGTCCCCCGGGAACGACGAGGAGGGGAAGCGATTGGCTGAGTCCCCCGCTCCGCCCACCGCGCGGGGGCGCTCGACGGCGCTCGGCCCGTTCCGGCTCTGCGCCGTGGCCCCGGCGGCGGCGCTTGCGCAGTGGTGCGGCGGGGTGCGGGCGCACGCGGCGACAGGAGCGGGGCCAGCGCGGGACCCCCCGGGCCGCAGTCACAGGTACCGCCCGCGGGCACCGCACACGGGCACCGCCCGCGCCGCACCGCGGCACCGCCCGGGCGGGGACGGGCCGGGACCCGCGCAGTTCAGAGCCCGGCGGGACGGGACCGGCACCGCGCCCGCCAGCCCTGCAGCCGGCGGGGCCGCGTGTCCCTCGCCTCCCGCCCGCGCCGTGCCGGCGATGGGCATTGCCGGCCCCCTCTCCGGTGCGGCGGCCGTGGGGCAGCGCCCGAGTCGGCGGCGCTGGGCAGGGCTGGCTCCGTTCCCGCAGGGGTGGCTCGGCCGCCAGGGCCGAAGCCTCGGCCGAGGCGTGTCCAGTTTCGAGGAAAGATGATTTCCGGCTCCGGCGCGGTGGGCGCAGTGCTGTTCCTGGGAATCTTCCACAGAAGGCCAGAATAAAAACCTTGTGACTGTGGAGAGAGGAGTAACTGTGACTGTGGAGAGTGCTGTGTGTGCAGGGCGGTGTTTATCTGCTCTCGTTGTGGCCTGGGGTTGTTCTTTGCAGCGCAGCTTCCTTATGCATCCTCTAAGTACCTGTAGGATTGAGCAGAGCTGCACTGAGGGGACTAGAGAAGAGAACTGGAAAGTTTTTATTTGTACCATTAGAGTTCCATATTCAACTTCCCATTACATAAAGTTATACAAAACCTTTAGAGGAATGTTTTTATAATCCTTTACCAGTCTGTATTTCACTTTTCTGAAAGTTAAGAATGGAAATAAGAGTGGACAGTGTTCTGAATTTTGTGGCCATGTGTATGTAGCATATGGCTTTACCATCCTACTCTGTTTTTAAACTTTTGTATAGCTAGAAAACATTGGTACTGCTGTAAAGATCAGGACTAAAACTTCAAAATGGTGACTACAACAAACCTTCTAAAGGAGTGATGCATTTGACTCTGCATCTTAGGCTTCTACTGCTGTAGAAAATTTTCTGTGTGAAACTTCAAGGCAGAGACAAAAGAAATTGAACTAACCTCATTAGAAGTTTAAAAGCATGTGGATTCATCATCAGAAAAGTGAAGCAGTTTAAGCATTTCTTCTTACCACTACTTGGTTATGAAGTGTTGTTTCTGCACTGTTTTTTTGAATGTATAATAAAGGAATCCGGTTTTTTTCATGTAGTTTTGGCAGTTTTTTTCTTCCCTCCTGACTTGCAGTCTGTTGGTGGGGTGCTTTTTTTTTGTTTTTTAGTACTTCATTCAGGCTAGGCTAGTTCTGTTCTGATTAATGCCTTTGTTTTCTTTGCTGACAGTTGGCCTCTGGAGCAGGTCTTACAGGATTATCCCAAACATCTTATGCTGAGTGTAGAAAGTCATCCTCTGGAGTCTGCTCCTCCTCAGTACTACAGAAACTTCCCTCTGCCTCTTATTTTCTTAGCCTCACATGCTGTCTTATTATGTGCACACAAAAACCTTCATGAGCACTGCAGGCTTCTTCTCTCCCATGTCCTCCTGCTCTTACAAGCCAATTGAAAATATTACACAACCTTGTGAATTTAGATGAGTGTAAGTGCCACCTTTCCACCACTTGAAGCCTCTCCAGTGTGCTGTGTTTAGGTAGTACAACAGTTGAAGTGGATAATGAGGTCTGGGTAGCAAGCTTTTTCTACTTTAGTGCAAAAAATTTGGCATCTTAGCAAATGATCGTGGTAATACTACTTAAAATACTAGTTAATTTATTATGTAATTTCTATTAAAACCTGAGCACAAGCCTTATCCTAATTTGCAGTCTTTTGTGTTGGTGTTGTTCTCTGTCCTCCCCTGTCCTTGCTGATTTGTTGCCATGTTTGTAGGAGAAGGCAGTGATGTGCTGTGAAATAAAATCTTTGGGATTTGTGCTTGAATTCCAGAATGCCGGGACTAAGCTGTAGATTCTACCAACATAAATTTCCAGAGGTGGAAGATGTAGTGATGGTCAACGTCCGCTCCATTGCTGAAATGGGCGCCTACGTCAGCCTGCTGGAATACAACAACATTGAAGGCATGATCCTCCTCAGTGAGCTGTCCAGGAGACGGATTCGTTCCATTAACAAACTCATCCGCATCGGGAGGAATGAATGTGTTGTGGTCATCAGGGTTGACAAAGAGAAAGGTATTTGGGGATATTGTGGGTATATCAAGATTGAATTCATAGAGAGAAATGCAGATAAACCAAGCGGTTTAGGTATTTGTGGGTTTTATCAGGGCTACTTATTTTTAGGGCACTTAAGCAAAATAGACCATCACTGTGCCATCTGATACCTACGATCCTTCTTCTGATCCTCTATGTTCTTTGGGAATTGGCTTAATGAAAGTGATTCATGTCAGTAAAGATTTGTTCAAGTGGGTCCTCACCAGCTCAGTAAATGAACCAAAGTGAAGAGGAATTTTCTTTTGATATCTTCAAGTCTTAACCAAAGAGAAGGATCATATGCTGTATAGATAAAAATCTACATTTTTAAGCATTTAGTGTTCGCAGTCTGTCCTGTTCGTTAACAAGTCTCAAACCTTGTCAATAAAATAGATGACAAGTATGTAATTATTGTGCCACATTACCTCTGTAGGGTGCAAGCTGATATTGTACAAGCAGCTTTGTCTCTTCCTATCTTTCAAATGTTTGAATCTTTGATAAAACTTTTAAATATATTTTCTATTTAGAAGATGTTGGATTTTGATAATACTGTTCCATGCAATCTCTAAAATCTATATCCAGGTATAAAGAAATAATAAAGACTGAGCACATCTCCTAGAAGTGTTACTGTTGGTGTGATGTTTCTCAAGTAATAGGCTTTTCTAGAATACTTCTGAAACTGCAGTTAACTCTGAAATTCAGTATTAAATGACAGGATAAGGAAAAGCAGAGAAGAAAGAAAGACAAACATAAGCTTATTTCAGATAGATCTGAAGTGAAATAAGTTTCCGAGCATCTCTAATGAAAGAATACTTCCTTTTACAAGTTAATTTTATTCTCATACTAACAGAGAAACACATCTGGAACTCACCTAGTGGTCTTTTATTGAATACATGGAGGAACCTATAATTTGTGAGAAATAAGTGAAGGCCCTTTCAAATTTAGAAGAGGTGGTACAAAAGAATTTTTTACATGGGCATTTCTCCCAAAAGGGTATCCAAGAAATTAGAGTCCGAATTTCAGTCCAAGCCTATTTTATTAGGAAACCGTTCAGAGCTAAACAGGTGGAGTGCCAGCCTTGACTGAAATTGCATTGAACACTGCAAAAATATGCATTAAACTTGCTTCTTTGTATGCTGCTATGTTTTTTTCCCCAAACTGTGTACAGCAATATACAAATGGATCACAAATTGCTGAGATATTATGAAAATTAGTTCAAAATCTGCAGAGAAAACATTTAAGGCAGTAATTTAAAGAAACACCATACAAAGTATTTGCTATTTTAAGTATTTGCAGTTGAAAGAAAAAATTTATATCCTAATTTGGATCACAATTAGTTCAAATCCATTGAGATTTGGTCTTGTTACTTTCTGTAGCAACATATAGGGATAGTGTAGGCAAGGGGCAAATCCTGAGCCAGAGTGTTTATGAGTTTCTCTTGAAGCAGTCAGACTTAATTTGCACTATGGCTGACACTTTCAAAATCATCTTCCTCAATAGGTTATATTGACTTGTCCAAAAGAAGAGTATCTCCAGAGGAGGCAATCAAATGTGAAGACAAATTCACAAAATCAAAGACTGTAAGTTGCGTGTCTGTATTCAGGCACTGTGTATTTCCAGCTTCTTTCTTGAATGACCAAAATGCACAGACATAAGATAATATGAAAATAAAGTGTTGTTCTTGTCTATTAGGCATACTCTAATTTTCATTTATGCATGCAAGGATATATAAGCAGTTCATCTGTCCATGAGTTCTTTGGTAAACTGCTTCTTAATTAATGAATAGATCAAGAAAGGTGTCAGTTGAAAATTTATGATGTAAAGGGGTATATTTAAGTGATTTTATTTAAACCCAGAAGTATAGGCTGGTTTAGCACACTGTGGCAACTATTTATTGAAAAGGCACACACATAGCTTCAGTCTCCCATCCTTACTGCTGTATGGTCTTAGCACTTCTGAGCAGAAATTTTTGTCTGTTTTCAGTATTCGTTTTGGTTTTTGTAACACTCCTGTGTTCCAGGTTTACAGCATCCTTCGCCATGTTGCTGAAGTCTTGGAGTACACTAAGGATGAGCAGCTTGAGAGTCTGTTCCAGAGAACTGCCTGGGTATTTGATGACAAGTACAAAAGACCGGGATATGGTGCTTATGATGCATTCAAGCATGCAGTCTCGTAAGGACACCTTTTATACTTCTAGGGGCTTATTTCAAATTGCAGAGAAGTGTTTCCTGAAATAGAACTATCATCACATTCTTTTGGGTTGTTTTGTTTGGGTTCTTTTCCCAGAGTCAGTATTGAGAATATACTGATCAAGTAAATCTAGTAAATTTTTTTATCAGTCTTCCAGTTGCTTATTGTAGGTTTCTCTGTCTTATTGATTTTTTTCAAATTCCTGATTTTTATTGCTACAGATGAGTCTGTGACAGTTCTAACAGGAAAAAGCACTGATTTTGGTTTGTCTGTCAGAATTTGTCTGTCCCAAGCAGATTTTATCAGAAATATCTAGCTCTGTGTCTGAAGATATTTCTGTTCAGGGCTGATTGTCACTCTTCCACTGCCTGTGCAGTGGAACAATTTCTTTTTTAAATGCAACGAACTGGCTTGTTACTTCTCTACACTTCCAAACTTAAAGAATGGGATCATGAACTTAGAAATGGAAATTTTAACAGAAGGAGATGAAAATTGTGATGCTAAGGAAATATATACTGAGATAGATTGCTTTTATATTTTTAATAGTCTGATATTGTAATTTTCTTTCAGAATTAAAGTATTTGGTTTCCCTCTAAAGAATCTGTTGTGAAATTGCCAATCCAAAACTAGATTTCTCAATAAACATTTTTAGTTTTATGCCACATGAATTGGAGTTGAACGCTAGATGGCAGTAATAAAAGTTTCAGAAATTGTGTTGACTTTTAGGAAGTAGGAGGGCACTTGATGGTATTTTTAAATAGCTTAAAACCATCTCTGTGTTTTGGAGGAAGAGACAGCTTGTGTCCTCGTTTAGACTGTGTTTTGTTTCATATAATAATAATTTTCTGATGAGAACAAATTAATTGGTAAAGGGCAAATCTGGATACAGTGCTGTAAAAGGAATTCCAGATAACTCTTACCTGATAAGTACTTAGTTAAACACCTGTATACCAGAAGAAAAATAACCACCCTATAGTTACACTGGCTGTTTTAGGTTTTCTTGTACTCAGAAAAATTCCTGAGCACAGGCCTTTTGTTGCCCATTTGCTATTCAGTTTGGAGCACAAACTTCTGAAGCTGTCTGTTCTCAAAACATCTTTCCATCAATAATGCCTTAAGATTTCTGACAATGGACTGCAATTTTTATTTGTTCATGTTGTGCTCCTACATAAACATATAACAACAGAGCAGAAAAATGTGGATATTGGTGCCTTCTTATTCTTGCTGAAGTGCTGCATGAGGTTTAGCGTTCCCTCTAAGAATTTGACTTACTGTTCCTTTCATAAAGATTAGTGTTTTGGGGTTCTAGACAGCAAAAATTGGAAAGTATATTTACCTTATGATTAGTAAAAAATTAAACACTGGGGACCTATTTGGTGAAAGCCTACCAAGAGCTTATGAAAGTAACTTGAAGATTTAACAGGATCGTTTGTAAATAAAGCAGAATTTGTATGTCACATAAATCACTTCTGCCATACAGGTTCATATTTTGATGTGTTAAACCTGTCATATTTTTTGATTCTGTTTGCTTGTTTGGCCCTTCTACTATCTCTATTGAGTATACAAAAACATGAAAGATGATGATGTATTAGCAGCAGAGACCAATCTCCATTACTGCATCTGGGTTTTGGGCTGTTTTGTTTCATGTTTGCCTGCTGGTAATATTGTAGGTGGTCTGGAATTTTTTTCAGAAAACTGCCACTCTTATCTCTGCAGAACAGCAACGGTTTTTGTGAGGAGTTTTTTGGTTATGTTCTCAGTTTCAGATATATTTGGGATAAGTTTAATACAGCAATAGAAAATTGACACCACTTCTTCAAACAAGAACTGCTAATTTATACTGGTGAACAGGAGTTTGCTTTTGTGATCTCCGAATTTTAAACTATTAGCTTGCAGTTTAAAGATCCGTTACTCTTTCTTTAGCCAAGAATGTAGCCAGCAGATAAGTATCTGTCTGATCCAGTTACTGTTAAAAAGGAGTACAGAATAACATGGAATGAGTATGGGTTACTTTGTAGAATGACAAAAATCTTGTGTTTGAAACATTAAAATAATTCAAACCCCCAAATTTATCATGGATTCGCTTTCATGTGATATGGGTTTATCTTCATATTGGAGGAAACTTAAGTATCAATAGATACTTGTCTCATTCCATGTATCATATACAAATGGAGGTGGACAAATGTCATTCCTTTGCTTTTAAAAAACTTAAAAATCATTCAGATGATTCCTTCCAGGAACAGATTGAATAAGGTACTTATCTGCTTTGTTTGCCGATAGAAAATATTTTGAAAATAGGTGTATTTATTTTCTTCCAGTGTTTCAATGAGCTCTTTAGAAACTTCCCTGTTTTGTTTGCGTAGCAGATATCTAGGATTATTTGCAAGAATATAGAAATAGTCCCTGAAGTTAATGTTGTGTTATATTCCACTCCAGTATAACTTCTGTAACATTGCTTTGCTTGGCTTAGAGACCCTGCAATCCTGGATAGCCTGGATCTGACAGAGGAAGAGAGACGTGTATTGATTGACAATATTAACAGACGTCTGACACCACAAGCAGTCAAAATTCGAGCTGGTGAGTTCTTCCCAGATGCTCATTGAACACATCTTGATACTTAGTGTATCTTGTCGCAAACTATAAATCCAGTTAAAACTAGTGGTTTGTAATGCTGATATTTGAGTGGAACTGTTCAGAATTAAGACACCTTAATCAAGGATTGCTTTCAAAATGTCTCTGTGGGTTCTACCCCAAAGTACAAGGTGATTTGGCTTTTATTTTTCCTCCAGAACTGTGGATTCCTTGGGACACAAAGTGGTAGTCATGACATATTGCATTGGCACACAATGAACTTAAATATTTTATAGTTATTGTTGCATCTACAATATTCTTTTTCGTTATTCAGAGTTTTAAATTAATTGATTCCCTGACAGGATGATTGATCTCTGTCAGCACAGCTACAGCATATATTTTAGCCACTTGTCCATGGACATATGAAAATGGTATTTCTAGCTGGTTGATTGCAAATCATTCAGCAGAATGTATCAGCTCAAGCCTAGCACACCTCTGATGTATTCGCAAAGCGTATGAGCTAATTGTGTCTCTTAATAATTCAGTATGGGCAGAAAAAGCACAGGACTGCATTACTTAGGAAGACATACTTCAAAACTGTAAATCTGGCTGAACAGCCACTTGCTGTTAAACAGATAGTCAGTGTATCAGAGTCATATTTTTACCCAGATTGTGAAATCGCCTCTGCTCTGCAAGGATATATTGAAGAGCATTAACACTTGTTGATTACTGTGGAGAGAAAAGATAAGCCTTATCCACATGACACTGAAGTCAAGAAGAGAGTACAAAAAGTAAGGTCATGAAAAATTCCCTATTACTTTAGGCTGCCAGGACTTAACATAGGCTTCAAAAATGTAAGTAGGATTTGACTGCCCTGAAGAATGAAATTGCTAACATGAATAGCACTTCATTAGTTTTGAAAATAAAGTTACTTGATGAGCATGTGTTCTTACTTCCTTTGTGGTACCTATTTTGTTCTGATGGTCTAAGTCACTGTTCATTTTGTCATCAAGACAAGTGTAGAAATTTGCCATTGGCTTCTGTTCTCATCCTAAGGCTGATTGGAATGCACCTCTATGAACTTGTTTCTTATAGCTGAGAATTAGCAGGTTGCTGTGAGTCACTTGGAACTGAGACCAACTTCTTTGTAGCTTAGTCTTGTACCACTGCTACATAGGTAAAGAAATCTTTGTCTTTACACTGATCATGGTATTACAGATACAAATTTCCAAACATCTACAAAAAGCTGTAGCCAGTTATCATTGTAACTGTATGTTAATATAACTTACCTTTTAAAAAGAAATTTTAATGCTCCTCGAGTGATGCCTCTCTGCCTCTGTTGTAATTGCTGAGAGAATTCCATAAACTTGTGCATGTGTTCGTTTTCAAGTTTCACTTTTCTTGATCTTTCATTTCTCTGGTATTTATTACTTTTATATCTTCATCTCTCCATGTGAAATAAATTCCTGTTGAATTTATTGGATGAGAAGTGACTGAATGTGGGTGTATAATTTTGTATACTGGCTTTTCAAAGCACAACATAAAATGTTATATATCTGAAGAATTTATGAACACCTTTACCTCAACTTACGAATCAAGGAAGTGAAATACCTTCCTCAGATTTGGGAGCTACTGAGGCTCACATTGTGGATAAACACTGGTTGCTAAAAAGATTTAAAGTTAAAAAGCTTTAAAGATTTTACAATTTTTGGTAACCTTAAAGTTTCATTATTTGTATTTCTCTGTCCTAGATATTGAGGTGGCCTGTTATGGTTATGAAGGCATAGATGCAGTAAAAGAAGCTTTGAGAGCAGGCTTGAACTGTTCCACGGAGAATATGCCCATTAAAGTAAGTGCCAGTCTTAATAATGGAATCAAAAGCAAACTTTTCTGATGCCCTCAGGTACCAGTAGCATGCAATTGCTTGTCTCAATCACCTAAGTGAGCGTGGGGAGCCATGTGCCTGCTTTCCAGTTCTTCTCTAGCAGGTCTGTAACACACTTCCTTTCAGCTATCTGCTGACAGTTGTTCCTATAACTGTGCAGTGGCTTTCAAAGTTCCAGAAACTATTTATTCTGTTCAATTTGTTGAAGTCTAGTATTGGCACACTACACACCTCCTATTCCTTTTATGCAGCCTTAAGCAGGGAGCAATGCATTTTATTTTCAGGTATAAGATTGTATAAGAAAAGGAAAGTTTGCTCCACTTATGTTTGACTGTTGATAGAATGGCTACTGTAGCCAGGCCTGTTTTTTCTTCCCCAACAATTTGAGGATATTAAGTGTATTACTGAATAAGTGTTTTTAAAAAAACTTGAAAGTACTCCCTTCTTTGAAAATTCTTACAGTAGTTTCTTGTAACAAAAGAAAAAAATTACTTATTCAGTCGTCATAAGAAATAGTACGTGTTGTAACACCTTTAATTGTATTATCTAAATAGACATATCAACATATCATTTTTGGCTTTGTTACTGAGTTTGCTTTTTCCCCCCAATCCCTACAACATGATAGATTAATCTGATAGCCCCTCCTCGTTATGTGATGACTACTACAACACTGGAGAGAACTGAAGGACTGTCTGTTCTGAATCAAGCCATGGCTGTAATTAAAGAAAAAATTGAGGAGAAGAGAGGAGTCTTTAATGTGCAGATGGAGGTGAGAACAAATTACATTCTAAAATACAATTTTTTTCCTTGCAATATTTCTAAAGTAGAGCAAGATCAGTAACTCTACAAGAAATTGTAGCGAAAAGGTATTAAAGAAAAAAACAAACCTGAACTTCCATGTTCTTTAAATAAACAAATGGCCAAAAATTCTAACTGTCTGAGTTTTGTTGTATGACTTGGTGATATATTTTATCTCTTGCTTTTTATGTGGAATCAGAGTCTACAAATACATGTGATGTTTCTTTGACTGTTTACCACGTGTTTTGGTTTGGTTTTTTTCAGCCTAAGGTGGTTACTGACACAGATGAGACTGAGCTTGCAAGGCAGTTGGAAAGATTGGAGAGGGAAAATGCTGAAGTGGATGGGGATGATGATGCCGAGGAAATGGAAGCCAAAACTGAAGACTAAATGTTCTGGAATACTTAGAAGAGAGACCACATGAAAAATTAGAAACCCCATTGCAAACACTCTGGACTAAATGTTTTACAGTATTGAAAACTTCAAATGCAAATACTTGAAGTGTTTTACTGTTTTAAAAAGACCAAAATGTAAAAGGCTCTTCTAAATATCCTTTGATGCAAAAACTTACACAAATAGAATCCTTTGAAAGGAAGGTTCCTAGTCACAGATCTGTCCAGAAGGAGTTTGCAATCCCATGCTTAACACTTACATACATAAAAATTCCTAATTGGTGATTACAGCTCAGTGCATCTGTTAATGATCTGTCATGGGAGCAGCAAAAACAAGCAAGCTGAACAGTTCTATTCAAAATGTATTTCAGCAAATATTCAATAAATTTCTGGGCTATGTAACTCCAAGGTTTTGGCAATTTTTCTCCTCTTTTGTCACATGGCCTAGAGTGGTATGAATATAAAACCTGGAACAGTATAATCAATGAGTGACTCCCTTTTAACATGGAAAGGTCTTTTTGCTTTAAATCAAGCCAAGAATGAGTGGAACAAAATGTTTGTCTTGCAAGTTTGTTGATGCAGACTTGTTTAAATGAGCATTTCCTTTGTTCATCATCTGCATTTATGGACTGAGAACTTGAAAAGTTTGAAAATAGCTTGTTACCATTCCAATAAACATAGCTACTAAATGAAAAGTTACATAAAGTTGCACTTTGATCCTATAGCTGAATATAGCAGGAACTTTAATGAACTTACTGATACTTCAAAATGGGCAGCACTGTCTTGTGACCTCACTGCTGCATGACCTTCAGTTCTACCTACGCTAAATCCCAATTATACTGGACTGAGCTGTTCACTCTAGAAACAACCTGTTTATCTTCTCTGAAGAAGAGAAACAAGATATGCTTTCTAAATTGGAATTAAAAAAAAAATTAAATCCTGTTTTCCTTGTCAGTGGTAATTGAGGTGGAAGTGTTGGGCTTGTTTAAGTAACCTTTCCAAATTGCTAAATTTTTAAACGTGTTCGTATATTTTTTTTTAATTGTCATGTTGCATATTACCCATCTCCTTTTTTTCTTAATATTTTGTGCTGCTAGAGGAAAATGCATGAAAAATTAGGCTTTGAGCCTTAAATAGGAATTTTTAATACTGCCACAGTGCAAACAATATAATTGCTCTGTAGTGTTGGTAACAAAAGGCATTCCCAAAGGACGTATATACTGCAATCCATGCTGGGGTGTCAGGGAAGTTCACGTGTACCCAACTCTTAACAGTAATGCAAAGCCAAGAAGGTCAAATAACTTTCAGTCTTTGCAGAATGTGAGAAAATACTTGAATGTGCCATCACAGAATGAAGTAACAAATAGTTTTTAATGGTTATTTTCTCAAATTGTCTTTTCAACTGCTGTGTATGACAGCCTTGTTGTGATAATGTAAATTTCCTGTTTGAACAGCTCTTCCAAACTGTGCCCGTTCACTAAAATAGTGATTTGACTTCCATTAAACACAATAGGTGGGTACTCAGACTAAATAGCGAAGTATTTTGAAACTTTGTCACCATGTGATCTGCATGGCAAAATAATGCTGTAAAGAAAAGCACTGAAAAACCAGCCGCATGTGCTCCAAGGAGGGAAGGAATGCTGTCAAGGGATTACATTTGTTACAATTTCTAAGAGCTGTTTCAGTGTGTCAATAGGTGAGCATTGTTTCTGTCAGTAACTTAGGCAAAAGTTTGCTAAATTTTTTTCAGTGGCTACCAGAGCTTTTCTAATTAGAGCTGGAGCACTCTGGTGGGCACAGTTCTGTGTCAGGTTTGAGTGCCTGAAAAAAATGACCAAGATGGTGAGGGCAATAACAAAGCAGGTTCAACTGAATGCGTTTCAATCACTCACTATCCTGACGTAAACCCAGATTCTCCTGATTCGCTCTCCTGAGCAGATTTTAACCAAGAAGCTTAAATAATACAAAAGACAACCCGGTGAATCCCCCTCATGCGTTGCAGAAGCTTGAAGGAGGAGGTGTAAGGTGGGTGTTCCGGAGGCCTTTCAGCAAGGGGTGCACAAGGGAGTGCTGGGGGTCAGCTGTGCTCCATCACTTAAGGACATTAGAGTTGCTGAGATGATACCTTCTATCTCAACCTGTCTCTTTTTTATTTGTGGAACTGCCTTTGCTTACCAAGTGCTTAAAATAAGGGTCTGGGTTTTGTGTGAATGCCTTTGTTGAGTTGCTAAAGCTGGGTAGCACATTCCTGCTGCTCATTAGGTGCTGTGCTGTTGACTCAGTTGTAATCACAAGGCCAACATCTCCACTTGCACTCATGTAGTTAATGGACTAGTCAATGGAAAAGTACAGGTATACCTGTGGACAGGGCTTGGCTTGATGTGTTAATTGTAAGGATCTCAGCTTGACTTTCATACCCCAAATTAATTTTGTAAGATTGACAGCTTGGGAAGAGTTTTACTTACAGCGTCTAATAAGGACTCATTAATAAAAAAAACCCCTAAACAGGGTTACCAGCTCACAGTCCAGTAACACACAGCCCAGTATCCTGTTTCTGGTGAGGGGAAATAGTGGCTGAAGAAGGGGTGCCCTGCTTGCTTGTGGTTTTTTTCTTTAGGTGCAGTGGAGCTGGCATGTTATTCTTCATAGCAGAATCTGAACTTTGGGGTTTAATTTCTGATAGGTTTTTTTTGTTTGTTTGTTCCAGAGCCTAGACAATTAAACCACTGTTTCCAAACACTCCACCTTTCTACAGTTGATTCTGAAAGTGCTGTTATATCAGAATTCTTTTGAATGCTTGTTTTCTTTCACTTTTATCTAGAAATGTTTCATCGTTCTTTGTTTTGATGTGGTTTGTTTTCATCATCTTTCACCCCTAATCCACTAAGGAACTAAATATTTAATGGAGTTTACACTGGAGGGCAAAGTCCTGGCACTTAAGAAGCTGATTTGAAAAAGCTGGTATATGCAATGCCCCATGTGACACGATGCTGGACACAGCATTGCAGAGCATGCAAGGAAGGTTTTCTTTTGGTCAGGTTCTCTTAATCAGCTGTTCGTGGCTTCTTGAAGGACTGGCTGGGAGGTACCAGCAATGTCTGCCAGGTCAGTCAGCTGAAAAAACAGTCTGCACTCAGAGCTGGCTGCTCCTGCCCTCCTCTGGAACCCTGACTAGCTTCCTGTGGTCTTGAAGCTGGCTGGCTCTTCCTGGCCATTCTGATGCATATTTTATAGTATACAAAGTATTTTGGGGTCACTTTGAATGGAAGAAAATGTCAAGCACTCAACTGTTCTTGTTGTTATAATAGTACATGGACATGTGGAAAACACTCTAAAATGGATCTGAGGACATGGGTACTCCTCCTTCAATGACTAAGTCCCACGGAAGACTTGATATCGAGCTCCCTAGGTTTATACAGATGGAATGAGTCATGTCCTTTTCCAGCAGAGGAGTTCAATGCCAGAACTTGCCTCCCCAGCCCATGTGTGAATATGGCAGTCCAGATCTACTGACTCATTTTACACTGTATGACCTTGCAAGATCTGTGTTTATTCAGCCTCAGGGAGCAATATAAGGGCAGTTTTTCAGCCTTGATTAAGTACAGAATGAGAAGGGGGAAGGGGTGTGTATGTATGATAAATATGCAAAGTGTTGAAGAAATACTTAGAGTTATTGAAGGAAGTGAAGGCTCTAGATAATAAAAGGTAGTTGATACAAAACCTATTGTTTAATGACCAGCTAAAACAATATTTGCTTCACCATTCACCACCAGTTTGACAATAGAATTCTTTGTTGCTAATTTTAGTTTTGCCAAGATTCATCTGCAGGGCTGTGGGTGGTCTGCATGCTGGAGAAAAAGAGCTTGTCAGATCCTCAGCAACGACTGGTTATGGAGCAATTTTGAGATCACTGTCTGAGTGAGAGCCCCCTGCAAGCTCCTACCTGCCCTCTCTAGTATGAAATAGCACTGTGTAATAAATTGCCTGCAGTAACAAGTTGAACAATGTAATTCAAACCTCAAATACCAAACTGTGGAACACAGTATTCCTGGAGCTGAAGTGCATGTCCAGGAAATGCATGCAGCAGTAATGTCTTGTATACGTAGACTCGAATTTTCTTCTTTTTTCTCCAGTTTAATTCTGATGTACAGAACATTGTGAGCTGAAAATAATCTTCTTTATGTTCTCTGCTTACTGCATCAGCGTTTTTTCCCAAAATTCTGCTTCTGAATACAACTTTTTACATACACACATATATATATACACACATACAGATAGAGATTATTTTTTCAATTAAAATAAATACATTCAGTTAATTTCTGCTTTATTTTAAGGCAAAATAATATTTTTTTAATTACAAAAATTTCCATTGATAACTTTTAAAATACTACATACCAGCAGCAAAAAATACTCTTCTAAGTGTTCTATTAAACTTACTGTACTTACTTTAGGTGAACTGAAGAACAAATATACTGGGCCATGACTTATGCAGCCGGTTTCATCGTGGCTGACCGCTTTTTTCCCCAGAGGCAAAGGGTGTACAGTAGGAGCTATGTAGGTAACTTCCATATGGGTCACCCTGCTTTTGAAATCTCAGCCAGCATGTTTTTTCTTTATACACAATCAATTTTTCTAACTTCAAGTAGTGTTCAGTCACTTGTATTTTCATGATCTCTGCAGCACTGTTCTCTGGGTTGTCTCCTGTATGGTGTCAGTTTCAATTCTTCCGTGTCTTGCTATTCCTTACTAAAAATTATAAAAATGCCAAAGAGATAAAGAAATTATTTGTTTGTTCCTTTTCCTTGGTGCATGAAAATGTGCCCCGTAATATTTGAGTCATTTGTCTTACTGACCTTTGGACTCTTTACATAGCAACAAGTGCTTTTGTTTATTTGTTATATTCTACCTTGTACTTCTTATCACAGCCATAGCTCTGCCCACATATATCACCTTAATTTTAGTACAAGTCAGGGAATGCTAACAGTACAGCAAATTATTTCTGAGCAGCAGTGCTGTCTGAAATACTAATACTGGTTTATTTCATCAGGACAAAAGACAAAGTCTTCAAAAATGCAATAAACATCTAAGCTTGTATTCAGACACACAAAGGCACTCTGTTTCAGAGGTGCTCAGGAGGTACAAGAGGTCACTGCACAGTGCTCACGAATCAGACTGCCTTACGGAAAGCCCAGTTATGTACGGATTTAGGATATTAGGTTGAGAGTCTTGGTTTATATGTCCAGAGGTCACTGAAAGTAGAGCAGGCTTTTAGGTGCTCTGGTCCTTCTTCAGTAAAATAAATTTCTAGCAGAAGAAGTTACTGTAAGCTTTGTAAAAGTCTCCTTGTAATCTTAATATTCCACATGTTATACAGCATGCTGATCTGCAGAACTCCTCTGAGATGTGTTTTTTAGATAAGAAATTTTAAGAAAGTTGATTAGTCTGAAGTTTTGAGGGATGCTATTTTATAATTCTACTTCTCCCTCCCATGCAATACCTGATTTGTCATCATGTAGCTACTTATATTGGCCAGTGCATTCTGTGTAGGTTTTTCTCTACTAAATTCTGTGAAATTCTTTCAAGGTTTTTTTAGGCATCCCTTTGTTTTACTTCCCAGGGGGCAGGTAATGTATAAGCCAGCTCACTGCTTAACTAATGTCTCACAGATAGGGAGGGAGGGAAAAAACAGGGTAGGGAGAGTACGTCACATTGAAGGAGGAGGGGAGCAAAGAAAAATGAGCTTTCCTAAACAAATCATGTGCAGAGGGACAGGCTGCCAGTGCTCAGGCAATCCTCAGCGGTGGCTCTGCTCTATTCCCTGCTGGCCATGATGCAGGAAGAAGCTGGAGTCCTGAAGGAGGGCTTCCTTGTCAAACGGGTAAGTGCTCCGGTTCCCCTTCGTGTGGTTCTACTCAAATGCGGAAGCAACCCCTGAGCAGGGACTGGATCAAGCCAGGACTCATGGCAAGGCAACCCGTTGGGTGCTGGGTTTGAGGGGCTCCTGCCTTCTCCTGGGAAAGGAGCTCCTTCAGATTTGTGCAGATGCCTGCCAGGGGAGCTGCATGAACTGCAGGTGTTCACTACCCACCCTCAAGTTTCCCTGTGTTGGCATTTACCCAGAGAAAAGTGAATTAGCTATCAGGATTGCTCAGGTGTTAGAAAGCCAACATGTCTGCACCTCGCCCACACCTCTGCAAAGAGCACATACGCGGCAGCAGCAGGAGCGACCATGGGAGGACTGAGAGAGGGGAGATGTTTTGACAGTCTCTTAAGATAGCTTGTGCCTTCTTTAGTGATCCAGCTGAGCAAGGTTTCCCATTTCATACGAGAGAATGGAGAACAGATTATCCTCTTTGAAGGGGCTCAGAGCAATGCAAACATAAAAATGCATTTGAAATAACTTCTTTCTTCCACAACCTCAAGCCAAAACGTGGTGAAAAGAGCTGAAAGATGGTGTCACAGATTTCAGCCTTCCCAATGTTTCTCCCCACAAGATCAAGTCAGTTACAGCTGGGACACAAGAAGGCAATTTAGGAAGTGACACAAACTGCTCTTAGTACCATGACTCTGTCTCAATGATTAATATGGTCCTTGATTTCATACAAAAAATGTGATTCAGAGGTTTGTTCAAAGCTTTGCCACGCCTTGGGAAATGCTTTTCTACAGTACGTGGCAGTGTTTCTGGTGCTAACACGAAGGTAATCCTGGTCAGGAGCTCTCCTGGCAGGGCTCCTAGCCAGTCAGGCAGCCAGTCACTGGCCACATGAAGCCATGCTCTATGTGGAGAAGGGGCTATTCCCCTTCCTCCCTTATGCAGAAAGGGCAGAGCAGTCCCAGCTCTTGGTCTCTTTTCTGAGCTATAGTTGTATTTTTTGGCTCTTAAGTGACTACTGAATTCAAGATGGGAAGCCAAGGCACCAAGTGCATGAGAGGAATAGGTTATCACAGCACACTAAACTGTGACTGCCAGCAGTCTGTACAACATCACTGAGACACACAGTTTGATAGGACAGACACCACAAAGAAAGCAACTAAGGGAACTGAGGGAGAAGGTCTCCAGGGATCCAGAGAGAAAAAAGGAGGAAGGGGTGGGATCAGGTAAAGAAAACAGAGCTTTCTTAAGAAGAGAGCAGAAGCCAGGAGATGATCTAAATGGATTATAAATTACTGAATTATGTATCGTAATGCATTACAAATACAAAATCAATGTGTGGAAGTCAGATAAAGATAAAGCAAAAAAAGTAAGGCAGCCTCTTGAAACAGCGAACATCTCCAAGAAGGAAAGAAAGGAGCCATAGCAAAGAACATGCAGGAAAAATGTCCAAGGGACTTTACAACACAGGATACAAAGGGAAGGAGAACAAACGCAAATTAGATAAACTGTATTTAGTATAGACTAGAAGACGTTGGATCTAAAATGCCCTGGATTTTAGAGACTCATTACCCCACCTTTACTTGGAAATTGCTGAGTTTCCCCTTCATTCACAGATAATTAATGAGCTTTGACTCCTGCCACAACTGGACCTTACATTTTCCTTTCTTCTAACCATGCCCACCCTCTACCAGGTGCCAGAGATTCTTCTACCCCATGCTTTGCCTGCTGACTGTAATATTCCACTGCCTGTAGAAACACAAGTCAGGTCTTCACACGGCAAAGCTGGACCTGACACCATCTGACAAGACTGAGCCTGCCAGTGCCAGCCCCCGCTGGTTTTGCTCATCCTTTAGCCAGACTAAAGAGACCTGGGGGCTGTTTACAGAGAGGAAATAGGAGGTTTCGTCTGTATTTTGATATAACTCAGGAGACACTCAACAGCAGCCTTTATTCAGGCTTTTGTCAGTAAAAAACATATTTCTTTTGCAGGAAACAGTAGCACATGGAATGTTTTAGCCCAGGAGATTGGAGGCAGGTAGGATAGAAATTAACTACTTATTAGTAGTAAGAGGGGAGGTAAGGAAAAGCTAATTCATCAAGCAAAGCATTTGCAAAACCACTTGGCATCTAGAGTCACAACAAAATGAAGAAAAAAAAGACTTCCCCTAGGGTCACTGTAAAAGAGGAATTGGTTGTCAAGAGCCCTCACACATCTTGTATTTAGCCCTGTTCCTGCCTGTACTCTCAGCAGACAGGTGTGTACCTAAATGACAGCTCTTTATAATTCATGTGAGTTTTGCAAGAAACAATTCTTGCCATCAAAGAAGTTTTCCTTGCTGAAAAAAGAGCAAAGCACTTTTCTATTGTTCTGTGATTTTTATAGTGATGGAGCTGTTCTATTTTGTTACTAAAAACGTGTATTTCAGGGAGAACAGGACTCATGGTGACTTTTTGTGTTTCTTTTCATACAGTTTCCTGTTAGTTCATGGTATTTTCACAACAAAACAAAAAGAAGGGAAAAAAAAGAAAATATGGCAATTTCTCTATGCTTTTGTTAAAGTTTGCTATGTGCATTTCTTCCTTTCTAGGGGCATGTTGTTCGTAACTGGAAAGTGAGATGGTTTGTTCTGCTTCAGGATAAGCTGCTGTATTACAAAATTGAAGGAGGCAAGAAGGAGCCTTCTCCAAAGGGCAGGATCCTTTTGGATGGCTGCACTATTACCTGTCCATGCCTGGAATATGAGAACAGACCGGTATGACTGAAAATACATATCTCTTCTCGATGTCACTCACTTTCTAACTTCTCACTAGTCTTTTCCTCTCCTTCTGACTTCTTTGATTACTGCAACCATACCACTGGGGTGCTTTCAGAATTTGGCCCAGCTAAAAGCAAGCTACCATTAGCAATGTAACCCAGACAGGCAATGAACCCCCTCTTTGTGTCTTTGCTCTTCCCTATGCCCAAATGTGAGTCACAGTCATTAACAAAAAAAAAAAAAAAAAAAAAAAAAAAAAAAAAAAAAAAAAAAAAAAAATCACTATTCCTGTGCACACAGTTCATTGAAAAAATGCAAATGCATCAGCCCAACAGTGTGCAGAGAGAGGATATGAACAGTTCAATAAAAGCTGAGGATGGGAAAAAGGGGAAACATTATCTATGGTAGTTGCCTTAAAACATAGCTGTATCCATGGGGTGCCCCCAGGCTGGCAGATCAGACTCCCTTTTCCTTCATCAATGGCACATTGCTGCTGTAGAAATTTTACAGCAAGAGGGCTCTGGAATGTAAAGTACCTCCTGCACTTCTCTGCTCGCCCATGGATAGCGGCAATACAGACTTCCTCTGCGTGGGGCCAGAACGGAAATGACTGGAAGTTGCTGATTATTTCAGGACTTCTCATGGCAGAAAGAGCCTAGGGATGGTTTGTAGTTGTTGAGACCTGGATGTAAAAAGCTCCACAGTCAGCGGCACACTCCAGTAATCCATTCTGTGGTCTGCTCTCTTAAGTACTGCGACCTCCATGGATGTGAACCATGCTTGGAATTGAAAATCCAGGGATTTGAGGGGGATGGTAACAAAAACACAAAAAAAACCCCAAACCCAGAGTTGTGCCCACAATCCTTCTGAACAAGAATTGTCCTAAACTGCTCAGCTGGGATCAGACTTCTTTGTGTCTCTTTGGCCAGTGCTAAAAGAAGCAAAATGCAAGAGGAGGGAAATAGCTAAAACAATGTTATTGCTTTGCACTTCTTTCTCCACAGCTACTAATCAAACTAAAGACAAAAACCAATACAGACTATTTCCTTGAATGTTGCTCCAGGGAGGAGCGTGACTCCTGGGCTTTGGACATCACTGGAGCTATTCATGCTGGTCACCCAGTACAGGTACAAGAACTTCACAGAATGAAGAACTCTTTCAAACTGCTAGATAATATCAGCCTCCAGTAAGTGTATGCCATTTCTCCTTCTATTGCTCTAGTTCACAAAGCACCTGAGCTGATGGATGGGGAGGGTCAAGGGAAGCTCCACTGCACTGATCCACTCCCATGTGGCCCGGATGCTCTAAATTGGCTGCCCTGTCCTAGGTTTGCACATATTTTTGCCAGGGGATGCACATTTTCCTGACCATCATCTTTCGGGAGTATGTGGATTCTGCACCAACACCTCACTGCTGGCTTGGAGACTGCAGTGACTCCCTAGTCAGCTGCAAATGTTCTCACTGGGGAGATGTATTACCTCAGAAGATGAATTATCAGGGAAAGACTGGATAGTGACATTGTTCATGGCATGTTGGTGAGCTTTCAAAGCTGGTAGCTGGAATCCAGAGTAAGATTTCATGTTAAACAAGAGGAAATAGAGAACTGATTAGGACATTGAAAAATTTCATTAATTTTATTTGTCTTGAGCAGGTAAATCAAGGCTGACTATAGATCAGTTTGAAGTACTTTAAATTGTAAAATACTTCGTGAGGCATCTTGTTTAGTGCTGCTGTTGGGAGAATGAAGTTTTCCTAGAACTTATTTAGGACAAATATTCTGGGGGAGTACCTAGAATGCTTCTTATCTTTATACGGGTAATTATGAGGACACCCCAGGAGCTGACAGAAGTACATGGCAATTTCTGCCTGTCTTTCTCATCTACTGATGTGCTGTACTCTCGCTTACAGTGACATAGTGGAGAGAATGTATGACAGCAATACTGGAATTAAACTGACCCGCAACTTGGATCAAGGCAACAGATATAAAGAGACCTTCACAGGTACACCTACTGCAGGCAAAGAGCCACCTCACATCTGACATGCCACACTGTAGAGGCAAGGGAGCTACTATCCTGTCTTTCATAGTGGGATCGGTTGTGGCCCGGTGGTGCAGCCAAGCTCTCCAACACCTTTCTCTCTTGGCTCTTTGGTTATATGGAAGCGCTCATAGGACCCCACACAAGGTCAACCTCGCACTTCATTGGCAGCCTTTGTGATGGTGTCAAAATGTTTCAGCAAGTGAAAACATGTGGCAGGAGACCATCTGCCTTGCCTCAGAAGAGCATGCTGTGTTGGTATGAAAGCTGCCTTTATTTCTGCAGGTTCTTCCCTGGTGGACTGGCTCATTTCCAATAGCTTTGCTGTGTCACGATTCGAGGCTGTCACCTTGGCATCCATGCTGATGGATGAGAACTTCATCAGGCCTGTGGGAACCCGCAGCACTGAGGCCATGCGCTTCAGCGACCCCTCTGAGAAATTCCTTGATGACTCCACTGCACTGTACATGTTTGTAAGTGATGCAGCTGCCAACAGAAGCACATCCTCTGCCCCCTGTCGCATGCTTGATTTGAAACAGTGGTGAAGAGAACACATAGAGCTTGCAATCAAAGGCAAAATATGCAGGCTGAGAAAGTAAATATGCAGAAGGATCATCTCTAGGCTGTTAGTAGTACTAACACTGGCACATTTGCTGGAGGCATGTAGCTACGTGGTTATGGAGGCATCTACAAATTACATAATTAGGCATTAAAAGGGGTGTGTCCCTGGAGTGCAGTGCTGTGTCTGCATGTATCGGAGGCCATGCTGCAGTTCTGCTTCAACTCAGGGTCACAATGCATGTACACGTGCTTGTTAATCTTGGGACTACAAGGCTTAGCAGCAGAGCTATGGAATAGAATTAGCTCAGGAAATATGGGCTAAAAACAGCTCAAGGAAAATAAAATGCAGAATTTTGTACTTAAAAGTGTGTTTAGATTGAAAAAAAAATGAAACCATCTTTACCCTATCTGCAGGCTGAGAACAGTAAGAAAAATACCAGTTCCAAGGAAGAGGTACAATTTAACATCTCTGAATTAAGTGGCACAATTGTGAAGCAAGGATTCTTAGTGAAACAGGTAAGCACAGTCTTTGAACCTGCACTGGGAAACAGAAAAAATGACAGCTAGTAGGGTTTCTTAGAGAATAAATGTGATTTACACGAGCCAGGCTGAAGAGTGGTGGCCAGTAGAACTAGCTTGCCTGTCAGAACTACTACTAGAGATCATGCAGTGAAGAGGATCTAGTTTTAAAGAAGTGAGGTATGGAACCTGCTGCTCAGGCAAGATTAATTGGATATTCTGTATATATTGAGTGTATACTGAAAGGTACAAAACAGTATCAGAAGCAAAAGTCCCACATAAACTCCAAATCATACCAGAGGCGTTACATTCACTTTGATGCAGAGCCACTGTTCTCTGGTTTAACATATCCCGTCTGGGTAGTGTGAGCAGTGACGATTCTTTGCTGGCCGCAGACAAATTTCAAAGCTGAGTAGTTTGCCTTTTCTATGAAGTGGATATTTACCTGTGGGCAGTCACTCGTGTACATGGGGGTGCTCTGGTGGCGGTGAAAGCTGTTGGCAATAATTGTTTAAAGGATTGGTCTGCAAGATTTAATTTCTGACCCTTGCTGTGAACAAGATGAGAGGCAATCATGCTGTTTCAAAGCATAACACAGCCACCTGCAGATGGAACCCCACCTGCACTGTATGGCCACATTCCTCCTCTGGAGCTTTGTACCCAGAGCTCTGACTTTGGTGTTGTGCAAACTGGATCACCAGATGCTTCCCAACCCTCTGTTCTCCAGCTGCCAGTGTGCCACAAGGGTTGCTGGGGCACTGGGGGATCCTCACAGGTTGGCAGGGCAGCCCCTCCATCGCCATAGGACATAAGAGCTGTCCAGGAGCTTCTTCCCATGGTCAGCAGCAGCAAGGGGCAGCCCCCAGAACCTCAAAACCAGAGCTGCAAAAGGATCTGACATAATCCCTTCAGAGCAAACACGGCATGAGTTTTTAATCTGAGACCCATATTTAATATTAAAAGCAGAAATCAGGGATATATTCATTTGGTCCTGTCACTTTGCTTTCTTAGTTCTCAGCGCAGGGAAGGAAGAGAGGAAGGAATTATCCATGTGTGAAGAAGGAAGATAAGCAGAAAATTCTGGGAACTACCAAGATGTCAGGAAAGATTTTTCTCTGTTGGCTCCAAAAGCTCTTTTTTTGGTACATATTTATGTCTCCCCTACAGCCTGCAGGAAAATGGCCATTTCAGGGGGTGGTAACTTTAATTCTTCCATTTTTCAGGGGCACAAGAGGAAAAACTGGAAGGTGAGGAGATTTGTTTTGAGAGCTGATCCTGCTTTTTTGCACTACTATGACCCCACTAAGGTACGTGACTGGGAAGTTACCACCCCTAGAAATCCTCTTGAAGACCTAAATATTATAATGAAAATACAGTTATGCTGTAAATATTTCTCTCATACAGATCTCTTTCTGGGTTCCTCTGTCCATTTCCTGGAGAATTAGACCTCTCTGGCCTTACCCTAGGAGGTGGACCTTGTAGGATTTTGTATCTTGCATCTTCCATCCTGTCTTTTTCACAGTGAGATTCCTTTTCTTTAGCCAAGGGGCAGAAGTCTTCTTGTAATTGGTCTTTTGCTGTACCCACACAGTCTGGGACCATGGTCCTGCAGGGATTCTTCCTGGGATGTGATCTTTCTGGGCTGATATCCCACCACTTGAGGGTCATACTGGTACCAGGATTTTTTACATTCTCATTCTAACATTGAATAGGGTCTCCTTGATGACAAAGTATTTATAGGAATTTCTACTACTCAGTTTTAAACTTGCTCATGGAATAGTAGAATTTATTTTCATGGATATAACAATCAATATGAGCAACCCAGACGCATAGGGTACTACACTGCCTGTTCCTTTGTGTTTTTTTTTTCCAATGGAACTCATCCTTATCGTACTATAAACTCAAACTGCAGAACCTGAAGGCAAGAAACAAGAGCACCAGCCAACTAGCGAAAACAGTCAGATTTTTCCCATACAGTCTCACAAAAAGCAGCAAGCTAAAAACTTACAGAAATATATATATAATATTCAATGTGTGTTGTTGATAAAACTATACATAAATTTGAAATGATTGCCTACCCTTGTGCTTTTAACTGATCTCCCCCATGCCCAGCTACCTCAGATAAACATCTACGATTAAAACAATATAGTAATGCTTTTAATTATATGTTCTAATTGACTTTTTTTGTGACATGGATGTGTCATGGGTGGAAGGACTGGCATTACATCCCCAACTTCCTAAAAATAATGTATGTGCTCTGGGAAGTTATTCTAATGATATTTTCTAGCTAAGTCTTGTTTCCCTTTTCTTTGCAGGAAGAAAACAAGCCAGTCGGTGGATTCTCCCTCCGAGGCTGCCTTGTCTCAGCTCTAGAGGACAACGGAGTCCCAGCAGGTAAGCACAAGCCTCTAAACTTTTGTACATACATATTTGTGATACAGCAACACAGTCTTTAGGTATGGGTTTGTGCGTATGGCTGTTTGTATGCACAAGTGTGCTGTCCCTTCATTTCCCTTCACAAGCAGGAGAAGAGGCATGTCACAAATCCCTGTGCTGCTGGGTTGTCCACACCAAAGGGGACTTTTTTTAGCATTATTTCCACATACTTTGGGCGTTTCCAAGGTTTTATGGGCTTTTTATGGGCTTTTCTTAGTTATATGACCTCTGAGACAGTCCTAAGACACTGATTAATATTTCAGAGTTAACAAACAAAGAGGAAACACCTTCATTTTGGATGTTGTTTAATTCAAAGTTTTGAGGCATCCTCTGATGCCATCGCTTTTCTGCATGTCCTCTCTGCTTATGCTATTACCTCTTCCTTTTTGATCTGCTAGAATCCAAATGTAGGGGAGACATAAACACAGCAATACAAAAACCAGTTCTGCGAGAGCATATGCTTAGCTTAGGCAGTTGTCTAAAACCTTGGCCTCGCAGATGAGTGTTTCTGCTGTGAAAGCAATTTATTTTATGAGAGCAAGAACAATATGCGGATCTCAAATACTGAACATCTTTTAAAGAGAAGGTCTAAAAAAGCTTTGGTCTGGAGCAGGGGGACATGATAGACAATAGATTTCCCTGCTAGGAGGAACCCAAATATGGGCAGGAGCAAATCTATCTACTGTACAAACTGGTAGGGAGTTCATCCCTCCAGTGTATAACTCGAATAATAGTCTCCATCTAAAGAGAGACTACTGTACATTTGTTGCCTAGTGCACAGTAGTTCATACAATCTATGGCAGGAATGTCTGTACTATATCTTTATTTTCATGGAATCACAGAATCATCAAATGGTTGGGGTTGGAAGGACCCCACCAATCATCTTGTTCCAACACCCCTGCCACGGACAAGGTCATCTTCCTCTAAAGCAGTTTGCTCAAAGCCCTATCCAACCTGGCCTTGAACACTTCCAGGGATTTTGCAGAAAGAAAATCAAAGATGCAAGAGCTTTAGAGGTCTTATCCATAACAAAAAGAAAAGATTTGATTGCGTAATTCACTAAATTTAAATTCTTCCCTATGAAACTTCATATTTGCCAGAAAACCTTTCTCTGCGTACTGTCCTGATTTTTTTTTTCTCTGCAGGAGTGAAGGGCAATGTGCAAGGCAATCTCTTCAAAATCATCACCAAAAATGACATTCATTATTATATCCAGGCCAGCTCCAAGGCTGAGCGAGTGCAGTGGATTGAGGCAATCAAACCACTGACATGAGTAACGTGGACTCCATGCCAAATGACAAATCACATTTGTGACCAAGTTTTCTGCTCTCATTTTCTGGGAGTATTGTTATCCCTTTGGTAGTCTATTTCTGTTATTTGAATTACCATAACACTTAGCAATTCCTGGTAGACCAGCATCCTAGGCGTCTTAAAGTCATATAGACCGAGAATAATTTTCCACCAAGAATTTACCGTCTAACAAAAAGACAAAAGACAATAGGTGGACACAGACAAATGGGGCTTTACAATGAAATGATGAGATACAATATTTCAAGATAGAAGAAAAGAATCTTTTGTACAAGTATTCAGTTTATACCTGACAGATCCACATTGTGCTTTATCTTAAAGCAGAAATATCTTGCTCATTTCCCCTCTATAAAGGGGCTCATAAATTAATTAGTTAAGACTGAAACATCAAAGTCATGAAAGGTGCTGATGTCTGAGGCTGCCTTTCTTGGTATACCACACGAATCTTGTGCTAAGCCAAAATCCAGCTGCCAGGATAATCAGTACTGCTAAACAAACAAGGGATCTGTCTGTCCATCCATCTGCTTTACTGTTTGGCTCTCTGTTAGACTTGAAAAAACCCAAAGCATCTTCCTCTCCACTATACAGATTGCTCTTGTGCTGGTGATGATACCAGAGCAGTACAAGATCCTGAGTATCAAATCAGACCAGTAGCAGTTCCAGGCAATTGCTGGTACTGAATATATTGGAAGAAATCACTCAGCTATAAAAGCGAGACTTTTCCTTCGATTATCATCATAAGTTCATTTATGTTGGACAACCATTTGGACTGAGAATTACAGTAGCAGATATGGCTATTGATTTTTCTATCTTAGGTCATTAGTTCTTCCATTATTTGTCTACTAAACTTGTCTTTGATATCATTAAATATTAAAAAAAACTAAACCCCAAAACCAGTGCATTTGAATATCCTGTGCTCTTTAGAGATATGATTTTTCTCAGAGGGCAGTTTGAGTATATGAAAAATAATGGTTTCATTCACTGTAATTTTAGATTTATACATAAACTGAGACACCAGAGGGTAAAATGGAATGTAGGAAATTATTAAAACACCTGATATACTATTTTCATAAAATTCCTAGTTTTATCTTAGTACCTGTATCTGACAGCCAAACTCTTCAGAGCCTTCAAAAGCCCTCTGAAGGCAACATGCTATATCTTCCCTGAAGTCACAGAGGAATTTGATAGCTCTCTGTCCACAGTTTCATCTCTTCGCAGATTTTATGTTCTCCAAGTTGTGTACTAAAAAAAAGTCTCATCACCAAAGGCAGCATATGATATATGCTTATATATTTATTAGAATAGCCATGTATGTAGGACTTTCTTCAAAAGCTACAGCAATAAAATAACAGCACAATGCTTACATGTGTTCAAATATTTAACAGAGTTTATTTAAAGAAGTTTGCCAGCAAAAATGCAGTTTTAATTAGATACAAAAGTGGGCAATGCAGTTTCAGCTACAGATACATTTCCTAGGCCTGGTCCAGAGAAGACTGTGAAATCCACAGCTGTTGAAACCCTTCAACTCAGGAAAAGCTACCTGGAAGAGACAGGGATGTTGATAAGGAATTTATTGCTCTGTACTCGGAAGCCCAAATAGCTTTGTGTTGATTGAGCAGAGCTTCCAGAAAAAGCAGTTCCCTCCTGACAATGTGAGCCTTGCTGGGGACCATCAGATTCCCTTATTGACTTACAAGAAAATCTCCTGCTTCTCTTTTCTCAGTCCCATTACCTGCATAATGCCCAGTTCTAGTCACAAGGCTAGCAGCCACCCCATTGCAGAAGACTGAGCTCTGTCACCTGGCATGCATGGGAGGTTAAGGAATCATAAGAATGTGAGATACTGCACAGCATCACAAATCTTGCAGTTTGGGAGGCCAAAAGTGTATCTCAGCAATAAGTCTCAGATTTACCCAGACTAGCCATAGCTCTGCAATTGCTGACTGTGTATGAGAAAAAAAAGCTTATATCTCAAACACATCAGCAAATTAAAAAAATATAGTTCCCACTCTCCAGAATCATCCAGAGGAAAGAGATAAAACATTTCTCAGACAAGAAAAAGTACATATTCCTCTGTTCCCCGGTGATATTGAGGTCTCCTCTTTTCAAGCCACTTTGGTAAGCTTGATGTCCCCTGAGATCTGCAAAACTTTAACCAAGTTCAGAGGCTGAATGCGGTGAGTGAAGTCACAGAGCTGCCGTCCATCAAGCAGGACTCGTATTTGCTGGTGTTCACATAAGAGCTCCATCTGCAATGGAAAATGACAGGGGAGGGTGTTAGAGGTCAGCAGCAGGGTTGATTTCACCAGCATGGACTTCTCCAATTGTTATGGGGAGAGTGAAGCACAGAGTCTACCATTTCTTCTGAAATCCCCTAATAAATAACTTACCCTCTGCTGAGATGATACTGCAGAGCTCCTTGCAGGGAGTACTCTCACTAAGATTAGAGAAAGGAATGCATCTCTCCCATCAGGGCTTGAACTGTTGCTGTCTGTGCCATACTAGACTAGTTAACCTGGCAATGTCAGTAGTTAGCTATTTTTGGTCACATAGCCTTCAGCCTTTCTCCCCTCCTTTTCTCTACTCTATTCATAGTACCAAAAAATTACCTTGAACGTATCGCCTGCTGTAAATGGAAAGTAGGGAATAGTCTTCTCTTCTTTTCCCCATTTCCCACCAATTCGTGCATTTCGGGTGATGGATTTCTCACTGAAGTTAACTGTAAATAACAGCCCAACATCTTTGTTTGCATCCACTGGATCACAGAGCAGAGCCAGCGAAAAACTGAAAAAAAACAGTTAAATGACTGGAACTTTCAGAAATGTTAAAGGACATGGTTAACATGACATGCTTTTAAAGACTACAGACAGCTGTTGATTTCATGTCAGACTGGTTTTTAAATGATGTTGATTCCAACCCCCAGCAGACAACCAAGATGCAGGTTGAGAATTGCACCTCTTCCTGGAGGAGAAATGCCACTTGTGTGCTCCCTTCCAGTTCACATTAGATAAGGGCAAGGAGTAGAAAATCCTGTCAGGGCAGCCAGAAAGGTCAAAGAGTAAACTCCTCCTTGACCTTTAATCTAAGTGCAGGAAAACTAAATAAAGCCATAAATTATTAACCTGTTTGATTTTCTTCCTCCAAAGAGCATAGACCTCCAAGAAAGCTTCTGAATTTAGAAAATAGGTAGGAGCGTGTATGACATGGTGAAGCCCCCACCAGTACCTTCACCTACCTCTTTGGGTTGGAGTGTACAATGCCTATGACTGTGAGTTTCATGGCTGGTCTCAGGCCACCTTTAATTTCACCAACATACTGCTCCACCTGCAGGGAACAGCGAAAAAAAATTACTGCAGTGGGTGATGCAGGTAAAGAAGTTTTAACGGCTGCTTTGGTCACCTGATATACATTGGGTTTCTTTTTACATATACAAAAGAACTCAAAAATATTTCTGGCCTGAAGTACTTCTTGCACTCTCAGTATAAATTCTGTATTCTGGTATCTGAGGGAAGCAGGAGGGCTGCCATAACTGAGTGCCTGGTGACAAGGCACTGGCTGCCTGACAGGACTGCCGGCCCCCCTGGGCAGCATCCGACCAAAACTGCTGTCAGCAAGGGGAGTGTCTACTGTCCTTGCTCTACCTGAGTGACCTGTGTGACAGAGGCTCCTGGAGGCCCAGCTCTGGAAACAGCCAGCACTGCCTTCAGGCGACTGATGCCACTCTCCAAGACCAGAGCAGGTACTGCAGGAACTGTGGTGGCCCACGTGCCTCACAAGGGACGGGACCCAGATGGCTGGTACACCTGGGATGAGATGGCAATGGCTGCTATGGTCTGATGACACAATAAAACTCGTTGCAGTGCTCCATGCAGCAGATGAAAAGCATTGTGGCAGCATGATGCAGAGCACAGACTGCATGAACTTAGTGTGCCAGCTCGAATTCGTTACCAGATTTCAGTGGGCTAACTTGGCACCAGCAGGCTTTACACCAGGCCAGGTGGCCTCTGTGCTCCACCATAAAAGTGCAAATCCAACAGAGATGCTGTTCTGCCGCTGCATGTTCACCACACCCTCACAGGTGACTGAAAATCACACTCTTTCAAAGGCTTCTTGGTGGATTTACTTTTGTTTTCACAGAGACCTGTAGCTGCAAACTCCACCCAAAGATCTGAGCTACATTCACTTTTTTCATGTAATTCTCTAACAGCTTTGTTGGTCAGTGGAGGAAATAATACAGGCCATAGCTGCCATGGAAATATTAAAGAGAGAGCTTGGAAACAAGTGATGGGGAAGTTTTGAGACTTCAGTTTCAGAAATGGCTTTAAAATGTAAATGTCAGAATACCACACTGCAGCATGTAATCACTCCTTATGCAGGTTCACTTAGAAAGAAGCTGCTAAAAAACACTAAACGTTATTAGCAACTTGTGTAACATTGATAATATTCCAAGGCAATGCACAACAGACCCTGTTTTAGATAAAGAGAGCTTTATCGTTCCAGTGTTCTAAGGTAAAAATTCAGACAGCTTTGCTAGAAGATCTGCACAACATGCACACATAAATTCAAGACAAAAAAAGTCTTGCCTATACCTCATTTCCTAATTTCAATATATTAGTTGTATCTTCTGCTAAGATGACCTTATGCAATTTATTTTCCCGCTTTGATATTTACGTCCAGCTACTTTTACAGCTTCACAGATATATTAATAAACCTCTAATTCCTAACAAGAACAATATTGGAAGAAATTAATTAAAAAGTACCTTTAAAAATGACAGTAGTACTGCTGATTGTTAATAATGTACATTTACCCTTGCAGAAGTGGGCAGGTGACTCCTGCGGGTATGTTTTGAACTTTGTAAAAAAAAGAAAAGCATCAAGCACCTGACATGTCTAACACAAGGAAGGAGTCTGCCTGTAGGGAGATACTTCAAATTGGATAAATCAATTAGAGTGGGTAATAAGTATATCCCAGGATAAATGAAGTCCATCCTCATACAGTTTCCATGTCCCACTAAAGCTCCTTCCTTGCCTAGAGAAGAGACAAGATACAAAATAATACCTCAGACTGAAAGTATAGGTTGAGAAATTGCTTGTGCAGAGCTGTGCCATAGCAAGCACCATCATTAAAGGCACAGGGTATCAGAACTCAATAGATTGAACAACAACGACATCGTCTCATAAGTTACAGCTCATCTGGCATGGCCGGAGAAAGTTCAGAGGCATGACTGCCCACACACCATTTATCTGCTGATGTGGAGTTGACAGTACAGGTGAAAAATACTCAGGAGCCGTAGGAGGTAATGGTACGAACTCCTGCAGCATCTTATGCGGTTTATTGGTGGGTCCCAGCATATGCACATGGACATAGCTCCCTTCCCGTATTTTCCGTTCAGGAGCCCTGGGGACTCGCTCGGTCACTTACTTTGGCACACCTCTCCTCTGTCATGACCGCTCTGCCTCTTACACTTGCCTCGCCGCAGCACTCCACGGAGGAGTTTTTGTTTTGTGCGTCAGGACAAAAGCAAACAAAAAGCCGGAATAAAGGGAGGATGCTGGGGGGGGGGGGTGTCTTATCTCTGCCAAACACCGGCTGGACACCACCCAGCCCAGCAGCTGAGTCATGGCCCTCTGCACCTCGTCCCGCTGGGGGAGCTCACAAATAACAGGGTGAGAGGGCAGGGGGGCCCGGCCGCCCCACACAGGAGCGCCTGGCCAGCCATGGCTGGAGCTGTGTCTGCACCTGCACCTACACGTTTTTATACAACTCTTTAAAATTCTGTGTGTGTGTGTGCATAACATACTGTATTTGTATATGTAATACATATAAACCCCAAGTCATTTATTTATTGATACCAGTTCTGTCTTCTCTCAAATGAGCTAAAAATAATAATAATAAAAATATATACAGAACTTGCAGAGCTATATATACACCTATATATAGATGTATACATCTATACAGGTCTAGGTGGCTACATTGTATATAAACACCTGTATATGGGTGTATAAGCTGTAGGTATATACACCTATATATGTGTATAGGTATATATATGTATAGGTGTATATATGTGGGTATAGATATGCGTGTGTGTATATAT
This sequence comes from Pseudopipra pipra, assembly GCF_036250125.1. Lineage (NCBI taxonomy): Eukaryota > Metazoa > Chordata > Aves > Passeriformes > Pipridae > Pseudopipra > Pseudopipra pipra. The sequence continues at coordinate 31,449,110 of NC_087554.1, read as the reverse complement.
ATATAAATATATATGTATATATATGTACCAGAGTGAAGTATACATACAGTATACCTACACGGTTATACAGCTATGCAAGGGATAAATGTACGCGCCGAGACGTGTATATACCCCTGTATGCGCACCTCTCTCTCTGTGTCGGTGTGTACAACTGTACACCCCCACACGCATCTCCCCACGACGGAGGACGAACAGAAACCCCGACGGCCCCTCTCCCTCACGGATCCCCGCGTCCCAACTACGGGGCGGAGCTTCGGGGGGGAGCCAATCAGAGTCAGGCGAGGCCCGAGCCCGGGACGGAGCTGGCGCATGGGACGGTGGGCGGGGAGGGGCGCGGTTAGCGGGGAAGGGCGGGGCTGGCGCTGCTCGGGCTCCTGCGGCGGCGTCAGGCGCCCCAAAGAAAGATGGCGGTTTATTTACATCCCTCCGCGGCGCGGCCAATGGACAGGCGCCTTGCCCGCGTGCCCGCCCGGCGGCGCGGTCAGCTGAGGCGGCGGCCAAGATGGCGGCGGCCAAGATGGTGGGGCTCTGGGGCGGAGGTGCCGGGGCCGTGCAGTAGAACCCAGCGCCGCCGGGGCGGCCGCGCCTGCCCCTATAGGGAACGCGGCATCGCCTGCGCCTGCGTCACCCCTGCCCCTCGTCCTGGGAAGATGCATTCTTTTGGGAGCGAAGAAGCAGTCTCGCTGGAGCGTCTCTTTGGGTTCTTCTGCGAGTGCGTGCGGCATGGGTACTGGGAGCTGGCGCAGGCCTGTGTGCCCCAGCTGAGCCAGGGGCACGGCGATGGCCCTGGGAAGGTGGAGGCAATTCTTCAGGCTCTGGTAGCGTGCCCCGTGGGGGTGAGGTAAGTAAGGTACTGCTCTGGCTGAGCAGACTTGAGTGTGAAGGGAGGAGGAGCAGTTAGCTTAGTGTTGGCTGTGGGGAGCCGGGTAGGATCTGGGAAGCAGCACCTATTTCACTGCTGAGGTGCCTTCGGTGTGTTTAGTGGTGCTGTTATGTGAACGTTGACACATTATCACTGACCAAGAACTTAGCAGGCTTTCCAGCCCACTGGGATAACGAGCTGTGTTCATTTATGTGGCTGACATGGTAATTGAGACAAGCTTAAAACTACTTGTAAGCATTTCAGAACTGATTTTGTTAGATTTTGCTGAAGGAGAAAGAACAACTCTTGAAATTATGTTCCTTTGACACTGGGCTTTGGTTAATTTAGAAATGGAACCACCAAGATGAGCCCTATAGTTATTTAAAATGTTCTCTTGTTTCCAGCTCTTGAAAATCCTCACAGTTTCTAAAAATGTAAACACTAAAAAACTCAAATTATGCTGTCGATTTCCTATTTTTCTCACACCAGAATTTGAAATGCCATTTGTTTTACTCAATCCTAGTTACGTTTTATCAGTGCTTTTCAAGTAGATGCATGTGTAAGGTGACTTTCTGGCACTTCAGGGAACATCGGTATTCCCCCTGTATAATCAGATGATTATACTTCTTCACATTTAAGTTTGTGGAACATTTTGGTAAAGGTTCCAAGAAACAATTTACATTAACAGCAGTTAAAGAGTCTGGAGGAAGGTGTGCACGTGGTTAGATGAATATTGCTAATAGCCATGTCAGCCATAAGCATTTTCAATCTTTTTATCTTTGATAGAAAGGCTATCACATCTAAAGGTTTTAGTTAGTAGTGCTGAGATTTTTAAAGGACAGTAAAATATATTGTCCTTTTTCTTTTTCCTAGTCCCTTTTAAAGTACTGAATATATTTCCTAACTGTACAGACTTTGGGATGTGTATATAAGTACTGGAGCACTTGAAAAGCTGAAGAAAATTAGAGGGATTCTTTGTTTAATTGGTACATTGCTTCACTTTTAGTTTGGGCATAGAGCTGCACTTGGGCTGCTGTGACCTAAACCTTAGTTTCAGTTTTTCGGATAAAAATAGACAGAACAGGAAATAGCAGTGCTTGGCAAGTGGTCACATTTCAGAGAAATCTGCTGAAGTGCTCCAAGAGGACTATACAGACTGAACTTTAGACCAGAAATAAATTTAATTGTTTTGAAGAACTATGCCTGTGGTATTTGGCCAATCTAAAAGCAGTTATTTGCACAGCAGAAATCACTGAGTTAATGTGCAAGCAGCACCAATATTCTGGTTCCTCTTCATTCTTTTCTGTCTGATTTGTTTTCAGCTTTTTAGTTATCTTTGGTTTTATTTTGCACAAAGAAATACAAAAATCAAAATGATCTCTGACAGTGTTTTCCTGAATTTTGGACCTTGTATAATCCAGTGTACGTGCTTCTTGCTTTTGTAGATGGGGACAGAATTCTAGCCCATGGAGAACAGCATGGCTTTGGCTTCTTGTGCTGGAAAAATGGCTTGCCAGGAATAAGGTACAGAAACATCTAGCTGACTTGCAAATGCAGTTTGTAGCTCTGACTTCTAGCTGCCTTCCAAGTGCAAAATGTCTGCCCAGTTGCTTATAATGGAACTAAGTTCTCAAGGTGTCTGGAGACATGCATTGCTTTTACATTTAACAAATTTGCCAAGAAACAACTGTTAATCTTCACACTGGAGAGAAAAATTGTTTTGGTTCCTTTTTCAAGATATCAGAACTTGGCATTTTAGCTTTGAGCATTCATACAAATGAAAAGCATGAGTGTATCAACTTCTCCATTTGTGTAGCACCCTTCTTACATTAACAATGAAATAGCTCAGGCGTCAGACAATTCTGTATAAGTTTTAGATGGTGAGGGATGTGTGTACTTCTTTTAAAATTAATTTGTCCGTGTCACTACTTAGGCTTGCATTTTTTTTTTTACGTTCTGAGGAATTGATGGGTTTGTAATTCTTGATAAAGTGACACTTATCTCTGTTTCCAAACGTATGGATGAATAAAATCAGCTGGTGTGAAAGCAGAACCTAGTTGCGGAATAGCCTTTGACTGAGAATAAGGTATCTTCAGAGCAATATTTCACTCTGCCTCACAATGTTAATGAAACAGCTAAGATAGATTTATATGGTAATGTAGATAAATAAAAGCTTTATTGACTAACATCTTTCCCATACTCATATATGGTTTCAGAAAACTGTTCCAGCTGTTCTTCAGAGAGAAACTGAATTTTTAGTGTTCTTGGAAGAACTACAGAAGGATATTTCTGAGGAAGTCCTAAAGGTGAGCTACTTCTGTGCCCTGTTTCTTCTTGTTAGTTATGCAGAATGTCCAGTTATGCAGAATGTGGGATCGAAGTTAATGCTTCTTGCTAACTTGACTGCCTGAGAGGTTAATGTGTTAATAATCTTCCAGGCAGTTGAAAGAGTCTGTAATTCAGATCCCTTTCTAAAGTTAATCCAATGTGCCTGCAAGCGATTTCTCTGGTCAGAGTGGAGGCTGCAGGCAGGCAGCACAGGTTTTTCTACATGGTATTTCTAACACACGTCAGTCCTGACTGCAACTACTTGCCACAGTTTTATATCTATAGACACCTGTAATAATCATAAACCTAAAACCCACTGTGAGCTAAAATAAACTATAGTCAGCAAGCACATTTTTAAATTATGTCTATTTTCTTTTATTTTTCTCCTGAGATCTTAATTTTCATCTCCTGCACACCCCTTTACCCTGTTCCTGGAAGTTTTTGAATGCTCTACTGTTATCAGTAGTGTTGTTTGGTAATTGGTATGATGTGTGCTCTGAGGTCCAGGACCCATTTTTACATTACTAATTAATACATGCGGACTGATTTATTTGAGAAATGCATGGAAATATGCAAAGATGGATTAATATAAAAACCAAGTATAGAGCAGAAAATCAGGAAAATTACTAATTATAGAACTGCCCTAATTTGGTGTTAGTTACAACAGATTTAGGCCTGTGTCTGAATTTGTGTGAAATGTCATAAGATGTTGCTTCTAGTCCTGTAGATTCTAACTCTTTAAAGATTTTTTTTTTTTTGTTTGCCATTTTCAAGAGGAAAATGGGAAGTTATTATATTCAGAAGCTCTTGGTAACTTTTAAATATGAATAAGGAAGAGATATTCAATACTTTCCTAAAGATACAGAACTAGCAATTACAGGATTAAAACAATCAAGATAAACTTGAATGTTGATTAAAGTAAATCTCCTGGAAGTCTGTTAGTGAGTAATGAAGTCTGTGCCTGTTGCCATCTAACCTCCAAGGTCATGAATGATTCCACCATTGTCCACAGTGTCCACCAGCGTTGCACAGAAACATGAGATTCAGCAACCTCTTTGTCACAATTACTGTCAGAGGCATGTTGGTAGATAGAGCTATGTTTTGATCCAGCAAATGAAAAAACCTGGGTGTTGTTGACTTCTATTCTCATTTTTTTATGCACACCAACCACCTCTCCCGAGTAGTGCCACAAGTGCTGCTTAAGTGATATTCAACTGGCTTGTCCCTCGCCTTCCCACCTGTTACTGGGAGAGCTAACTGGGATTTTTTTTGTTTGTGCTTGTTTTCCCATTCCTTGTTCTCGATTGTAGGTATGCTTCTGTTAGGAAGAAAAGTTATTGTTGCTTAAGAAAGAAATGGCTTCTGAATCTGTTGGTCAGTTTTAAACAAGTTTGGAAAATTGATGAGGATGATGTGGTTGGCAGATAGATAGTATGAATCTGGATAAGTAGGATTAAAAAAAACCCCACTGATCATTATGCTCTTAGTGGCTTATGAAGTTACATCAGTATATTGCTAAGAGGTGCCTCAGCCACCCCATAGGGACTGCCTGTGACTTATAGTGTACTTGTGTGTTATAGGATTCTTTACATTTTGTTACATATTCAGACATATCCACTCTTCTAGGAAGGACATTGGATAAGGTGGACCATAAAAAGTGGATTTCCTAGGTAGTACAGTGTTTCCAAATTGATTTATCTGTTTGCTTTCAAGTTTCTTCTATTTTTTAAAATAATTCATTTAATATATTAATGGAGTCTAAAAGGCTTACTCTTTTATTATTTCCCTACCAGGAACTATTTGAAGCATTTGAGTGCACCCAGAACGAGCACATCACAGACAGCAAAAGAAGAGATGACTGCTCTCACAAATTCAGTTTGGATGTTGCTTCAGCTCTCCGGAAGCTTTTGGTGCGGGCTCCCCAGAGGGCAAAAGCCCTGCTGGAGTTCTTCCAGGAGGAACAAGGCACACACAGCTCTTCACTCCAGCAGTATCGTGCTCTACAGAACATCTTCGTTGAATTTCTTTGTGACTCCTTGAAATCTCTGCAGAGGCTCCAGGGCAGTTCTGAGATTTCAGCCAAACTAGATCAAAGAGAACTAGTAGATACAATTTATGCTGCTCTCAGTATAGTGACTTTTGATGTGGAGCATCAGGCAGATGAAGTAAGGCACCTATTCAGGGAGCTCTTGGATGTGTGCTGGGCTGAGGGAAGCCCACTGAGGGAGGAGAAGCTACTAAGCTGTATGCTGAGGAAACAGAGCCATGGTCTGTTAAGCCTTTATAGCAGTGTTCTCACAGAAAGAACAAGAGAAAAGTTTTTGTTGTCAAAATCTATACAAAAAGGTTTGTTTCACTTTTTGCTTTGTTTTAATTTCCTGTTTAACAAAACCAGTAAGGCATTAAACAGGCAAATTGTCAAGAAGTCAGGCAGTGTTCTTGCTAAGGAGCCTTAATAAACCACAGAATCTTGTGAAAGTTGATGCTAAAATGATCCTTAAAGCAAGGAATTGGCATAGGAACACCAGTTCTCTCTCTACATTTCTACAGTCTATGCTATCTTCTTTTCTGATCACTTCCTTTACCACCCCTCTATTTCAATCTGCTCAGCATTTCTCTTGATGAAGACCTTGCTTGTAAGAAGATTGACAGTCCTTAGGTATGTAAAGTATGACTCCAGCTCAGGGTCATCCATGTTGGAGGATGTTCCATTTCTGGCCAGTAACAGTTCGGTTACCTCAGTAATCCCAGAATGTTCAAACCCCTTAATACTGGAAAAGTAAACTTCTGAATGTGTAAGGAGATGTGGAGTGGGCTGATATCCCATCTGGAAAGAAGATGCAGTTTGATTACCTGCTCACTTGTCAGAGCCCAGCTGTTGGTTTTGTACCAGCCATAACTTCACAGCCTCTGTCTAGCTCCCTATGACTGGTACATTTAGTTGTAACTCGATGATCCTGATGGGTCCCCTCCAACTCAGCATATTCTGTGAGGATCTCAGCTGAAACTGAAAGGCAAGTGATGCCCATGATCTTGACAGTAAAGTGGCAGGTGAGTGTGCAAGGAGGAAGAACTAGAATGCCTACCCTCTTTTACTCACCTCTGTACACAGAGGTGTAAGTCAGTGCGGTTTGTATCCTTTCTTCTCCCTTCACTCATAGGGGTTCCTGAAGGGAAGTTCAGGCTAGTGCGGCCAGCTCTGGCATTTCTGATAATAACTACAGTTCCTGCTTCCTCATGGGGGAAGAGAAAGGGAGATCCACATTCCTTCACTCTCACTTTGCACAGATCTGAGAAGTTCCTGTGCTGGACAAGTCCTTGCTAAGGCCCTGCAAAGCAGCACAGCATCTCAGAGCACAAGAGAGAATTCACGAAACATACAGAGAATATGTGTATGGCTAAACAAAGTCAGGCAGGGTGATCTGAGCTGATGCAAACAATCTGTGTGCTCAGCAGGCTCTTGCTATGTTAATGACTGTCCAGACAGTTTCCTGGTTTCCAGTCTGACCTTTTTATCAAATTTTTCTGCTTGGCCTTCTTATTTTCCAGTAACAATACTTGAGAATCTTAGCTGTTAACATGTAACAGCTGGTTAGTGTTTGAGAAAATGTTGAGTGTTTCTCAGTTTAAATCAGTAGCAATTATGCCTCTGTTAAAGATACCCCTCTCTACTGGAAACATGTTGTGATGTTTTTTAGGTTCATCTGAGCAGCTGGATACAGAGCGAACTGTGATGAGTTTGTTCTCAGATCCCATAGAAGCTTCTTCTTGGAAGACAGCCTATTTCTACTGCTTGAGCAGCAGCAAGCACTTTCTGGAACAGATTCTGGTACAGCCATAAAATCATTAACAGGGAAACCCAATGGAGGCTAAAGTCAGTCCCTGTATTGATCATATCTTGGTGGTGCACAGCAGCATTCTGTATTCATACAGTGTTTACCAGGGGTTATGACTAATTGGAACAAGGGGGTAACTGGTGATAACTCCCCGACTTGCATCTGTGTGATGAACATAAAACAGCTAGTGAGATTTTGGGAAAAGCTCATCTTCATGCAGACTGAAGATTAAGTCTTCAGGATTTAAGAAGTCCCGTGTTCTGCTTGTAATTTTGTTGGATACTCAATTTACCTTATTACCTTGAACTTGTTACTTTGCTTTTCTGATGCTGGTAGACTTGGGGCTGTGAGATTAGTTTGCATGGTAGATTATGTTTTAATTTATGTTAATAAGTTATGTTTAAAAATTTATGTTTTAAAGAGCTTGAAGACCTGATGAAAAATAGTGTTTGAAATTTATTGATTCGAATGTATTTACATAGACAGAAAAAGTAAAATGCAGAGAGGTGGTCACTATTAAAATGAGAGTTTTGAGGGTTGAACATATTTCCACTTCGAAGTAATATGCTCATAGAAGTCTCCTACATAATGTCCTTGACAGAGACATAATCACTAGGAGGAATGTAAAGATAATGTAGAGTGAGTGCGAGTTGGCTCTTTAGTAAGCTTTTGAAGTGATGTTTTTTTCCTTAAGACAACTTTACTGATGAGTAATCTGATGGTTTGGAAAATGTAAGTTCAGGGAAGTTCCAGATGCAGAACTTCCCTATTTTTGAAGCTAATATTGAAATGGCTACTTGCTTACATAGTCTGCCAGTACTATGGGTCTCTACATTCTGGAAAAAGAAATACTTATTCCTTTTGTTTTCTAGGTGACTGCATTAACTTTACTGAAAAGAGAAGACTACTCAAGCCTGAACAGTTTGTTGAGGAGAGAATTCAACCCCCTTAGCCGTCTCTTGGTGTTGCTAGGATGGACTCATTGTCAAAGCTTGGAATCAGCAAAAGCATTGCTATGGACTCTACACAAAACTCAGGTGAAAGAAAGTGACAGTATCCCAGTCTGAGTCCAGATAATGCAATTTGGTTGCAAAAATAAGTAAAACCACGTCTTCAGTGAGAATGTTGGTCTTTCTCAGAATGGGATTTTAGAAAGCTAAGATGCTACAGTTATGTGTAGGTAACATAATTGGACACTTTCCTTCCTTCTTTTTGGTCAGCTGTGAAGGGAGTGTGATTGCACAGGAGACTCTGAAAGTTTCTCATGCATAAACTCTACAGCTTTTGCTGTTAACAAAGAAAGAAAAACAGCAATGGTTGTTGATGTTTTGAAAAGACCTGGGGGTCTTTGTTTTGTGTAATTTCCTCCAGTGAGTCATCCTTGGATAGTGGCTAACTCTGGTCACAGCTAGCCTGAGTTCAGCAACAGAGTAGCTTGGAAATTCCCCATACTTATTCTCACAGTGAAATGATAAATTACAAGAGTTGTGAGTGGAAGATCCACCTTGTTTGTGGGCAGCCTTCATCTGTGCAGAAGAGAGGGTGCCAGCTCTGAGGGTGTAGTTGCACTTCAGATGAAGTCTTCTGGCTGGCAAGTGGCTTAGACGGCAGAAGTGTGGAGATGATGAGCCTTGTGCTGCTGGATCATGGTGTAGATTGAGGCTGATATTGCCTTAAGGGAGTTATTGTCTATTCAGTAGCCTCTGCAAAGTGAAACTTTGAGGTCTGATTTTAGCAGGCAGTCATCTTTAATAGAAAAGCACATGGAAAAGGAGAATAACTGTCTGCTACTCAGTATGTCATCTGTTCTAATACATGATTAGTTCTAGAGTTTTTGGATTGTTACTAAGAAGCATTAATTTGCATTTTGAAAGCTAATCTTGAAAACAGATGTAGCCACCTTTCCATGGTCTGTAGATGTGTCAGGGGGAGGCTGACTGACCTCTATGTTCCATCAGAATAGCCCTTCTTTGCTGACTTTGTAATTAAACTGGCAATTTTCTGTATTCGAAAGTTATTATCTGGGTAAAGAAGTCTTAGGAACATACCATATGTGACACAGGCTTGGTTCTACTGTCTGATTGAGGGATTTGTTGTAAAGAGGTTCTTTTATTTGTCTTTCCGTTTAGGATCTGTGCAATGATTCAGTATTGAAAGATTTTTGTGATGGGCTGTGGGCTCATGTGGAAGTTCTTGAATGGTGCATGCAGCAAAACAGGTAAAGTGATGAGAAAGACTTTTTCCAAACTGTCTTGCCAAATCTACCTATTAGTTTATGTATGCAAATAGAAAAGGTGTTATTTTCTTGGCTAATCATCTGACAGTGACTCTATATCACAAAGGCTCGAAATTGCTTCATGGGCTGCAGTTATGCTCTTTGTTTTTCTTTTTAACTGCAGTAGTTTGGTTCAGTCAGAATTAGAGTGGTAGTTACGTCTTTAAACTTGACTGAGATCTAAATCTGTGCCACCTCTTTGTTCTCTCTTCTAGTATTACTGTCCCAAGGAAGGTTCTTTTGCAACACTTGCACAGTCTGGATTGCCACACTGCAGTGTACTCTCTGCATCATCTCACTAATCTTCTGGCACTGAATGAAGACGATGTTATTGAGCTTCTTCAAAAGGTTCCTGCTAGAGACCAGGGTAAATGTGCAGGGTAAATGTGTAGGGTCGTGAGAACACAGAAAACTCCCGATCCATCAAGTGTGTATACTCAGTATTTCTGCCAGGAAGAATCTGTTCTTTTGACCTGCTTCTGTGACTGTGTAAGATAGTGTTTATCAGCTGTTTTGGAGAAGAAATCTAGAGAGTATGTGGAAATTATTTTAGAATTCTTTTAGGAAGTAAATTGTCTCCCAAGAAGGAGTTATGAGATCTCATAGATCTCTGAAAGTGCTTCAAAATGGTAACAAGACTTTGCATGTGTTCCTAAAATGTGCTGCTCATTGTAACTTCTATACTGTGTAATACCCTTAGTTTGAAGTGTATATGTATGGTTTGGATTTCAGTCACCTCTGCACTCAAATTTAAAATCAAAGGGCAAAACCAGATGAAATAGACAATATCTCATACTACAACATCTTCATTTTTGAAAGATACAAAAAAGTTTTTTCTTTCTTCTAATAATAAGTGCTACCAACTTTACTTCAATATTTAAATCAGTAAGGCTTACCTACAGGCTGTGTTTACATAACTCCTGCCTCACTTCTCTCACCTTCCCATGTTCTACTTGGGTGCCTAAAATACCTGAGATTACTAAACACGTTAGTTCACTTAGAAGTGACTCTCCCTGGACACTCTGGATTGCAGCCTGTATCCATGTTCAGCTGCTGCTATTTTAAGGCTGTTTTCTCTTAGGGCTTCTGAATAATGATGTAGAAGCTCAGTCTTCCTGTGTGTACTAGAACCTAAGAAGCTGCAATTCTTTGTGCCTTATTCCTTCTATGGTTTGGGATTTGTACATGTGTAATTTCAACCCGAGTTGTGTAGAGAGCTCTCAGTGATGGATCTTGCACAGATCTTTCCAGGTTGCCTAGTGGGAAGCAGTTTTGTCTCCTTCCAGTATCATATTGTTGTGATGTTGGTTCCCAATTCTACTTTTACAGGTTTTGGTGTTTAAATTATCATGACAGTTGTCTTGAATAGTCTCAAAAGATGTAATGATTGAGACTCTATATAGATCTTAATTTTCAGTGTCCTGCTTTTTGAAATTATTTTGTTGCTGCTGGTGTTGGTTTTGGGTTTTTTTAACCAGTTCTTACATTTTATTTCTCTTCTGCTTAAATTCTTTCAAAACTTCAAAAACAGGAAGAGGCAGTCCCATCATATCTTCTGGGAGCTGCATGACTGTAGCAAAATAACTCTGGCTGTGGTTTCTCTTCTTTTTTTTGTATCACAGTAATTTATGGAACTAATTAATTAATGGAAGATAAGTCCTCCTTCTCTTTTCAACTCAGTGATTATTGCAAAATTCAGATAATTCTATAAACACAGTCTATTAGAATCTCCTTTAAAATAATCTATTTCAAAACTTAAAAGGAAGAGAGGAGTCATAAAGTTTTGATTCATCTGACATGGTAGTGTTAACAGGTCTCCTCCCCTCACCCCACATACTTCCTCATCTTCCCCTTCTTTCTCATAGACATCTGTCAGCTGCATTACTGTAACCAAAGTAGTGGTATTGGTAGACACTTGTGTTCAGGCCATGGGTAACACTGGCTTTGATCAGTCACACTAACAAAAGAAATGGTGGACAGCAATTTCCTCATGAGTTACAGTATTCAAGAATAAGGTGTTAGAATTTCTGGCATAGGAAGAAAAGTGCTTATCGTTAAAGAATAGTTCTTCAGTATTGGTACAATGAAAAGGATTAATTTAGATGGAAATACTGACAGAGACTCACTGCATCCAAGTCTTTCCACATGCGAAGCAAAAGTGTATTAAACTTATTTTTTATTACCAGTGTGTATCTTGTAGTATCTCCAGCTAGCTATTTCTCTATTTTAGAGGATTGTCAAATATCAGGCTTTACCTACCTGAAGTCCTCTTAAGACATTGGTATTGAGAGCTTTTTGGGTGTCTACATATGAATGTCAAGCTGCTGGTGAACTGTAGGATTTCCATGGCTGTGTGGGTTCTGCAAAGGTTTCATACTTGGATGTTTCCTCAGTTCTGTCTATACTTTCCACCGTTGTCGCTGTTTAGAATGACAGTGATAGGGAATAATGGTTTCCAACTGTGGTCTCAGTCATTTTGTCTTGGCTGCTCTGTAGTTTTCAGAAGTGTTCAGACTGGTGCTTTTTTTTGCAGTCATGCTCAAACCTTGTGGAGGACAGTGCTGAAACACTTTCTAGGTTAAGTAATGCTGTTCAGTCCCGGGGTTTGAATGCGGACATTATCAGTACATTGTGCTTCATACTCGTGCTTCATTTAAAAAAACTTGGCTAATGCTTTTCCTGTATGACAGTAGGCGGAGGGACAGTCTACCCCTTGTATAAGAATACAGGAGAGTGGATTCCAAGCACCAATTTAACACCCTGTGTGATTGTGTGTGGTTGTCTTTTGTTTGTTTGTTTGTCTGTTGTGGGCTTTTTGTCTTTTTTAACCTTTGTACAGTAGTTGGATAATTCATAACAGAATATTGTGTGACTGGGTGAAGGGGATGATGATGTGACTTTTACATAATTTGCAGTTCTGCTGTTCTGTTGTACTAAGGGATCATTTCTGGCATGTGATACTTTTCCTCAAAAAAAGGGAGAAGTGCAGTACTTCTCTAAGTCACCTTTAGCATAAATGTGTGAAGGAGACTTGTGGGACTGTACTTTTTCTTGAATCGATTGCAGATTGTGTTTGATCTCTATGGCCAGCCATTGTGGGTAGAATCAACTGTGATACCTGTTTATTAGCACAAATCTGTAGCAGTGGTGGTACTCTATTCTCATGATGATCATAGCCAGTCTACACTGTCTCCCTACTTATCTACTGTGTACTAGAACACAGAATTCTAAGATGCTGAAGTGACAGAGGGTTTGTCCCTCTGTTGTAAATGAAGCGTTATAGCTTAACCACATACTTCTAATGAGACTCGTTATGAGCAGATTTTGGTCATTCTGTGCTGTAGCCAGGCCCTGTTACACAAATTCAGAGAAAATTTTCTTTTTAGAAAGGTATCCAGACCTGACTTTTCTGTGCCCATCTGTTGTGGGTTGGGTTGTTTGGTCTTTTTTCCAAAATTAACAGTGAGATAGATCAAAGATGAGGTGGAAGTGACACTGAAGAAGAAAGACTGGATAGATATTGCTGTGCAGGAACTGCAGGAGAAAATTAACTTTTCTTGTCTACATCCTACCCCCTCACTGCTCTAATTTCCCTCCACAGCAGCAACACTCGCTAACACCCTGAGTCAGCAGCGCAATCTGGCGCTCTTCCGAGCGTTTTGTGCCATGAAGTATGCTATCTATGCTCTCTGTGTGAATTCACATAAGCATTCCAAGTGCAAGGATTGCATACGCAGCCTTTTTGGTCATATCCCTGAGGATGCAACTTCTGAGGAACCAGCAGGTGAGTGGCCTCCTTTCTCAGGTTCAGTAGCTTGTGCTTCTCCAATTGCTGGGCTCTGAATTGGAATAATGTTGCACCCTGTGTACATATGGTGGTTTTATTCAGTGGGCTATGGATGCTTTGCAAACAAGCATAGTGGCATTTCTTTGAGGTGCTGTTATCTTTAGTAATAACAGATATAAATAAGCTACCTGCCTTGTTTTAAAACATTTAAGGTAATTGTCCAAAAACTACAGTGCAAAAAGAAAGTGATATAGGATGGTAGTGGCAGGGATGCTTTTGCAAGAGCTTTTGATTTCCAAGAGCTGAAACTGAGTCAATGACTAAAATGGGTGTAATCTGAATTTGCACATCATTGAACAAAGTGATAATTGGCATTACTCAGAGGGAGGAGGCACGCTACCTTTTTAAATGTAAAATATTGGACATATGTTTACTTGATTTGTGGAGGAGTGATTTGGTCTGAGCCACTGGGACACTTTCCTCTGCTAGGATTTTCTTAAAAGGAACCCCTGAAAAATGTAGTAAATGTTCTTTTCTTTTTTTTTTAATTATACAGATTGGTCTTCAGTATTTCCTCAGTACATTTTGAAGTGTCAGCAGTTTTTAAGGAGCATTCCTGCTCCTCTGCGCCTGGAGGTTTTGGAGAATATTTTCTCCTTACTTTTTGTTTCCTACAGTGATCTCCATACTGAGACTCTTCTACCTGAGGACTATGCAGAGGATGAAGACCTTGACAAAAAGAGTACTACTAGGACTGTAGAAGGCAGTGCTAGTTGTTGGTCTTCCACCTCAGAAAGTCCACAGCACCTAATAGAGGGTGAAAAGAAGTTAGAGGGGCACCTGCTGGCTGCACAGACAGTTCACACAAATACCCGAGATCTTTGTGACTTGATGTTAGGTGGCAAAAGCTGTGAAACCTCTAAGCTGAGCTACCTGGATCTGAAACACTTCACCAATGATGTTACTGGATTTTTAGTGGATGATGTGGCCATGGATGCCTTCCTCACATTGCTTCTCAACCATCTGGAAGAAATTCAGAGTTCTCTCCCGTGGGACTCCAGTAATGTGCTTCATGAAGAACTGGAGCTTATTGAGTGCTTGAACCTTTCTGCAAGCAGAGATGCCTTTGGAAATCGCATGTTACAGTTTTCCAAATACCTTTCTGAAGCTCACTGGCGATTCAAGGTGGTGATGAGTAACAGAAATGCAGGTAGGCTTTCTATTTTGCACTTTCTGATATATCAACCCTGTTCTTTTACAGCTGTCCAGGCAGTGATCTCATTCAGAGACTAAATTCCCTGAGCATCTTACTGAGGGAGCACATTCTGGCAGATACTGGGAGAGTGACCTAGTTGAAGATCGCTGGGTTCTTGTAGCATTCTCCAACAGGAGCAATCTCTATGCCAATCAGAAGTTTGGGGTTTCTGTTTTCCCTCCCCTTTGTGGACACACTGCTTCTGTTTGCTTGTCTTTCTCCCGCTTCTTTGTCACAAGTCACAGTACAGTGATATGAAGACACATGGTGGTGTTAGATCTAGTGCAAGCCAAATAGTCTCAGCTCTTTTCTGGACAGTGTTGATTTAGCCTAGTCTGGAAATTTTAGGAACATGTAGCAGAGTTGTTGACTGGGTCAGGGTTAATACTACCCTGCATTACTGAAGAACCCAGTTGCTTCAGCAAAACAAGTCAAACTCTCTCTTTTACTATTATAATTCTTATCATTTTTGCTTTGTTTCTAGCTCCTTATATACTTAAACGATAGATATTTTTCTGTATAGTTGGAATCATTTATGTTGGAAGAGCCCATTAGTACTCATGAAGGATGTGTGGAAGGTAGAGTATGTTCCAAGCAACTTTGGATGTGAATGTGAAAAATACACTGTTGGTTAAATTGCATCAAAATTACAGCAAGGTGCTGGTTTAAACTTTACTGCAGAAGAGCTCTTAGCTGAGATAACTCTGTTTCCTTTGGAGATTTGCCATCAGAGTTCTGCCTATGTAGATGTGCTGCTAGATTCTTTAAAACAGACAAATAAGAGTTGATGGCCATTTGGTAATGTTTTTGCTTAAATCTTTCACAGAACATCAGCTTGCAGCCTCCAGGAGATACTGCTCTTTAATCAGGTGCTCCAGCCTTAGGAAACGGAGTAGATCTCGAAGGTACAAGACAGGTAGGTTGAAAAAGTGACTTGGAGAAGACATCTCTGAAATGCACATAATTTTGCTGAGCTCACAGCTGAATGCAATTAGATTTAATGGCCAAGGAGTAGAGAACTAGATTTATTTATGTTGTTTTTCTGACTGGTTTGAAGTATCTTAGTACAGTCCCACTTGGATTGAGATTGTTTTCCTAAAGCTCACCTGTTTAAATAATTTCTTCCATACGTAGTCTGATTTGGGGCAGGGGAAGACTTCAACTACAGTACCAATTTTTCCCTTTCTCCACTCCAATGACTGGTATATTTTCTTTCCTATCACAGTATTATCTAGGATGTGAATTTGCAGGAGTTTGTGGTGTAAATTGACAGCCTTAGGAGAAAGTTGTGTTCCTCACCATTTCTCTATTTAGCCTTTAAAAGGCATGTCTGGTTTTGGAGTGGCATGTTCCAAAATAAGAAGCTTTAAAGTACCTAATGTGAGTCAGATGGGCCACCCCAACATAGTCTCTTGCCCAGCATTTTCTTCAAATCAGCAGTTTTTGCATTTACCCTAGACATCAGTGGTGGCTGATTTGTGAGATACTCTTGAGGTTGCCCAATCTTTTATTTGCAGTAAGTTTTAATTACCTTTTCTGGAAAAAGTGCATTTAATATGCTGGTTTTGATTTGTTTGCGTTTTAGATGGGAAAGAGGGAATTTCCAGTCCGTCATTAGAAGGTACAAGTAGTGAGCTAAGCACCAGTACCTCAGGTATTAACCCACAAAAGTAGTATTTCTTTGTCTTGTCAATGTGCATGATACTAGTCAAGTATTTGCTTGACTAGTTAATGTGAATTACTGCTCTATGCAGGACAGAATTATAACTTTTCACTTCTCAGAGCTCCCATTTTTGGCTGACTTTTTCTAGTTAGAATAATATATATGTCTTCTTCTGGAATAAGAAAATTGGATTTTTCTTGCAATCTGTGGCTTGCAGGAAACAGTATGCAATGTAGTGATGTGCAGACCATCAAAAAAGTTAGTGGACTGGTAGCCATGTAACCTAAAACATGCTTAGGCATGATGGATTGATTTAATAGGTCCAATACTTTAGACTTCTCCCTTTATCCAGATTGAATCAGTGCCCTAGCACTGCATGCATGTTATGTAATTGCTGAACAATGTTACATTGGGCTGGGATCCAAACTGGAAGTTCTGACCAAATAGTGAAATATTATGAGTGTTTAACAAGATGTTGATCTCTTTACCCTAAAACTTGCTTGTAACTCTGCTCCTATATTTTTGTGTTAAATATATGAAATGCTGTTATCTGATAGTTTGCTGTTATCAAGTGAAATGTGTTTTCCTTGATATGTACTGATTAATTCTCTCTTGCAGAGGGAAGTACCAGTAGTGTGTCTGGCTCGAGTGATTTGGAAAGCAGAGCTAGACCACATCAGCAGAACCCCCTCATTCCTATGATGCTTTCCCCTCCAGAATCACTGTTAGTTTCTTGTGTTTTGAGAGGAAACTTCTTAGAAGCCCATCAGGTAAATGAGTTGCATGTATATTTTGATTTTTGAATGAAGTTCCTACTTCTTCTGCATTTAGCAAGCACAGGGCTGAAGCATCTGCATTCCAAGTGAAAGAATGACTTCAGAAGTAGAAGCAAGTAAAAGGAACAAAGATATTGCAAACCAACATCCCAAGGATTCAGGTGGTCTTTTGCCTTTTTATATAAAAATACTTTTCTCTAAACCTGGGTTCTCAAAGCATGCCGATGTTTGATGAGAGCTAGCCAAGCACAGTGTTTCAGCTGAATGAAGAGCACAAAGAGCTCATGTGAAGCCTCATGAGGAAGCAGCGTCTGAACTGCTTTTTAGTCAGTGATTCAAAACCACAACATTCTGCCACTTGTAAGCTTGGCAGAAACATGCAAACGTATTCCTCACCCAAAGCAGAGCCAAAGTGGAGATTACATTTATTTGACAGAGGTATGTTTTGAGGCTAAATTCATGGTATTGAAAACGGACAGAAAGACTTGAAATCAACAGTCTGCACATTTGTAGTTCTTTGTTCCCTGACAACATACCTTTGTCTGTGTGGCTTTTGGGTTGATGCTCTAAAAAAACATCTTGATGTGCATAAATGATTGGATCTTCTGCAAAAAGCAGTGACATGGCTAAGTTTCAGATAGCCGTATCAGAGCAGTTAAGATCATTTAAGCGTTGCATTAACATCAGCTTAGTGCTCAACCCATTAGTTCTGTTTGATGCCAAACCTGCCACTTCATCTTTTCCCTACTTGCAGGGCCAAAGAAGCATTTTATTTTGCTTTGTTGCCTCGATTTTCAGTATCGCTGATGATAAAGAATTTAAGCTTGGTTTGTGTTCTGTTGTTTTGATAACAGGAACTTGCACTGCTCTGCGTAGCTACTCTGTGTTTAAATTTCTAGAAGGTATTCCTTCCTGAGTAAGAATTTGTTTAAAATAGTTTACTTGGGAGGGCAGGCTTAATAGATTTCTCTTGTTACATAGTGTATTGAAATTGTGAAGAGTCATTTTGAAAGCTGTGGTTTATGGAAATTAATTCAACACTAGCCCTGCAGCAAATAATAGCTGAGCTTTATAAAAATAATTGAAAAATGTCTCTAAGGTCCTTTTTTTTCAGGTACTTAAAACTCTAGAAAAAACCCCCACCATTTCAGCTTGTTGTCTGTGGGGACATTTTTCAGTTAAAGTACCTGTTTTATTTTATTCCTTCATCTCTAAAAGCCACTAAAGTTTTCTGACCTTTGAAAACTTCTTTTGACATGCTCCGTAATTATATCTATTGTTATTTTTGTAAGGTGGCTTTGATGTTTAATCTGGATACTTCCCCTTGCTATGGTGAATTAGTCTTCATGGAGCGCTACCAGGAGGCGGTACGAGAAATGGCAAGAGTGGAGCACAACATTGAGAATCAAGTATCAGATGGCACTGGAGGCATCAGGAAATCTGGCAGTGGCCGTTCAACTCTGCAAGCTATTGGGAATGCAGCAGCAGCTGGTAAGGACAGGGCTTTTTGAGTTGTTCTCATAAAAGGTGAAGTGGAAAACAGGAGAAAGCAATTTAAATACTTCCAAAATAAATAGTGTTTGTTCAGAAGAGTATGTGCTGGTTCTTTGAGTCAAAAGGAGACTAAGGATGCTGAAACTTGCTGTTGATGCCAAATTAATTGTATCCATTCTATGGTGTTTGGTCCATGAAGCAGGCCACCTGCTTTCTATAAGCATTAAAAATAGTAACCCATGAGAGGATCTGATATAATTATGCTGTTTAATTAGTGATTGTGTATTTTGATGACACATGTAGGTATGGTATTTTATTCCATCTCGGATGTTACTGATAAATTGCTTGCAACTTCTGGAAGTCTTGCCCCTACCCTCCAAGAAAACTTCTGGATCAGGAACATCCAGCTGGAGCATACTGATCCTCTGCGGGAAGCCCTTGAGGACCTCAGTCCTTCAGCAATGGCAGCGTTTGACCTAGCTTGTACTCAGTGCCATCTTTGGAAGACGTGCAAACAACTTTTGGAGACAGCAGAAAGAAGACTGTACCACAGCCTGGAAACTCGGGGTAGGCTTTTGATTTTTGTGTTTATCAATATGGGCTTGGGAACAGAAAGTGTCTCTCTGTGCTGCGTCGTTTGTGCTAACATTGAGTTTTAATTAAATCTCATTTTGTACTTTCATGTTAGCTTCTCCTTTTTCCACTCCTAACTTTAACTTTGTCTACTTTTGCACAATGACTGTTCCAGGCCACCGACCTGACTTTGTCTTACTGCACTCTGAGGGTGTAAAAGGTTTCCCAGCAGTTCTCCAGCAAATAAGTAAAATTCTCAACTATTCCTGCACATCACAAGGTCAATCCAAGCCAGGTAGTGTACTTTACTGATAAGGCTTTCTGCTGAAATGTGCTTAAATCAAATTTTTGCCTTCTGTTGCAATGGAAATTCGAACTTTCCATTTTTTAGCTTAACATTTAAAATAAAAAACAGAGGGGGGAGATGACCCAAGCTCAATTCTGAATAAACTTTGAAATGCTTTGAATTTGTTGTATCATAATACAGTTTTGGTTCTGTGGGCCTTTTTCTATGCAAAACATACTTCTTTCTTAGTTACAGTTGCCGTTTCTTTCTCCCTCTTTGTAGAGTTCTCAGATGAGAAAATAGGGAGTCATTTTCGATGCAGTATTGTAGACCTTCTGCAAGCTTGCTATCCTGCCTTGACTGAAGAAAGTATTACTAATGAAATTGTTTTATCACAAAATCTGGATCAAATCCTAAAAGCACTGACACATGTTGAATGTTCTGTGGGTGAGTTATTTTTGTGATCATGAAGACTGATATATGGCTCTAAGTTTTTGCTTTGGCCTTTCCAGGCAGCAATAAATCTAGTAGTAATGCTCTTTGACATATGCATGAATATATATTTTAAAAATCATAATTGCAAAGTGTAAAATTTATCTGTAATTCTTATATTCTGGGCATTAGTTTTCAAAGCTAAAGTTCTGAAACTTGTCAGAGAAATTATTATTTGTCCTATTTCTCTTCAGTCCTAGCAAGGAATTCTTTAAGTGTATTTTAATACAGCAACTTATAGATAAATAGGTGTACCCTTACTGTTTTGTTTTTGGTTTTTTTTTTTAATAAGAAAATGGAGATAAACTTATAAAACCTTTGTAATATCATAATACCTTCTAATTTTCATAGAGCTTTCGTAAAACTTTTCAGAAGAAGTCTTCCACAGTTGCTTTTTCTCACACCCCTCTTTACTATATAGTGCTGGTGGTTTTTTTCCATTGTTTTTCTCCCATTCACCAAATTTCTAAATGGCTTTTTGGTGTTTTTAAAATATTAAAGAGCAAAAATTTAAGTGAGCTCTAAGAGCTAAATGTTGTGGAGCACAAGGACTGGTCAACACCTATGTTTTAAAATAAGTGTTAACAACACAGAACTAGATATGTTTTGGGTCATGGTTGCCAATTTAGATGAACTGAAGATTTATTCTGCTGTGAAAACTTCTCTTGCTTTCAATTAAATTATAATGCTTGTACTGAGATCTATAATTGCAGAGAGAAAATTAGCCTAAAGCATTTCTCTCTCTTTCTCCCCAACCTGTCACCCCCCCTTCTTGACATTTAATCCTTGAATCTTGGATGTACGTCTGTTCTCTTCAACTAGACTCTAAAGGGAGTCTTCTTGGCACCTTGATGGAGCAAGGCTCTCTCAAACCTGCAGAGCTGGAGAAGCACCTTGTTTGGAATCAAACACAGCTTCTGCTGAGAACTCTTGACCAACATGCCCAAACCATGCCAGAGAGCAATACACAGACAAATTTTGTGAAGGCCTTCCTTGACTACATCACTACACTGGCTGCTGTTGTGCTACGAAGCCTGAATGCAGAGCTAGGTAAGAGGTTTCTACAGAAAAGTCTGAGCTGAGGTGCAGGTACCCAGACTGGCCTGATTCTGGAAAGTAATTGTGCAAAAACTGTTCCTTGCCAAACGTGCCTACTACCTGTGCATAGTCAGATCTTTTGATTTCCACTGATTATTACATTTTTTCAAGTTTGTTTCTTAACATCTAGGACACCCACAGCTCAGATAAAAATAGCCGATGGCAGCAGGAAAATGAGAACAGATTCTGCACTCCATTTAGACAAAACAAACAACCCCTGACCTCCAAAAATTCTTAGCACTGCCCTGTAAGGCGAGATTGATTTTCACATGCAGTGGATCAGCATACTGTACACTTTACAGCTTTAGAGACAGCGAGTGCCCTTCTGCTCCACAGGGATAAGCAAAGAATGTGTAGAAGGCCACGCAGAGGTAACTAGGCAGAATTTTTTCATAGAATCAGCAGATGATGGTTGTCCATGAAAAGGAATGCACCATTAGCACTTAAAGCTGTCAGAAGAACAGAACAACTCACTGTGCTAGGAGAAAAAATGCTTGTCTGTTTTTTAAAATTGACAGTAATTGAGCTGCACTACTGTAAAATACCACAGCACTGATTTCAGAGAATACCTTCCCAAGAGAATAAGGAGAAAGGGTGAAGATCCATTTACAGACATGCTGGTTCAGTTCAGATCACTGCCGTGCCAAATGTAACTTCTACCTGGACATGATTCAGTCCTCACCGACTAATTGCCAAAGCCAAAAATTGCACAATATTTAAGGGCTGTGTGAGTTTTGGGGAAATTTTATTGTACTGGAAGATAAAAGGTAACTTATAAGAATATGTTCAGAGTTACTTGACATAACTTGGTAGAGGATACAAATGCTTTTTAGCAATTGTGGCCAGGGTTTCACTCCTTGTGTAAAAGTAGCTGTACACCTGTGAGTTCCCTCTGCCTTTGCTAACTGACTTGAATAGAGCATGGTCTAACTGATGTATATCCAGAGGCTCCTCAGAAACTAATTCTGCACATTCTCTACCTCTCACCAGAAATATATTTTTGTGCAAGTTTGAAGTAGAGTTGCTAAACTGTTTGAATCTAGATCTTGCTTAAAGGCCCTCCAAAGAATCTTCACTCTGCCTGTTTTGGTAATAGGTCCAGTAAAATGTGAACCAGTGGTGCCACATTTGAGAGGCATATCATAATCACAAATGCCTTGCAATTTACTCTGGATTTTACCACTCTAATGTGAATTTAGACCTCTGTGAATTTATTCAAAGTGATTTCAGACTCAGGCTCTTAAAATTTGTGTTTCTAAAATAAGAGTTGGTTAGTACATTAAGTGAATGTATTTGTATTATAATAAATATTCTGATTTTTTTTTAAGATATATCTTCAGAAGTTAAAGTGGGGAACCCTTTCATACTGTTGCAGCAGAGTCCATCTCAGCTGCTTTCCCATCTTGTTTTTGAGAGGCAAGTTCATCCTGACAGGTTGGTGCTTTTCAGATAATATACTTCTGTACGTTATTTTGGTGTTCTTGACTTAGTACCTCAGACATGATTAAATTCTTCTCTGGCTACTTACCACAGGTAGTACAGGTACAGCCTGCTGTGTCTCACCACCTCATCACTTGATGCTGCAAGGATTAGTGTGTAGGGAGGGGCTTAGTCACTGGCTTCTCCACCAACCTGAAGATTTTTTGATAGGGAAAACAGTGGCTCCATATTTTTAACAATTACTATCTGTTGTGAAGTGAGGATGCATTTATGTGGATTTTTTTTTTAACCGAATGTGTGACAGTTCAGAGGAGTGCCCTTGCAGCTTAGCAATGTAATAAAATAAAATAGACCAGTAGGGCTTATTAAGAATACCGGGCACGACTCTTGCCCTGTTTTGCATTGATAAAAGTCAATGTTTGAGGAGTAAGTTCCTTTTCTGTAAAGGAATGTCAGCATAAGCCCTGAGTTATCGATATTGTGCTCTATGCAATTTTTTCATACTGAGTAAAAATGGGATATGTAATCTTTCCCTGTATGTACCTGGGAAGAATATTAGGGGGCTTGTTTCTCAAAGCATTTAAAATATTTATGAAAATATGTAAGTGTAGATTGTGCCGGGTAAGCCAGTTCTATTTTCAATCCTACAGACTTTCTTCTCTCCTGGCTAAAGAAGAGTTGAACTTGAATGTGCAGCAGGTTATTGTTAACTGTTGCTGTGAGCGCCTGTCCTTGTGCAGTGCAAGGCAAAACAGCCAGGCAAAGTCTCTTCTGATGAACCTCAGCAACTTGGCACACCATTGTGCCTACCAGTGCCTGCCAGATGTTGAAATACCTGTTCACAATTCTGCAGTGACCTCTGAGGATATCTCCACTCAGGCCCCATCCTCTCTGAATGACTTGAGCCAGCACACACTGACTGCCTCCTCCCTGGACTTCCTAAAGTCTCAGTCGAAACTAATGGCCACAGTGGCATGTCTAAGTGCATCTAATATACAGAAAATTCACAAATCAAGTTTGTCTTGGATGGAGTTTCGGGGCAAACGGGAGGTGCCCTTAGGTTTGGAACAGATTTCCAAGGAGTGTGAGGCATTGTTGAAGCAGTTCCCAATATTGGAACGATTTTTTTTTGCTATGATTGAGCCCCTTCAGA
Organism: Pseudopipra pipra; assembly: GCF_036250125.1. Taxonomy (NCBI): domain Eukaryota; kingdom Metazoa; phylum Chordata; class Aves; order Passeriformes; family Pipridae; genus Pseudopipra; species Pseudopipra pipra. Next base: position 31,425,792 of record NC_087554.1, on the reverse strand, counting down.
ATCAAGAGGAAGGTAACAGTTTGGCTACTGTATTCTCTGGCAAGATATACATATCTCTGGTTCTCCTAGGATTACATTCCACTACAGCTGTTAAAGTATTAGCGGAAGTCTTTGAACAAACTCTCGCTGCAAAAGATTGGGACAGGGCTCTGAAAGTCTTGGATCTGTATTGTCAGGATGTGGAGGAAGTGGTCAATGTGAAGGATGCTGTGCTGAGCTGTGCAGCTGCTGAAGGTAAGAAGGATTAAGTCAGACTTTTTTTACCTTCATCTTTTTTCTTTTTAATGAAGAATGCAGCCTGGATCAGGAAGTAGAAACTGAAGTAGTGGTCCTTGGGCAAATCCAGAGATGGAAATAGATCCTTTTCCTTTCTTTGTCCTGAATTTTCTTTCTCTGATGGTGTACTTTCTGTTTTGCAAATGTGCAAATCCCGACCAATTTAGTACAAGAGAACTGGAATGCATCTGTGGTGTTATTTTATGTGAAGAGCTGAATACATCAGGAGACAGTGATCATTGTACTGTTAAAGGAACATTTCTTACAGCAGTATCATTGTCATGCATGGATAATGTGTCCTGTGAAAGGAGGTGCCTTTTGGAGTCTGAATAGTAAATATCTGATGCTAACTTTGGTTACTTCCCACAAATCTGATGCTTGGGATGACTCTTACATAAATTTTTCAGCCCTGTACTGTTTTGGTGGTGTGATCCAGCAAGGCTAGGGATTTATTTTTATTTTCCAAATTATAGAAACTGAACTTCAAACTAGTGTTTTGTTTCCTCCACAGATAAGGATGGTTGGCAATACTTGTTCCCAGTAAAAAATGCCGTGTTGAGAAGTAGGCTGGCCCTGCGCTGTCTGGAGAAATGGCCCCTTGATGCCTGTTTGGAAATCCTAGCTTATTGCATCTCTGACCAGGGTGTAACCAATGAACTGAAAGCCAGTCTGCAGAGCAGGAAGAAAGAACTTCAGGTTTATCAAAAGGTACAAAGTCGTCGTTCAAGTAACCAGTGAGATGAAATAGGCAGCAGGAAGCTAATATGCTTGCCCTCTGAAAAGTTTTAGCCCTTCCTTTGTTTTAGATCATGATAGCTTTTCAAGTCTTTCATTGAAAACAGTTCATGTTAAGTAATGAAGTATCCAATTAACACTCAGCTTTTTCCTTTGTAACTGTCCCACTCTCCCATTAGCATTCAGGTCTGCAAACGTGATTGGATGTAAACATTTATGTGAGTCTGCTTGTTTTGCAAAGTATTTGTTTTTTCATTCTATACAAATGCTACAGCCTCTATAAGCTTTCCATGGCAATCCATAATTATATAAGAGACATGCAGACAGTGTACAAGACTAGTGGTCCAACGACTGAGTTTGTATTGCAGTCAGTTCTTCTCACTGCAAGGTAGTGCAGATACCCAAGTTGAGTCAGACAGGCTGGCCTGGAGTTCAGCATGGACTGAGAAGCCAAACAGAGCAAAAAGAGGAATCATCCTAGCTAAGCTCTGTCTAGTGGGGGTTCTGCTGACAGTAGTTGTCTCTCTGGTAGTACCAGCAATGTCTGCAGTGTACGTGTACTTTTACATCCATAATTATTGCCATATAATCTTTGAAAAAACTTCGCTTATAAATGTGCTTTGTAGACTCATGCCTCTGAGACAATTACATAGTTTTTTTGGAGTGCAAGGGCATTTCATCATCCCTAAGATGATGAAAGATCATTGTGGGTCTCCTTTTTGACTTTTTCTTTCTATGAAGCAGCTTTTGAAGTGATCAGCTCAGCTGTTTTCATAGACTATTGATTGCTGTAGATTAAGCTTTTAAAATTTGTGCTACTCTAATATTAACTTTTTCAGATTTTGAATGTGCAAAATGAACCACTGTGGAGTGACTGGCAGGATCTGAAAAAAGCCTGCAGTGATGACCCCCAGACTGTCATGAATATCATTCTGAAAGCAAAGGTTAGGCATCATTAAGTGAATTTTTTTGGAGTAGAATACATTAAACTTTGAGTAGATGAATTCATTGAAATAGCATCTTAAAAAATGGATCAGTGGAGATTACCTTGGGAGGAAGGATTTCTTTACTCAGTTCTGTGCTGCAGAAACACATGCAGATCTGTGTTTAATGTCAAGATTTACATGTACCTAATAATTCTTAAGTTATAACTCTTACTCTGAGATAAAACCTTTTCTTTTCTTTTACAATTTTGCAGATTTTAAAATAGTGTTACTATGGGCATAATACAGCCTTGATTATTAGGTAAATGCTAACACTGCAAATCTGACTGGTTTTAAAAGTGTCTCTCTAAAAAACCAACTTGCTTACTGTGAGATGAGAAGGTATTTTCAATGCAAGCTGTGGCTGACAAAATTGGCTATCATCTTCTCCCCCTTGTCAATGTAATTATTTACTTTCTGCATATGGTAGAGGAGTCTAAGCTACAGAATTTCTTGGAGTTGATCAGAACTCTGGGAGAAACAGCTGTATCAGGAAGGGCAGAGTTTGTCCTTTTATTTTTATTTTTTACCTTTTTTTTTTTTTTTCCTTAATTCTTTAGGATTATGAGCTGTGTGAGGAGTGGGGACACTTATATCCTGTCCCAAGAGAAGACTTGATCAACCTGCACCATGAGCACCTTCTCCACTTACTGGAGATGGGAGACATGGAAAAAGCATTGCAGGTAATAGTAAGACTCTCTCAGCCTTATTATCCACAGGTCAGATAAGTTGACAGCTGTTTTCCCTGCCTTCTTTGTGTGTGTTTTCATGGTCTTTTTGGTTCCACCCTTAAGAGATGCTATTTGCTTAGATATGCTTTCAGGATCCTGGCTTTCCCCTGTTCTACTTAAGTGAAAATTGAGCTCGGCAATCTAATTCTTGGACCTTATAGCTTAGTGTCACTTACAATGGATGTAAGTGGAAATACAAGGCTTCTTCTGTTTGAAAAATAATAATGAAATGTGTCTGTGCTGCTCAAGTAGAAGAACCAGGAGCGAAACTAATAACATGAATTTCTCAGTTGTGCTTCAGTGCCCAAATTAGTGAAATGTGAATTCTTTTGGTTTTGGTAATCATGAAGCTGTCACTTATAACAGAGTGTGTAAAATAAAGTGAATGCTCTCTCAGCTTACATAGCTTTGAAAATACTCTCGAAGCAAAGTGAAGACTTCTCATCACTGCTCCTTCTGTCCTATTCCTTGCGTAATTTTTTTCTTCCTTTAATTTTAAAAGTATTTTGATTAATAAATGGAGAAAATAGGCAGTGAGTAGTCTATAAATGGATTTTTTAAATCATCCTTATGTATATAAGACACTTGTACCAATTAATTTGCTTGCTGGAACATTGTAGGATAATAATGTGTCAGGGACTGCCTTTATAAGGCTACCTTCCAGGAATGTTATAGAGTTTCAATGTATTTTGTTTGCTTTTGTAGCTTTTACAAAGAATTGAAGACCCTAGTATTTGCCTTGCCATCAGTGAACAGTCCCTTGACCAGCATCCAAACTTGGCAGCCTCTCACTTCTTGGCTGATTACCTCACAGCTTACTTCTACGCGAGTTTGACAACAGCACGCCGCAATGAAATCCAGGCACTCTACATAGGATCCAAGGTGAGTAACACTCTTGCACTGTGGGATTAATGGCAGTATAGAATTGTATAAGTAATTTTATAATGCATAATATTGTCATAATATGAAAAGTCTGTAGGTATTACCAGAGCATTCTCACCATATTGGGTCTAAGGTCCTGAGTCTCAGGATCCAAAGGAAAGTTAGAGATGCCTTAAAACTTCTCTTCCGCTTCTCCATCTTTGCAGTATGAACAGAGCAGTCTTGTGTTTGAGTTGTAGGGAGTAGAGGAACACACAGACTAAAAGAGGGTAGGGTAGAATAAAATAAAATTGTGGTGTTTATCAGAACAGTTGCTATCTTTGTCCCAAGTGAAGATACTTGGGACTCAGCTGATACTCAGCTTACTTTCTGTGTCAATAACACCAAGTGTCCTATATATGCCACCTGTGTGGTGTCTTTGACACTTCATGTTTCTCCTGAGTGCCTTCCAGAGACAGACAGTATCACTCCTTTTTCTGGATGGCCATTGTCTTTGCAGGTTCTGTGCTCAGCCTGGGAATAGATGCATTAATCAGTACATTACCTTAGTTGAATGCTTTACATGTAAACAAAATATAGTGTAATGTCGGTTTTGGTGTAGGACTACAAATAGCAGCTCTCTCCAGTGTGTGCCACAACAGTATTCTGCTGGGCTTCCTGTGTCCTTATTTGTTCCTTTTGAAGACATTATTTAATTTGAAAAGTGTTCATATTAACTGTCTATCTAGAGGAGAATTGCTCTTATTTTCTCCTCTTAACATTTCCTCAAATGATGGAAAGATAAGGATTGGGCTCATATGCTTTTTATAAGCTTATTTTAGTAAGAAAATGTGCTCTACTCTCCTACAACATACTTGTCACGGGGTCACAAAAGGTTTCTACTCTTCAATATCCTCTGAAATGAGGCAATGTTTTATAGAATAGAAAGTGGAAACTGAGTAATTTCTGCAAATCCACTCAATAATTTATAACAGAAGTAGGAATGGGTCTGAGAAGTCCCACCTCCTTTTTTTTGGCCTCCAGCTGTTATTCCGTTCTCTGCATAAGCTACTGTGCTAGTTTCTTGTCAACACAGATTTGAAGGTGTATAATTTTGTCATACACTTTTTTCTTGTGTCTCAGGTGCTGCTGACTCTACCTGAGCTCTCCCGTGTTAACTACTTCCACCTCTCTTCAAGGCCACTGCTCATGCTGGAACAGCTCCTCATGAATATGAAGGTGGACTGGGTAGCTGTCGCTGTGCAGACACTGCATCAGCTCTTGGCTGGGCAGGAAGTTGGTTTTACTGTAGAAGACATTAACAATTTGCTTTCCAAGTATGCAGAAAAAGCTCTCAACTTCCCTTTCACATTAAAAGAAAAGAGATCAGGTGACTGCCTATCAGAATGCTGTTTTTCATTTTGGAAAGAAGGGCCAATATCCCCCCAGAATCATTTCAGCAGTCATGCCACAACATTTTTAGATGTGTGCCTCCAGTCTCCCTCTATCTCAGATCATGTTCTTCAAGTCTTTGCCTTTCTTGTAAACAGATATTTTCAAGGACCAACAGCTTCAAAAATTTCTTGGACTTTTCCTCTATTGCTCCTTCTTGGGGTTTTCTTTTATTGCATGATACTGATCAATTTTATTTTATTCTTGTTTAAAGTGAAGTCACTGATTGACTTAAGCAGTTCTAAAACCTGCAGCCAACTGCATCTTCCCTCAAGTAGAATGGGGATTGAATCTTCTGTAGTATTTTCTCCTACCACAGTCCTATTCTTTTTTCTCATATAGAAGACTTTTAAACTTGTAATTCTGTTTAACATTCTCAATCTGGTTCTTCCTTCTGGTTTGCCAATCCCTTTTCATCCAGGTTGTCTTTGGTTCTCCTACATTTGGCTCCTATTAAGGTTTTAGGGTTGGAACAGCAGAGGGTGCTACAGATCCAGTCCAGTGCTTTAAGTGTCACTGTATTAAAAATATGTGTACCTATCTATATCTATTTATACCTACAGATATGGTACCAACTTGCATTATGCCAGTTTCCGAATGTTGACTTCATTTTGTGATTTAAAGATGCAGCTCTTTCTAATGTAAAAGCATCAGACTTATCTATCTCTTCCTGCCAAATGACCCATATATTTGAAAGTATGTACATTCCTTCCACTGCAGTGTGAAGCTTTTTTTGCCATGAGGATCTTGTGTCAACCAGTTGTTTTTACATCTGAGATTTATTCTCTGCTGCATTATTCCCGTACCTATCAGTAATCATTGCTTTGATAAAGATCCCTTTCTTTGTTTTTTAGGTAATTGAAATTTATATAGTTTTGCATTAATTGCTGTGGACTCATTTTCATGAAAACAGTAATTTTTAATTGCATGAATAGTCTTGTGTTGTGCTGACATTCTTATGTACTCCTGTGAATGGATTCCTCTAATCTTGAAAACAGGTAGATGTATTTGGCCAGTGTTGTCCTAATTTTTTTTTCCTTTCTTCCCTTTGTCCTAGATTCTCTGATACGTATCCAAGAAAGTCTCAATCAGGTATTGGAGTGTGAAGCATCGTCTAAGTCGGGATCATCGGAACTATCTCCTGTCAGCTTTACTGGTAAGATAAAGACCTTGGTGCCCATCATGGTTTAACCTCAGCAGCACCTAAGTATCACACAGCTGCTCACTCACTCCCCCCACCAGCCCCTTCACAAGTGGGACGTGAAGGAAAATTGGAAAAGAGTAAAACCTGTGGGTTGAGATAAGGATAATTTAATAACTGAAATTAAGTTTAATACAATAACAATAATGATGAAGATACTGATGATGAAAAGGGATATATGAAAGTGAGGAATAAAACCCAAGAAAAACAGGTGCTGCAAAATACAATTGCCCACCACCCGCTGACCAATGCCCACCCCATTCCCCAGTAGCGATCAGCCCCTCCCAGCAAATTTTCCCTAGTTCGTATACTGGGGATGTTGTTCTATGGTCCTTAAATTTAGGTTTTTTCTGTGACCTGAGGAAAATAGCACACCTTGTTTTTTCTGAGAGGCTCCACTTACAGTTCTTATACACAAATAAGTAGAAACTTAAGCAATTTAAGCCAAAACAACTGAAGAATATTTGTAGCTAGGAAGCAACCACAAATTCTTCTATAGGTTCTGTTCAGCATCTAATGCAAGAGGTGCTCTCTTTGTAAGAGGTGGAAAGCGTGGGTAGTGTTTTCTGGTACTCAAGACCCCATCACACAGCTTAAATCCCATTCCATGCTTTTCATGGCCTGGCTCATTTTCAGGTGTAACCATATCTGCAAGTCCCAGAGACAGGAGTCTGCAGCAGAATTTGTTTCCTCAAGAATTTGTGCCTCCTGAGAAGCCACCACCGAAGCAGCAATGGATACCTGATGACACTGAAACGATATGTATGGTTTGCAAAACTGAACGCTTTACTATGGTAAGGCACAAAAACAAAATACAGACAATCCTAGAACTGTGACCTTAATATGAACGCTTCCTCATAATCTCTCTTAAGATACACTGGCTAGTTTAAGCAAGGTTATCTGCATCACCATAGGCCTGATAAGATTGCCAGTCCTTTGATATTTAACCTTTAGTTTCAATTTAGTGTAGTTGAGGAGTCTGGCAACAGTTAGCTCCTTTTAGAGTTCTGTGAAATGATAGAGCCTAAAGAGGATCTGGTCATCAGAGAGAAGACAACTATGACATCTCAAAAATGTGTAACAACAGCAGTATTAATATTTCAAAAGGCTGTCTAGTTGACTGTGCTGGTTGGTAAGAAATACCATGATCATCATATAATTCAGGTTACCAGTATAGAAAATTAAATCTTTGCTGTTGGTTGCACTTTTCTAAAACGTACTGTTTCAGAGTATTTAAGCAACTGCATTGGTACTCTAAGGGAGAAGATTAATTTTTAATCTTGCAGGCAATCTGTTATCTTCTACTGCTTAGAAACAGTACTGTTTTCTCAAAGTAGCTGTTGCTTCTGAATTTTGAAACTACTGAGATGGTGTCAGAAAAACAGTCTACAGCTTTCTAACTTTTCCAAGAGATGATCTGATTGTGATAAAAATTGGGACAATTTAAATAATGGAAAGCCCAAGACTGCAGCAAACGTATTTTAAATACTGGCCTTTGGGTTTTGGTTTTTTTCTTTGCCATGCCCTCTTCAGAAAGGAATTGTAACAGGGAGAATCAATCATTGTGTAGTTCTGAAAAGCCTTATCCTGCATGATGTTTCCTCTCTTCAAATGGAGTAAGTTTACTCATGAGTGGAGATAGATACAGGAGGGGACTTCAGTAAATTTTTTGTGGCTCATCCATAACCTCTTTTGCTTAGTTTAACAGGCGCCATCACTGCAGGCGCTGTGGGAGGCTGGTGTGCAGCTCTTGCTCCACCAAGAAAATGGCAGTAGAAGCTTGCAGAGAAAATCTGTCTCGTGTGTGTGATCAGTGCTATGGCTACTGCAACAGAGAAGGTCTGCCTGGCTCAGTGCAAGACACAAGCCGGTGAGTCTTTCTGCTCAAGTTCTCCTCAGTTACATGTACACAGCAGAGTACGTGAATGGAATGAGAGAGGCATAAGCATTTGGTTTATCTGGATAATATAATAACATGAGTTTTTTGGCCTCCAGCTGTTGAGATTTCCAGGTTTAATAGGTGTGGGAATGTTCCTTGCGCCTCAGTTTACTTTTCACGTTAGAAAGGACACTGGAGAGCAAGACAAGTCTTGAATTCTTTAAGCATCAATTAATTATTAACTTAAGAATTGAATGCTTTGATGCAAAACATAGCACATACTGCTACAGTGTGACAAAGTTTCTTGTGGTATACTCCGTTCCTGGATTAGCATTGCATGTTGACAAGCTCTACTGAACATATCAATGTTTTAATGTTATTCCTTAATCCCTTGATTTTTGACTCCTTGAACCCTTGGGGATTAAAAAGCAAGTTTGTGATTAGATAGGCTTTGAAACTGCCTTTATTAAAAGGGACAGCTGTGATGACATATTTTCATGATGTGGTTGCTTTAAACTGAGAATAGGACTGAAATTTGTTGTGAGTATGTAGGTCAGCTGCTGAGAAGTGCAACTGAAAAGAGTTTTACTCTCTGTGACCTTGAGCAGGCTTGACAGGGTCACAGAGTAAGATTTGCTCTTTCCAGCCACGCTTTCAGGTGCATTTCCTCTTTTCCTAGCAAGCCTGCAGATAGCAGTAACCACTATGGCAGTATCGGCCGACTTCCTAGGAAAAGAGCAATACTGTGCAGATCTGAAGAGGAACCTGTGAAAAAACAAGGAGTCACTTCTAGCTGAACCAGTTTGCATCAGAACAGTTGCTTATGCTGCCATATTAGGTCAGCAGAGCCTAACTGTGAGCTTGAATACCACCTGTCATGTTTTAATTCATTAGTGCCTGGGTTTTTTTATATTCACCATATTTGTGTATCAAAACCAACTGCATCTTAAAGACAGAGACCCAGATGCCAAAGACTTCATTTTAGCTCTGACGTATCCTGATACTGTGCAGTTCTCATTCTCAGTGTCTGCTTTTTTATGATGTGTGCAGCTATAGTACTATTCCTACAGAAGGTCATAAGAGCCAGTTACTTAGTGCAGTTGCAGAGGTGGGATCTTAGATTTCCAGACAGAAGGGGTAGTGGCAGGGCAGTGGGTTGGATAGGACAGGGAGGAATAGATGTTAGATTTTTACACAACAGTGTTCTGAGAAGGCTAGCCACAGTAATGTCTTTTAAAACTGTGTTTCCCCCAGTGTGCTGAAGTAGGCATGATGGTTCTTTCTGTCATTTTATTGCAGAAAAGAAGAAGATCAGGACCAAGTGGAAGGTAAGGAATGGAGTAATGTTAAACCTCTATTTTTTAAAGCTCCTCATTAGCAGTTAGAAACTGGAAGCTGATACATCTAGAAATATCTAGTTGCAGCTGAAGAGTGATCAAAACTTCAGTTACATAATATCACTGATGATTTTTGCATGTACAGGCTGAAGGGAGCATTCCAAACTTCCATAAATTGAGGTTTAGCGGAGATGTCTGAACAGTATTGAATGTGTTGGATGGCTGTAAAAGATAGGAACTGAAAAACAGCTATTGGAGTATGCACTTTGCATTCGAGAAACAGTCAGAGGCTGTGATATGAGTAGGAATTAATTATCCCACTACAGAGCTGTTCTGAGTGGTTCTCTTTTTACAAACCATGACAGTACAATTCTGAATACTACTCAGTGTGCTGTGGTGTTTTATACCCCATGCTGGCTGGACGTAGCACAGAATGAGGCCCCTCTCATGGGTCTGGTTGTGTCCTGAGTTCCATTTCTTGTGCTGGTTGTGTGAATATAGTAATTTTTCTTTAATGTCTGTTTCCACATCTAATATGATAAAGTGTCAGGAATAATAACAAAATTTAATTGACTTCTTTTCTCTGCCATACCAGAAGGTATTTACTGTATTTTTTCCTTGTTCTAGTGTTTGAGGTCATTCTGCAAAATTTTCCTACACCGATGTGAAATTCTGTCAGAACAAGATATAGTTATTTGAAGTTATAACAATGACATGAAACATGGTGCAAAATCTGCATTCATGTGTGTGCTACAAAGCAAATGAGAATATTTTTCCTCACTTGTTCCTTTTTCAAGTATGATGGACTATTTGAGCATTTTTTCCCCCTGCTGTTGATGGAAGTTTGCGTTACTGCTACCTTTGTTTCAAGACTGAAACAGCTAAAATGCAGGTTTTGAGCTGTTGCTTCTGGTTAGATCTTTCTCTTAGCTTGCAGCATTTCTACACATTACTGGACCTAATATGATCCGTTCAATAAGAGTGAATAAGAACAATGTGGAAATCCTCAGATTTAAGAGGGAAAGAGTTTTATTTTGCTTTTCTGACTTATGTGATGCCATTGTGAAGAAGGCTTATTGAATGTTTTCAAGCCTGGTTTATTTTTGTTAATCCAGTTTCCTATTCAGTTTAGAAATGGGTGGAGGGGATGCTGGCTTTTGGTTTGGGGCTTGTTTGTTTATTTTTATTCACCCTACAGTTTTAGAGTTACTCAACACTCTAAAAAGTTATGTGAAATCTAGATCAGTAAATTTTGAGACTTCCTTTTTTTTTCCATTTTCTTTTTCCCCCAGGAGGAAGTTGATCAGGGCAAGTTGGCGTTATTCGCCATTTCTTGGCATTGTGAGATTGGCCATTGTTTTTTTGGAACCACGGTCATAAACTTAAGCATCAGAGGGCTTGTGCATTCTCACCTACACTCAGATGACAGACAGTATTTGATTTGAAGCTATTCTGGGTTATGAATTTCAAAACAGATATTTCCTTAATCTGCAGGAAAGAAAACGACTTTTCACAGAAATTAAATGTCTTGAGTCATTTGGTCAAAACTCCAATTTTCTGCAGTACTGTTTTATATGAAAATCTAACATTAGAAGTTAGGTCATTTTCTCACAATCTTTTGGCTTAAAGCTCCTGGACTATATGTTCAAATAACCTGAATTATAGAAGATAGAAGCAGTTTTAAGTCAATTTAGCCTGTTTTTCTGTTTCCCTTTTGAGCCAAAACCCACAGCTCTCATATTTCCACTTGCCTCCTCAGAAATATTTAATGAGTTGTCTGAGGGAAGGCTAAAGAGTGGAGTTTCCTGTGCTTGATGCCCAGTAGGATAAGAGTTGGATAATCATTTGAAGATGTGTTACTGGAACCAGGTTTTGGTAACAGTTATAGTAAGTTTAGGTACAATTTGGCAGCCTGCTGAGGAATGGAAATATTTCTGTAATCTGTGTGCTGGACATATGATGCTGGTAGGAAATGACACAATGAGAGGATTATAGACAGCAGTTGCAGGACAGTGTAGGAATACTCTGTGTTATGTGTCCTTAGCCAGGTTTCTTGCTTCTTGTACAGGGATTTTAACTGGTGTTTTCTTTTTTGCTGCAGAAACTTCTAATAATGAATATTCCACAGTGGTGCGAACACCCAAGGCAACTGAGCTTGAATGGATTTTTTCCCTGAATGAAGAGGAGAATGAAATTGTACGCAGTGAATTTTATTATGAACAGGTGAGAAAGAGAATGCAGTATAAGCAGTTCCCTGGAGAACTACGTTGATACCTATATTTGTCTGTCTTTCCTCAAATTGTCAGGCTCCCAGCTCTTCCTTGTGCATTGCCATCCTTAGCCTGCACAGTGACAGTGTAGTGTGTGGCCACCAACTGATAGAACACTGCTGCAAGTTGTCCCAGGGGCTCACTAATCCTGAGGTGGATGCTGGTCTCCTTATGGACATCATGAAACAATTGCTCTTCAGTGCCAAAATGATGTTTGTAAAAGCTGGAAGGAGCCAGGATCTAGCTCTCTGTGACAGGTGACTTAATCAGTTGTTCACTAGGATGTATTGAGATACTGTTGAGAGCATTATCCTTTTTCACTGGGAGTGGAGGGTGGGAGGGTTGTTTTGTGTTTGTACTGTGGACATTTTAAACAAGAAGTTCATAATGTAATAATAATATAAGAGTTCAAATAGTAGAAGTTCAAGTAATATGACCACTTAACAGTTACTGAGGAAATTCTCTGATTAGGAAGAAATTATTCACAAAGACTAAGGTAAATATTTCACTTCTGATATTGTGTATCTGCTTTCAATCTATATTTTAATACAGGATTTTAAACCTGTGCTTCCTGTGAATGAACATTTTACACCTCTTCAAGTTTTGTCCTACAGAACTTGAGGTGCCAGGTGTAATATATAAATTTCACATGTACTGTTTTGATTTGGCAAGATAGAGATGGTGTCTGCAATTAGCATGTTACACTGAACATGGCAAAAAACCCTCAAACAATAACAAGTGGTTTGAATGGGATAGTATGATGGATAGAGAAACCTGGTACACTGGTGCTTAGGAACCACTGTTCTAAGAGATGTCATTGACATAAAGTTCTTTACTGTATGATAATAGTGAAAGTGTATGTATTTGTTTAACCTCTAGCTACATCAGCAAAGTGGATGTGTTGAATATTTTGGTTGCTGCTGCCTACCGTCCTATACCGTCTTTGGATCAGATTCTTCTCCCAGCAGCAGTAACAAGATTAAGAAATCAGCTTCTGGAAGCAGAGTACTATCAACTAGCTGTAGAGGTAATGCCAATGGAGGGATGTCAGTGTTAATGCCTCTGTACTGGCTTCTGTTTTTCTCCCTCCTGAATTCAGATGGATATGATGTGTGAATGGACAATATTTAAACAGTTACAAACTGAGATTAAGTTTGTAGACAAGGAAGAAATAATTATCTGGACATGAGAAAAAATTTCTGAGAAGGGAAAATCCTGCTGTGGAGCAGGCTGCAGAAGGGAAAGGTAGCGACCTTGCTTTCTGGTACAGTTAAGGTTGGAATGGACTAACTGCAAGAAAGTCATTAAATGGAGGAATTTTGCATCCAGTAGAAGGAATGAGACATCCTTTGTGGCAGGACTTTATCTGAAGCTTGTATGTTTGATTTTATTTGTCTGTAATCCCACAGCAGACAAAAGTAAGGCACCTTTTCTGACTTGGAAATCAGCAATGTTGACAAATCAGTGCATCAGAGCTCATCTGGTGTAGTTTATCATATTCTATCTTCCTCCTACTCCCAGGATATTGTACTCCTGTATGATGGCATTGCAATTTGTTAAGTACAGTATTATGATACTACAAACAGGATTATGATTTTTTAAGGGGTAATAAACAGATGACCTATATGAATAAAAAATATTAATAAATAGATAACCTATATGAATAAAAATTGCTCATATTTAAAAGCAGCTGGTCAGCTGAAGAAAATCAGGAATAAATTTTATCAGCAAAGTTGTATGAAATAAAAAATATCCTGGCAGTTCGTGAAGCGTCTTCTGTTGCTTTTTTTAAAACCACAAACCTGATGAATTCTGCTCTGTAAAAATCATGTGCTTTAGAAAAGCACATGTGAAAATGTCATGTTTTAAAACTGATGAACTGAAATTCCCAGATAAACTTGTACGATAAAAAATACTTCCACATTTGGAGATCCTGGGTGTTTTGGTAGTTGGCCTTTTGTGCCAGTAATATGGTAATAATCGGCATGAGTTTTTCATGTGTTTTTTTACTGTTTTTTTGTTTTTAATGGGAAATGCACTCTAAGAAGTGAAAGGTCACAATCACAGACTGTATGATAAGCTAGTTTTCCTATTTTCTGTGCTGGGACTGTGTTGCATTACATTTTTACATCATTTGCAATAACAAATTATTTTGATTTTAGGTTTCTACAAAATCTGGATTGGATCCAGGTGGAGCATGGCATGCCTGGGGCATGGCTTGCCTTAAAGCTGGAAATTTAAGTTCAGCAAGAGAGAAGTTTAACCGATGTTTAAAGCCACCTATGGACCTAAACCAGCTGAACTATGGTTCAAGGCTTCTCCAGGATGTGATACAGTACCTGGAGGCCACGGTGAAGCCGATACTCATTGCAGTAAGAATCTTCTGTCTGCTCTGAAGGGCTATAGCAAAGCCAAGTAATGATGTTTTAATACACATCTTATAGCAATGCATGTTGCAATATCAGGTGTTAGGGGTTTTTTCCTTCTTTGTCGTGATTGCATATCACAAAACAAATACTGTTGAAAAATTTGTTAGGTGTTTCATCACAGGATTTGATAGTAATTTGGGGCATACTTTGTGGAGGGGAAAGAAGCTGTACTGCTTAACATGTTATTACTACAGTTTGAGGAAGCTAAACTCAATCCCTGCAACATATTGTGATTCTACACTGATGCAGTTTTTCTACCGAAACTCTGATAACTTTGCAGGAATCCAAAGGAGAATTTCAAATGCTGCCCACTCTTCTTTTCTCATGAAAAAACACAATTACATGGTTTGGAATTAGCTCTGGAAGTCCGGATTAGGGACCAAAAAATTACTTTTAGGATCTAAATAACTGCAGAATCATAATGATTAAAGACCACTTAGTAGTACATATTTTAGGAGAATGAAAAAGCCAGTTTGAACTAGGCTATTAAGTAGCTGTAGGCAGTGGAATTGTGTTTAAATAAGCCTTCTGCTTGTCCTTGGAAACAGCCATGCTGGCTACAGCAACATTCAGCACCTCTGTTGATAGCAGGGTTCCAATGTAGTGTTTATGAAAAGCATTACTGGATTCTCATCCCTCTAAAATAATACATATTTTAAAAACAACAATAACAGAAATGCTTTAGGGCTGAGTGACAAGACCTAACTGAGAAGAAAATTTTTCTCTTACCACTTGTCATTGATTCTCTGTGTTAACGGCAGGATGATGATTACTTTGCCACATTGAGGGAACTTGAAGCAACACTGAGAACAAGAAGTCTGTCTCTGGAGATGATGTGTGAGGGGAAGATTCAACACAACAACTACTATCAGGAGTGCTTGTTCTATTTACATAGTTATGGCACTAATCTGGCAATAATAAGCTTTTATATGAGGCATGACTGTATGAGAGAAGCACTGCTTCACTTGTTAAATAAGGTGAGTAATTTAATTTGCCATCACTGAAACTGAAATTTGAAAAATGGTAATGAGCATCATGTAGTGTTCTGGGTAGTTTTCTGCACAGGAGTTTTCTGAGGTCCTGAATGTTGTTATACAAACTATCCAGTGACTGACAGTTCAGTCACATGAAAAAACAACTTTGATCTTTATATCTCGTGTTTAATCTCTCTTCCACGTTGTGTTGAAACAGGAGTTTCTAGAGAGGAGAAAACTCTGCTTCTTTTTTTTTTTTCATAGATGTTCTGCATCAACAGCACTTTGTCTTTTTTTTCTAAAAAGCTGAATACATGGGACTGTTGTCATACAGTTCAGAGGACATGGAAAATTTGCCTTTGAAATATGTCCTCTATACCAGTTTAAATTTGCTTTTTAAAAAAATTGCCTATTTTTGCAATGTTGGTGACATAACTTTACTGGTTAAGTAGTAGACTTAAAAAATTCTCTAGGCATACAATTTGATGGGTAAGTTTTGGGCAAGGAAACTGGTAGTGATCATGCAAACTAGAGAGCAGAGTTTGTTACCCTGAAGCTGTAAGGTACTGAGCTTCTGATGAAACATTTTGCAGTTGGTTGGAAACATTTTATTTGTATACTTGTATCTTATTCTGAGATTTAAAACAAAAAAAAATCAAAAAAATGTCATATCAAGTTTTTAGAACATATATACAGGCCATGTTGACACATATTAATGTTACTATGAAAAGAAACACATGTGAGGCTGCATTTGTGAGACCATAGTCAAGAGAACAAGGGGAGTAAATATCCCCCTCAACTCACTGCTTGTAGGGTTTCATCTGGACTACTGTACCCAGTCGTGGGTTCTGAAGTACAAAACAGACACTGTCAATGTGGAGCAAGTCTAGTGGAAGGCCACCAATGGCTGGGGGCCTGAAGCACATGATGTAAGAGGAGAGTGATAGAGCCAGGTTTTTCCAGGTGAAAGAGGAGGCAAGAGGAGACCTATGTGATGTTTTCAGCTACCAAGTGGGTGATTAGAGGGAAAATAGAGCCATGCTTATCTCACATGCATCCAGTAAAAGGGTAAGAGACAGTGGACACAGTCTGAAGCAAGGGAGATTCCAACTGGATATAAAAGAAAAGTTTTGAGGTTTTTTTCAGTGCATGTATTTAGACATGGGAACTGGGCTGCAAAGAGGCTGTTGAATCACCCTACTTTGTCATGCTCAGAACTTAACTGGACAGGTCCAAGAACAATGTGACCTAACTTGGAAATCATTCTTTGAGTGGTGTTTTGAACAACATGACCTTGAGAGACTCCTTTCAATATAAATTAGTTATTAATTTTATGATCTCTGTCACTTAATACTCCTTTATGTTACATAAGGAAAATAAGCTACAGTGGCTATGCTTCAAGCTAATTTTTGTTTGTGTAGGAATCCCCATCAGAAGTGTTTATTGAAGGGATCTTCATTCCAAGTTATGAAAGTGGAAAACTGCATATGCTGGAGAACTTGCTGGAAACCATTGATCCAGGATTGGAGAGCTGGGGAGTTTACTTGATTGCAGCCTGCAAACACTTGCAAAGAAAGAACTATTACCATATTCTGTATGAGCTGCAACAGTTCATGAAGGTAAGTTGAGGGACAGTGCCATCTTTTTCAGTGAAATGTTGAATACTCTCAGACTTTGGGTCATTTACTTTGGTGTAAATCTCTGTGCTGGACAAGTATATTTTTGCTACTTTACAGTCCTGAAAAACAGATAGAAAGGCTGAGCCTCACTGAAGCTGACCTGCTGTTTGTGTCATAGATCTGACACATTGCAGTAACTTAACTGTGCTTAGAAGAAAACAGAGCATTACCTGCTTTGTGTGAGCACTTTAGTACAATGATTAGTTTGGTCCATGTGATCTGCAGTACATTTCTTCTAGGATCATGTCCGTGCTGCCATGACCTGCATTAGATTTTTCACTCATGGAGCAAAGTCTTACACTGAACTGGGAGGAAAACAGACGTGGCTTCTAAAGATCAAGGACCACCTCAAAGTCTACCTGCAGGAGGTCTCAAGAAGTTCAGGAAGGAAAAAAATGGCATTCACTTTCCGGAAGAAAATGTCTGCTACAGATGTGTCGAGGTATCTATAAACAAAAAGTTGAGTTATAGGAGAGGGGAAATTCAGGCTTTAGACTCTTTTTTTTTTATTGATTGCATTTAAGTTGGCTTTAGCTAACGTGTGCTGGTTGTGCCTGACCCAAATCTGACTTTTATGTAGTTATAAGTATAGGATTCCCATCACTTTTTCCCCCAACAGCCCAACCCAGGAGGTTGTTGATTGTTTCTACCAAAAATATGTCTGTGTATCAGATTATCTTCCTTTAATTTAAAAACCAAAAACTGTACAGTGCATAGACAATTATACATTAATCTACAATTTTTTTTCTTTTTCTCTTCCTTTCCTCTCCAAAAAGCAAGCAGCTTTATGGTGCTTCGCTGTCTACTGGAGTTAACTCACAACATTCAACTATGCACAAGTTATAGGTGCTAGAGATAATAGAATCCCTGTATTCAAAAATCAAAGTGTAAATTTAGCCAGATCTCTCATGTACTTGAGGTTTTATATCTTGGTTTCCTTAGGGGCTTTTTTCTTTCTTTTTTTAGGCTAGACACAAACTTGGGGGGGAGTGTGTGTGATGAAATGAAAAAGTGGGTGTGGATATTTATTTGGAATCCAGATTGTCTGGCTCACTTCTTTGAAATAATGTGAACAATTGCTTAACTTCAGCTTGTCATGCATGTTAAGCATACAGATCTGAAAGGCAATCTCATTGCTGCAGACTTGGCTGCACAAAAGACAAAGTCAAAAATAACTAAAATAATTCTTTATATCTTCTTTTGAAATTTCTTGAAAAAATTAGTAAGTTCACATAATTAATAATTGACACTTTCTCTATTGCAAAATAAAGTCAGAATTTTCTCACTCTCTAGGCACATCAATACAGTTGATCTGCAGATGGAAGTAACAAAATTCCTGCATCAGTGTGAGAGCTCAGGAACATCTCAAATGACAGGTTCCTCCTTGCCCACACTCTTTGGAAACAATAACATGAAAATGGATGTTGCTTGCAAGGTACTTACTGCTATTTTAAAGACAGCTCTATTTTCCATCAACAGTACTAACTTGATATGAAGGTTGAAGCATTTGATGGCTGGGGCAGCCAGTTGTGTTTTTCATGGGCAGGTTACTTATGCATGCATGCAACCCATCATTTATGAAAAGTTCATGATTTTCCTCAAAGTAGCAGAGAACATGAGAACTTGGAGCTCCTCTCCTCAAAGTTCCAGTTTTCAGAGGCAGAGGATCCCAAATACAAATAGTAATATGCCTTTTGATTATACATCCTATTGTGTTCTGAAGCAAGGCAAATACTGCTGCTATTCTAACCATTCTTAACTTTAGCTCATCTCCATCTCTAAGTTGCCTAACATCCCACAGGGAATCAATCAGTATGTGTGACAATAGACCCTATATTTGCTGTACTTGTTGGGATGGTGCTGTTTCCTGTTGAAGTAATGCATTGTCTTTTGACCTCTGGGCAAAATCTGAATTTGCATTAATATTATTTAACTGTATGTAATGAAAAAGGCATGTGCACCCCCAGACTTGTCTGTGCCTTTCTTTTCAGGTCATATTGGAAGGCAAAAACATTGAGGAGGGGTTTGGGATTGCATTTAGAGTTCTCCAGGTATGGAAAAGCTTGATATTATTACAAAACAATATTATTACAAAGTAACAATTACAAAGTAATAATTACAAAAGCAATATTATTACAAAGTAACTCCTGCAAGTAGCAATTGTTTAAACAAAAGCCCTTTTTTTTTTTTTTCCAAAATGTATTTTAAACCCCAACATAAAAAACCTCTTGTGAAGAAAAGTCACAAGTTCAAGTTTTATATGTCCATGTATTTGGAGGAAACTTGGTAAGGAGATTAAGATGCTGCTTCAGTAGGACATGTCCAAACTAATTGGGTCCTACAAAGGAATTAAGTACAGCTTTTCCTTTGCTGTACACCTTGTTCAGTGCCTTAACGCTGGCAAACCACAGTCATAGATGTGTGTGGGGAGCTCTGACATAGTAGCTCTCTGCAGTTCATGAGAGCCATGCAAAGACACAATGCATACATAAGGCCAGGGCTATCCCTGTACTATTCTCCTGATTTGAGACAGCAAAGCTGATTACCTGGAAACTCTCTGGGGATCTCTCTTTCTTCATATCTGGGTAGAAGTTGAGGTACTTATCAGTCAGCATAGCTCATGAGCCTCCTAAGTCTTCAGAGTGTTTTTTATCCATATGGTAAGATGGTAGAGGAGGGCTACTTTTGGACAGAGGTGGCACATGGAAAGAGTATTTATGGATGTGGCAGGCCCTGCTCCTTCTTTCAGGGCACAATGTACAAGGCAGAACACCTGTTTGTAGTGAGATGAAGAGCCTCAGAAAAATAGCACTTCTTAGCAGCAGCAGTCACTATGCCCCGGTAAAAATGGAGCGGCGAATCTAGCTGCCCAGCATAGCTTCTGTTTCCATCCTTTTTTTCTTGCCTTATTCATGGCGGGATCAGTCCGCAATTTTTATCATCTCTTCCTTCATATGGGAGCTGGTCAGTTCATATGTACAATGGTCAGTTGCCTCCTGTTTCTTGGAGTACACAAAGGGTGACTGCTGGTCAGTGGCTGGAGAAATGTAGTGTGAACATACTAAATGAGGGAGAGGTGGGTAGAGACCTAGGAAAGATCTTTTGCCAGAAGAAATAAAATTGATTTTTTGCCACCCTGAAAAGAAAGCGTTAACAGCGCTCTTGTTCTTAAGCAAAATTGATTTTTACCAGTCTGGTTATAGAAAACCTTTCAGCCAACCCTGAGCGTTAGTGACTGGAAGACCAGAGGCTCCCAAAACAGCTTTGACTTTTTGGAGCATGGTGTGCTATTTTGTCTTTAGGAGAGATTGTCTCAATTGTATAGACTCTCTGTGAGAGAACCTGCTGAGAACATTAAACACGTTGCTCCACTATTCCAACTACCTCTAGGACTTCCAGCTGGAGGCTACAGAAGTGTACAGCAAAGTGGCCAAGCAGCTGGTGAAGCAGCAGAAGTACAGTGAGATCCGGCAGCTCCTGAAGTGTGTCAATGAGTCTGGAGTGGCAGCAAAAAATGATGGGGATAACATTATCCTGAACTGTCTAAATGAGTTCAAGAACATTCCCGCTGAGGTAATTCCATCCTGGGTTGTGTCCCTTTTGAAGTAAAATGGGTATATACAATACTGCCTGCAGGGAAATCTGGTGCCTGTGCTGCTCTTCTAGTGAGTTTTTCAGATCTTCTGGCTCCGTACTTTGTGCATAGCTTAAAGATGGGAGTGCATGGTTTGCCTTATACAAGGTACTCCGAGAGGAAACAAGAAGTAGCTGTATCATGCTCCTGCCCTGCACTTCCCAAATGAATACCCATGGTAGGGAGAGAACCTTTGCTTCACAACATCCTGCCAAATGCTGCTGTTTGGAGTGGGAGGTGTTCCCTTCAATGGAGCTTCCCTGGCTAACTCAGAGAATGTGTCAAGGCAGAAGCCTTCTGCTTCCATAGGAGACAATTTTATGATTCCCTTTGCCTACCACAGTTTTTTTCCCATCACAGTGAAGGAAAGTGCTGCACTCTACTGTTCTATTAATCAGGTTAGGGGACACAATCCACCCTTTGGGTCAGGGTGGGCCATGGGGCCCAACTCCTGCTGGGGTGTAGAGAACCTACAAATTCATTTCATGTAACATGAGCCATGTCCCTGGGGGACTCCCAGGCTCATAGCATTCTCTAGAGATACCCCATAGACATGGAAGGCAGGAGAAGCTGTGGTCGAGGGAAGAATTGGAATTTTTATTTTTTTGTATTTTCTACATCTGTAGCCTTTGCAGTTGGGACAGTGCAACCACCTGCTGTGATCTCAGCAGCCCTTTCTGTTCACAGGGATTTGATCTCTGATGGGGTAGAGATTTGCAGACTATTGTCAGTTTAAATGTGAACACCTTTTCCCTTCTTTGGATACAGGATCTCGATAATCTGATTCAGGATATGGACAGTGATGAAAACAAGGTAAGTAAAAGTACAGTAGAGGAACTCTTTTAGCAAGAGCTGAACAGCCAAGTCTTGGTCTACAGCCTGTGGGTTCTCTTTCACGATCTTTTTCATCTTCATGCAAGCCAGACTTTTGAAGGCTACTTCCTAGATTGTAGAGATCGTAGCGAATTCCTCAAGGCCCTGGTGTTTGTGACTGTAGAGCTGTGACATGAAGGTACCAATTGGTACTATCCCTGTTAGCAACTTCAGAGTCCTCAGAGTGAGAGCTAGGCATTTGCTGTAGTGAGAGGAAAAGTGTTACAGAGGGGCACGTTGGTGGGTTTTTTGGTTTTGTTACTCAACTTTTCACATAGGTGCATGCAAGTTTCTAGTAACGGCAGACAGCTAATGATGACCATTTCAGCTTACTGTTTCAGGATTATACTGTTTTATGGTGATCAAGAGTTAGATGGTAAAACTTCTCCAATTTTGATTTTTTTTTTCTCTTAGAGGAAGTGAGGCCTAAACTACTTTGTTTCTTTGCTAGCTTTCATAGCAGCTGCCCAAGCCACTGGAAAGTCACACATAAATATGTGAACTATAGATACATGTTTATAGAGGTGGCTGTGGCTCAGCGTTTGGGGATTCTTGTAGATCCTGAGTGGCATAGCTGGGAATGAAATCTTAAGATTTGTGACTGTCCTTTGTCCTGCTACAAATGGGCTTTTAATTGTGCCTTTCTGTAAGATCTATCACTGAAAGATGGGAGCTGTTCTAGAAACAGCAATAGAAGAAAATGACAGGTTTAGACTCCTTGCTATGAGGATATGGTAAATTAATGCACAAGATAGGATTCGTGATGCTATTTTCAAGGTCTTACAATAAAGGAATTTCTACAAGACACAAACGTAATAACATACAGCTGTCTGTCTGCCTTCTTCATTGGGATTTGCTTCATGCCATGCTCTGTTCAGTAATATGGTACTACTACCACCTTGTAATACAGACTTTTGAACTGGGTATTTCCTATGAATCCCTCGCTTAGGCTTGTCCAGTTACTTTACTACAGATTTCTAACCAAGGTCCGATTGCCTCTTCTGCTTCAGATCCAGGCCTACGTGATGTGTAACAAGCTGCGCTCTGCCTATCTGGTCTCGGTGAGGCAGGAGAAGGGCAGGGCGGTGCAGCTGGTGCAGCACGTGCGGCAGCTGGCCGAGAGCAGCGGCGATGACGTTGTGAAGGCCATCTGTGCCCAGTGGCTCTCCGTGCACCAGCCCAAGATGAAAAATCGGCTTGCCCAGGGCACCAGGAAGTAATAAGTAATTGACATTCGCCATCATACAGGAGGAGAAGGCTTCGAGACAGCTCAAAGGTTTCTGGTTCAGTACTTCTTGGTAAAATGGAAGTCTCTTGACTCATGCTGGTGGGAAATGGATGCTGCTAATGTGCCTTTGGTGGGGAGGGAACTAAATTACAAGTGCCAGTCCTGTATTTTGACACAGTCACTACCTCAGGGTGTTTTTTGACTCTTTTTCTGACAGAGGTGGGGGAGGCAGTTTCAAACTGAACAAGCAAGGATTTAGGTGTATGGAGAGAGCACTTCTCTTTCTGTTTCTGATTTTGGCTTTTGTTTTTTGTTAGTTTTTAATTTTTTGGGGGGGTTGATATTTTTTGAAAAGCACTGAACTTAATAATATGGGCTTTATTTTTAATCCAGAAAACATGTAGAGAGGAGAGAAAAATTTTATCAACTCAATGTAGCCTAGAGGATAAACTTTCTGATTATGGGTTTCCTGTAAAATTTTTCAAGATTGGAGAGATCTTTGGTTACAAAGACTAAAATTCAGAGATTTTTTTAAGCCTCTATACAAACCATTGCTACTTTTTTTTTTTATTCCCTTCACTAGTACAATGTACCCAGTTTCTTTAGTTTGTTTGAAAAGGTAGGAACTGATTCTTTATAGCCGGTTTTGTACTTACCAGTCACACTGTGTGATGTGTGCCATACATATGGCACTTCAGCCCTTACTAGATGAATGAAGCTATAAAGGGCATATGCTGTAAGGGGAGTACAAAGGGAAAATAAGCCTTTAAAATATCTGAAAAATCATGTACCTCTTTCTTTGCTATGGCAATACCCAAAAAATTGTTGTCATGCAGCTTTATGACTGAGTAGTTGACAGTAAACTTCCACAGTTTTTCATCAGGTATAGCAGAGAATATTTGATAAAGCAAGCTGTGGCAAAATTTAACAGGTGGTCTTCTATCCCTGTCACACAGGGATTTATTTATTTATTACCAGGATAATCTGTCCCTGTTAAGTACAATAGAACACCAAACTGGACCTACTGTATAGACAGGCTTTGCTCTGGAAGTGTTAGGTTAATCAGTTTTATGAAAAAAGCAGCAGTCTTCGTGTAATGGCCGTGTAATGAGGGATGCTGAAAAAAGCAGCTGCTTCCCTGCAACTGTGATTGGGACGTGAAAAATTGGCAGAAGTGTGGTAGACAGTAGTATGACCTTCAAAAAAAAGAAAACCAGAACAAAACATGGCGTTCCACAACAGTTTGTCTTTACTGTTTACATGTATTTCAGCAGAAGTAGGAAAACTAATTCACTTTTTTGTTAAAAAGTTGTTTACTTCAAAAGAAATGACAGGTTTTCTGAAGTGTAACCGAATTGTAAATAGTTTTATTACATAAAATAATTGAGACTGTCAAGTAAGAGTTTTGCACTAACCCCAAGCTCACTGTAATGAAAGAACAGACTTCCCTGGTATTGGAAAGGATTCGGTCCATCTTCAGGGTTTCAAGAGCAGTGCCCCACTGACACAAACACCTCTCTTTGGAGGCACTCTGCTCACTAGAGCAGAGCTAGAAATGTCTGAGTAAAGCAGTCAGAAATGACCACATGGAGCTTTCAGAATCCCTTGACCACAGATTTACGTTATCTCATTAGTGAGCAGTACTAATGAAAGCTTTTGTTTCCTTGGCCAGACTGACGTAGCTTTCCATCAGCTTACAGCTGTTAGGCTAATCCTAAAACGTGACACTACCTATGTCTTCAATCGTTTTTAAATCTCTAATTATGGGGAGGAGGTTTTACTGCTTGTGGGTATCCAGATCTGCATTTCCGTTAACACCTTCTTTTCTGCTCGAGTTCCTTCAGCTGTACAGAGCACAGAGAGTGGAGTTTGCTGTGCAGACATGTCAGCTCCGTACCTGCCTTTCTTCCTGACCTCTTTGCACTGTACCTGATGCACTTTATATAGTGTTTGCTGTAATTTGATGTTCTTAACCCAGAATCATAGGGATCTTTCTCATACCAGCAGAACCTGGAATTTTGATCCTGACTAACTGCCTTGTGTCACGAGTAGTGGAATTATCAAGGGGGTTTGAATTTTTGTCAGTAAAAAGGGATTGACTACTGCCAGTTAAAAAGAACTTCTCTGTTAATGACTAAGGTTTGTTTACAGTGATAAAAGAGAATAAAATATTGTGACTGTTAATGTATCTCCTGTTTAATTTTTATTTCAGCATAGCTGGGGGTCTCTTTCTAGATCTGCATTTTGCTTTTGGCTAGGCTTAGCAAAGTAATTAGAAGGGGGATAATTTTTCTTTCATGCCAAATCTGCTACCGTGTCCTCAACATTTAGATCAATTGGAACATCACATCTTTAGAAGTCCTCCCAGCAGCTAGGTAGCTAGTTCAGCCTCATACGTGTACTCAGTAATCCTCTTCAGAGAGCTTTGCTAGTTAATCTAACTCTTCCTTACAAGCTTCCCTTTGACACAGCTAAATGAGCTTTAGTTCCCTCATTTTTTTACAGATCAGCTGAGAAGTATAAATGACTTGCTCAAGGTCAAAATGAGTGGTTGTCTCTCTATGGAAATGTGTAATTTAATATGTCTTAAGTTAAATCTACAGTCAGACTTCTTTGCAGAGAGAATTGACCTGCAAGGGCAAAAATATTTCACGCTAGAGACACTTTCTGCTTTTTAAAAAATGGTTTCTCTTGCTCCTGAAAACTACTTTCAAGATCAGAGAATCGCACAGAGAAAGCAAGCCTAGTCTCCAATGCTAGGTAGCATTCTACTGCTACATTGTAGTTGTTGATTTAGCTTCATAATCAGGGTGAAGTGGAAAGAGGGAGGGGAAAAAAGGTAGAGTGACAAGGAGGAACACAAATGGACTCTGAAATGTTATCTGAACTGAGTTCTCTACATTAGTAAGGCAGGTGCAGATAATAGCAACACCAAATAAACTGATTCAACATTTCTGAAAGAAGATACGGTCTCCTGTTGTAAAAGGAAAATAGCTTTATTTAGTATTGCTCAGAGGTAGCACAGGACTGATCTGCATAGATAACATCCAGACAGAAAAAAATTAGAATTAGCATTTGTTTCCCAAAACTGGCAGTTGGTCAGAGTCGCAGGCTCATATGCAAGTCCAAAAATTTCCAGACTTTTTTTCAGAAGCAGAAGATAATCCAATGAGATGTGGCACTTGGTCTCTGACTGCTTAGATCTTTCAGAAATAATCTCTGATTATGGATCAGACTCTAGCAATTTGCACCCAAGTAGCACTAGAGTTCCAAGGGAGCAATCCCATTGCTATGTGGACTGACCCAGCTGCCCTGTGGAAGTGCAAGCTGTGTGGTCCTGCTCAGGCAGACTGCCAGCCACGGCCAGTAACTGCTGGGCAGACAAATGGCAGGATTTGTCTTACCTTCCTGTGCTGGAGCTGGCTCAACCGTAATACCAAGATAGTCCCAACTCCTGCTTCAGCTATTTAGCTCGGCAGTTTGGTGTCATTTAAAGCTCAAGTCTCAGCTGAAGTTGTTTAATATTTTTTAACATAGTTTAGATGTTTTTTACTCACTTGGTCTCTTTTCTAGGTTCTATAGTCCTTTAAAGTGCAGCTGGGGGGGGTTACTGTGACAATTTTTACACCATCTTTTGCTCAGTGTTTCACAGGAGAGATGTTGATTTCTTTAATAAGATAATTTGGCCATGCACAATTCTGACAATCCTGCAACTTTTAACCTCCCAGTCACCTGCATTGAAACCTGAGTTCTCGGAAGATATGCCCAGCCCTCAGTGAACTTACTGCAATTAGTGGGCACTTAGGGCCAAGATACCTCAGTGGCTAGGCTCCAGCTACTTAGAGAGAAAAACTATTCCACTTAGAAACTTTACCTATTGCTTGGCACAGAAAGGCCCACACCTGTTTCTGTGTGCTTGAGAGCATTTGTATTGCATTTACTTGCCAGAAAATCTAATATCCTAGAGTACTTTCACTCTGCCAGGTCAAACTGTAGGAACTGAACATAACCTTAGGTAATAAGTTTAGAGTCCTACCTTTTTACTATTGCTGTTAGGAAAAAACCCACAATCGAACTTTATTTAAGGTAATTTTTTTTTCTTCACAATCTAAACCTAAGACTCCAACCTCCCTTTCTATTCTAAAGCCAGAGGACAATAGCCTTGGGCTGCTGTGTGAGATACCCAGCAAAGGTTGCTCCCTGTATCAGTGCTTTAATTCTCCAGCTAGGAAAAGGGAGTGATTGCTTACAAATCTCAATTCTTAAGTGTAGTATTCCAGAAATTCAAAGTAGGTTGTGCCCATAGAGCCATCATTGGGGCAGCTGAAGTACAGCATTCTGCTCCTGAGGTCTCTCAGCAGTGCTCTTCCCCAGAGAAGCATCACAGGTACACAGGAGGTCTGCGCTGCTCAGTCCCACTGGATGCCAAGGAGCTCACAGCTCACACTCCAGAGCTTCCTTGCTGTCTCGTCATCCCGGCCACGTGGAGATACGTATGCTGGCTGGCAATCACTGTAAGAGGAACATTCTTTTAATTCGTTAAGTCAAAGATCTCCATCTGCATTAGCACACTGAAATGTCTGTGTTAAGATAAGGGAGTTGCTTTCTATCAGTTTAGTTCAAGACCAGTTGAAGAACAGTGGGAAGCTACACAGCAAATGAGCAAGGGTTGGTGCTAAGCCACCATGAGAAAGCTTTTAAGGAAGAATCTCTCCCAAAAGCACCAAGAACAAGTCTAATTTTATCTGTTGTTTTAACTCTTAAAGAAACCTCTTTAGTTTACATTCTCATTAATACCACTAAAATGGGCTATTAAGGCTAACCAAGCTTCTTCAGGGCACCTTTTCTAGCAAACACTACAAAAAAGCCATTCAAACAGCCCTTCATTCTAAGCTATTTATCCCATCCTATTCATCCCATGATATGCCCAAGAATAATCACACTGTAATAACCATGCATGGTTATCCCCTTTTCCATTATCCTCTGAACTGTGGCTCCTTTCTTCTCAGCACTCTGTCTGGAATAGAGATCCTGTGTTCTCATCTGTAATGCTAGATTGTGCAATAAGTGGGAGTTTCAGAGCACAGAGGAAATGGCATCTTGTAAGGTTTCCATTCAGCCCAGTGTTTTTAGAACAAGTGCACAATCTTTGATGTTCCTGAAATGACTCTGGTGTACTCTACCTGTCTTCTTGTAGCATGCAAATTCCTTTCCTAATGTCTGTACTTGTGCTTTATACTCTATTGCCTGGAAAGTGAAAATAATTTTAGGCTAGTCCAATGTTAACTGTGAATTACTGTTGAAGCTACTAATTTCCCACCAAGTCCAAAACTCCCTTTTTTCCTGAGTTTAAAATCCATCAGTTTTCTGTACTCCAGCACATAAAATGCTACATTTTTATCCTGGGATGGACAGTCATTCAGGGAAGATTAAGACATCTATTTATATGTTCAAGTCTGATTAAGATACTACAAACTCCCAAATAAAGATCAGGCAAAGTCATTACAGAGACTAATCTGGTCACGAATTACAGGAGGAAAGCTCTGCAAAGACACAAAGGCTCCAAAGGCATCCATGGGAGGGGGGTGAGGGGAAGACAGAAAAATTTTCACATTCATTTCCCAAAAAATGAGATTGTTACAGTGCTCTACACCCAGTGGGAAGCTGACAGACATATCTGCATGAATCTGTTCAAATGGCAGTCTTCAAATCTAGGATGATGATGATTTGGAACTGCTCCAGGCTATAGCTTTGGTGATGGGAAAAGCCATGACTGTGCAGGGTCCTGGAGTAAGTCAAAGTAGCCAAGAAATAACAGGTTTTGTAGTGGGAGCTACACAAGACCGTTTGCAGGATAGAGTGACAAGCATCCCAGCAGGAGTCCCTGCCAGCTCGTGGGTCTGTCACGCTGGAGAATCAAATTATTTTGTCACATGCCAGACCTGAAAATCTCACCTCCTAGCTCTACAGCTCCATCAGCCCTCACAGCTACCTGGGAGCACAGGCCCCTTCTGCTCCAGTGGGGTGAAACTACAAAGAGAACCGAAGTGGTCTTTCCAGAATTGACTCAAGTGACCTCATTAACTAAACAGTTCTTCAGAAAAGTGATTTTTCCCAAGTCTCAGATCAGATTAAAGCTCTGAGCATGTGACAGCCATTTCTGTACTTTGATATTCCCGGCACTAAAGGACCTGCTATTGCATGAAGTGTTACACAGGTCAGGGATTTTTTCTAACACAATTGCAACAGAGCTGGCAGGGGTAATGTTGTAGTATCTGTCACCCTCAGTCTTACCAGGCAGCCTCATACCCAGTCCCTTTTTAATGAAGAATGAGAGTAACTCTCATATTGCCGAGCCAACAAGGTAGCCTTCCACAGTGTATCACTTCTTCAGCTTGCACCCACCTGAAATACTGTCCTGTCACAGAGTCTAGTTCCTCAGCTACTGCACAGTAGACACTGGTCTGAGCTCCTTCCCAAGGTGTCTTCAGGAAGAAGGAGAATATCTTCCACAGCCAAGTCATTACAAATGAATGCCGGACCAACTCAGAAGAGACAGAACCAGGATGGAGAGCATTTGCTGTGACTTTAGTGCCTATGGCAAAATAAAGTAGTTCAGGACAAATCTATATGCATCAAAGTGTCTTTAAAAAGATATATATATACTCTTCAATTCTACCTGCAGATATTCTGTAACTTAAAGGAGGAGTCCAGACTTGGATATAGAGAGAGCTAAGTGAAGTCCTCTGTAGTTACTGCTTGCTGAATGTCACAGATACACTTGACCTTTTAACCAAACCAGCAGTAGTTTGGTTAAGGCCTGAGCCCTATCTGGGCCAAGAAGTTCTCTAGGAAACCCACAAAGAGGACAGTGAGCATCAGTGCACAGGAATTTGGAAGAGCATTATGCAGTTAACACAAGTAGCATGTGGCTTTTCCAAGACTGATTTATCAAGGAACAAAGAGAGTTGTGGATACAATGACTCTCATGTGTACC
The DNA here is from genome assembly GCF_036250125.1 of Pseudopipra pipra. Taxonomy (NCBI): domain Eukaryota; kingdom Metazoa; phylum Chordata; class Aves; order Passeriformes; family Pipridae; genus Pseudopipra; species Pseudopipra pipra. The sequence continues at coordinate 31,396,253 of NC_087554.1, read as the reverse complement.
TTTCCCACTGTATGCAGTTTGACTACCAGCCAACCACTTTATTCCATGAGTATGACAGCCAAAGTGAGCCTTCTCTGAGCTCTCCCTACCAGGCAGTGTGACTGCATGGTGACGATCTCCCCTTAAGCTGAGTCACTTCTCAAGGTTGCTCCTCAAGGCAGAGACCTTTTCGCAACAGCATACCTTTGGATGAGCCCATCTGGAGCTGAGCCCAAACTGCAACTGGACTGCACACCAGGTGACTCTCCCCTTGATCATGGATGCCTCTCAAGGTTCCTTACCTGAGACTAAGAAAGCCTTCCTTACTCAGGCGGAGAGATCCTTGCTTGCAACAGGTCCTCAGTAAGTGACTGATGGCATGCTGAATTAATACTGAGGAAACATTACTAATCCATATAGCTACTCAGTATTAATTACTATAAACTTTGTATAATTCCATTAGACATGAATCATTGTCCAAGTCTGAGACTAAGACTGGACCTAGCCACATCTAGGCTCCCTAAGGAGTTTAGAAAGCCAGGGGGTCCAATCTGAACTTCATGACTCAACAGGAGGGTCTTCCTTACCCTTTATGTTTCTAGACCTGTGTGAATCATTCTAACTCAACTTTTCTTAATAAATTTCTTCCACGTAGTGAGTAATAGCGTGAACCTTGCCATTGAACTCTGTTAAGTCATACTTTTATGACATCATGTTAAAACCACTGTTGCTAATACCTTGATGGTGATTCTTTAAGCGTTCTAAATTGCTCATCTGTGACACTGGAGCAGTTTCCATCAGGCTTTCGAGAACACCTGTTTCTTTTGATTTACTCTAATAGTAATTTCCTAAGGAAGACACTGCTTCTGTTTTAGTAAATAAATACTACTTAAGTTGATGAGTGAATGACATGACTGTGACAGATGCTGTGACTTAAGAGGTAGTGTCTAGTCTTATGCTTGTTCTACCACCCACCAACATTTAAGGCAACTGAGTGTGCATTAGCTTTTCTATTTGGAGACTGCAGTTGTAGTTCTGTTTTCAGCTTCCACTCACATACCACAACTGTCTGCGTGGATGCAGCTAGTTTTTGACAAGCACCAAAGAAAAAGGAGATACATTCAACTGTGCCAAGCTACTAAACTCTTCTGTCCTGTTGTTGTAAAGACAATTAGTGTTCTAAGTCTCCTGGTTCCACAGACAGGAGATACCTTCTTCCTGCAAAAAGCTCTCAGTGACACCTGCCTCAAACCATTCAATTTCTGCATAGTTGATTTCCAGACCTCTCTTCAATCCACTCTCCCCATCCACAGTGCACAAAAACCCAAGCAGAAAAACACTCCACTTGGCTCTGGAACTTGCCTTGCAGCCGCCTCGCCAGCTCCCGGGTGAAGAGCACGTTAGCCAATTTGCTGTGACAGTAGGCGAGGCCACGGTTGTAGCTCTTCTCACCATGGAGATCATGGAAGCGGATTCGGCCTCCGTGATGAGCCAGCGAGGACACGTTCACTATGCGGGCTGGGGCAGACTGCTTCAGACGCTCCAGCAGGAGGAAAGTCAAGAGAAAATGACCTAAGGGTGAGATGAAAGGTCATCCTCTGAAGGGTCCCCCTGCTTGCTTATATGTTGTATCTTACTGCTGCCCTCACTTCAAGACCAGGAAAAACAAAACCCCCTGGAATTAACAGCTAAACTTTTCTGGGGCCTTCAAGTTCTGCTCCTCATCTTCAAAAAGTTGGAGTTGTCATACATTTCAAAATGTCCCAAGTAACATGTACAGATACTTAAAATGGATCCATGATAAGCAAATACACCACATTGCATCTCCAGAACTCTAACTCTGGCCTTCCATCCTTCCCCAAGAAGGAAGAATGAGAAAGAGAAAATCTGAAAGCAGGATTTTCCTTTGGAATTTCGCCACAGATATTGGTGTTGAAAGACGACAATCTTTTAGGTCCTTTCCAACCCAAACTATTCTGTGATTCTATACTGAGTACAAACATGATTCCACTGGCCTTACCAAGATGATTGACTCCCATATGCATCTCAAAGCCATCAGCAGTCTTGGAATAAGGGCATAACATTACCCCAGCATTATTAATGAGAATATGGAGTTCCTTCTCCTCTGCAAGAAACAACAGACATCCTTAATCAGGGAAACAGAGAATGAAGAGAGACAGCACAAGTCAGCCAAAAAATGGCTTGCTGTCTGAGTTGCAGCCACATCGCCATAAAAAAAAAAAATCGGATAAGTCTCCTACCACAAACTAGCTCATGGCCTCTGACCTGCCCCTGCTGGGAACCACAGTACCCAGCATGGTACAGAGATACACAGGGCAGGGATTTAGCATTGGCTAGAAGAGCAGATGGCAGTCCTTGGTAAAATATTTTCACTGAAAAGAATGATCTAGAGACTGTACCTGCTAGAAATTTCTCAGCAAACTCGCGGATGGACTTCGTATCAGCCAAGTCCAGCTTTTTCACAATGACTTGCTGGTTCCCTGTCTCAGCTCGGATTTCACTGGCTGCAGCTTCTGCCTTTGCAATGTCTCTGCAAGCAATGATCACCCTTGCACCTGCAAGGAGGGGAGGGGAGAACGACAAGAACAGAAACATCACTGGAGCACACTGGATGATCAAGGCTACAACAAGCAGGCTGACTATGCACAGCATTACGAGCAATATATTTTTTCTTTGGGGAACTGGCATCAGTCAGGGGAGCAGCTGGAAGGGACAAAGCCTTTCCTACTATATTGTAAGCTACGATTCAACCAAAGGATGCTTTCAGACCAAGAAGAAACATCTGAAGTGCCTCTGTCCAGGTTCTTCCAGGTCAGGAGTATGTACTACAAGACTGGTATGAGAATGTCAAATCAGGGGCACATAGAGGTACTTGGATACCAGCGTAATTTCTAAACGGATTGTGAACAGGTAGTTTAATCTTCTTATCAGTTACCCAAAAAAACAAATTAGCTTGAAACATGAATAAGTAAAGCATACAGCAGTGGACCTACAGCATTTCCCAGCTTCATACAAGCAGAACCCAGTGATAACTAGGAACTTCCCCAGTCCTGTCAAACCAGTTGCAGTGCAGAGCATTTCCATGTACCCAAGGCACATTTTTGGAGTTCAAGCAATGAAACCAGTTGAGGAACTGGGGACTTGCACCTCAGTAGTTACAGCCTCTGGAAGACCAACACTTGGGCTCATCTGCAATAACTCTGGAATCAAATTGACTTCAATGTAAGCATGAAACACTCCTCCCTTAGGTCCAAAAAAGGGACTACTGACACACAGGCACGGCCACTCCAGCTGCACAGGGATGCCTGCTGATGAACTGTGACTTGCCTCTCCGTGCGAGGTCTCTGGCAGTCTCCTTCCCGATGCCTGTGTTGGCTCCTGTGATTATCACCACCTTCCCCTCCATCTTTGCTGTCGACTTACACCGTCCTCCAGCGACATACCTCCTGCAAGAGGGGACGGCACCTGTCACCTCAACCTCCTTAGGTGGCTAGGGCCGGGGCTAAGCGCCCAGAACCGCGGCGTTCGCCCCAACACTGGGGCTCACCGCTGCGCTCAGGGCCCCGTGGGGTTCATGGGCGTCGTCACCCGGGGAGGCCGGTCACGGCCGTGTCGCGACCGTGTCGCGACCGGGGCATCGGGAGCGCGCCCCGAGCCTCCCGCTTTGAAGAGCCAGGCCCCGCCCCCCGGTCCCGCCCGTGCGTCAAGTGGGGCCACGGCTCCCATTGGCTGCGGCCGCGCGCTCCGGGCCTTTTGTCCAATGGGCTGCGCCGCCGCGCCCGAAGGAGAACGCGGGCCCCGCCCCCCGCCGCCCCTCCACGAGCGCCGCCGGTGCGGGGCAGGGACAGACCCAGGGGAGCGCCGGGCGGGGGGGGAGGAGGGCTGGCTGCCAGGGCTGAGCCCCGTGCCCCGAGCATTCCAGCTCCTGCCGTGAGCGCCTCAGTGGCACCGGAGCACTGAAGCTGGGGAAGCCTGAATGATTCCTGAGCGCAGCGCGGGCTGGAGAACGGAATTCCCCCTGTTCGCACTCCCACCACACGCACACGCACGCACACAGACTCACACGGGCGGGCACACCCGGTCGCCCTCAGACGCGACGCGCGCCGCCTCCGCGCCCCTCAGCACCCGCCGCCGCTCCGCGGGGCCGAGCGCGCGCGAAGAGTCGAGGCCGCGCTCGGTAAGACGCACCTGATGTAGGGCGCTGCCACGAAAAGGAGGACGGGGACGGAGACGGCGGCGCCCAGTGCAGCTCCCCAGCAGTTGAGCATTGCTGCCGCCGCTACCCGCGCTCTGCCGGCGCCCGGCGCTCCGCTACCACACCACCGCCCTGCCCCGCCCCGCCCGGCACCGCCCGCCCGGGACACGCCCACGACACCTCGGGACACGCCCCTCGCGGCACGCGGAGCGCTCCTGAAAAAGCCGCCGCAGCAGATGTTCCCGGGGTTTCCGGTGCCGGACGCTCTGCGAGTCGTGCTCCCCGCTGCAGGAGTGTCCCCGCCGGGAGCACCCGCGCGCAGCGGGAGGCTGGCCGGCTTCACACCAGCAGTTCGCTGCTCTTTACCCCGGGCAGAGCACGGCTCCGACCCGCGTCCCTGTGTTCATCCTGAAGCCGCAGTCATACTCGGACTCCGCAATTACTAAGCCGCGAAGTGTCTGCAGAGGCAGCGCAGCGGCGGCTGTCGGCGGCGGCTGTCGGCAGCGGCTGTCGGCAGCGGCGCTCGGAACACCTTTTTCACACCTCCGCCGAGGTTTCTGTTATTCCCCCTCGCAGAGCGCAAGCAGTGATGCCCAAGCGGGTAGGGCCGAGGCCCGGGAGCAGCAGGGCGGCGCCGGCTCCCGGCGCCGGCTCCCGGCGCCGGCTCCCGGTGCCGTGTTGGCGGCGCCGGCTCCCGGTGCGGTGTTGGCGGCGCAGAAGCGCCCCCGCGCGGGGCGGGCACTCCCCCCGGGACTGCAGCTCCCGGCAGGCAGCGCGGGGCGCCCCCGGTGCCGGAAGCGCCGGTCGGGGCGGGGGACGGGACTGGACCGTCCGGGGCAGCGGGGTTATGGCGGGCCGCGGGGCGGGCTCCTCGGAGCACCTGGAGCGGCTTCATGAGATCTTCCGCGGGCTGCACGGAGACCTGAGGGGTGTCCCCGAGCGGCTGCGGGGCAGCGCGGCCGGTGAGGCGGGGAGGGGGCGGCCGTCCCACGGGGCCGGGGCGAGGGCACGGGCGGGGCTGCCCCGGGAGTGGGGCTCGGCCGCTCCCTTGACATGGCCGGCCCGGTCCCTGTCGCCGGGGCCGCCGTCCCTCCGACCGGGACGGCCTCGCCGGCTGCGGGGCCGTGTCGGGGTCGTTCGGGTGCTGCTTGTCAGACAGACGTGTCTGTGTAGCCGGGGGGGCAAAGTCCCTCCGAGACACCCTGTGTACGGGGAGATTTGCAATTGCAGGGATTCGGGACTTCGCTTTGGGTAGCACTTGCTTGGAGGGGGCGGGTGGCCGTGCCAGGTCTGGCCTCGCCGTGTGTTGTTTTCAGCTGCTGCCGTGTCCTGGTGGCTTTGCAGGTGTGTGCCTTTACTGTCCTGGAGCAGCTCCTCTGGGCTGGCAAATTTCAACCCCAGAGCCAAGCGCAGCCGTGCTGGGCTCAAAGCATCGCCTCTGAGGTGGTGGTGTTATTTGGATGTTGTTTTGTGCTGTTTCTAGTTGAACTGGAGTTGTTTAACATGGAGAAGAGGAGGCTCAGGCATAACCTTCTCACTCTCTACAACTATCTGAAAGGAGGCTGTGGCCAAGTGGGGGTTGGTCTCTTCCACCGGGTAACAAGCGGCAGGACAAGAGGACCTGGCCTCAAGCTGTGCCAGGGGAGGTTCAGGTTGGACATCAGGAATACTTTCTTCACAGAAAGGGTGATTAGATATTGGAATGGACTGCCAAGGGAGGTGGTGGAGTCACTGTTCTTAGAGGTGTTTAAGGAAAGACTGGATGTGGCACTGGATCTAGTTGCCATGGTGGTGTTCACTCATAGGTTGGACTCAATGATCTCAGAGGTCTTTTCCAGCCTAATTGGTTCTGAAACAACTGCAGTGCCCTTGGGGTTTTGGGTTTGGAGTTTTTTCCTTTGTGTGTGTATGTGTGTGTTTGGCTCGTGTTTAAGAGCTCATTGACAGAATTAAAATTAGTTTTTACTATCACAAGTGCCCACAAGCATCTGTAGGGAATTTCTTTACTGAAGAAGGTTTATGTTTTAAATTACTCTTTTAAAAGTCTGGTTTGTGCACTTCGTATCCACAAAATAGAAAAAATCTATGTATCTAGCCACTCAAAGTGGTATTGGAGCACAACCTGATTTTATGGGTACTCTTTATATCACACCAGGGGCAGAATACTTCTCTGTAAGGCTTTGTGCTTCTGATTCAGTTCTCGATATTTGCAGTGTTCTGAGAACCGGAAAGGGAAGTGATCTGACAAGGGGAATTTTACCAATGTGACTGAATGCCTCTGGTTTAACTCTTCTTATGAGAAACATGATACATGGCTGTCATGAGCTGCTGTAGCTCAGCTCGGATTTTGTACCCCAGCAATGGGTAGGGGCTGTCATCCATGCTCTGCTCTCTCATCTCATTCTCCCACAATTGATGAATTTTGTGTAAAATCATAAAAATGGTTATCCAGAATATACCAGGCTGTGCTAGATAACACAGGCTATGAAAAGCTTAATATCCTGTTTCTTACCTGGCTTTCTATTTAATGAGTTAAATTCAGGGTCACAGACCTTGTCATCAGCATTTCCAGAAAGTTTGATGCAAGAAAGGTGTTCAAACCTGCAAATAATTTCAAAACTGACTTAATTTCACCAGGATAAAAAGCATAAGAGAAGAAATACCCCTTCTGGTAGAAATCAGTATTTCCCTGTAGAACAGGGAATGGTCAGTTTCTTGGTGAAATAAAACTTTGTCTCCTTGGAACTGCAGTAGTATTGAGCAATGAATTCTGAGCCATTGGCTTAAGTGCAGTATTTACAGGCAACAGATTTTGTAATGCTTTTTTTGGAATTTTTTTTCCCCAACAGAACTTTTAGACATGCTAAGGAATTTTACTGTGACTGTTCTGCTCTTTAAATTTGTTCCTGAAAAAATCCTGATAATATTTTTTGAAAGTGTTTCTAGGAGAGTTTAAGATAAATCAGGAATTTGTCTGGTGTAGACATTCCACTCTCCTAATGTGTTTAGTTTGCTTCTTTTACTTATGGGAAGGGAAGTATATCTTTATTTTTTGAGTTATCTGATCCTGAAATATTCAGGAGATGATAAAAGGTAGCTTGGAATACTCTTTTAAGATGATTGACACAGTCCAAAACTTGAAGGAAGACAGAATCTGTAGTCCTTGGGATGTCTTTGAGGACCAAAGGTTTGGAAATGCTGTTTCGTTCTATATAAACAAGATGACAAATTCCTAACTGTAGAAACACTTTTTTTTTCTTCTAAATTTGTAAGAAGCATTTTGAACAGCCTGAATCATTTCAAATACAGATATTTTCCTCTAAATTATTTCAGTTCACTGTACTTTACTACTGAATCTGTTCCTAACTGATTGGAAATAAATCAGGTGAATGCTGATGAGCATGTGGGTAGCACTGCTGTGGAGTGGGTACTTTTGCTGCATCTGTCTGTGCACTTTGAGTCACAGTTCAATCCAGAGGGATGGGAACTGAACCATTCAGTGTGTTCCAGCATTTCTGTGCACTGGACAGATCCAGCAGAACGCTTTCAAGCTACATTGCCAGATTTCTTGTTGGCTTATAAACGAAAAAGTTTCGAGCTGTTGCTGCTTGGCTTACCTAAACCACTCGGTGATGCTATCCCTTTTGGAAGCTGGCATTTCTTTGGCTGCATGTTTATAAGTGCAGCATCTTCTTGGTCCGTGCAGGGGACACGAAGCAAGGAAATGCAGCTTTTGCAGTTCTGCACCGGGTTTCCACGAGTTTGAGGCAGCAGTGGGTTTAAGAGGGCACTGCTTAAATTGGATTAGTGAAATGACCTATATGAAACAAATTATTGACTTTTGAAGGGTGTTTGTCTGCACTTCATGATTTCGCTTGCAACCCAGCTACACAAACAAGGGCATCAGCACAATTGCATATGGAAGAAGTTGAAGAGAGTGTATTTAGGAACCTTATAAGTCAGCATTTCCTCCTGAATAAACTAGGATGTGAAACTGTATTTCCTGATACCAGTTGATGTCCTGATGTAGCTTAGTCTATAATAATTCCTTGTAGTAAGTGAGAGCATAACTTCTGCTTAGATGATGGTTTTTAATTCTGTCTTAAGTTCTCTACAGTTCAAATTCTGGGGCTTAATATGAATTTGAACTGAGAAGGAAAGCCTATAGCTGAGGTGTGTTGTGTATGTGAGAGGAGCTATATAACCATGTTCTGATCACTTCAAATTTTTTCCTATTTTCTGTTGAGAGCTCAGTGGTTTAAAAACTCCTTCTTTTGCAGAGGACTGTGTTTACCAAAAGGTATTATCAAATAAGTTTTTTTACCACAATGAAGTTTTTGTAATGTTGTATTTCATTTTGCCTTTAATCAAATTAGAGGAATTTTACCGAGATGACAGTCTACATGTTTTACTACCCAAAATTGTACTTAAGACTTGATTATACTCTTCTGAGAGAGATGAATTAAGCTAGGTGGATATTTGTCAGACTCCTGATAAAATTTGGGTTCATTTGCAGTATTCTACAAGAGCAATCTGGTGTTCATCTTCAATTTTTTTGCAAAAGCTTACATAACTTGTTTTGTCTCCATTGAGATAAGGGAATTTTCAGATTTATACTTTCATTGATCGTGGATGCTCGAGAGATACGGTAGATTTTTAACACATGAAAAATACAGATCTTAAGGTTTTGTTTAAAAATAGAGTAACAGCAGTGAAACCCATTCTTTGGTCTCCAAAGCCCTAGGCACATGGATCTTAGTAAATGACTGTCTCAAATAACTAAAATGTATAGTTTTGTTGGCTGATCCAAACAACTAATGTCATTCCAGAAGAGGGAGGCCTTTGGGCTTTAATCCATGAACCCGAGGTGATATCTTGATGGCATCTTTTATCTCAGAGAACTCTAGAATGCTTACCTCATGTACTTGGGTACCTTATGACCATGAGAATGCAGAGTACTGGGTCTGCCAGGAACTTCAGGGCTCACTTGGAAATGTAGATTGACTTGATGTTCTGTTCAAATCCAAATTATAGTTTCAGCCTTCAGTAACCTTGCCAAATACTCGCAAAAAATAATAAATATTTATGAGCTGTTCACTAATGTGTGCTGTTTGCTATTCTTCCACGCTGTTTTTCAACATGCAATTCTGTCAGTGGACGTTGGGGGCAGTAGGTCAGAAAAATATTTCAAGTTTGGAAAATTACTTCTTTTGTGTACCAGAGGTAGTGGCCAGCGTTTGGAAGAGTGGTTTCTGCTCTCTTGCCCACTCCCTTTTGAAAAGTTATCATAAGAATAGGCTGTTCCTGTTTGAGTTGAATTTTGACTTGACGTCTCTGTAATCAGCCACCTGTAGTAGCTTCCTTGTTTTTAATGGATTGAGTTGGAGTTCTGTTGTCATTTCTCTGTAGTTTATCTGATATACTGCTTTTTCTTTCACAGAGGAGAAGAAAAAACTGGTTCGAGAATTTGACGATAAACAGCGCGAAGCCAATGAGACGGTAAGTGTAAGGCTGGGCTTCCGGCCTTCCTGACAGTGGAGATACTGTGGCCTTAAAAGGACAGTACATCCAAATGTTAATTTTTTTGGGTTCTATTCTGGCAGGCAGATGTTTTATTTTTTTAATGTTTGATTAATTGCTCTGATAGGTGTGTCTGTGTTCATCAAGACTGTTGTATGTAACTGTATAGATACATAAATATGACAAATATTCTTATGTGCATTTTGAGGGGTTTTCGAGTGCTTGGTTTTGATAGCACCTCTGCTTTGTTGAACAAAGGAGAATGATGGAGGTGCAGTTAAAGTTGCTAGAGATTGTAGGGCAAGCATGTAGAGAATCTGCTGCTTGGGGTTTTTTCCCCCTAACGTTGGTTTTAGCCCATTTGATCTTGCTAAACTAGTCTGATAGTTAAGTATCAGGGACCTTGAATATTTGAAACCTCTATTGTATATGCTTGCTGGACAGCAGGTGATGTGGAACAGCACCAAAGCAGCCATGTGACTTGTCTTTTTAAGCCAGACATTATGGATTAAGCTTTCTTTTCATATTCAGGTACTATTTGTTAGGTTGTTTTTGAGTCACAGCTGAACATGATACTTTATTCCCCTAACTTCTGGGGTTTATTGACGGGTATCTGTGTAGGTGATGTATGAGTTGTGGAGCTCATACTATGAGAGAGCTCATGTTGGCATACAGCTTTAAGCACTGTGAATTTGTTATAGCTGTCACTAGAAGTTGATGTGAAAATTCGTGCATCCAAAATCTTAGGGTTTGGAAATCCTAGCTCCAGTTGCCAAGCTTGGATGTTCCGAGTGTGAATTCAGTGGCATGGCTACCTGTGCAATGGATCCAGATGAGGAGAAGGCTGAGGTACTCAAAAGCTTGTTTACCCCAGTCTTCAATGGCAGCCTCACCTTCCCACACCTCTCGAGTGAGTGGACTGCAAGATGAGGATTGGGGGAGCAAAGTCCTTCCTTTAGGGCATGACCAGATTCATGACCACCTAAGAAGCCTGAATGTGCATAAGTCTATGGGACCTGATGAGATGCATCCTAGAGTCCTGAGGGAATTGGCTGATGTGCTAAGCCACTCTCCATGTGTTTGAAAAAGTCGTGGCAGTCAGGGGAAGTGCCAGGTGACTGGAAAAGGGGAAACATTGCACCCATCTTTAAAAAGTAGAAAGGAGGGCCCTGGGAACTGCTGACCTGTCATCCTCACCTCTGTGTCTGGGAAGGTCATGGAACAGATCTTCCTAGAAGTTATGCTAAAGCACATGGAGAACAGGGAGATGATTTGAAACAGCCAGTACAGCTTCACCAAGGGTAAGTCCTGCCTGACCAACCTACTGGTCTTCTTATGAGCAGTGATTCCCTCAGTGGACAAGGGAAGGGCTACAGATGTCATTTATCTGCACTTCTGTAAAGCCTTTGACATGGTCCCCCACTACATCCTTCTCTCTAAATGGGAGAAAAATGGATTTGATGGGCAGACTGTAGATGGATAAGGAATTGGTTGGATGGTCATATTCAGAGGGTAGTGGTCAACAGCTCAGAGTCCCGATGGACATCAGGGACAAGTGGTGTCCCTCAGGGGTCTAGACTGGGACCAGTCTTCATTAAAGACATAGACAGTGGGATCAAGTGCACCCTCAGCAGATTTGCAAACACCAAGATGAGTGGTGCACTTAACACACTTGAAGGACAGGATGCCATCCAGAGGGACCTGGACAAACTTGAGAAGTGGGCCTGTGGGAATCTCATGAGGTTTAATATGACCACGTGGAAGGTGCTGCCCCTGGGTTGGAGCAACCCCTGGTATCAGTACAGGCTGGGAGATGAACAGATGGAGAGCAGCCCTGCCAGAAAGGACTTGCGAGTGCTGGGAGATGAGAGTCTGGACATGAGCTGACAATGTGCACTTGCAGCCCAGAAAGTGAGTTGTATCCTGGGCTGCATCAAAAGCAGCGTGGCCAGCAGGGTGAGAGAGGGGCTTCTCCCCCTCCACTCTACCCTTGTGAGACCCCACCTGGAATTCTGCATCCAGATATGGGGTCCCCAGCACAGGAAGGACATCAACCTGTTGGAATGAGTCCAGAGGAGGGCCATGAAGGTGATTAGAGGGATGGAGCATCTCTGCTATGAGGAAGGACTGAGAGAATTGGGATTGTTCAGCCTGGAGAAGAGGAGGCTCTGGGATGGCCTTATTGCAGCCTTTCAGTACCTAAAGGGGGCTACAAGAGAGCTGGAAAGAGACTTTTTACAAGAGCATGTAGTGATAGTACAAGGGGTAGTGACTTTAAACTGACAGAGAGTAGGTTTAGATTTGATATTAGGAAGAAATTTTTTACTTGGAGGGTAATGAGGCACTGGAACAGGTTGCCCAGAGAAGTGGTGGATGCCCCATCCCTGGAAGTGTTCAAGGCCAGTTTGGATGGGGCTCTGAGCAACCTGCCCATGGTGTAGGGTTTGGAACTAAATGATCTTTAAGGTCCCTTCCAACGAAAACCATTCTGTGATTCTGTCTGTGTTGCACAGATGTGATACAAAGCTGATACCCGTTGTATTATGGGCACTGAAGAAATGAGGCTGCGCACACCATTATTTGGTTTTCAGGATTCTCTGCAAAGCCCTCTCTGCATTCCCTCTTTATTAACCTCTTCAAGTAAACAGCACCTGGTGTTGCCATTCAATTAACTAGAATTCCCAGGACTTTTTGCAAACTCAGTGTTTTGATTCACACACTTCTTCTCAGCTCCAAAGCCAAAATAGTCCCTTTTGGTTCTAATCAACTGAATCCAGGTGCATCTGGCTGAGCTTGATCCCACATTGTATAAATGCTTAAACTATAAGAAATTGAGAACTGCAAATTTTGAAGTTTAAAGTGATGTTTCAGGGAAAAAAATGCAAGCACTTAAGCTTGGCAACTTTTTTTTTTCTTGAAGCGTTGAGTGTCTGAAAATCCATGTGGGCCGAACAGCGTTGTTGTCCTCGTTACTAGATAGAGGTATAGGGTTTCAGGTTAATCCCCCTCACCCAGTCCAATAAAAACATATGAATCCCTTCATCTGATGGTGAGTTTTGAGTATAGCTGCTGCTGAGAATAGATTTGGTGCTTTAAAAAATAAACATACTTTCTTTTGTTAAAGCTGCGTGAAATGGAGGAAGAACTGAAGTATGCTCCCCTGCCTTTCCGCAACCAAATGATGAGCAAAATCCGAGCGTACAGAAGAGACCTGTCCATGTTCCAGAGAGAGATGAGAAGCACAGATTTGGGAGTGGGCCATGGAAGTCAAGGCGATATAAAATATGGAATCTTCTCCACAGAAAATGAACAAAGTGTGAGGATTAGATGTAAATTTTATTTAACTTTGCTGTGATTGTTTAAAAACAATATTGCAGATGTATTGTTTACAGTTTTTTCTACTTTAAACCACTTCTGTGCTTTTATAACTCCCTGTATATCTCTCTGCATGTAACATGAATATCTCAGGCAGGAGAAAGAACACCTGGAACTCAGAGGAGAGTTTTGCTGTTCTAAAACAAAGATAGGAGTATAATCAAAATGGAACTCCCTGAAAACCATGCAGTTAGTAACTTGCACAACATTCTGTACTGAAATGCTTCATTTAATCATCCCCTACAGAAATGAAAACATAAAAGTGATGCTACTGACTGAAAAAAAAGGTTAACTTACCTAGTTTTAGTCTCCAAAACTCTCAAAGTGTGAATCATGCATTGTATAGGTTCTTTATAGGTAAAATTCTCTTTTAAGCAATCTCAGTGTAAGTAATTTTAAGAAAATATAAGAACTCTTGACCCTCTTAGCACTTTGTTCACTGTGGTTTTGCTGCTACAGTGCAAGAAATATACCAATTTCTTTGTTTACCAGATATGCATAGAGATATCTGAGCTAGCGAGACTGAATCTCCTCATTATTTTCAAAGTGCTGTGATCTGTACAGAAAGTTCATGGAGGTGAGCTCTTTGTTTCTCTGCCCTAGATAAGGAAGGTTTGAGGGAGGCTTTTTCCTTGGTATTTCCTTCTGTGGTAGCTTGGTAAATTTTTGCATTTGATTCCTCTTGACTGAATCCTCTAAAACTTGAGAGCAGGGTGGTAGCTTTCTGAAGCTTAAGAAAGTACTTTATTTTGAGCTACCTTTTGATCCCAAGGTCAGCAAATATTCCTTATCCTCTAGCCCAGGCTACTGGCACGAAAAGATCTTTGTTACTTAGCAGTCCATCTGTTAGTGCTGTTTGTTTCTAATCCTTTTGACTGTAAACTCTTACTGATCTCCCTGGCAACCAACTGTGAATTCACAAATAAGGCTGACTTTAAGATATGAATGGAAGGACAAGGTAGCATCTGAAAAGAAAGATACTATTTTCATGTAAATGTTCTTTGATGGAAAAGTAAATTGTTGCAAAGGCAGTTTTTTGTAACTGTTTTAACTCTTTAGAAGCATATACTTTTTTGAGATTTAACCAGATTTGGCCATAATCTTACCATGTAGACAAGGCTGTGTCAAAATTAACTGGGCCACATCATTTAACATAAGAAGCATGTACAGCTAATACAAATGAATGGCCTATGGAGTCACATCCTAACTTTTTAATATGTCAGAAGCCTAATACTTCTGTCTTTGTGCTTAATAGTTAATCTTACATTATTTTTCAGACTAATCTGCAGTCACAGAGGGTGCTGCTTCTCCAGGGAACAGACAGTCTGAACCGAGCCAGTCAGAGCATTGAGCGCTCACACCGGATTGCTGCTGAAACAGATCAGATTGGCACCGATATCATCGAAGAACTTGGGGAGCAGCGGGAGCAGCTGGAACGTACCAAGAGCAGAGTAAGCAGGGAAACTGTTGGCATGGCTTTGAAACAACCTGATGGTAGTTTTGGGGGAACTGTGTGCCAATAATTACTCTGAGGCACTCCCCTAGACATAGTAATCCAATGGGATGTTTCTACAAACCAAATCCAGACTGCCACATTTCTGTGCTGTCCTCATTAAAAGGAAAATAATTACTGTAGAAGGGCCCAAAGCACAGTGGTCAAATGTCTGCTGCTGTGCCTGTACAAGATTAGATATCAGACCTATAAACTAAAAAAAAATAGCATTACTGAAAATATTACAGATTAAAAAATTGCTGAGGAGTTGCCCAGCACTAGATTACTAGTAAAAGTTTAGATCTAGGAAGCAAATTTAGCAAGTTTTTGTAATTAAATTAAATTTAGTAGAAGTATCATGGCTAGGCTTCACGAACGAAGATTTGGGAAGGCTCTATCCACATTTGCTACAGGCACGCTGGTGGCTTATGAAGCCAATACGTGACAGACATATCCGATTGCAAAAGGCACAGCAGAAAGATTCCTTAGATGGTGTATTCTGCAATACACGGTTCTTTCTGCGTTGCCTTTTTTCCTCGAGAGTAGAAGTATAATTACTTAATTACTATCCTTCCAATATTTGTAGGGAGGGAGAAAGTGGTGTCAGACAAGATGCCTGTTCTCATCCTTAGTTCAAGACTCTGTTTCTACTATAAAAGCTTCAAAAACTGCTTCACTTATTTTGTTTACACATATATGCAAAACTGAAAATTTGATTTTTGAAGTAACAAGCTGATGGGAGTTTCTGTGTGTACAAGGGATCCTGACTGTAAAGCTTTTAGGTGAGTGACTTGTAGGGGGATGGCTGAGTTTGGCAAGTAAGCACACTCAGCCAAAACAAAAAGCATACCCCTTTTCTTAGAAGTTCTCTCTACTCATTTCAACAAAGCCTGTAGCTTTTTCATCTGTCATTTCAGTCAGAATTTGATTTGTCCTGTTCCCAGATTTGGGTTGGAGAGCAGGAAAGGAAATTTATCCTAAGATTTGTAGGTGTAGTTTTTGTCCTTTTTCTAATAAAAAATATTACTGTCCTTCAGGTGTCTCAGTCTATCAACAGATTGCTCACAGAAGCATGGAATTGTTTAGGTTGGAAAAGATCAAGTCCAGCCATTAACCCAGCACTGCTGTGTTCATCACTAAACTGTGACTTGTATTGTGACCCTTTTAGGCAATGTGTTGCTAGATTGTGTGAACCACACGTTTCAGCTGGAAGCAGACTTTCTTCTTGTTTGTTCTTTCATAGTGAAGACTGGAAATCTACTAAGCTCTGAATGGGCTTGGTAGCTTTCTTCCCAGCTTCATCCAGTCCGTCTCAGTGCAGAGTAACATACGTACAGGGCCAGTTTTCCAGTTGAGGGCAATAGTTTAAAGCACAGAGGAATTGTGCAGGCAGGTGTCTGTGATGTAAGACCTGGCTTACCCTTCACTTCCTTAGGTTTGGAAGTGGAATAGCGAAATCTTACCTGGAGACCACACATCACGGATCCTGCCTCTGTCTGTGAGGCAACACCTTTTTTAGTTGGCTATAACCTCACCTAATTACATGCTTCTTAATAGCTGACTGGATACAGTTAATTTCTGAGCATTACAAAGTTGAAATGGATCGTCTGTTAACAGCTAGAGCTGCTACCCACTGGGTCACTTAGACCTATCAAGGCAACACAGTTCTTTCTTTGCTAGAAATTGAGAGGCATTTCAAAGCAGTTTGATATGCACTGGGAGGGAACATGTCAGTATAATTTTCTTATATTTCAACTAGAATAATGAAATGAAATTTAATGAAAGGAGCTAATTTCTGATATTTCTAGATTAACTAAAGGGGCAGAAAGAGGTCCTAAGTTGCATATCTTTGTATGTATCTCACAAAAAGAATACACAGAAGTCTTACTTTCTCCTTAGAAAAGAGGCAGTGATTCCAGATGGTATTGTGTGCAGAAAGCAATGTTGTCTCGGAATTTTGGGAGTATATGATTATCCTTGGTCCCATTATTAATTGCAACATTTCAACACCAGCTGCTTTCAGGTACATTTTTATAGAGCTGGTGTGTTTGTTCAGCTGATTTCTGTCCTGTTCAAGTAACTTCTGTCTCTTCTTAGTTGGTGAATACAAGTGAGAACTTGAGCAAGAGTCGCAAGATTCTACGTTCGATGTCCCGGAGGTGAGTAGCATGGCTGACAGCCGCATGGATCATTATTGCCTGCTGGTTTTAGAGGGAAAAAAGTAAGTGTAAGTGTCAGCTGGGACCACAGGGAGGTTTTAGGGAATGTGTAAATATGTGTGCCCACATGCAGATGCTAATTTGTGTGTTTTCCTCCCTGGTAGTTACTTACAGGCACTTGAACACTACTGAATTATGCTGCTAAGTCAGGATAATGTGAAATCTTTAACCATCCAAACTGTGGTGAGGACACAAGCAAGTTACAGTGAATTGCTAATGGTGACTTTAGGTGCAACTCCTCCTTATTCAGGTCGGAAAAATCGTGCCATAAATCACAGCAGCATTAAGCGAGTTAGATGTCTGATGACACAGACAAATCTGTTTAGGCCACAGCACTGCCCTAGAGTAGCTAGGCTATCCTATGAGACACTCTGAGTCTCATCATATACTATTTTGATGACTAAAGCCTTGGATGCTTAAGTGGATTTGCAGTTTCTTAACTATATTGTTTAGTTGGCCTTACAAACCAGTTCATGGATTGTATTTCCAGTAGGTACTTATCCCCTAACAAGCTTTCCTTTACAGCCATTGCTGAAGGAAGTTACAATAACTATAATTTTCAATAGTAAAAGTACATTATTATTTTGATATTTTAGTTTTATTTCAACCACATAGTTCCAGGGAAAAGCACTGCAATGAGAGTTTTAGCATTTAAGTGACTTTATGTGACATTAAAGGATTTAGCATTTAAGTGACATTAAAGACTTCAATTGTTGTTTTCCTCTTTGCTTAATTGAATGAGTAGGCACAGATAGAGCAGTTATCTATCTTTTGTGGGGCAGGGGAAGAGGGACAGAACTGCTACTGTTGAAATAGAAGATTTAAACAATTTCCAGGAAAACACAAGTAGTAAATTGCTCTTTGTCCCCTTCTGCTTGTTAAGAGCTATTTGAGAAGCACTGTGGGGTCTAGCTGAAACAGGGAGTATACTTACAGAAGGCAAGATGGTGATCTAGATCTAGAATCTACTTTCATAAACAAGGGGGGGGAAGCTATCTTGGATTTTTATTGATTTTTTTAAATTATTTTTTAATTCCAGAATAACCACTAATAAGTTGTTGCTGTCAATTATCATCATCCTGGAACTGGCCATCCTAGGAGGTGTGGTCTACTACAGATTCTTCCGCAGCAGATGAATCTTCATGATGGAGATGAACTTTTCCACTGTTGAGGAACAGGATGGGCTGTCTGTTCCCTTTGATTGTCTGAGGATTGAACTGAGTGGTGAGACAGCACATTCACCTGAAACTGTACTGACACTAAAAAGACAGAGAATGGGAGTAAAAGGAAAATGCAGAGACAGACTTGAACTACCGGTAAGATTAATAAGAAGGTAATAAATATTTTATTGTCTCATTTTGTATATACTTAACTAAATGAATAAATTTTGGTATGTAATAAAGTAGCCACCAATCAATGGAAAAGCTAGTTTATTTAAAAATTGAGAAGTTAACAGTATTTGCCAAGTGTTGACAATCTATCCACTGAAGTGCCTCAGCCGAGCTCTGCAATGTCCAATATACCCACTGCTTTGGGTTCTTAAATCCTCACTTGCTCTTCACTGTCAGATTCATCTGGAGAACTGGGTGTTGGGAGTCCATCAAAAGCGGTGTGTGCTCCTTCTCTTGTCTGCCCAAAGCACGATGCTATCACATCAACTGCAAGACTAGCAGTTGCATTCACTGCTTCTTGAGAAGCTCCAAGCAATGGATTGACTTCAACCATGTCTACAGCTGAAAGCATTCCTGTGAAAGTGATTCACAGCTTCATTACTCTGACAAAGGGTACAACATCCTGCAAGGTCTCTTTAGTAGCCTTTTATTCATTGCAGCAAGTCTGGTATTTGGGCTTGTGACCTACTCTACCCTTTGGACAAGTCAGACTGGCTCTGAAGTGAGGGATTAGGTTATTGTTCTCAGATGCCAGTTTGTGTTTTTAACTTGGTTCTTTCCTACATCACCACTACCTCATCCATTCATGCTTTTAGCATTCAGAAAAACTAAGTTTGATGTTCCATACACATTTATGAGAGGAATGTTTTTTAATTTTGTTTTCTCCCAGTCCAAAAATGAGGGGATATAAAAAGAGATCTCACCTAGTATTCTTTTGCCATCCTATTCATGATTCTATTGACTCTAGTGTCTGGCTGTGATTTTTATTTCCTTCTTTCACTACAAATAACATTGTTTAAACACATTAAATAAAATCTCCATGGCATAAGATGAAAAGTCCTCATATATCGAGTCAACTGCAGTATATTTTGTGAAAGCTTGATTTGTTAGCCTTGAATCCTAGAATGGAACTTCAGACTGTTTAAAATTGTTTGCACCCATTTTTTTATTCTCGATCCCCCTTTTTACATCTTACCTCATGTCTTTAGGATTAGGGGACAGTATTACACATTTCTGACATTAGTTGTTAATATATTGTGTATTTTATTTCCTTTTCCTAAGTTGAAGTTGTTGATGGTTAAGCTGCTTCCAACACCAAGGGTATTGCCCAACCATAGGACTACTTTTGCCCTTACTAAAGGCTGAATTGACTTTACAGGCACCTTTGCTTTGACTACATTTATCTTATGTAGTTATGCAGGAAAAACAACCAATACGAGCTCTATGTATCTTGTCCTGTCCTTGCTTAGCCCCATACTGCTGTTCAGCTCCTACCTGTGTTGTGTATTTCCTCTGTGATGTACATGCCTTCTCTGTAAGTTAATCCACCTAGAACAGGAGTCCCCGTTGCTGGAGCCAGTGAGGGATCAAAAGCATCAATGTCAAAACTCAGGTGAATTGGTCTCTGTCTCCTGAGACAGAATAAAACAAGAAAAGCAATCTCAGAACCTTAACTTTTTCTGCTTGCATTTCCTACTGTCCAGGCTGATCAGCAAAGTAGCACTGAGCTCAGTGATGCTAAAAGCTTCCCCTATGCCCTATACCATGTCTCATATACATTTAAAAGGATTCTTTTTTTTAAATATCTTTGGACTCTGAAACATCTATTAGCTCAGTACACATGGGGAAAACAGAAGTTCATCTATCTAGTTTGACTGAGCATCTGCTCAGGTGTGATTTGGTTGAAGATAAGTACTTTAGTTCTAACCACTTTATCTGATATTTGTCTCCTTAGTTGGAAAAATGTAGAGAAATGTATGATACAATCCAGCCTTTTCTCCCTTTGTACAGAAAGCCAGGGTGAAAGGCTGAACCACTGATGTGCATGGCATCTAGGATGGAGGAAGCACCAAGCTTGAGGATTTCACTAACAGCTCAGCAAGATGAGCATTTTTCAGGTCCATAGTTGAAGACTGCCTCCAAGCCATACCATGTAGCCTAGCTGATGAAGAAATAAAGGATAATTTTTAACCTAAAATGTTAGTTACTTACTATATCAAGTCTGCCAACTGATGACAGCTTAATAAATTGGACACTGCTTGTCATGAGTTATTTAAGTGATAGACTGTACTTCCAACTTACTGCAGATGCTCAGTAGGGAGAAGCATCTGGATTAGCATCTTTTTTACTTGGCCCAGCTGCAGCTAGGAAAGGTGAGCACACCTTTAGAAAACAACAGCATGCAGCACAGGTCCTAACCTGTGGTGAGAGGTTGCCCTAACTCTGACCCTCTCCCTGTTCCTAGACTATCATGATACGCTCCCTGACTGGGTTCCCCAAACTTGAACAAGGTTAGCAAAGACAGCAGTAGTGAACTGCAGTAAGGGAGTGGTTACAGTGAACTTTACCAGCTGCACTGAAAATAGCAGCCACCACCAGGACAGCATGGGTGAGCACAGTCTAAGGAGGACGCCTTTAAATGCTTCCACCTCACGCGCTAACAGCTGAATTTGAGTTACTGTCAAGTTGCTATATTATTTTTTAAAGTGTAATGGGTATCCTGGACTCTGAGTTGATTCAAACATCAAACTGCAGAAAAATGCAGAATTCCTTAAAAAACAGAACCAAAACGTATAAAACAGAGCCCCAACTGTACTCACTAATGTAACCTGTCTCATAGCTTTTTGCCAAACACTGCAAAATGGTTGCAGTTCAAGATGTGGAAGTCGAGGACTAAAGACTTTGCAATTTACTGGACATTGTCACAGTTCTGTACAGCTGCCTGACATCAAGTGACCTTCACTTAAATAACTTTCAGGAAAGTAGATATTCAACAAGAGTAGTTTAAATCAGATAATAGTTTGTTACCTGCCCATCAGTTGTTCAAATGTTCTTTCCATAACTTTCCGAATTCCAAGGCGATCAATATCCCTCATGGAAAAATACTGGATGTCATACTTCTTCAAAATATAGCTGTTAAAATAATTTTTTAAAAACAACTGTTACCAGTCTAAGCTTAAATCTAGCAATGCTTGTGAACATGATTTCAAGCTCATGATTTCAGCCTTTACAAAAAACTCTTTAATCTAAACCAACTTACTATTCAGCAGGATCCACATCCCTCAAACCAATGTACACAATATCAGATGCTGAAAGACAGGGCTTTATCCAGGAAAAGCCAGGAAGTTGTGGTACCTGAAAGTAATGGTTTGGTATTACATTAGTTTAATGACATATACAACAAAACTGTATTTAATGCTTCCCTCAGAACTTGGTATTTATTTATATCATCCTTTCTCTGTCTAAACAGAGAAACTTGAGAGTGGCATCCTGATGTAATCAGTCCTTACTTTCAACTCAGGTAAAGTGGTACGACTTTACCTGAGTTGAATGTTAATGGTGAAGTTTTTAACTCTTCTACATTCTCCAGTTTGAAGAAGAGGAGGAATAAAAAGCCCAAATCCACAAGCAGTAAGTAATTATCATCAGTGAGTGTAAGGGGGAATGATAAGAAACTAGATACCCAGATGCAGATCACTTACCCAGTGCATTTAATGGCAGTGATGTGTAACTTACCCAGTATATCAGGCTTAAATGGAAAAATGAAAACCAAGGCACCTCTATGTTTTTAGGAGAACCACCAAAGTCATGGAAACTTTGTTCCAAAACCAGTATTAAGAATGGACAAATTCAAAGTAAGAAGTTAAAAACAAAAAAGATTAAAAAAATGAGCAGGACAAGATGTTGGGCCTCCACAGTGGGCTACATCATACTGGTTTTAATACAGAACTGAAGAGAGCAGATCTAGGACAGCAACTGAAAGATTACGAGATCACAATTTTTCAGCTTTGGTAATTAAGTAGTCATGTTATGCAATATAGAAATCATTCAGTTAGTAATATCTACTAAGTTTAGGAGTGCTTTAAATTAACTCATGTTTCTCTTCTTCTCCCAGCTCTGAAAATGGCTACAGCCAACACAGCTGTCACACAGCAAGGCGGTTTTGTTTCCCTCTTATACTTCTCAATTACTAATTTTATTCTAGTTACAATATTGGATTTGTTTTTGAAGGCTAACCCACACATAGCTATATTTAGTTACATTGGGATTAAACTGGCACAGATTATGAAAGTATTTGTTACTCTGGGGCAATGAATTCAGAAGAGGGATAAATGGAGACCGCTACGAAAAATAATTCAGGTTTCCAAAATGAACAACCACAAAACCCGTAAACTGAGCATAGTATTGATAATATTGTCAGATACTCTCTAGTGTCAATGATTCAGCAGATTTAATACTGCCAATTTTAAGTACACCTCTTTGACTGTACATAAATAAAACTGCCTTAACTGCCTTTGGCAGGCTGTGTTTTTGCTTTGTTGCAGTAGAAAAGGAGTTGCTGATAGTAAAAGCAAAGGTGCAGGCATTTTCATGGTAAGGTATTAATAGCAGTTTGTGAGTTTGAATGGTTCCAGGAGCCCTGAAGCAGTCAGGAAAGGAGGACAGTAAATTTTTTTGTCCCATTATCGACTTAGCTGCTCTACTACATGAGAGTGAGAGAGTGAGCCACATGCACTTGTGCACACATATCATGGTTTGCTCCAGAAAGTCAAGGCAAGTATTAGCCAGGCAAACTATTGGGCAGACTATCGGCAAATGATTGACCAGACAAGCTGAGGCACATTCTGCTACTGCTAAACAGTTGTTTAAAAATTTATATTGTTGTGGAAGCCTTGTGGTACCAGCAGGATATATGTTGGTTTTCCTTCCTCTAAAGAGGGTAAGAAAACCCCCTGAGTGCACACACGTTTGTGTAACTGCACACCCAGATCAAGGAGCTTGTGTCAGATGCTTCTGCACAGCATCCTGACTGCTAGAATTTAGGTGGACTTGTGACGAGATATCAGAACCAGCCCCATGCCTGAGTAGCTTGTCTCTAAGCATAGCCCAATCTTACTCTTTGTTTACTGCTGCCACTGGCAAGAGTCCTGCTCCCCCACTGACCCCAGAAAGCTCATAGTAATCTTTTAGCATGTTGGGGGTCAAGGGGAAATATAAAAAAAAATTACTGCTTTTCTGTGTTGCTCAAGAACTGGAGCTCAGCACACCAGAGATCAGTAATGGATACAGAGGAAGCCAATTTCTCCTCCTTCTTCAGCTATCAGAGAACAGTTTTGTTCTGTTCTCACCAAACTGTTCACCTTAGGTGAGCTCTAAAATTCACAAATTTTTCTCTTGCTCTTCCTTTGTCTCCTGCAAAAGTGGGTATAGTTGCCAAAAAGAAAAAAAATCACCCCCTTTAAACTTATGGGCAAGAAACTAGAAATACAGTAACCTTTTATATTAACCTTGTGTTCTGGGGGTACTCCAAAAAGCCCCATTAATTTTGCATTACTTTGGGAATTCCAAATTGTATAGACCACACAAGAATTACTAGAAAGAGGAAAGTATGTAAAAACACCAAGTGACTTGTGGATGGAAATCATTCAAAAGAATTTGCAGGAGAAGAGCAGAAGAGCTTTACCATACAACTGCAGTATTGCCATGCTGAACAGGTACTAACACAGCAGTATCTTTAGTAGCCATAAAGATTTTAAACATGCTTGATATTGTTTGGAAGAGGCATACTTTCAGCAACACAGCACCCCCAAATTTATCAGAGAGAAAAGAGAAATCTAACAGTAATAACTAGCAATGCAGAATGCCAGAATAAAGTGGCCAGGTTTTCTGCAGCTCCAGCATCCATTCTCAATATGCAGTTGCTGATCCTGCTCCCACTCTCCAGCCTAAGCTTCAGCAGAAGCAGATTGTTGTATTTAAGTCCCTACTGCAAAGGCCTCGGCTGCCACTGCCACGTCTTCAGTAGATGCTGTAGGTTCCTGAACAGGGCAATACAGCCAAGCCAGAAAGGGTTCACAGGCCACAGGTCAACCTACTCTTAAGCATCTTGACAGCAGCAAAATCAGGCCATGCACGTGTCCCAGTAAACAGCTCTTTTTGATAAATTTGACCTCTTTCCAAGACTATCTCTTTAAAAGCACACTGTAAGCAGGTACAGCTGTTCTGATTTGTAATATTTGCCAGTGGAGACAACACCAGGGACTTGATCATGCAGGAGCCGGCCTTGTCAGGCCCCAAGGTTGTCAAAACATGGAGGAGCCAAACTAAGCAAAAGCAGTGTGCCAGATATACAGGAACCAGCTGTCACTGGAGGTGAGCTCAGCACAGCTCTCACAGGCTGGCCTGGGGGGGAGGTTCCTGCTCATTTGGTAGCAGTGCTGCCGTTGCCCAGCCTGGGCAACAACTCCACTCATTCTGTAGAAGCAACGCCACAGTCAGCTGCTGCATACAGCTGGTGTGAACTCTGGCTCACTGTACAGCCCACAAGGGGGCCAACATCATACAGGAAAGCTTTTTCTCATTCTTGTTTTTAAGTGTGTGTATCTGTATTTACATGTGTGTATGGCACTTGTGTGTATGTGTGCATGCATGTGCACATGTACACACACAACAATACATGGGTTTTGTTGTGCTCAGATAGAAAAGGTCTGCATTTGCAGCAGGTAAGAAAGTACCTTACACCAGAAATGGTAAAATGTTATGAGGATGCCATACAGGCTAACTGTACAACCAGGACACTTACTTTATCTTGAAGC